>NC_072438.2:10017500-11354166 GCF_028878055.3 Symphalangus syndactylus
GCAGGGCACCTGCGGGCACTTCCGGCTCCCAGAGGGGCCTGGCGTCTGGAGGGAGAAACGGAAGGAGACTGAAGGGCGCCTGAGGTGGGCGGGCGGCACAGGCAGCAAGCGAGGGCGGCAATCTTTTTTTTTTTTTTTTTTTTTTTTGAGACAGAGTCTTGCTCTGTCCTCCAGGCTGGAGCGCAGTGGCAAGATCTTGGCTCACTGCAACCTCTGCCTCCTGGGTTCAAGCGATTCTCCTGCCTCAGCCTCCCGGGTAGCTGGGATTCCAGGTGCCCACCACCACGCCTGGCTAATTTTTTGTGTGTATTTAGTACAGACAGGGTTTCACCATGTTGGCCAGGCTGGTCTCAAACTCCTGACCTCAGATGATCCGCCCGCTTTGGCCTCCCAAAGGGTTGGGATTATAGGCGTGAACCACTGGGCCCAGCCGGTTTTCAGCATCACCAAATATCTAATCAGTGTCCGTCACCACGATTGTTGCGTAATGTGCTCCGTTTTGTTTGCAGTTTGCGTGACTCAGGATCCAAATCAAGCCATAGGTCTACAATTGCTTCCTCTCGATTGCTTCTCTCATTGTATCTTCTTCAATCCCCTGCACAGTTGGTTGTGGAAGAAACAGTTCCTAGTCCTGAGAGTTTCTGCTTACATTCCAAGGTGTCTCCCGCCTGTCCCCGAATCCTATAAATCAATGTGAGACCCGGAGGCCTAATCAGTGTCTTAGTGTGGGTCCCCAAGAAGCAGAGCCTGAGCTAAGGGGCTTGGGGTGGGTTGGACAGGGACCTTTCCTCGGGTGACCACCTTAGGGGTCAGAAAAGGGGCAGAGAGTGCGAAATGGGAAGAAACAGCAATGCTAAGAAAAGGTGCATCCCAGGGCTGCCTGAGTCCCCGGGAGAGCTCCCCCTGCACTGTGGGCCCCAGCCAGAGAAGGCCTGGGACGGAGACCCACTGGGGGGCCTCCCAGGGAGCAGCCAGAGTGGGGAGCCTGGGTGGTGGGATGGAGTGCCTGCCGCGCCTGTATTCAGGGTGGATTTTTAAGCAAGATCTCGTTGTAGCCGTGTCGCTTTCCTACCAGGAGGTACATGACATCCAGCATCTCTCTGGTAATGTTCACATCAATGACAGTTGTTACCTGTGTCATTATATCACTGGGGCTGTGAGAGGGGGAGAGTTTATTCTATAATTTCTTCATTTACCGGCTGCAACGTTCCTAGAGAGAAGCGAGCACTCGCCAGGTCTTTGGCCGCCCCGAGGTGCCGTGTGCATAACGGAAGATGAGAGGCTGGTTGACTCCCACCCTTCACCAGTTTTGTAAATAACAAGCTGGTGCCCCAGAGCCCATCCACAGCAGCTTTTTCAGTGGCATTATGCATTCGTGGTGTAAGCATCCTTGGTGTGCGTCACTCAGTGGCTTCAGTCGTGGCCGGCGCAGGTCTCTTTGGGTGGCCTCAGGTTCTGCGGTCCTCACAGCTCTCTTTCCTTATCCATCTCCTGATCCACATCCAGGCACATTCAGCCCTCCTCTCGCTCCTGGAGCCTCTGAAACAGTGATAGTTGCTTCTATGCACAGGCCTCATTCTGCACCCGCATGGTTTCCAGGCCGGCTTCCACTGATGGAGTTTCTTCCTCGTCACGGGTCGAATTTTCCTCTTTGCATGTCTGATTACTTTCGATTAGATGCTGGCGTTGTTCACTTTCCCTGCTGAGTTCTGAGTATATTTGCATTCCCATTAAATATCCCTGTGCTTTGCTCTGGACAAAGTCAAGTTACTTGGAGACACATTGGTCCTCTCCAGCCTTCTGAGCTTTTGAGTCTGGACCAGCGCAGACTTCACTCCTGTCCCACAGCTGACCACCCTGCCTGGTGCCCCTGGGGCCATGAGGACATCCTGGGGCCGGTGGGGGTGCAAAGACTCCCAGCCCTGTTCCTCCAGCTTCTTACCAGAGTCCTTCCCAGCTCCTGGCAGCTCCTGCATGCCTGCCCCATCCTGAAGCTCTGGCTGTGGGCAGTCCCTCCTCTCTGTCCTTGCCCTGTGGAGTCTGGTATGTGGGCCTCCCTGATTCCCAGCTTTGCCTCCTCTGCCCAGCTCCTCTCCCTGAGTTGCAGCCAGGAGGCTTCCTTTAGGCCTCGCCCCATTTGCTCCTCTCTCAGGCACCATGTCCCGTGCTCCCTGATGCCCAGTGTCTGAAGATCGTTGGATGTATTTTGTCCACCGTTTCAGCTGCTTCGGGAAAGAGGGTAAACTCACGCCCTGCACACACATGCTGATGGCACGGAGATTGAGGCAGGCTTTGCCTCCACCTGGTGTGAAAATATATCATCTTCTGGCTTTGCAGTCAGCGCTATGCATCTCAGTTTTGATCTGCTTTGTAGTTTTATGTGTCTCATGAGGGAATTCAGGGAGATACAAAATTCTTGCTACTGCCACCATCTTCCCAGAATCCACAAGGATTTATTTATTTATTTATTTTGAGACAGGGTCTTCCTCTGTCATGTGGGCTGGAGTGCAGCGGTGCAATCGCGGCTCACTGCAACTTCCACCTGCCAGGCTCAAGCAATCCTCCCACCTCAACCTCCCAAGGAGCTGGGGCCACAGATGCACACCACCACGCACCACCATGCCCAGATGCTTGTTGTTGTTTTTAGTAGAAACAGGGTTTCACCATGTTGCTCAGGCTGGTCTTGAACTCCTGGGTTCAAGTGATCCACCAGTCTCAGCCTCTCAAAGTTCTGGGGTTATAGGCATGAGCCACTGCACCCTGCCTATTTTTATTTTTTAATTTTTTTTTTTTGAGACGGAGTCTCGCTGTCACCCAGGCTGGAGTGCAGTGGCGTGATCTCGGCTCACTGCAGGCTCCGCCCCCCGGGGTTCATGCCATTCTCCTGCCTCAGCCTCCCGAGTAGCTGGGACTACAGGCGCCCGCCACCTCGCCTGGCTAATTTTTTTGTATTTTTAGTAGAGACGGGGTTTCACCATGTTAGCCAGGATGGTCTCGATCTCCTGACCTGGTGATCTGCCCGCCTCGCATCCCAAAGTGCTGGGATTACAGGCGTGAGCCACTGCGCCCGGCCATTAATTTTTTATTTTTTTAAGAGACAGGGGCCAGGCATGGTGGCTCACGCCTGTAATCCCAGCACTTTGGGAGGCCGAGACAGGTGAATCACCTGAGGTCAGGAGTTCGAGACCAACCTGGCCAACATGCCAAGACTCCATCTCTACTAAAAATTCAAAAATTAGCCAGGCGTGGTGGCTTATGCCTGTAATCCCAGCTACTCGAGAGGCTGAGGCACGAGAACTGCTTGAACCCGGGAGGTGGAGGCTGCAGTGAGCCGAGATCGTGCCACTGCACTCCAGCCTAGGTGACAGTGTGAGACTCCATATCAAAAAAAAAGAGAAAAAAAAAGAGATGAGGTCTCACTATGTTATTCCAGGCTGGTCTCAAACTCCTGCGCCCAAGCAATCCTCCCGCCTCAGCCTCCCAAAGTGCTGGGACTGCAGGCGTGAGCTGCACTGGCCTCCACAAAACATTTTTAGGGCAGGCAAATGGGTAGAATGTCCAATAGTAAACGGGTAGAACTTCAATGGTCCCTGCTCCGGGTAAATGGCAGCAACTGTGAGCTCTTTTCTCACCTTGCAGGACAGCATATCCTGGATACCGGAGGTCACTCTGTAAGTAAGAGCGTGTGGTGCCATCTGTCTCTTCTTTATCCGTCTTCTTTATCTTTATCTCTTCTTTATTCACTATCCAAGGTGTGGAGGTTCAAGAGTGTATCCGATTAACCATGTGGATGGCCATGTTTTCAATTTTTCTGTTATACATTATGCTGCAATTAATAGCCTTGGTGATTCATCTTTTTTATTCCTGCCATTTATCTCTGGAATAAAGTCCTACTTGGGGGCCGCTGGGCTGAAGGGTAAGTGCCCATGTACTTTGCTGGATACTGTCAAACGCTCCTCTGCTCCCGCCACTCACGTCCGAGAGCCCTGTTTCCTGACAGTCTTGCCAAAAAGGTGAGTGAGTGTTAGGGAGAGCTCTGGGTGGAGTGAGCTTGGGGAAACAGGCAGAGGTGGGAGCAGGGTCCTCAGGACGTCCTTATCATCATGCGCTGGGCGGAGCGCTCCCACCTGGGTGTGACAGGACCCTCGGGTTGGCTGCTCTGTTCAGGATTGACTGGGGGTTGGCGGCCAGGGGCTGTGGCACCAGCTCCAGCAGGACAGGGCAGGTTTGGGCCACAGCAGCCTTGGAAAGCCATGGCTGGATGATGGGAAGTTTCCAAGACAGAGCTGGCAGGACTTTCTGATGAAAACAGAAGAGCGCAATTGGGAACCAGTCCACGTCTGTACCCCAGCAACAGAAAGGGTGGTGACAAAGGCAGTTGGATTTACCCCACAAAGTCCTGGAGCATTTGGTTGAGATATGGGGGTGGGCGCAGACGCCTGATGTGTTTAAGAGAGAACTCGGGGAGGGAAATTGGAGAAAGAGTTCCTGAAGAGTGGTGCTGTGAAGACAGCAGAGAAGCACAGGGTCCAGAGACCTCTTTCTGTTCTGCTCCATCCTCAAGGATGGGCAGACCCTCTGCCAGTTTGTGAGTGACCAGAATGATCCGCCAGAGAGGCGCCCGATGGCGCTAGGAGGCCCTAGTACCTGGGTGGGCGGGGAGGGCGGACCAGCGCCCTAGGGAAGGTTGGAGCACCCTCTAGAGGGGACAGGGGCCTCCCCTCTGCTCCAGTCTGCTTGTGCCATGATTTCTGCCTCCTTTCTTTACAGCTCTGCTAAGGAATATGTGACTGTATGTAACGTGTGCACACCCCTGAACTCACACCAGGACAACACACACTGCCGACACCCTAGGCTTCTTTGGCCCCAATGCCCCCACCCTCAGGCCTTGGCTGAGTGAGGTCTCGGGAGGGTGCAGGTGGGAGACCTGGCTGGCTGCCGATGGACCATGGATGGCCGGTTTGGGCATGAGAGGAAGAGGGTGCAGAGGACTCTGGGGTCTTGCCTCAGGATTGGCAGTGGGGGGTGGGGGGTGCCGGGGTACACAGCAGACTCAGGAGGGCCTGGGGAAGCCATCCTGCCATGTGGCGTTTAAGCTTCCTAATGACATTCAGCCGAAACAGAGCTGGACACAGGAGCCCAGGGCTCAGGGTCGAGGTCTGGGCACCGCTGGCACCCACCCATGTGGGTGGTGAGAGTAGTGGGTCTGCACCTCCTTGAGGAGGGGCCTGGGGCCTGGAGTGGGTTCTGAACTGCAGCGTACCCCTCTGCCTCTTCATGGGGCCACCACACTCAGCCCAGGACTGTTCCTGGCCTGCTGGCCACCCCCTGCCCCTTGTACCCCAGCACCAATACCTTGCCCCTGCCCTCCTTCCGGGATGATCCTCCAGCCCTCCCCTCCACATCTGGGGCCTGCCTCCGCCAACTGAAAACGGCAGTCAGGGCTCTTGTGGAGGGCCAGCACCCCAGTACCCCAATCCCAGGCAGCCCTCTCCAGTGGGCCCCTCCCCTGCACTGGGCCACCCCATGGCTCCACAGAGCCCTCCCTGCCTCTCCTCCCGCGGGGGCAGCAGTGGCCACATTTAGTCCCTCCCCTTCACAGCAGCACGCCTGGGAATGCTGTACACATTCACGTCTCTGCTCTCTGTCCTCCTCCCACCCCGATAACGTGTCCACCCGGTGCTGGAGGTCTCAGCAGGCCCCGAGCCCTTCTCAGGCCCCTCTCAGCCGCTTCCCCACGTGCTGCACCATACCTGGGCTCTGGACCCCCTGCCTGGTGGCTGCTCCCGGGGTCCAACTCTAGACTTCACGGGGACAGTCACAGGGTCACTCCCTCAGCCACCCCCTCTCCAGACGGGACAAGCTAACGACTCCCCACTCCTGCTCTACGCCTGCACCCCACAGCCTCGCAGCGGGTCACCCTGGGCCTATAGGGCCTCTCCTCTCCCCACGCACACTCCACACTGCCCGGTGCCTTCGCCGCCCGGAACCATTGTAGTCTCCCTTCCCACCCAAGACTCAACCTGCCCTCTCGTCCAGAGCCACCCGCCCAGAACCCGCAAACCCAACCTAACCCTAAACCCAACTCTAACCCTAAACCTAACCCCTGACCCTGACCCCACCCCTAATCCTGACCCTAATCGTAAAGCCAACCCTAACCCTAACCCCTAATGCTGACCCTGGCCCTAAGCCCAGTCCTAACCCTGACTCTAACCCCTAATCCTGACCCTAACCATAAAACCCAACCCTAACCCCTAACCCTGACCCTAAACCTAAACCCAACCCTAACCCTGACTCTGACCCCTAACCCGACCCCTGACCCTAACCCCGACCCTTAACCCTGCCGGGAGGGCGCTCAGTCCGGGCTCCCAGAAAGGACAGCAGCACCCGTACTGGACGGCACCCCCGGAGGGACCCGGGCCTGAGGACTCTGCCGCTCCAGCGCCCCAGCTCGCGATCGTCCAGGACCCGGCGGGTCCCTCAGCGCAGCGCGGCCCGGTAGCTCTCCTGACCACGCCCCTCGTGGCCCCGCCCTATGCCCCGCCCCTGGCCCTCGCGCCCAGCGGGTCCCTTAGCCGGGTCCAGACCCGACGCGCCTGCGCCCTCTGACCACGCCCCTCCCCGCCCCTATCCCCGCCCCCTATCCCCGCCCCTATCCCCGCCCCTTACGGCCCGGCCCCGCCCACGCCCCTGGCCGCGGGGTGGGAGCCCAGCCTCACACCGCGCATGCTCCGAGCGCGGCGCCCCCGACGCGGAGCTCGGCTCGGCTCGGGCATTTCCGCCTCTTTGTTTTAAACTCCGGACGGGGTTTTTTCTCCTCTTCTTGGGGGGGACCCAGAGGGAGCGGCGCCCCCTCCCCCCTCCGGCGCGGACCCCGCGTGCGCCTTACTCGCCCGCAGCCCCGAGACCGCAGGTCAGTGAGTCCGCCCCGCCTGGCCTGGGCCCTTAGCGCCCGCTCCTCAGGCTGCGGCCTCGGCCGGTGTCCGGCCCGGGAGGCTCCGAACCCCGGGCCCGCGCTCCGTCGTCCCCGTCGGCCTGTCCGGGGAAGCCCTTGGCAGGCCCGGGGGAGGGCAGGAGCCCGGGAGGGCCGGCACCCCAGCCCAGGCAGGACCACGGGAGGTTGAAGACCCCAGCCCAGGCAGGACCCCGGGAGGGCCAAGACCCCAGCCCGGGCAGGACCCCGGGAGGGCCAAGACCCCAGCCCGGGCAGGACCCCGGGAGGGCTGGGTCCTCAGACCAGGCAGGACCTGAAGAGAGTTGGGCTCTGGGAATGCACAGGACCCCCAGAGTGCCAGGACACCATGACACGTCATCCAGGAGGGTCTGACCCTGGGACAGGTCACCGAGAAGGGCTGGGACCCCAAGATGGGTCACCAAGGAGGGTCGGACCTGGCCACCTGGCAGGGCCCAGGGAGGGCTAGGACCCTGGGAAGAATCACGGAGGAGGGCCAGACCTAGGGACCAGGCAGAACCCAAAGAATGCCAGGACCCCAGAATAGGTCCACCAGGAAGGTCCTGCCTTAAAGTGGGTCACAGACGAGGGCCAGGACCCCATGACCATAACTCAGGAGGACCTGACCCTGGAGCAGTCCTGTGAGTCCTGTGAGCACTGCTGGGACCCTGAGACCACCCCATCTCCCCCGGGACCCTGAGACAGCCCTGTTTTCACCCGGGGGCTGGGACCCTGAGACAGCCCTGTCCTCCCCGGGGGCTGGGAACCTGAGACAGCCCTGTCTTCCCCTGGGGGCTGGGACCCTGAGACAGCCCTGTCCTGCCCCGGGGGCTGGGACCCTGAGACAGCCCTGTCTTCCCCTGGGGGCTGGGACCCTGAGACAGCCCTGTTTTCCCCTGGGGGCTGGGACCCTGAGACAGCCCTGTCTTCCCCTGGGGGCTGAAACCCTAAGACAGCCCTGTCTTCCCCTGGCGGCTGGGACCCTGAGACAGCCCTGTTTTCACCCGGGGGCTGGGACCCTGAGACAGCCCTGTTTTCACCTGGGGGCTGGGACCCTGAGACAGCCCTGTCCTGCCCTGGGGGCTGGGACGCTGAGACAGCCCTGTTTTCACCCCGGGGCTGGGACGCTGAGACAGCCCTGTTTTCACCCGGGGGCTGGGACCCTGAGACAGCCCTGTCTTCCCCTGGGGGCTGGGACCCTGAGACTGGACAGTGAGAAGGGCTTGTGACATGGACAGGCTCCTAGATGACCAGGACCTCAGATGGGGTCACTTAGGGTCGGGACACTGGTGTGGACATGGAAGAAGGCTAGGCTCTCAAAGAGGACCTGATGAGAGCTGGAACTTCCAGACAGGTCCTCAGAGGGCTGGGACTCCTGAACAAGTCACTAGGGGCATGTAGGCCCCAAGACTAGACTGTAAGGTGTACTGGGACCCTCAGGGGGGAATCCAGCAGTGTCCTGAATCTGCCCAGCCCACTCAGCTGGTCACACCTGCTGTGAAGGCCAGGCATCTGGCATCCTGGTACCCAAGGCCCTTTCCGTGAGACCCTGGGCCAGCCCCACAGCCCCTGCACACGAACCGCTTAGGTGGTACCTGGGGTAGGTATGAGGCAGGGGCCTCAGGGTTCCAGGAACTCCCAGCCCACAGGCTCCACACCTCAGGCTGGCACTGTGCCCTCCCCTCTCAGCCCCTCATCCAGGGCTGCTGTCCTGTCCTTGCCTTGGCCATGGTCTGTGTCCGGCATCTTCAACCCCTCCTACCCACTCCCCATCTTCAAGGTCACATGAGTGCCCCGCTTCCTCAGTGTAGAGGCGTTTACTGTGTCCAGGAGACTTGGAGGAGGGGTGGGGTCTGAGCTGGGATGTGGGCTCCTGGGCATATTTTGGGGACAGTTGGTCCAAGTCAGGAAAGTTGCAGCAGGCAAGGCTGTTTCACACTCCCTCTCCAGTAAGGGAAGGAATTAAAGGATCCTGGTGGTGGTTGGGGTGGGGGCGGGGGTTGGTTTATTTCTCTGAAACCTTTGAATCAGCCTTTCATCGAAAACTTGTGGGTGTTTTCCTTTAATTTGGAAGTGGTAATGAAAAAGTGGGGTACATGAGGTATTCAGAAGCGAGCGGTCGATGCTGTCCTTTGACTAGGGAAGGGTTGTCTAGTGAGATCTTTTCAGCGGGTGGTCATCCCAGGAACCCCGCTCCCAGAGGGTGCCGTGTGGCCACTTGGTGTGCTGCACATTTCCCGAAAGAGTGAATGATGCGGCCGGGCGCGGTGCCTCACGCCTGTAATCCCAGCACTTTGGGAGGCAGAGGCGGGCGGATCACGAGGTCAGGAGATCGAGACCATCCTGGCTAACACAGTGAAACCCCATCTCTACTAAAAATACAAAAAATTAGCCGGGCGTGGTGGCAGGCGCCTGTAGTCTCAGCTACTCAGGAGGCTGAGGCAGGAGAATGATGTGAATCCGGGAGGCGGAGCTTGCAGTGAGCCGAGATCGTGCCACTGCACTCCAGCCTGGGCGACAGAGCCAGACTCCATCTCAAAAAAAAAAGAGTGAATGATGCATGAACAAATGAATGAAAGGCAAGAGTGAATGATCCATGAACAGATGGATGAAAGGCAAGAGTGAATGATCCATGAACAGATGGATGAAAGGCAAGAGTGAATGATCCATGAACAGATGGATGAAAGGCAAGAGTGAATGATCCATGAACAAATGAATGAAAGGCAGGGTCGCTCTTCAGAGACATCCCCTCGGATTAGGCGTGCGGGCTTGCCTGGAAGTTGGGCAGTACAATGAGGTGTAACCCTGAAACTGAGCTATCTAGACTCCCAAGAGAGACACTGAATTCGATGGTTCGGGATTTCATCTTTGCCACAGCTTCACTTCTTGGTTACTTAGGAGAAAACCGTGTTAGGTTTTCAGCTTAACATTTCGGGGTACTCAGTGTCAGCCACATTGTGTCCCCACGTGGTCAGCCTGGACCTAGAAGCTTTTACTCGCCCAGTGTAACCGCCAGGGACCTTTTTACTCAACACTTCCTTCTGATTTGCTCTTTTGACATATCCTTTACTGTTTTCTAAACTTCATTTGCTTTGTGAAATTGTGGAAGAGGCTTGGGAAGCTGAGTGTTCAGGTTTGTTTGGCTCTGTGCTGTCTGGTTCCCAGGTTTTTAGAGATGTGGCCGTGCTGAGTGGTTGTATTATTTATATATTGCTGTGTGGCAGAGTACCCCAGAACCCCTGCCTTAAACCAGCAGTCCGATAGTATCTTACTATTTCTGTGGGTCGGGAGTCCAGGTGGGCTCTGGCTCAGGGACCTCCCATCTGGGGTTGTGTCTCCTCTGAAGACTGAACTGGGGAGGGTCTGCATCCAGGCTGCGTCACGTGACTGTGGGCTGGAGACCTCAGTTCCTTTCTCTATAGGGCAGCTCCGAGGGAGCCCAAGCCAAGCCAGAGAGGGACAGGAAGGACGTCCCAGTCTTTGTGGAGTGACATTCTACCACTTTTGCCAAGAGTCATTCGGCCCCTACACACTTGAGGGGAGGGGACTCCAAAACGGTGAGCATACGATGGGCAGGTGGGGTCACTGGAACACCTTAAAGCCTGCCCAGTGCAGTAGTGCTGTGAGCCTGGCACCTGTCAGGGCACTGGAGAGAATCCTGTAAGTAAATCAGCGATTGCATGTGGAGTGACGTGTTAAGATGAGGATGTGACCATTCAGCTGTCTCTAATTGGTGTGGGTTTCTCCGATGTCACCATCATGATTGAGATATTTGTGATATGTAAAAGAAGATAAATTACAGATGGAACAGATTCTTAGGAATTAACTTGCAATTTGGCATACCAGTAGGAAGCCATAAGACCCCCACAAATTAAATTACAAGGTGTGTGTCACTGATGTCAAATCCTTTCCGACAGCTTCAAGTGCAAGGATTTTTGCTGTTCTCAGAGTCCCCTCATTTTCTTCCTGCCAGTGATTTTGCTCCAGAAATTATCAACCGACTTCTGTTAAGTTTTCCTAAACCATTTTAAATATATGGGGGAAATGTTTTTACCGGTTAGTAGACCTTGCGCACGCAGTTATTTGTGACTTCGTAAAAATGCTGTAGGAGACGTGAGACCCTGACCATGTTGGACATTTGACCTGTGTGAGGACTTAGCTCCAGGGTCCAGGCACTTCTGCGAGCCAGAGTCTCTGCTCCCAGCCCACACCCTCCGCTCCACAGGGAGCTGGACCCCATGCCTCCCTCCGGTTCTGGGCTGGAGCTAGGGCCCGGAAGGGGACCTGTCCTGGACTCTGGAGACCTCAGCCGCCCCTCCCCCCACGCCGCTGTCTAGACCACAGCCACTCTGTGGCAAAATTGAGGAGCTGCAGGGTGCAGCAGGGGCCCATTGCCATGGGCTAGAATTGTTTACTTGGGTTTTTTGATTTGGAGTATAAAGTGAGTCTTGTTTTGGTGTATGCTGTTACTCTTTATTAAATGGCAGGATTTATTTTGTTTGCAGCCTTATTTTTGGTTAATGGTTAGAATTTGAAAATGTAATTTTTCTACAGAATTAGGCAGGCGTGTGTAATTTTTCTACAAAAAATAGCCAGGCATGGTGGTGGGCACCTGTAATCCCAGCTACTCCGGAGGCTAAGGCAGGAGAATCGCTTGAACCCGGGAGGCGGAGTTTGCAGTGATCTAAGATCGCACCACTGCACTCCAGACTGGGCGACAGAGTGAGACTCTGTCTCGAAAAAAATAAAAAGTAAAAAAAAAAAAAGAAAATGTAATTTTTCTTTTACCATTGAAATATAGTGAGGTTTAGGGACAGTTTCCTATTGTTTATCTATTTTTTATTATGATATTTGCTGTTAATATTGCAAAAATATGGTACAAATCATTGTGCTTCAAACATTGAAATTATTTTTAATTTCATACATCGATAGTTTATCATGGAATTTTAAAAATGTGAGGCCTTAAGAAAAACAAAACTATCGGCCGGGCGCGGTGGCTCACGCTTGTAATCCCAGCACTTTGGGAGGCCGAGGCGGGCGGATCACGAGGTCAGGAGATCGAGACCACGGTGAAACCCCGTCTCTACTAAAAATAGAAAAAAAAAATTAGCCGGGCGTGGTGGCGGGCGCCTGTAGTCCCAGCTACTCGGAGAGGCTGAGGCAGGAGAATGGCGTGAACCCGGGAGGCGGAGCTTGCAGTGAGCCGAGATCGTGCCACTGCATCCAGCCTGGGCGACAGAGCGAGACTCCGTCTCAAAAAAAAAAAAAAAAAGAAAAACAAAACTATCTTTCCAGATCTGCCACGTTTCTCCCCCAACAGAACTGAATTACGCAAATGCCAAAATGACAAAGAACAATAGTGAATGTTGCCTAGGTGCATTTTTGTAGAATTATCCACTAAGTTAAAACTCCGATTGATAGGAGCTAATACTCTCTAGAAAACAGTCCTGCAACCTGTTGTTATATTGACTTGCTTTTTTTAAGATAAACTCTAATATTTTTGTTTGTTTGTTTGTTTTGAGATGGAGTTTAGCTCTTGTAGCCCAGACTGGAGTGCAGTGGCGCAATCTCGGCTCACTGCAACCTCCGCCTCCTGATTCAAGTGATGCTCCTGCCTCAGCTCCCTAAGTAGCTGGGATTACAGGCGCCCACCACCATGCCCAGCTAAGTTTTTGTATTTTTAGTAGAGACAGGGTTTTGCCGTGTTGGCCGGGCTGGTCTCAAACTTCTGACCTCATGATCCGCCCGCCTCAGCCTCCCAAAGTGCTGGGATTACAGGCGTGAGCCACGGCGCCCGGCCAATAAACTCTAATATTTAGATACATTTAGAGAGTGGATTTGTTGGCTTGGTTTTTTTTTTTTTTTTTTTCCAAATTCATTGATATTTGCTGGGCTTTGCTACATTAATAGCAAATTCCAGATGTTTAATAAGAAATAGATGCAAAGAGAGGAAATCTGTCTGCAGATCTCCTTGAAACTCCCTCTAATCCATGGGTCCTGTTGGCCTTGTGGGTCTTATGGGGGCTGTGGGCCTCGTGGGGGCTATACGGCCTTGTTGGGGGCCTGTGGGCCTTGTGGGGGGCTGCGGGCCTCATGGGGGCTGTGTGGCTCAGGGGGGCTGTGGGCCTCGTGGGAGCTGTGGGGGCTGTGGCCTGGTGGGGGCTGTGTGGCCTGGTGGGGGCTGTGGCTTTGTGGGTCCTGTGTGCCTCATGGGCTCTGTGTGGCCTGGTGGGGGCTGTGGCCTGGTGGGGGCTGTGGCCTCATGGATCCTATGTGGCCTCGTGGGAGGCTATGACTTTGTGGCTGCGTCTCCTGTCTGGGTCTTGTGAGCTGTTAGATTTCCAGGTTCTTGATCAGGGCGTGGCCCGTATTAGATGCTCAATAAACAGTAACCGGAAGCTGATCCTCACAGATGCTGTGTGGAGCTGTTCTGAGGCGGCATGAGTATGAACTTGTTGGATTCCTGATGCTGCCCTGGAATCAGACCATAAAAGCTGTGCTTATTTCTTTTTTTTTTTTGAGACGGAGTCTTTCTCTGTCCTCCAGGCTGGAGTGCGGTGGCGCGATCTCGGCTCACCGCAACCTCCACCTCCTGGGTTCACGCCATTCTCCTGCCTCAGCCTCCCAAGTTGCTGGGACCACAGGCGCCCGCCAGCACGCCCGGCTAATTTTTTTGTATTTTTTTTTTTTTTTTTTTTTGAGAGGGAGTCTCGCTCTGTCACCCAGGCTGGAGTGCAGTGGCGAGATCTCGGCTCACTGCAAGCTCCGCCTCCCGGATTCACGCCATTCTCCTGCCTCAGCCTCTCCGAATAGCTGGGACTACAGGCGCCCGCCACCACGCCCGGCTAATTTTTTGTATTTTTAGTAGAGACGGGGTTTCACCGTGGTCTCGATCTCCTGACCTCGTGATCCGCCTGCCTCGGCCTCCCAAAGTGCTGGGATTACAAGCGTGAGCCACTGCGCCCGGCCTATTTTTTTGTATTTTTTAGTAGAGACGGGGTTTCACCGTGTTAGCCAGGATGGTCTCGATCTCCTGACCTCGTGATCCACCCGCCTCGGCCTCCCAAAGTGCTGGGATTACAGGCTTGAGCCACCGCGCCCGGCCAAAGCTGTGCTTATTTCACAGTGTGAGCCCGGCACGGCAGAGGGCGCACAGGGCAGTCACCATTGGAATGTGGGGGCCACGAGGGCTCACCTTAAAATTTTTTAAATGTTAAGTGATTTTAATTTACTTTTTTACCCAAATTTTTGTTAAGAAAAAAAGTCACAATACAGAAAAATGGAGAAAATTATACAGTGAGCACTTGCTGTGGTCCGAACATCTGTGTCCCCCAGAATCCATGGGGTACCCTAACCCCCAAGGTGGTGGTGTCAGGCGTGGGGCCCTCGGGAGGCTCTGCCCTGATGACTGGGACCAGCGCCCTTTCTGTCATCAAAGACACGAGGGAAGGCACTGCCTGTGAGGACTCTGACCCCACCAGCCCCCAAATTGGCCAGCGCCTTGATTCTGTACTCGCAGCCTGCAGAACTGAGAAGTGCGTTCTGTGGTTTGTCAGCTGCTCGGTGTAGGGTGCTTCGGTCGCAGCCGCCTGAACAGACCAGGACAGCACCCTCTACCGCCCAGACCCACTCGTGGCCGTTCGGCCGCGTTTGCTTCCTCTCCTTCTCTCAGTACGTCCTGGACTCACCTGTGAGCGGCTCCGGACAGGAGCCTTGCTGGGAAGGTGAGCCCCACCTGAGAGCAATAACTAGGGGAGGACCCCACACAGCTGCAGCCCCACCGTGAACCTAAGACGGTGGCGCCTACCTCACGGCGTTGCCTGATTTTCAGGCCGCCTTACCTCTTCCCAGCTGTCTTGAGAATGTCTCCATGTTTTCCTGAACCAGAGTCAGCCAGGGCCTGGCCTTGCCCTGGAGGTCCTGGCCCTTCTGACCATGCCAGGTGAGACCCCCGGGCGCTGGAGGTCTTGTCTCCCTGTCCGCGGACCGGGCTCGCGTCCTTCCCACCCCACTGCCTTCTGCCAGGCCAGCGGAGACATGGCCCCTGACGTCCTCTTCAGTCTCAGCTGGAGAAAGCTGCTCTGGAGGGACGCTTCTCACTAGGTCACGCACACCTGGGCACTCCCGATTTTCAGGTAGCTTATTTGGGACCTTAATTACAGCTTCAAAAGTCCCTTTTCAGCAGTCCGTGGGTCAGTATGTGAGTAACAGAACTGGGTGTCGGTGCTGCGACCCTGTGGACACTGAGGGTGAGAACTGGGTGTCGGTGCTGGGACCCTGTGGACACTGAATGTGAGAATTGGACGTCGGTGCTGGGACGCTGTAGACACTGAGGGTGAGAACTGGGCGTCAGTGCTGGGACCCTGTGGACACTGAGAGTGAGAACTGGGTGTCGGTGCTGGGACCCTGTGGACACTGAATGTGAGAATTGGACGTCGGTGCTGGGACGCTGTAGACACTGAGGGTGAGAACTGGGCGTCGGTGCTGGGACCCTGTGGACACTGAGGGTGAGAACTGGGCGTCGGTGCTGGGACCCTGTGGACACTGCAGGTGAGAACTGAGCGTCGGTGCTGGGACCCTGTGGACACTGAGAGTGAGAACTGGGTGTCGGTGCTGGGACCCTGTAGACACTGCGGGTGAGAACTGGGTGTCGGTGCTGGGACCCTGTGGACACTGAGGGTGAGAACTGGGCGTCGGTGCTGCGACCCTGTGGACACTGAATGTGAGAATTGGACATCGGTGCTGGGACGCTGTAGACACCGTTAGTTGCGTTCTGACCTTCCTCTTCTTTCCCGGTGGTGTCTGGCTTTACCGTCTCCAGCTGTACCTCCTTGAGAGTCAGCTCACAGCCCCCACCCCCCTTGGCCTCTGTTCGTGTTCTCCTGTCTGAGGGCCTCGTTCTCCAGCCACCTCCTGGTGGTCCTTTGGGCCCCTGTTGTCGCCTCTGTCTCTGGCCCTCTCGCCTCTGTCTGGGGTTGCCTGCTGTCTTCGCAGCCTCACCCTCCTCGGCTGGGTCTCCCGGCACAGTCCGTCCCTCTTCTTCCTTGCTGTAGGTGTATTTTTCCTGAGTCATAACTCCCTGGCCACTGCTGTGCTAGTCCCAGCTCAAGCCTGATTGCAGTCGGCAGTGGCCGAGCTGGACTGGTACCAGCGCCGCCAACACCGCCTGGTGCAGAAAGGTGTTCGGCAGGCATTTTCTGAGTGAACATTGGAACGCAGCCTTCCTGAGACCTCTGGAAACGCCTTCCCTTCTTTTCATCCTGAGTAGTCGAGTGGCTGGGCAGGGAATTCTGTGTGGAAGGTCATTTTCTTCAGAGCTCTGGAAGGATGGTGTCTTTGACTTGTAGAATTCAGTGTTGCCGTTGCGAAGCCGGACACTGAACCCCAGTCCTTTGTGGGGCTTCTGCCCTGGGGAGCTGCGGGCCCTCTGTGCCCTGAGGCCCGGTAGTCAGGGGTGGCTGTG
The DNA here is from genome assembly GCF_028878055.3 of Symphalangus syndactylus. Classification (NCBI taxonomy): domain Eukaryota; kingdom Metazoa; phylum Chordata; class Mammalia; order Primates; family Hylobatidae; genus Symphalangus; species Symphalangus syndactylus. Next base: position 10,033,916 of record NC_072438.2, read on the forward strand.
TGCGGTGCTCTGTGGCCCTTCATTCTGGCGGGCCATGCTCGTGAGGGATTGTTTCAGCCTCTGAGGTGAAGACGGCCTGCCACAGGCCTGGAGACTGATGGAGAATGATACAAGGCCTGTGTGCTGGTTACCCCGCTGAGGAAATAAAAGTATCATTCAAAGCTCCTTCTCTCACTTTTCTCTCTTCTTTCTACAAAACCTATTAATGGGATGTTGGAACTTTTCTCTCCCATGTCCTGTCTTTTTCTATTTTTTGGGAAGATTTTCTCAACTTCATCATCTAGTCCTTCTCCTGAATTTTAATATCGCCAGGCACAAGGCTGACATAGGGAGATGGGCAGGGAACAAAATAAGTCAGTAAATTGTAAGCTTAGAGCCCCGCTGTGCGTGCACGCGTGGGCACATGTGCATGTTGCGCCTGTGTGTGCATGTGCGTGCATGTGTGTGCATGCGTGGGGGGTGCATGCATGCATGGGTATGTGTGCACGTGTGTGCACCTGTGTGTGCATGTGGATGTGTGTGCATGTGTGGGTGCGTGTGCATGCATGTATGGGGGGTGTGCATGTGTGTGCATGGGGGTGTGCATGTGTGTGCTGTGTGTGCTTGGGCTTGCACATGTGTGCTTTTTTTTTTCCCACAGTTTTGCTTTGTCACTCAGGCTGGAGTGCAGTGGCGCAGTCTCGGCTCATTGCAACCTCCACCTCCTGGGTTCAAGTGATTCTCCCATCTCAGCGTCCTGAGTAGCTGGGACTGCAGGTGCCTGCCACCACACCCAGCTAATTTTTGTATTTTTAGTAGCGACGGGGTTTCACTGTATTGGCCAAGCTGCTCTCGAGCTCCTGACCTCGGGATCTGCCCGCCTTGGCCTTCCAAAGTGCTGGGATTACAGGTGTGAGCCACCGCGCCCAGCTGTGTGTGCTTACTTTCACACAAGGTGGTCTCTGCAGCATCACTGAGATGACGTTGAGAAGAGGCTTGATAAGGTGCAGGAGGGCGTGTTCTGGACACAGGGCGCCCTGAGCGGGAGGGCCGAGAACGTCCTGCGGTGAGTGAGGAGTCCACACGGCGGGGCAGAGGGAGGTGTGAGCTGATGGCAGGGCCAGGGCCTGACCTTGATGGCCCTGAGGAGCCTCTGCATCCACTCCGGCTTGTGTGTTCGGGGACCCTGTGGGTGCTGCGTTGAGGTCAGTGGGGCCTGGTGTGGCAGAGGTGAGGGTGCTGTGTGGGTGCCGGGTGTCCTTCAAGGCACAGCAGATTGGTTTCTAGGGGGGCCCAGTGTGAGGGAGGCACGGGTGGCTCAGAGGTGTCTGGGGCTCCCTGGGGTGCAAGGCTGTCAGAGGAGGTCAGGGCAGGAAAGTCCCAATGGACATGGCCGGCCGCCCACCAACGTGCAGCCGTCAGACGTCTGGATGGGAGTTCAAGGCAGGGTTGGGCTAGAGGTGCCTGGAGTGGAAACGTGGAGTCGGGGGGTCTGTGGGGTAGCCCTGGGGGCAGCGCTGGGGGCCGGACTGCTGAAGCGCCCCCGAGCTCCCTGGGTGTAACCTGCCTGGGCCTCCTGGACGGCTGCAGGCCTGCGGGGCCTGGGTTGAGGGGGATGTCACTGAGCTACACTCTGAGGCTGGTAGTGACTCTCATCTGGGGTCCCACCTTAGTAAATGTACCTCAGGTCTTTGTATGAACTCAAATATTTGTATAAACACTTAATTTAAAAAATGAGAGCTGGTGTGCGCCTGTAATCCCAGCTACTGAGAAATGTCAGCCCAGCAGTGAGGCCTGTCCGGTCTCAGCCCTGTCCGTGTGAGCGCTGTGCTGTGTGTGTGGCCCCCACAGCGCCGCGGTCCACGGAGTTGGTGTCGGCTGCCTCTGGCTGGGAGTTGGGGGCCCAGCTGCTCTAATGCAGGCAACACCCTGAGCAGGGCTAGGAGTCAAGGACCAGGCTGGGGGCTTGATGTCACAGGCGTGGGCAGGAGCCCGTGGCCCTCTGAGAGCTTTGTGGCCACGGTAGGGGCTGGGCCATGGGGGAAGCGACTTTACTGCCTGGGGTCAGTTCCTGGCTGGCCAGAGATGGAGCAGGGATGCTTACTGTCTTTCGAGTCACAGACCCTTTTGAGAATTAAATTCAAACAGCTGTCATGTTGTATCATTGTTTTTCATTTTCTTTTTTTCCTTTTTTTATTTGAGATAAAGTCTTGCGCTGTCACCCAGGCTGGAGTGCAATGGCATGATCTCGGCTCAATGCAACCTCTGCTATACAGGTTCAAGCAATTCTCCTGCCTCAGCCTCCTGAGTAGCTGGGACTACAGGCACGTGCCACCATGCCCGGCTATTTTTTGTATTTTTAGTAGAGACGGGGTTTCACCATGTTGGTCAGGCTGGTCTCGAACTCCTGACCTTGTGATCTGCCTGCCTCGGCCTCCCAAAGTGCTGGGTTACAGGTGTGAGCCACCTCGCCCAGCTGTTTTTCATTTTCTTAAAAAAACTTTTAGGGTGACACAGCTGTGCAGAGAACCATGTAAAGTTCCCTTTTCCTCCTAATCTGGCTCGTCTGTAGCAGGAAGGAGCAGAGAGTGCTTGGTGTGGTTCAGTGTGTCCGCACGAGGTTGATGAGAACCCTCGGTGCCTGGACTGTCTTCTCGCCGGGCGCAGCTCAGGGACATGGTGGCGCCGGAGAGTGGTTTGTGTCTGTTCCTCCCTGGCTGCTGTGAGCTGCCTCCCCAGGTCCTGTGTCCTCCGCATGGGTTGGCGAGGGAGCTGTGTGTGTCTGTGGTGCAGCTGCAATGCGGGGTCCCGTCAGGGAACAGGAGCAAGGCGTTTACGCCATAGGGAGGTGGAGAAGGGACGGTGTGTGAGTTTGGCAGGTGCTGAGGGCCGCAGCGGAGCTGGAGGGGTAGGACGGTGCAGGGCGGTGCAGGCAGGGCGTTTGGGGTCAGGCCAGTCGTGGAAAGGCCACAAGTGAACCAGGTGCGGAGACACGGAGCTGGAGGCATCCAGTGGCCTGGCTGGGCCTTGTCCGTGTGCTGCCGCTGCTGCAGTAATGCCAAGGGCATGAAGGGACCCCAGCCCAGCTCCTCCCTTGGCAGTCGGAGCGTCGGGGCCGCATCACACAGGGAGGGACAATCCGGACGATGGGAACGAGAGTCCATCCGGGATCGTAGCTGTGGTGCAGTTCACAGTGTTGTGAACAGCTAATGTTGGGTTGGGGGCATCTGTGGGGCCAGTTTCAGCAGTTTGGTCATTTTTGTGTGAAAATAAATGAAAACAGGTTTTGCAGAGCTCATCGGCGAAGGCAGGGGTGCCTCTGGCATCAACTGGATGGCCTTTCCCTCCTGAGTAACAGCCCTGGACGTGCTGTCCCCTCATGAGGACGCCAATGTGGCCCTGCTGCCAGAGTGTGCCGTGCTTGAGGGGGCCAGGCCCCACACAGAACCCATGTGTCACTGAGGAGGGTGACTGTGGGAGGAGCGCCCGCCTGTGCGTCGCTGGGGTGGGTGACTGCGGGAGGACACAGTGCCACAAGGGAGGGCAGCAGAGTGGTTTCAGCTCCGGGAGGTGGGGCTGCCCGTCCAGAGAGGTGCAGGGTCTCTTGTCAGGTGGACAGGAGCTGGCCCATCCGTGAGTGGGTAGGGCCTCCTGCCAGGGAGCCTTGTGCATGGCTGGGAGGAGGGCAAGGCTGATGTGGACACAGCCCCGACATGAACAGGACCCCATGTGGATGGTCGATGACGTGCGTGTGGACCCGGCGTGGACGGTCAATGACGTGCGTGTGGACCCGGCGTGGATGGTCAGTGACGTGCGTGTGGACCTAGTGTGGACAGGCGCTGATGTGAGTGTGGACCCAGCATGGACGCAGCCCCGACGTGAATGGATGTGTTTCCAGTGTGACTGCACTGGCATGGGAAGCAGAGGGTGAGAGGCCCGGCTCTGCTGTCAGGAGGACATGTCAGATTTCTGTCTCTAAGATACTGCTCAGACTTTTCTGGAGGGCGAATTAGTGGGAGGGTGGCTTGGAGAAGGCTGTCCTGGGTGGGTTTCACCACTTGGACGGGAGCTCTGGCATGGTCCAGGGAGTGGCCGAGGACAGCAAGGAGGAGAGGATGACCCCATGGGCAGCAGGAGCTCAAACGGGAGGTGTGGAGCAGATGGGACTCCACGTGGCGCCACCCCTCCCACCGGGGCTGGGCACCCGTGAGGCTGAGGACACTGGGGAGGCAACACTGCCTGTCGGGCGGTGGTGACGATTTCATGGGTGTTTGTGAAACCAACCTCACTGCCCCATTACAACAGTGCGGGCCCTGATTCTCAGGGTTCCCCAGTGAGGCTGTTCCATGCTGGCACAGGACAAGCCTGCAGCTCTGTGCCTGTGAATCTCAGGAGCTGTTTTCTGGAAAGTTCCATAACTCAGCAAAACTGACTCACAAACAACAGAAACTTCAAGGCTGTCCTAAGATGTGGGTGGCAGAAGAAAATGTGCCCCAGTCATGGGCTTGTGATGCCGGCTCTTCCTCCTGGCAGAGCCCTCCAGAGGAAGGCTGGGCTGGGCAGTCAGCCAGACGGGGCAGGGGGCTGAGGCATCCAGGCTGCAGAGGGCGCCGGGGTGGAGAGCGGAGGAGAGAGGGAGTCGGTGCCCTAGGAGGCTGCGGGCGACGCGGGGCGAGGGCAGAGTGCACTCACTGGGGGTCACCCTGCCCCCCAGGACTCCCCTCACAGGACAGAGAAGCCCCCGGTGAGTGGGGCTGCTGAACGCAGGCCCCAGGGCCTGTAGGACCCTTAGGGAGATGGGTGGCTCTGCGTGTGGGTGTGGAGAGAGGCCCGCAGGAGGTGGGTGGACGTGTGTTGGTGCCTGTGGGTGTGGGGAGAGACCTGTGGGAGGTGGATGGGTTGGGTGGCTCTGTGTGTGGGTGTGGAGAGAGGTGCGTGGGAGACGGGTGGATGGGTGGCTCTGCGTGTGGGCATGGAGAGAGGCCCGCGGGAGACGGGTGGACGTGTGTTGCTGCGTGTGGGTGTGGGGAGAGGCCTGTGGGAGGTGGGTGGGTTGGGTGGCTCTGCGTGTGGACGTGGAGAGGCCCATGGCAGCTCCCTCGTTGCAGAAACTGCATCAGAGCACGTCGGGTAGTGCAGGACACACGGGGCGTGGGACGGCATCTGTGTGAGGGCAGCATCTATGCGTATGCAGTGTTATCTAAGGACACACCCACAGACACGGACACGTTCTTAGGCGGAGAACGGCCGCTGCCTCTGAGTGTTCAGGATGATAACATTTTTCCTTAATATCATCCTTCGCTTTGCACATAATACTGAATACGTGTGTATGTGACTTTTACTGCAAAACAAAAAAGCAAAAGCCACTGTGTTATCCAGACGGCTGTGTGCTGCAGGCGCGACTCGGAACAGCAACTCCTCCCAGCGTCCGGCAGCTAAATGACAGGAGCCGGAGGCCGCCCCAGGCAGCCGCCTGGCTGGCGTGCGGGGTGTTTTGGGGGTGGCTGAGCTGGGTGGAGAGGAAGGCATATGTCACACTGAGGCATCAGAGACATTCTGAGGCATTCACGTCGGGGCTGTGTCCGCGCCGGATCCACACTCAACGTCATCGCCGCCCTCGCCGGGTCCACACTCAACGTCATCGCCGCCCGCGCCGGGTCCACACTCAGTCATCGCCGCCCTCGCCGGGTCCACACTCAACGTCATCGCCGTCCGTGCCGGGTCCACACTCACGTCATCGCCGTCCGCGCCGGGTCCACACCCAGTCATCGCTGCCCGCGCCGGGTCCACACTCACGTCATTGCCGTCCACGCCGAGTCCACACTCACATTATTGCCGTCCACGCCGGGTCCACACTCACGTCATTGCTGTCCACGCCGGGATGTGTCTGAAAAGTGTGGTGAGAGCTATGTTCCCTGTGCATTTCTGAAGGCTCCTAGCCCTGCAGTTGCCGGGAGCCATGGAGCCACGTGACCTTGAGGTTCACCGGGGAGAGGAGGGTGCATTTCGGAGGCTAGAAGTGGCACCTGGAGGGGCTGGCCCTGGGTGTGATCACTGAGAGGAGGGAGGTGGAAAAAGATCTGGAAGATGCCCTCGGGAAGCAGAAGAAGGTGGGTGACCAGAGTGGGGTGCCCAGAGGGGTAGCCCAGGCAGACCAGAGGAGGGGGTGGGCTTCGCACCCCCGGGAAGGAGAGATGGGGCTCTGTGGAAGTGAGAGCTGTGTGGACATGGAGCTTGTGAGTCTGACCGGGAAAGACAGAGGGTTCCAGACGGTGCAGGGGCCCCTTCAGTCTGGTTGTGTGGGGCAGGGTCCTCAGCCCCAAGTCAGGGGGCCTTGTAGGGCAGATTCCTAGAAGACCCTCAGGACGCAGGAGCGGAGGCTGCTGGCTAGATGGGGATGGAGCTGAGACCTGAGCCGGCAGCCCAGGCCTGAAGGACAGCACAGGGGCCTGTGTGAGGCCAGGAGGGGCTGGAGTGCGACGCCCCCTGTGATCCAAGTCTGGTCTGTGACGCGTCAGGCCCCACGGCACCCCAGGCTGGATGGCTCCCCAGAAGGCCTGTGGTCTCCATGGGGAGCCGGGGACAGGGCAGAGTGGAGTCAGCAGAGGGAGGAGGGGACAGGGCAGAGTGGAGTCAGCAGAGGGAGGAGGCGCGTGGGGCGTCCAGGGATCCAGGGGTCTCTGGGCCACGCTCCCCTCCCCAGCAGCTGTGAGGACCGTGGGGGCTGCTGTCTGCCCAGGACTGCAAGCGTCAGGCACAGCAGCTGCTGTTAACAGTCAAGGAATGTTCTGGTCAGTTTGAGAACTTCAGGGCCCAATGGCAGAGCCCCGGCAGACAGACTCAGGGCAGATGGTGGTTGTCAGCCGGGAGGGGGCGTGGAGCCCTGGGGGTGGTCAGGCCCATGTGGCCTTGGGACGAGAGTGAAGAGGTGGGATCAGCTGCGGGAGACAGGGAAGTGGGTGACAGAGGCTCAGGGGCTACAGCAAAGGCCCCGGAGGCTTTTCCACACCCGAGTCCGTCCTCGGCCACGCCGGCCAGGTCAGGGGCTCAGTCCTGCGGGCCACCACAGCCGGCCGCACAGGCGGGGAAGGTGAAGCTCCACGGAACACCCTGGTGGACAGCGGTGCCGTGGGGGCCACAGACCAGAAGGCGGAGCCTGTGCTCTGGGCTGGGTGGGGTGGCAGCTGCCAGTTCAAGGTCTGTCTTTTGTTTATTTACTTCATAAAATACTCCAGGTGTTTTGTTAGAAATTATTCTTGGCCGGCCATGGTGGCTCACATCTGTAATCCCAGCGCTTTGGGAGGCCTTGGTGAGCAGATCCTGAGATCAGGAGTTGAGACCAGCCTGGCCAACATGGTGAAACCCCCGTCTCTACTAAAAATACAAAAAATTAGCTGGGTACTCAGGAGGCTGAGGCAGTAGAATGGCGTGAACCCGGGAGGTGGAGCTTGCAGTGAGCCGAGATCGCGCCACTGCACTCCAGCCTGGGCGACAGAGCGAGACTCCGTCTCAAAAAAAAAAAAAAAAATTAGCTGGGTGTGGTGGTGCATGCCTGTAGTCCCAGCTACGTGGGAGGCTGAGGCAGAAGTGCTTGAATCCAGAAGGCAGAAGTTGCAGTGAGCTGAGATCACACCACTGCACTCCAGCCTAGTGACAGAGCAAGACTTTGTCTCAAAAAAAAAAAGCAAAGAAAAGAAATTACTGTCTTAGTGTTGATAAATCTGCCTTTATACATACCAACAGTTGTGCACACTGAGAGAAGTAGGCAGTTTGGGATCTGAAACTGGCCTGGTGACACTGCGGGTGCGGCAGGCGGGCAGATGCGGGCACAGGCGGGCGCTTCCCACACTGTTGAGGCCACCAGAGCCTGTGCTTCTGTGGTTGGTTTTGGTGAGGACTCGTATTTCAGCTCCTGTTTCTCCGCGTCAGAGGCTGTGTGAGGCGCGTATTGCGGACCGTTGGCCGCGCTGTGAGGAGTGTACGTGTGGAGCTGTGGCAATCATGGGAAGTTCTGTTTCCAGCTTTAAGCTTTCGTTTACACTTCTGCATATCAAGAAGTGATAAATTAAGACCTAATGAGAAGTTGTGGACTAGACGTGGGGTGTGTAGGCTGCTGGGAGGAGGGGCAGCGGCCCTGAGGGGTTGTGGGGCCCATGGGACCATCTGACCCAGTACATGGTGGAGCTGTGTCCATGTGAGGAGGGAGTAGGAACGGGCTCTGTGCCGTGGCTCCGTGGGCTGCCTAGGGCTGCTGTGGGTTCTGCGCTGTGGCTCCGTGGGCTGCGTGGACTCTGTGCTGTGGCTCCGTGGGCTGCTGTGGGCTCTGCACTGTGGCCCTGTGGCTGCTGAGGGCTGCTGTGGGTTTTGCGCTGTGGCTCTGTGGACTGCTGTTGGTTCTGCGCTGTGGCTCTGTGGGTTGCTGTGGGCTCTGCGCTGTGGCTCCGTGGGCTGCTGAGGGCTGCTGGGGGTTCTGCGCTGTGGCTCCGTGGGCTGCCGTGGGCTCTGTGCTGTGGCTCTGTGGGCTGCTGAGGGCTGCTGTGGGCTCTGCACTGTGGCTCTGTGGGCTGCCGAGGGCTGCTGTGGGTTCTGCAGTGTGGCTCTGTGGGCTGCTGTGGGCTCTGCGCTGTGGCTCTGTGGGCTGCCGAGGGCTGCTGTGGGTTCTGCGCTGTGGCTCCGTGGGCTGCCGAGGGCTGCTGTGGGCTCTGTGCTGTGGCTCCGTGGGCTGCCGAGGGCTGCTGTGGGTTCTGCTCTTATTTGCCCAGGGGAAACCCGAGTTGCTGCCCCTCCTGTCCACCCTCAGTGCTCGTCCCCAGGTCCCCCAGCAGGTGACCACAGATGACGGAGCCTCCCGGAGCCACCTCAGTTTCCCCAGCCGGCCCCTTACTGGCCTCCCCATCTCAGGAGCCCCGGGGCCACTCTCCGCCAGGCTCTCTGTGGCTCCGATTAACCCTCAGGTCATCCAGCCTCTTCCAAGCCATGGCTAGGATCAGCCCCGTCCACCGTGTGTCCATGGAAGTGAAACAGGCCACCAGCAGTGGGCAGCCGCGGGTGGGACGGGCTGTGGGATGGGCTGGCAGGCAGGAATGGTCTCGCGGGTGCACACCTGGGCTGTGTGGTGCTGCGGCCATGTCGCCTGCACGCCGGGGTCAGCAGCCATCTCGTCGGGTTTTTAATGTGCATTTTCCAGTTTACTGATACAGCTGAGCATTTAAAACATGCTTATTTGAAATTTCTCTTTTGTGAAGCTCTCTGTTGGCTGGAGTGGGGCTGGCAAACCCTGTGAGGGAGCAGATGGTGAATATCATGCGGCCTCAGGCCTCCCGCCAACGAGCAGCACTGTGTGCTGGGAGCAGGCCCTGCAGGGGCTGGCAAACCCGCTCACACAGCCCGCGGGGCATGGCCAGGCCACGGTGGCCAGGCCCTGGTCTAGGTTGCGGCCCTGGAGGCACTGCCGAAATTTCCCTCAGGCCCTGGCTTTTTTTCTCCATGGCGCCTTTGGATAACTCAGGGTGCTTGTCTTTACTTTGCATTTCCTTCACAGTCAGTTTTGTTTTCTGTGTCGTAAATCTTTTCCTCATCCACGATCGTGACGATACCCTCCTTAGCAACCTCCAAAGGTTCACGGTCGCCTTTTCCAGTGTCCTCACCCACCCGGCCCTAGTTATTTTTGGGTGGGATGGTGCAATACGAGCTGAGAGTTTGGCTTTTTTTTTCTAATTTCACCACAGGAATGATGTTTGTGGTGTGTGTTTTTAATTGTAAGATACACACTAAAATTCACCAGTTTTCTTGTGCAGTTTGGGGACTTTTCACCACCTGTCCAGTCTCATGGACTCACCGGCAGTGCTGGCCCAGAGCTCGGTCCCCGCAGGCCTCTCTCAGGCCCCTCTGTGGCCAGTCCATGCCCTGCCTGGACTGTGTGCGTCCCGCCTGCGTCCTCCCACGAGACTTGCCGTTGTTCTGGAATTGCGTGGCGCGTGGGAACATGTGTGCGCTCCTGCGTCTGCCCCTCTCCCCTGTGGGATCGTGGGCACCTGCGTTCTTCACTCTCACTGCCGAGCCGTGTCTGCGTGGGGAGGGGTTACGCTGTGTTTGTCATCCGCCTTCTGATGGACTAGATGGTTGTTTCCAGTTTGGGGCTGTTAGGAAAAGGGCTGCTTTGAACATTCTTGTATAAGACTTGGAGAGGATGTGTGTGTTAGCGAGTGTCTTTTTTTTTTTTTTCGAGATGGAGTTTCACTCTTACTCCCCAGGTTGGAGTGCAAGGTGCGATCTCGACTCACTGCAATCTCCACCTCCCAGGTTCAAGCGATTCTCCTGTCTGAGGCTCCCGAGTAGCTGGGATTACAGGCATGTGCCACCATGTCTGGCTGGTTTTGTATTTTTACTAGAGACGGGGTTTCTCTACATTCGTCAGGCTGGTCTCAAACTCCCGACCTCAGCTGATCTGCCCGCCTCAGCCTCCCAAAGTGCTGGGATTATAGGCATGAGCCGCTGCGCCCGGCCATGTCTTTTTTTTTTTTTTTTTTTTTTTGAGATGGAGTCTCACTCTGTCACCCAGGCTGGAGTGCAGTGCCGTGATCTCAGCTCACTACAGCCTCCGCCTCCCAGGTTCAAGTGATTCTCCTGCCTCAGCCTCCTGAGTAGCTGGGACCACAGGCATCTGCTACCACGCCCAGCTAATTTTTTGTAATTTTGGTAGAGACAGGGTTTCACCATGTTGGCCAGGCTGGTCTCGAACTCCTGATCTCATGTGATCCACCTGCCTTGGCCTCCCAAAGTGCTAGGATTATAGGCATGAGCCACTGCACACCCAGCTGAGTGTCTTCAACAGAAAATTTATTTGGTTAAAGGTATTTCCTTCTCTTCTTAGTTTGCTAAGAGTTTTGTGTTTGTTTGTTTTTGAGACGGAGTCTCACTCTGCCATCCAGGGTGGAGTGCAGTGGCGTGGTCTTGGCTCACTGCAAGCTCCGCCTCCCGGGTTCAAGCGATTCTCCTGCCTCAGCCTCCCAAGTAGGTGGGACTACAGGCACCTGCCATTACACCCAGCTAATTTTTTGTATTTTTAGTAGAGACAGAGTTTCACTGTGTTAGCCAGAATGGTCTCCATCTCCTGACCTCATGATCTGCCAGCCTCGGCTTCTCAAAGTGCTGGGATTACAGGCATGAGCCACTATGCCTGGCTGAGTTTTGTTTTTTTTAAATCACGAATGGACAATGATTTTGTCAGATGATTTTTATGCACCTGCTGGGAAGATCATGTGATTTTTCTCCTTGTATCTTTTGTCATAAATTATATCTTTTTCCCATAGGCATTAAGCCCACTTTGTTTTCTAAGACTCTGAGTTTGTCAAGAATGATTATCTTTTTGTATATTGCTTGAAAAGGATGACTAACCTTTTTTTTTGGATTTCCATCCCTATGTTTCCTGGTGAGGTTAATGTTGAGTTCCGTCTGCCATTGTCAGTGCCTGGTTCTGTCAGGCTCATAGCGTGAGTTGGAAAAAGGCTCCGTTTAGTTCTCTGAGAAGAGTTTGAGACTGAATTATTTGTGCCCTGAGCGTCTGGTGAAACCACCTGCATCCCTCCGGGGCCTGATGCTGTCTTGGAAGGGACTTTCTGACCATTGACCTGGCTCCCTGCAGGTTCTGGAACTTCCTGGGTTTTCTCTGCTAGTCTCAATGCTGGTGAATTACTGTTCTAGGAACTTACCAGTTTCACGTAAACTTTGTTTTATTAGGGTCAAGTTCATCATATCCTGTCCGTGCTCAGACGTCACCTGCTTTAGGTGCACCCGGTTTAACAGTGCACGGCCAGCTTCCCCGCATCCATGGGTCCAGTCAACACAGATTGAAAATGTTTGGGAACCAAAACAATAAAAAACAACAATACAACAATAACAATAATGCACATCTTAAAAATACAGTAGAACAACTATTGACATAGTGTTTACAGCGTGTTAAGTGTTGTAAGTAATCTGGGGATGGCGTAGAGTGCATGGGGGGTGGCGTGCACAGCTTCTGTGCAGACTCGACACCACTTCACGTCTGGGACTTGAGCACCTGTGGATTTTGGTATTAGAGCGGCGTCCTGGAACTAGTCCCCCACAGATACCAAGGGATGGCTGTGTTTGTCACCTTCTAACATAGTAAATAATTGACCTGTTTGTTAGTTATTGTCTTCCTTCATTAGAACGCTGGCTCCAAGGTCTGTGTCTGTGTTTTCACTGAAGTCCAAGAACTTCTGTCAGGAGCCGCCAGCAGTGCCAGCCAACACAGGAACCACTGGCCACAGTTTAATTAAAACTAAATATAATTAAAAATTCATTCAGTTGGCCGGGTGTGGTGGCTGACGCCTGTAATCCCAGCACTTTGGGAGGCTGAGGTAGATGCATCACTGGAGGCCAGGAGTTCGAGACCAGCCTGGGCAACATGGTGAAACCCCATCTCCACTAAAAATACAAAAGTTAGCTGGGCGTGGTGGCGGGTGTCTATAATCCCAGCTACTTGGAAGGCTGAGGCACAAGAATCACTTGAACCTGGGAAGTGGAGGTCACAGTGAGCCGAGATGGCACCACTGCACCCCAGCCTGGGTGACAGAGCGAGACTCCATCTCAAAAAAAAAAAAAAAAAATTGGGCTGCGCACAGTGGCACACACCTGTAATCTCAGCACTTTGGGAGGCTGAGGCGGGAGGATCACTTGAGCCCAGGAGTTTGCAGCCAGCCTGGATAACAGACCGAGACCCTGTCTCTACTAAAAATATAAAAATTAGCCAGGTGTGGTGGTGCATGTCTGTAATCCCAGCTACTCAGGAGGCTGAGGTGGGAGGATTGCTCACGCCCAGGAGGTCAGGGCTGCAGTGAGCCGAGATGGCACCACTGCACTCCAGCCTGGGTGGCAGAGCAAGATCCTGTCTCAAAAAAAAAAAAGAAATAATAATTATAATGAGATCCTTCAGGCCCACAAGCCACAGTTCAGGTGCTCCACGCCATGTGTGGTCAGCAGCCGTGCTGTTGGGCAGGGAGATGTGGAAGCCCCCAGTGTTGCAGAATATTCTGGAAGCCTGGCTTTGAGGCTGGCTTCATTCTCTTCATCTCGTTTCTCTTCTCCCTAACTCAAGTGCCTCAGATACGCCTGCTGATCTCCCCTTATATTTGCCTGGGAAGACTAACTCTACTCTTTCCCTTCCTCCTCCCTTTTTATATAAAAGTTAACTAAGCTTCAAAGATTAGTTAATAAAAAGTGCAGTTATGGGAAACCGGAAGAGTAGAAATGATACAAATGGGGGTAGAAAATGAAGAGCATGAAAGTATTTAATCTCTGTCACTAAAGCCACAGACACTGTACGTCATCCCAGGCCCCCACTTTCCTCAGTCTGACTCCAGCCACCCTTTTCCCCAGCTCAGACAGGAACGTGGGGGAGGCCACCGAGGTTCCCGGGGAAGCACTCCCAGCATGGCAGTCACCCTGATGCCCCGTCCCAGACGCAGGGTCCCTAGGTGGTCTCCTGGTCCCAGGTGGGGACCATGTCCCTCCCCTGCCCCTCCCTGCCTGTCTGGGGCCCCAGGTGCCCTCCCTGTCCTCATCCCCACAGAGCCCAACACCAGGCTCAGTGCCCACACCGGGACCCTTGGTGCACATCTGCGAGGTGCAGGCAGATCTGTGACTGGGAGAGAACACGGTGCCCTGTGCACAGCAGCAAAATTGCAGGCATCTTGGGGCTGCGTCGCGCAGCCGGCCGTCACTGCCTTGCCTCTGAGGCCCTGCATTTCCCCAGATCACCCCTGAAATTCACCCCTCCTCCGGGGGGCTTCCACAGACCCACATCCTGCCTTCTTGGGCCCAAAACAGCATGATGGGGCCCCCAGGTGCCCCCCCACCCCCGTGGGCCGCGTGCCCACGCCTGCTGTCTCCGATGCCTTGGGTCTGGGCCTCAGAGACGCCCGACAGGCACCGAGACCAGCCCGTGTCTCCCGGGTAGAGCCTGTTCTTCACTGTCCCTGAAGAACTTTTGGTTATTTTAAGCACGGAACAGACCAGTGTAACCGAGCCAGGCTTGGCACCGCGGGTGGGGTGGGGGTCGTCCGCCTGCAGCCGACGGGTAACCCTGTTGTGCTTTTTCTCCGCAGGCATCACAATGTAGCAGGGACCCCAGGCGTGGTGCTCAGGTAAGCGCGCGCAGGCCGACTGCCCTTCTCTTTCCGCGCCTGTGAACTGCCGGACTCCGCCGGGACCATGCTTTCTTTGTGCATGTGGTCGCCGTTCCTTGCAGTGCCTCTAAAACGCAGGCTCTGAGGACAGTAAAGCTGGGTCCTTAGCTTTACTCCCAGTCAGTACTTCTGATTGACCCCATTCCGCCGTTTGCTCGGTAGGGCTTGGTTGCAAGTTCTAGTAGGAATGGCGAAGTTGTGGCAGTCACACATCCATGAGGCGAAGTGAACTAACAGGTGCCGTTTCTGTGCTAGAAAATGGAAAAAGAGCCAGGGCCAGAAGGAGGGTGCAGAAGCGAGCCCGCGTGCGGAGCCAGGAGGCAGCGTCGCGTGGAAGTGCTGGCCTGAAGCCTCCATGCCCCGGCAGAGGGACGGACACGTGGACGTCTAGCGGAGGTGAGGCCCACGCCCCCCGAGGGGGTCCTGCTGACTCCTTGCCCTGCCCTGTTGCTGGTTGTGGGGAGGGCCGGCGATCATGAGTAGCTGGCTGGTCAGGACACGATGCAGCGTTCACTGTTCACTGCCGAGTTTTCCTGGCCCCTCCCGTGAGAGTCCAAGGTCCAGCCAGCTATGGGGGGCCCAGGCCTCCATGGCAGTGCGGGGTGCAGAGGGCTGGTCTCCTTCCGTCACTGGTTCACTTGGGTGACGGCGTGTTGCGGACGAGCAGTGCTGCATGGGGGCCGAGCCTGGGGCCTCAGCCCAATGAGTTGTGAGGCAGTCGACTAGCACCCAGCAGGGAGGTCCTCAGGGGCGCAGGGCAGGGCTCTCTCTCCCATCCCGGGTGCTCTTTCCCCTCCCAGGTGGGCGTGGTCCTCAGGGTAATAGGGCGGGGATCCCCTCCCCTCCCTGGTGGGCGTGGTCCTCAGGGTCATAGGGCGGGGCTCCCCTCCCCTCCCTGGTGGGCGTGGTCCTCAGGGGCGTAGGGTGAGCCTCCCCACCCCTCCCCCAGTGGGCGTGGTCCTCAGGGCATAGGGCGGGGCTCCCCCTCCCCTCCCCTCCCCTCCCCTCCCCTCCCCTCCCCTCCCCTCCCCTCCCGAGTGGCCGTGGTCCTCAGGGGCGTAGGGTGGGGCATCCCCTCCCCTCCCTTCTCCTCCCCAGTGGGCGTGGTCCTCAGAGGTACAGGGTGGGGCTCTCCCTCCCCTCCCGGGTGGGAGTGGTCCTCAGAGGTACGGGGTGGGTCTCCCCCTCCCATCCTGGGTGGGCGTGGTCCTCAGAGCTACAGGGTGGGGCTCCCCCTCCCCTCCCCTCCCTGGTGGGCGTGGTCCTCAGAGGTACAGAGTGGGGCTCCTCCTCCCCTCCCTGGTAGGCGTGGTCCTCAGAGGCGTAGGGTGAGCCTCCCCCTCCCCTCCCGAGTGGGCATGGTCCTCAGGGGTGTAGGGCAGGGCTCCCCCTCCCCTCCCTGGTGGGTGTGGTCCTCAGGGGCATAGGGTGAGCCTCCCCCTCCCCTCCCCAGTGGGCGTGGTCCTCAGGTACGGGGCGGGGGGCTCTCCTTCCCCTCCCTGGTGGGAGTGGTCTTCAGGGGCACAGGGTGGTGCTCCCCCTCCCCTCCCGGGTGAGCGTGGTCCTCAGGGCGCGAGGCGGGACGGGGCGGGGCGGGGGTCCCCTTCCCCTTCCCTCCCCTCCCCTGCCCTGCCCTCCCCTGCCCTGCCCTGTCCTGCCCTGCCCTGCCCTGCCCTGCCCTGCCCTGCCCTGCCCTCCCTCTCCCTTTTTGGGCAGGCTCCCGTGTCCTCAGTACGCATCAGGTCTCCCGAATCTCACAGCCCCACAGGGAGGAGGAGGGGAGGATTTGACTTTGGAAGTCTCTGTGACCAGATGAGGACCCTAGGTGTGAAGGTGGTGGCAGAGTGGTCGGGGACAGGACTCACCCGCAAACATGTGGCCCCTGGATGAGCCCAGCTCTCAGCTGCTTCGTGGGACGGCAGCTGGACGCCCAGGCCCGCGCCTGCAGCAGGCAATGTGGGGCTCAGCAGAGAGCTCCAGGCTGGGCCTCTTGGTGGCGGTGATGACAGAAGTGGTGTCACGCATGCAGCAGTTTGGGTTGGCAGCTTTCCGTCCCCACTGAGGGAAACTCGTTCCTGCTGCTCCCCTGGTGAAAGGTGTGGGGAGCGAACTCCTAGTAGTGGGGTGCACCCTGGCCACCCCGAGTCCCCGCCAGCCTCCACACGCGGAGCGGCCCTGCTCTCTTGCCTCAAGCACAGAAGCAAATCACCAGGCTCTGCTGGCCGTCGTGCGGTGACATCGGGGGTCACCTCCCTGAAGGCGCAGGTCTGGTGGGCTAGCAGAGCGGCTGCGGCAGCTCTCAAGGCAAGGCCTCTGCCAGCCACTGTGGCCTGGCATTGTGCCCACCCCGTGAGGGTAGGGTGGGGCCTCTGCCGCGTGCTGCCTCCGCCGCTGCCCCGTGCTCCCTCAGGCTCTGGGAGACACAGCCTCAGGAGACACCGTGGAAGCTGCGCCGGCCCGGAAGTGAATGGGGAGGCGGGGGTATGAGCACACAGCCCAGACTCTAAACTGGGCCCAAGGGACGCGCTGTGAGCCGCAGAGGGTCCAGGTGCCCAGAGCCTGCCCATCCTCATCCCATCCGGCAGCTCTGCCTTCGCGGGCTCGTCCTGCTCCCTCCGCTTTCACAGAAGACAGACGGCCCGGGGATCCTGCCTCTCTGCAGCTTTACGGACCCTCCTCAGTCCTCACTGCGGGAGGAGAGGGGGGGGTGTTGGGCACAGAGAGAAGCCAGTGCTGGGGGAGCCGGGGGCTTTTGAAAAGGTGGGCTTGTCCCAGTGCACGCAGACACTGGATTGCTGACCGTGCCCTGCACATGGGAGCCTGGGAGCCCGTGAGCCCAAGAGGCTCCTGCCGCCCAGGCCTCGGGGCCTGAGCTGTTCTCCCTGGGGGCGGCCGTCAGAGCTCAGCCAAGGATGAAAGGCATGGAAGAGTTTCAGATGTTAATCGCGTTTTCTCTTGCAGAAGCCAAAGATGTTGACCAGGAAGATCAAGCTGTGGGACATCAACGCCCACATCACCTGCCGCCTGTGCAGCGGGTACCTCATTGACGCCACCACGGTGACCGAGTGTCTGCACACCTGTACGTGTCCCGCCCGCACCACCCAGGGAGGGCGCGCCCTTCCCAGCTCTGTGCTCTTCAGAACCTTGGCTTTTGTGTTACCACACGCTTTTAGCTCAAGCCCAGACAAAAGCAGGACCCAGGACCGGGGCAGAGACGATCTTGAAGATAAGTCAGAAAAGACATTTCACACTAAAGGTCCTGTGGGTGGTTTCAGAGCAGATGAGGCCTCACTTAGGAGAGCGACACACAGGAGAGACCCCACGTTCCTCCCGCCGAGCAGCAAGGCCAGTAGCCGCTGTAACACAGCGCTCACTGCCGGCAGTTTCCAGATCTCTAAAGGAGTTCCTTAAATCCTTCGAAGGGGAACCTGCCAGTGTGTTCCTCACCCTTGATGTGCGTCCTCACACCTGATGAGTCTGTGCTTTGGTGTTAGAGGACTCACGACTGGGGCTGGACCTGAGTGTTTCTCTAAGTGTGGCTACAGCTGACGGGCAGGTGCCATCCGTCAGGCTGAGGCTCGGCTCTTACGCTAACATGAGGCCCCATGGCTGGTGGCCCTGCTGGTATGAACAACCACTGTGTGCGTCTCTTGATGGCTGAGGAGCATTTTGTTTAAACAGGATCTTTAAAATGAAGTGTACACTTAGAACACAAGTGGTGCTTGTGTATTTCTCACTTTAGAAAATAAAATATTTGCCAATTTGATAGAATTTTGACTTTAATCGTATTTTTAGATATTGGTTAGCATATTTTATGTTAGGTTATTTTCATTTGATTTTATCTAGTTGTACGTATAAGACACTGTCATCTTTTAGGACAAAGTGTTGTAAAATTCTCTGTTTTAGTCCATGTTCTGATGACCCACAGCTCTCTCACCTTTGAGCATCATATAAGTTTTTCTTCCCACTTAATTCCTAACCCTGCCTCTTTGAGGAGGCCCATTGACGGGGCAGTTAAAACCGTCTCATTGCTTCTGAGACCAGAATGGCAAGATGTTTCCTTTCAGAAGCCAAGAGCCACAAGGAGGACAGCAGTGAGCATCTGCACAAAAATGAGCTCAGAGATGCCCATGTTCAGTGGAGCACACGGGTGGGGTGGGCGCCCTGGCTCTAGACTCTCTCCTAACACACCTGTGCTTTGATGACAGTCTGCAGGAGCTGCCTGGTGAAGTACCTGGAGGAGAACAACACCTGCCCCACCTGCAGGATCGTGATCCACCAGAGCCACCCCCTGCAGTACATCGGGTGAGTGCGGGCCTTCCCAGGCCACAGTACGTGGGGTGAGTGCCCCAGGCGTCTCTGTGAGTGTGGGTGTTCCCAGGCCACAGTACGTGGGGTGAGTGCCCCTGGGCGTCTCTGTGAGTGTGGGTGTTTCCAGGCCACAGTACGTGGGGTGAGTGCCCCCGGGTGTGTCTGTGAGTGTGGGTGTTCTCAGGCCATAGCGCTGTACCCCCATCCTGCCTTGGCAGCAGCCTCTCCTGACCAAGGGCATGCCAGGAGCTGCACACGAAGAACCTGGGTCCAGCGCTCACCAGGCCATCTTGCCAGGCCTGCCCAGGCTGTGCCTGCAGATACATTTCCATCAATACTTAGGTAGGCTGGGCTCAGTGGCTCATGCCTGTAATCCCAGCACTTTGGGAGGCCGAGGCAGGCGGATCACCTGAGGTCAGGAGTTTGAGACCAGCCTGACCAACATGGAGAAGCCCCATCTCTACTAAAAGTACAAAATTAGCCGGGTATGGTGGTGCATGCCTGTAATCCCAGCTACTTGGGAGGCTGAGGCAGGAGAATCGCTTGAACCCAGGAGGCCGAGGTTGCAGTAAGTGGAGATTGCGCCATTGTACTCCCGACAGAGCGAGACTCTGTCTCAAAAAAAAAAAAAAAAAAAAAAATTATTAGTCAAGTTAAATTGTTGGAGAGCCCTCAAGACCAAGTTGAATCTCATGAGTTTTACACAGAATTTGCTGAAGTTAAATTTGATGTGAGCTGGCCCTTGGATACACCTTTCACCTTTCTGCCATGGAGCAGGTGGTCCTGGGGCCCTGGCCCTGCTGCCTCTGACACATGGCCGAGGTCTTTCTCCCTGTGCTGTGCTCTTCTGTCCAGGGTCACAGAGAGCCTGGACTCACCCCTGGGCCAGCTACCATTTCTGGAGAAGGCAACTCTTGCCTGGGCGTCAGCAGGAGGCCAAGGGGCCAGCCAGGTGGAGTGTGTGGTTCTCACAAAGATTTGGGAGGTCGTTCAGATTTGGGGGGTTGCTCCAAAGGAAGGGAAGTGCTCCCTGTACCACAAGAGGGTAGTAGAGATAATTCTGAAGACACATTTTGAAGGAGGAAAGGCAGATGTGTTTGTTTTTCCGTTTTTTATTATTATTATTTTTAAATTTTATTTATTTTTCTTGAGATGGAGTCTTGCTCTGTCGCCAGGCTGGAGTACAATAGCGCCATCTCAGCTCACCGCAACCTCCGCCTTCTGGGTTCAAGGGATTCTCCTGCCTCAGCCTCCCGAGTAGCTGGAATTACAGGCACCTGCCACCACGCCCGGCTAATTTTTGTATTTTTAGTAGAGATAGGGTTTCACCATGTTGGCCAGGCTGGTTTCGAACTCCTGACCTCAGGTCATCTGCCCTCCTCGGTCTCCCAAAATGCTAGGATTACAGGTGTGAGCCACCACACCCGGCCCTTACAGACTTTTATTTACGTTATTTGGAAACATTCTAGAAAAGCCTCTGTTCAGTGGAAATCCCACAAAGACCAGGAGACCCCAGGAAGCACTTGGTGGGAGGGGCGGGGACGGTGTCCCCTGAGCGCGCAGGATGCTGGGAACCCGGGGTGTCCGCGGGGACGGTGTCCCCTGAGCGCGCGGGACGCGGGGAACCCGGGGTGTCCGCGGGGATGGTGTCCCCTGAGTGTGCGGGATGCGGGGAACCCGGGGTGTCCACGGGGTCGGTGTCCCCTGAGCGCGCGGGACGCGGGGAACCTGGGGTGTCCGGCAGACAGAAGCACGGGTTCCCAGAATAACCTTATCTGTCATTAGGCCGGGCGCAGTGGCTCATGCCTGTAATCCCAGCACTTTGGGAGGCCGAGGCAGGTGGATCACGAGGTCAGGAGATCAAGACCATCCTGGCTAACACTCTGAAACCCTGTCTCTACTAAAAATACAAAAAAACTAAATTAGCCAGGCATGGTGGCGGGCACCTGTAGTCCCAGCTACTTGGAGGCTAAGGCGGGAGAATGGCGTGAACCTGGGAGGCGGAGCTTGCAGTGAGCCAAGGTTGCGCCACTGCACTCCAGCCTGGGCGACACAGCGACGCTCCGTCTTAAAAAAAAAAAAAAAAAAAAAGAAATCTTAAACCTTATCTGTCATTATTTGAAATGTTTATAAGCAGCCAGAGCCCAAATTAAATGATGCATTAATTCAACTCATACATAGCTTTTGGTGACACAAACATTTTTTCATTTGTAAACTGGGAGTAAAATTCCAACAAAGCTCCAGACTGGTGATTCTGAACTTTGATATTGTTAAATGGAAAACGTACAGGAATTATAGAATTAACATTTCTAGCTAACTCCACCTTTCTGTTCTTTTGCCAGTCATGACAGAACCATGCAAGATATTGTTTACAAATTGGTACCAGGCCTCCAAGAAGGTGAGTGTCCGACTGTCTCGCTGATCCCTGAGGTCCCAGCCCGGCCTCTGCAGCCCCTGCTCTCCTGGAAGTTTGGTTCTCGGATGGGAGGCCCCTTTCCTTTTGGCTGAATCACCGTCATCTCATCCCTGCTCTCAGCCCATCTTCATCTCCTTGGCTGGTCTCTTCTTTTGTCTGTCTAAGATGCGTAGACATCTTTCTACCCCTTCTCTGTATTCATTCAGCAAGTATGGATCGCATGTTTAGTGCGTGGGACCCCCAGGGGTCAACGCAGCTCCTGCCCCTCCTGGGACCCTGCCTTCTTCCTGGGTCCCACCTCCTGTCCCAGGCCTGCCTCCCCCCATCCCACAGCGCCAGCCTCCCCATAACAGAGGAACAGCACGTTGGCAGAGTGGGTAGCTAGTGTTTCTAGAAAAACTTCACCATAAAGTCAAATTTCATTTAGAATTAAAAGAAATACCAAGTAGTACAAATACCCTGAAAGTGGAAATCGGTTGCTTGGGGATTGCTCAGCAGAAAGCTCCCCGGCTCCCGACACTCACGGTGGTGGTGGCCCTCCGCTGGCGACCGGCAAGGAGGCCAAGGAGGGGCCAGATCAGCGCCAGGTGGGTTGTCCTGGCATTCTGCTCATCAGACCTTTCAAAGGCAGATAGAGAAGCTGAGAATTCACTTGGGCTGGTTCTCACTGTATCTCAGAAGAGGGTTGGAATTCAAAACACGGCTGAATATGCCAGATCCGTAGAAACCGTATCTCGCCTTTAATAATGCGTGATCCAGAGAATCATACTGTTGGAGGCTTCTTTCCCTACTCACAGAGTTCATTCATGCAGGAAGAATTTAGATTTCCTGAGTGAACGTAGATAGAAACAATTAGTCTTTTAATATCTGAAAGTTTTTTAGTCCTGGGAAAAGGCGGAGGATACATTTGAGTTAAATGCTGACACCTTAAGAAAGGTTTAGGCCGGACGCGGTGGCTCACGCCTGTAATCCCAGTACTTTGGGAGGCCGAGGCGGGCGGATCACGAGGTCAGGAGATCAAGACCATCCTGGCGCACATGGTGAAACCCCGTCTCTACTAAAAATACAAAAAATTAGCCGGGCGTGGTGGCGGGCGCCTGTAGTCCCAGCTACTCAGGAGGCTGAGGCAGGAGAATGGCGTGAACCCGGGAGGCGAAGCTTGCAGCTCACACCACTGCACTCCAGCCTGGGCAACAGAGCAAGACTCCATCTCAAAAAAAAAAAAAAAAGAAACTTTTGCACCGAGTGTTTCAGACGTGTAGCAGTGGGCGGGATCACGGCGGGACCACAAGTTTTGTGACCCCCGCCAGTGCTGACACTTTAAGAAACGTTTGTGGCCAGGTGCAGTGGCTCACACCTGTAATCCCAGCACTTTGGGAGGCTGAGGCAGGTGGATCATCAGGTCAAGGGTTTGAGACCAGCCGGACCAATGTAGTGAAACCCTGTCTCTACTAAAAATACAAAAAAAAAAAAAATTAGGCATGGTGGTGGGTGCCTGTAATCCCCGCTACTCAGGAGGCTGAGGCAGGAGAATCACTTGAATCCGGGAGACAGAGGTTGCAGTGAGCTGAGATCACGCCACTGCACTCCAGGCTGGGCGACAGAGCAAGACTCCGTCTCAAAAAAAAAAAAAAAAAAAAGAAGTTTGCACTGGAGCGTTTCAAACGCGTAGCAGTGGGCGGGATCGGGGCAGGAACCTCGAGTTTTGTGACCCCCACCCCCTGCCAGCAGTTTCCAGGCAGGCGTGGCCGGCCTTGCTGCACGTGCTGCTCCCTCAGCCTCACCCCGTGGCCTTTGATCTGTAAAGGCTGCAGTACGTATCCCCGAAAGATAAGGGTTCTTCTTTTTTTTTTTTTTTTTTTTAAGAACTCCAGCCCAGGCTGGAGTGCAGTGGCGCGATCTCGGCTCACTGCAAGCTCCGCCTCCCAGGTTCACGCCATTCTCCTGCCTCAGCCTCCCGAGTAGCTGGGACTACAGACGCCCGCCACCACGCCCGGCTAATTTTTTTTTTGTATTTTTAGTAGAGACGGGGTTTCACCGTGGTCTTGATCTCCTGACCTAGTGATCCACCCGCCTCAGCTTCCCAAAGTGCTGGGATTACAGGCATGAGCCACTGTGCCCGGCCAAGGGTTCTTCTTAAAGCTCATAACCACAATACCTTGATAACGTTTGGGAAAATAGTGGAGATTCCTTAATACCAAGTAGCCACTCAACGCTGACATTTCTAGTTGTCTCATAAATGCTGTGCTTTTTGGTTGTTGTTTATTTATTTATTTATTTATTTATTTTGAGACCTGGTCTCTGCTGCCCAGGCTGGAGTGCAGTGGTGCTATCACAGCTCACTGTAGCCTCAACCTCCCGGGCTCCAGTGATTCTCCCACCTCAGCCTGCCGGGTAGCTGGAACTACATGCAAGCACCTCCATGCCTGGCTAATTTTTTGTAGGGATAGGGTTTTGCTGTGTTGCCCAGGCTGGTCTTGAACTCCTGGGCTCAAGCAGTCCTCCTGCCTTGGCCTCCCAAAGTGCTGGGATTACAGGTGTGAGCCCCTACACCCAGCCTGTTTTTGTTTATTCCAATCAGGATCCAGAGAATGCCACTGACTCATGGGCCTCCTTCTGGTTCCCTCCTGCCTCTGCCTTCCCATTGTCCTGGGTTGTCCTGCGGCAGTGGACCTGGGTCACGTTCCAGCCGTGTTTTTGGCAAGCCCGCTTCTGGGTGTCCATCAGGGCAGGTGTTGTCCACGTGCTGAACCAGGGTGGCACTGAGATCTGCATGCCACCTCTGTTCCATCTCTCGTCTTCGCGTGTTAGTTGAGTGTGTGTCCAGCCTGGAACAAGTTGTATGTTCTCGTCCACCTCAGCACGCTCTTGTCCGGTGTGGACGCTGCGAACTCCACTCTACATTGAAGAAGTCGAGAGTCTAGAGGTTCCGGAGTGCTCTAGATTGACACCCCCAGGGCACGGTGGCCCCGAGCTGTCTCCCTGACGAGCTCCTGTCTCTGGCCACCATATTTTCCGTTGAGTCAATATTCTTTTTGTTGTTGTTTGTCAAGCTTTCAGTCATTTGTGGCTCTTCAGCAGGAGTCTAACTTTAAAACTATTAGCAGTGTAACTGTTTTCTTGATGGAGGCTACTTGCAATTTATTTAGTTTTATCTGTGGTGCAGACAATTGCAAACCTGATTTCTCCGACCAGAGGCCTCTTCCTGAAACGCGCGTTAGCTGCAAGGATGCAGTGGTGAGGCGAGGCGTCAGCCCTCGAGGGTCCAGGTGCCTGTTTTGGAGGAGATGCCAACAGGGTCCTGCCCCTCCCACCTGGGCTCATGGCAGGCCCTCCACGCTGTCCCTGCACCCCCACTTGGCGGGGGCTTGCTGGAAGAGAGTTCCCTGCTAGATCAGAGGTGGGGTTAGGTTTTTAGTGGTTTGTTGTTTTTGTTTTTATAAATTTTTTTAGAAACCTGTCTTCATAGAGGCAACATGTTTAAGACATTTATCAAAGTGTCCATTCTCAGTCTCTGCCCACTCTGGGCTCTTTCACTCGGTGGGCGTGTCGTGGTCTTTGGTGTGCCAGGCTCCTCTCTGTTCCTGGTGAGGGCCGTGGGGCTCACGTGCTCACCAGTCCTCTTTCCACAGATCCTGAACATGCCTGTCACCTCTTGCTTTAGAAACGTAGGGGCCAGACACAGTGTCTCATGCCTGTAACCCTAGCACTGTGGGAGGCCGAGGCAAGAGGATCCCATGAGCTAAGAATGTTTCTTTACATTTTTAAATAGTTGGAAAAAATCAAAAGCATCGTATTTTATGACGTGGTAATTTAAGAATTGAAATTTCATGGTGCGTAGCCTGGTTGGAACTGGCCCCACTGGCTCAGCTGTGGTCGCCTTCACCCGTAAGCCCATCTGTGGTGCAGCTGAGTGTGCGCCAGGCATGTGCTGCCTGCCTGCCGGTGGCTTTGAGCAGCCCTCTGCACCGTGGCTGGAACTCATCGTCACTGCGTGGGGACGTTCTCATGACCACTGCACGGCCTTCACGTCAGAACAAGGAAAGGAGAAAAGGGGACTTCCAGGGCTGCGCTTCGAAGCCACAGTGAACTCTGGATTATTTTGTTGTTGAACTGTCATTGTTGATGGCAAAGCACTGACTTTCTCATCCGTGATACTGTAGCTACGCTGAGAGCAAACAGCCGACGATGGAGTCACCAACCCAACACCAGCAATATCCCCACTCACAGGAAAGCAGTATTTAGACACCAGCAATGTTCCCCATTCACAGGAAAGCAGTATTTAAAAAATGCTGAAAATTTAAAATGGAATGTCTCATCACAGCAGAATTTCTTCTCAGAAGTGAAAATGAAGATACGGCTATAGTCAGAGTAAGCTTCTGATTGGCTGATTCGTTAGCCTTAGTGCCAACAGTGAGCCCATCAGATCAGGCTGGACTGCCGCAGCTCGAGAGCCATGTCCGGAGACAGTGAGCTCTTATTTATTTATTTATTTATTTATCCAATATTTTTGAGATGGAGTTCCGCTCTTGTTGCCCAGGCTGAGTGCAGTGGCACAATCTCAGCTCACTGCAACCTCCACCTCCCAGGTTCACACAGGTCTCCTGTCTCAGCCTCCTGAGTAGCTGGGATGACAGGCGTGAGCCACCACGCCCGGCTAATTTTTTTGTATTTTAGTAGACATGGGGTTTCACCATGTCGGCCAGGCTGGTCTTGAACTCCTGACCTCAGGTGATCCACCCACCTCGGCCTCCCACAGTGCCGGGATTACAGGTGTGAGCCACTGCGCCCAGCCCCAATAAATGTTTCAGTGCCTGTATACACCTGGCACTGAGTGCTATTATTTTTAATCCTTCTTTATTCTTATAGGTGAAAATTAAGTGGGAATTAAAGCCAAGGGTCTGAAGCTGAGTTGCTTTCCACTGTGTCCATGGAGCTCTCTCCTTTGCAGGGACCTATGTGGCCTTTCTGTCATTCCCATCACGGCTCTTCTGCAGACTGATGGGAACAGCCTCCTGCTGTCAGCCTCCGTCTTCCAGGCCTCCATTCTGGCTGCTGGGATGTGATTATTTAAGGGAAACATTTTCTTTCAAGCTGCTCTCAGATTCTCCAGGCTAATCTTTGAGCATTTCCCTTGTGAGGCTCCAGCACTCCATCTGCCCGCGGCCGGCCCCACCTATCCCCTTGGCTCTCGGGGTCCCCTCCTCTCTCTCTGCCCAGGCTCTCGGGGTCCCCTCCTCTCTCTAGCCGGGCTCTCGGGGTCCCTCCTCTTTCTCTGTGTCCAGGCTCTCGGGGTCCCCTCCTCTCTCTCTGCCCAGGCTCTCGGGGTCCCCTCCTCTCTCTAGCCGGGCTCTCGGGGTCCCCTCCTCTCTCTGCCCAGGCTCTCGGGGCATCCTCCTCTGTGTCCAAGCTCGTTGCCTCAGGTGGGCATTGGTCCCTGCACGGTTGGTGTTTGTGAGGCAGCTGTGTAGGTTGGGATATGTCCAGAGCGTTTGCCTGGCCTGGCCGTGCTCATGGGATGTAGGGAGGACAAACGTGGATAAGAAGCTTGGTGAAGAATTCCTTGGTCACGTAACACATACGTAACTTTTCAGAGTGATGTCTGGGTTGCGGTTTGAGCAGCTTTGTTCTAACCTTTCTTTGCTGCCTACTGTGTGTTCCTAAGCAGTGACCCACGTTGTCCACTGTGTCGCCTGGGTGTGAACTTATTAAGGTCACACTTAGGGGGCCTTTGCCGAGAGTCCGTTTGCTTTTCCCTGGAACCTGCAAGGTTCTGGCCTGCTCTTGCTGGCCATCCCTGGAGGGTCAGGCCTCCTCTGGTCCGGCCAGAGGTGACCCAATGGCAGGTGTGGGTGAGGATGCTGCGGCCCCTCTGCAGCCCGGCAGTCTCCTCCCTGGAATTTGTGCCTGTGGCTGTGGCCACAGACAGCAGGGGGCGCTCTTAACCCACTGCCAGGCGACATGGCGCCAGAGCCCATAGCTGTGAGCAGCTCTCCTGCAGGCTGTGGACTCAGGCACCCGGGACGCATGGTCCCCGGGGCTCTCGGGCCCTCGAGGGCTCTCTTGGGGTTCCTCAATGGTGGCCTTGGGCGCCTGTGAGCCGGCAGGATCTGCCACTGCGCAGGAGCGTGGGGGGAGCCCAGTGGCAGGTTCATCTCTGAGCTGTGGGCGTCCAGGCAGTCCACTGGCTCCATGAGGTCAGCGGTGTCTGACGTGGCACCGATGTGGCCGCAGTGTTTATCAAGCTCCCGGTGGTGGTTGGTTCTGTGCCATTGGACGCTCATAGGCAGTGGCTGAGGTGGGGATGGCAGTCCCGCACCTGGGCTTCCTTGGCCTTGTGCCTATCCTAGGCCTGGAGCAGCCGGCCTGCGACTCAGCCTCCCACGTGGGCTGGTGGGGCAGGTGCCCGGGGGGTGCGCTTCCCGCTGTGCTGAGCCCCCAAAACATCTCAGTCTTAATTTGCTGCTTTCTTATTAAGAAACTTCAAACTTCATAATGCAAATCCCTAATTTTCTTTACGTGATGTTTATGAACAGAGGTTTAATATAACCCACTGCCTGTGAGATGAAAGACTGTGTGTTGGTTTTCCGTAGCGGAAATGAGAAAGCAGAGGGAGTTCTATCACAAACTGGGCATGGAGGTGCCGGGAGACATCAAGGGGGAGACCTGCTCTGCGAAACAGCACTTAGATTCCCATCGGAATGGTGAGTGCCCTGCGTGCCCATCCAGAAGCCCCAGGAAGCCCCTGCACGAGGCCTTTTCTTAAAGAGCCGGCGCTGTCTGCCAGGCCCTCCCACACGTGCTCACGGGAGAAAGTGAGGGAACCCGAGGGTGTGGGGAGGTTAGGGTTCGAGGTGTTCCTCCTCACTCCTGGTACCAGTGGGAATGTGGACAGATGGGAGAAGTGAGGGTCCTGGAGGGGTGAGGCCAGCAGGGGAGAGCAGGAGGGCCCCCCCCGAGAGTGCCTGGGGGGCAGAGGTCAGGGGTTGGAGGGCCTGTGGAAAAAGTAGTGGAAGGTGAACTTCCTGAGACTTAACCTGGCTTGCTTTACTGTAAAATGGCAAAGTAATGGTTTGGTTTCTGTGTAAAGGGAATGGTATGTTCAAATCTGACCGTATCACAACAAACGTTCATGTCTTGAGGACATTTTATTTTCCTAATGGACCACACAAACTCTTAAGAAATGTTTAGGCTCCTCTGTGCGTCTGTGACAGTTGGAGGGATGAGAGGGGCCTGGCTCTGTCACTCCCACGGCTTTGCGGGTCCCAGGAAGCACAGCCATGAGGGGCGGTTAGGAAGCGTGTCTGGGAACCAAGCAGTCCTGTCAGAACCGTTTTACCTGAGAGGAAGTTTTCATTTTGAAAGCAGTGTTAGAACAGTGTATTTCTAGGAGAAGGCTTTCAGATTGAGGGGCTGATGTGGTCAGCACTGAGCAGCTCTGGGCGGGCCTGGCCGTGTGGCCGATGCTGAGCGTGTCTGTGTCCCACACTGGCTCCGGCTGCCCCGTCTCTGTCTCCTGTGCTCCCCACGCCTGCACCCACAGGCCCATACGCCCGTTCCGCATCCTGGGGAGACCCCTGCAGATGCTTTGCAGTCGGCTTTCCTTTGACTCTTACTCTGCTCCGGGGGTCCAGAGTCTCTTAATGGAGTGAATTTTTGATGGCATTTGGAGTACAGTGTAGTTTTTAAAATGGCTTCACAGTTTGGATTTCATGGTGCGCTGTGTTCTGTTTGTGCTAAAAGGTGAAACCAAAGCAGATGACAGTTCAAACAAAGAGGCCGCGGAGGAGAAGCCGGAGGAGGACAACGATTACCACCGCAGCGACGAGCAGGTGGGCGGGGCCCGGGGGTCGCTGCAGTGTTAGTGCTCCCCCCCCCAGGGGCCTGAGCAGGTGGGCGGGGCCCCGGGACTTCCGGATGCTCCTGTATTTGGGGCCCTGAGCAGGTGGGCGGGGCCCCGGCCGTCGCTGCAGTGTTAGTGCTCCCCAGGGGCCTGAGCAGGTGGGCGGGGCCCCGGGACTTCCGGACGCTCCTGTATTTGGAACCCTGAGCAGGTGGGCGGGGCCCGGGGACTTCCGGACACTCCTGTATTTGGAACCCTGAGCAGGTGGGCGGGGCCCCGGGGCTTCTGTAATAGTGCTGCCCCGTAGGGAGCCTGAGCAGGTGGGCGGGGCCCCAGGTCTCCGGGAGGCTCCTGTATTGGTGCTCCTGTATTGGTGCTCCTGTAATAGTGCAGTGCTGGGAGCACGGAGGGAGGGCTCACACCAGAAACCTTCCCTCCGGATGAAGGGAAGCATTGACGCCCAGCACCCAAGGGCTGCTGTTTTCTTCCCCCCGACTTCATTTTTCTTTTTTTTTTTAATTACCAGAGGAACACGTGCTTGGGGTAAAGCATGGCAGATATAAAACATGGCAGGTCAGCGGCCCGCTCTGGCCTCAGCTCCATGGCCCGAGTTTTGTGCCTTTTCCTCCGGGCGTGTCTTTGTGCTCTGTGAATGTTATGTGAAAGAAAGCAAAGCCTGGCAGTGTGTTGAAAGTGAGAGTGAATGTTGAGGGCCATTTACTGTATTACCAGATGAAGACAGAAAAACTACACGGTCACAGAGATGCAGTAAAATAATTTGATGAAATTCCATACCCACGTCTAGAGAACTTTTTTTTTTTTTTTGAGGTGGAGTTTTGCTCTTGTCTGCCAGGCTGGAGTGCAGTGGTGCCATCTCGGCTCACTCAGCCTCTGCCTCCTGGGTTCAAGCGATTCTCCTGCCTCAGCCTCCTGAGTAGCTGGGACTACAGGCACCTGCCACCACGCCTGGCTAACTTTTGTATTTTTAGTAGTTACAGGGTTTCACCACGTTGGCCAGGCTGGTCTCGAACTTCTGGCCCGCCTCAGCCTCCCAAAGTGCTGGGATTACAGGCGTGAGCTACCACGCCCAGCCAAGTAATGGAACCTTAACTTTTTAGTTTACACTTATGCGTCGTTTAAAAGGTTCAGTGAGCATTAGAGAAATAGACACATGTGTGTCCAACGTGGGATGTGATGGCGTTGCCTTTTGGGTCAGTAGAGAACAGCGGCCGGTTCAGAGAAGGGGTCCGGAGGAACAGGAAGAGAGGAAATCACCTTCTTCTTTCATGACCCCGGTTTCACTGCCATGCTTGGTTTCTGATGTTGAAGTGCCTGATGCTTCCTCTGTTGGTGGCGTGGAGGCTCTCCTGGAATCACACTGTTCTCTCTCTGGCATTGGTCTCGTCTGCGTGGAGGCCCCGGGTCTTTCCTGGTTGCCTTTGTTAGTTACTTGTCCTTAGAACAGTTCCCCATTGGTGAGGAACCCCTGGGATCTCGTGGAAATTCGGTTTTGGGGTCTGCTGGGTGGGCTGGTGTTCCAGAGGGGTGCAGGCTGCTGCTCCCCTTCCTCTGGTGTGGTTTTCCATGGATCGATGTAAAGCTGTGTGTGGTGTCCTCCTCCAGTTTAGTCTCTTGTTTTGCAGTTTCAAGTTTATATCAGTGTTTACTTGTACTAATATTTACCTTTTCTTTTGATCCTTGACGTGCTAAAGATATATTTGTTGCTTTCAAAAGAGCCAATTTTTTTTAATTGATCAAATACTGAATTTTCTTTTTTTCTTTTTTGAGATGAAGTTTTGCTCTTGTTGCCCAGGCTGGAGTGCAATGGCACAATCTCGGCTCACTGCAACCTCTGCCTCCCGTGCTCAAGCGCTTCTCCTGCCTCAGCCCCCCGAGTAGCTGAGATTACAGGCATGCGCCACCACGCCTGGCTAATTTTGTATTTTTAGTAGAGACGGGGTTTCTCCATGTTGCTCAGGCTGATCTTGAACTCCCGACCTCAGGTGATCTGCCCACTTCAGCCTCCCAGAGTTCTAGAATTACAGGCATGAGCCACCGTGCCCTGCTGAATTTTTTTTTTTTTTTTTTGAGACAGTCTCACTTTGTTGCCAGGCTAGAGTGCGGTGGCGCAATCTTGGCTCGCTGCAACCTCTGCCTCCTGGGTTCAAGTGATTCTCCTGCTTCAGCCTTCCAAGTAGCTGGGATTACAGGCATGCCCCACCACTCCCGGCTAATTTTTATATTTTTAGTAGAGATGGGGTTTCACCATGTTGGCCAGGCTGGTCTTGAACTCCTGACCTCACGAACTCCTTGAACTCCTGAACTGCACCTGCTTCGGCCTCCCAAAGTGCTGGGATTACAGGCGTGAGCCACTGCGCCCAGCCTTGCTGAATTTTCTTAAAACATTTTTTTTTTTCCTGACATCTTGAGTTAAAAGTTTTTTGCTGTTCTTTGAGATGGGATCTGGCTCTCTCACCGAGCCTGCAGTGCAATGGTGCAATCACAGCTCCCTGCACCCTCCGCCTCCTGGGGTCCTGCCCAAGCCTCCAGAGTAGCAGACACTGTTGGCACATCACACCAGTTAACTTTTTAAATTTTTTGTAGAGATGGAGTCTTGCTGTGTTGCCTAGGCCGGTCTGAACTCCTGGGCTCAAGCAGCCCACCTGCCTCAGTCTCCCAAAGTGCCAGGATTCCAGGCATGAGCCCGTGCGCCCGCCCAGTCTTTTTGTAAGCGCATTGCCGGCTATGTGTCCTGTGTGCTCCTGGCTGCTCCCTGCAGACTTTGATTAGTAATATTTTCACCGGCATTCATTTCTAAAGAAGCTGTAATTTCATCAGAGTTCCTTTTTAATCGAGAAGTTTGTTCGGAAATACTTGAGTAACGTGGCCTTTTTGGGCTCCATCCACCCCCCTTCTAGTCTCCTTCCCGAGTGGTCAGGAGTGTTGTCTGCGCGGATCTCTGCCTTGGGGGATTGAGATCTTTCTTGTTCACTTGGGTGCAGATTTTCCAGGGGTCCTGGGGTGATTTTGCTTTGGCTGAGTTTGCTGGTTGGTGTGGCGGGTAAACAAGCAGACCCGGGGGCCAGTTGCCCACGTCCTACTGTGCCTTTAGCCAGGGCGTGGCCTTCACAAGTGACCTACCTCTGCTTCAGTTTCTCTGTCTGTGGCGTGAGGTGGTGATGAGATTGCCTCGAGGTTTTTATGAAGATTAAATGGTTTCCTATTTGTGAGGCACCTTGAGGTGTTAAGTTGAATGAATGAGAAGCAAGCAGGCAGCCTGGGAGATTGTGAACTCCAACATTCAAGTCTGGCCGTTTTTCTTGTTGATTCTTGTTTTCTCTGTTGCATGAATGAGAAGCAAGCAGGCAGCCTGGGAGATTGTGAACTCCAACATTCAAGTCTGGCCGTTTTTCTTGTTGATTCTTGTTTTCTCTGTTGCTCTATAACCTCGCAGTGGTGCTTAGGAGCCGTGCTGCTGGGTGTGCAGGCTGATGGTTCTTTTTTTTTTTTTATATGCTTTTATTTTTCCGTGATTACAAACACAACTGAATATCAAATGCACAAAGTAAGAATTATACGGGGAAAAAAAATCAGATACGTTCATATATATATCACCTTTTCAAGGCTATTTCCATCCAGAATAACCTTGGTTTGCCAGGGCCAATAGAAGGAAGTTACAAAATCGCCTTTAGTCAAATTTGTGTTTGCTTTCTTCTATAATTCCAATACCTCCACCATCAACAACTTGAGATAGCTGCCAAGGTGTTATATAATCAGTGTCAGTATCTTCATTCATTCTACAATGAAGGCTGTCACTTCACACTTGGAAGGTTGCACAGTGGCCAGGCAGAGGCGCTCCTCATTTCCCAGACGGGGCGGCCTGGCAGAGATGCTCCTCACTTCCCAGACGGGGTGGCCAGGCAGAGGCACTCCTCACTTCCCAGATGGGGTGGCCGGGCAGAGGCACTCCTCACTTCCCAGACGGGGCAGCTGGGCAGAGGCGCTCCTCACATCCCATACCATGGGCGGCTGGGCAGAGGCTGTAATCTTAGCACTTTGGGAGGCCAAGGCAGGCGGCTGGGAGGTGGAGGTGGTAGCGAGCCGAGATCACGCCACTGTATTCCAGCCTGGGCAACATTGAGCATTGAGTGAGCGAGACTCCGTCTGTAATCCCAGCACTTCGGGAGGCCGAGGTGGGCAGATCACTCGAGGTCAGGAGTTGGAGACCAGCCTGGCCAACACGGCGAAACCCCGTCTCCACCAAAAATACAAAAAGCAGCCAGGTGTGGTGGTGTGCGCCTGCAATCCCAGGTATTCGGCAGGCGGAGGCAGGTGAATCACGGGAGCCCGAGGCAGGGAGGTTGCAGTGAGCCGAGATCATGCCGCTGCACTCCAGCCTGGGCAACAGAGGGAGACCATCTCAAAGAAAGAGAAAGAGAGAGAGAGAGAGAAAGGAAGGAAGCAGGTGATGGTTCTTACGTAGTTTTGATGACTTGCACTGTGGATTCTTTTTTTTTTCTTTTTTCCTGTTCAGTGTGTTTTCGCCGTAACCCCCGATTCTCTTGTACTAACATCACTACTGCTGCTGTTGGTCTCTGCTTCCACCCTCCCTGTCATTTGTTTCAGCTGTGTTACGGAGGCCTTTGCTTTGCTTTTTACACCCATCTCAGGTTCCGTTTGATGGGAGAGTTTAACCCATTGCCTTTGTTATGAGAAAACATTTTCTTCCCCTTTCCCCATGAGGGCTTGGATCCGGTTTTGGTGTCTATATTCTCTGCTCTAATGATTTGGAAATTTTGCATTCTTTTTCTGTTCTTCTTGTGGCTGCTCTTAAACTTGGATTCCGTGTCCGTTTGTGGGATTATCTGCGTCTATAACTTTGTAATGAGTTCCTGATCTCCATCTTCCGAAACTTGGGAAGTCATCCGAGGGTTTGTTCCAGATTGTTTTGGGTAATTTTAAAATTTTATTTCACACTTATTTTATTCTAGGAATCACTTCTTCTGAAGCTTTGATGTGACGTTATAGTTATTTAGGCTTAACAGGAGGTTGCATGGGTTTTGTGGGCATTTCTGGTGTCTTCCTGGCGTGTGTTTGGATTTGTGCTTCGCCATGTCCGCACGTCACTTCCAAGCCCAGCACGGTGGCCCCTAAGCTCCTGCTGGTCACGGGCTCTGTGTCGTCCCCTTTACACCAGAGACAGTCATTTCTTCTCTTAACTCTTAAACCCTCCTCAGTCACTCGGATGAACTGATTAAATTATGTACTTTTAATACTAAGCATTAAAAAAAAAAAAAAACAGATGAGGGAAGCACCTGCCACCCGGGCCCATGTCTCTGCTCTCAGCCTTGTGCCCTCCCCTGGTGGCCCCTCCGAAGGGCATGAAGGTGTGGATGCTTTGCCTGTGCCTGGAGGCTCTGGCCCCTCTGACCCCTGGCTGGGCTCCAGCTGTCGGTTTGTTCACAGCCAACTCAGAGCAGCCGAGGCTCAGGGTGGCATCAGGCGGCCGTGCTGGCTTCACGGCCGACCTCTTCTCCATCATCTGACGGGCGCAGGCCCCCTCGCTCCCACCCACCACGTGGGCTCTCAGCCTCAAGGCACAGGCCTCCTGGGACTGGTGGCTCCTCCAGATCTTCCCGAGAGAGGCAAGTGTAGTCATCGCTGAGCAAAAGCGTGTCTGGTTTATTTACTCGCACGATGTCTTCTAAACCAAAAACACTTGACGAGGCCTTTCTTTCTGTTTTCTGAGGGAGGGGATGGGGATCCTCCTGGAAGACGGCGCCCCCTGCACAGGTGAATGGCGTTTCCCACACTTGACCTTGGGAGTTTGGAAATTGGCGGAAGCCGCCTCTTCCGCTGCCCTTGCTGTTCCCTCCTGAGGTCCCTGGTCTTTCTCCTCTCAGTTCTGCCTCCTGCAGTCCCTGCATCTGCCACCCTCTCTGTGTGGCCCCATTCCTTTCGCAGCCGGAAGCCTCTTGGTTAGCCTCAGGTGACTCATT
Source organism: Symphalangus syndactylus (assembly GCF_028878055.3). Classification (NCBI taxonomy): domain Eukaryota; kingdom Metazoa; phylum Chordata; class Mammalia; order Primates; family Hylobatidae; genus Symphalangus; species Symphalangus syndactylus. The sequence goes on from NC_072438.2 coordinate 10,068,674, forward strand.
TGCTTTACAGCTGTTTTTCGCTCCCATCTTTTTTTAAGTATAAGCCATCGGTCTGTTTAATTCCAGAACTCTCCTTTCTGGAGCCCGACTTCTTTGGGAGCAGCTGGCGGGTTTCATGAATGCGCGGCCACAGCTGTTCCGCTCTTTTCCCCCAGCTGCCGCTTCCAGAGCTTCGCGTGGGCGTCCTGAGGCCTCAGGACTGGGCGGGCAAGGGTGGGGTTTGTGGATAAGGAGTGAGGTGGGGGGCGGGCCTGCTGCCCTGAGCTGGGGTCCTGAGTGTCTGCCAGGACTTGGGGGTGGGGTGTGATGCAGTCTTGGGGGTACAGGGGCTCTACATGGACTTTGACCCGTGTGTGCAGCCTCCTCCTCCGGTTCCAGGCCCCCAAGGGTCTTTCCATCAGACTGCAGCTGGGCAGACAGGAGAGGCCTGCACGTGGCCGTGACCCCGCCAGGGCAACCCCAGAGATTCCCACCCCATTCAGGCCTCTGTCAGATCCACACGCCCGGCCTCCGCCCATCTTCATTTTCAGAACCTCGGGATTGCCAGTCCCCTCCTGGTGCCCGTCTGTCCAGGGCTCTTCTGCACACCGTCCCTGATGAAGCTCTTCTCACTTCAGTAGGTTTTGTCCTCTGTTGAACCACGAAGGTTTGTGTTTGAGATTAGCCCAGTTACCCGGATAGTGGGAGACAGATCAGCCCTCACTGGAGGCCCCTCTGGGCCCTGATGGCTCACGCACCCGAGCTGCCAGGTGAGGGCATGGGCAGCTTCTCTCCCAGAGCTGACAAGCCCCGGAGAAAATGGCAAGGAAATTAGAACACAACTTTAAAAGTTTTTTTATTTTTCTGAGACAGGATCTCACTTTCTTGCCTAGGCTGGAGTATAGTGGTGCAGTCTCAGCTACCTGCAGCCTCGACCTCCTGGGCTAAAGTGATTCTCCCACCTCAGCCTCCCGAGTAGGGACCACAGGTGTGAGCCACTGTACCTGGCCTAGAACTTGTCTTTTTTTTTTTTTTTTTTTTTTTTCCGTTTTCTTTTTCTGGAGAACGGAGTCTCGCTATATTATATTGCCCAAGCTAGTGTCCAACTCCTGGGCTCAAGCTATCCTCCCGCCTCTTGCCTCCCTGAGAGCTGGGATTACAGGCGTGAGCCACCGCGCCCAGCCTAGAACTTAATGTTTAAGAAGACTCTTGGCCGGGCACGGTGGCTCATGTCTGTAATCCCAGCACATTGGGAGGCCGAGGTGGGCGGATCACGAGGTCAGGAGATCAAGACCATCCTGGCTAGCACAGTGAAACCCCATCTCTACTAAAAATACAAAAAAATAGCCGGGCGTGGTGGCGGGCACCTGTACTCGGAGGCCAAGGCAGGAGAATGGCGTAAACCTGGGAGGCAGAGTTTGCAGTGAGCCAAGATCACGCCACTGCACTCCAGCCTGGGCAACAGAGCGGGAGTCCGGTCTCAAAAAAAAAAAAAAAAGAAGACTCTGGGCCAGGCACAGTGGCTCACGCATGTAATCCCAGTACTTTGGGAGGCCGAGGCGGGCAGATTGCCCCAGCTCAGGAGTTCGAGACCAGCCTGGGCAACAAGGTGAAACCTTTTCTCTACTAAAATACAAAAAATTAGCTGGGCATGGTGGTGGGCGCCTGTAATCCCGGCTACTCGGGAGGCTGAGGCAGGAGAATCGCTTGAACTTGGGAGGCAGAGTTTGCAGTTAGCTGAGATCGAGGCACTGCACTCCAGCCTGGGTGACAAGAGCGAGACTCTGACCTCCTACAAACCCTACATTCAGCTTCCCTTGGAACGAGCAGCTGCCCAGTGGACTTCAGGGGCGTTCTGGGTCCTGGGAGGAGTCGCCTCCGTCTTTGGTGGTCCTGGCACCCACAGACCCAGTGGGGCTGCAGGGTTGGTGTGGTCTCTGCTTGTCTTCGCTCGTGCGGAGTTAGGAAACCCTTACCGGGCCTGTGACTTGGTGGGTGTGGTGTCCCAGCACCAGAAACACAGGAAATGGCTCCTTTACCCTGAGCAGGCCGGGGGCCTGGTGTGGGGTCCCTCCCGCCCCCCAGAGGCTCCAGTGGCTCCTGTGTGTGGAGCTGGAAATGTGGTTTGTTTTCACTCCTCCGAATTCTGCCTCCCTGGCCCGCCAGCTCCCGTCCGCACCCTCGGGTGTGCGCTGTGCTCCTGGGACTTCACACCCGAGAGCCGGACACCTGCTCCTGCTGCACGCCTGCTGGAAGTGGGCTCTGCCTATAAGGACCTTGCAGCTGGCGTGGTGAGGGTTGGCTGGTGGGGAGCAGAGAGCCCACCCATCCAGGCCAGACTCCCTGGAGGTGGAAGGGGCAGAGGGTGGAAAGAGCCTCTCCTGGACTGCAGAGGTGAGGCAGGGGGTAGTGAGCTGGGACCTGGTGCCAGGCTGCCCCACGTATCATGGGTGGTGAGTCCGGGGCAGAGTGAATGGGTAAGGCTGGAGGTGAGGCTGGGGACCTTGGGGGCCCATGGTGAGAACTTGCTGTCACTCAGAGGAGGGAGATGAGGCAGATGGGATGTGAGGTCAGGGTGTGCTGTGGGATGCAGCCTGGAGTGGCTTTATCCCCAGAGGGTTGCCGCTTAGCGCAGCTACTGTGCAGTGAGCGGCCTGCGCGGCCAGGGTGGCCATGCGGAGACCAGGCAGGCGCGGTGCGGGTGCAGCGCTGGGTTTGGGGCATATTTAAAAGGGAGGGAGCCTGCAGGGCTCGCTGGTGACCCAGATGCAGATGCCAGATCTTGGGCTCTTTTTCACTTCCAGGTGGACAAGGAGCTCAGTGTCCCAGGCAGGCCGATGTGTAGTCATAGAAAGCGACAGGTCTTTCTGCAGTGCCCTCTTTACAATCAAAGTTGCATTTCGAGGTGTGTAACGTAACCGCTTGATGGTGACTGCCGTGTGCACACGGGCGTGGTGTCGCAGAGCGTGTGGCATTATGTGCACGGTGTGTGTGTGGCGCATGTTGTTACGCTGTGACTTTTTTACACTTAATTTCCCATCTGTTCTAATATTGGAGACTTTTAGGTGGTGACCAGCCCATCACTCTTCTAAAACATTGCACTTGTCCCCCTGGGGCAGGTATGTTCCACGGTATCTGTGTTGTTTCTGATTCCAGTCTCCTGTGTGTGGGGTGTCCAGCGGCTCATCACACGTCTCTGGGCTCCTCTGCGTGTGAGTTGCTTACTTGTTCTTTGCCCGTCTCTGTCCTGAGCAGCCTGACTTTTCCTTACGTGAGCTGGAGGGCTGCCTCCTCCCTCGCCGCCCCGCACTCACACCAGGGATTGTCTTTCCTTCTGCGGCTGTCGGCTTTCTTCGACCTATCATCATCCACAGTTTTAAAATTTGACATAATTAAAAGTGTCGGTATTTTCTTCTGTATCTTAAAAATGTTTCCCCATTCTAAGGTCATAAATACATTCTCCTACATTGTCTTGTAAAATATTTTAAGGTTTGCTTTTTCCAGTTGGGTCGTAAGCCCCTGCAGTTGACGATGTGTGTAGAATGGACAAGGTGGAGTTCAGCTTTGCCAAGTTTCCACTCTCAGGTCCCCCCGGCCTCTCTGCTCTGTTCCGCTGGTCTCTTGTCTCCCATTGTGCCAAAACAACAAGGAACTTACCGAATTGCAATGATTTATTTTACCATTAAGTTGTGGTCTTCTGGGAGAGTACGTACCCCTCGTTTTTCTTCTTCAGAATTGTCTTTTTTTTTTTTTTTTTTGGAGATGGAGTTTCACTCTTGTTGCCTAGGCTGCAGTGCAAGGTGCGATCTCGGCTCACCGCAACCTCCACTTCCCGGGTTCAAGCGATTCTACTGTCTCAGCCTTACAGAGTAGCTGGGATTACAGGCATGAGCCACCCCCGCACTCGACCCTTTTTTTTTTTTTTTTTTTTTTGGAGATGAAGTCTTATTCTGTTGCCCAGGCTAGAGTGCAGGGGTGCAATCTCGGCTTACTGCAACCTCTGCCTCCCCGGTTCAAGCGAGTCTCCCACCTCCACCTCCTGAGTAGCTGGGATTACAGGCATGTGCCACCATGCCCGGCTAATTTTATTTTTAGTACAGATGGGGTTTCACTGTGTTGGCCTGGCTGGTCTCGAACTCCTGACCTCAAATGATCCACCTACCTCAGCCTCCCAAAATGCTGGGATTAGAGGTGTGAGCCACTGCATCCGGCTCTTTCCTAAACTCTAGAGTTGAACATACCTTTAGTTTCCAGCTTCATAATGTGGTTATTAAAATAATTTTTAAAATTTCACGTTTTTTAAACCAGCTTTCTAAATTGTGTTAAATGCATATAAAATATGCCATTTTAACCATTTTCAGGTGTGTGGTTCAGTGGCCTTGGGTACAGACCCAGTGTCGTACCATCATCTCCAGAGCCTTTTTATCTTCCCAAACTGAAGCTCTGCCCCCATTGAACACTCACTCCCCACCCCGCTCCCCCAGCAGGGTCAGATCGCAGAGGGGCCTGCTGGGGGTTCTGAGGTGATGGAAACCATCCGAGACTGCCATGGCAATCATCGAGAAAGTCTGTGAATTTACAGAAAGTTATTGCATTATGTACATAAAAGAGGTGTGTGTAAACTGTGCCATAATGAAGCCTAAAAATTAGAAGGGAGCTTGTAACTTAGTGCGTTTGAATAGGTAATACATTCGTTTAGTCCTAAGATTAATATTATAGAAAAGGTTTAATTTTGTTCTCATCTCTTGTCACTGTCTGTAGTGACCTGTAGAGAACCACTGTGAGTACCTCCTGTATGTATGCAAATCTGAGCAAACGTAAACATATTTTCTTCTTGTTTTCCTTCCACAATCCCCCCCGCCCCCGCCCGTGTGTGTCTGCGTTTTCCCGCAGGTGCATGCAGGCCCGCGTTCATCTGTGCAGCCCCTTCCTGCTGCCCTGCGGGCCCCATACACTGCAGACCCCGCTGCCTCAGACCTGTGCATGCGTGGCTGGCACGCCTGTTCCCTGAGCCTAAGACGGCGGCTGCCTGTTGAGGGCAGGGCGCGTCCGCTGCTTATAGAGACGTGAAGCCCACCATGGCCATTCTGTTGGCGTGTGTTTGTCACCAGCTGTGTTCCCGTATAGAAATGTTTCTCGTCTTTAGGGGGCTTCTTCCTCAGTAAGCTCTATTTCTTAAGTCTCGTGACTAATACGAATCCAGCTATGCCAGCTTTCTGTTGGTTAATGCTTGTGTGATACTTCTGTTCTTAAAATGTCTTAAATGTGACACTGTTTACAACATAGAGCTAGGTTTTTTAAAAAAATTAGAAACTTTTTTAGCTGGCACATTACCTTACACATTCCACAATTTTCCATGGAGGATCTGAGTTGGTTCCTGCTTTATTTTTTTTATTTTGCTCTTTTTGTCAGTTTTTTCCTATGCTTCCTCCCTCCCTGTTGTCGAGTGAATTACTTTCTTTAATCTCTTTCTTTCTTCCCCTGGTTTGCAAGGTATAAGCTCTACTTCTCTTATACTAGTGGTTACAAAATGTATAAACTATTTACATTTTTAAAAATCCAAAGTTGGCCCGGCGCGGTGGCTCACGCCTATAATCCTAGCACTTTGGGAAGCCGAGGCGGGCAGATCACGAGGTCAGGAGATCAAGACCATTCTGGCCAACATGGTGAAACCCCGTCTCTACTAAAATACAAAAAAAATAACCGGGCATGGTGGTGCGCGCCTGTAGTCCCAGCTACTCGGGAGGCTGAGGGAGGGGAATCGCTTAAATGCAGGAGGCGGAGGTTGCAGTGAGCCGAGATCGTGCCACTGCATCCAGCCTGGCTACAGAGGGAGACTGTCTCAAAAAAAAAAAGTCCAAAGTTACTGTAAATCTGTGCCCCTCCCCGCACAAGCACCCCCACCGCGGCTCTCACCGGGCACCCCCTTTCTCCCTGCTTCTCACTTCCGCCAAACTCCAGGTCTTTCTCCCTGCGCGGCCCCGCTCCCGAGTTCTTCTGTCTCCGGACTCCGGGTCTTTCTCCCCGCACGGCCCCGCTCCCGAGTTCTCCCTCCAGACTCCAGGTCTTCCTCCCCGCACGGCCCCGCTCCCGAGTTCTTCTCCTTCCGGACTCCGGGTCTTCCTCCCCGCACGGCCCCGCTCCCGAGTTCTTCTCCTTCCGGACTCCGGGTCTTTCTCCCCGCGCGGCCCCGCTCCCGAGTTCTTCTCCTTCCGGACTCCGGGTCTTTCTCCCCGCGCGGCCCCGCTCCCGAGTTCTTCTCCTTCCGGACTCCGGGTCTTTCTCCCTGCGCGGCCCCGCTCCCGAGTTCTTCTCCTTCCGGACTCCGGGTCTTTCTCCCCGCGTGGCCCCTCTTCCCCGAGTTCTTCTTTCTCTGGATTCCGGGTCTTTCTCCCCGCGTGGCCCCTCTCCCGAGTTCTCCCCCTGGACTCCGGGTCTTTCTCCGCTGCTGTTCCTCTTCCCGAGTTCTTCTCCTTCCTGACTCGGGGTCTTTCTCCCCGCGCAGCTCCTCTCCCGAGTTCTTCTCTCTCCAGACTCCCGGGTCTTCCCCGCCCGCCCCCCGCACTGTCCCTCTCCCGTGATGCTTGCAGGCGGCCTCGCTCCATCCCACCCCGGAGCAAGGATCTCTCTTGCTCTTTGCACGGAATCCACTTATCTCCTCAGTGGCTCTTGCGGGGCCTGTAATGGGCTGTGCTCAGTCACCGCACCCTGTCGGAGTGTGTATTTCTTTTATTTTGGATTCTTTTCCTTCCTGAATCTGAGGATCTGCCCTTCACTGTTGTGGGAGATCCTTAGTCACTGTTCCTTAACACTTCCTTTCCTTTCTGTTCTTCCCTCTGGGGTTCCCCGTCTTCTCCCCTTTTTTTTTTCTTTTTTTTCTTTTTTTTTTTAGTAGAGACGGGGTTTCACCGTGTTAGCCAGGATGGTCTCGATCTCGTGACCTCGTGATCCGCCCGTCTCGGCCTCCCAAAGTGCTGGGGTTACAGGCGTGAGCCACCGCGCCCGGCCGTCTCCCCTTTCTCTTAGCCTTCCTTTTATTGTTTTAATTGGTGTGTTTGTCTCTACTTCTTATGGGTAACTTCCTCAAGTGAATTTTTTTTTTTTAGAACATTAATCTGTCCTCGGCTGAGATGAATCTGTGGTTCAGCCATCCACTGAGATGTTAGTTTCCATCAGTGTTTTTATTTTTAGAAATTGTATCTGATTACCTTCAATACCTGCCCATCTGTACCCCTGGTGTCCTCCCTTTTGTATCTTTTGTGATTTTAGACATACATATTTCAGTTAATCCCGTCCATCCTTCCACTGCATTGTTAGGGCCTCACTGTGCCGTTTGTTGCGGCTCCACCTGTAGAAGCGTTTGCTGTGAGCGTCGCCCTTCCTTGTCAGGCACATCCCGGGGGCCAAGCCGGCCGGGCCCTCGGGTGAAGCCTGGTCCTGGGCAGATTCCTTTTCGCACCGGCTGGGAGCCCGTGGCTGCTGGGACTCCACAGTCCCCTTCAGTCACTTTTTATCCTGCGGGTCCCCCGCCAAACTGCTGGTCACCTGGAAGGCAGCTGTGACCTTCCGCCTGTGGCTCTGCTCAAGGCTTCTCCCTGCTGTCTTCCTGCAGTCGCTGCTGTCTCCCCGAGTGCATTCGCAGACACAGGGCCTCCTCTTTCGCTTATTTTGTCCGGACAGGCTTAGCTGGAGACCAAGAACTCAGTGCCTGCGATGGATAAATAACTCTGGGATTAATTCTCAAATATTATGTTAATAACACCCAGAACTAACAGGGTGAGGTTATAGTTCACAAAATGGCAAGCAGACGATAAACAGGTTTTCAGATAAGGTATGTACAATTCTTTTTCTGCAGTGTTGAAGTCAAAGCAGATGTCTGATCTCAAAAAGGTCAGCAGTCCTAGATTGAGGAATTAGTGAAATATGTCTAAGGAAACCTCCAGAACCGTGCGGGGAGCCCTCCTCCTCCTGCTGCGCTCTCACCAGTGTCCTTTCCTGCAGGTGAGCATCTGCCTGGAGTGTAACAGCAGCAAACTGCGGGGGCTGAAGCGGAAGTGGATCCGCTGCTCAGCCCAGGCCACCGTCTTGCATCTAAAGAAGTTCATCGCCAAAAAGCTCAACCTTTCGTCCTTTAACGAGGTAACAGTTGATCCCTAAGTAGAAGCCATAACAAGTCCTCTCTCATTTGTAAAAGCGACACTTCTAAGATTCTTTGCTTAGTTTTGTTTTTAACAACTTTGGAGATTTTAACCAGAAAAAAATCCATTTTGCCTGCTCCACCAGGGAGCGGGATAGGAGACAGCCCTAAGGGTTGTAGGATGCCCAGAGACAGGGAACGTGGAACGCCACTGTGAGTGGAAGAGAGAACTAGGGCGAGGGTGATGAGATTGTTTTAAAATAGGTTTTCCTCAAAACGAGAAATTCTGTGCTTTAATTTCACAAGGGGAGACATGGGCGGATGCAGAGAGGGAGGACCCTTCCAGGCTGTGGTGTGTAAGGAGACGAAGGAGTGCTGGCATGAGGCGGCCTTGGCAGCGGGCACACCACGAACATGCCAGTGTGGGTCCCTGTGAGCCCCCAAGGCAGTGACACCATGGAGATGCAGGCGCCAGCAGGGTCCAGCTCTGCATGGAGAGAGAAGGCGCTGGCGGCTGTGGGCAGGAGCATGTGGGTCTGAGGTGTTGTTTTTGAAAATCGCTCAGGCTGTGCAGAAACGGACGCAGGAGAGGAGGACTGTGGTACGGGTGGTCAGGGTGGAGGAGTGGACAGACTTGAGATGCCCTTTGGAACAGCAGTGGCTCAGTGGTGGCCCCAGAAGATAAGCCACGTCGTCACCCCCAGAGCCTGCAAATGGGACCTTATTTGGAAAAGGATCTTTGTAGATATAATTAAAGGATTTTGGGATGAAATAATCGTGGAATATCTGGGTGGAGCCTAAATCCCATGACACAAGTGAGGCGGAGGAAGACTCAAGACACGACAGGAGGCCCTGGTGAGGACAGAGCAGAGGACAGACTGGAGGCTGGAGGGAGGCAGCCTCGAGATGAGCCAGGGAGCGCCTGGGCCACCAGCAGCTGGAAGCCAGGGCAGGCTGCCCCGCTGTGGTCCGAAGGCGTCTCCCAGATTCATATGTTGGAAATTCCATCCCCAGCGGGGCAGTGCTGGGCGTTAGGGCCTGGGGGAGGCGCTCAGGCCGAGGGCCCTGCCCCACGCACGGATTGATGCTGCTGTGAAAGGACTGGCCAGCATGGGTTCTCACTTCTGATCTTCCCCAACATGAGGACGCAGCAGAAGGCCTTCACAGGTGGCAACGTGGTGACCTTGAATGCCCCAGCTCCCAGAACTGTGCAGAAATCAATTTGTTCTTCATAAATCACCCAGTGTGTGGCGTTCTGTGGCAGCAGCACGAAATGGACTGTGCTTCTTCCCGGGAGCCTGCAGAGGGAGCGTGGCTCTTATGGACTCTGGAACTGAGTACATTTCTATTGTTTGAAGACACCACCTCGTGATAATTTCCGCGGCAGCCGCAGGAGACTAATTCAGAGAAAGCCACAATAAGTTGCTGATGTATTTGGGTGGTGATGCAGAGAAAAGGAAGGGGTCAGGAATGACTACAGGCCTGGGGCTGCTCGGTTTGGGGTGGGGGGTGGCGTCTCAGGACAGGCTGGCGTAGCTGCTGTGGTGACACAGAGCAGAGGCTGTGTCAGGTCGTGGGGGGCCAATGGCAGCCTTGAGTGTCCCACAGGTTGGCCGGGGATACGGACAGCACACCGGGGTTGGGGAGACTCAGCGAGCACGGGCTGCCTGGAGATCCATCAGGACACGGGGGGAAGGGAGAGGAGGAAATGGGGCAAGGCTTTTTGCTAAGTTTCTATCGTTTTGTTTGCTTTTCTGTGTAGCGAAGCAGAAAAGATGGGTGGTAGCTGGGGACGGAGCAGGCCGAGGAAGTCCTTGGATTTTCATGTGGAGGCGCAGCGGGAAGCTGCGGCGCGGTGGGGTGCAGGGGGCGGGGAAGAGGTTGGCCATTTCCCAGCGCGAGGCCGGTTCCTCCAGGGAAGTGTGAGGTTTTCGCTGTTGCTGCGGTGACCGTGCCTCTCAGAGCCCCCCAACCCCGCCACTCAGGCAGATGGGGCTGCTTCACGTCTTCCCCAGGGAGGAATCTGAAGAACTGTCTACATCATCAGGGAAACGCAAGTAAAACCCGCGTGGCCCCACGCGCACCCCGTAGAAGGGCCATAATCCCAAGCACTGACAACACGTTCGGGAAACGCCGGGAGCGCAGGTGCATTCCTGTGGGAAGCAGAACCGCAGTCCGTGCGGAGAACAGCTTGGCAGCTGCTGACAACACGAAACACACTCTTGGCGAACCACCCAGCAGCCACGCCCCCCAGTCATTTACCCAGAAATCTGCCCACACAAAAACCTGCACCCGGATGGTCGATAGCAGCTTTCTTCATGATTACCACAACCTGGAAGCGACCGAGATGCCCTTCAGTAGATGAGTGGGTAAATAAACTGTGGTGCATCCGTACTGGAATATTACCCAGTACTGAAAAGAAATGAGCAGTCGGGCCAGGAGCAGGCACGGGGGAGAAAAATCAAGTCCCTGTTACTAAGTAGAGAAGCCCCTCTGGAAAGGCTGCAGGCCGTGCGACTCCAGCTCTGCAGCATGGCGCACTGGAAAAGGCAGAACCATCCGGAGGGGGCAGGGGCTTGGGGAGGGTAGTAGGAGCGGGCGGGCACAGGGCTCCTGGGCGGCGATGCTGCTGTTTGTCCACCTGTGGCTGTGCCACCAGGGCGACCTGACATCAGCTCTGGACTCGGTGGAGGTGACGTCAGTGCAGGTTCCTGGGTGGTGACTAACGTGCCCCCATGAAGGGTGTTGGTGGCCCGGGGGGAGGGGGGTGGGGCAAGGGGGACGGGAACTCCCTGTACCTTCCTCTCAATTTTGCTGTAAACCTTAAATTGTTCTTTAAAAAGTCTGTTTAATTTTTTTTAAAAGACTGGGGAGCCCAGTGCATTTTTCCACTATGGTGAGAGGGAGGGACAGCCTGGACCGGAGGTAGGGCCTGTGGGGAGAGGGTGCCCCTGGAGGCTGCAGCCGTGGGAGGGGGCTGGTGTGGACCGGGCCTGGGTGGGATGGGGAGGGAAACGCTTCGGCCCTGTGGGCCTCTCAGGCACCTGTGCCACCTGGGGAACCAGGGTGCCCGATTCCAGAGCTGTCAAGGCCGCTCATGGGGCTGCAAACCACCTCTTCCCGTTTCTCAGTATGGCAGGTGTAGTAGATAGGGTGTGTTGGGGCCTGCCAAAACAAGAAGGGTTCAGGGGAGCCGCAGGCCAGATAGGGGCAAGATGGGAGCCCACCACCGCAAGGAGCTTGTGCCTGTACCCCCTGCAGAAATGTCACCCCCCTAACTGGCACAGGCCTGCCCTGTAATATCTTATATGCTGCATTGGATTTCCGTTTAGCTGTGAGGTAGGGACCACACCCCATCTCTAGGTTGCAAGGTAGGAATAGTGAACCAGCCCCATCTCCCCAACTCCCCACCCCCCCCCCAAGCCCTCCCATCTCTAGGCACGTTCTCGCATGATTGGGTGGGGTGGGGTGGGGTGGGGGTGGGGGGTGGCTGCAGATTTCACACCAGCATCAAGGTGACCATGTCAGCGTGGGTTGAGCACCTCTCCGCTGCTAATCAGACCTCCTTATCCCCCAGCTGGACATTTTATGCAACGAGGAGATCCTGGGCAAGGACCACACACTCAAGTTCGTGGTTGTCACGAGGTGGAGATTCAAGGTGAGACGCGTGATTTGATTTTCAGAGTCTGCTCTGAATGGCGGTGACTTTGCTGTGCATCTCTTATCTAAAATCTTAAATGACTCCGGCTGGGCACAGTGGCTCATGCCTGTAATCCTAGCACTTTGGGAGGCCAAGGTGGGTGGATCACAAGGTCAGGAGATCAAGAACATCCTGGCTAACACAGTGAAATCCCGTCTCTACTAAAAATACAAAAAATTAGCCGGGCGTAGCGGTGGGCACCTGTAGTCCCAGCTACTCAGGAGGCTGAGGCAGGAGAATGGCGTGAACCTGGGAGGTGGAGCTTGCAGTGAGCTGAGATCATGCCACTGCACTCTGGCCTGGGCGAAAGAGCAAGACTCTGTCTCAAAAAAAAAAAAAAAAAAAAAAAGTGATGACTCAGCTACAGAGATTGTTGTGAAACACAGTTCTGGTCTTTCTGAAATCATCAACCCCAGAGCCAGCTTGGAAGGTGCCAGCTGAGCTCCGTGGGGCACAGGCCCTGGTGGGAAAGTGCTGAGGCCATGAGCAGAGGGTCCCCTGGGGCCTTTGGGCCCCTCTGAAGCAGGAAACCAATGGTGGAACCCTCCCACCTCAGCTGGTGCTGCTGCCTGGGGAGAGGGGGTGAGGAGCCAAGGCTGGCCCGGGGCTGGGCCAGAGGGTTTGAGAGAGAAAGGGGCAGGGGAATGGCAGCCAGGGCCACATCAGTTACAGGTGGCCACGGTGTGCACAGTGGTCACTGGGTCACCTGGGGCCAGGGGAGAGGGCACGTGTCTTCCCAGCCCGTCTTCCCCCAGCAACTTGACGTTGCTCAGAACAGAAGGGTCTCTGTGTAGCCCGGCGTGTGGACTGTGTCTCATGGGACGCGATTCCTCAGTACCCTTCCGGATGAGGTAGGTCCGTCTCCTCGCCTCCACCCCTGCTAAGCAGGCCCTGTGTGTTCTGTGTCTTCCAGAAGGCGCCGCTCCTGCTGCACTACAGACCCAAGATGGACTTGCTGTGAATGGCGCCACACAGCGCCCACAGACTGGGCCCTCGCACCCTTGGGTGCTCCCGGCTGCCGCGCTTAAGAAAGTTGCCTCTGGGTGTCATGTGGGCCAGACTTCTGAATAGAGAATATTTATAACTTTTGTATGAGAGAGAATTCACTCAACAAGACACTACCAGCACCACGTTTACAGAGGATGAAAACACTTCACAGTCTCCCAGAGCCGATCGTCCTCTCCCCGCCTCAGCCCGTGCTTCAGCCTCGCAGGGAGAGTGATGCTCCAGGCAACACGGTTCTGAGTCACCTTCTGACACGAGCTCCCTCTGCTTGCTTTCCAGGTCTTGCAAATCTGAATTCACTTCAGTTTAGTTTATGAATTAGGTTTCATAAGCCTCAAGTGTAGTTGGACTTTTATTGAATCCTTCTTAAGTTATTGAAAAAATGTCTTTTCATGGTGAATGACAATATTTATGTTGCCTTTAGCTTCTTGAAGATTTAGAAGTTATATAAAAAATTAATTTAAAAGCAAACCAAAAGAGGTTTCCATTAACATTATGATTTAACCATTGTATTTAATTTCCCACCTTACGAAACACAACAGCAGCTCCCTGACTGGTTCGCCTTTCGTTGTGTGAGGTCGGCACTTGGACCTACTCGGAACTGTCACTCGCCTGGGGCCGACACACCCCGCCCTGGAAACGGGGCCCCAGACTCCACCAGGATGCAATTTCTGACACGCTCAGCAGGTAGACCAGAGGCCGTGTGACCAGCTCGGTGCTGGTTTACAGAACAATTCTTACTTCTAAAAATTACTTGTTCCCCCAAATTGTTGAGTGCCGCCAGATTTGGTTTCCTACATTTTCTTTCCCCGTTTTGATTTTGCTGGAGAGGCGGTGGTGGTTGGGATCCGAGCTCTCCTGGCGTCCGTGGGGAGGATTTGCTGGTGGTGGCTTCGGGCTCGTGCCCAGATGCACTCACTGCCCCCTCTGTCCACGGCCTCCCTTTCCGCTTCGCTGGTGGAAGGAGCTCGTGTGCTCCTTGGCCCCTTCCTGGAAGGGCGTTTTTCAGAGCTGCAGTGACAGGGTGAGCAGCTGAAGGGCTTGGAGGGAAGGCGGCCCCCGCGCTGCAGAAGCTGCATTTCAGCTGCAGCTGTGTTTCAGCCTAGGTTGGTTGCACCGTTAGCCCCTCTCCTCCCAGATGGTCATGTTTTTGTCACATTAGAGAATAAACTGCCACACACACATTTTTTTTTCCTTTAAAACAGTAACTTGGAAGTGTGGAAAGGCCAGAAGGAGCAGCAAGGGCTGTTTTCTCGAGCGGTTGAGGTGTTGTCCTGCAGTTGTCATTGTCTTCTTCACCGGGCTGTTCCCATTTATTTCCTGTGGAACTGAATCCCTCCTCCCTCCACGCCTTGGGAGCCCAGGTGGTCCCTGGCCACCATTCAGGCTTTCCAAGAAGCCAACCACCTTGGAGATTTTTTTTTCTTGAATTTTGCTCTGTTTTCTTCTGCTTCCTTTAGATAAAAAGCAGCTCAAGAGACCTCATCTTAGGGATGAGGAAAACATGCATATTAATTCCATCTGAGTGATTGTCAGTGTAAGGCCTTTTAAAACAAAAGCAAGTTCTTTCTTTGTTAGGAATTGGTCAAAATTCACCTCTTTCTTTAAGCCCGTCAACTCCCAGGACGGTTTGAGTTACTCAGTTACCTAAGCTTGCTATTCGTCCAAATCATTTTCTAGGGTCACTGTATAAGGGTCTATGAGTAGCTGTGTATGAATAAATATTACCTGTCTACCTCAAAATACACATACTGCTGAAGCATTCTGTGCAACCGCGTGTTATCACAATGCAGTTTTCAGTGTAACGTTAGAACTTAGGCATTTTCCTGTGTGGCGGAATAAGAAAGGATTAAACAGTTAAAAGCCTCCAAATTCAAGTAAAATTAAATCACAGTTAAGATTAAACTGAATATCATTGTAATAATCTCATAATATATATTTGTAACTTTGTAGCTATCTTTGAAATCACTTGACTTTGCTATGGTGCTAAGCTGATATATTTAAATACACAGCGAGATGGGTGAGTGGAGCCCGTGGTGTTGTCCCCAGCTGGTGGTGACCCTGCTTTTGTAACCGCGTTAACCTGACAAAACCTCAGCAGCAGAAGTCCCTATTTTTCTAGGAGTTCATCGTGCAGACAGTCTTCACTACAGGACTCGGCCCTGGGGCCTCTGCCTCTCGTCTGACCTTGCAGCCTTAGTCGTTGGAGGCTGGAGCGCAATGGCCCCACCGTCTGTGGAGCCTCTGGGCAGCCGCCTTTCCTTTCTGTCAAGCTCTCATTTCACAGAAAAAGGCTGAGTTTCATTTCTTCCAGCATGAAAGCCAGGATCGGTTAATGGTTGGATTCTATTAAGTTTTTTTTTTTTTTTATTAAACAGATGGAGTTACTGTGAAGAAGTTTTCACAACTATTTATGCTGGTAAAACAAATGCTGTTAAATCACCTTATGCGTCGTTTTCAACAGCAGTGGGGCTAATTACCCGGAATACGGTCTCACCGATGCAGTTTTCATGGAAATAGAAAATTCAAATAGAATATATAATATTGAATTTAAGATTTGGGGGGTTAAAAAAAGAAAACTTAACTTTATAAAATTATTTATTCTATTTTAAGCCTTCTATCATATTTTCCCATCCAATCGTTTGGTTTCAGTGGTCCAGCTTTATTTACAGGCATATAAAATGAAATTGTGAGATGTTTTGCAAGCTTCTTTTTACTTTGAGTAGCTTTTAATTTGTATGTTTTTGTTTTATGTGGATGAAGAGCATTTTTATGCTTTTGTGCAATAGGTTCCAACACGCATTTATTAGACATCTGTTTAAATCGTAATGTAGCATTTATTCTGCTAAATTGAAAGGGAACATAGATGGAATTCTAAAATATGTATATTCAGCTGTTTGGTTTTTCTTTTTTCATTGTTATTATTGTAAGAATGCTGTTATTGGGGTTGTGTGTGAGTGCCTGTCAGCCAGTGATGCCTCGGGCCGCACTGTGGGGACACCTCGGTCCTGCCTGGGTCCTGGTGCCTTGGAACCCACATGCTTGTGGCCAGGCCGCCCCAGGGCGGGGCCACGTGGCCTCAGACCATGAAGCGAAGCTGCCCTGGCCCAAGCACTGCAGCTGCCTACACCCCCGGGCTTCACAGCCTTGCTTGTTTGAATGGCAACAAAACGGCGTTCACAGCGATTCAAAGGGTGGCATTTGGGTTGGACGTTCTGAGTACCAGCCAACCTATTCCCACATTGTACGTGAATGTTTAATGTGCTCTCAAAACATGGAAAATAAGTTTAGTGCACATAGCTAAATCACAAAACATCCAATTTCTCTGTTTCCTCAGGAAGTCATTACTGCGCCACCACATCACATGACCTTAACATGATCAATGTATTTCTCTGCCTTGACATTTAAATAAATTGAGATAAGTAGATTAGAAAATCATTCAAATGATACCATAATCTGTACAAATATTGTGTCCCCTGCCAGGCAGGGGACAGGGTGCGGGCAATGGCCACGTGGCCAAGGCCCCGCAGGAACGCGCCGAGGTCTCCCTCACCCTCCAGGTGTCCTTCGCACCCAACAGTGTGTCTGAGGAACGAACTGCAGTTTGAGCGTCTCCTGAGATGTGCGTAGCCTCCGTATAAATGTCCACCCCCGTGGCTTAATTGCCTATCAGACACGTTTTCCCAGACGAAAGCAATGTTGGGTTAGGGGAAGACAGTGCAGCCACCCAGCCTTTACCAGCAGCATACGGCAGACCAAGGCAGTCGAGGTGTGGAGGTGATCACGCAGATACATGTGTTTGACTGTTTAATTTGAAAGTTTACATTTTTTATGCTTTGTGTTGGTGTGTAATTTTTGTACTCTTGGTGGCTAGTTTTTGTCAAATCTTTTTTGGAATATTGCTTAAATGTTTTGATTTTATGATAGTGAAGCTTGTATTCAGTGTTTTGCCAATTAATATTATATGCTTGTAATAAAAGCAAAAGAAAAGCTTAAGTGGAAGTGTTTGTGGCTGGAAATGTATTACATGAATCATTTGTACAAGCATGAGAGCTGACTTGCTCATGGGATGAGCAATGCTGTGGTTATTGGACGGACCACTCAGGCAGCCTGGCCGCACGCACACTGGCCACACACGCATGCGTGCTACATATGTGTGCGCTCAGACCACATGCCTGCACATATGTCCACACACCAGCCCACGGCTCCCTTCCTCACCCCAGGCCTCCCCACTCCCAGGTTAACCAGTGTCTCGATTTGCTCCAGGCAGCAGTTGTAAACTGTCACCCTGGTTGCAAACCCTCATTTAAATTGGTCCACTATTTGCTACCAGAGTTTGGCCCAGAAACTTTGTAAAGCTCATTCAGTTTGTCTCCTTGCAGAAAGAGGTTGCTGCAGTTTGGAGCTGGTTATGCCAAGGAAAATATGGCTAAAAAAGAACTTACTGATTCCCGTAGGTGTGTCAACTGACAAATGAACCATCTCCCTACGACAGTTTGCCACCCCTCCCCAAAAAAAGCACTATCGCCAAAATTTCAGTTTTTAAAGGTTAAATAATATACAACAATTTTGAAACTCTTAAGAAAACTAGAATTGGAAGGAAAGGAGAATATGGCCAAAATTACATTCTCACAACCTAAAGCAGTAAACTTTAAAAACAAGTTCAGTCTTAGACTTAACTGACTTAGGCTGGGTGTAGTGGCTCACACCTGTAATTCCAGCACCGTAGGAGGCCAAGGCAGGCTGATCACCTGAGGTCGGGAGTTCGAGACCAGCCTGGCTAATACGGTGAAATCCCGTCTCTACTAAAAAATATAAAAATTAGCCGGGTGTGGTGGCAGGGGCCTGTAGTCCCAGCTACTCAGGAGGCTGAGGCAGGAGATTTGCTGGAACAAAAGAGGCAGAGGTTGTAGTGAGCCAAGATCATGCCACTGTACTCCAGCGTACGCTACAGAGCAAGACTCCATCTCAATTAAAAAAAAAAAAAAAAAAAAAAGGACTTGGCCAGGTGCAGTGGCTCATGCCTGTAATCCCAGCACTTTGGAGGCTGAGGCGGGTGGATAACAAGGTCAAGAGATCGAGACCATCCTGGCCAGCATGGTGAAACACCATCTCTACTAAAAATATGAAAATTAGCCAGGCCTGATGGTGCGCACCTGTAGTCCCAGGTACTCGGGAGGCTGAGGCAGGAGAATCACTTGAACCCAGAAGGTGGAAGTTGCAGTGAGCCAAGATCGCACCACTGCACTCCAGCCTGGGCGACAGAGCGAGACCCCATCTCAAAAAAAAAAAAAAAAAAAAAAAGACTTCACTGACTTGAAGTGTATTTTACTTATTTTTGGCCAGTCCAACTGTCCATCTTAGAAATGTCAAGATATTGGCTGCAACTGTAAACGCACCAATCAGTGCCCTGTCAAAACAGACCACTCGGCTCTACCAATCAGCAGGACATGGGTGGGGCCAGAAAAGAGAATAAAAGCAGGCTGCCCGAGCCAGCAGTAGCAACCCGCTCGGGTCCCCTTCTACACTGTGGAAGCTTTGTTCTTTTGCTTTTTGCAGTAAGTCTTGCTACTGCTCACTGTTTGGGTCCACACTGCCTTTATGAGCTGTAACACCGCGAAGGTCTGCAGCTTCGCTCCCGAAGCCAGCGACACCACGAGCCCACTGGGAGGAACAAACAACTCCAGATGCGCCGCCTTAAGAGCTGTAACACTCACCGCGAGGGTCCGCAGCTTCGTTCTTGAAGTCAGTGAGACCAAGAACCCACCAATTCCAGACACATTTTGGCGACCACAAAGGGACTTTCGCCTATCGCCAAGCGGTGAGACCATCGGACCCCTCTCGCTTGCTATTCTGTCCTATTTTTCCTTAGAATTTGGGAGCTAAATACCGGGCATCTGTCGGCCAGTTAAAAGCGACTAGCGCGGCCGCCAGACTAAAGACATGGATGTCAGGCTTTCTGGGAAAGGGCTCTCTAACAACCCCCAACTCTTCGGAGTTGGGACCGCTGGTTTGCCTAGAACCAGCTTCTGCTTTTCCTGTACTTCTGGGCTGAGCTGAGGGTCGACAGAGAGGAAAGCCATGCAGCTCCGGGGTCCCAACAACAAGTTGGTTGACCCTGAGGCCATGAGCGGAACTCTCAAAAGCATGTCGCCCAAGCGAGACTCGCCCGTCTATCCTATCTGTCCTGACCCTTGCCCCCTGGGTCCTAATGCCTGCCAGACAAACTTCCTCTCACCTCTCTTCTCTGAGGTTAGTCCTGCTTCTAAAAATTGCTACCTGTCTCTGGTGCTTTTCTAGTTTCTCCTATAAGAATGATTTCTAGTATAAACTCCAGGACTCTGTTACCTTCCTTAGGCACCCGGGCTCACCAATCAGAAAGACACAATTTTTGCCCAAAGCCCTGTCGTAGTGGGGACTACCTGGAATTTTAAGATCCCTCCTCAGACTAATAGGCCTAACAAAAGCTATTCCTGAAGCTAGGATATGGGGAGCCTCAGAAATTGTATCCTTCCTAATCATATAAGTGAGGACAAAAGGTGTCACTCTTCCAACCCTGGAGATCCCTTCCCTCCCTCAGGGTATGGCCCTCCACTTCATTCTTGGGGCATAACATCTTTATAGGAAAGGGGTAAAGTCCCAATACTAACAGGAGAATGCTTAAGACTCTAACAGGTTTTTGAGAATGCATCGGTAAGGGCCACTAAATCCGATTTTTCTCGGTCGGTCCTCCTTGTGGTCTAGGAGGACAGGCAAGGATGCAGGTTTTCGACAATGCGTCGGTGAGGACCACTAAATCCGACCTTCCTCGGTCCTCCATGTGGTCTGGGAGGAAAACTAGTGTTTCTGCTGCTGCATCGGTGAGCTCAACTATTCCGATCAGCAGGGTCCAAGGACCATTGTGGGTTATTGGGCAGGAGTTCTTTCTGCTGCTGCGTCAGTGAGTGCAACTATTCCGATCAGCAGGGTCCAGGGACCATTGCGGGTTCTTGGGCAGGGGGAGAAACAAAACAAACCAAAACCTCAGGCAGTTTTTTCTTTCAGATGGGAAACACTCAGGCATCAACAGGCTCACCCTTGAAATGCATCCTAAGCCATTGGGAACAATTTGACCCACAAACCCTGAAAAAGAGGCGGCTCATTTTTTTCTGCACTACAGCTTGGCCCCAATATTCTCTCTGATGGGGAAAAATGGCCACCTGAGGGAAGTACAAATCACAATACTATCCTGCAGCTTGATCTTTTCTGTAAGAGGGAAGGCAAATGGAGTGAAACACCTTATGTCCAAGCTTTCTTTTCATTGAGGGAGAATACACACCTATGCAAAGCTTACAATTTACATCCCACAGGAGGACCTCTCAGCTTACCCCCATATCCTAGCCTCCCTATAGCTCCCCTTCCTATTAATGATAATCCTCCTCTAATCTCCCCTGCCTAGAAGGAAATAAGCAAAGAAATCTCCAAAGGACCACAAAAACCCCCAGGCTATCGTTTATGTCCCCTTCAAGCTGTAGGGAGAGGGGAATTTGGCCCAACCCGGCTACCTGTCCCCTTCTCCCTCTCTGATTTAAAACAGATCAAGGCAGACCTGGGGACGTTTTCAGATGATCCTGATAGGTATATAGATGTCCTACGGGGTCTAGGGCAAACCTTTGACCTCACTTGGAAAGATGTCATGCTACTGTTAGATCAAACCCCGGCCTTTAATGAAAAGAATGCGGCTTTAGCTGCAGCCCAAAGAGTTTGGAGATACCTGGTATCTTAGTCAAGTAAATGATAGAATGACAGCTGAAGAAAGGGACAAATTCCCTACTGGTCAGCAAGCCATCCCCAGCATGGATCCCCACTGGGACCTTGACTCAGATCATGGGGACTGGAGTCGTAAACATCTGTTGACCTGTGTCCTAAAATTACTAAGAAGAATTAGAAAAAAGCCCATGAATTATTCAATGATGTCCACCATAACTCAGGGAAAGGAAGAAAATCCTTCTGCCTTCCTCGAGCGGCTACAAGAGGCCTTAAGAAAATATACTCCCCAGTCACCCAAATCACTAGAGGGTCAACTGATTCTAAAAGATAAGTTTATTACCCAATCAGCTGCAAATATCAGGAGAAAGCTCCAAAAGCAAGCCCTGGGCCCTGAACAAAATCTAGAGGCATTATTAAACCTGACAACCTCGGTGTTCTATAATAGGGACCAAGAGGAACAGGCCCAAAAGGAAAAGCGAGATCAGAGAAAGGCTGCAGCCTTAGTCATGGCCCTCAGACAAACAAACCTTGGTGGTTCAGAGAGGACAGAAAATGAAGCAGGCCAATCACCTGGTAGGGCTTGTTATCAGTGTGGTTTACTAGGACACTTTAAAAAAGACTGTCCAATGAGAAACAAGCTACTCCCTCGCCCATGTCCACTATGCCGAGGCAATCACTGGAAGGTGCACTGCCCCAGAGGACGAAGGTTCCCTGGGTCAGAAGCCCCCAACCAGATGATCCAACAACAGGACTGAGGGTGCCCAGGGCAAGTGTCAGCTCATGTCATCACCCTCACTGAGCCCCGGGTATGTTTAACCATTGAGGGCCAGGAAACTGACTTCCTCCTGGACACTGGCGCAGCCTTCTCAGTGTTAATCTCCTGTCCTGGATGACTGTCCTCAAGGTCCGTTACCATCCGAGTAATCCTGGGACAGCCTGTAACCAGGTATTTCTCCCACCTTCTCAGTTGTAATTGGGAGACTTTGCTCTTTTCACATGCCTTTCTTCTTATGCCTGAAAGTCCCACACCCTTATTAGGGAGGGATATATTAGCCAAGACTCGAGCTATTATCTACATGAATATGGGGAACAAGTTACCCATTTGTTGTCCCCTACTTGAAGAGGGAATCAACCCTGAAATCTGGGCATTGGAAGGACAATTTGGAAGGGCAAAAAATGCCCACCCAGTCCAAATCAGGTTAAAAGATCCCACCACTTTTCCTTATCAAAGGCAATATCCCTTCAGGCCTGAAGCTCATAAAGGATTACAGAATATTGTTAAACATTTAAAAGCTCAAGGCTTAGTGAGGAAATGCAGCAGTCCCTGCAACACCCCAATTCTAGGAGTACAAAAACCGAACGGTCAGTGGAGACTAGTGCAAGATCTTAGACTCATTAATGAGGCAGTAATTCCACTATATCCAGTTGTACCCAACCCCTATATCCTGCTCTCTCAAATACCAGAGGAAGCAGAATGGTTCATGGTTCTGGACCTCAAGGATGCCTTCTTCTGTATTCCCCTGCACTCTGATTCCCAGTTCCTCTTTGCTTTTGAGGATCCCACAGACTATATGTCCCAACTTACGTGGACGGTCTTGCCCCAAGGGTTTAGGGATAGCCCTCATCTGTTTGGTCAGGCACTGGCCCAAGATCTATGCCACTTCTCAAGTCCAGGCACTCTGGTCCTTCAATATGTGGATGATTTACTTTTGGCTACCAGTTTGGAAGCCTCGTGCCAGCAGGCTATTCTAGATCTCTTGAACTTTCTTGCTAATCAAGGGTACAAAGTGTCTAGGTTGAAGGCCCAGCTTTGCCTACAGCAGGTCAAATATCTAGGCCTAATCTTAGCCAGAGGGACCAGGGCCCTCAGCAAGGAATGAATACAGCCTATACTGGCTTATCCTCGCCCTAAGACATTAAAACAGTTGCGGGGGTTCCTTGGAATTACCAGCTTTTGCCAACTATGGATCCCCAGATACAGCGAGATAGCCAGGCCCCTCTATACTCCAATCAAGGAAACCCAGAAGGCAAATACTCATCTAGTCGAACGGGAACCGGAGGCAGAAACAGACTTCAAAGCCTTAAAGCAGGCCCTAGTACAAGCTCCAGCTTTAAGCCTTCTCACAGGACAGAACTTCTGTTTATACGTCACAGAGAGAGCCGGGATAGCTCTTGGAGTCCTTACTCAGACTCGTGGGACAACCCCACAACCAGTGGCATACCTAAGTAAGGAAATTGATGTAGTAGCAAAAGACTGGCCTCACTGTTTACAGATAGTTGCCGCGGTGGCCGTCTTAGCGTCAGAGGCTATCAAAATAATACAAGGAAAGGACCTCACTATCTGGACTACTCATGATGTAAATGACACACTAGGTGCCAAAGGAAGTTTATGGCTATCAGACAACTGCCTAGATACCAGGTGCTACTCCTTGAGGAACTGGTGCTTCAAATACGCACATGCGTGGCCCTCAACCCTGCCACTTTTCTCCCAGAGGATGGGGAACCAATCGAGCATGACTGCCAACAAATTATAGTCCAGACTTATGCCGCCTGAGATGATCTCTTAGAAGTCCCCTTAACTAATCCTGACCTTAACCTATATACCGATAGAAGTTCATTTGTGGAGAATGGGATACGAAGGGCAGGTTACGCCATAGTTAGTGATGTAACCATACCTGAAAGTAAGCCTCTTCCCCCAGGGACCAGTGCCCAGTTAGCAGAACTAGTGGCACTTACCCAAGCCTTAGAACTGGGAAAGGGAAAAAGAATAAATGTGTATACAGATAGCAAGTATGCTTATCTAATCCTACATGCCCATGCTGCAGTATGGAAAGAGAGGGAGTTCCTAACCTCTGGGGGAACCCCCATTAAATACCACAGGGAAGTTATGGAGTTACTGCACATGGTGCAGGAGCCCAAAGAGGTGGGAATCTTACACTGACAAAGCCATCAAATGGGAAGGAGAGGGGAGAACAACAGCATAAGCAGCTGGCAGATGCAGCAGAAAGGAAAGAAAGAGACAGGAAGTCAAAGAAAGAGACAGAGAGGAAGAGACAAAGAAGTCGAAGACAGAAAGAGAGACATGGAAGTAGTCAAGAAAAAACAGTGTACCCTATTCCTTTAAAATCCAGGGTAAATTTCTATCTACCCAGCCAAGGCTTATTCTGCTTATGTGGATCTTCAACCCATATCTGCCTCTCAGACAGTTCGCAAGAAATAACGAAATCTATCCTTTAGAATCCCAAATAGACTCTTTGGCAGCAGTGACTCTCCAAAACTGCTGAGGACTAGACCTCCTCACTGCTGAGAAAGGAGGACTCTGCACCTTCTTAGGGGAAAAGTGTTGTTTTTACACTAACCAGTCCAGGTTAGTACAAGATGCCGCCCAGCATTTACAGGAAAAGGCTTCTGAAATCAGACAACGCCTTTCAAATTCTTATACCAACCTCTGGAGTTTGGCAACATGGCTTCTCCTCTTTCTAGGTCCCATGGCAGCCATCTTGCTGTTACTCATCTTAGGGTCCTGTATTTTTAAACTTCTTGTCAAATTTGTTTCCTCTAGAATTGAGGCCATCAAGCTACAGATGGTCTTACAAATGGAACCCCAAATGAGTTCAACTAACAACTTCTATCGAGGACCCCTGGACCGACCCACTGGCACTTCCCCTGGCCTAGAGAATTCACCTCTGAAGCACGCTATAACTGCAGGGCCCCTTCTTCACCCCTATCCAGCAGGAAGTAGCTAGAGCAGTCATTGGCCAAATTCCCAACAGCAGTTGGGGTGTCCTGTTTAGAGGGGGGAATGAGAGGTGACAGTGTGCTGGCAGTCCTCACGGCCCTCGCTCGCTCTCGGCGCCTCCTTTGCCTGGGCTCCCACTTTGGTGGCACTTGAGGAGCCCTTCAGCCCACCACTGCACTGTGGGAGCCCCTTTCTGGGCTGGCCAAGACCAGAGCCGGCTCCCTCAGCTTGCAGGGAGGTGTGGAGGGAGAGGCGCCAGTGGGAAATGGGGCTGCACGTGGCACCTGAGGGCCAGCTGGAGTTCCAGGTGGGCGTGGGCTTGGTGGGCCCTGCACTCGGAGAAGCCAGCCAGCCCTGCCGGCCCCGGGAAATGAGGGGCTTAGCACCCGGGCCAGCAGCTGCAGAGGGTGTACTGGGTCCCCCAGCAGTGCCAGCCCACTGGCGCTGTGCTCAATTTCTCACCGGGCCTTAGCTGCCTTCCCGCAGGGCAGGGCTTGGGACCTGCAGCCCACCATGCCTGAGCCTCCCACCCCCTCCGTGGGCTCCTGTGCAGCCCGAGCCTCCCCAACGAGCGCCACCCCCTGCTCCATGGTGCCCAGTCCCATCGACCACCCAAGGGCTGAGGAGTGTGAGCACGCGGCACGGGACTGGCGGGCAGCTCCACCTGCAGTCCCGTTGCGGGATCCACTGGGTGAAGCCAGCTGGGCTCCTGAGTCTGGTGGGGATGTGGAGAACATTTTTTTTTTTAATTTTTTTTTTTTTTGCACACAAAACAATAAACATTTTCTAAAAGTACATACAAACAAAAAGATGCATATCAAACATATTAGGAAGGTTGCACATGGGAAGATGGGGAATAGAAATGGGGGTGGGAATTAAAGAAAATAAATGAGAGAGGGACTTTGTATGGATCAATGATAATAACTCAATCCTCTATTTGACAAAGAAGGAGAAGGAAGAGGAAGAAAAAGAAAGTGGGATAACGGATCAGAAAGGGAGGAAAATAGAAAAAATTAGAGTATGACTCCAGGATAGACCTGTTTTGTTGTCGCTTGGTTGGTTTGTCAGTTGTATTTTTCATATGTTTCGCCATGTTGGCCAGGCTGGTCTCGAACTCCTAGCCTCAAGTGATCAACGCGCCTCAGCCTCCCAGAGTACTGGAACTACAGGCGTGAGCCACCACGTCCAGCCCCCACATTGCTTCCGGCCTCTGTGGTAGACCTCCCAGACGGGGCAGCCGGGCAGAGGCGCTCCGGGATGTGGAGAACCTTTATGTCTAGCTCAGGGATTGTAAATACACCAATCGGCACCCTGTGTCTAGCTCAGGGTTTGTGAATGCACCAATTGACATTCTGTATCTAGCTACTCTGGTGGGGATGTGGAGAACCTTTGTGTCTAGCTCAGGGATTGTAAACGCACCAATCAGCACCCTGTCAAAACAGACCACTCGGCTCTACCAATCAGCAGGACGTGGGTGGGGCCAGATAAGAGAATAAAAGCAGGCTGCCCGAGCCAGCAGTGGCAACCCGCTCTGGTCCCCTTCCACACCGTGAGAGCTTTGTTCTTTCGCTCTTTGCAATAAATCTTGATGCTGATCACTCTTTGGGTCCACACTGCCTTTATGAGCTGTAACACTCACCACAATGGTCTGCAGCTTCACTCTGGAAGCCATCGAGATCATGAACCCACTGGGAGGAACGAACAACTCCAGACGTGCTGCCTTAAGAGCTGTAACACTAACCACGAAGGTCTGCAGCTTCACTCTTGAGCCAGCGAGACCACAAACCCCCCAGAAGAAAGAAACTCTGAACACATCCGAACATCAGAATGAACAAACTCCAGACACGCTGCCTTTAAGAACTGTAACACTCACCACGAGGGTCCGCGGCTTCATTCTTGAAGTCAGTGAGACCAAGAACCCACCAATTCCGGACAGAGTAGGACCCCCTTTATGGTGTGGTTTTTTCTTCTTTTTTTGGAGACAGGGTCTCCCTCTGTTACCCAGGCTGGAGTGCAGTGGTGCAGTCATGGCTCACTGTAACCTTGGGCTCCTGGGCTCAAGCCATACTCCCACCTCAGCCTCCAGAGTAGCTGGGACTACAGGCACCACCACGCCCAGCTAATTTTTTATTTTTGTAGAGATGAGGTTTTGCCATGTTGCCCAGGCTCATGTCAAACTGAACTCAAGCAATCTGCCCACCTCGGTTTCCCAAAGTGCTGGGATTATGGCAGGAGCCTCCACGCTGGCCCTTTTTCTTTGTGTGTGTGTGTGTGTGTGTGTGTGTGAGAGAGAGAGAGAGAGTACCATTCTGTCACCCAGGCTGGAATGCAGTGGAGCAATCTTGGCTCACCACCAACCTCCACCTCCCAGGCCTAAGCAATTCTCCTGTCTCAGCTTCCCGAGTAGCTAGGATTACAGGCACCCACCACCACGCCCAGCTAATTTTTGTATTTTTAGTAGAGATGGGTTTCACCATGTTGGCCAGGCTGACCACAAATGACACTCCTCACCACAAATGATCCGCCTGCTTCAGCCTCCCAAACTGTTGAGATTACAGGCGTGAGCCACCTCACCCAGCCTTTTTTTTTTTTAATGTTGGATTTTCTTCTGTTAGATCAGCTTCAGAAGCAGCTTATCCTGTGTCATTTAATCTCATCAGAATTTAACTGGGATTGCAATGAATGTACAGTTTACTTTGTGGGGCAGCTGACATCCTTCTCCCACAATGTGGCATGTCTGCCAACTTACCCTCTTTTAGTGTCTTCCTCAGGCGGTCCTTACACACTTTTCTTCCAGCTTGTTTTGTGATTCTTTCATAGGGAGGTGGAGGGTTGTGGCTCACGCTCCAATGGGTTATTGTGGAGTAGAGAAACCCACTGGATCTGGCATGGACTGAACTCCTCGGCTGGTCCTCAGGGTTCTTCAGGGGATTTTCCTGGATTTACACGCAGATGATTGTATCATCAACAAACTACTAAACCCTGTCTCCAGTATTCATCTCCTTCCCTCTTTTTCAGTTCTCTCACCCTGCTGGGATGTCTGGAGAAACACTGACAGTGATAGCAAGGAGAACTGTGCTTTTCTGACTTTAATGGGAATACTTTAAATATCTTGACTTAAGCATGATTGCTGCAGGGTTTTGATAAATACCATTTACCAAGTAAAGAAATTATCTTCTGTTACAGCTTATTAAAAATCAGGAATGCCGGGGGCAGTGGCTCACACCTGTAATCCCAACACTTTGGGAGGCCGAGGCAGGTGGATTACCTGAGGTTGGGAGTTCGAGACCAGCTTGACCAACATGGAGAAACCCCGTCTCTATTAAAAAAGTACAAAATTAGCCAGGCATGGTGGCACATGCCTGTAATCCCAGCTACCCAGGAGGCTGATGCAGGAGAATTGCTTGAACCCTGGAGGCAGAGGTTGTGGTGGGCCGAGATGGCGCCACTGCACTCTAGCCTGGACAAGAAGAGCAAAACTCCATCTCAAAAAGAAAAAAAAAAATCAGGAGTACGTGTCAGTTTTTAAAAATGTTTTAATATTTTAAACTAAAATTTTTAACTTGTTTGAAGCTTTAACACATGTACAGTCATGTGACCACCACCACAGTCCACACACAGAATGGTTCCATTCCCCAAATCTCCTTAGTGCCACACCTTACCACGGTGCCTTCCCCCAACCTTCCTTCAGCTCTTCCCACCCCCATGGTGCCAAATGTGTCAGTCTCTCCCTGTTGTCACTGCAGAGTAGTATTTCATTGCATAGATATACCACAGTCTAACAGTTCACCCAATGAAAGGCATTTGAATTTCAGCTTTTGATGATTATGAATAAAGCATCAATAAACATTTACATACAGTTTTTATGTGGACTTAAGTTTTTCTTTCTCTAAATACCCAAGAGTGGGATTGCTGGGTCATGTGGCTGTGTACATTGAACTTTATAGGAAACCACTACGCCGTCTTCAATTTCCAGCAGGTCCACACCCTGGCAGCTTGGGGCACCACCAGCATTCTCCTGCACTGCAGCTGTAGTGCAAGTGCCTCATGGCCTGTGTGGTGGCTGAATCTATATTTCCTGGTGGCTGGTGGTGTCAAGTCTCTTCTCCTGTGCCCAATAGTCAACCCTGTGTCATCGCTGGTGCATGTCTGGTCAGGTCTTTTCCACTTTTTAGTTGGACTGTTTTCTTACTGTTGAGTTTTAAGAGTTCTCTATGTATTCCAAATGCAGGTCCTTAGTTGACAGGTGACTTGTGAATATTTTCTCCTCATCTTTTCATTCTTTTCACACTGTCTTTGGTAGTTCAAACGTTTTTAGGTCAGGCATGGTGGCTCATGCCTGTAATCTCAACTACTTTGGGGCCAAAGGCAGGAGGATCACTTAAGGCTAGGAATTTGAGACCAGCCTGGGCAACACAGCAAGACTCAGACTCTGGAAAAAAATTTTAAAATTAGGCATGGTGGCATGCACCTCTAGTCTCAGCTACTAAGGAGGCTGAGGAAGGAGGATGGCTTGAGCCCAGGAGGTCGAGGCTGCAGTGAGCTATGACTGTACCACCACTCTCCAGCCTGGACAACAGAGTATGACCCTGTCTCAAAAAAGTAAGTTTTTAATTTTGATAAAGTCCAATTTACAAATTTTTCTTTTATGGATTATTCTATGGATTATGCCTTTGGAATCATGTCTAAGAACTCTACCAAATGTCATCAGGTACAAAGGTACTTTTCTGTTTTCTTCCAAACATTTTACAGTTTTGTTTTGCATTTACATAT
This sequence comes from Symphalangus syndactylus, assembly GCF_028878055.3. Lineage (NCBI taxonomy): Eukaryota > Metazoa > Chordata > Mammalia > Primates > Hylobatidae > Symphalangus > Symphalangus syndactylus. The sequence goes on from NC_072438.2 coordinate 10,097,756, forward strand.
GATTCGAGTTAGTTGTGTACAATGTGAGGTTTAGGTCAAGGTTCCATTTTTTCCATATGGATGACCAACGGCCCCATTGCTATCTGTTGAATGGACAATCCTTTCTCCACAGGGTTGATTTTGTTTGCACTGCTGTCAAAGATCAAATGGCCCTATTTATGTGGGTCTGTTTCTAGACTCTCTGATCACTGACCCATCTGTCTGTTCTTTGCCAATACCACAGTCTTGATTTTTGTGGCTTTAAAGTATGTGTAATGTGATTCACCTAACTTTCTTGTTCTTTTTAAAACATTGTTTTATCTATCCTTTTTACTGTTTTAGCTAGCTCCTTCACCATTCCGTATACATTCTAAAATCATCTTCTCGGCCGGGCATGGTGGCTCACGCTTGTAATCCCAGCACTTTGGGAGGCCGAGGTGGGCGGATCACGAGGTCAGGAGATCGAGACCACGGTGAAACCCCGTCTCTACTAAAAATACAAAAAAAAATTAGCCGGGCGTGGTGGCAGGCGCCTGTAGCCCCAGCTACTTGGAGAGGCTGAGGCAGGAGAATGGCGTGAACCCACAAGGCGGAGCTTGCAGTGAGCCGAGATCGCGCCACTGCACTCCAGCCTGGGTGACAGAGTGAGACTCCATCTCAAAAAAAAAAAAAAAAAAAAAAAAAAAAAAAAAAATCTTCTCTAAATCTAAAAAGAAGCCCTACTGCAATGTTTTGGAATTTTGTTAATTTCACAGATCCTTCTGAGATTGGCATCTTGGCTATGTTCAGTCTTCCAGTCCATGAGCATGCAGTGTGCCGTCTCTCCACATACACAGTGCTTTTAGCATACAGATCCTGTTTTGTCTTGTTAGATTTATACCTCTCTCTCTCTCAGGAGCTACTGTGTTTTTAACTTCAGTTTCCAGTGTTTTATTGTTTGTCTATAGTAGTAAGATTTTTTTTTTTTTTTGAGACAGTCTGGCTCTGTCGTCCAGGCTGGAGTGCAGTGACATGATCTCAGCTCACTGCAACCTCTGCCTCACGGGTTCAAATGTGGCATGATCTCAGCTCACTGCAACCTCTGCCTCCCAGGTTCAAGCAATTCTCCTGTCTCAGCCTCCTGAGTAGCTGGGATTACAGGCATGTGCCACCACATCCAGCTAATTTTTTGTATTTTTAGTAGAGACAGGGTTTCACCATGTTGGTCAGGCTGGTCTCCAACTCCTGACCTGGTGATACGCCTGCCTCAGCCTCCCAAAGTGTTGGGATTACAGGCATGAGCCACCACACTGGGCTTTTTATTTTTTATTTGAGACAGAGTTCCACTCTTGTTGCTCAGGCTGGAGTGCAATTGTGTGATCTCAGCTCACCCCAACCTCCATCTCTTGGGTTCAAGCAATTCTCCTGCCTCAGCTTCCCGAGTAGCTGGGATTACAGGCATGTGCCACCACACCCAGCTAATTTTGTATTTTTAGTAGAGACGGGGTTTCTCCACGTTGGTCAGGTTGGTTTCGAACTCGCAAACCTCAAGTGATCCTCCCGCCTCGGCCTCCCAAAGTGCTGGGACTACAGGTGTGAGCCACCGCGCCCAGCCTGTGTTGTTTTTTTAATCATTTCCAGGCTCATGGTGTATACCTTCTGCCCCAGTCCTAGGTGAATTTCTCCTGGTTGGTGAGTTTTGATTTTTACCTCTGCTCACATAGGGACTCGAGGAGGGAGACTAGGACTCAGAGTCCTCCTTCCTTGTCACTTCTCTAAACAATTACTTTTTGTTGAAGACGCCATGTAAGCTACAATTCAAAGCCATCTCTTTGAACAACTGTGTGAAATAATCGTGCTAAACTGTTATTCTCCTTTAATCGTTCCAACCAAGCACCCATGGGGGCCGTTATTCCTCTCCTACAACTGCAAGGCAGTGCCTCACCAACTAGCTTTGCTCCTGAGGCAAGCGGCAGGGACCAGTCTGCTTTCCTCAGTGAGCAAGCGGCCCCTGACCCTGGTGAGTGAGTTTTCTCTTCACAGCCCCCTGTCCCTGCTGCCCACTGAGCCAGCCAGCCAGCCCGAGAGTGGAAAAGCCATTCTGGCTCTGAACTTCCAGCACAGTCCGGGAGAGCACACGGGTCCTGGGGAGGGTGGCTATGCCGAGGGGCTTTATAGGATGAGTCACAAGAAAGTCCATCTGGCGGGGCCTCCCTGACTCCCCTCCACTGTCCCCGGCTCACGGCCAGGAAGGCAAGTCTGGTGGGGGGTGACAGGAAAGGGCTGGGTCTCTCCCCACCTCCACTGCCAACACCCTGCAGACCCCCAGGCCACAGCCTTTCCGGGACTCCCCCAAGCTCTGGGAGGTGGGGCAGGTCCAGTTTACGCTTGTTTCAAAGAAGGGAGAGCGTCCCGCCGCCCTGTCGTGGAGGGTCCCGCGCCCTCACCCCTTGCCCGGGGTTGTGTGTGGGCAGCCGCAGAAAGGTCCCCGACGGCAGGATTGGGTTCCAGGCTGAGCCCGGTGTAGGGAAAGGGAAGAGAGATCAGACTGTCACTGTGTCTACGTAGAAAGGGAAGACGTGAGACCCCATTTTGAAAAAGACCTGTACTTTGAACGATTGCTTTGCTGAGATGTTAATTTGTAGCTTTGCCCCAGCCACTTTGACCCACCTTGGAGTTCACAAAAACATGTGTTGTATAAAATCAAGGTTTAAGGGATCTAGGGCTGTGCAGGACGTGCCTTGCTAACAAAATGTTTACAAGCAGTATACTTAGCAAAAGTCATTGCCATTTTCTAGTCTCAATAAACCAGGGGCACAATGCATTGTGGAAAGCCACAGGGACCTCTGTCCTTGAAAGCCGGGTATTGTCCAATGTTTCTCCCCATGTGCTAGTCTGAAATATGGCCTCGTGGGATGAGAAAGACCTGACTGTCCCCCAGCCCAACACCCATAAAGGGTCTGTGCTCAGGTGGATTAGTAAAAAAGGAAAGCCTCTTGCAGCTGAGATGGAGGAAGGCCACTGTCTCCTGCCTGCCCTGGGAACTGAATGTCTCGGTGTAAAACCTGGTTGTGCATTTGTTCAATTCTGAGATAGGAGAAAAGCTGCCCCGTGGCGGGAGGTGAGACATGTTTGCAGCAATGCTGCCTTGTTATTCTTAACTCCGCTGAGATGTTTGGGTGGAGAGAAACATAAATCTGGCCTACACGCACGTCCAGGCATAGTACCTCCCCTTAAACTTAATTAAGATATAGATTCTTTTGCTCACGTTTTTTATTGACCTTCTCCTTATTATCACCCTGCTCTCCTACTACATTCCTTTTTGCTGAAATAATGAAAATAATAATAAAAACTGAGGGAACTCAGAGGCCGGTGCCGGCGCAGGTCCTTTCTGTGCTGAGTGCCGTCCCCCTGGACCCACTGTTGTTCCTCTATACTTTGTCTCTGTGTCTTCTTTTCTCCGTCTCTCATCCCACCCAACTAGAAATACCCACAGGTGTGGAGGGGCAGGCCACCCCTTCATCTGCCGCCCAACATGGGTGCCTTTCTCTAGGGTGAAGGTACACTAAGAACGTGAGCATTGAGGACAGCCGACGAGAGATTCCCAAGTATGTCCACAGTCAGCCTTGCGGTAAGCTTGTGCGCTCGGAGGAATCCAGGGTAACAATGGGGCAAACTGAAAGTAAATATGCTTCTTATCTCAGCTTCATTAAAATTATCTTAAGAAGAGGGGGAGTTAAAGCTTCTACAGAAAATCTAATTACACTATTTCAAACAATAGAACAATTCTGCCCATGGTTTCCAGAACAGGGAACATTAGATTTAAAAGAGTGGAAAAAATTGGCAAAGAACTAAAACAAGCAACTAGGGAAGGTAAAATCATCCCACTTACAGTATGGAATGATTGGGCCATTATTAAAGCAACTTTAGAACCATTTCAAATAGAAGAAGATAGTGTTTCAGTCTTTGATGCCCCTGAAAGCTGTGTAATAGATTGTGAAGAACAGGCAGGAACAGAGTTTAAGAAAGGAACGGAAAGTTCACATTGTAAAAATGCAGTACAGCCTGTAATGGCTCGGTCACTGCAAAATGTTGACTATAACCAATTACAGGAGGTAATCTATCCTGAATCATCAAAATTGGGGGAAGGAGCCAGAATTATTTGGACCACCAGAGTTTAGACCACGATGGCCACCAACTCCTTCTCCCGCGATTCAGATGCCTGTGACATCACAATCTCAAATGCCAATCCAGACACAGTATCCACAATACCAGCCAGTAGAAAATAAAATCCAATCATCGGTAGTTTATCAACACCAGCTGCCAGCCAAATTTCAGTATCGGCTGTCTCCAGAGGTTCAGTATGGATCTCAGGCGGTGCGTCCTGTGCCAAATAGCAAGGCACTATATCAACAACCCACGGCGATGGCGTTTGATCTTACAGTACCACCTAGTGGACAAGATAGTGCACTGCGTGAGACCATTGCTACAGCCAGAAAACAGGGAGATCTTGAGGCATGGCAATATCCGGTAATGTTACAGCCGATGCCGGTCGGGAAAGGGAGTCAAGCAGGAGCGCCTGTCCGAACTGAGGCTAGATATGAATCTTTCACTATGAAGATGTTAGAAGATACGAAGGAAGGAGTTAAACAATATGGACCCAACTCTCCTTATATGAAAACATTATTAGATTCCATTGCTCATGGAAATAGACTTATTCCTTATGATTGGGAAATTTTGGCTAAATCTTCCCTTTCACCCTCTCAGTATCTACAGTTTAAAACCTGGTGGATTGATGGGGTACAAGAACAGGTACAAAAAAAATCAGGCTACTAATCCTGTTGCTTACATAGATGCAGACCAATTGCTAGAAACAGGTCCAAATTGGCGCACTATTAAACAACAATCAGTAATGCAGAATGAGGCTATTGAACAACTAAGGGCTATCTGCCTCAGGGCCTGGGAAAAGATTCAGGACCCAGAAACCTCCTTCCCTTCTTTTAGTTCAATCAGACGAGGCTTTAAAGAGCCATATCCAGACTTGTGGCAAGGTTGCAAGATGCAGCTCAAAAATCCATTGCAGATGATAGCGCCCAAAAAGTTGCTGTAGAAATAATGGCCTATCAAATGCAAATCCAGAATGTCAATCAGCCATAAGGCCATTAAGAGCAACGGTTTCAGCAGGAGTTGATGTCATTACAGAATATGTGAAGGCTTGTGATGGGATTGGAGGAGCTATGCATAAGGCAATGCTATTGGCTCAGGCAATGACGAGGGTTGCTTTAGGAGGACAAGTTAAACATTTGGGGGAAAATGTTATAATTGTGGTCAAATTGCTCATCTAAAAAAGAATAGCCCAGGCTTAAATAAACAGAGCAAAAATAAAGAGCCACCTGGCCTGTGTCCAAGATGTGGAAAAGGAAAACATTGGGCTAAAGAATGTCGTTCTAAATTTGATAAAAATGGACAACCATTGTCAGGAAACGGGAAGAGGGGCCAGCCTTAGGCTCCACAACAAAGTGGGGCATTCCCGATTCAGCCATTTTTTCCTCAGGGTTTTCAGGGATAACAACCCCCACAGTAAATACCACCATTTCAGGAAATCAGCCAATTACAACAATACAACAGTTATCCCCTGCCACAGCGGGCAGCGCTGCAGATTTATGTTCTACTCAAATGATTTCTTTACTCCCTGGAGAGCCCCCGCAAGATTCCTACAGGGGTATATGGCCCGCTGCCAGAAGGGATGGTAGGCCTTATTTTAGGAAGATCAAGTCTAAATTTGAAGGGAGTTCAAATTCATACTGGGATAATTGGTTCAGATTATAAAGGGGAAATTCAGTTACTGATCAGCTCTACTGTTCCCTGGAGTGCCAATCCAGGTGACAGGATTGCTCAATTACTGCTCTTGCCTTATATTAAAATTGGGGATAGCAAAACAGAAAGAACAGGAGGGTTTGGAAATACCAACCCTGCTGGAAAAGCTATTTATTGGGCTAGTCAGCTCTCAGAGAATAGTCCTGTGTGTAGTTACTATTCAGGGAAAACAGTTTGAAGGATTAGTGGATACTGGGGCTGATGTTTCTATCATTGCCTTAAATCAATGGCCAAAAAATTGGCCTAAACAAAAGCCTGTTACAGGACTTGTTGGTGTGGGCACTGCCTCAGAAGTGTATCAAAGTGCCAGGATTTTACACTGTCTAGGACCTGATAATCAAGAGAGTACAGTTCAGCCTATGATTACTTCTATTCCAATTGATTTATGGGGCTGAGACTTATTAGAACAGTGGCATGCAGAGATTACTATTCCAGTCTCCCTATACAGCCCCACAAGTCAAAAAATCATGACTAAAATGGGATATCTCTCTGACAAAGGACTAGGGAAAAATGGAGAAGACATTAAAGTTCCAATTGAGGCTGAGGGAAATCAAGAAAGAAAAGGAATACAGTATCCCTTTTAGGGGTGGCCACTGTAAAGCCTCCAAAGCCCATTCCATTAACTTGGAAAACAGAAAAGCCTGTAAGGGTAAATCAGTGGCCACTACCAAAACAAAAGCTGGAGGCTTTACACTTATTGGCAAAAAAACAATTAGAAAAGGGACATAGTGAGCCTTCATTTTCGCCTTGGAATTCTCCTGTTTGTAATTCAGAAAAAATCCGGCAGATGGCGCATGCTAACTGACTTAAGAGCCGTTAATGCAGTTAATTCAACCCGTGGGGCCTCTCCAACCCGGGCTGCCCTCTCCAGCCAGGATCCCCAAAGATTGGCCTTTAATTATAATTGATCTGAAGGATTGCTTTTTTACCATTCCTCTGGCAAAACAGGATTTTGAAAAATTTGCTTTTACTACACCACCCATAAATAATAAAGAACCAGCCACCAGATTTCAGTGGAAAGTGTTGCCTCAGGGAATGCTTAATTGTCCAACAATTTGTCAGACTTTTGTAGCTCAAGTTCTTCAACCAGTTAGAGACAAGTTTTCAGACTGCTATATCATTCATTATGTTGATGATATTTTGTGTGCTGCAGAAACAAGAGACAAATTAATGGACTGTTACACATTTCTGCAGACAGAGGTTGCAAACGCAGGCCTGACAATAGCATCTGATAAGATTCAGACCTCCACTCCTTTTCATTATTTGGAAATGCAGGTAGAGGAGAGAAAAATTAAACCACAAAAAGTAAAAATAAGAAAAGACACATTAAGAACATTAAATGACTTTCAAAAATTGCTAGGTGGCCGGGCACGGTGGCTCACGCTTGTAATCCCAGCACTTTGGGAGGCCGAGGCGGGCAGATCACGAGGTCAGGTTGAGACCACGGTGAAACCCCGTCTCTACTAAAAATACAAAAAAAATTAGCCAGGCGTGGTGGCGGGCCCCTGTAGTCCCAGCTACTTGGAGAGGCTGAGGCAGGAGAATGGCGTGAACCCAGGAGGCGGAGCTTGCAGTGAGCCGAGACTGCGCCACTGCACTCCAGCCTGGGCGACAGAGCGAGACTCCGTCTCAAAAAAAAAAAAAAAAAAAAAAATTGCTAGGAGATATTAATTGGATTCGGCCACCTCTAGGCATCCCTACTTATGCCATGTCAAATTTGTTCTCTATCTTGAGAGGGGATCCAGACTTAAATAGTAAAAGAACATTAACTCCAGAGACAACTAAAGAAATTAAATTAGTTGAAGAAAAAATTCGGTCAGCACAAGTAAATAGAATACATCACTTAGCCCCACGCCAACTTTTGATTTTTGCTACTGCACATTCTCCAACAGGCATCACTGTTCAAAATACAGATCTTGTGGAGTGGTCATTCCTTCCTCACAGTACAGTGAAGACTTTTACATTGTACTTAGATCAAATGGCTACATTAATTGATCGGGCAAGACTACTTGTGTGGAAGTGACCCAGATAAAATCATTGTTCCTTTAAACAATGAACAGGTTAGATAAGCCTTTATCAATTCTTCTGCATGGCAGATTGGTGTTGATTTTGTGGGAATTATTGATAATCATTACTCAAAAAAAAAAATCTTCCAGTTTTTGAAATTGACTACTTGGATTTTACCTAAAATTACCAGACAGAAACCTTTAGAAAATGCTCTAACGGTGTTTACTGATGGTTCCAGCAATGGAAAAGTGGCTTACACCAGGCCAAAAGAATGAGTCATTGAAACTCATATCACTCAGCTCAAAGAGCAGAATTGGTTGCTGTCATTTCAGTGTTACAAGATTTTAATCAGCCTATTAACATTTCTCCAGATTCTGCATATGTAGTACAGGCTACAAAGGATGTTGAGACAGCCCTAATCAAATATAGTATGGATGATCAGTTAAATCAGCTGTTTAAATTGTTACAACAAACTGTAAGAAAAAGAAATTTCCCATTTTATATTACTCATATTCGAGCACATACTAATTTACCAGGGCCTTTAACGAAGGCAAATGAACAAGCTGCTTTGCTAGTATCATCTGCCTTCATGGAAACACAAGAACTTCATGCCCTGACTCATGTAAATGCAACAGAATTAAAAAATAAATTTGATGTCACATGGAAACAGGCAAAAAATATTGTACAACATTGTACTGAGTGTCAAGTCCTACACCTGCCCACTCAGGAGGCAGGAGTTAATCCTAGAGGTTTAGGTCCTAATGCATTATGGCAAATGGATGTCACACATATACCTTCATTTGGAAAATTGTCATTTGTCTATGTGACAGCTGATACTTATTCACATTTCATATGGGCAACCTGCCAGACAGGAGAAAGTACTTCCCATATTGAAAGACATTTATTATCTTGTTTTGCTGTCATGAGAGTTCCAGAAAAAAATAAAACAAATAATGGGCCAGGATACTGTAGTAAACCATTTCAAAAATTCTTAAATCAGTGGAAAATTACACATACAACAGGAATCCCTCATAATTCCCAAGGACAGACCATAATTGAAAGACCTAATAGAACACTCAAAGCTCAATGGGTTAAACAAAAAAAGGAAAAAGAGAGTAAGGAGTATAACACTCCCCAGATACAACTTAATCTAGCACTCTATACTTTAAATTTTTCAAATATATATAGAAATCAGACCACTACTTCTGCAAAACAACATTTTACTGGTAAAAAGTACAGCCCACATGAGGGAAAACTGATTTGGTGGAAAGACAACAAAAATAAAACATGCGAAATAGGTAAGGTGATAACATGGGGGAGAGGTTTTGCTTGTCTTTCACCAGGAGAAAATCAGCTTCCTGTTTGGGTACCCACTAGACATTTGAAGTTCTACAATAAGCCCATCAGAGATGCAAAGGAAGGCTCCTCCGCAGAGACAGAGAACCCACAATCAAACATCATCGACTTGCAGGGTGAACAAAATGGTGATATCAAAAAAAACAGAGAAGTTGCCATCCACCAAGAAGGCGGAGCTGCCGACCTGGGCCCAGCTAAAGAAGCTGACACAGTTAGCTGAAAAAAGCCTGAAAAACACAAAGGTAACACAAACTCCAAAAAACATACTGCTTGCAGCTTTAATGATTGTATCAACGGTGGTAAGTCTCCCTATGTCTGCAGGGGCCACTACGGCTAACTATACTTACTGGGCCTATGTGCCTTTCCCACCCTTAATTCGGGCAGTCACTTGGATAGATAATCCTATTAAAGTATATGTTAATAATAGTGCATGGGTACCAGGCCCCACAGATGACCGTGGCCCTGCCCAACCTGAAGAAGAAGGAATGAGGATAAACATTTCCATTGGATATCATTATCCTTCCATTTGCCTGGGAAAAGCACCAGGATGCTTAATGCCCACAATCCAAAATTGGTTGGTAGAAGTACCTACTGTCAGTGCCACCAGTAAATTTACTTATCATATGATAAGTGGAATGTCACTTGGGTCACAAATGAATAATTTACAAAATTCTTCCTATCAAAGATCATTAAAATTTAGGCCTAAAGGGAAACCATGCCCCAAGGAAATTCCAAAAGAATCAAAAGACCCAGAAGTCTTAGTTTGGGAAGAATGTGTGGCTGATACTGTGATGGTATTACCAAACAATAAATTTGGAACTATTATAGACTGGGCCCCTCAAGGCCAATTACATTATGACTGTATGGGCCAGACCCACTCATGTTCACAGGCTCCATCTGTCTGGCCCACTAATCTGGCCTTTGATAGTGATATAACTAAAAGGCTAGACCAGGTTTATAGAAGGCTAGACTCACCCTACCCATGGAAATGGGGTGAAAAGGGGATTTCATCCCCCCGACCAAAGTTAATTAGTCCTGCTGTTGGTCCTAAACACCCAAAATGATGGAAGCTCACTGTGGCCTCGTACCACGTTAGAATTTGGTCTGAAAATCAAGTTATGAAAACAAAAAATCATAAGCCACATTATACTATTAACCTAAATTCCAATCTGACAATTCCTTGGCAAAGTTGTGTAAAATCCCCTTATATGCTAGTTGTAGAAAACATACTTATTAAACCAGATTCCCAAACTATAACCTGTGAAAATTGTAGATTGTTTACTTGCATTAATTCAACTTTCGATCGGCAGCATGGCATTCTGTTAGTAAGGGCAAGAGAAGGCGTGTGGATCCCTGTGTCCACAGATCGACCATGGGAGGCTTCTCCATCCGCACATATCTTAACAAAAGTATTAAAAGGAGTTCTAACTAGATCTAAGAGATTCGTTTTTACTTTGATTACAGTAATTACGGGTCTTATTGCAGTCACAGCTACTGCTGCGGCTGCTGGAATTGCTTTACACTCCTCTGTTCAAACTACAAAATATGTAAATAATTGGCAAAAAAATCCCTCAAGGCTGGGCGCGGTGGCTCACGCTTGTAATCCCAGCACTTTGGGAGGCCGAGGCGGGCGGATCACGAGGTCAGGAGATCGAGACCATGGTGAAACCCCGTCTCTACTAAAAATACAAAAAATTAGCCGGGCGCGTTGGCGGGCGCCTGTAGTCCCAGCTACTCGGAGAGGCTGAGGCAGGAGAATGGCGTGAACCCGGGAGGCGGAGTTTGCAGTGAGCCGAGACTGCGCCACTGCACTCCAGTCTGGGTGACGGAGCGAGACTCTGTCTAAAAAAAAAAAAAAAAAAAAAAAAAATCCCTCAAAATTGTGGAATTCTCAGACTCAAATAGATCAAAAATTGACAAATCAAAGTAATGATCTTAGACAAACTCATATGGATGGGAGATAGGCTCATGAGCTTGGAATATCTTTTACAGTTACAGTGTGACTGGAATACGTCAGATTTTTGTATTACACCTCGAGCCTATAATAAATCTGAACATCACTGGGGCATGGTTAGATGCCATTTACAAGGAAGAGAAGATAATCTTACCTTAGATATTTCTAAACTAAAAGAACAAATTTTTAAAACATCAAAAGCCCAGTTAAATCTGGTGCCAGAAACAGGCAACGGTAAAAGCTGTTGATGGCCTCACAAATCTTAACGCTGTCACTTTGGGTTAAAACCATTGGAAGTTCCACTATTGCAAATTTTGTATTAATCCTCGTATGTCTGTCCTCTCTATTGCTAGTCTACAGGCGTATCCAGCAGCTCTGTAGAGACAGCGACCAGCGAGAACAGGCCATGACGACGATGGCGGTTTTGTCAAAAAGAAAAGGGGGAAATGTAGGGAAAAGAGAGATCAGACTGTCACTGTGTCTACGTAGAAAGGGAAGACATGAGACTCCATTTTGAAAAAGACCTGTACTTTAAACAATTGCTTTGCTTAGATGTTAATTTGTAGCTTTGCCCCAGCCACTTTGACCCACCTTGGAGTTCACAAAAACATGTGTTGTATAAAATCAAGGTTTAAGGGATCTAGGGCTGTGCAGGATGTGCCTTGTTAACAAAATATTTACAAGCAGCATACTTGGTAAAAGTCATTGCCATTCTCTATTCTCAATAAACCAGGGTCACAAGGCACTGTGGAAAGCCACAGGGACGTCTGCCCTGGAAGGCAGGGTATTGTCCAAGGTTTCTCCCCATGTGATAGTCTGAAATATGGCCTCATGGGATGAGAAAGACCTGACCGTCCCCCAGCCCGACACCCGTAAAGGGTCTGTGCTGAGGTGGGTTAGAAAAAAGGAAAGCCTCTTGCAGTTGAGATGGAGGAAGGCCACTGTCTCCTGCCTGCCCCGGGAACTGAATATCTCGGTGTAAAACCCGGTTGTGCATTTGTTCAATTCTGAGATAGAAAAACCGCCCTATGGTGGGAGGCGAGACATGTTTGCAGTAATGCTGCCTTGTTATTCTTAACTCCACTGAGATGTTTGGGTGGAGAGAAACATAAGTCTGGCCTACATGCACATCCAGGCATAGTACCTTCCCTTAAACTTAATTATGATATAGATTCTTCTGCTCACGTTTTTTGTTGACCTTCTCCTTATTATCACCCTGCTCTCCTACTACATTCCTTTTTGCTAAAATAACATAATAATCAATAAAAACTGAGGGAACTCAGAGGCTGGTGCCAGTGCAGGTCCTTGGTGTGCAGAGTGCCGTCCCCTGGACCCACTGTTGTTCCTCTATACTTTGTCTCTGTGTCTTATTTCTTTTCTCCGTCTCTCATCCCACCCGACTAGAAATACCCACAGGTGTGGAGGGACAGGCCACCCCTTCAACCGGGCCTCGGCGGCGCCCCTTCCTGCCGGGAGTGGCGCATCCCAGGACCCACAGACAAACAGGGCCAGCCAGGGTCACCCAGAGCGCGAGGGCCGGCTATGGGCTTAGGGTGGGGTCTGGTCCCTACGGCCAGCCTAGGGGGGAACACGGGGCAGGAGAAGGTCTGGGAAAAACCTGCTTCCGAGGCCTGGGCTTCGGGGCGTCCTCCTGAGCTGGCGCCAGCCTGCAGCAGGGCCGGGCAGGGACGCCGGCATAAAGGTGGGGACCGGCAGGTCCTAGGGGCAGGACGAGACAAGCACGCAACCGACAGGGCGGGGCCAGGCGAGGGCACGGGGCGAGAGAAGCTTCTGCCAGGCCCGAGACCCGCGCGTAGTGGCCTGGGTGAGCGCGCACGTGTGGCCACAGGGTGAGCGCGGACTGATCCAGCTCCAGCTCCTCTTCAGAGGCTTGCAATGGCGTCTCTCGGGCTCTGACTGGTCAGGCCTCCACACGTGAGCCTCTGGGAGCCAATCATGATGGCCCGCCTAGCATGCGCTGATTGGCTCAGGCTGGCCAGGGGCGGGCCCAGTCCCTCCACGGCCCGGTCTCCTCTCCCTTCCCCAGGCCCGGAGGCCCCGCCGGACTGGCTCTGCTGGGGGCGGTTCTGCTGGAGAGGCGGGATCTGCTGGGGAGGTGGCTATTCTGGAGGGGCGGATCTACTGGGGGAGGGCGGATCTGCTGGGGGAGGGCGGATCTGCTGTGAGGGGCGGGTTTTCTGGAGGGGCAGACCTGCTGAGGGGGCCAGATCTGCTGCGGGGGATGGATCTTCTGGGGGTGCGGAAGTGTTGGGTGTGGGTCTTTGGGGGAGGATCTGATGAGGAGGTGGATCTTCTGCGGGCGGCGGATCTGCTGGAGGGAAGGGATCTCCTGGGGAGTGGTTCTTGGGGGGGTGGATCTACTGGGGGGCGGATCTGTTGTGTGGGTGGATCTACTGGGGGGCGGATTTTCTGGAGGGGCGGATCTGTGGGACGGGGGGCGGATCTCCTGGGGGGTGGATCTTGTGTGGGCGGATTGCTGGGGGGGCTGATGTGCTGGGGGCCGTGTCCTCAGAAGTCTCACCTGGGCGCCTTCCCTGAGGCCCTTTCCATCCACAGCCAGGTGTGTGGGTCCCTCAAGCTGGCCCCAGGACTCCTACCTTGCTCGTGCCCCTCCCCACACACCGTTGCCTGCATCACCTGAGGGGCAGCTGCCTGCAACAGCAGCAGAGCTGCTTGCAGGTCGCCTGGGCGCAGCGGCCCCACTGGCTGGCAGTGGGCGGCAGGGTTGGATGGCTGTGGACCCCCAGTGCCAGGAAAATGGCCTTTAATTGCCAGGCCTCTTAGAATTTGTCCTGAAAGCCCATGGTCAGGTGGTTTGTGATTCAGAAGCCGCTATTGCCTCAGGTGCCGGGCGCTGGAGAAGAAGGGGCCCTGGGGGAGGAGGCGGTCAGAGGAGACAGGGCTTCCTGGCCTGGGGAGGAGGCTGCGTCTGGAGCTTGAAAGCCAGCCCCACGGTGTTCAAGATACAGTTAAACATTCAGAAGGAGGAGACTCCGGGGGCAAGGTGGTGCCCAGCCAGTGCCTGGGGCCAGGGCCACGCTGGTGGCACCCAGGCAGCGCTGCCTCCTGGCTCTCAAATGGCTGTTCCTCTGCCCAGAATGCTCTCCCACAGACACCCACCTCCCTCCGGGTCTGTGCACGTCACTCTGACAGAGGGGCCCCCTGACCACTCATGAAATAGTAACCCTAACCATTGCTGTCTGCTCCCTGTCCTGCTTGATTTTCCTCCAGGACAAAGACCACCACTTACATGTTTATCATCTGTCTTCCATCACTAGGAAAACAAGTTCCAGGAGGGAGGGATTAGTATTCCCAGCCCATAGAACAGAGCACCGCATATCACAGGGGCTCAGTAAACATCTGGCAGGAGTGCCTTTCCCCGGAGGCCTCAGACCCCGTCACCTGAGGTGAGAGCTGGATCCAGGAGAAGCTCAGGTCTGACCCAGCATTCATTGCTGTAGGAAGGGCTGGTCTAGACTCCAAGGGAGCCGGGCGCGGTGGCTCACGCCTGTAATCCCAGCACTTTGGGAGGCCGAGGCGGGCGGATCACCAGGTCAGGAGATCCAGACCATCCTGGCTAACATGGTGAAACCCTGTCTCTACCAAAAAAATACAAAAAAAATTAGCCGGGCGTGGTGGCAGGTGCCTGTAGTCCCAGCTACTCGGGAGGCTGAGACAGGAGAATGGCGTGAACCCAGGAGGCGGAGCTTGCAGTGAGCTGAGATAGCACCACTGCACTCCATCCTAGGGGGACAGAGCGAGACTCTGTCTGAAAAAAAAGAAAAAAGAAGACTCCAAGGGAAAGCTGCCTGGGTCGTGACCTGGCACGTCCAAGTTGCTGCTCAGGCTTGCAAGGGGGTCCAGACCAGGCTGTGGATGGGAAATGGGAGAGTGGGGGAGGATGGAGGCTGAGCAGTGGCTGGATGTTGGGGTGCCCTTCTTGTCAGGCCTCTGAGCCCAAGCCAAGCCATCGCATCCCCTGTGACTTGCACGTATACTCGCCTGAAGTAACTGAAGATCCACAAAAGTAAAAATAGCCTTAAGTGATGACATTTCACCATTGTGATTTGTTCCCGTCCCACCCTAACAGATCAATGTACTTTGTAATCTCCCCCACCCTTAAGAAGGTTCTTTGTAATTCTCCCTACCCTCAGAATGTACTTTGTGAGATTCACCCCCTGCCCCCAAAACATTGCTCCTAACTCCACTGCCTATCCCAAAACCTGTAAGAACTAATGATAATCCACCACCCTTTGCTGACTCTCTTTTCCGACTCAGCCCACCTGCACCCAGGTGAAATAAACAGCCATGTTGCTCACACAAAGCCTGTTTGGTGGTCTCTTCACACGGAAGCGCATGAAATTTGGTGCCGTGACTCGGATCAGGGGACCTCCCTTGGGAGATTAATCCCCTGTCCTCCTGCTCTTTGCTCTGTGAGAAAGATCCACCTACGACCTCAGGTCCTCATACCGACCAGCCCAAGAAACATCTCACCAATTTCAAATCCGGTAAGCAGCCTATTTTTACTCTCTTCTCCAACTTCCCTCACTATCCCTCACCCTCTTTCCCCTTTCAATCTTGGCGCCACACTTCAATCTCTCCCTTCGTTTAATTTCAATTCCCTTCATTTTCTGGTAGAGACAAAGGAGACATGTTTTATCCGTGGACCCAAAACTCCGGCGCCAGTCACAGACTGGGAAGGCAGCCTTCCCTTGGTGTTTAATCATTGCAGGGATGCCTCTCTGATTATTCACCCACGTTTCAGAGGTGTCAGACCACTCAGGGACGCCTGCCTTGGTCCTTCACCCTTAGCGGCAAGTCCCACTTTTCTGGGGGAGGGGCAAGTACCCCAATCGCTTATTTCTGCACCCCGACCTCTTATCTCTGCACCCCGATCCCTTATTTCCATGCACCAACCTGTTATATCTCTGTGCCCCAATACCTTATTTCCATGCCGCAACCTCTTCTCTGCTTTTCTGGAGGGCAAGAACCCCCTACCCCTTCTCCGTGTCTCTACTCTTTTCTCTGGGCTTGCCTCCTTCACTATGGGCAAGCTTCCGCTGTGGGCGGCAAGCCACCCACGCGCCGAGGCAAGAGACTGAGGACACGAGCTGTTCCAGTATAATAAAATATAAAACAAGGATAGTTATACCAGATATAGATCTTAGATATGATCATATATGAATATAATTAATCATTAGTTTGTAGCAATTACTCCTTATTCCAATATTATAATAATCCTCACTCTATAATCATAACCTAGGAAAAACCAGGCCATACAGAGATAGGAGCTGAGGGGACATAGTGAGGAGTGACCAGAAAACAAGAGTGTGAGCCTTCTGTTATGCCCAGACTGGGCCACCAGAAGGGCTCCTTGGTCTAGCGGTGACACCAGCATCTGGGAAGATGCCCGTTGCCAGGCAGACCGTGGTCTAGTGGTAGCAAAAGGTGTCAAGGAACAACACCCGCTACTTGGCAGACCAGGAAAGGGAGTCTCCTTTTCCCCCGGGGTGTTTAGAGAAGACTCTGCCCCTCCACCTCCTATGGAGGGCCTGACACCAGTCAGGCTTTCCCGCAGTTATCCGGAGGCCTAACCGTCTCCCTGTGATGCTGTGCTTCAGTGGTCACACTCCTAGTCCACCTTCATGTTCCATCCTGTACACCTGGCTCTGCTTCTAGATAGCAGTAGCAAAATTAGTGAAAGTACTAAAAGTCTCTAATATGCAGAAATAATGACATAAGCTGTCTTTCTCTTTGTCTCCTCTCTCTCTTTGCCTCAGCTGCCAGGCAGGGAAGGGCCCCCTGTCCAGTGGACACATGACCCACGTGACCGTACTTATCATTGGAGATGACTCACACTCTTTACCCTGCCCCTTTTGCTTTGTATCCAATAAATAACAGCACAGCCAGACATTCAGGGCCTCTACCGCTCTCCGCGTCTTGGTGTTAGTGGTCCCCCGGGCCCAGCTGTCTTTTATCTCTTTGTCTCGTGTCTTTATTTCTACACTCTCTCATCGCCACACATGGGGAGAGACCCACTGACCCTGTGGGGCTGGACCCTACATTCCACCTTCCATTCCTCCTTCTTCTCCCTTAGCCTGTGTTCTTAAGAACTTAAAACCTCTTCAACTCACACCTGACCTAAAATCTAAGCACCTTATTTTCTTCTGCAATGCCGCTTGACCCCAATACAAACTCGACAGTAGTTCCAAATAGGAAAATGGCACTTTCAATTTTTCCATCCTACAAGATCTAAATAATTCTTGTCGTAAAATAGGCAAATGGTCTGAGGTGCATGACATCCAGGCATTCTTTTACACATCAGTCCCTTCCTAGTCTCTGTGCCCAATGCGACTCATCCCAAATCCTCCTTCTTTCCCTTCCACCTGTCCCCTCAGTCCCAACCCCAAGCGTCGCTGAGTCTTTCTAATCTTCCTTTTCTACAGACCCATCTGACCTCTCCCCTCCTCGCCAGGCCGAGCTCGGTCCCAATTCTTCCTCAGCCTCCGCTCCTCCACCCTATAATCCTTTTATCACCTCCCCTCCTCACACCCGGTCCGGCTTACACTTTTGTTCCATGACTAGCCCTCCCCCACCTGCTCAGCAATTTATTCTTAAAAAGGTGGCTGGAGCTAAAGGCATAGTCAAGGTTAATGCTCCTTTTTTTTTTTTTTTAAATCCCAAATCAGATAGCGTTTAGGCTCTTTTTCATCAAATATAAAAATCCAGCCCAGTTCATGGCTCGTTTGGCAGCAACCCCGAGACGCTTTACAGCCCTAGACCCTAAAAGGTCAAAAAGCCGTCTTATTCTCAATATACATTTTATTACCCAATCTGCTCCCGACATTAAATAAAACTCCAAAAATTAGAATCTGGCCCTCAGACCCCACAATAGGACTTAACCTCACCTTCAAGGTGTACAATAATAGAAAAAAGTTGCAATTCCTTGCCTCCACTGTGAGACAAACCCCAGCCACATCTCCAGCACACAAGAACTTCCAAACACCTGAACCGCAGTGGCCAGGCGTTCCTCCAGAACCTCCTCCCCCAGGAGCTTGCTACAAGTGCCAGAAATCTGGCCACTGAGCCAAGGAATGCCCACAGCCCAAGATTCCTCCTAAGCCATGTCCCATCTGTGCGGGACCCCACTGGAAATCGGACTGTTCAACTCACCTGGTAGCCACTCCCAGAGCCCCTGGAACTCTGGCCCAAGGCTCTCTGACTCCTTCCCAGATCTCGGCTTAGCGGCTGAAGACTGACGCTGCCCGATCACCTCGGAAGCCCCGTAGACCATCACAGATGCCGAGCTTCGGGTAACTCTCACAGTGGAAGGTAAGTCTGTCCCCTTCTTAATCAATATGGAGGCTACCCACTCCACATTACCTTCTTTTCAAGCACCTGTTTCCCTTGCCTCTGTAACTGTTGTAGGTATAGACGGCCAGGCTTCTAAACCTTTTAAAACTCCCCAACTCTGGTGCCAATTTAGACAATACTCTTTTAAGCACTCCTTTTTAGTTATCCCCACCTGCCCAGTTCCCTTATTAGGCCGAGACACTTTAACTAAATTATCTGCTTCTCTGACTATTCCTGGACTATAGCTGCATCTCATTGCCGCCCTTCTCCCCAACCCAAAGCCTCCTTCGCGTCTTCCTCTCATATCCCCCCACCTTAACCCACAAGTATGGGACATCTCTACTCCTTCCCTGGCAACCGATCACATGCCCATTACCATCATATTAAAACCTAATCACCTTTACCCCGCTCAACACCAATATCCCATCCCACAGCACGCTTTCAAAGGATTAAAGCCTGTTATCACTCGCCTGCTACAGCATGGGCTTCTAAAACCTATAAACTCTCCTTACAATTCCCCCATTTTACCTGTCCAAAAACTGGACAAGTCTTACAGATTAGTTCAGGATCTGTGCCTTATCAACCAAATTGTTTTGCCTATCCACCCTGTGGTGCCCAACCCGTGCACTATTTTGTCCTCAATACCTTCCTTCACAACTCACTATTCCGTGCTTGATCTTAAAGATGTTTTTTTCACTATTCCCCTGCACCCCTCGTCTCAGCCTCTCTTTGCTTTCACTTAGACTGACCCTGACACTCATTAGGCTCAGCAAATCACCTGGGCTATACTGCCGCAAGGCTTCACAGACAGCCCCCATTACTTCAGTCAAGCCCAAATTTCATCCTCATCTGTTACCTATCTCGGCATAATTCTCATAAAAACACACGAGCTCTCCCTGCTGATCGTGTCCGATTAATCTCCCAAACCTCAATCCCTTACAAAACAACAACTCCTTTCCTTCCTAGGCATGGTTAGTGCGGTCAGAATTATTACACAAGAGCCAGGACCACACCCCGTAGCCTTTCTGTCCAAACAACTTGACCTTACTGTTTTAGCCTAGCCCTCATGTCTGCGTGCAGCGGCTGCCGCTGCTTTAATATTTTTAGAGGCCCTAAAAATCACAAACTATGCTCAACTCACTCTCTACATTTCTCATAACTTCCAAAATCTGTTTTCTTCCTCATACCTCACGCATATACTTCCTGCTCCCCGACTCCTTCAGCTGTACTCACTCTTAGTTAAGTCTCACAATTACGATTGTTCCTGGCCTCCACATTATTCCTGATACCACACCTGACCCCCATGACTCTCTTTTCAGACTCAGCCCACCTGCACCCAGGTGAAATAAACAGCCACGTTGCTCACACAAAGCCTGTTTGGTGGTCTCTTCACACGGACGCGCATGAAACTTCTAAGAGAGCCCTGTTGAGGGGCAGCCGGCAGCAGCCACGGGCACAGGGGTGGGTGCAAAGACACTGAGTTTTGGTTCCAGGGAGGAAGGGGGCCAGCTGCTGCCTACTTGGCAGAGGAGAGGTCACCCTGGGCAATTTGGTGGTGCCTGGGGTGCACACTTCCCTAGAGGCAGCAGGAGGAGGAGCTGGATACACCCTTCCCTGGGCTTGGAGGAGAGCACGTTCCCTCCCAGATCCCACCTGGCATCCAGGAGGGCCCGGCCTGGGGGCAGGGCACATGAGGCCCTCCTGCCCTGGGACTGGGCAGCTCCCTGGGGCATTCCCAGCCAGCAGCATCAGGAAGGTTACAGGAGACCCAGACATGCTGCTCCCTAGAGAGGGCTCCTGACAAAGATATTTTGTGTGGTCAAACTTTAGTTAACTTCCTGAATCTTCTGGTAGGCCCATTGGCCCATTTCCTTGTAAAATGCAGTTTTAGCAAAGAATCTGGCTAAGTCAGTTTAGCAACAAACCCTCATCCTGGAGATCTGATTGGGGTCCTCATGCTCCACCACCCCACAGGTCTGTCTGATTGCCCTGCCTGTCTCCAGCTAGAATCCCCCAACCCCTGATGCTCCTCAGTCATTTTCCATCCACTGAGCCCACCCTGCTCCTTGGCACCCATGCCAAGCACCCATGGCAAGCCCTGTTGCATGGTCCCTGTACCTGTGGTGCTGGTCCTGAATAAAGCCTTCCTCACCGAGATTTAACAAGTGTCACGGAATCATCTTTTCTTTTTTCTTTTCTTTTCTGAGAGGGAGTCTTGCTCTGTCGCCCAGGCTGGAGTGCAGTGGTGCAATCTCGGCTCACTGCAACCTCTGACTCCCAGGTTCAAGGCGATTCTCCTGCCTCAGCCTCCCAAGCGGCTAGGACTACAGTTGCTTGCCACCACACCCAGCTAATTTTTTTTTTTTTTTTGTATTTTTAGTAGAGACGGGGTTTCACTGTGTTAGCCAGGATGGTCTCCACCTCCTGACCTCGTGATCCGCTCACCTGGGCCTCCCAAAGTGCTGGGATGACAGGTGTGAGCCACCGCACCTGGCCAGAATCATCTTTTAATAGCTTCCAAACATGGAGGTCAAACAAGGACTTTCTGGGGAAGCAAGTGGCAGGCAGCAGCTAGGGGTGGGCTGAGCATCCAGTGGACTGAATGTGGGCAGGACCACCAGCAACCAGGCAGAGGGGCTGTTCTCTGGGCTGGGGTCAGGAGCCTCCTCTGGCCTCAGCCCAGGTTGTCAGACATTTCCCTGCAGGGATCCGGGTCCAGGACTCAGAGGTGCTGGGGGGCAGGAATTCCTGGGTGGGCTGAGGCAAGGGCAGCACAGGGTGACCTGGGGCCCTGGGCCTGGTGGAGCTGAGGAGAGGGACAGGCCTGTGGTCGGGGGTCCTAGGTGGGAGGGAGAGCAGAGGGCAGAGGCTTTGCGGGTGGAAGACCCACCCTGGGGGGCGGGGGGCCCTGAAGGCGCAGGTCTGCGGTTTAGATGGAGGTTGCGCTGGCTGGACCGCCTAGGGAAAATGGGTCTGATTGCATGGAGCTGGGTGAGAATGGCGGGAGGCCCTGCAGCGGCCGTGGAGAGAACATGCGCTGGGGAAAGCCCCGGTCCTCCCACTGGCTGGCGAAATGGACCTCTGGAAGGAATGGCCACACGGTGTGAAATCACTGGTGTTTATTGGCTGTGATTCCATCCGGAGAGAACACACGCAGGGGCCCCGACATGCAGGAGGAGGCGCAGGCGCAGGACAGACGGACAGAGGACACCACGGTCTAAGCTAAGCTCGCGGCCCGGGGCGCCATGCGCTGGGAACGGGGTGCGCAGGTTCTACGAGAGGACGCCCTGTCTGCTCAGAGCTGGCTTTGTAAGGTGTGAAAACAGGAGTTTTTAAAAGACACGACCCGGGAGAAAGCGAGAGGGCACAGGGCGAGCAGGACGGACAGCGACGTCCCCGCGGGCCGCGTCGCTGGGGCGCAGAGGGGCGCGGTGGTCTCTGCCCGGAGGGGCGTCGGTCGTTAGTATTGCAGTCTAACGTTATGGCTTCTCTAAAGCTATGTAAGGTCATGAAGGTCAATGCCAAGCCACGCCCTGGCCCGAAACACGTGGAGACTTGATGCATTTTTTATGTGGACGGAAAGGACCCGGGAGCCAGGCGACGCCTGTCAAGATAAAACTCATTAAATGCAAAGACCTCATTTACCTGAGATTCAACAAATTGTGATGCAAATTAAACATGAATGGAGGAAAAACAGGGGCTCGGATGCCGCCCCGCAGGGCCACCAGGTGGATTCGGCCACACTCGCGCCGACTGCACGCAGGGAACCCCGCAGGACCCACCCGAGGAGCTGCCCACGGAGGAGTTGCTGGGCAGGGGCGCAGGGTCTCCAGCGTCCGGAGACCCCCTGCGTGCCTCCGGCCTCTGCGGCTCCTGTGGAGGGTACAGTGTTCAATGGGCGAGGGCAGGGGTCCTCCCCGGGAAAAAGCAGCAGCCGCATGGGCGGAGAGACTAGGAGGCCGGGCGCGGGGCGGGGGGCGAGGCCTCGGGAAGAGCGAGGTGACGGGGTGGGGGGCTGGGCGTCCCCCAAACCTATTGCTTTGTTTCCTTTAGTTTAGAAGTGAACACGGCCCTGGCGTTCGTAAGAAGCAAAACCTTCCAGAGAGGAGAGGAAAGGACGGGGACAGAGACGTATGGACACGGGCGCGAGGGGGGGCAGGCCGGGGGGCGGAGAGCGGCCACGTGCGGACGCAAACACTCACGGCGGAGAGATCCGAACCCCGGAGCCCGCGTGCAGGAGGGGGGCCCAGGCCCCGCCGTCCCCGCCCCCGCCCCCGCCCCGCCCGCACTGCCCCATCTGCTATGGCTGTGCTCCTGAATGCGGGCCCGACAGGCGCCCACCGCTGCGAACGCGCGCACAGGGGTGGTCGCGGGGCTGCCCTGGCCTCGGGCGCTGCTGGGTGGGCGGTAAACTGCAAGAGGAAGGGGCGTCCCAGGCGATGGGGCTCCAGCCACCCGCGGGCAGAGGAGCACGGGGCGGACTGGGGGGGGTCCTGGGGGCGCGCGCCCCTTGCCGGGTGAGAGAGGCGGCGGGCGCGGGCAGGGCGGGCCTAGGGCTATGGCTTATATCGGCGTGGGGGCTGCGCTCTGCTCGTCCCTCAGGGGTCTCCGCGGAGGATCTGTAGGGGGAAGGGCGGGGGCTCCGCGGGGCCGCTGTCCCGCGCGGGGCTACTTCTTGAGCATGTCCTGCAGCGGCCCGGGCAGGTACTTGATGACGGTGTCCAGGATGCTCTCGTCCTCCTCCTCGACCTCGTCCCCGCAGCCCGGCGGGATGGCCTTCTTGGGCCGCGTCAAGCTCCCCTCGGAGTTGGCCTCCATGGCGGCCTGGGCCTCGGCCTCGCGCTCCTCCTTCTTCTTGATGCCGTACTGCGGGGGAGGCGGGGGTCAGGGCGGGGGTCCCGGCGGCTCCCGGGCAGGCTGCAGCCTCCCTGCGCCAGGGACTGGCCCAGGAACCCCCGAAGGCATGCATGGGTGCAGCCCCCTAGCCCACCAGGCACACGAGGACCCCAGAAGGAGAAGAGACCCCACCCCGGGGGGTCCCTGGAGGAGTGGGAAGCCCCCACGGAGAATGGGGGCCAGGAGCTGACATGGGGGGAGCAGGGAGGGGAGGCTCCCATCTTCCTTGAGAGGAGAGGGGGCTGTCACCCCACCTCTGGCTCCAAACCCAGCCCAGCCCCTGGCATCCTGCCTTCCAGGAAGCCTCCAGCCTGGCGAAGGGAGGGGTGGGCAGGATGCTGCGCGGCAGAGGTGGGGAGAAACAGTCACCCTGCAGCTGACCTCCTGCCCAGTGCCTGGTCCACGACCTGCAGTCACACTCCCGGGCCTAGCCAAGGCTGCCTGGATGCGGCCGCGGCCCCAGCAGGGCCATTCCCTGGCAGGCCATTGCAGCTCCGTGGGCAGCCGGCTGGGCTGCCGTCACTTCCAGGCACTGGATGTCTTGGAATCCCGCCTAGTCGTGCCCTCAGCCAGCACGCTTGGGCCTCACTGAGCCCCTGCCCACCTGCGTTTCTCATCTCCGTGAGTGTGTCTGCCTTCTGTAGTGGCTGAATATTGTCCCCCTCAAATTCACGTCGCCTGGAGCTTCGAATGTGATCTCATTTGGAAATATCTTTGTTGATGTAATTATGGTAAGGATGGGGATGAGGCCATCCTGGATTTGAGGGGCCTCAAGTCCAGTGAGAGTGTCCTTGTAAGAGACAGAAAGGACAGACACCCGGATGGGAACGGGCATACAGAAGTGGAGGAAGCTGCGAGTGGCGCGGCCACAAGCCAAGAAACACCAGGGGTTTCGGGGCTGCCAGACGCAGGAAGGGGCAGGGGAGGGCCCTCCCCGGAGCCTCCAGAGGGAGGCTGGGATTTTGGCCTTCTGCCCTCCAGGCCTCTGAGTTTCTGATGTCAGGCCCCGGGGTTTTAGTTTCTAGATCAGTACACCTCTCCACCCCACGCTCCTCCAGCCCTCCTGTGAGCCACCAGCCCAGGAAGCCTGTGGTCATGGTA
This sequence comes from Symphalangus syndactylus, assembly GCF_028878055.3. Classification (NCBI taxonomy): domain Eukaryota; kingdom Metazoa; phylum Chordata; class Mammalia; order Primates; family Hylobatidae; genus Symphalangus; species Symphalangus syndactylus. The sequence goes on from NC_072438.2 coordinate 10,122,279, forward strand.
AGGCCACGGAACTACGGAACAGCCTCCTGCTGCCCAGGAAGGTGGGAACCAGCGAGGTTGGGCTGGCCTGTAAGGATTGGGGGCCTGGTGTCGTATGGAGCCATCCCCTGGACGGGACCCCGGGGCCAGGTCCAAGGTCCTGGGTCTGAGATTAAGGGTGCTCTGGAGCAGTGAAGGTGTCAGCAGCTGTGTCCAGGAGAAAACTGAGGAGGGGAGTGGGCACCAGCACTTTACAGGACGGAGGAGCACACCGCGGGATCACCAGCCGCAGGGAGGGGCCTTTCTGCCCAGGAGGAGCCCCTCCCCTGCCATCTCCTGCTCCTGTCTCAGCAGCCCCTCCCCATAGATGCGGTTGGTTCTGCTCCTGGTGCTGGGGACCCCCTGGATCTCCAAGGAGGCCCCTCCCTCCTCCCCAATGGGGGGCTGCCTGTGTGCCCCCCAACCCCACGGAGGGCAGTCTCGGCAACTCTCCCCTCCCCTAGGGCTGCAGATGGCTCTGGGTGTGGGGAGCCAGGGCCACCTTCAGTGAGATGGAAAGGAGGGCGCCATGCTCCCAGCCACCTGTGGCCAGAACACCACCTGGCCACTGAGGAGAGAGGGGCTGTGGGCTCGCCCTAGTCCGCAGCAGCCCCTGCACACTTGACAGAGCCGGGACTCCAGGGGTCTCCTCAGTCAAGCGAAGAGCACAGGGTAGGAACATCCTCCGCAGGGACAGGGGCGTCACCCAGAGGGCCCTGCAGGCCCAGATCAAAGCCCTGACCCTGCGGGGCAGCAAGAGCAGACTGGTTCTCATCCTAGCCATCCACAGCGGGAAGGGCAGCAAGCTCCCGGCATGGAAGTGGAGGAAGCATGTGCTCCTCGTCCTGTGGGGCCCAGGGGTGCGTTGGGGAGAGCGATGCCACTGGAAGCTAGGTCCCTCCAGCCAGGGGTGTGGGGGTCTGTGCATGCAGCGGCAACACGTGTGCCCAGCCCACGAGGCTGTGTGCCCACAGCAAAGGCACTCAGGAACACGCGTGTGCTCAGAGGAGCATGCATGTAACGGCGGGAACATGAGTTGTGTGAGCAAAGGAACCTCCCGGGTCAGAGGAGTGACCCTCGGGGCTTGGGGGACCGTCTGCAAACGGTGTGGGATCCTTCCCTCTGGGCCCAGGAAGGGGACCCCAGGCCCTGCCCCAGGTTGTGAGACACTCAGAGTTTGGCCTGAAGTGCCAGTTGCTGCACTGAGGCTCCAGGTCATTCTGAGGCTGAGGTCACGCCGGACTTGGCCTGAGGGCCAGGGCCACTCTGCCGGGAAAGCGTTCTCCGGGGCTGGGCTGCACACCAGAGCCTGGCTTCCACACGGTCTGGCCGAAACCCGGTTCTGAGGTGTCCGCTCCAGAGACAAATGCCCAGGCACACCCAGCCCCAGGACCGCCGTGATGCTGGGCAGCAGCTCTCCAGGAAGTAACACCTGAGGATGGGAGTGGCTGCTGGGGGAGCCCAGGAGGCCCTGACATGTCTGAGGTGAGGCCCTGAACCCTGAAAACACCATTCCTGAGAAAAAAGGGCAGTGGGTGCCAATGCTGAGAAGCAACAGCAGGAATGATAGAAGCAAACACCCAGCATTCAGCAACCAGGTGGACACCTGCAAGCCACTGTGTGAGCTGTAGGGGGTAGGGGTGTGCAATGTATTGAGACAGCCTAGTGGGCCCTCAGGAAGGCCCAGGTGTGAGCTGCCCAACACAGGGTGGCTGGAAGCTTATGCAAGCCAAGGGCGGGTCAGCGCGGAGCACAGCGGGGCCAGTCTCCCTTCTGCTCCCTGGGCCCGGACCTGTCCAGATGGCTGCCTGACGGGAGGTGCAGGCGAACTGCTCCTCTGGGAACTACCTAGGGGGCTGGAGACTCCAAAAGGACCCAGTCGCCATCTGCAAAGAGGCCTTGGACAGGGCAGCTCAGCGCCTCTTCTCTAACCAACCCCCAAGATGCCTGGGGGTGCCACAGCCCAGGGGAGGCTGGAGGCAGCATGTGTTCTGAAAGGTGGCCATGCCTGAGGGCAGGGTTCCCCCACCCCCAAAGGCTCCATGGAGGAGGGCTCTGTAGGGAAGGTGTGGATGTGGGGTCCGGGGGGGTCCAGTGTGGTGGGGCCTCCAGAGCAGAGCAGCTGGTGGGCTATGGAAAGGGCTGTTCTTGTGGGCAACTGTGTGGCCTCAATCCGTGCCACTTGCTGTTCTCTGAGGGGCTTAGACCAAGGCAGGAGTGCAGGTTGGTACCTGGCAGCAAGGTCGGGCCAGCCCTCCATAGGCCTCACCGGCGAGCCCTGCACCCCAGCTGCCAGCTGTGGGCCCCACACGGAAGCTGCGGAGGTGCTTACACTTCCCCCTCTCCTGGGCCTCACTCTCCCTGGCCTCTCCCGGTCTCTGGAGGGTGCAGCTGCTGCATCCTGTCCGGGCCACTCAGTCCCTGACACTGCTGGCCCTGTCCCCACCGTCCTTGGGGCCTGGACATGGTCCCCTCAGCCTGCCCTGCTTCTGGGGACCCTGAGGAATGACATGGCCTGGAACAACCAGCGTCCCTCTAAGGTCATGCCAGCAGAGGCCAGAGCCCAGGGGACCCGACCCACTCCAGAGACACCTGCCTGGACACACGGACCCAGACACAGCCCTCCCAGACCCCAGCCCACCATCGCTTTGTGTCCCTCCCTCAGCTGCCACCCACCGCCACCTCCACTTCTACCCAGCGTCAGCTCTCTCTAGCTCTGCTTGGGGCTCTCCGGGTCTTGGCTCTCTCCTCTCTGTTCCCTGTGTCTCGGCCTTGGTTGCTGTCTCTCCCTCTCTCCGTGCCTGCCTCTCCTCTCTTGGTCTCTCTCCCTGTCTCCCTCTCTGTCTTTTTCTCTGTCTCTCCCTCTCTGTGTCTCTCTCCGTGTCTGTCTCTTTATCTCTCTGTCTCTGTCTCTGTTCTCTGACTCCCCCTTTCTTCTCCTCCTGTCCCCGTCTCCCGCTCCTGATACCCGCAGTCTCCTGGGCACATCTGAGTGGGCTCTGGCTGCCTGGCTGAGATGGTGCATTTTCCCCTGACTTCCTCCTGAAGCCCTGGGTCCGCTGGGGGCTGGGGGCTGGAGGCTTGAGCCAGCACAGCAAAGTCGATCAACAGGAGACCCCTGGAAACGTCCAGTGACCCTGGGTGGGATGCCAGGGCACCCAGCCCCCACTCCCCATCAGCGGCTGCTCTGTACACTCCAGGGTGCATGTCGGTGGGCATGGGGCTGCGAGGCACCAGAGAGCGTGGGGAGAATCCATGGGTGGGGAGGGGCTGGCTTTTTGGGTACAGCGGCTGCATGTGCCGCACCTGCCCCGCCCCTGCCCTCCCAGGTCGACCTCTGTCCACTTCGGGAGCTCCAGCTTCCCCACAAGACCCCGTGGAGCCCACCCTTCCCTGAGTGCGGCTGACACAAGGCCAGAAAACAGCTGCTCCACCTGCTCCGGGTGCCGCCGGTAGCAGAGAGGGGTCCCGGGAGTCTGAACCTTCCCACTCCGAAGCCAGGCCCTCTTGGCCCATCCAGCGCAGGGGACTGAGGCCACCTTCTGGGAAACAGCTTCTGGCCTGCCGGGCCTGCTGCGGCCCCTACCCTCGGGGCCAGGGCACGGGGTGAACACTCGGCCCCAGGCCCCTCCTATGTGGGATGCAAACATCTCCTACCGTGCCGGCTCACCCCTGGCTGGAGACTCCTCCAGGCTGATGTCTGTGCCCACTCGGCTTCCAGCCAGGGCCGTGCTGGAGCCACCGAGGAAGCCGGAGCGGCCGTCGGGACCCAGGCTGCTCCCTGTGCCTCGTGCCCCTCGGACCTGGCCGCTGAGGGGACCGGGCTGAGTGGGAGTGACCGTGCGTAGCTGTCCCGGTGCCGGCAGCCACTCTGGGCCGCCTTGTGAATCCCAGCGGGTGCCCGCCTCTCTGCATCCTCACTCCAGGCCGGGCTCATCTCAGAGTGCACCCCCCATGCCAGGTGGCCGCCCCATGACCCCTCAGCCCAGGGCCCCGGGCAGCCAGCCAGGCTCCCCCTTCTCCCGCGGAGCTGCGCATCGGAATGCGGGCCCAAGAAGCCCGCCAGGGCCGGCGCTGTGGTCAGGAGCAGGAGGGGCTGGGCCCTACAGAAGGAGCCCAATCCAGGGGCCCCCACCCCTCACCCCTCCGCCACTCTGAAGTCCCCAAAGGGGAGGAGACACGGGGACGCCCGCCCCTCCTCCGGGCAGCCCCTTCCACCCAGGCGGGGTCTGGGTCCCCGCTGGACTTAGGGCCGCCTTCCCGCAGGCGGGGCCCGGCCCGCGCGCACCTTGTCTCGGATGCCCTGGCGCATGGCCTCGCGCTCCGCCTCCATCTTGGCGTACTTGGCCTTGCGCTCCTCCTCCGCCTGGCGCAGCGCCTCCTGCCGCTCCTCCTCCTTCTTGGCGGCGTCTGGGTCCTTCTCCTCGTCACCCCCGAGCATCTTCCCCATGTCCTTGGTGGCCCCTGGGACAGAAGTTGGTGATTCAGACCGCCCCATTCACACGTCCAAGGCCGGGCTAGTGTCTCAGCCACACTCCCCCACCCTCTGGCCGACCCCCCAACCCTCCATCCACGCGACCCTCCGGCTGCCCCCACCACCCTCCAGCCGCTCCTCCCACCTCCATCTGGCCCTGACCCTCCTGCTGGGGACCCTCGATCTAGTGTGCTGGGGTCTCCTGCTTTGCTTTCTGTTCCTCAGGGGACACAGGCAACTCCGTGGGGGGTGGGAGAGTGGCGCTGTGGTTGTGCATCTGTATGCACCTGTGTGTGACTGCGTGCTTATGCATATACGTTGTGCTGTTGTGATTGTGTGTGCACCACATGTGGTTGTATGTCTGTATGTGGTTGTGTGTGTGTGTAATATGCATGCCTGGCTGTGTGGTTGTGCGCGTGTGTGGTTGACTACATGTGGTTGTGTGATCAGGCCTGTGGTCTTGTGGTTGTGTGTGAGCTTCCAGGGGTTGATGCGTCTTCTCTAGTCCTGTGTCCAGCAGAGGCCTGGCCTCCTGGAGGTGGTGCGGTTCAGCCATCTATGCAGGCAGTGGGTTGAGGGGCAGGGCTGGCTGTCAGAGGCAAGGTCACCAAGTCTGACCCCTGGGGCAGAAGCTGGCATGGGGGCTGGCAGGGGCCCTGCTGGGGCTGCAGGGGACCGCTTTTTGCTGGCACCCAGGCCCTAATTGCTCTGCGGTGCTAGTCACTACTTTTCTCATGAGCTGCTGATTCACAGGCCCCACAAACACCTCCCTAAACAGCTCTGCAACTCAGCCCACAGGACAGAGATGCATAATTACAGCCTCTGAATACAGCAGGCACTGCGGGGAGCCCTGGCCCTAGGCAGCTCCAGGGAGCACAGCAAGCTGGCTGGACCCAGCACACAGGTGTCACTGAGGGAGGTGACCTGGCAGAGCGGCCAGGCTCCCCCACGGCCACTCACAGCCCTCAGCGTTGCAGGGGTGCTCCTGGACCAGCCTCGTGTGTGTGAGGGGACTCCGGCCACAGGTTGCCCCTGCAAATGCCGCTCTCCCCCCGCGGCCACCCGGCCCCCTCTTGAGGTGCTCCTCAGTGGTCAGGCACTGGCTCTGCCCCTCCTTGAAGGTCTTGCCTCCGGGCTCTGCCTTCTGGATGCCAGACCTCCTAAGGAATGCCCCCGACCAGCTGAGCCCATGCCTCGGGTATAAATGTCAGGTGAAATGGTGGGTTGGGCTAACACCACCCAGCCACTTTCCACCTGGATCCAGATGTGCCCCCCACCTCGTTTCTGTGAATTCAGCAGCTCCGTGTCCCTGGCACTCTGGGTGTCCCCCCCCACCGCCATTACTATTCTGATACTGGGAAGCTCCATGCTACACAGAGCCTGGGGTGACGCCCTTGCCTGTAGCTATCTGTGCCAGTGCTGCCTCCTCCAGTCACTCAGAAGTGAGCTCCCTGTCAAGGGTGGGCAGGAGCTGTCATGTGGAAGGCCCCCAGCTGTTGGTGGGAGGAGAATAGCTTTTTGGTTGAGTGCTCTGGGCTGAAGGTGTCACTCAGACAGGGCCGTGCCTGCATCCTGCAGGCGCCTCCGACTGCACCTGTTTCCCTGCCCCCCATATCCTGGCTGTCTGAAGCTATCACAGGCAGTGGGGTGTGGGGAGAACGAGCCCCTCTTGCTGCCCTTGTCGCTGTTGGGGACAGGCAGGCAGCCTATGCCAGGCACTTGGCTGATGGCACAGATCTGGACTCCTCAACAGAAAGCTAAGAGCCTTGTGGTCAGTTCTCAGCCACATCTGCAACGTTTTGCAAAGCAGATTTTAGGCCCATGACTCAAGGGAAACTGGGTCACAGTAGAGTTGCTCCTAGATTCTTCTAACAGTCCCCAGTCATTGGACCGGAATCTCTCTGCCTCCAGCGGGCTGTCTCTGGCAGGTGTGTGGGGGAGGCAAGGACAGCCCCCACAGTCTTGCCTTCGTGCAAATCTTAACCCCCATGAGAAAAGCTAATTCACCCTAAAGTGAGTGACCGGTAGCTCTTTCTCCCTCCTGGAAAGGACTGGCGTCTATAAGGAGGTGGGTGAGTCTGGCCTCTCCCCACATTGCTCTCCTGACAGAAGGGGTTCCTGGCTGGGGTGCAGCTCAGTGGGCTGGCCTCTCCCTTTCCCTCCAGCTCATCACGTAGGCTCTGGGTCTAATCATGGGAGCGGGCATTTAGAGAGCACCAGGTGTGCTGCACTCTGCTCCACGGGTGCCTGTGGGGGGCCCTCCCGCTCTAAGAGTGTGGAGGCCCCACTTGAGCCCTGGGCTGGTCCAGGTGCCAAAGGCTTCTGGAAGGCCCACCCCTAAGAAGCCGGGACTGAGCCGAGGATTCGTGGTCCCCGCGGGCTGCAAAGCCACTAGGCTCAGAGGGACCCGCCTCGAACCTGGGGAGCGTCACAGATGCCGCCCACGCCCCCCGCTTTTCGACCCGGGTACTGCGCGGAGCCGCCTCCAGAACCGCTTCCAAAAGCTGGGAATTGGGCGCAGCCAGGAGCGCAACAGAAACTGCGGGAAGCTTGTTCCTGGCACAGAAACCCAAAGTGCCATTTGCTCTCCTGGCACAGACGCCGGAGCGGCGGGACCGGCGCAGAACGGGCGGCCCCGAGCGCTGCTGCGACCCTGCCAGCCTCAACCTCGACACCCCGCGACCCCGCCGGACCCTGGAAGCATGAGCTGCACCCCGCATCCGCAGGAGGTCGGCGCTGCGACCCGCCCCCGTTTCCAGAGGAGGCCGCTGCGGCGCGGGGCGGTCCCACGTGGTGCCTGAGGCTGGGACACCCCGACTCTGATTGCAGGGGGATCGGATCCGAGGCTGGGGGTCCCGCAGTCTGGCTGGGGTTCGCTACTGGCCTCGACGCACAGGGGCCGACCCCACCCCTCCCTCGCTCTCTGAGCCTCAGCTTCCCCCGTGAGAGGTGGAGGCGGTGGGGGGGCGCACCGGGCACGACCCCGCGGGAATGACGGGGCTGGCAACGCCCCCCACAGCGGCACGGGTGGATAAACCCTCTGGGGAGGGAGCTCAGTCCCAGCGGGACGAGCCCTTCCCACCCTGGAGCTCGCCCCAAACGGGCGGGCGGTGCAGATAGCGGCGCCTCCCTGCCCTCTGGCCCTGCTGAGACTCCACCGCCCACCCCACCTCGCGGTAGCAGACGGGGCAGAAGCTGAGACGTTTCCTCTGCAGACTTCGGGGAGGGTGGGGTCAGGGCCGCAGCGTTCCCAGCCCTGAGGCTCTTCCCGGGAGCCCACCTCCCAGACCTTTGCTGGAGTGGCACCGACGCTCCCGAGACGCCCAGACAGTTTCCGGGGGGATCTGCTTATATAGAGCAGCCGCCCCTGAGGTCAAAACCCTGCTCAGGGTTCCCTTACACGGTAAGTACAATGACAATGGCTGCATTCAGTTTAGTGTACATTATACATAATATGTATGTAAATACTACATCCATTAAAGTTGATTTTTAAAGCTTCATTTTGAAATAATTGTAGATTTACGGAAGAGTCACAAAGATTGCATAAGAGGGCTCTTGCATGCGGTGCCTGGGCCTCCCTAGACGCTGACACTGCAGCCACCGAGTGTTCGTCAAAGCTGAGACCTGGACATGGTGCCAGTGACCACCCACTGAAGACTTCATTTGGGCGTCACCACTTTTCCAGATCTGCCTCCCGAGTTCAAGTGATTCTCCTGCCTCAGCCTCCTGAGTACCTGGGACTACAGGCACGCGCCACCACGCCTGGCTAATTTTTGTATTTTTAGTAGAGACAGGTTTCACCGTATTGGCCAGGGTGGTCTCGAACTCCTGACCTCCTGATCCGCCTGCTTCGGCCCCCTAAAGTGTTGGGATTACAGGCATGAGCCACTGCACCCGGCCCAATGTTAATTTTTAAGAATGGAAAAATACTTTTTAACTTGAAATAAAACGGGAAAAGTATAGAATTGAATGAAAAATTAAATAATATCTAAATAAAGACACTTGTTATTTTTCTGGGCTGGGTAACTCCACACGTAAAGACGTCCATCCTCCCCAAACTCCGAAGAGTTAAGAAGAAAATTCCGCGAAATCTGACAAGCTGAGTGTTGCATACAGACCTGCAAAAGGCCCATTTGCCAGGACAGACACCTGAAGGAAAAAGAGCAGAGTGAGGTCCACCAGATACCAAGACAGAATGATGATGGTGTGGCAGGAGGAAGACACACAATGGGCCCAGGGTGGGGAGCCCGTCCCCAGACCCCCACGGACACAGGACCCACACGTGGGACCAGAGACAGGTGGAGCCTCAGGACCCTGGAGAAAGAATGCAGTATCCCCAGATGGGACAGGATACTTGATGGGAAGGAATAAAACTGTACCCCTGCACAACACACAGACACATTCTTATTGATTGTAGAACTGAACATGAATGCCAAATAAATGCAGGCAAAGAAAAACACAGTCCTTGCCACCCTCTGGCCCGTCACCAGCTGTATTTCCCTTTGTAGTTGTGCTGTTATCTGAAATGGTGCCATCTGTTGTGTGTTTGCTTCTGATCGCCAGTCCGCTAACAGAAATCCCCATGGGAGCGGGCACGCCAGTCAGCTCAGAGCTGCATCCCTGGCACCTAGAGCCGAGCCTGCCACACAGCAGGTGCTCAGCAAATAGTCTCGCTCTGTCGCCCAGGCTGGAGTGCGGTGGTAGGATCTCGGCTCACTGCAACCTCCACCTCACGGGTTCAAGTGATTCTCCTGCCTCAGCCTCCCGAGTAGCTGGGATTACAGGCGTCTGCCACCACGCCTAACTAATTTTTGTATTTTTAGTAGAGATGGGGTTTCACCATGTTGGCCAGGCTGTTCTCGAACTCTTGACCTCATGATCTGCCCACCTTGGCCTCCCAAAATGCTGGGATTACAAGCCTGAGCCACCGAGCCTGGCCACAACCTGACTTTAAGACTTACTATAATCAAGGCAGTATGGTGTAAACAAAAGAACAGACATATAGGCCAGGTGCAGTGGCTCATGCCTGTAATTCTAGCACTTTGGGAGGCCGAGGTGGGCGGATCACCTGAGCTTAGGAGTTTGAGACAAGCCTGATGGACATGGTGAAACCCCGTTTCTACTAAAAATGCAAAAATTAGCTGGGTGTGGTGGCGCGTGCCTGTAATCCCAGCTACTTGGGAGGCTGAGGCAGGAGAATCGCTTGAACCCAAGAGGCGGAGGTAGCAGTGAGCCAAGATGGCACCACTGAACTCCAGCCTGGGTGACAGTGAGACTCCGTCTCAAAAAAAAAAAGAACAGACATACATATAGATCAATGGAACAGTACAGAAAGTCCAGAAATAGACCCATACATACATCGTCAAACGATTTTTTGACAGAGCTGCAGAGGGAATTCAATGAGGCCCTGAGGCTAGTCCTTACTTCTGTTTTCTTTTCTTAGACAGGGTCTTGCTCCGTTGCCCAGGCTGCAATGCAGAGGCTCAATGCAGCCTCAACTTCCTGGGCTCAACTGATCCTCCCACCTCAGCCTCCCATGTGCCACCATTCCCAGCTAATTTTTTAAAAACATTTTTTGTAGAGACAGGGTCTCACTATGTTGCCCAGGCTGGTCTTGAACTCCTGGGCTCAAGTGATCTGCCTGCCTCAACCTCCCGAAGTGCTGGGGTTGCAGGCGTGAGCCACTGTGCCCGGACAGATAATGCTTTCAGAAATGCACTGGCTCAATTCAATATCCATGTGCAAAATAAACACATAGGTAAATGTTTTCCTTTACCTGACACTTTATATAAAAATGAACTCACAATCAATCATAGATCTAAATGTCGAAGCTGAAATTATACAACTTCTAGAAGAAAACATAAGAGAAAATTTCTGGGACTCTAGCTTAAGCGAAGATTTCTTGTATAAGTGACAAAAGCATAAATCTTAAAAAAGAAAAATTGATGAATTTCATCAACATTAAACATTTTTGCTCTTCTGTGATATTATGAGATATATATATATATATATATATATATGTTTTCCTCTATGGCTCCTGCGTCTCTCTCCCATGGCCCTTGTTATAATGTTGGGGCCCTTTAGAATCAGGAAACAGAACCCCTCTCTCTGACCTTCTGACCTCCTTTCACCTGTGCAGGGCAGGACTCAGATCTTCCCCTGACTTCCTGATGGTGAGTCATAAGCCCTCATTTCAGAAAGGGCCCTGCCCTGTGCCCTGGAGGAAGGAACGCTGCAGAGAGAGGCCAAGAGGAATCTGGACAGGCCTTGCTCGGTTTAGATCCCGCCCTTCTCACCGGTCGCATTTCTACGGGGACGTCCATGCTTCTCCCACCATGCCTACCCCATGGAGTCTCCTCAAGAGGTGGGGTTCAGGAGCTTCCAGAGAGCTGGGCATGGAGGCTGGAAGGAAGGCAAAGAACTCATCCACATGCCAGGAGGGTGGCACCCCAGCTCCACGGGGTGGAAGCTCCTCAGGAGGGTGGCACCCCAACTCCACGGGGTGGAAGCTCCTATGCTTGGGACCCTTCAGGCCTGGCCATGTGTCTCTTCATTTGGCTATGTGTATCCTTGAAAATATCCTTTGTAGGCTGGGCACGGTGGCTCACACCTGTAATCCCAGCACTTTGGGAGGCCGAGACGGGCGGATCACCTGAGGTCTGGAGTTCGAGACCAGCCCGGCCAACATGGTGAAACCCTGTCTCTACTAAAAATACAAAAATTATCCAGGCATGGTGGCATGTGCCTGTAATCCCAGCTACTCGGGAGGCTGAGGCACGAGAATTGCTTGAACCCAGGAGGCAGAGGTTGCAGTGAGCTGAGATTGCACCATTGTACTTTAGCCTGGGCAATAGAGGGAGACTCTATCTCAAAAAATAAAAAATAAAAAGATCCTCTGTAATAAACCACAGGCATGTGTTTCCCTGAATTCCGTGAGCTGCTCTAGCAATTAAACCCAAGAGGGGGTCGCATGAACCCCAACTTGAAGCTGGTCGTTCAGACATTCTAGGGTCCTGGACTTGCGACTGGTGGGATGGAGGGGGCAGCCTTGTGGGATTGAGCCCTCAACGCGGGGTTTCTGAGGCTGTCTCCAGGTAGACAGCATCAGAATGGAATTGAATTGGAGGACACCCTGCTGTTGTCCACTGCAGGACTGACTGCTTGCTTGGTGGGGGGGGAACCTTCATACATTTGGTCACAGACGTCTTCTGTGTTTGATTATCCTTGTGGAGTGAGGGCAGAGGGAAAAACAGTTTGAGTTTTTCTTAACACCTTCAAAAGACACTGTCTTAAAAAATGAAAAGGTACACCACAGGCTGAGAGAATATATTTGCAAACCACACATCTGATAAAGATCTTATATTCATGGCCGGGCTCAGTGGCTCATGCCTGTAATCCCAGCACTTTGGGAGGCCGAGGCGGGCAGATGACTTGAGGTGAGGAGTTCGAGACTAGCCTGGACAACATGGGGAAACCCCGTCTCTACTAAAAAAAATATATATATACACACACACACACACAAACACACATATATGTGTGTATGAATAGATATATACACATACATACACATATATGTGTATACATACACATATATGTGTGTGTATGTAGATATATGTGTATATATATATATTAGCCAGGCATGGTGACGGGCGCCCGTAATCCCAGCTACTTGAGAGGCTGAGGCAGGAGAATTATTTGAACCCTGGAGGTGGAGGTTGCAGTAAGCCAAGATCGTGCCACTGCACTCTAGCCTGGGCGACAAGGCAAGCCTCTGTCTCAAAAAAACAAAAGGTTGGCCGGACGCAGTGGCTCACACCTATAATCCTAGCACTTTGGGAGGCTGAGGCGGGCGGATCACGAGGTCAGGAGATTGAGAACAGCCTAGCTAACGTGGTGAAACCCCATCTCTACTAAAAAAAAAAAAAAAAATGCAAAAATTAGCCGGGCGTGGTGGCACGTGCCTGTAGTCCCAGCTACTCGAGAGGCTGAGGCAGGAGAATTGCTTGAACCTGGGAGGTGGAGGTTGCAGTGAGCCGAGATCAGGCCAATGCACTCCAGTCTGGGTGACAGAGCAAGACTCTATCTCAAAAGAAAAAAAAAAAAAGTCTTATATTCAGAATACACAAAAAACTCTTACAATTCAATAACAGGAACACAAACAACCTGATTTTTAAAGTGGACAAAAGACATTTCACCAAAGAAGAGAAACAGATGGCAACTAAGTATAGGCATGGACGATGTAGCGCAACATGATGTCGCAGCTATTGTAAGATGTACCACGTGGTACCTTTTCTATGTTTAGAGGTGCTTAGGTATGCACATACTCACCGCTGTGTTACAACTGCCGTGGCATTCAGGCAGTCACCTGCTGTGCAGGGTTGTGCCTGGGAGCACCGGGCTACCCCCAACAGCCTCAACAGCCTGGGTGTGCAGGCTTGCTCCATCTGGGTGTGCAATAGTGCACTCTTTGATGTTCACACAACGACAAAGTCACCTAATGACACAGTCCTCAGAACTTGTCCCCTTCGTTACATGACGCACGACTGCACGAAAAGACACACGTGGCTGTTACAAATAAAGCTGACTGACATGTCAGTCATAAGGGAGTTCAAACTTAAATCACACAGAGTTACCACCACATTCCTACTCAAATGTCGGAAATTAAAAAGATTGACTGTGCTAAGTGTTGGCAAGGAACACTGGTGGAGGACCCGGAACACTCATGCACACTTGTGGGAGGGAAATGCTACAACCACTTTGCCAAGGGTTGAGCATTTTCCTGTACAATTGAACACGCCCACCAAATGACCCAGAAATTCCACTCCTAGGTGTTTCCCCAAGAGAAATGAACACTTAAGTTCACACAATGGCAGGAACAGAAATGTTCATGGTAGTTTCATTTGTAACAGCCAAAACCAGAAAGCAACTCAAATGTCCATCAACAGGTGAATAGTCAAACTGTGGTATGTCCACACAGGGAGCATCACTTAGCAACAGAGACAGACGAATTGCTGATACACCAAACAACGCGGGAGAATCTCAAAGTCTTTATGCTGAGTGTAAAAGGCCAGATACAAATTATTTAATTTCATGTATGTACATTTGGGTGCAAACTAATCTATAGTGACAGAAAGAAAATATAGATTGCCTGGGGCCAGGCAGACTTAACCACGGTGATGGTGAAACTCATTGGGGTGTACCCTTAAGAGGGAAATGGTTATTGAAAATAAATTGCACCACTATCAAATTGATCAGAAGCCCTAACAAATTAAAAGCTAGAGATATTACACGCCATTTTCCCTGATCATAATCTAATCAAGTTACAAATACTAAAAACATGACCAAACCACTAACTATGGAAGCCCAAATATTAGAAACGAGGATGTAAGTAACCCTTCAATTGAAGAGGAAATAAAAACTGAAACTGTAAAAATTCCAGAAAGCAGCCGAGCGCGGTGGCTCACACCTGTAATCCCAGCACTTTGGGAGGCCAAGGCGGGAGGATGACAAGGTCAGGAGTTTGAGACCAGCCTGGCCAACATCATGAAACCCCATCTCTACTTAAAAAGATACAAAAATTAGCCGGGCGTGATGGCACATGTCTGTAATTCCAGCTACTCAGGAGGCTGAGGCAGGAGAATATTGCTTGAACTCGGGAGGCAGATGTTGCGGTGAGCTGAGATTGCGCCACTGCACTCCAGCCTGAGCAACAGAGTGAGACTCCGTCTCAAAAAAAAAAAAAAATTCCAGAAAGCATGAAAGATAAACACTAGATGTCTAAACTTAGGGTCCAGGACTAAAACTTTTTTGGGAGGAAATTCATAGTCTTTCATTTTAAAGAAGAGCAGAAAGTATAGGAACTTCATTGCCATCTTAAGAAATTTAAAAAAAACAAAACAAAATAACCCCAAATAAGACAGGAAGAGATAATTAATGAAGAGAAAAGCAGAAAATGGACAATGGTGAACAGTAAATCTGCCTGCAGTAAGACCGAGGGCGTGACACACAGCTGCTTCTGCGATTCTGCGCTGTTTCGGAGGTTCCGGTGAAGTGCATGAGAAAATAAGACACAGTCATGTGCCACATAACGCCGTTTCGGTCAACAGCAAGCCACGTGTACAACAGTGCCCTGGGAGGCGACAGCTCCGAATTCTCACGGTGCCTTTTCTTTTTTTTTTTTTTTTTTTGAGACCTGTTGTCCAGACTGGAGTGCAATGGCGTGATCTTGGCTCACTGCAACCTCCACTCCTGGGTTCAAGCCATTCTTGTGCCTCAGCCCCCCAAGTAGCTGGGATTACAGGCGTGTGCCACCACGCCTGGCTAATTTTTGCATTTTTAGCAGAGATGGGGTTTCACCATGTTTGGCCAAGCTGGTCTCAAACTCCTGACCTCAAATGATCCACCCACCTTTGCATCCCAAAGTGTTGGGATTACAGGCGTGAGCCACCACGCCTGGCCTCACGGTGCCTTTTCTATGCTTAGATGCACAGCCTCATCCTGGTGCTAACACTACTGTGGTGTTCAGTGAGGTGTCTGCTGTGCAGGTTTGCAGCCACGGAGCAATGGTTGTGCCACACGGCCTAGGCGTGTAGGAGACTACATCATCTAGGCTTGTGAAGGGAGATTCCATGACAGTCCCACAGCCACGAACGTATTCCCGTCAACACAGGATGGTAATAAGAGTTATATCATAAAAGAAGACAGACAATTCTCTCTGTCTCCATCTCTCCCACCTCTCTTCCTGATGACACGATCCTATCTCTAAGAAACTCAAGACAGTGCAGTAAAAACCTACCAGAACTCATCATGGAATGTGGTAGCATGGCTAAATACAATATCCATATTTCAGAATTAATAGCTTTCCCCCACACTGTCAAGAACAAGCTAGAAACAGGAACAGGAATGACGTTCCACTTACAATAATGAGGAAAACATACAATAAGTAAGAAAATATAACCTACTTAGAAATAAATTTAACAAGGAAATCTATAGAACCTATATCAGAAAAACATCATCGATTTAAATTGTATGGTTTTGGAAAGACATGCCAGATTTTTGGTGGGCAGGCTTAATATCATAATGATGGCAGCCACATCAATAATAATGTGCAATTGTATGTAATCCGGATCGCACCTCCAGCTTAAACTCCAACGCTTTCATTCTTTTTGGGGCTTTGGATAAAATTAAGGTTCATATGGCAGAATCGATGTCAGAGGAGACTCAACCCAAGTGTCACAAAGAAGTGGAAACGCACCTTGCGGGGGCTCGGGAAGTGCCTGCAGAGTCACAGAGATGGCTCTGGCGGTCGTCAGCCCGGAGGCCGGCAAGCGTGGGGAGCTGCTTGCTCAGCCTCTACGGGAAAGGTGGGCGGCAGCAGCCATTTTGGAACGCAGTGCGACGGCGCCCAGCACGTGTGGAGTTCACCCAGCGTCCCACTCCTGGGCGGCGGCCTGCTAGGGTGGGTGCTCCTCTGTGGAGAAACGTGCCCACACACGCTCGCACACCGTCTGTCTCAGCAGCGGCCCTGGCGTGCGGCTGGAGACAAGGTGATATCTTGGGCGTGTGGCCATACGGCCACCGCACATCCACGGCAGGGAAGCCCGGGGCCTGGAGAGGGAGGGAGGGGCTGCTGTGGGCGCTGTAGCCGGAGAGCCACAGGCAGACAAGCGCGTCGCAGAGCCGATGTTTGGAAGGCAGAAATGAAAAACAATCATGTATGAATATGCCCATGTTGTTATGATTATCTAAAGACAGAAGGAGGATCGGAGGGTTACACACCAGGTTCACACTGAACCCAAACCCTGAAAAACATAACAGGTGTTCCGTTCAAGCTCTCATGGAATGCTTACAAGGGCCGGGTGTCAGTCTGCACCACAATGAGATACGGCTCACACCCACTCAGACGGCTATTATCAAAAACCAGGAAATCACAAGTGTTGGCAACAACGTGAAGAAACTGGAACCCTGTGCCTTGTTGTTGGGAATGAGAAACAGCGCAGCTGCTGTGGAAACAGTCTGGCAGTTCCTCAAAAAATTAAACATAGAATTGCCATATGATCCAGCGATTCCATTTCTGGGTATAGACCCACAAGAACTGAAAGCAGAGACTCTCACAGATACCTCCATACCCCTGTTCATAGCAGCATTAACCACAGTAACCAAGACAGAGAAACAACCCAAGGCGTCCATCAGCAGATGAACGGACAAGCACAATGTGGTGTAGAAGAATGGAATATTATGCAGCCTTAAAAAGGGATTAAGTTCCAACACAGACTGCAACATGGGTGAACCTTGAGGACACTATGCTAAATGAAATAAGCCAGACACAAAAGGACAAATAGTGTAAGATTCCACTTACATGAGGTCCCTAGAGTAGCCAAATTCATTGAGACAGGAAGTAAAGTGGTGGGTGTGAGGGGCTGGGGGAAGGTGAGTGGGGAGTGAGTGTTTAATGTAGACAGAGTTTCAGTTGGAAATGATGAAAAGTTCTGAAAATAGAGGTGGTAGTTGCACAACATTGTGATGTACTTAATGCCACTGAATTTTGCACTTAAAATAATTTAAACGGTAAATTTTATGCTATATATTTTACCACAAAAAAGAGAAGCATATACCTGACTTCAAACTATACTACAAGACTGCAGTAACCAAAACAGCATGGTACAGGTACAAAAACAAACACATAGACCAATGGAACAGAATAGAGAACTCAGAAATAAGACTGCACACCTACAATCATCTGATTTTCAACAAACCTGACAAAAACAAACAATGAGGAAAGGATTCCCTATTTAATAAATGGTGCTGGGAGAACTGGCTAGCCATATGAAGAAAATGGAAACTGGACCCCTTCCTTACACCTTATACAAAAATTAACTCAAGTGAATTAGACTTAAATGTAAAACCCAAAAGTATAAAAACCCTAGAAGAAAATCTAGGCAATACCATTCAGGACATAGGCAAGGGTGAGAATTACATGATGAAAACATCAAAAGCAATTGTAATAAAGCAAAAACTGACAAATGGGAGCTAATTAAAGAGCTTCTGCATGGCAAAAGAAACTATCATCAGAGTGAGCAGACAACCTACAGAATCGGAGAAACATTTTTCAATCTACCCATCTGACAAAGGTCTAATGTCCAGAATCTACAAGGAACCCAAGCAAAAGACATTTATGTGGCCAACAAACCTGTGAAAAAAAGCTCAGCTTCACTGATCACTAGAGAAATGGAAATCAAAACTGCAGTGAGATACCATCTCACACCAGTCAGTATGGTGATTATTAAAAAGTCAAGAAACAACAGATGCTGGGAAGGTTGCAGAGAAATAGGAACACTTTTACACTGTTGATGGGAGTGTAAATTAGTTCAACCACTGTGGAAGACTGTGGCGATTCCTCAGAGACCTAGAACCAGAAATACCATTTGACTCAGCAATCCGGCTGGCAGGTGCAGCAAACCACCATGGTACACATTTACTACCTATGTAACAAACCTACATATCCTGCACATGTATCCCAGAACTTAAATTTTTTTTGTTTTTGAGATGGAGTTTCACTCTTTGTTGCCCTGGCTGGAGTGCAGTGGCACAATCTCGGCTCACTGCAACCTCTGCCTCCTGGGTTCAAGAGATTCTCCTGCCTCAGCCTCCCAAGTAGCTGAGATTACGGGCAGGTGCCACCATATGCAGCCAAATTTTTGTGTGTGTGTATTTTTAGTAGAGATGGGGTTTTCACCGTGTTGGTCAGGCTGGTTTCAAACTCCTGACCTCAGGTGATCGCCCTCCTCGGCCTCCCAAAGTGCTGAAATTACAGGCGTGAGCCACCTTGCCAGGCCTTAAATTTTTTTTAAAACAGAGAAGCATACATTTTAAATGATTTATAATCTCACCTGTTAAAAAAAATGTTAGGCCACCTCTGTTGACATTTGTCTTTCTTGATGTATTAATCTCAATGTGTTTTCCAGAGCAGAAATAAGGCTCCATGCTTTGTCTCAGAGTCACGGCACAGGTGCAGCACAACCAGGAATAAAAAATCCTTGCCGGGTGCGGAGGTCACACC
The DNA here is from genome assembly GCF_028878055.3 of Symphalangus syndactylus. NCBI lineage: Eukaryota > Metazoa > Chordata > Mammalia > Primates > Hylobatidae > Symphalangus > Symphalangus syndactylus. The sequence goes on from NC_072438.2 coordinate 10,140,830, forward strand.
TGTCATCCCAGCACTTTGGGAGGGTAAGGTAGCTGGATTGCTTGAGCCCAGGAGCTCAAGACCAGCCTGGGTAACATGGCAAAACCCTGTCTCCACAAAAGAATTATGAAAAATTAGCCAGGCATGGTGGCGTGCACCTGTGGTCTCAGCTACCCGGGAGGCTGAGGCGAGAGAATCTCTTGAGTCTGGGAGGTGGTGGTTGCAGTGAGCCAAGACCCTGGCTCAAAATAAAAAATAAAAAAAATCCTCCCCCTGGACCCTTGTAAATGTAACATCTGTCTAACAACAGATGAGTTGGAAAATATTAAAACCACAGTGACCATATCTCCAGGAACTGGATGTATCGAGGCCTTGATCCAGCGGCATCTCAGGGCTGGCCCATGCTGTCCACTCCCTGAAATGCTCACGCTCCCGGCAAGCCCAGGCACACACAGCAAAACACACCTCACTCCAACCGCCAGAGAAAAAGCAACCAAACCAACCAAGGCAGGCAGAGGAAAGGAGTTTGCAAAGCTAACAGCAAAATGAATCTGTCCAGAAAGACAAACGTCAAAAGAGTCAGCAGTTCAGGAGGTGGGTCTTGAACCTCCCATAAAACAGGCATCGGGCAGCTGCTCAGAGTGAGAAGACAGAAAGAAGCCCAGGACACACAAAATGAGGGGAAACGATTGAGAACTAGCCACACCCAGACAGGAAATAAATGGTCAAATAATATTTTACACACACTTTCCTAATACACTTAAAAACTTGAATGAAATGGATTGTCTTTAAAACCCGTTGTAAAAATCTGAGAACGATGTCTAAGAATTCACAGATGGATTCTTTCAAACATTCAAGAAGCAGATAATTCCAATGATATTTAGAATGTTCTTGGAACGGAGAAAAGGAAATCCTCTGGGTTATTTTTGTGAAATTAACATAAGAGCGATGCCAGACATTGGTGGAGAGATAGCGATAGAGATAGAGAGAGCGTGAGTGCGCGGGCGGCAGGCCGGGCTCCAGCGAGAATGTCAGTGCTGAACGCTGGGCCAGAGCGGGAGGAGTGTCTGGCGTTCCTTACTGAATTCCATGGGAAACACAGTGAGTACTCAGTGGGGCTCATTTTAGCAAAGTGAGGATAGTTCAATATTCAAACACGATTATGCTCTTAACGCTGTGAACCGTATCTCGGTGCTATTCTCAGGGCTGTCGGGTGGCTCTCGCCACCCCACGTCCTCGCCCACAGACAGTGGAACGGGGATGACTCCCCAAGGCCCCTTCAGCCCTGAGTAGGGCAGGAGTGCATGGGGTAGGGCCTGGCCAAAGCTTCCCATTCTCCCCCAGAAAGGGGCCCAATGGCCACCAAGCCTCTGCCCTGCCTCCCGCCCTCACTGAAATGGACCCTGTGGCCACCAAGCCTCTGCCCTGCCTCCCTCCCTCACTCAGCCTTGAACATGGACACATGGCCTGAGGGGATGGGGGGGACCTCAGGCCATGGGGTCCACATGTGTGACCACTTCATGACCATCACAAAGGTAGGCGTCCTCCGTAACTCTCAGAACCCAACTTTTAAACAGCTTTATGGAGGTAATTGACATACCCTAAGTCTGTTTTGATGCGTGTATATGTGTGTGAAGCCATCACCACAATCAAGACAGTGGACACGTCCAGCCCTCAGGTTTCATGGTGGCCTGTGTGGCCCCTCCCACCCACCACTCCAGCCACTGACCTACCTCCTGTCACTATGGATTATGGGCTTTCTCTAGAACTTTATATAAAGGGATGCAGGCAATATGTGGTATCTGCAGCAGGCAGGGGGACTGGCCCCATTTACTGAGTTTGCTGCTTTCTGGGATGCCCCGTCACATCAGGAGCTCACCCCTCTCCATGCTGAGCAGGACCCCACGGCGTGGATGCACAGCTCCTTCACCTGCCCACCTGTGCATGAACCGTGGGTTGTTCCTGCACATGTCCGTGTGGATCTGTGCTTTCATTTCTCTTGGGTCAACGTCTAGGAGCAGAATTGCTCAGTTGCGTATTAAATTTCTATTTTGCTTTTTAAGAAACAGCCAAGCTGTTTTCCAGTGTGGTTGTGCCATTTTAAGCTCCCACTGGAGAGCATGAGGGCGTGGGTTTCTCCACATGCGTGAGTGGCTCTGTTGACTCTGGCTGCCCTAGTGGGTGTGGTGGCATCACGCTGTGGTGTGTCCCTGTGACCAGCACTGCCGAACATCTTCATATATCCTTAATAATCATTCCTTTAATTCCCGTATCTTCTTTGGGGGAATATCTATTCAAATCTTTTGCACATTTTCTTCTTTTTTCTTTTTTTTTTTTTTTGAGTTGGAGTTTCACTCTTGTTGCCCAGGCTGGAGTGCAATGGCGTGGTCTTGGCTCACTGCAACCTCCACCTCCTGGATTCAAGCGATTCTTCTGCCCCAGCCTCTCAAGTAGCTGGGATTACAGGTGCTTGCCACCACACCTGGCTAATTTTTGTATTCTTAGTAGAGGCAGGTTTTCACCATGTTGGCCAGGATGGTCTTGAACTCCTGAACTCAGGTGATCCGCCTGCCTCAGCCTCCCAAAGTGCTGGGATTACAGGTGTAAGCCAGCATGCCCAGCCTCTAATTTCCTTTTTTTTTTTTTTTAATAAGAAGTGGGACCTTGCTCTGTCACCCAGGCTGGAATGCAGTGGTGAGATCATGGCTCACTGCAGCCTTGAACTCCTGGGCTTAAGTGTTCCTCCCACCTCTGCCTCCCAAGTAGTTCAGACCACAAGGGCACACTGCTGTGCCCAGCTAATTTTTAAATTTTTTATAGAGATGGGATCTCACTACATTGCCCAGGTTGTCCAGGCTGGCCTCAAACTGCTGAGCTCAAGTGATCTTCCCACCTTGGCCTCCAGTCAGCTAAGGCTGCAGGTGCATACCACCGTGCCCAGCTAATTTTTTTTTTTCCATAGAGATGGGATCTTGCTATGTTGCCCAAGCTGGCCTGGAACTCCTGGCCTCAGGCAATCCTTCCTCCTCAGCCTCCCAAAGTGTTGGGATTACAGACATGAGCCACCACACCCAGCCTCTAATTTCCACTTTGATTTCTTCCTTGGCTCGTGGGCTATTTAGAAATGTGTTCTTTAGTTTCCAACTGTTTGGAGGATTTTCTAGATACCTTTCTTTCTTTATTTCTCATTGCATTTCATTGTAGTTGGGAGAATATATCGTTGCATGACGCGAAGCCTTTCACGTGCGCTGAGACTTGTTTCAGGGCCTTGAATATGGTCTGTCTTGGCAAATGCTCCATGTGTGCTTGAAAAGAAGGCCTGCTCTGCTGTCGCTGCTCAGAGCGTCTGTGAACATCAAGCAGGTCAGCCTGGCTGGCTGTGCTGCTCAGGTCCCGTCTGTCCTTTCTGCTTCTTTGTCCTTTGGGTACCAGTTTTTGAGTTGAGTATCTCCAGCTAAAACTGTGGGTTTGTGTGTTTCTCCTGTGATCTCCTTCTGTCTTTGCTGACATATATTGGAACTCAGCTGTCGGGTATAGAAGCAGTTGAGACCATGATGTCCTCTTGATTAACTGACCCCTTAATCACCAGGAAATGACTTCCTTCATCCCTGGCAATATTTCTGGCACTGAAATCTCCTTGGTCTTATATTAATATAGCCACTCAAATTTTCTTCTTATTTTTTCCTATCTTTTCACTTTTACCTGACTAGAGTCTTTATATATTTATTTATTTATTTATTTGAGACAGAGTCTTGCTCTGTCACCCAGGCTGGAGTGCAGTGGCGAGATCTCGGCTCGCTGCAACCTCTGCCTCCCAGGTTCACGTGATTCTCCTGCCTCAGCCTCCTGAGTAGCTGAGACTACAGGCGCCCACCACCATGCCTGGCTAATTTTTGTATTTTTAGTAGAGACGGGTATCACCGTGTTGTCCAGGATGGTCTCCATCTCCTGACCTCAGGTGATTCAGTTGCCTCAGCCTCCCAAAGTGCTGAGATTACAGGCAGGAGCCACCGCGCCCAGCAGTCTTTTTATATTTAAAGTGGGTTTCTTGTATGTAGCACAGAACTGGGTCTTGATTTTTTATCCAATCTGACAATTCTGCCTTTTAATGAGAGTGTTCCCAACAGACAGAGAAGAAAAAGTCATAAATCACAGGGTGTCCATCAGAGTAATAAGAAGGGTATGGGCTTCAGTGTTGGGAAATTATCTTCAGACAGAATACTGTTCGAATCCCACCTAGCTAAGTTCCAAACTAAGAGAGGACCAAACTCTTTCTAAGTAACTTGACCACATCAAGAGCAAAACTCAAGAATATACTTGAGGGCCAGGCACGGTGGCTCATGCCTGTAATCCCAGCAGGTTCCTAATGCTGGGTGTCCTAACGCCGGGTGTCCTAACGCCAGGTGTCCTAACGCCAGGTGTCCTAACGCTGGGTGTCCTAATGCTAACACTGGGTGTCCTAATGCTGAGTGTCCTAACGCTGCGTGTCCTAACGCTGGGCATCCTAACGCTAACGCTGGGCGTCCTAACGCTGAGCGTCCTAACGCTGGGCATCCTAACGCTGGGCGTCCTAACGCTGGGTGTCCTAACACTAACGCTGGGTGTCCTAATGCTGAGTGTCCTAACGCTGGGTGTCCTAACGCTGAGCGTCCTAACGCTGGGTGTCCTAACGCTGAGCGTCCTAACACTGGGTGTCCTAACGCTGGGTGTCCTAACGCTGAGCATCCTAATGCTGGGTGTCCTAACGCTGAGTGTCCTAATGCTGGGTGTCCTAACGCTGAGTGTCCTAATGCTAAGGCTGGGTGTCCTAATGCTGGGTGTCCTAACACTGAGTGTCCTAATGCTGGGTGTCCTAACGCTAAGTGTCCTAACGCTGAGTGTCCTAACGCTAAGGCTGGGTGTCCTAATGCTGGGTGTCCTAATGCTGAGTGTCCTAATGCTAACGCTGGGTGTCCTAACACTGAGTGTCCTAACGCTGGGCGTCCTAACGCTGGGTGTCCTAACGCTGGGCGTCCTAATGCTGGGTGTGTTAATGCTGGGCATCCTAAGGCTAACGCCCGGTGTCCTAACGCTGCCTGCTCTAATGCTGGCTGTCCTAATGCTGGCCGTCCTAATGCCAGGCACCCTTACAAATGATAGTGTACTGAGTTTTGTTTAAACATGATGGATTGAACATATATGCTTATTGACACGCCTTTCCACAATCCCACTAAGATGGGAGGAAAGAAACTGAACAGGCTGGGCGTGGTGGCTCACACCTGTAATCCCAGGACTTTGGGAGGCTGAGGTGGGCAGGTCATGAGGTTAGGAGATCAAGACCAGCCTGGCCAACATGGTGAAACCCCGTCTCTACTAAAAATACAAAAATTAGCTGGGTGTGGTGGTGGACACCTGTAGTCCCAGCTACTTGGGAGGCTGAGGCAGGAGAATTGCTTGAACCTGGGAGCCGGAGGTTGCAGTGAGCCGAGATTGTGCCACTGCACTCCAGCCTGGGTGGCTGAGCAAGACTCTGCCTCAAAAAAAAAAAGAGAAACTGAATAGTATAATTTCACAAGAATAACACAAGAGAGGAGAGCCCAGGTAAATGCGGTATCAGATTGGGGACGACGGAAGGCAGGTGCACGGATGGGCTCTGCAGAGGTATCAGATTGGGGACGACGGAAGGCAGGTGCACGGATGGGCTCTGCAGAGGTATCAGATTGGGGACGACGGAAGGCAGGTGCACGGATGGGCTCTGCAGAGGTATCAGATTGGGGACGACGGAAGGCAGGTGCACGGATGGGCTCTGCAGAGGTATCAGATTGGGGACGACGGAAGGCAGGTGCACGGATGGGCTCTGCAGAGGTATCAGATTGGGGATGATGGAAAGCAGGTGCACGGATGGGCTCTGCAGAGGTATCAGATTGGGGATGATGGAAAGCAGGTGCACGGATGGGCTCTGCAGAGGGAGATGCTGCTGAGAAGCTGACCAGCCGGGCGGAACCCCAGGAAGACTCTGGGACTGGAGGCCCTGCTGTCAGACGAGTGGGGCAGACACGAGGGATAGTGAAAGGTCTGTATAAAGGGCACTGGGCCCACCACCCACGTGGCAATGAGATATCAAGAAATCATTTCCTTGGAGAAACTGAACCAGAGACCCCCAGACTCAGACCAATCCTCAGGCACCAATCCTAAAGGGCAGAAGCGACTCCTTGAAAACAGAGAGTTCAGGGAATATCTGCAACCTACAGAACCCTCACGCAAGCTCAGTCCACTGCCCTGCTCATGGGTCCGCCATCCAGCCACACAGAATCCATTTCTGGGGAGATGGAGCCACACTCCCCGAAAGACCTAAAGGGCCTGACCTGTGCGGATTCCCGAGCATAAAAGCCAGCTCGCCATGTTCGCCCCACAGGTAAGCCCAGAATTCCCACACACGCACAGAAGACTTCAACAGCTTTTCCTGACTCGCTGAAACATAAATGTGCATCCAGGGAAAGTCTCTGACACAAAGAAAGCTGCAAGCTAAATGGACAGAAAAGGAGCTTGTAACAAAATGACACAGCAAAGGCCACTGCCTGGGCATCAGAGGCAGAGCCACACCTGGGCGACCCAAGCCAGCGGCCAGACATGTGAACTCAGAGGCCTCTCTCCCATCCAGCAGGTGGAACCCCTGCTTTTCCACCACTTGCTCTGAAAGGACCGTACAGGTATCTGCCTGCAAATTTAAGGGACCCACACTCCACTTCCTCTTATAATCATGCCAGCTGTCCCCATTCTGCCTGATTTTTTTTTTTTTTAAAGACGGAGTCTCACTCTGTTGCCAGGCTGGAGTGCAGTAGTGCAATCTCAGCTCACTGCAACCTCTGCCTCCTGGGTTCAAGTGATTCTCCTGCCTCAGCCTCCTGAACAGCTTGGACTACAGTCACCCGCCACCACGCCCAGCTAATTTTTGTATTTTTAGTGGAGACTGGGTTTCACCATGTTGGCCAGGCTGATCTTGAACTCCTGACCTCAGGTGATCCACCCGCCTCGGCCTCCCACAGTGTTGGGATTACAGGCGTGAGCCACTGCACCTGGCCCTCTTCCTGACTCTTCATTCCTGCCTCATGCGACCCGGAGATGGAGGATGGCCCCCGAAACACGGCATCCTCTCTGCCAGGATCTGTAGCAAAAATCTTTGAACTTGTTTCCTATTGCAGTGGTGGATTGAATCTGTGCCTTAAATCTGAAGAACCAGGGGCTACCCCAGGCCAGGTTTTCCCCCAGGAGTCCGGGAGGAACACAAGGTTGGAGTCCCTGTGCCAGAGTGATGGCCAGGCAGGCATAGCCTGTACACGGGGCAGACACAAGCCACGGGGCATCTGCCAGTATGAACAAGTGTCCTGTGTGAGGGGCCCCCAGCCATGGGTTGGGTAACTATGGTTCAAGCCATCCACCAGGTGAAAGAAGGATTCTGTGAAAGGCACCGGGTCTAGCCCCATTCATTTCCCGTTAGGGCAGGGCTGCCAGCTCTCACACACTGGAACCCCAGTTTATCTGGGGGCTCCCAAAACAGAGCCCAGAGACAACACAGAGAACAGAGGAAAACTTGTAAAGAGAACGAAAATTTAGAAAACAGAAAAAGCTCTTGGAAATTAAAAATATAAATGCAGAAATTAAAAATTCAGTTGAAGTGTTAGAAGATAAAAATAAGGGGTCGGGCGTGGTGGCTCACGCCTGTAATCCCAGCACTTTGGGAAGCTGAGGCAGGTGGATCATCTGAGGTCAGGAGTTCAAGACCAGCCTGGCCAACATGGTGAAACTCCATCTCTAATAAAAATACAAAAATTAGCCAGTCATGGTGGCGAGTGCCTGTAATCCCAGCTACTCAGGAGGCTGAGGCAGGAGAATCGCTTGAACCCGGGAGGTGGAGCTTTCAGTGAGCCGAGATTATGCCACTGCACTCCAGCCTGGGTGACAGAGCGAGACTCCGTCTCAAAAAAAAAAAAAAAAGTGAACGACAGAACAAAGAAAAGACTTTATAAGAAGCGTAATCGCAGCGCACTGCAGGGCTCGGCGCTGAGCAGTATTTACATACAGCCACGGAGGGGCATGGGAGCAGGTTTGTAAGCACCGAATGCTCTGGAACCGTTATGGGAGGTTAACACCTGGCGTCCGAGATGACCCCATGTGGCACTTACTCAGAAACATGACACACACCTCTGAGTGGGGCAGCTTGAGAAGTCCGTCATTGTAAGTTCCACAGTACCTTGTTCAGTCTCAGCTGCAACTGTAACAGGTTTCACAGGTTATAAATCTCAGCGGCACTTGGAGAAGCACCGTGAGAGGCTGTTGATACGAGTGTTTGCCACTGCAAACCTGGCCTCTGCCCAGGCTCTTGTTACAACGGGTGGGGAAGTTGCAGACATTTACACACGACTTCCGACTTCCGTAGCTTGGACTTCGGTCTCTACTTATTCCATATCCCATCACCAAAAAGTTGACTTTCTGTCTAAATGTCTACAAAATAATCAAAGACTTCCCTAACTATCCTCCCATTCAAAGATCTTTTGTTGTCTGTCCTTGAGAATATAAATGCCCGTTAATGAAAATTACATTTGTTACAATGTTTATTGCTGAGCTATTTAAGTTATATTCATCTTGGAGGCTGGTTCTTCTCACCAGCTTGAGACGTCAGCTCACTGATTGCACTCACTAGTCCTAATAAATCAACAGCACTAGCAACTTTGCAGTGTCTCTTAAATTTACAAGTGGATCTGAAGGCATTCTCTGTGAAAATATTCTTTTTTTTTTTTGAGACAGAGTCTCGCTGTGTCACCCAGACTGGAGTGCAGTGGTGCAATCTCGGCTCACTGCAACCTCTGCCTCCCGGGTTCAAGCAATTCTCCTGCATCAGCCTCCCGAGTAGCTGGGATTACAGGCGCCCACCACCACGCCCGGCTAACTTTTGTATTTTTAGCAGAGACAGGGTTTCACCGTGTTGGCCAGGCTGGTCTTGAACTCCTGACCTCGTGATCCACCTGCCTCGGCCTCCGAAAGTGCTGGGATTACAGGCGTGAGCCACTGCGCCCGGCCAAAAATATTCTTAAATGAAGTGATGAATGATTTCAAAACAATGCAGTATCTCAATTTTCCCAGTGATTTTCTCATATCACTTCTTTTTTTTTTTTTTTTTTTTTTTTTGAGACGGAGTCTCGCTCTGTCACCCAGGCTGGAGTGCAGTGGCGCAATCTCGGCTCACTGCAAGCTCCGCCTCCCAGGTTCACGCCATTCTCCTGCCTCAGCCTCCCAAGTAGCTGGGACTACAGGCGCCCGCCACCACGCCCGGCTAATTTTTCTGTATTTTTAGTAGAGACGGGGTTTCACCTGTTAGCCAGGATGGAACTTCTTTATACTTATTATTTGAATTCTCTTCCTAGCCTGGGAAACATGGTGGGACCCTGTCTTAAAAAAAAAAAAATTAGCCAAGTGTGGTGGTGCACACCTATAGTCCCAGTTATTCAGGAGGCTAAGGTAGAAGGCTCACTTGAGCCCAGGAAGTTGAGGCTGCAGTGAGCTGTGATCGCTCCACTGCACTCCAGCCTGGGCGACAGAGCGAGACCCTGTCTCAAAAATTACAAAGACCAAAAGATGGGAGAGGAGTAGGAAGAATATAAAGTGCGCAGAAGTCCTGAAGTGTGTTGGCAAGGACTGGAAATACACTGCATCATTTTCAACTCTGGCAATTAGAGCTTACGTCATGTTTTCAAAGAGCACACACATTCCAAAGCACTGCAGAGGTTTTAAACAGAAAATGTGGTCCCTACATTAAGTTAAAATAAATGAAACAGCAAGAAAGCGTTTAAAAAGGCAACAACGAAGATGACAGAGGTTAGATCACATATGTTGGTCGAAACAGTGCCCATTAAACAGATGCATTAAGTCTCCAATTAGATAAAAAATGAAATCCAACTACATGTATTTCTGAATGGCAACCCACATAAAGTGACAGAAATGTTAAGCAAGGCTCAGCAGGGGCATACTGGGTGAATGTAAAAAAAAAAAATCAGGCCGGGCACAGTGGCTCACGCCTGCAATCCCAGCACTTTGGGAGGCCGAGGCAGGTGGATTGCCTGAGTTCAAGAGTTCGAGACCAGCCTGGGCAACACAGTGAAACCCCATCTCTACTGAAATACAAAAAAAAATTAGCCAGGCATGGTGGCAGGCACCTGTAATCCCAGCTACTCAGGAGGCTGAGGCAGGAGAATCGCTTGAACCCGGGAGGCAGAGGTTACATGAGCTGAGATCGCGCCACTGCACTCCAGCCTGGGCAATAGAGCGAGACTCTGTCTCAAAGAAAAGAAAAAAAATCAGTCCAAGGAGACTCCTAGGCAAAAATTAAAACAAGACCCAGCATAATCAGGATAATTTAATATTAATTAAGAGAAAAATTTTAAGTAAGGATGAAGCATCAGGAATCCCTACACACTGATGACTGCATAGGAGCAGATGACCTGCAGTGACCACCCCATTTCCTCGCACCCCCTTGGCCATGAGGATTCCCTCCTCCAGGCCCTGGGGCTCCCTTCCCCTCCGCTTCCATCTGGAGATGCTGCTGGCCAGAGACCCTCCCCAGATGCCCGTGGGAGGGTGCATTGTTCCCACCAGCCGTGAGGGGAGGTCCTGTGGGCACCCTGGACGTGGTAATTCAGAGTATTTTCCCCATCCGGTGTCAAGGAATAAACCAGCATCCAAGAAGCCAAGTCTGACACGGGACACTGGAGGCGCCACCACCCTCAAGGCTGGCTCACCGTCCACCTGTCATCCCTGAGCGCATTGGGCAAAGTCAGAAGAATGACCACAGGTGAATCTGGTATAAAAGAAAGTTGGCTTTTGGCTCCTGTTCTTGCATTGCAGACAAGCCCACGCCCCTCCTGAGAGCTGGGTGTCCAGCCTGCTGCCCAAGAGGCCCCAGTGCAGCTGAGCACAAGTCCAAGCCAAGCCCGGCTCGCCCCAGCCCTTGGAGAGGGGAGGCACCGAGGCGCTGGAGAGGTGTTGCAGCACCGGGCTGTGCCCGCCTGACCTGCTCACCTGCTGACACCCAGGGGCCCTGGGCCTCACTGGCCGCCACCACCTTGCCTTGTCAAGCCGACTGTGAACCCGCCCCAGCCCCGCCATGGGCCTCGGCTGCCACCGTCTGACATGGTGGCCTCACAGGTCCCCGGGCCCCGCGTCCAATGCACGTCCTGATTTCCTGCAATGCTCCCTCCGTTTTGCACCCATGCTGAAGTGCCACAAACACCTCTTCTCTCCTCAGCAACTCTGGTGGCTTTGCAGATCTTCGTTAGCTCACCTGGGATGAGACGCTGGCCTGCGCTGGGGCCGGGGTCCTGCAACCATGGCCACGGCCCCCCGTCCACACCACTGAGGCCAGGAAAGCCGCGCCATGTGAGTGATGGGAAGAGGCCGAATGAGGGCCAAGGATTACAACTGTCCTGGAAATCGGCGGCTGCGCCATCTGCCGCCGAGCTTGGCACTGCTTGGATCACTCATCGGCATGGCCACCTCACCTGTCTCCACGCGTCCTCTCCTGAAAGCCAGGACCAGGTGCTGTCTCAGAGAGCCTGGCGCTCGGTTCCACAGGCAAGGACATTAGTGCCCGCGGCCAAGGACGGTGCTGGACTGGATGGTGGAGCCGGAGGGTGGGGCCTCGCCTCATCCCGGGGGACCGCCTAGGGGAGTGGCCGCCAGGCACTCAGTGTCCCCCTCATCTGATCTCCGTGTGGACCAGGAGACCCAGGTTCTCTGAAGTTTGGCAGCATCAGATTTGCGTGGACTCAATGTTCATTCTGAAGCTTTCATCAGTTCCCTGTTCCGTCTGATGTCCCAGCATTAAACGCTCTGCGCTCCCCGCGCGAGTCCAGCAGCGTCTGATGGCAGCAAAGCCAGACTGAAGTAGTCCTGTCAGGCAGGAGCTATTGAAACAAACGCGCTAACCCCAACCGGAACATCTTGCCAACCAGTGAGGCAAAAACATAAATAACTTTGTCCATTGAAGTGCATAATACCCGTTTTATTCCCAAGTTGGGGCTAAAGTATTTATAATTGAGTTGCAGCTTAATCAACCAGGAGCGTCCTCTCCGGAGGAAAGGGCTGCCCTTCACGGTTTCGGGAGGAAAGGCAGTTTCTCTGAAGTGTCCTTCCAGCCTCCCAGAAATCTAGGGTAAGAGGCATCTCTGCCGAACCCAGCAAAGTGAGCGAGTGCTTTCTCGACCACGCGGCGTTTGTGAAGTCTGTTCTGAACAAGTGTTGGTATTTTACTGTCAAGTGTTTGCAAACTGCCTTTTGAGCACGTGCCTTGTTCCAAGGAGTAAGGCTGGGAAGGACACACTGCTGGGGGGTCACTGCCTAGCGGTTCTGCACCTAGAAACCAAGTCTCCCCAAGTTGGGTGTGAGTCAGGCACTGTGGGAGGCCTGCCCAACACCCGGCCCTTGTTTGGAGGAGGATGGGCCCACCTTGGCCCCCACCTTCCTCTTCTACCTGTGGCAAGTAAATGCAAACCCTCCGTGAGAGTCCATAAAAACCACCACTAAACAGATGAAGGGGTTGCCCCTTAGCTCCTCTCTTTTTCCTTCCCTGACTATGGATGCAATGCTGGAGCAGCAGCAGCCACTTTGAGATTGTGAGGAGCAGCTGAGCATGAAAGATCCACTGAGGATGAAGGTGGCACCTGATGGCGCCAGGTCCCCAGTGGCATTACTGAGCAGCTGGGCCACCTCCTGACACATCATCACCCCAATTCAATCTTCTCTCCCTCTGATTGTTACTTGCAGCCAAAAGCATCTTCCCCACATGGAATTCAAGAGCTTCACCTCCAGATCTGCTGCTGTCCCTGTAGCTCAGCCCAGCCTGCAGCTCCACCATCCTCTCAGGTCCAGCTCGGCCCAGCCTGCAGCTCCATCGTCCTCCCAGGTCCAGCTCAGCCCAGCCTGCAGCTCCACCGTCCTCCCAGTCAGAGAGCCTGGTCAGTGGCCCAGTGGGGCAGGAACTGGCAGAATCCCCCATTGCCTCAACCACCGGCAGCCCGTGGGGTCCCCAATAAACAGAGAAGGCTGAACTCCAAACTGGGCAAGAAGAGAGAGGCAGGAGAGCCAGAGGGACCTCTGTCTGGGACAGGATGGACACCCAATCTTGCCCATGGTGTAAGTCTCGGGGTGGACACTGGGTATCAGGGCAGGACTGCCCAGATCCCAGCTGCCTCCATGGCCCTGCCTGAGGTCCCAGATGGTGAGTGCTGAGCCCCACTTGGTGCCGGGAAGGAGGAAGGAGGTGCCCCCTCCATCCCCATGGAGGGCTGGGGGAGATGCTGGTGTTGGCTGCAGTGTGGCTGAGGGCATCCATGGCCTGGACTCCTGGCTCTGGTGGTGTCTGCTCACAGAGGGAGATTCTTTCCCAACTGCGCCCCTCACCAGTCTCACATGAACCCCCAAGGTGGACGCCCCTCACCAGCCTCACATGATCCCCCAAGATGGATGCCCCTCACCAGCCTCATGTGAACCCCCAAGATGGATGCCCCCCACCAGCCTCACATGAACCCCCAAGATGGACACCCCTCACCAGTCTCACGTGAACCCCCAAGGTGGACACCGGTGGCCCCCACAAGCCCCTTGGGTTGTTCCTGCCAAGAACTCACAGCCCAGCCCCACGGGAGTGCAGAGGGGCTCTCCGACCGTGGATGGTCCTCGAGGCTCTCCCACAGGGTAGAACCCTGCACTTCCTGCCTGGGCCGCCCATGAGACACTTCTCGTCCACTCCGGTCTCGGTGACCACAATCCTCCTCCTCACGCCAAACCCAGGACCGCACCCCTGCGGTGCGTTCTCCCCAGACGTTCACCTCCTTCCCTCCCCATGTAGGACTGGACACAGAACCCCACACCGTGCCACTCTCTGGGGACAAGGACAGCTTCTCCACCGAGCCCAGGCCAGGCTGCCCCCGCCCCGGGTTGGGCCTGGCTGGGTGAGGGGCACTCACTGCCAGACACTGTCCATTGTGACTGAACCACCAGAGTCACTGGACCTCCCCACACGTGGCGGAGCCCAGCATGGGTGAGTCCTGCCTTGGGGTCCGTCGCTGGGGCTGTCAGAGGCTCTCCTGAGTGTGCCCGGCTGCCTCCCACTCTGCACCCCAGCCTCTCTGCGCATGCGTCCTCCAAGCTGTCTCCCACCTGAAGCCCCTGCCCGCCTGCCCCGCACACTCCCGAGGACCTGAGCATGTTTAAACAGGGTGTGTGTCACATCAAGGCGGAAGGACAGGACAGCGAGTGACTGCCCGCTTCTGCCAAATTTAGCCCCATAAGGGTGTGTAGTGATCACGGCACCCGCATGTGCCACATTCCTCCACGCTGTCCACAGAGCTCCCAGGCCATGTTTGCAACTTTCTGGCCTGAGGAAACCAGTTTCTTTAAATTACTCCCTTGAGAACCCTGGATCTGGACCCACGTGTTGTGGCAGGAGGGCCGGCCCCAGTTCAAGGCCACTTTTGCTGCAGAGGAGCCTCCCGCTCCCACACGAGTGGTCACCCCGAGCCACCATGCTTCCTTCCCTCGGTGGCCCCAGCAGGGGCCCCTCCTTGAGACCCAGAGTTGGGTCAGATGAGCAGGCCCTGGGCCACTCACTCCTCAGCAAGACTCACACCTGCGGCCCAGCCTGCCGTGGACAGCCCTCGAGTGGCCTTGATTTAACCAGGCCCATCCCCCTGCCCAGAGTCCCCGGCAGTTCTTCACCTCTTCCTCCTCTCTGCTGCACCCTCTGACGGGCGTGCACGTGTGCATGTGCCATGCTGCCTGTGCTCCTGACCCTGACTCCTCTTAGCAGTTCATTTCTAATGCATTTTTCTCCCCACTGTCTCTCCCTCTGTCTCTGTCTCTCCCTCTGTCTCTGATTCTCCGTCTCTCCCCATCTCTGTCTGTCTCCATCTCTATCTCTCTAACTCTGTCTCTGTCTGTCTCTCCTTCTGCCTCCACCTCTCCCTCTGCCTCTCTCTGCCCTCTTCCTTTGTCTGTCTCTCTCTGTATCCCTCTGTCTCTCCCTCTGCTCCCATCTCTCCCTGTGTCTATTTCTCCCCGTCTCTCTGTCTCCCTCTGTCTCTGTCTCCCCCTCTGTCTCCGTCTCTCCCTCTTTCTCTGTCTCTGCCTCTGCTGTGTCTCCCCCTCTGCCTCTGTCTCTGACATGCCGTCTCTATTTTCACCTGTCTGTCCCTGTGCGTGCCGAATAACACATTCGTGTCTTTTTCTCTGTCTCTGTTTCTGGGCTGTCATTCTCTTTCTCCAGCTCCCCTCCCCGACCCTGTTTCTGGGTTCGCCTCTCTCTGAATGGCTTCCCGGGTGCCTCCTGCTCCCTCGCCTGCCAGCTTCTTTGTGTCCGGGGCTTGGTCTGTTTCTCAATACTTCTCTTGGGGTCTCTGCCAAGCTCTGTCGTGCTGTCTGGAGGTTCCCCCATTTCTCATCTCTGTCTTGCTCTGTCTCACTCACACGCATCCTGAGACAGCAACAATGAGGCTCGCCGGGCGAGGGACAGAGGCGCAGAGGCAGAAAACAAGGTCTCGCCTGGAAGCCCCCCACCATCTCCTGCCCTCAGCAGCGCTGGCTCCGAGCCTCACGTGCTCTGCAAAGCCAGTGTGGGGTGCTCTGGGCGGCACTCAGCGTGGAGCCCCCCGGGGTCCGCCGGCTGCCCCCGCTCAGCTCCTCCACGCTGAGCGACGCCTGCCCCGTTGCTGCTGCTGGAGAAACTTTGGGCTGCCATGAAACAAAAAGGGAATTCAGGCTGGTAATTACCCAGCTAATTTCAGTCGTGTAGACAGCCAAATAAGATATTTCAGTTTCTTACAAGCCCACCTTAGGGCCTGAATTAGCCACCTAATTAATTATCTAACAGCCTGGGACTCCCTGGGTGGAACGTGCGTCCCTCCCAGCGCAGACGCAGGCTTGTCCCTGAATCACGGCCCGGTGACACAATCATTATAATTAGACTCAACCTGCAGCTTACCCTTGACCACAAAATCTCAGGGATGTGGCCCCAGGCCAGGCTCAACAACTTTTCATTTAATTTGTGTTGAGTGGAAGCACAGCCACCCTCTGGGAGACAGCCAGGCAGGCAGCTCCTTTCCTGGGGGAAGCGGCGCCTGCCCTCTGTCCACCCTTGTCCCTAGCCCCTCGAATCCAGCTGACTCCCCCACTGCAGAAATGCTCCCAGGAGGCCTGACTCACACCAAGGTGTGAACGGCATCAGGTCAGGATGCTCCCCTGTGAAGGCCACCCAAGCGAGACATCTCTAGTGGTAGAATCGGGCACCGGCCACAGGTTCCCCTCACAGGAGTTCTGGGCACTGGTGCTGCACCAAGTAGCTGGGGGAACACAGGATGGACGGCTCTGAGCAAAACTGAGACTCGCCAGGACAGCCCCGAGGCCTGAGTTGACCCATCAGCTCTGCCGGGACACGTCTGTACCAGCATGGCCCAGGCCCTGCCCACCTCTTGGTCTAGGAACCCAGCCACTGCCCTTGGCATGGTCTCTGGCCACAATGACAGCCTTGGGCAAGTGGGGACGAGGTTCCTTTCAAACAGCAGACAGCAGGTTGGAAGGGGCCTGCCTCCACCCCAGGACACACAAAAAAAGGCTGCACATCCCTCTTGGGAGGCAGTGGAGACACACAAGCCGTTTCGGGCCTTTTCCTTTGCTCCTGTAACCAGCAAGCCCTGGTTCCCTGAGGATGGCGCTGCCTCACCCAAGTGAAACCCACAGGGTCCTCGCCAGATGCACAGGCCAGCTCTGTCCCCACGCCTGTCCCTCAGGCCACCACCTGCATCTGCTCTCCCACCGCTCGGCTCTCCTCATCTGGAAGGAAGCCCCCTTGGGGACTGCCCAGCCCGGCCAGTTAAAATTGACTCTGCAAAGCCTACGCCAGGGTGTCCACCCTCCCCCGGGACGTGCATCAGCGTGGTCCATGGGCTCTGCCCCAACCACAGCAGCAGGGCAGAGTGAGCTTACAGGGCAGCCCCTGTCCCGCCAGGGACACCAGTTCTGGCTCGGGGCCTCGAAAAGGGCTGGGCTGGGGGCGTTGCTGGGCACGGTCCTTGCTCCTCTGTCCCAGGCTCCTGTGGAGGGCTGCGTGGGTGGCTGTGTGGCTGCAGGGGCGCTGCTGCGGTGGGCCAGATGAGGAGCAGCTGCTGTGGTCTCTCCATGTCTGCCTGTCCCAGCAGCCCCGGCGCCTCAGCCCCTCCCCATCCCACCTCCCGCTTCCTACCTCCTAGGGCCTGCTTCATCACGAACTCCATGGCGATTGCTCTGATTCCACAGCGGCTCCTCCAAGGGTCAGAACTCACATGCAAGTGTGGCCAGGAGTGAGTGTTCTTCCTGGGCGAGAGTGAAGTGGTCACAGGTCACCCTGAGCAGGCCCCTGCCTGGTCTTCCCCAGAGACCATCATTCCTTACCCGCAATACCTTGTGGGCTGGACCCTCCCCCACCAGGAGCGGCTGCCTGGGAAGTCCTTCGTGAGGGGCTTCTGTCCCCACACCCAAACCAGGACCCCAGAGGACCTGAAAGTGGTCTCCCCAGCTCCTGGGTGTCTGAAGCTGCTGCAGGGAGGGCTGCTGACAGCTTAGGGGGCATCGCTCAGAGGCGCCTGGCGCCAGGCTGCGGAAGCAGGGGCGGGGCCCAGGGGGCGTTTGAAGGTGACTGCTCCGCTCTGCAGCTCAGTGTCTGGAGCGGCGCCTCCGTGGTGGTCCCGAGCCCAGGGACGTGGAGAAGGGTTGGGGGTGGGCCTTTGAGCCGGTGCCCTTCAGGGCGGGCTCCTGTGGCTTCTGACCAGGGAGGCTTCGGTGACCCTATCCCTGACAGCACTGCAGTCAGTGTGCCCCCCACATGGCCCACGTAGAAGAGATCAGGGTTGGGGAGAAACTTTAGGGGGCTCAGCCTTCAGGAAACACGTGGGGACAGGGACAGAGCACCCCCACCCCGGGGATGTGCATGGGGTGGGGTGGGGCGCTCTGGTCCCCTCTTGGGAAGCCGCTTTCTGAAATCACAGCAGCCGCAGTGCGCCCCCCGCTTTTGCGGGGTCTCTCCTATCAGGAAAACCCAGGTCCCTGGAGAGACACTGTTTGACCGTTCAGCCCTCGCCCTCCGCAGAGGAAGGAGACTCGCGCGGGGACTCGGAGGGCGGCGGGCGGGGAGCGCCCCTCGGAGCCTTTGCCGCAGCGCCGATTCTCCTCCAAACTTCTCCCCTGGCTCCCGCGGCGCGGGGAAGGAGGGCACGGCCGGGCCCCGCAAACCCGCAGGGCTCCAGCCCCGCCGCACCCTCACCCCTCGGCTTTGCGGGCGGCGAGCGGCCCTCAGGCGAGAGCGCGCCAGGAGAGGAAAGAAAGAGGGCGAGGGAGGAGAGGGGGAGCCTCGAGACAGGAAGAAGCGAGGAGGAGGCCGGGCGCGGGCCAGGACGGCGGGGGCCGCTTCAGCACCGCGGCAGTGGACAGCGCCCGCTCCGGACCCCGCGCACGCCGAGCCCGGGAGAGAAGCGGGGGCTGCGGGGAGAAGCCGGGGTCGGGGGGAGAAACGGGGGCCGGAGGGAGAAAGAGGCCGGAGCCGGGGGGAGAAGCCGGGGCCGGGGAGGAGAGACCCGGGGAGCGGAGGCCGGGGGGAGAAGCTGGGCGAAGCCGGGGCCGCGGGGAGAAGGGGGGCCGGGAAGGAGAAACCGGGGCCGGCGGGAGAAGCGGGGAGAAGCCGGGGCCGGGGAGGAGAAGCCGGGGCCGGGGGGAGAAGCGGGGAGAAGCCGGGGCCGGGGAGGAGAAGCCGGGGCCGGCGGGAGAAGCGGGGAGAAGCCGGGGCCGGGGAGGAGAAGCCGGGGCCGGGGGCAGAAGCGGGGAGAAGCCGGGGCCGGGGAGGAGAACCGGGGCCGGGAGGGGAGACCCGAGGAGCGGAGGCCCGGCGCGCGCTGCGCTCGGGACGCGGTTACCTTCCCGGGGCGCGGGCGGTCAGCGGCGGGGCGCGCTCGGGCCGGCTGGGTCCATGTGGCGCCCGGTGAGCTGCGGCGGCGGCTGAAGGGCACCGCGAGGAGGGCGCGTCACTCGGAAGCGCTCCCCGCCCCCCGCCCGCGTCCGAGCGTGACGAGCAGGGGGAGGGGAACGCCGAGGGGCGGGGCCGCGGGCGCCGGGCGGGCGGGGGCGGGGGCGGGGGCGGACCCGAGTGAAGCGCCCCCGCCTCCCTCCATCCCGGCCCGGGCGCGACCTTCCCCGGCCGGCGCCTGCGACCCCCGCCCGCCCCTGATCTGGACGCCCCCGGTCCTGCCCCCCCGCCTCCAGCCCGACGGTGCAGGCCTGCTCCCTACAGGGTCCGCGGGGGGCCGGTGGGTGCGAAACCCTGGGGCAGAGAAGTCGCTGCCTCCCGGGTGGAGGGGTCAGGGGTTAGGGGGAGTCGCTGCCCCCCCATTCTCAGGTGACCGTGCCCCTGAGTGCCGCCTGCCGCCCCGACCCCTTTGCCCCGACCTCCCCCCATCGCAGGGCGGGAGAAGGGGGCCCCCAGATCCCCGAAAACCCACCCAAGCCCCTCGCCGCCGGAGACCCGCAGGCCGGCCCGGGCTCACTTTCAGTGTAACGGAGTCGCTGTTTCCTTTAGCGGGACGAAGGCCGGAGACCCCACCGCTCCCTCCCCTGGCCCCCGGGATTTCCTCTGCAGCGGACGCGGCACTGCGGGAGAGCGGGGTCGCCGCAAGGTCGGCCCTGCGGTTGGTGCTGTGCAGTGTCGGGAGCCAGGCGACGGGAGGGATGGGGCGCACCGGGACCCTAGAGCTGCCCTGTGCTCCTGGCGGGGTGGGGGTGGGGAGTGGGGAGGGGGGCCGCTGCCAGTGGCCGCCGCATTAACTTGTCACTGTCCCCTCCCAGCTGAGTCCCGGGGACTCCGCTGGCGCAGGGAGGATGCGGCCCCTCCCCCCCCCAGCCCCATCCCCTCCGGTGCCCCGTGTTTAGCCTGAGCTCAGGAGGACTCAGAAGCCTGGACCCCCCAGCCTCGGCCCCAGCGCTTCTGCGCCTGTCCCCACTCCTCTGCTAACCTGGCAGAGGGCCCTTCGCAGAGGAAGGGAGCCCTGGGGGAGAGGGAAGGGTGAAGGCACCAGGGCCGAGCCCACGGGGCTCCCCGAGGCAGCCATGAGGGTCCCGTGGGCCTGGGGGTTCACAGGCAACCTCCCAGAGGGGGACCCATGCCCTAGGATTGGAGTCTTTTCAGCCTCCCTGGCTGGAAGCCATGGGCACCCCCAGCACCGTCCCTTCCTCTCTCCCGGGATCTGAGCCAAGTGGACTCAGAAGGTTGGGGCCAGGGACAGGAGGCAGGACACATCCCCAGACCCCTTCTTGCCAGCCACCCCTGGGTCCCTGGTGGCCCGTCAGGTCATCTTCACCTCCCCTCGTGGGAGGCCTCAGTCCTCACGCACCTCCAGCTGGGTATGCTATGGAGTGGACTCTCTGTTTCCCGATGCCTGGGGGCCCGGCCTGAGCCCCAGCCTGGTCTGCTCAGTCTGCCCCTCTAGTCTCCTCAGGACCTGGGAGGGGACAGCAAGGGTGAGATGTTTGGGTCCAGGAAAGAGGTCACTTCTCAGCCCTGGCACTTTCTCTCTCCATCCCTAACTGGGTGGATAACCCAACAGCTAACCCTGACAGTAACCCCAGCGAGGACCCCAGGGGTGACCCCCCTGAGCCCAGAGCCAGGCTCATGACTGACCCTGCCACCTCCACAAGCTGCATGCAAGGGAGATGCCAGTGCCTTTGGGACAGTCTGCACAGGAATGCAGGGAGGTGCCCACTCTTCCAAGCAGAAGCACTGGACTCCTAGGCTGACCCCTCCCCGTTCTACAACCCAGGCCAGGCTGAGCTCCAAGCACAGAGGACAGAGACCCTCTGCCAGCCCTCACGTTCTGCCCTGTCTTCCTCTGCTTCTCTCTGTCTCTTTCTCTGTTGCTGTATCTCTCTGTCACTGTGTCTTTCTGCCTGTCTCTCTGTCTCTATCTTTTTGTCTTTCTCTGTCACTGTATCTGTCTGTGTCTTTTTGACTCTCTTTCTATCTCTGTCTCTTTCTGTCTCTGTCTCTTCTCTGTCACTGTATCTCTCTGTCACTGTGTTTTTCTGCCTGTCTCTCTGTTTCTATCTTTCTGTCTCTTTCTCTTCTTTCTGTCGCTGTATCTCTCTGTCTTTGTGTCTTTCTGCCTCTGTCTCTCTGTGTACATCTCTGTGTCTGCCTGTCCCTGTTGTTACTTGTTACATCCAGCCACACATGCAGTGACGCTTCTCAGCTCTCACACTTCTTTAGGCCCTAACCTGGGGGTGAGAGGGCCCAACCACAACTTGGGGGAAACAGACAAGGTTGGTGACAGCCCCAGGTCAGAGTGAGAGGTGCCCTGGGGAAGGGAAAGTGGGCATCTGCTGGAGGAATTGAGGGCAGTGCCCACTCGGTGTGTGAGCCGGGCCAGGGGAAGGGAAAGTGGGCATCTGCTGGAGGGCTTGAGGGCGGTGCCCGCTCAGGGTGTGTGAGCCAGGCCAGGGCTGCCCAGCTGGGATGGGAGTCACAGGCTGCTGGCCAGGAGCCACCCAGGCTCCGTTCCAGTGGCAGAGGGATGTGACGCAGCAAATGGCCTCTGCCTAGCCAACCCCCATGGGCCACTTGGCCACACCAGGACAGGTGCAGTTGGCCCTTCGAGTGCCCAGAGGAGGCCCTGAGCCCTGGAGAAGCCCCCAGACCTCCAGCCGGCTGGAAACGGGCAGGAGCTGAGCGAGAAAGGGGCCAGCAGGTTGCAGTCCAGGTTGAAGTCCAGGCAGGGAAAACATTTTGCAGGCCGGGGAAGAGCTGGAGGCCACCCTGTCCAGGCGGATGTTGGGATGAGGGGGAGGTGGGGTGTGGACCAAGTTGGGAGGAGCAGGATGGAGCTCCAGCGAGGGCTCCTCCAGGAGGTCAGCTTGGAGAAGCGTGAGTGCTTGGCGGGGCTGAGTCCTGGCTGTGGGGCCGGTGCCAGCCGGTTGGACATGGATGGCACCCCCTGCTCAGCCAGCCCTCTGCTCTTCAGATGCTCCATCCCCAGACAGCAGCCCCAGTGAGGCCAGGAACTCCAGGAGCACAAAGCAGGACTGTGTGAGGACCATGTATGTGGCGCTGGGTTTGAGACCCTGCAGGTCACTCCAGACAGCAGGGAAAGGAGGCAGCTACCCTGCTGCAACCTCCAGCTCTAGTCTCTCTGGAAGCACCTGCCAAGGCCTCCACTCCCACCCTGCTCTGATCTTCTGGGCCCCATCTGCCCATAGCCGTCCTGGGTGCCAGGCATCCTCCTTGCCCTGGGCCAGGAAAAGGTCCCGGAAGCACTATCAGGGTTTCCTGGAGTTGGCCTTCAGTCCTGGCATGGGGTGTGGCCAGGGGGCCGTGTCCCCCAAGGGCGCAGCAAGAGGGCAGGGCTCTGCCACACCACATGTGTGGATCCGGCCCACAGCACCCACCAAGAACCTTCAAACACAAACTTAATAGTTTGATGCGCTGAGTGATTCCGTCTGAGTGCCGACACCATCCACGCTGTCATTTTCCTGCTGGATTTTGATATTATTCCAAAAGTAACAACACGTGAAAAGCGTGAGCAAAGCAAGATGTAGACCCTCGCCGTTCGCCAGAGCTGGGGCAGGACCTGGGCTGAGTGGAGGGTGTCCTCGCCTGGGAAGCTCCCTGAGCCCGTTCCCCTCCTCCACTGGGTGAGAGAAGTCCAGCATCCAGCTGGGGGAAGCCAGCGCCTGGGAGCTCTGCCTAGTGGGCCCCTGGGAGCAGAGCAGAGGTACTGCCGCAGCTGAGCGAACGCTTGTGCCCCAGGCCCTGCCCTGGGGTCCTGGGATCCACGATGCCCAGTCACACGGTGCCCAGATCTCATGGTGCCCCAGGGCACACATGGGGCCTGCTCTGAGCTGATCTCTTGCGGCCCAGCATGATCCCAACCATGCAGTCCGCAGCACCAGATAGCCGGCTCAGCGGCATTCACCCCTGGCTGGAGGGAGCCTCCTGAGCTGGGCAAGGCCAGGTCCCGGACCGCCCACCCGCCAGGCCAGGGCTCTCCAGCTTCAGGGGGAGCCTCGGGCTCCAACTCTGCACTGAGTGTGGGGTGTGGATCTGGCCTCCTTCAGCTGGGGACCCTGATCCACCAGGGACCCAGGGCAACAAAAGAGTGCCGGTGGGGAGTGGGCTTGGGGTGGAGAAACCCAGAGGCTGTGGAGGAAAGGGGTCTGGCTGTGGGCTGCAGCTGCTCGAGGGACTCCGCCCTCCCAGCCTCAACACCTCAGGGCAGGAAAGAGGGGCTTCAGGGGCCTTCGCGGAGGACAGGGTGAGAGGCAGAGCATCCCGGAGAGGCAGGGCTGGCCCAGGGGTGTGGCTGGCTGGGTGGTGAGCACAGTGGGCTGCTCCTCGGCAGCCCTGGTGCTCACTTAGGGAAAGGGTGTGCACGGCTCAGCCGGGCTGTGGGCTTCTCTGTGTCCCCTAGGGCTTGACCTCCTGGCCATCGGACTTTGTGTCCATGGGTGTGGTGGGGGCACAGTGGCAGAAGTGAGTCCCTGGGGCTGTCCCTGGAGGGCAGAGCAAGGGCATCTTAGGGTGGGGTGGGCGGGGGAAGGTGCGGGAGGGCAGCGCCGTCTCACAGGGCAGTGGGAGCCAAGGCAGCACTGCAGGACAGGACGGTCACCCCAGCGGTGTAGACAGCATAGCAGCGCCCAGCAGAGGGAGGGTGTCCAGCTCCAGGGAAGGCGCCTGGGCAGCTGGAGGCCAGCAGACAGGGGCGTTCACAGCACAGAAGTTGTGCATTGCAAACCAAGGCTTCCTGGGTCTCAGCTCCCCCTGCTCAAGGGCTCCTGCTGGGCTGGGGACACACATGTGGAGTGGGCAGCCTTGGCCCTGTGTGGCCCCTCTCTGAGCTGCCTGCAGGAAGCTTCAGGAAGCTTCAGAGGCTCCCATGAGGCGATATGGGAGAAGCTGCTGCATAGGGTATGTGTATCCCACGGCCCCTGGCCCCGTCCACCCGCCCTGCTCCTTTGTTTAGGCACTGGCTCAGCCCTCAGTAGCTCAGCCACCCACCAGCACACAGGTGTTTCCAGACACTGCTGGGAGCTGGGCACTTGTCCTGAGGAGGGCAGGTGGGGCTGCATCCTCACAGGGTCGTGTGCTGGGAGGAGACAGTGGACAGGAGCCCAGGAGATGGCAGTAAGAACCCTGCAGGAGCCTGAGACAGAGTAGGGGGAGCACGGCCGTTGGGGAGTCAAGCCAGCCCTGAATGACCGGATGTCACCCAGGTCCCATCACAGGTGAGGGGAGCACGGCCGGTGGGGGATCAAGCCAGCTATGAATGACCGGATGTCACCCAGGCCCCGTCACAGGTGAGGGGAGCATGGCCAGTGGGGGATCAAGCCAGCCCTGAATGACCGGATGTCACCCAGGTCCCATCACAGGTGAGGGGAGCACGGCCGGTGGGGGATCAAGCCAGCCATGAATGACCGGATGTCACCCAGGCCCCGTCACAGGTGAGGGGAGCATGGCCGGTGGGGGATCAAGCCAGCCCTGAATGACCGGATGTCACCCAGGTCCCATCACAAGTGAGGGGAGCATGGCCGGTGGGGGATCAAGCCAGCCCTGAATGACCGGATGTCACCCAGGCCCGTCACAAGTGAGGGGAGCATGGCCGGTGGGGGATCAAGCCAGCCCTGAATGACCGGATGTCACCCAGGCCCGTCACAGGAAACCCAAGGAGCACCCATGGCGTGGGCCGAGGCCTGGGGCGGGCACAGAAAGGAGCCCTGAGTCCAGCGTGGGGAAGGCTGCTCCAGGCTGTGCACCCCACGGTCACAGCACACAGTGGCAAAGTGGTACCTGTGACCCCACAGGTGCTGCAGAAACATCTGGAAGGTGTGATTCCCAACCTGTGCTAATGGTGAGGCTGGTGTGGCTCAGAGAGGTGAGCCCTTAGTCGAGCCTCATACCACTGGCCCTAAACCAACAATGTTTGAGCAGTCAGCCCCAAAAAGGAAATGGGGCATTTACTGAAAAGAGTTAACTTGTGGGCACCCCGGGGCAGCCCAGTCCCAGGTGGTGACTTCCCAGGTGGGGCCAGGAAGGGCCCTGGGGCAGAACATACGGGGACCCGGGGGGGTGTGGAGAGGGCTTGGGGGCCACCCCAGCCAGGACCCCATGGAGGAGGCATTGAGGGAGTTGCCTCGATCTGGGCCACCCCAGCACCTTGCCAGCCATGGAAAGCCTGGGGAGTCAAGTCAGCTGCCCTGGCTGGGCTGAGCCTTTTGGGCCACATCCCTGCCCCCAGAGCTTCAGACCTCACTCAGGGCTCCTTTCCGTGCCAGCCCCTTGGAAGAGTGGGAGGGTTGAAGGGCTCCCCTCACCCACAGGTGCCCAGCAAGGACCCCTGGGGGCCGCAGGCTCCAGCCCTCGGGCCCTCTGGGCTGCCTGGGAGTTGCAGGTTGGTGCTGACTGTGGACGTGGCTGTGCCCTCTGCCCTGAGCCTGCTTCTCTCTGAGCTGAGTTCTGGAGCCTCTTTCTTCTCAGGATCTTGACACTCAATGTTGGTCCCTGATCCCTGCGGACCCCAGGGTCTCTCTGGGGGCTAGGAAGGGACGACCTCTCCCAGATTAGCAAGGTTACAGGTTAAAGTGGCGCCTTTTTCCCAAATTGGCCTATGGGGTGTGACAGAGGCTCTCTGGGCCTAAAGTGTCACTCCCAAGGGAAGGGGTCAGGTCCTGGAGCCGGGAGCAAGTGTGAGCCATGAGAGGTGGGGGCAGAGCTAGTTCCACGTGTTCTCCCAGCTCAGGCTGGGAGATTTATAAGGACCGAGACTGAGGCCCACAGCTCCACAGGCCTGGCAGGATGCTATCAACATGTGGGCATGGAGGGAGGCCCCCTTGCTGCAGCCTTATGTGGTGGAAGATGGAAGGTGGGAGGTGGAAGAAAGAGGAAGGAGGAAGGTGGAAGGAGGAAGGGGGAATAAGGAAGGAAGGAAGGGGAAAGAAGGAAGGAGGAAGGGGGAAAGAGGAAGGGGGAAAAGAGAAGGGAGAATGGGGAAGGGGGGTGGAAGGAGGAAGGAAGAGGGGAAGGTGGAAGGCAGAAGAGGGACGAGGCTTCAGGTCGGAGAAGAGACCACCCTGGCAGAGGAGGCAAGCCTGCCCTCAGCCCCACTGTCTGCCGGCCAGGTATTTTGGGCCAGGAGGGAAAGCTCAGTCACCCCTGGCCAGGTGGCTAATGCTGTCCCCCGTGCAGCTGGCCACTGTGGCCTGGCCAGGCAGGCTCTGTACACAGAGCCCTGAGATTGGTGTCCCCAAGGTGAGGGAGTCAAACCCACGTGCCTGGACCAGCTGATGTCAGGACAGAGCCCCGCCAGGCGCTCAGTACCCGGGGCTCCCAAATCCTGCCCAGCATCCTCTCCACTGCTTCCTCTGACATGCTGGGTGACAAGTGGAGTTGTGGTGCTAAACCAGTGATGGCCTCCGGCTCCAGCTGGCTGTGTGGCTGGGTCTCTCTCTGTGAGCCGAGTCGGCCCTTCCAGCCTGGGCAGAACGTGGTTTTGAATCTGAGATTGCTGCTTGTTAGAAAAGTCAGGCAAGGGAGAGGACAGCCTGAAAACCGGTCTCCGTGTTTCCTCTGTGGCCTCTTTCCCCCTTCCCCCTTCCTCCTTTCCCCTTCCTCCTTCCTCCTTTCCCCTTCCTTCCTTCCTTATTCCCCCTTCCTCCTTCCACCCACAGAGGAAACCCCGGATGCTCCCTCCTGGGGTGCGGCCATGCGCCCTGGTGCAGCTGCCAGTTGCATTCTGCTGTGGCCGAGAGCAGCTGATGAAGGCTGCAAAGCCTGACCGTTCAGATTTTCTGCTGGACGTTGAGGTGGCAAAATAAACCAACACAGAGAAGTGCAGGTCAGGCACGGGGTGTCTGGTTCCCACAAGCGTCTGCCAGTGACCAGGCGGAACACGCAGGGCCACCTCTGCTTGGCCAGGGGTGGCTGCCGTGCTGGGCCCGATGGTCAGCCCTGGTCGGCTGAGCCACGCACATTGGACACGCCAGCACGAGAGAGCCCAGGGGCAGGAGTGGTCACAGGGCGGGACCTGCCTGGACGCGGCCCCCGGGTGAGGCCTGGGTGGGACTTCCCTTGCCACCCCTCCACTCCTTCCCTAGAACAGGGGAAGGTCACGGAAGCGTCCCCTGGGCTTGTGGCTGTGGGGCTGGGATGGCTTTGGGGCCTGTGTCTGGGAGGTCAGAGTGTCCACCGGGGGCCAGAGACGGCAGGGCCGAGGAATGCTCCCGTGCAGCCCGCTGTGGGTGAGGGGACAGATAGGACACAGAGAGACCGGGGTCTTGGGTAGAAAGTGCTGGAGCCAAGGCTGAAGGTGCAAAGGGGCCCCTGGGGGCTCTGCAGAGCAAGCAAGAGGCAGGCAGAGCCGGGGCGGAAAGTCCAGTGGTGGGGGTCTGCCGTGCCCTGGACACCGCCCAGGAGAGGCCCCGGGTTGCAGACCAGAGACCCCAGCGTGGCTTCTTGTGGTTCCCTGGAGTGGGGTGGGCTGCCATCTCCTGAGGTCCCAAGGAGGCAGGCAGGGCCCTGCCCATGCCCCAGCCCTGACCCCTGTGCAGGCCGGGCTGTGGGTCTGGACACCCCCTCCCTGCCCCTGGGCTCTGGCAGCCACAGCCACTGTCCAGGGCAGTCCAGCCACAGCCCACCCTTCTCTCCCATCGATTCCCGCCCAGGACAGCTCTGACCCCGCCCCCACCAGGCACCCACTGCAGCTCGCCTGTGGTTGGAGAGTCGGAGTCTGCTGCTGCCGGGGCCTTCTAGGGGACGTCGCGTCCTCAGCCCCCGGCTCGGATCATCCTGCTACAGCGGCGGTCGGGCGTGGCCTGTTTCTCAGAAGATGGTGTTTGAGACAGGAAGCCGAGGGGGACGCAGCATGCAGAGAGGGCCGCCACAGCTGCAGAACCAGCAGGTGCCTTGCAGGCGCTGAGGGCAGGTGTGGTTGGTGCCTAGCAGGTGCAGCTGGGTGTGGAGGGCACAAGGAAAAGGGTCGGAAATGTCACAGCCGCCTGATTTCTGGCCGCAGTCCAACCAGGCCGACTGATGAGAGAATTCCAAACCTGCCCCAGAGCTCAGTGGCCCTGCTGCTGTTCACAGGCCGGGTCCCAACAGCAAATGACTCCCCAGCCCCGGCTGTGCCACCGCCAGGAAGTCGCTGAGAGGCCGGAGGTAGACAAGGCCGGGCCGCAGCGTGCCTCGCGGAGCCCCTCAGGCCACGGCCGCACGTGGCATCCTTGGGCTGAGAGTCCCCAGCTCACATCACTGGGGGCCCCTCAGGACATTCAGGGGCCAAGACAGCTTTGGCAGCTCCCACTCCTCTCACAGTGGCCTCTGGGCTCAGACACCCAGACTGCGTCCTCAGGAGTGGAGCTCTCCGAGGAAAGGCTGCCTTCGCTTCCCTTGACGTGTCCTGCACTTTGTGTCAGTCAGTGCGGCAGCAAGAACGAGCACACGGGGACAAAAGCTCGTCTTAACCTGCCGGCCCGTGTCCGTGTCCAGCGTGGAGGCACTGTGTCCGCAGGGCACCTGCATCCTCATAAGCTGGACTGACTCC
Source organism: Symphalangus syndactylus (assembly GCF_028878055.3). Classification (NCBI taxonomy): domain Eukaryota; kingdom Metazoa; phylum Chordata; class Mammalia; order Primates; family Hylobatidae; genus Symphalangus; species Symphalangus syndactylus. The sequence goes on from NC_072438.2 coordinate 10,169,437, forward strand.
AGCGCCCCACGTCCAGTGCATCCCAGACTACAACGAAGACTTGCACACGGCGTCCATCACAGCACAAGCCACGGCAGCCATGGGGGAGGCCGCCCAGCGCCATCGGCAGAGCACAGACACGCAAACTGTGGTCCCGCCACACATGGACCGTGATTCAGCTTCAAGAGGAATGAGGCTCTGGCACAGGCTGCGGCGTGGACAAGCCTTGAAGACGGCATGCCAGTGGGAGAAGCCGGACACAAAGGCCTTGAGGCGCACGCTTCTGTTTATAGGGAACTTTCAGACAGGCAAATCCGCAGAGACAAAACGCGACTGCAGCTGCTGAGGCTGGGGAGCACGCGGGGGACTGGGATGGCGTCTCCTTGTGAGGTGACACAAACGCTCTGGAGCCAGAGAGAGGTGGCGGCGGCTGCGCAGCTGCATGAACGCACTTGACCGCTGCTGAATCGTACACTTTGAAACAGTCCACTTTGTTACGTGGATTTCATTTCAACCAACAGCAAACAACCCCTTCAGGGCTTCTACTAGGAAAATAAATTTGAATAGATTTATCAACTACGTTTTGAGCTGCCCCAATGGACATGAATAAGGCTGCATTCTTTAAGCATTAAAAGAAGAAAAAATGGGGGCAGCACTGGTGGCAGCTGCCAGAGCCGTGAGGGCCCCAAGTCCCTCCTAGGGCCCTGCCTGGGGCAGCCCCTTCCTGCACTCAATCTTGGCCAGGCCCGAGGGGGCTGCTCCAGCCCCCAGCACTGAGAACCACGTGTGTGTAAGTGGCGCCGCGCCCGGGAAGGACAGGCCTGGCCCCTCGCTGTGTCCCGGAAGTGGCGCCGCGCCCGGGAAGGACAGGCCTGGCCCCTCGCCGTGTCCCGGAAGTGGTGCCGCGCTCGGGAAGGACCGGCCTGGCCCCTTGCCGGCGGCGTGGCCTTGAGAGGCTGCATCACTCTCAGGCCTTGGCCTCGTTCCCCGGCAGAGGGGCCTCCCTGGGCCAGGCCAGCTCGCGACCCACTTGGGAGGCTGCAGTTTCCCCAGTTCTCTGCCCACACCAGTGTCTCTGGCACAGCCCATCAGCCGCCCACCGCAGCAGGTGGCTGAGCGCCCCTCTGCTCCCAGACCCCCAGCCCCAGCCATCCTCCCTTCCCTCTGCTCAGGCCTGGCCACCACAGAACTGCATCTTCCCCTGGGTCCTGGCTGTCCTCGGCCTCCACCGCAGCCAAGGAGGGGACCAGGAAATGCCTCAGCCTCTGGAGTAGCTGGAATTACAGGCGCCCACCATCACACCCGGCTAATTTTTTGTATTTTTAGTAGAGAAGAGGTTTCACCATATTGACCAGGATGGTCTCGAACTCCTGATCTTGGGTGACCGCCCACCTCAGCCTCTCCAAGTGCTGGGATTACAGGCATGAGCCACTGTGCCTGGCCTGCTATGAGTTTTGGTCTTTGTTTTCTGTCGCTATAACAGAAGACTAGAGGCTGGGTAATTTGTAAAGAAAAGAGGTTAATTTGGCTCACAATTATGGCAGCTGGGAAGTTCAAGATTGGGCAGCTTTATCTAGTGAAGGCCTCAGGCTGCTTCCACTCATGGCCGAAAGCAGAAGCGGAGCCACATGGGAAGAGGAGAGAGAGAGGGAGAGGGAGAGAGAGAGAGGGAGAGGGAGGAAGAGAGGGAGAGAGAGAGAGAGAGAGAGAGAGATGGGGTGGGGAAGACTGTTGCGGTAGACATTTTTTTAACAACTCTTTAACAACCCCTTAGGAAGGCATTAATATATTCATGAGAGATCTGCCCCCATGACCCAAACACCTCCCAGTAGGCCCCACCTCCTGACACTACCACGTTGGGAATCAAATTTCGGCATGAGTTTTGGTGAGCACAAACCACATCCAAACTATAGCAGTTTTTACCACAAATAGTTCAGTTTTGTAAAATGCTTTATCTGTATCTATTGGAACGACCTCATGAGTGTTCTCCTTTTTGCTGTGAATGTGGTGAATTACATTGACTCATTTCATTCAGTGTGTATTTTATTTTGTTATGAATTTTGCAGTTTCAGATAAAACACTATTTTCCACTGACTCATTTTAGAACGTTAAGTGAATGTTACATTCCTGGATACACCCCCCCCCCCGCACCTTCTATATATTGTTGAATCCAATTTGATTGCATTTTGTTAAACATTTTTGCATCTGTGTTCATTCCTGAGAGACACTGGACTGCCCTGTAAGTTTCTTTCTTTTTCTTTTTCTTTTTTTTTTGAGATGGAGTTTTGCTCTTGTTTCCCAGGCTGGAATGCACTGGCACGATCTTGGTTCACCAGAACCTCTGCATCCCGGGTTCTAGCGATTCTCCTGCCTCAGCCTCCCGAGTAGCTGGGATTACAGGCATGCGCCACCACACCCAGCTAATTTTTGTATTTTTAGTAGTAACGGGGTTTCACCATGTTGGTCAGGCTGGTCTCGAACTCCCGATCTTAGACCATCCACCCACCTCAGCCTCCCAAAGTGCTGGGATTACAGGTGTGAGCCACCACACCTGGCCAGGTGTCTTTCTTTGTAATGTCTTTGTCTGGTTTTGGTATCAGTAGAATGCTGACTTCATAGACTAAGTTGGGAAGTGTGTCTTCCTCCTCTGTTCTCTGAATGAGTTTGTATAGATTTGGTATTACTATTTCCTTGAAAGTTTGATAGATTTCAAAGTAAACCTGTCTGGAGGTTTTTAATCTTTGTTGTTGTTGTTGTTTCAGGAAGGTTTTTAATTACAAGTTCAATTTATTTGATATAGCCCTATTCTGATATTTCAACATTTCTTTATAAGTCAGTTTTGGTAATTTATACCTTTCAAAGAATTTGCCAATTTTATGTAAATTATTAAAATTTTTTGGCATAAAGTTGTTCATAATATTCCTTATTATCCTTCTAATGCCTGTAAGTGCTGTTGTAACAGCTCCCCTTTTATTCTTGATATCGGTAACTTTTTCTTGAGTAGTCTACTTAGAAATCTATCAATTTTATTTATCTTTTCAAAAAACAAACTTTTGAGTTCATTGATTTTTCTCTTTTTTATTCTATTGATTTATGCTCTCCTCTGTATTTTCTTTCTTCAGCTTACTTTGGGTTTAATTTAATCTTACTTTTTGGTCTTTTTTCTCTTCTAATGTAAGCAATTAAACCTATAATTTTTCCCTCTAAGCATCGCTCTGTCTCTCGCAAATTTTGATACATTGATGTTCATTTTAATCAAGTATTTCTAATTTACTTTGTGATTTCTTCTTTGACTCATGAGTTATTTTAGAAAAAAGTGTGTTATTTAATTTTCAAACAGCTGGGGGTGGGGGTAGTTCAGATTTTTTTTTCTGCAATTGAATTCTAATTTAATTCTATTCTGGTCAGAGAACATACTTTGTATTATTTCGGTCTTTTTAAATTTATTGAGTTTTTTTATGATTCATAATATGATTTATCTTTATGTATGTTTCATATGTACGTAAAATAATGATTTCTTCAGTATTTTCATGGAATATGCTATAAATATATATTAGATCATTTGTTTTTTCAATCTTTTATATCTTCACTGATTTTATGTCTACTTCTATCAATTACTGAACGAGGAGTGTTGAGGTAGCCAATTATAATTGTGAGTTTACCTATTTCTTCTTTTGTCAGTTTTTGTTTTATATATTTCCAAGTTCTGTTATTGTGTGCATACATATTTGGGAACATTATATTTTCTTTACTCTTTTTTTTTCTTTTTTTTTTTTTGAGACGGAGTCTCGCTCTGTCGCCCAGGCTGGAGTGCAGTGGCGCAGTCTCGGCTCACTGCAAACTCCGCCTCCCGGGTTCACGCCATTCTCCTGCCTCAGCCTCCCGAGTAGCTGGGACTACAGGCGCCCACCACCACGCCCGGATAATTTTTTGTATTTTTAGTAGAGGTGGGTTTCACCGTGTCAGCCAGGTTGGTCTTGATCTCCTGACCTCGTGATCCACCTGCCTCGGCCTCCCAAAGTGCTGGGATTACAGGCATGAGCCACCGTGCCCAGCCTATATTTTCTTAATACATAGAACCGTGTATCGTTATGGGCTGCTTCTCTTTTTCTCTGTTAATATTCCTTGTTCTGAAGTCTGCTTTGTCTGATGTTAATATGGCCACATCAGCTTAATTTTTTTTTTTTTTTTTGAGGCGGAGTCTCGTTCTGTCACCCAGGCTGGAGTGCAGTGGCGCGATCTCGGCTCACTGCAAGCTCCGCCTCCTGGGTTCATGCCATTCTCCTGCCTCAGCCTCCGGAGTAGCTGGGACCACAGGTGCCCGCCACCAGGCCTGGCTAATTTTTTGTATTTTTAGTAGAGACGAGGTTTCACCGCGATAGCCAGGATGGCCTCGATCTCCTGACCTCATGATCTGCCCGCCTCGGCCTCCCAAAGTGCCGGGATTACAGGCGTGAGCCACCGCGCCTGGCCTACATCAGCTTAATTATAATTAGTGTTTGTATGTTGTATTATTTCCATCTTGTCACATTTAACCTATACGTGTCTTTATATATAAAGTGGATTTATATACACAATATATAGCTGATTATTGCCCTTTATTCAGTCTGAAAGTATCTGCCTTTTATTTGGAATTTTTACATTTTAATTTATGTATACCACCTTGCTATTTGTTTTGTATTTTTTAAATTTATTCTTTGTTCCTTGTTTTTTTCTTTCCCTGATTTCTTTTGGATTGGTTGACTATCTTTAAGGAGTCCATGTTTTTGTCCTCTGTTGTGTTACTGGCAACATGTTTCTGTTTCACTTTCACAGGTTCCTCCAGGGCTTGTGACATGCAGTGTACCTCATCTTCACCAGCCTGAGTGACACACGCCTCTGTAACTTAAGAAGCTCATGATAATTTACTTCTGTGTATGCCATAAGCCCCATCATGCATTGTTACTGTTTTGGCTTTAACAATTATTTTTACTATTTTTAAAATCATTATTGTTTTTTTTTTGAGATGGAGTCTTGCTCTGTTAGCCAAGCTGGACCGCAGTGGTGCGGTCATGACCCACTGCAGCTTCAACCTCCCAGGCTCAAGCGATTCTCCTGCCTCAGCCTCCCCAGTAGCTGGGACTACAGGTGCTGTCACCAGGCCCAACTAATTATTATTATTTTTTAGAGATGGGGTCTTGCTGTGTTGCCCAGGCTGGTCTCAAACTCCTGGGCTCAAGAGATCCTCTTGCCTCAGTCTCCCAAAGTGTTGGGATTACAGTGAGGCACAATTATTATTGAAATAAATGTTAAAATGAGTAAAGGGTCTTATTTACCAACTTATTCACAATTCCAGTCCTCTGGGTCCCTAATGTACATGGCGTTCCCATCTGGTGTCATTTTCATTTCCTGTGGACGGTTCAGCTCCCAGCGCCCAGTCTTGCTGCCTGACTTGGTAGGGTTTTACATCCTGTATCCCAGTACTTAGCAACATAAGGGAGGCCGAGGAAGATTTTCAGGGCTCCTTCTCCCCAGAGATCCCTCCTGGCTGGGCTCTGCCTCAGGACCCCTGAACTCTGACCTCCTTCTGCTCCCCTCAGGGCCACTGTCCCATGCCACAGTGGCCCTAGCAGCGAGCCAGGAATGTGTGTCTCCCTCTTCTCAGGGCCCCTGTTCTATGCTGCATGCTCCTCAATGTCCAAAAACAATTGTTTTGGCTGGGCGCAGTGGCTCAGGCCTGTAATCCCAGCACTTTGGGAGGCTGAGGTGGGTGGATCACTTGAGATCAGGAGCTCAAGACCAGCCTGGCCAACATGGTGGAACCCCCATCTCTACCAAATATACAAAAATTAGCTGGGCGTGGTGGCACACGCCTGTAATCCCAGCTACTCAGGAGGCTGAGGCAGGAGAATCACTTGAGCCCAGGAGGCAGAGGTTGCAGTCAGCTGAGATCACGTCACTGCACTCCAGCCGGGGGACAGAGCGAGACTCCATCTCAAAAACGAAAACAAATGGTTTTGTACATTTTGTTGAGTTTTTTAGTCTCTGGTCCCTGTCACTCCATCAAGGCTTTGTTTTTTGCAGCACGCCTAGTAAGCATGGAAAATGTGACTTGGCTGTGATGTGAGGGCCCTATGGGGACTGCTGTTCATGCCTCGTGGATGATCCTAGTGTTTCAGCACCAAGCAGAGCAGGTGGTGGTGACAGGTCCCCAGGCGCCTTCCCAGAGCAAAGTCTGAAGTAAGGCCAGTGGGACATCTGGACTGAGGTGTGGTTTCCTGGGCTGGGGGTTGGCAGAGCCATGGCAGGAACCACAGCAACCACTCTGCTTGGCCCAGGAAAGAGGAGTCTGGGCATAGCCAGGGTGTCTGGATATGCAGCTCTATCAGTCCCTCCTCACACTGCTATAAAGAAATACCCGAGGCCGGGTGCAGTGGCTCACGCCTGTAATCTAGCACTTTGGGAGGCCGAGGTGGGCGGATCACAAGGTCAGGAGTTCAAGACCAGTCTGGCCAATATGGTGAAACCCCATCTCTACTAAAAATACAAAAAAAAGAAAAAAAAATTAGCCGGGCATGGTGGCGTATGCCTGTAGTCCCAGCTACTCAGGAGGCTGAGGCAGGAGAATCACCTGAATCCAGGAGGCAGAGGTTGCAGTGAGCCGAGATTGCACCACTGACTCCAGCCTGAGCGACAGAGCAAGACTATGTTTAAAAAAAAAAAAAAAAAGGTCAGGCACGGTGGCTCACGCCTCTAATCCTATAATCCCAGCACTTTGGGAGGCCAAGGTGGGCGGATCATGAGGTCAGGAGATCGAGACCATCCTCGCTAACATGGTGAAACCCATCTCTACTAAAAATACAAAAAATCAGCCGGGCGTGGTGGCGGGCACCTGTAGTCCCAGCTACTCGGGGGGCTGAGGCAGGAGAATGGCATGAACCCAGGAGGCGGAGCTGGCAGTGAGCTGAGATTGCGCCACTGCACTCCAGCCTGGGTGACAGAGCAAGATTCCGTCTCAAAAAAAAAAAAAAAAGAAATACCCAAGACTGGGTGATTTATAAAGGAAAAGAGACTTAATTGACTCACAGTTCCCCATGGCTGGGGCGGTCTGAGGAAACTTACAATCATGGTGGGGGGAAGCAGGCACCTCTTCACAAGGCGACAGGAGAGAGTGCACAAAGAGGGAAGAGCCTCACACTTATCAAACAGCCAGATCTTGTGAGCACTCACTCACCAGGGGGAAGCTGCCCCCAGGATCCAATCACCTCCCTCCCTCAACATGTGGGGATTACAGTTTGAGATGAGATTTGGGTGGGGACACAGAGAACCACATCAGCAGCTGAGGGGGCAGCAGCAGGGACTTGGAGTGTGATCTTGGGGAAGTGCCAAGGCCAGAATGTGGGGGCCGTATCGCACAGACCTGCCTCTTCTGGGCCCTTCTCCAGTCATTAGATCAACGGGAAGCCCCCTCTATCCTAATCTAAGGCCCATGACATCTACAGGGTCTGCAGCCTCTTCCACAAAGGGGGTGCCCCAGACCTGAGACCAGCATCCTCAGCTTGCGTGTGACTGCCCAGCACACCTGGGGCTGGGAGCAGGTTCCCACCCCATCTGAAGGGGCTCTGATGCTGGTATGCACACAGGGGCCACCCCCCACTGGCAGCACAGCCTCCCCTTGCCCGTGGGTTGCTGTGCTTTTCCTCAGAGCTCCTGGAGGTAGTGAAGGTGAGAACAGCCAGTTGCTGAGGCTGCTGCTGTTTGTTACCTAAGGTGAGGCCCAGCGGGATGCTGAGCAGCTGCAGGACTCCGTGGGCAAAGCTTTGGAGCAAGCCCTTTTGGAGAAAGCAGTTTGGGGCGGCCAGACAGTGGTCTGTGGCCCTGGAATCTTTTTCCAAACTGACAGGTGGAGGAAATTGGCGTCCCTGCCATGCCCCCGTGCCCAGGGGTCGCTGCCTGGATGAGGGTCTGGCATGGGGCTTAGACCTTCAGCTCCACCCAGGCCTGTGGGGTGGGGTCGGCGCGCGGCTGCCTGGAGCTACGGCCACAGTGCAGGAGCGGGGATGGGCTCCTGGAGATGAAGACAGAAGCAGGACTTCAGCCTCAGCCGACCTCAGCACTCGCCTTTTCTGCTAAAAGCAGCTCAGGGACAAAATCAGCCCCTCCCCCACATCTGAACCTCATGCCAGCCACACCGGCCTCCTGCATGACTCAGTGGCCCCCTCATCTCCTTGCAGCCGAGTCCTCCCACTTGGAGGCCCACAGAGTTGGCGGGGGCCTCCGTCTTGGGGCAGATGCCCACACCTCTGGGGTTGGCCTTCCTGGAGCTCCCCTGGGGGCACAGGGAGAGGAGTCCCATGGGAGCCCAGGGAGGTGGCCTGAGGGCAGCTGGACATCGAGGGGATGGGGGGTGTCACAGGCCACCTGGAAAGCAGCGTGCCTCACCCACTGGAGCTTACTGTTGAGGGTCTGAGCCCCCGCAGGACAGAAATGCAATGTGCACGCGTTTGAGAGCACAGTCTGAGGCATTTGACGCGTGCTTGACTGAAGCCAGCACATCCTCCTCCGCCCACAGCCGACAGCCACGGATCTGCTGCTGGCCTGTCGAGGACTTCACATTTGCTGGAATTTTACACGAATGGAGTCGTTCACTACCTCCCTCCTTTTGATCTGTCCCCATTTACTGAGCTCGCAGCTCTTCTGACGGTATGGTTTGGATCTGTGTCCCCACCCAAATCTCCTGCCAAACTGTAATCCCCACGTCAGGGGAGGGGCCTGCTGGGGGGTGACTAGATCCTGGGGCAGACTTCCCCTTGCTATTCTCGGGATAGTGAGTTCTCACAAGATCTGCTTGTTTGGAAGCGTGCAGCGCTTTCCCCTTTTATTCACTCGCTCTGCCTCCTCCCACCAGCTAAGACGTGCCTGCTTCCCCTTCGCCTTCTGCCATGAGTGTAACTTTCCTGAGGCCTCCCCAGCTATGTGGAACTGTGAATCCATTAATCCTCTTTTCTTTATAAATCACCCTGTCTCCGATACGTGTTTATAGCAGTGTGAGAACAGACTAACACACCCGGGCATGCCCTGTGCTCCCGTCGCACCAGCAGCTCACCCCTCTCCATGCCGAGCAGGACCCCGTGGCATGGACACACACAGCTCCTTTGTATGTCCACCTGTGCGTGGATCATGGGTTGTTCCTGAACACGTCTGCATGGCCTTGCTTTTTCATTTCTCTTGGGTCAACACCTAGGAACAGATTGCTAAATTGCGTATGAAATTTCTATTTTGCTTTTTTTTTTTTCTTTTTGAGATGGAGTTTCGCTCTTGTTGCTCAGGCTAGAGTGCAATGGCACGATCTCGGCTCACTGCAACCTCCATCTCCCAAGGTTCAAGCAGTTCTCCTGCCTCAGCCTCCCGAGTAGCTGAGACTACAGGTGTGTGCCACCACGTCCGGCTAATTTTGTATTTTTAGTAGAGACGGGGTTTCTCCATGTTGGTCGGGCTGGTCTCCAGCTCCTGACCTCAGGTGATCCGCCTGCCTTGGCCTCCTAAAGTGTTGGGATTACAGGCGTGAGCCACCACACCGGTGTCTGTTTTGCATTTTAAGAAACTGCCACGTGGTTTTCCAAAGCTGTTGTGCCATTTAAGCTCCCACCCAGACTGCGTGTGGGCTTCTCCACATGCGTGGGGACACTTGGCTTGGTGGGTCTTGACTGGCTGCCCTAGTGGGTGCGGCAGCATCTTGCTGTGGCTCCAACTTGCATTTCCCCCAGGAACAGTGATGTGAGCATCGCTGCTTGGCTGCTGCCATTTGTATCTCTGTGAAGTCACCGAGAAGATGCTGTCACACAAGGGGGTGTCACACAGGTGCAGTCTCTCTTCGAGCTTCACGTGGTCTATGCGTTACGACCCTGCAAGGATGACCTGGCGTCCATCTGCAGGACGGAGCATAGCCACAGGCTCGGTGACCGCAGACCTGGCTCCCATGCCCAGAACGGAGCCTCAGTGACTGTAGGCAGTCTCCCGCGCGGGACGGAGCCTCGGTGACCCTGGGCAGGACTCAGGCCAGTGGCCGGCTGGGAAGATGGTGCATCCTGGGCCTTTCACGTGTGGGTGTCTGGGTAGCGCCGTGAGTGACCCTGTGCAGCTGTGTCTGCGTGCGCGCAGGTGTCTGAGTAGCGCCGTGCGTGACCCTGTGCGGCCGTCTCTGCGTGTGCGCACGGCTTGTACATGCTTGTGCACCTGCATGTCTCCATGCTGAGCTGAGTGGTTGGGAGAGGAGAAATTCTGGTGGTAGTGTGGCCAGGTGCAGGCCACAGACTCCCTTCTGAGCTCGGTCAGCCTGAATGGGGGTTTTCCTGTCCTGCAACCCAGACCCCACTGTCCTGGCCTCCATTCTATGCACTCATCTCAGCCTACCCTGGACCAGTGACCTGCTGCACTCCACACCTTCCTCCATCCTCCGCAGTCTCAGCCTAGCCTGGACCGGCTCCACACACAACCAGAGGCTCAGGCCCCTGACAGAGGAAGGGTGTGGGGCCAGCCAGAGGGAGGTGGACTTGCTTGTCCAGGCAGGGTGGCTGGGTTTGCCACAGGCCGGGGAGAAGGGACTCAAGCTTTCAGAGTTAAGGGTCTGGGGTGAGGGAGGGGCGGGAGCTGGGGTATTAGTTTGGAACTTGGGTGTGACGTGGGCAGCAGCAGGAGAGGAGGGGGCCGCACAGCACAGGGCTGAGGCTGGAGAGCCTAGAGGGAGCGTGGCCTGAGCTGCCCCCAGAGCAGGAGCATCTGAGTCGGGGTGGCCAGACCCGGAGCCAGAATCCAGACGACTTTGATGTGAAAATCTCACCACCTATTTAGCTTCTCATTATTTTTTAAAAGAGCTAAAAATAGTAGCAGGTGCATAGCAAATGTGAAGTCATTATTCTCTGAAAACAGGAAGACCCTGGTGGTGAGTTCAGGGCTATGTGATTCAGGGCCTCCTCGAGTCTGCTGTGGGGTGGGGGCTCGCCATGGTCACCTTCTCCTTCCAGGGGCCCCTGGTCCTCCACCAGCCCGACAGCCCAGATGCCACCTCGGCCCTGCGGGGATGGCACAGGGGCAGTGTGGAGCCCACCCTTGCTCCCAGGTCCAGGGCCCAGGGGCGGGGGCCAAGTGGAAAGGAGAAAGGAGCCCAGGGACCGAGGGGCAGGGACCCAGTGGAGGAGGGGACTGCAGAGGCCCCCATCCTTGGCCTTGCCCTGGCTGGGCTCCATGGCCCCCTGAAGAGCTGCCCAGAGCCCCTGCAGCCCCAGGACCCTCTTCTCTCCACTTGGCCCCTGCAACAATCCAACCACGGCAAGGTTGCTGAGGAAGCACAGCCTTGCGCCCCAGCTGATGAACGGCACCTGGGCGAGTGGATCCACACTGGAGACACAGCAGTCATCGGAAAATAGTTTAATTCTGTACAGACAACCACGGGACTGATTACAAAGTGCGGTGCAAACACCAGGGCCCATGAGCGCCAGCAGCGGGGCCCACCACGTGCCGGCGCTCCAGAGGCCACGCCCGAAACACCAAATAAATCACAGACGTGACAACTGTGGGAGGAGCATGAATCAGCTGTTCCTTCGGGAGGAGAAAAAGGAAACAACAATCAGAGGCTTTGGAATGCTTTCTCTTCATGTGCCTGGAATGCCGGGCGGGCGGCCACCCGGGCTCGGGGCCCCATCCTGGCCACACCTGCCGTCGCCCACGGGGTCCTCACGGTGGGGACCCAGGTCCCACGACGGCTCCCGACCCGTGGAGCTGTGTGCGCAGCCACCACCACGGCGGCTTCAGAAGAGGGGCCGGGAGCCCTGGTTCTCAAACTCTGACCAGGCGTCGTTCAGCTCCATGAAGATCATCTTGGCGTGCTGCTCGTACGGCTGCCCTGCAGCCTGTGGGTGACAGGCCGGGTAAGCGCCTCTCAAGCATGCAGGGGTGGGCGGGGCAGGACCTCCCCCGCACCTGCCCCTGAAGGCCTCACGCGGCCGCCTGGCAGCTCTGCTCACCTTGTCGGGGTGCACGGCCAGCACCGCGCGGCGATAGTGCTTTTTCACCTGCTCTGGAGCCACCAGGTCGGCCATGCCCACGGGCGTCCAGCGGCTCTCTCCGTCCCACAGCACTGTGTGCAGCGTGGACAGCAGCGCCCGGATGTTCCGCTCCTTGCCCTCAATCCAGTCCAGGAGCTGCGGGACACACGGAGCTCGCTGAGCCCTCGGCACCTGCCTGCCCTTCTCCTCTGCACCTCGGAAACTGAGGCACAGCGCTGAGGAAGTGCCTGGCCACGTGGGGTGGGCTCAGCCCAACTCACAGGCACTGTCCCGCTGCACGCCCTGCCCTCAACTATACAGAGCCCACTCTGGACGACACAGGGCCAGGTGGCCTTCATGTTCCAGGGCCTGGGGCCAGAGGGACCCTCGTCTCAGCCAGATGTTCACCGAGGACACAAACCCTGGTTCTGGTGGTGCAACCCCTTGGCCCATCCCAGGCCCCAGACTCAGAGGGAGAAGGGGATGGTCCCTGGTGCCTGTGAAAGGACCCCAAGGTCACAGGCGCATGTGGCCTGCAGAGCTGGGCATCGGCCAAGCCACAGAGCAGGGCGTGTCTCAGGGCTGGCACAGTGACACCCTGACCGCTGCATCCTCACCCCCCAGTGAGCGTCCTGGGTTGGGAGGCTCAGTCCCTAGAGCAGCCCCCAGGAGATGCCCACCCTCAACAGTCTCTGCAGATACCCTGGGGGCACTCACTTCTGTAACGCGCCCCCCACCCCCAGCACTGAGCCATCTGGGCACATGGGGAGCAGCATGGCCTGGGGCCTGCCTCTGCCCTGCCCCCCAGGCCTCAGGCCACCCTGTCCTCGAGGGCTGCCAGGCCCATCGGCAGTGACAGGTCCTGTCTGGAGATGCCGGCTCCGTGCGGTGCAGCAGATGCTCCAGGGGCCATGGGTTGGGGCCTCTGGGCTCCCAGTGAGGGCTGCCCACCCACCCACCTTCAGCTTGAGCGGGTCCGTGTCTTTAGCCAGGTCCTGCTTCCTCATCTCTGCAATAGTCTTTGGCCCCTTCTTGTCAGACCTGGAGGAGAAGCCTTGATTGGGCAACAGATCTTCAAAGTCGTTCTCAGAGACTTTTGGCTTTTGAGCTAGAAAAGAACAGAAAGTTTTTTTTTGTTTGAGATAGGGTCTCCATTCTGTTGCCCAGGCCAGAGTGCAAATGGCGCGATCTCAGCTCTCTGCAGCCTTCGCCCCCCAGCCTCAAGCGATCCTCTTGCCTCAGCCTCCCAAGTGGCTGGGACCACAGGCATGCGCCACCATGCCTGGCTAATGTTCACAGTTTTTGTTGAGAGGTCTCACTTTTGTGCGGGCTGGTCTTGAACTCGTGGGCTCAAGCGATCCGTCCGCCTCAGCCTCCCAAAGTGCTGGGATTATAGGCGTGAGCCACAAAGCCCAGTTAAGAACAGAAACTTTCTGCAGAGACACGCAGGCCCAATTCCACCTGCTGCCCCCGGGGACAGGGCTACCATCCTGATGCCTCCACAGAAGAGAAGAGGGAAGACAAGACAGGGTTGTAAAGGCCATTGGTTAAAAACAGGTCAAGAAGGTGTCACTGGAACAAGAGGGACCCAGAGGCCTGACCCAGAGAGAGACCAGTGGACACACATTGGAAACCGTGTCGTTCTGAGTGGCTCGGCCGTGCCTGTCCCAGGACTGGGCTCCAAGTTGAAGAAAACAACACAGGTTCTACTTTTAGCCAATTCAGGGAGGTCTCTGCAAACTCCACAGCAACAGAGAGTGGGGGACTCACCAAAGCTGGGTGCGCGGACCCCCCGCTCCTCTCGCGCCCCGATCACACTGAAGTTCGAGACATAGTTAGGCCTTGACTGTGTGCAGGCTTTGGGGAGCGGCTTGGCCTGAGGGGGCCATGAGGCGCCCTGGGCTGGTGACCGACTTGTCTGCCAGGAGCCGCTGCCTTTGGGCATGGTGGCCGTTTTGGGAATGAAGCCCCCAGGAGGGAATCCAGCTGGTGAGCCTGTGGAGACGGAGATCAGAAACTCGGCATCTGGTCGTCCATGACAGGCAACTACTGTTTCTACAACCCAGAGCACCACGTATATTGGAAAACACACACTTGCAAAATAGAACACTGGTCACTCGAGGCCGTCCAGAGGTGCCGGCTGCACCCACACATGTGAAGGTCTCCGGGGGCTGGCGCACAGGCCAGGTGCTGGGGCGATGGGAACATTCTGGATGGCGGGCAGACACCAGGACAGGGCAGCTGTGGAGGCAGCACCCCACCCCCACGAGCCAAGGCAGACCCGGGGCTTGTCCACGGGGGTTGGGGCAGTGTCCCCATGTCTGTAGCATCCTGGAGGGCCACTGCCATCAGTCGCGTGGCCACTGCCTCTTCAGAGCACATCAAATAAGGGCTGATCCTGTAACTTTTTTTTTTTTGAGACGGAGTCTCCCTGTTGCCCAGGCTGGAGTGCAGTGGCGCGATCTCGGCTTACTGCAAGCTCCACCTCCCGGATTCACACCATTCTCCTGCCTCAGCCTCCCAAGTAGCTGGGACTACAGGCGCCCGCCACCACACACGGCTGATTTTTTTTGTATTTTTTAGTAAAGATGGGATTTCACCGTGTTAGCCAGAATGGTCTCGATCTCCTGACCTCACGATCTGCCCACCTCGGCCTCCCAAAGTGCTGGGATTACAGGCGTGAGCCACCGTGGCTGGCCCGATCCTTTAACTTTTTATTTTGGATTAGAATAGCAGGAAGCTGTAAATACCCTGAGCACCTGCGCCCAGCAACCCCCAGGGAGGGCGTCTCTCACAACCTCAGAGAAGCACTGAGCCCAGGCAGCCGCACCACCTACAAATGCACCAGACGTGGCCAGCTGGACTCGTGTGTGTGCAGGGCCACGCCACTGACCAAACCACGGATTCCTCTCAGCACCAGACGTGGCCAGCTGGACTCGTGTGTGTGCAGGGCCACGCCACTGACCAAACCACGGATTCCTCTCAGCACCAGACGTGGCCAGCTGGACTCGTGTGTGTGCAGGGCCACGCCACTGACCAAACCACGGATTCCTCTCAGCACCAGACGTGGCCAGCTGGACTCGTGTGTGTGCAGGGCCACGCCACTGACCAAACCACGGATTCCTCTCAGCACCAGACGTGGCCAGCTGGACTCGTGTGTGCGCACGGCCACGCCACTGACCAAACCACGGATTCCTCTCAGCACCAGACGTGGCCAGCTGGACTCGTGTGTGTGTGCAGGGCCACGCCACTGACCAAACCACGGATTCCTCTCAGCACCAGACGTGGCCAGCTGGACTCGTGTGTGTGTGCAGGGCCACGCCACTGACCACACCACAGATTCCTCTCAGCACCACAGCAATCACGACCTGAATGCTTCATTACGGTTCTGTCATCTTTTTTTTTTTTCTTTCTGGGAGATGGGGTCTCACACTATGGCTGGTCTGAAATCCTAGGCTTAAGAGACCCGCCGGCCTCACCTCCCACAGGGCTGGGATGGCAGGTGTGAGCCGCCATGCCCAGACTGTCAGTTATGTTCTAGAAGGGCACCAACAGCGGCAGCCTCTGGACTGGCACTCTTCACTCAGGATGAGGTCACTCGGGCCGGGGCATCCGCCACTCCCCCTCCCTCTGCCGAGGGCCATCTGGTGGTGTGCCGACCACCTACTGAACCGCTCACCTGTAGGACACCTGGGCTGATGCCACTGTTTGGCTACAACGAACACGTCTTTGATCGCCTGTTACGGACTTCTGTGAGAATGAGAGTTTCCGTTTCTCTGGGATAAATGCCTCTGTCCCACAGTAGCTCAGAAGCTGTGTGTTTAGCTTCGTAAGAAACCGCCCACCTGTTCTGCAGAGCGGCCCTGCCACTTCTCACTCCCCGGGAACGCCTGAGAGACGCGGCTCGTCCCTCCGGGCAATGCATGAGATGCGGCTCGTCCCCCAGGCAATGTATGAGACGTGGCTGTCCCCCCAGCAATGCATGAGACGCGGCTGTTCCCCCAGCAATGCATGAGACGCGGCTGTTCCCCCGGCAATGCATGAGACGCAGCTCGTTCCCCCGGCAATGCATGAGACGCGGCTCGCCCCATCGGCAACGCCCGAGAGACGCGGCTCGCTCCCCCGGCAATGCATGAGACGCGGCTCGTCCCCCCGGCAATGCATGAGACGCGGCTCGCTCCCCCGGCAATGCATGAGACGCGGCTCGCTCCCCCGGCAATGCATGAGACGCGGTTGTCCCCCCGGCAATGCATGAGACGCGGCTCGCTCCCCCGGCAATGCATGAGACGCGGCTTGTCCCCCCGGCAATGCATGAGACGCGGCTCGTCACCCCCCCCCACCGCAATCCCGCAATCCGTCAGAGACGCGGCTCGTCCCCCCGGGCAATGCGTAAGACTCCTCCGCGCTCCGGCCTCCTCCGCGCCAGTATTCCGTGATGCCGGGTGTCTCGGCCTGTGCTTCCTGGCCATCGGATGTTGATGTGCTGGAGGTCCCTTAGTGTCTCTTGCCTTTTTTTTTTTTTGAGACAGAGTCTTGCTCTGTCACCCAGGCTGGAGTGCAGTGGCAGGATCTTGGCTCACGCAACCTCCGCCTCCCGGGTTCCAGCGCTTCTCCTGCCTCAACCTCCTGAGCAGCTGGGATTACAGGCGCATGCCACCACGCCCGGCTAATTTTTGTATTTTTAGTAGAGACAGGGTTTCTCCATGTTGGTCAGGCTGGTCTAGAACTCCCGACATCAGGTGATCCGCCCGCCTCGGCCTCCCAAAGTGCTGGGATTACAGGTGAGCCACCGCACCCGACCGTCTCTCGCGCATTGTGTAACTGGATTGCTTTCAGTTTGTTTTTGACTGTATTTTTATATTCTGTAGATGACTCCTTTGTCAAACAGGTGGTTTGGAAATATCTTCTCCCAGTCCGCAGCTCACATGCTCAGAGCTCTGAGGCTGTGTCCACCTGTCCTCTTATGGGTGTGGTTTGGGTGGCGGGTCTACGAACTCTGCCCAGCCCCAGGTCACAAAGGTTTTCTCCTAAAGGCCCTGCATTCTGATGAGCTGTTCTGTAGAGGGCGGGCTTAGGGCTTTGCCTACGGCTGCCCAGGTGCTGCAGCACCATCTGGTGAACGGGTTTTCTGCCTCCGTCTAAGCTCCGCTGGTCTCTCTTGTGTGGCCTATTTCTGAGTCCTCTCTTCTCTCCACAGACGTGTCTGTTTGCCATCACCGCAATGTTGATTTGTGGCTTCAGAGTAAGCCTCAAAGCCAGGAAGAGTGACTTCTCCCACGTCATTTTTCCACTACAAATATTCCAGGCATGGCCGGGCGCGGTGGCTCACGCCTGTAATCCCAGCACTTTGGGAGGCCGAGGCGGGCAGATCACGAGGTCAGGAGATCGAGACCATCCTAACACGGTGAAACCCCGTCTCTACTAAAAATACAAAAAAATTAGCCGGGCGTGGTGGCGGGCACCTGTAGTCCCAGCTACTCAGGAGGCTGAGGCAGGAGAATGGTGTGAACCCGGTAAGGGGAACTTGCAGTGAGCAGAGATCAGGCCACTGCACTCCAGCCTGGGCGACAGAGTAAGACTCCGTCTCAAAAAAATAAACTATTCCAGGCATCTAGTCCATCTGTCTTTCAAATACACTGTACAGTAAGCTCATTTATATCTAGGAAAATGCCTGCTGAGGCGCTGGCAGGAACTGTGTTAGGCTACAGATGCGCACAGGAGAGCGGCCACCTTACTGAGGAGCCTCCAGGCCGTGAGTGCAGCGTCCGTCCCTTCACTCGCATCTCCTCTGGTCTCTTTCACCACGGTTGGTTTTATAGTCCCACCATACAAGCCCTAGACATGTCTGGTCAGATTTATACCTAAATGTTTATTTTTTCTAAAAAAAAAAAAAAAAAAAAAAAAGGTGATTGTAAATGGTACTGTTTTAAATGTTGGCTTCCTTGTATAATTGCAAGTAAACAGAAATAGGACAGATTTTTGTGTGTTGACCTCGTATCCTGCGACCTTACTGAACTCACAGTTCTAAAAGATCTTTGTAGGTTGCTTCAGTCCCTGCACAGACAATCATGTCATCTGCAGACAGGAGCAATTTTATTTCTCCCTTTGTAGTGCGTGTAACTTCTGACCTCCTGTTCTTGCCAAATGGCAGCAGCTGGGACTTCCGACAAGTAGAAGTGGAGAAGAGACACTCCTGCCCTGTTCCTGATTTTAGGAGGATGGTTAAAAGTGATATTGGCTTGGCCGGGCAGGGTGGCTCACACCTGTAATCCCAGCACTTTGGGAGGTCACCTGAGGTCAGGAGTTTGAGACCAGCCAGGCCAACACGGTGAAACCCTGTCTCTACTAAAAATACAAAAATTAGCTGGGCGTGGTGGTGCATGTCTGTAATCCCAGCTACTCGGGAGGCTGAGGCGGGAGAATTGCTTGAAACTGGGAGGCGGAGGTTGCAGTGAGCCGAGATTATGCCACTGCACTCCAGCCAGGGTAACAGAGCAAGACTATGTCTCAAAAAAAAAAAAAAAAGATGTTGGCTGCAGGTTTTTTGAGACAGGGTCTTGCTCTGCTGCCCAGACTGGAGTGCAGTGATGCAATAAGAGCTCAGTCCCGCCTTGACCTCCTGGGCTCCAGCGATCCAAGTGATCTTCCCACCTCAGCTTGCCGAGTAGCTGGGACCACAGCTGCTCACCACCACAGCTGCTCACCCCCACAGCTGCTCACCACAGCTGCTCACCCCCACAGCTGCTCACCACAGCTGCTCACCCCCACAGCTGCTCACCCCCACAGCTGCTCACCCCCACAGCTGCTCACCCCCACAGCTGCTCACCCCCACAGCTGCTCACCCCCACAGCTGCTCACCCCCACAGCTGCTCACCACCACGAGCTGCTCACCACCACAGCTGCTCACCCCCACAGCTGCTCACCCCCACAGCTGCTCACCCCCACAGCTGCTCACCCCCACAGCTGCTCACCACCACAGCTGCTCACCACAGCTGCTCACCCCCACAGCTGCTCACCACAGCTGCTCACCCCCACAGCTGCTCACCCCCACAGCTGCTCACCACAGCTGCTCACCCCCACAGCTGCTCACCACAGCTGCTCACCCCCACAGCTGCTCACCCCCACAGCTGCTCACCACCACAGCTGCTCACCCCCACAGCTGCTCACCACCACAGCTGCTCACCACCACAGCTGCTCACAGCTACTCACCCCCACAGCTGCTCACCACAGCTGCTCACCACCACACCTGGCTAATTCTTACAGGGGTCTCACTATATTGCTCAAGCTGGTTTCAAACTCCTGGGTTCAGGAAATCCTCCCACGTTGGCTCCCAAAGCACTGGGGTTACAGGTGTGAGCCACTCCACCTGGCCTGGCTGTGGGTTTCTAGACATGCTTGTTACCAAGTTGATGACGTTCTGCTCATGACTGGTTCTCTGACATTGTTACCATAAAAAGGTACTGAATTTTGTTAAATGCCTTTTCTGCATTGTTGATGTGATCACGACTCTTCAGCCAGTTAATATGATATTGGGTTAGTGCAAAAGTAACTGTGGTTTTTGCTATTACTTTCAATGGCAAAACCACAATTACTTTTGCAGCAACCTAAATAGATTTTAACAATTCTGAAATGTCAGCCTTGTATTCCTGGAACAAATCTTACTTGATCTTGGTGTAGAATTCTCTTTATATACTGATAAATTCTATTTGCTGAAGTTTGGTTGAAGATCTGTGTGTATATTCATGGGGAATATGGGCCCAGTTTTCCTTTTTGGTGCTGTTTCTGTTTGATTTTGGTATCAGGGTGACAGTATGAGCTTCGTAAAATCAATTAGAAAGTGCTCCCTCTCTCCTGCTTCCTGTGAGAGGGTGGAATTGGCATTCTCTCAACATTCGGTGAAATTCTCCAGTGGCCCAGGTGGGTCCACAGGTTTCCTTTTTGGGAAGTTTTTAATTATGAATTTATTTTCTTTGTATTTATAGAATTTTTCTTTTTTTTCTTTTTTTTTTTTTTTTTTGAGACGGAGTCTTTCTCTGTCCCCCAGGCTGGAGTGCGGTGGCGCGATCTCGGCTCACCGCAACCTCCACCTCCTGGGTTCACGCCATTCTCCTGCCTCAGCCTCCCAAGTAGCTGGGACCACAGGCGCCCGCCAGCACGCCCGGCTAATTTTTTTGTATTTTTTAGTAGAGACGGGGTTTCACCGTGTTAGCCAGGATGGTCTCGATCTCCTGACCTCGTGATCCACCCGCCTCGGCCTCCCAAAGTGCTGGGATTACAGGCTTGAGCCACCGCGCCCGGCTATTTATAGAATTTTTCAAAGGATCTACTTGATATTGGGTAAGTTGTGGCAGTAACTGGTTTTGAGGAATTTGTCAATTTCACGGAAGTTGTCAAGAATACTGCACAGAGGCGCCTGCACCCGTGACCCTCGTAGAGCCTGTGGGGTCTGCGGTGGTGCCTCCTGCACCACCCCACTTATTGATGACCCGGGTCACTCCTCCCCGCAGTCCCGGGAGAGGTCTGTGGGCTTCAGAACTGGCTTCTGTCCCTGTGTTCCACTGCACTGCCCGTGGCTCCTCATTCTTTCTTTAGTTCCGCTTGCTGTAGGCTTATTTCGCTCCTTTTTTTTTCCAAATGTCTTGTGCAGAGAGCTCAGGTTACTGCCGGGACATTCCAGCTTTTCCATAGCAAGCTCCCATGGCTGGGGGTGTCTCCGCACTGCCTGGTGGGGCCCTGGGCTTTCCTAGGCTGCACCTGCATCTTCACTCAGCTCCACGCATCATTTCCCTCAAGACCTCCTCTCTGGCCCAGGTGTCATTTGAAAGTGTGCTGTTTTGTTCCCAAGTGTGAAGATTCTTCCATTCTATTTCACTGTGGTCAGACAGCACACCGCAGAATCCTAGTTCTCTGAGGACAGGGCCTGCGTGGAGGAGGCTCCCACAGTGCATGCAAAGGTCCGTGCCTGCAGCTGGTGGGCCCTGCTGGCTGGTGCCTCCACCCTTCTACATCCTCGCAGCCTTCAGTACAGCTGCTCCGTCCCGTGTCGGGACAGCAGTGCTGACGTCGCCAGCTATGATTTGGGTTTGTCTATTTTTTCCTTCAGTTGTATCGGCTTTGCTTTGTTCAGAATTGCTGTCTTCCTAGAAGGCAGGATGGTTTCAGGCCGCCCACCGAGCCAGCAGGCGGAGGGCTGGGGCTGTGTCTAGGACACAGACGGCGGGGATCCCTGGGAGTCCACTCCTTCTGCCCCAGTGTCAGCTGCCCAGGGGAGTCAAGGCACATGCAGGTCTCCTCCCGAGGGCACGGCCCCCACAACCCCACCGTGCTCAGACAACATAAGACAGAGGCCACAAAGGGAAAGAAAATACAAAAGAACACGGACAGAAACACTCATGGATGTCCTCAAAAGACACAATAAATCCCCCAAATCATCCGAAACATAAAAAGAACATTCAAAGACGAAAAAACTCTTGGGACTTCGTGACAGAACAGAAGGCACTTCAGATGCGAGCTCGTGAGAGCAGAGTGAGGACTCGAAGCAGCCCGGGAGAGAGTGAGGACTCGAAGCCAGCCCTAGACATCCGACGCCGACACCTGCTCGCAGGAATCTGAGGCACTCAGGGCGGACAGGAGAAACGATGAGGAGACGGGAGATGCTCCCGGGGCTGAGCAGGAGCCGACGCCATCGCCTGGGGCTGCATGCTGGAGCGTCCGGGGGTCACTGGCACCAAGAAGGATCCCAAGGTGGAGCAACTTCCCACCCAGGATTCCACCCGATGGCCAGGCGAGTGCACGCGAGGCCCCTTCAGATGATCGTCCCCCCGCTGCCAATGCCTGTTCTGAGAAGCCACAAGGACCCCAGGGGGATGCATCTTGGGAGTGAACCCAGAGACCCAGGGGCATCAGGTCAGCCCAAGGAGACTCGAAGCCACAGCACCCGGGCCGGGCCTGAGGCAGACGCGGGACTGGAGAGGGTGGGCTTGGTTCTTGTGGCCGACAGCCAGCACGCTCCGAGCACAGCCTCGGGGGCTGAGCAGAGCCCAGCCACACCCCACTTCCATGCAGAGACCCCACTTCCCAGACGGCCCCCACGGCCCTGAGGGCAGGACGGATCACAGAGCACAGTGCCGGTGGGGGCTGGCAGCAGCGCCAGCATCAGCAGCTCCTGGTTTTAGCTTGACAGTTGGCAGTCGCCTGGAACCGGTGCAGACACGCTGTGCCCTTGGGCTCACTGTGCTCTGGGCTTGGGGGTCTTGGTGAACAGAGGCAAAGACTTCACTTTGGGCAGCTCAGAGTCAGACAGATAAGAATAAACCTCCTACAAGGAAACAGCTTCCACACCCCCAACATGCCCTCCATGTTACCTTGGAGGCCGGAGCTGAGGTCGCCAAGGTCAGCAAATGGGTCCGGGTTCTGAGACTTGGTCCAGCTGGCCTGAGAGCCACAAGGGGCCGGCTGACCTCCAGGAGAGAAGAGGGGGCCTGGAGAAGGGGCACAGGGCATTAGAACAAGCACCACCTGAAGCGAAACACACCCTCCTGGGACCTCCGATCGCGCCTCCTTACGACGTGACAGCCTCACTCCTGCCTGAGAGCTGGCACCTGCACGGCCTGCGTGCACGAGACCAGCCAGGACGGAGGTGTGTGTGGTGGACGCTGCCTCCATGCCCCATGCTGCTCCTCGGGGAAAACAGCTTCACAACTCACACCCAGAACCAAACCATGTTCATATCATTAGGATTAGGATTCTGCAGTACCACTTTCTGGAATCTATCTAAAATGTGAATGTTCTTCATGATACTCTTTATAACAGCATCAATTTGAGAATATCCTGAGTATAAAATCATAAAATACAGGCTGGGCAACATAGAAAGACCCTGTTTCTACCAAAAAAAAAAAAAAAAAATCCAGCCACAGTGGTACATGCGTCTGGTCCCAGCTACCCAGGGGGGCTGCAGTGGGAGGATCACTCGAGCCCAGGGGTTGACGGCTGCAGTGAGCCGAGAGTGATGCCACTGCACTCAGCCCCAGTGACAGAATGAGACTCTGTCTCACAAAAAAGAAAAGCCGTTGCAGAGCTACTTGATAGATGCCACGCAGTCATTAAAACCAGGCTCCATGTATAGAGTCCTCCTGGATCTATTCGAGGAAAAAGATGAATTCCTGAGGCCAAAAAGTGAGCACAGAACATGAAATGATTCTCAAAAGAAATACACGTAACCAAAACCACTCAAACTGAGAGTCAACCTCATTCATAAGAAAGAAATCAAACTGGCAAGACACCTTCGCAGTGATCATCCAACCAGGAGACAAACTGGAGATGGGAGCTGCCCCTGGGCAAAGATGTCCTGAAGCGCACTCAGGGGGACGGGCACCCAGGCCCTGGTGCACCGTGCACTGCACTTGGGACAGGCACCCAGGCCCTGGTGCGCCTCGCACTGCACGCGGGGGGGATGGGCACCCAGGCCCTGGCGCGCCTCGCACTGCACTGGAGGGGACGGGCACCCAGGCCCTGGCGTGCCGCGCACTACACTTGAGGGGACGGGCACCCAGGCCCTGACGTGCCTCGCACTGCACTGGAGGGGATGGGCACCCAGGCCCTGGCGTGCCACGCACTGCACTTGGGGGGACGGGCACCCAGGCCCTGACGCGCCTCGCATTGCACTGGAGGGGACGGGCACCCAGGCCCTGGCACGCCTCGCACTGCACTGGAGGGGACGGGCACCCAGGCCCTGGCACGCCTCGCACTGCACTGGAGGGGATGGGCACCCAGGCCCTGGCAGGCCTTGCACTGTGCACTCGGGGGGATGGGCACCCAGGCCCTGGCACGCCGTGCACTGTGCCTCTCGGAGCTCTGCGGACAGTGTGTGTTCCACCCGCTGAGGGCTGTGGCAACTCTGTGTCCAGCACCATTTTCTGCACGCCATGTGCACTGTGTGTCCCTGTGCCCCATTTTGGGAATTGTAATATTTCAAACTTCTTCATGATTGCATCTGCTTTGATGATGTGTGTTCCATGAGCTGATGCTGCTGCTCTAATTGTTTTGGGGTGCCATGAACTGTGCCCATAGAAGATGGTGAGCTTAACTGATAATGTGCTGTGGCTGCTCCACAGACCAGCCGCTCCCCGTCTCGCTCCTTCTCAAGCCTCCCTATTCCCCAAGACATGACCATACTGAAATTAGGCCAATTCAGAACCTACAACGGTCTATAAGCGTTCAAGTGAATCCAAGAGTTTCAAGTGTCTCACTTGAAATCAAAAGCTAGGAACGACTGAGCTTAGTGAGCGAGGCACGTCAAAAGCAGAGGAAGGCCGGGAGCAGCGGCTCAGGCCTGTGTTCCCAGCACAGTGGGCGGCTGAGGCAGGAGGGTGCTTGAGCCCAGGTGTTCAAGGTCAGCCCGGACAACACGAACCCCATCTCTACGAACCCCATCTCTACAAAAAATAAATTTAAAAAATTAGTTAGGCATGGTGGTGAGCGCCTGTAGTCCCAGCTACCCGGGAGGCTGAGGTGGGAGGATCCCTTGAGCCCAGGAGGTTGAGGCTGCAGTAAGCCATGATGGTGCCACTGCATTCCAGCCAGAGCAAGAGCAAGACCCTGTTTCTAGAAAAAAAAAAAAAGAAAGCCGAGATAAGCTACAAGCTAGGACTCTTGCACCAGCAAGCCAAGTTGTGATTGCAAAGGAAAAGTTCCTGAAGGAAATTAGAATGCCACTCCAGTGAACACATGATGATAAGAACACAGACCAGCCCCACTGCCGATTCAGAGGAAGTTCGGGTGATCTGGAGAGAAGGTCGGACCAGCCCCACTGCCGATTCAGTGGAAGTTCGGGTGATCTGGAGAGAAGGTCGGACCAGCCGCATTGCTGATACAGAGGAAGTTCGGGTGATCTGGAGAGAAGGTCAAACTAGCCACAACATCCCCCTAAGCCAAAGCCTAATCCAGAGCAAGGTCTCAACTCTTTCAATTCTATGAAGGTGGAAAGAGGTGAGGACGCTGCAGAAGAAAAGTGAAGCCAGCAGGGGCTGAGGCTGAAGGAAAGACGCCGTCTCTGCAACGTACAAGTGCAAGGTGAAGCAGCAAGCGCTGACAGGGAAGCTGCAGCAAGTCATCCACTAAGATCCGGCTGAGACCACTAATGAAGGGGCTGCACCCGCCAGACTCTCCACGCAGATGAGACGGCCTTGTATGGGAAGACGCCATCTAGGACTTTCATAGCTAGAGAAGAGAAGTCAATGCCTGGCTTTAAGGCCTCACAGGGCAGGCTGCCTCTCTTGTGAAGGGCTAATGCAGATGGTGGCTTTAAATGAACACAGTGCCCATTCACCATTCAAAAACCCTAGTGCCCTTAAAAATGACTCTAAATCGACCGGGCACAGTGGCTCACGCCTGTAATCTCAGCACTTTGGGAGGCCGAGGCGGGCAGATCACGAGGTCAGGAGATCAAGACCATCCTGGTTAACACAGTGAAACCCCGTCTCTACCAAAAATACAAAAAATTAGCCGGGCGCAGTGGTGGGCGCCTGTAGTCCCAGCTACTTGGGAGGCTGAGGCAGGAGAATGGCATCAACCTGGGAAGCGGAGCTTGCAGTGAGCCAAGATCACACCACTGCACTCCAGCCTGGGCAACAAAGAGAGACACCGTCTCAAAAAAAAAAAAAAAAAAGATTCTAAATTGACTTGCCTTGCGCCATAGAAATGGCACAGCAAAGCCTGGATGGCAGCCATCTGTGTACAGCATGGTTTATGGAATTATTTTAAGTCCACTGTTGAGACCTACAGCTCAGACAAAAGATTCCTTTCAAAATACGACTGTTCGCTGACACTACGGACAATGCAGCTGGTCACCCAAAAGCTCTGACAGAGATGTACATGGAAAGTCACGCTGCTTTCGTGCCTGCTAACACCACATCCGTTCTGCAGCCCTTGGACCAAGGAGTCGTGTAGACTTCCAAGTCTCACTGTTTAAGAAACACATTTCTCAGGCTATAGCAGCCACAGATTCCTCTGATGGATCTGGGTAAAGTTCACTGACAACCTTCTGGAAAGGATTCACCATTCTAGATGCCATTAAGAACATTCCTGATTCACGGGAGGAGGTTAAAACAGCAACATGAACAGGAGTTTGGGAGAAGCTGATCTCAACCCTCAAGGATGACTTTGTAGAGTTGAAGACTTCAGTGGAGGAAGTCACTGCAGATGTGGTGGAAATAGCAAGAGAACTAGAATTAGAACTGGAGCCTGAGGATGGAACCGAATTACTGCAATCTCAGGATGAAACCTGAACAGATGAGGAGTTGCTTCTCACGGATGAGCAAAGAAAGTAGTTTAATGAGATGGAATCTAGTCCTGGTGAAGATGATGTGAACACTGAAATGAGGCCGAGGGTTTAGAATATTCCGTAAACTTAGTTGATACAGCAGTGGCAGGTTTGAGAGGACGGAAAAAGCTCCATGTGGGTAAATGCCATCCGAGAGCACTGCAAGCCGCAGGGAACCTTTTGTGAAAGGCAGAGACAATCATGTGGCGAACTTCATCGTCTTATTTTCAGAAACGGCCACAGCCACCCCAGCCTTCAGGAATCAGCACCCTCATCAGTCAGCAGCCATCCACATTGAGACAAGACCCCCACCAGCAAGATCAGGATCGTTAGCATTTTTTAGCAATGAAGTATTTCTAAATCAGGGTAACTATATTTATTTTTTAGACATAATGCTATTGCACACTTAACAGACCATGGCCAGGCCGTGGTGGCTCATGCCTGTAATCCCAGCACTTTGGGAGGCCGAGGCAGGTGGATCAGAAGGTCAGGAGTTCGAGACCAACCTGACCAACATAGCGAAACCTGTCTCTACTAAAAATACAAAAATTAGCTGGGCGTGGTGGCAGGTGCCTGTAATCCCAGCTACTCAGGAGGCTGAGGCAGGAGAATCACTTGAACCCAGCAGGCGGAGGTTGCAGTGAGCCAAGATTGCACCACTGCACTCCAGCCTGGGCAACAGAACAAGACTCCATCTCCCAAAAAAACAAACAAAAAACCAGACTGCAGTATAATGTAAATATAACTTTTAGCTGGGTGCAGTGGCTCACGCCTGTAATCCCAGCACCCTGAGAGGCTGAGGTGTGTGGATTGCCTAAGCCCGGGAGTTCTAGACCAGCCTGAGCAACATGGCAAAACTTTGTCTCCACAAAAAAAATTTAAAACGTAGCTGGGCATGGTGGCACATTGCCTGTAGTTCCAGTTACTCGGGCGGCTGGGGTGGGAGGATCGCTTGAGCCCAGGAGGTCAATGCTGAAGTGAGTAGAGATTGCGCCACTATGCTCCAGCCTGGGTGACAGAGCAAGACCCTGTCTCAAAAACAAAAACAAAAACAAAACCCCACACAAAAAACTCCCGTAACTTTTATGCTTACTGGGAAAACAAAATCTGACTGGCTTTCTAGGGGTGTTCGCTTTGACTGTGGTCTGGAAGCAAATCTGCGACATTGCTGAGGCCGGCCCGAGACGCAGCTGCAGCATACGCATCTGCGCTACCAGAGATGCCGCGGGAGGGCCGGTTCCAGGGTGACGGGAAGGACAGACGCTCACAAACGCGACTGCTGTACGCGATCCCCTTCCTGACAGGGCACGGGACGTCGCAAACACGGACTGCTGTATGCGACCCCCTTCCTGACAGGGCACGGGATGCTCACAAACGCGACTGCTGTACGCGACCCCTTCCTGACAGGGCACGGGAGGTCGCAAACACGGACTGCTGTACACGACCCCTTCCTGACAGGGCACGGGACATTGGCCGCAACACCGAAACAAGACCTGTGGGGTCAGCTTCACTCACAAACCCCTTCAGGAGGGAACAGCCACAGGGCGCTACAGGCAGAACAACCAGGTGGTCCACAGAGTGTGGGGCATGAAATCGCATCACAAACGCAGACGCCCTGCCGGGTGGGAGGAGAAGGACACTTTGGGGGTGCTGCTGACGTTCAGGAGCTGCTGCAGCTCTGCGACGCCAAGTCTGTGTCCCTGTATACCCCAGTCACACCAGGTGAGTGAGGCCGCTGCAGCCATACCACAGCCTTGTGTGTGGAGCCGGCACCACCAAGCACACCCCAGCCCTTCCTTCGGTCTCTGCGCAGAGAGGGCCCTGTTACAGGCATGTGTGAAATAGAGACGGGCCACAGCAGCTGCATGTCCTGGGAGCCCCGTCCTTGGTGGGTGGTGGCCATACCTTCCGTGGCTGGCGTGGGGGCCACTGCCGACGCTGCAGTCTCGGTCCAGGCAGCCCATCCTCCCAGCAGGTCTGGGTTGCTGGACGAGGCTGTCATCTTGCTGGGCTCTCCTGGCAGATCCCCTGGGAAGAAGGAACCAGGAGAGAGCACAATTTGGTGTCTCAGCAGTAGCCAAATGTGGTGGAGCGCCAGGCTGTGCTCAGGGCCCCAGGAGCCGACCCCTCTTGCACTCATGCTGAGCTGAGGCTGGGCTGACGGCCTCTCTCTTCCTGACGGGCCCTGAGGATGCATCACATCACACAGAACTGAGCGAGTGGACGTAGGGGCACCAGCAGGCAGAGCAGCTCGCAGGCGAGGCTGAGAACAAGCATCTGTGCGTTCCCATCCGAAAGGGTTTGTCAGGACCCCACTTTCTGCAGCCATCCCCACAGCCTGCGTTCCCGCCTCTCCTAAAACCCACCAGAGCCTGCGGTGGCTCCACCTGGCTGAGCTACCTTCGGCAGACAGAGGGCCCAGCAGGTCCTGTCTGCCCTGGCTCTGGCCACGCAGCACACCTCTGGCGGCACCCGCCCCAACGCTGCAAGGCTGCGCTCCACACGCTCACCCACACGCCATCCTGCAATGGTCATCGTCATCCCAGAGCGCACCATGGACCACGCTGCTGCCTCCTCAGGAGAGAGAACCCGGGCTCCTTCCCCTAGGACCACACTGGAGGGGCAGCCCAGCCATCTCCCAGGGCCTGGCCCACAGGCGTCTGTCTAAACAAGCCATGCTGTGCCCGGCGCCTGGCCTCCTCCTCACAGACACAGTGCCCCAAGGCCCCCGCTGCACTCAGACCAGGTCAGCTTCCCGGACCCTGGGTCCCCCAACCGCCTCCCTCTGACCTCTCAGCCCCACACAAGCTCTGCGTGCAGGTGGCCTTCTCTGCTAACAGCTGCAAGGCCTGGGCCTGAGGAGGCCTCGAGAAACACCTGTTGCCAGTCACAGATGACCGAGGCACGGCAGGCCCCCACAACCTGTTCCAGGTTTGGGGATCATTCGAGGAGACAGAGCAGGGAGCAGTCTGTCCTGACCTCTGGGACATCCTGCAGGATGCTTGGGCCGCAAGGAAGGGCACCTGGAGGCCACACAGTCCAGCCCCACCACTGCCTGAGACCCACTGCTCTGCTTCCCACCACAGGCTGCGGTCCTGAGGGAGGCAGTCACAGAGAGCTGGCTGCCAGGCGAGAGGCGCTTACCCAGCTGCAGGAAGTCGGCGCTGCAGGACGGGGGCGGAGCGCTGTGGGCAGACGGGAAGGATGGTGGGACGGTCACAGAGTCAGAATTGAGAAATTCGCTGAAGAGATCAGGATTGGTGCAGGGCTGGGAGTCGCTGCCTGAAGACAGCAGGAGCGGGCCAAAGGGGTCAGCTGTGGGGACAGGTGAGCATGGGGAGGACTCAGCCCGGCTGCCTGGGGACAAAGGAGCCCAGCTCTGGAGTCAGGTCTGCCCAAGAGGCCACTCCAGCTGGGCAGCCCAGACCCCACAGCTGCCCTCGCAGGGGCACTGAGGCAGTGAGCCCAGGGGCCCCCCGTGCCCCACGCCTCCCCATGCCCCATGCCTCAGGATGACTTTCCCACAGACACAGCAACACTGCTGAGATGGAGAAGCCAGCAGCTCCCAGCCCGTGAGCTCAGGCAGGCAGCGCAGAACCCTGCCGTGACCCCGAGGCTGCTCCTGGGGGAGGTGGGGGGAGGGCACGTTCCCTTCCTGCAAGCACCTTCGAGACATGCCCATGCAGTGAGAATGACTCAGCCTCATCACTCATCTACCGTGAAGCCACTCGCCTTCAGAACAGAAACACGTACCAGCGGCAGGGGGCCCTCCTCTTGGGGTGCTCTGCACGCTCAGGGGAGGGGCCGGGCTTGCCAGGAGCAGGGGGGCCTCACCGAGCAGATCCTCCGGGGGCCCCTGGGAGGTGGCCTCGGGGGGCCCAAGGAGGCAGCTGAGCAGGTCGGTGTTGCTGGAGGGGGCCCTGCAGGCCTGCGGGGGTACAGCTGGCCCTGCGCCCACCTCGGAGTGCAGGCCCAGGAGGTCCACCCCGTCTTCCTGTGGCACAGGCTCCGGCAGCACAGCCGGCGTCTCCACCTCAAAAGCCAAGTCCTGCTGTACCAGCCCTGCTGCCGGGCCGGGGGGCTCCGGGTTGGCCCTGGGCTCCTGGCCCTCGCTGGAGATCGGGGAGCCCCCTTCATCTGACACCTCACTCTCGTCTCTGTCCTCCATCAGGGCAGACTCGCTCTCCTTGGGAGAGGCATTTTCTGCACCTGTCTCTGCCTCTTTCTCTTCTGTGAAAAAGAAACAAAACCACAGGCTGGTGAGACCACACGGCACGTCCCCTCAGGGCCTCCTTGGCCCACGGCCTTGGTGAACCCACATGGCCAGCACCAGGGTCCCCATGGCACGACCCCTCGGTACCTCCTTGGCCCAGGGCCTTGGCAAACCCACATGGCCAGCACCAGGGTCCCCACGGCACGGCCCCTCGGTACCTCCTTGGCCCAGGGGCCTTGGCAAACCCACATGGCCAGCACCAGGGTCCCCATGGCACGGCCCCTCGGCACCTCCTCGGCCCAGGGCCTTGGCGAGTGCTGCAGAAGCTTCTGGGTGGGCGGTGGGCGGGGGGGTTGTTCCTGAGGTGTCTCCAGCACGCCCACCTCCAGCCTGTGCCTCAAGGGTCTGCCTGCAGCTCTCTCCGCCTGGGCCTCCGCGGTGCCTCAGGCTGAGTCAAGTGGGGGCCGCATGGCAGCACTGGGGGGGAGGAACACCAATCGAGGGTGCTCTGGGAACAGGCAGCGGAAGGGACGACCCTGCTGGGACAGCCAAGAGTGCTGGGACAGGAAGTGGCAGGGGCGTCCCTTGGGGTGTGTCTGGGGCGAGGTCCAGTGACAGCGCCCAGGTGTTTTCCTGAAAAGCCTCGGAGGGGCTGGGAGCCCACTGGGGGCTGTGGGCAGAGAGAGGTGTGGGATCCTAGGTGGGGACAGACTGTCCCTCCGCCCAGGCCCTTCCCCTGTACCCCGGGGCCCCGCCAGCATGGCCCACGCTGCCAGACTCCCCAGGCCCACAGACTGAGGTGAAGAGCGAGGGTCAGTATTTCAGACTTTGTGGGCATGTTCTTTTCTTTTCACCTTTAAAAAGATATGAAATCATTCTTAGCTCGTGAGCCATTAAAGAACGGGCTGACGTGCCGGGTGCACAGCCCCACTGTGGTGCAGCTCAGCTCTGCCCGAGGCCCGTCTCCCAAGACGCTTCCCATGCCCCAGGACACCTCCAGACCAGGGGCCTGCCCTCTGCAAGTGGCCCGGTCCAGGGACGCTGCCTACCCTGCCAGTCCAGCGTGTGCAGGAAGCGGCTGGCGTCCGCGCTGCTGCTTGGCGGTGAGTCGGAGTCCGTGGGTTCGGCTTCCGGGGACCCTGCCCCAGCATCATACTGAGCCGTGGAGCCGGGCTGCCGGGGAAGCTCCGGCTTCCCTGCAGGAGACAGAGGGCGTCAGGGCACCGGCACTGGCCAGCAGCCTCGGGGCAACACTGACCCCAGAGCTGGGAAGTGCAGCCAGGCGGGCGCCAGCCCCGTGGCAGGCCAGGCCACTGGTAGAGCAGACCAATGACATGACGGGGAGGGGATCTCTGTGAACAGATTCCTGCTATCCACTCGGATGCTGCTCTGGGCCATGCGTGCACACTCGGGCACAGCACACGCACAAGGAACCCACCACTGAGGCATCAAACGCCACAGATGCAGGGTACACATGAATACACACAGCACACAGATGCACAGTACACACAAACACACACACAGCACATACACAGATGCAGGGTACAAATGAATGCACATACAGCGCACACACAGATGCACGGTACACACGAATGCACACAGAGCACGCACACAGATGCATGGTACACACAAATGCACACAGAGCACACACACAGATGCACGGTACACACGAATGCACATACAGCATACACACAGATGCACGGTACACACGAATGCACACACAGCACACACACAGATGCAGGGTACAAGTGAATGCACATACAGCGCACACACAGATGCACGGTACACACGAATGCACACACAGAACACACAGATGCACGGTACACACAAATGCGCACACAAACACACAGATGCACGGTATACACGAATGCACACACAGCACATACACAGATGCATGGTACACGCAAATGCACACACAAATGCACTGTACATACACAGATGCACAGTACACAGGAATGCACACAGCACACACACAGATGCACAGTACACAGGAATGCACACACCACTCGTGCACACACATATATGGCACATGGGCACACGCCACCCATGGACACATACACAGCCCGCACACGTCACACATACAGCCTCTTTCAGGGACGCTGAAGATGCTCAGAAAAAAAACACAAACACTGCAAACCGAGAGCCGAGAACAAGCGTGGCGTGGGCAGTGGGCGGCCCTGGGCCCACCTGCCAGCGCTTCCTGGGCTGCCTTTTTGAAGAGCGAAAGGAGCGAGGGTTCTGTTCCACGTGCTGCCAGCAGGCCCGAGGCTCACAGTGAGAGTGGACGTGTGTCCAGCACATGTGACAAAAATCTGACCCAGACACACACCCGGGACAAAACCCCGCTTCGCTCCAGGAGCCCGGGTTTTCCTGCCTCTGCCTCTGTCCCTGCCCACGGGCCTCAGAAATTGCAGCCTGCGAGTCCTCCTTCTCTGGTGTAGCCAACATCCATGACGGAGTTTCCAAAACCTCCTGCAGCCCAAGCTGCTCAGGGCCTGGGTGCAGCAGCAGGCATGGTGGCCCAGCCCTGCCAGAGTTCGGCCAAAGGGGTCTCTCTCCACAGACACTCACCAGAACAGGATTCCCTCGATTCACCTGTGGGATCTTACCAAACTTAGATAGAATGTCTTGCTGCTCCTCCCGGCTGGAAAACAGGATTTTGGGGTTCAGCCCCCTCATGCTCGAGTTCTCCCATGGCGGGGCTTCCCGGCTCGGCCTGTCCCTGGGCTCCACCTCCACTTCTAGGTTCACTTGAAATAAATCCGGGTATTTCTCTTGAATGTCACACGCGTCCAGGTCATACCTGCAGTTACGAGTAGACGCCACTTAGGAAGGCTGTCCAAGTCGTCTGTAAGTCCCTTGAACATTCACTAAAGAAACGTGCACGGAAACAGATGGCAGCTGCAGGCAGCGGGGCGAGAACAACCAGGGCAGCTGGCCACCCCCGCCTGCGGAAGCTGGAGCCCTGTGAGCCGACCCAGCAGCTGTCCCAGGAACCCACAGGGCACCAGCACCCCCTGGTCACGGCCCCAGAAGAGCCTCATTTCACTCGCTCCTCGGACGTCACAGTGGGGATGCCCACGACTGTGTTCAAGGCAGAGGGGCACCGGGCGGGGCCACCATGTTTCCTGCAAGTCCAGGGGAGGACGCATGCTCAGAGCAGACGGGACAACGTCCGGCGACTCTGGCACCCAGGCAGGCAGCTCTGAGGTGGGACTCCAGGTTTCCAAGGCAGGCGTTGGCCCTCACTGCCCAGCATACACAGACTTCGGCCACCTGGCAGCTCAGAGCACGTACTCTGGGATACTAAACGTGTTTTCCACAAAAATGACGACGTCTGCCCTGACAAAAATCCACAACTGTCAACAGATGCCCATAAAACCAAGACCTCTAGAATCCGGCTGCCAGGGAATTGGGAACATGATTCCGGGGAAAACAAAGCCGTGTCCACCGTGGGGCTGGGGAGGCAGCACTGGCTGAGCTGTGGGGAGCAGGGGCAGGGATCAACAGGGCCCGCCTTGGGGTGTTGGCCGCACGAGGAGACAGGTGTGACCTGACACTGACCATTTCCTGGCCCCACAGCTCTCTAAGGAATTCCAGGCTATTTCACACATTTCCTATGATCATCTTTGATCCCACTGTCATAAACTGCACTGATAAGCCCGGGCTCTCCAGCGGGCAGCAGGCTCCCCATGCCTGTCTTATTTTATGCCACCTAAAATCTCTACATGTTGAATTTCGTATACCTAAGAAAATAAAGAAGAAACACAAGAGTGGCGGCCAGTTCCTGGAAAACCCAGGCTACCAGCGTCTGCAGGGCCAGGAGCACCCGGAGCAGAGTGGGATAGGCCGACGGAGGGCAGGGCCAGGAACAGCCAGAGCAGGGTGGGATATGCCGAGGGAGGGCAGGGAGACAGGCCTGGCGGTCTGTGTGGGTCAGAGCCACTGCTGGTTTTAAATGTCACTTCTCTGAGCTCCACACATGCCTGTGATGTGTGAAGGCCTCTAGTTTGCCCCTTCCTGCTCACCCCTAAAACATCCTCTCCCTGCACGAGGGGAGAGCACCCTGTGCCTGCCCTGAGGGGTGGCCAACCTCACGCAGAGCAGCGCCCCCTCGATGCCCACTCAGGGCTCTGGGTGG
This sequence comes from Symphalangus syndactylus, assembly GCF_028878055.3. Classification (NCBI taxonomy): domain Eukaryota; kingdom Metazoa; phylum Chordata; class Mammalia; order Primates; family Hylobatidae; genus Symphalangus; species Symphalangus syndactylus. The sequence goes on from NC_072438.2 coordinate 10,204,113, forward strand.
AGATGGCCACGGCCGAAGCCGGGACTGACGTGCACTCCAGCCGGGGCCAACACGAGCTTCCCCCTGCACCCGAGCCTCTCTGCGTGCCGCTGTCTGTCGTCAGGAGTAGCAAGGACTGCACAGCGGTGGCACAGCTGGCGTGGAGATGTGCAGGAGGCAACGTCTGCAGAGGAGCCAGCAGAGAATCCGACGGCCACTGCAGTGGAGGCTCAGATCGGTCACGACCAAGGGCAGAGAGGCACAGCGGAAGGGGCACGGAGGGAGGGAGTGTGTTGGACAGACAGGCTTGGGTCCTGGGACAGACCGAACTTGGGCAGCCCCAGAGGGAGTGCTGCTCATGCCCAGCCTCCCTCCCCCAGCTGCCCCTTGAGATGGCCCTGGGCACTGGGCCTGCGGGCTCGGCTGACCCAGCCTGGCGCTGAGGGCACAATGAGGTCTGTGAGCAGGGCTGACCGCTCCCGAGAGCCCTGGACTGTGGAGGACACGGCCTCTGGCAGTGTACTGCCAGACTAGCTCCAACAGGGCAGAGGGGACTCCTGACAGGCTCAGCTGTTACACCTGTGCCATGGCTGCAACCCTGTGCCCCTCTCACCCAGGCACAGCGCAGGCTCGCCACGCAGGGAACACGCCTCTCACCCAGGCACAGCACAGGCTCGCCGTGCAGGGCCCACGCATGCTCCACATGCTCCTCTCCTGCTGCCCCGTGTCTAACTTCACATTCAGCCATCTCATTAGATCTATCTGCTCGTTCTGAGAGTGTGCAGGCTCCTTAGGGTTTCTTGCTGAAAACAATCACGCTACCTGTGAAAAGCAACAGCTGACACTTCCACTTCTTCCGCCCTTTCTTTCTTTTTCTTGCCTTACTGCACTGGCTAAGACCGACCATAAAATACTGGATAGTGAGAATGAAACCCTTGCTCTGTTGGCAAACTCAGGAGGGAAACGTCCAGATGGGTCATGAGCAGCTGTGGTGCTTTAGGGTTTCTGTGGCTACTCTTCATCGCCCTAAGAAGGTTTCCTTCTGTTCCTCTCTGCTGCGCACTTTGATGAGAAAGGAGCCCTCATTCTTATGCTTTATCTGCGAAAACTTCGCCTGGTTTTTGCCTTTGCTCGGCTAATGTGGTGAATTACGGTAACTGACCAACTTTCAAATGTTAAAACCACTTTCCTGAAATAAACCAGATGTCAAGACATGTTACCTTTGTTACATAACACTAGGTTCTTTTAGCTAACATTTTGTTTAGAATTTTTCTATCTAAATTCCTGAGATCTGGCTTGCAATTCTCCTTTCCAAGAGGTTCTTTTGTGTGCGCACACAATCACGGCTCACCACAGCTTACTAGGCCTCCCAGGCCCAAGTGATTCTCCCACCTCAGCCTCCTGAGTAGCTGGGGCCACAGGCGTGCGCCACCACATCCGGCTGATTTAAAAAAATTTTTTTTGTAGAGACAGGGCCTCACCATGTTAACTAGGCTGGTCTCGAACTTCTAGCTCAAGTGATCCTCCCATCTTAGCCTTCCAAAGTGCTGGGATTACAGGCGTGAGCTGCGGTGCCCGGCCTGCAGGAAGATCTTAAATTACAGAATACATTTCTTTCACAGACGTTCCAATGCCGTATTTCTTCACAGGTGTGTTTTGAGAGGCATTTGTCAGATAATTTGCCCATTCCACTCAGAATGGCGCTCCTCCCCGCACCTCACACGCTGTCTGAACGTCTACGGAACCCGTCTCCCTCGGTTTCCCACCCTGGGAGTCCGTGTTCTGTCTCCCTTTCTTGACCAGAGGAGTTGTTAAGGATTCAATTAATCTTTTCAGATAATCCAAAGAAACATCTTTTGGCTTTACTGACTTTTCCTATAGTACACTTGCTTTTTTTTTGAGATGGAGTTTCACTTGTCACCCAGGCTGGAGTGCAATGACACGATCTCGGCTCACTCCAAGCTCCGCCTCCTGGGTTCAAGCGATTCTCCTGCCTCAGCCTCCCAAGTAGGTAGCGTCCACCACCACGCCCATCTAATTTTTGTATTTTTAGTAGAGATGGAGCATCACCATGTTGGCCACGCTGGTCTTGAACTCCTGACCTCAGGTGATCCACCTGCCTCAGGCTCCCTAAGTGCTGGGATTACAGGCATGAGCCACCATGCCTGGCCAGTATGCTTGTTTTTAACTGAATTCTGTTCCTACCTTTGATTATTTTTTTCCACCTACTTTTTTGAGTTTAATTTGCTGTTCTGTTTCTAACTTCTTGAGATAACGAGTTTAGGTCATCAACTTCTAACATTTTCTTTTTTTCTTTTTTCTTTTTTTTTTGAGACAGGGTTTTGCTCACAGCTCACTGCAGCCTTGCAGCCTTGATCTCCCAGGTTCAAGCAATCCTCTTGCCTCCCAAAGTGTTGGAATCACAGCTGTAAGCCACTGTGCCCAACCAACCTTTCTTCCTTTTAATGTATGCGTTTAGGTTACAAATTTCCTCTAAACCCTGCTTTAGATGCACCCCACACATCTGGTAAGTGGTATTTTGATTATCACTGCGTTTAAAATATCTTCTCATTTCAACAGTGATTTCCTGTTTGGCACACAGGTTACTGAAGGAGCATACGGTCTCTGGGTGTTTTCCTGTCACTGATTCCCACTTTAATCCACTGTTGAGATGTCTTGAGACTTGCTGTACTACCCAACGTGGAGTCCACTTTAATAAACACCCACTTGAACAGATGCCATTTCTCCAAGTATTTGCTGAAGTTTGCAAAACTCAGGTCAAGTTGGTTAAACCTTGTAAAAAAAAAACTATAGGCCGGGCGCGGTGGCTCACGCTTGTAATCCCAGCACTTTGGGAGGCCGAGGCGGGCGGATCACGAGGTCAGGAGATCAAGACCACGGCGAAACCCCGTCTCTACTAAAAATACAAAAAAAAATTAGCCGGGCGTGGTGGCGGGCGCCTGTAGTCCCAGCTACTCGGAGAGGCTGAGGCAGGAGAATGGCGTGAACCCGGGAGGCGGAGCTTGCAGTGAGCCGAGATTGCGCCACTGCACTCCAGCCTGGGCGACAGAGCGAGACTCCGTCTCAAAAAAAAAAAAAAAAAAAAAAAAACAAAACTATATCCTGATGTTCCTGTCTATCTGTTCCACTGCCTGGGGAGAGAGGCGGCCATCAGCGTGGGCCTGTCAACTTCACCTCCCTTCTGCCCCTTTGTGCTGCCTGTACTGAAGCCATGTCATCACCCTCACCCCTGCAGCGTCACCCATCACCTGCTGCCTTGGTCTGTCCCACCTGATATCAACAGTGACACCAGCCTTCTTCCTGCTATGGTCTGCATGGCAAGTAATTTCCAATTATTCCACTTCAGCCTTGCTGGGTCTCCGTGTGCATGGGTTTTGAAGTATGGCTCCTGTAAGCAGTACAGACTTCAGTTTTGTGTGAGCTTGGTTTCTAATCCAGCCCGATTAACTAGAGTGTGTCTTCTATTCACCTTCAATGGGATGACTGACAGGCACAGCGGGGCGTCGGTCTACCAGCTGGCTGTTTTCTATCTATATCCCATCTGGGTTTGTTTCTTTATCTCTACATTGTTCTTGTGAATTAATCACATATTTTTTGTTATATTTTTCTTCTTGATTGTATCTTTAATCTGCCCTAGGGATAGGTACATTCCCTGCTTCCTGGTGACGGAGCTCCTGAAACACATTCACTTGGTTAATCCCCTCCTCGGCTGTGCGTGTGTGTGCACGCGCGCTGGTGCTCCTGCTGGTGTGTGCACAGGTGCGCACTGGTGCTCCTGCTGTCACGTTACTACCAAACAGGTTTTAAAACCCACGGGACGTTAGTATTGGTGTTTTAAGCAGCTGGTGCTGGTGTCATTTCACCACAGTCATGCATTCCAGCCTCCCTGCCCTTCCTTCCCCAGGCCGCAGGCTTTGCAGGCTTGCCTTGGATATTTGCTGAAATGAAGCAGTTCTGCCAACAATCAACTCTCTCATCCTTTGCTTGGCTGAAGACATCTTTAACTGGCTTTCATATTTCAAGGATAATTTCACCGGATATAGAATTCCTGTATTTTTCTCTCAGCACTTTAGAGACAGTGCGCCACGGCTGCCTTCGGGTGTCTCTCGGCACTTTAGAGACAGCGCGCCACAGCTGCCTTCGGGTGTCACTCTGCAGGTCATGCATTCCCACCCCTGTCCCATCCCCAGGGGCTGGAGATTGTTCTCTTTGGGTTCCAGCAATTCAACCAGGATGCTCTGAGGTACTGAACCTCTTTTCTTCTTTTTGTTAAAAAAAAAAAAGTATCCTCTTTGGCGTCTGCAGAGCTTCTGATTCCATGGTTCTGATGTCCTCCATCAGTTTAGGAAAATTTTTGGCCAATGATTTTTCAAGTATTATTTGTTCCACTCTCTCTCTTCTCCTAGAACTTCAGTAAAAGCACGCCAGGCCCCCGCGGTGCCAGTCTCTCTCATGACCCTCTCTGCACGTGTCTCCTTCCGTCGTTTCTTCGCTGCGCTGCCATCGAAGATCCTTTTCTACCAATTCACCGTCTGTTCTGCTGTGCCTATTCCACTGTTAACCATGTACTGAAGCCTTCATTTCGGCTGTAATATTTTTCAGTTCTAGAATTCACATCTGTCTCCTTTTTATGTTTCAGATCTCTGGCGAAATTCCCATCATTCCCCCGACTTTCTTGAATAATCAATCAGTTACCAAAGTCCCTGCCTCCTGCCTCCAGCATCTGGATCCCCGACAGGTCCTTCACCGACATTTTCCTCGTCACCATCAGTACCTTGGTCTTTAAAGCACTATTTTAAGCACCACCTCCACCGTGGCTGAAAACTCTAAGAGCACTGGGTGTTTTTCTTCCTCCAAAGGAGGAAAAAAGAAATGAAATTATTAAAGTTGTGAATATGTGAGTTAAAAAAAGAAAAGCGTAAGACACAACAAAGACAAGAGATGTAAAAAAAGAATCACAGAGACAGAAAAACACAAGACGCCCCGGTCTCCCAGTGCAGGCCGTCCGTGACAGCAGCAGGCACCAGCTCTTCCTGAGCTCACCCAGGCCAGGCCAGCACCCTTCCCAAGGTGCAGAACCCCCCAGCATCCCCGTGGGGCTGGCCCAAGGCTTCCCTTTGTCTACTGGGTAGGAACCAAGAGCACAGAGCCTGAACACAGCAGGCCCTGCAGCCACAGCCTCTGTCTTGGAAGCCGCCATGGGTGCCCCCTCTGGCTCCTGGAACAACGTTTGTTCCACTGTGTCTTGGCGGATAAACCTGCCTGTGGTTGAGTAGAAAGATCTCCAGTTAAATGGGAGGCCGAGGTGGGCGATCACTTGAGGTCAGGAGTTCAAGACCAGCCTGGCCAACATAGCGAAACCCACCTCTACTAAAAATACAAAAATTAGCCATGCGTGGTGGTGCAGATCTGTAATCCCAGCTACTCAGGAGGCTGAGGCGAGAGAATCGCTTGAGCCTGGTGGGTGGAGTTGCAGTGAGCCGAGATCGCGCCATTGCACTCCAGCCTGGGCGTTAGAGCAAGACTCTGTCTCAAAAAAAAAAGAAAGACCTCCAGTTAGAATCAGAACGCCCGAGTGTGAGAGCCTGCTCTGCTGCTCACCGCATCTGCACCTGAGCCTGCAGAGGGCAGGGTACACACAGGTGGGCGCCGAAGTCAAGAGGACAGGGAGCTAACAGGTGCTGGACATGGCGGGGGTGAGGGCCATCCCGTGGCTGTGCTTGTTTACAGAGGGAGCTAACAGCAGAGTGTGAGCCTCCACACAGGATCGCCCCGCATCATCTCCAACCTCCGCCTGGCAGGGCACTCTGCACACAGCAGGCTCAGGAACGTTTGCTAAGATGCAGCCGCCACCCGTTCACCTGCTCACGTCACGCCCGGGTGTGAGGGCTAAATTCTAACAGACACACACACCAACGGGGGGCAGAGCAGCAGCCACCGGGTCCACCCCAGCAGCCTGCACACGCGCAGCTCCTGGATGGCCCAGGAGCAGGCCCAGCGCCATCGAGTGGCAGTCACACAGCCCGCCACTCCCCCTGGCGCTCCCACAACTGGCCCACATGCAGGTGCTGCGGCACAGGGCACGTCCCTCCCCACCGAGCACACGCAGCACCAACATACTTGGCAAATTTCACAGTGGTGGCGTTCCGAGGCACAAACCCCGTGTGGAACTGAATCTGGAACATCTTCATGGATGCCATCTGCAAAGAGAGCAAACACGACGTCCCGCGTGGAGGGTGAATCCAGATCCTGGGGCCACAGGTGAATTTTTCCCAACGGGCGAGCTCTGAGAGCAGCTCATGGTGCTGGAGGCACAGACAGCGCCCCCGTGCCACATGTGGGGGAAGCGGGAGAGGGTCTGTGTGTGGCAGGTAGCCCCGAGGAGAATGCACGGGCCCACAAGCTGCTTCACGGCACTGCCGTGGGGGCTGCCCCAAGTGGACACGCAAACTCAGTCTCAATGGAAACGCCAGGCTTTTCAGGCTGAGATCCTGCCGCGTCCAGTGCACGGGGCAAGTAGGGGGCACTGTGGGGCAGTCGCCACATGAGAGCCCACAGCACTCACCAAACAGCGAGCACCCTGGACCCTCGGTGAGAAGTGAGCGCACCATGGCCCCCAGCCCCCCACGAGCCTGGGCGTGAGTGGGGAGCACCGGGCAAGCCACAGGCTCTCTCACCTTGGCCTGCAGCCGGCCGCCCAGAGTGGACCGGGCATGATAGATGACAATGAGCACGTCTCCTTGCACCGTGACGCCCAGGGGAATCACCGCTTTGCCATCCTCAATCTTAAAATCCCTAAGGACAGAATGACGAGAGAAAAATTAAACAAAAAAACCCCCCAAAACCAACCAAACAAAAACAACAACAAACAGAATGAGAAATTGTCCACTCAGCTAAAACGTGTGATACCCAATAAAGAATAACCCCCATGAAGAGCCTCACAAGAATTCTGACGTCTCCTGGACACTCGGATCCCTCTAACCTCCCGCTGCTGACCAGGATCCCAAGTGACCTGCCACAGACGCCACAGTTCCAAACACGTCCACCTCAGCAAGCGCCTGTCCCCGGCAAGGCCAGGGCTCCTCTTTAATGGTTTTCCGGAGGGGTGAGGCTGAGGGAGCACGGCGTGGGGCCGCCGCTGCACTCACCGCATCTTGTCGTACTCCTGGGAGGTGCTGGCCACACGCTCGTCCCCCACGTAGACCTCGCAGAAGGGCCTGCAGCCGCTCCTCTGCTTGCTGAACAGCGGCACGGGCGTCATGACCACGGCCCTCACCAGGATGGGCTTGCTGTGGGGTGTGATGGGCTCCTCTGCCACCATGTCACACATGTACTCGATGTACCTGGGGGCAGACGTGACGCGTCACCATGTGATGTGCCCTGAGAGGGGACCACACAGCTGATTTTGTCTTTCGAATAGGAGTCTTTCATGCTAGAAATTTCCCTTGTAGCAATGTTTTAGTTGCTCCTAACAAATCTGATGTTATAATTTTCATTTAGTTATATATATATATGTGTGTGTGTATACATATATGTATTTTTAAGACAGAGTCTTAAAAATACACCCTAGTTCAAGATATTTTTAAATTTCTCGTGATACTCCCACTTTTACTCATGGGTTATTTAGAAGTTGCTTAATTTTGAGGCCAAGCGCAGTGGCTCACGCCTGTAATCCTAGCACTTTGGGAGGCCAAGGCAGGTGGGCTGCCTGAGGTCAGGAGTTTGAGACCAGCCTGGGCAACATGGTGAAACCCTACCTCTATTAAAAATACAAAAATCAGCCAGACTTGGTGGTGTGCACCTGTAATCCCAGCTACTCGGGAGGGCTAAGGCAGGAGAACTGCTTAAACCTGGGAGGTGGAGATTTAGAGAGTTTTCCAGATATTCTTCTGGTATTGATTTCAATTTTTATTCCACTGTGGCCTGAGCGCATAGTTTGTCTGATTTCAAATTTTAAAAATTTATTGAGGTGTGTTTATAGCCCCAAATCTGAACTTTCTCCTTGCATATTCCACGTGCATTTGAAAGAAATAAATGTGTGTTTTTCTGTTGTTGGGTAGAATGTCCCAGAACGCTCTATAGCTGTGTCGGCCTTCGTGGGTTGGCACATTCGGTTCTTCTACAGCCCTGCTAGTGGTCTGTCTACTTGTTCTATGGATTACTGAGAGGAAAATGTTGAGGTCTATCCTACAACGAGTTGTCTAGTGCTCCTTCCAATTTGATCAGTTTTTGCCTTATGGATGTGGAATGGAATCTGTTTTCTCTGACCTTGGTAACACAGCTCTGGCTTTCCCGTGGCTGGCATTCCCATGGTGCCTCTGTGGAGCACAAACCCCCCGGAGTCTGCCTCCCACCTCGTGGCACCCACGCCCTGCAGGAGGCCCTCTCCCGGAGCTTGTGCGGGGCAGGCAGGTGACGCCACTTCTATGGTGACGGTGCAGACCCCATCTTCCCAGCCACAGGACACTGTGGTCCAGCTCAGTCAGCAGTGAGCCAGGACAGCCGGTCCTTCAGCCACAACAAATAAATCCTGCCAACAGCCCGAGTGGCCAAGGAAGCAGATTCAGAAATGAAAGACAAATCAGCTTTCTCAGAGTCAATGCAGTGAACACCTTGAACAGAGGAGAGGGCTCAGCTAAGCCTCAAGGTCCAGGGAGACCATGAGAGAACGGACGTGTGTGGTTCTAAGCCCGAGTGTTGTGATGGGTCATGTAGCAATGACTAGTACGCTCTTCCCCCACCACCCTGCTCTGAACCCACCTCTGCCTCCGTGCTGAAAGAGGGCTTCCTGCAGTGTGTGGCCGAGCTGTGCGTTTCTGTCCCATATGACAATGCCTGTCTTTTAAACAAAACCACTCATGTTCAGCCTGAACACTGATGTGGCTGGATTAAAATCTACCATCTTGCTGGCTGTTTCCTATTTGTTTGATCTGTTCTTGGTTTTTCTTCTTCTTTTTGCCTTCTCTTGGCAAGGTTTATGTTTTCGTTTTACTTCTTGTTGACTTCTTAATTACAGCACCGAAGAAAAGCCCTTACTGGTTGTTCTAGGCTTTCTGACGAGAACCTTGTGGCTGACATCTTTTTGTACCTGATGCATCTTCTTCTGGCCACCTCCAACACTTCCTCTGCGCTTGGTTTGCAGGAGTTCTGACCAGGATGCACCTGAGTGGGTTTTTGTGTGTTTGTCTTGCTTTCATCCTGCTTGGTGACCTCTGAGCTTCTTGAACCTGTGGACTGGTATCTGTTACTCATTCTGGGAAATCCTCAGCCATGATTTCTTCACTGCTCCCACTTCCCTCTTCCCTTTCTGGACTCCACGTGTGTGTGGCCCTGCCCGAGGTGGAGGCAGCTCTTGGGTGCTTGTTCTACCTCCCGCTTTCTCTCTGTCAGTTTCAGGATCTCTCGACCTGGCTCCAAAGGCCACTGACTCAGCCTTGGTGATGTCGAAGGCGTTCTCATTTCAGGGATTTCCATTTGCTTATTTCCTGGCATTTCCACGGCTCTGAAGAGTGGCCCACTGGACCGTGCACCTGCCTGCCTTCTGCATGAGGGTCCTCTTTCCACGGCTCTGACATGTGGACCACTGGACCGTGCACCTGCATGAGGGTCCTCTTTCCACGGCTGTGACATGTGGCCCACTGGACCGCGCACCTGCATGAGGGTCCTCTTTCCACGGCTCTGACGAATGCCCCACTGGACCGCGCACCTGCATGAGGGTCCTCTTTCCACGGCTCTGAAGAGTGGCCCACTGGACCGCGCACCTGCATGAGGGTCCTCTTTCCACGGCTGTGACATGTGGCCCACTGGACCGCGCACCTGCATGAGGGTCCTCTTTCCACGGCTCTGACATGTGCCCCACTGGACCGTGCACCTGCATGAGGGTCCTCTTTCCATGGCTCTGACGAATGACCCACTGGACCATGCACCTGCATGAGGGTCCTCTTTCCACGGCTCTGACATGTGGCCCACTGGACCATGCACCTGCATGAGGGTCCTCTTTCCACGGCTCTGACATGTGGACCACTGGACCGCGCACCTGCATGAGGGTCCTCTTTCCATGGCTCTGATGAATGCCCCACTGGACCATGCACCTGCATGAGGGTCCTCTTTCCACGGCTCTGACATGTGGACCACTGGACCGCGCACCTGCATGACGGTCCTCTTTCCATGACTCTGACATGTGCCCCACTGGACCGCGCACCTGCATGAGGGTCCTCTTTCCATGGCTCTGAAGAGTGGCCCACTGGACCATGCACTCTGCATGAGGGTCCTCAGCACATCAGTCAGTTACTTTAATTTCCCTCAGAGTCACAGGGTACAGCTCTTTCTCTCGTCTCCTCCATCTGGAGGCAGAAGAAAGGGTCTTGGCCAGGTCTGGGCCTCCCTCATAGTAGCTGTGCCCCCTTGCCCAGCCCTCACTCTCCCATCTGTCCTCTGGGTGCCCACAGAGACTGTGCCTTCCAGAGGGCAAGGACCCTTCCAGTCCTGCAACCCTGGAGGCTTCACTCGCCCACTGAGACACTTGGCCTCCACTGGTTGGACTCTTTCTGGCCTCCTTCTCTTCTGGGGTCCAGTTACGTCCACCCCAGACAGCACACACACACACGCCTCCTCCCACAGGCACCTGACTCTCCTTAGATTCTGGGCCAGCGATGTGAAAAGGCCATGAACTTGAAGCTGGTCCAGCTAGCTGCCTGGTGGGAGCAGCACTCTGTACCTCTCTGCTCCTCCAAGGAAGGAGCTGTGGGATTTGATGGGGTCATGGAAGCCCAGCCACATGCCACAGGGAAAGAGACTCCCCGGTTCTCAGATGCCCCCTGCTGAGCAGGCCCCACGCACCTGGCCTGGCGGTGCCAGTGGCTTTCAGCTTGATGTGTGGAGGGGCTCCCGACTTTGCATTCCACTTGCTGGCGTCACACAGAAGACACAGCTGGATGGGGTGGCCATGATCTCCTCCCCCCAAGACTGTGAGCAAACCAGGCGGGGCCCTCCCTGGGGATCCACAGCAGCAGGAATGGCCTCCCGACCCTTGCCCCGTCCACAGGCTGTGTGCCCATCCAGAGGGGATGAAGAATGGGGAGTCCTCCGAGGCCTGAGTCCCTCCTCTTCCCTCCCGCCACGGTGGGGCCATAGGGCCGGCCTTGGCTCCTGGGCCCTAACTCCTGGGACCTCTGTGGTCCAGGTCAAGACCTGCTCTTTCAGAGGCTGGGAGGCTGCTCCAGCCTCACCAGGTCCTCACTGAGACCAAGGCCGGGGAGGCTTTATGCTGGGAAGGACTCCTCGTGCGTGGACACCTGCAGCCCTGAGAAACAGGGAGAGCCCAAAACACGCTGCGGCCACACTCCCATTTGAGAAACAGCCTCCTCCACGCGGCCAAGGAGAGCCTGCTGCGCGCTGAGGCGGAGCCGCACAGGAGCCCGCATTTGGCAGGGCCCTCAACACGCTGCGACTGTACTCACGTCTGAGCAGCGTCAGGCGCTCCACACAGCACCTGTGTCAGGTGGTCCACACGGCATTTTCACATGCGTTATCCACCAGAGCCCACCACATATACAGCATTTGTCAGAGAACCTAGTGTCCACCCAGAAGCTGGGCAGGTGCTGCCCCACAGCAGTCAGGACCACCGTGGCTGAGGGTCCACCCTCCCTGGGCTCTGCGGCCATAAGCCCAGGGCTCAGCCATGGCTCCGCGAGGCCGGGCCTGCCTTTCCCACCAGTGCCTGCAGCGGCACCGACTCGCCCCTCAGGAGACACCACAGCGAGGGCGGCAGTGCCACACGGGCCCACAGAGCTGTCCCGTCCCCGGAGGGCCACGCAGTACCTTTTGTGGGACGGCCAGATGCCTGGTGGGCAGCGCTTCATGCTGAACATGTACACGGCGGCCTCCGCGGTGCTGAAGAGGCGGCAGAAACACAGGAAGGAGCAGACGGCCACAGCAGACGCGGCTCTCCCGTCCTAGGACAGACAGACACGTCTCGCGTGCTCCTCGCACTCATGCAGGACGAGGGCTGACGGGGTCCTCAGGCATCCTACCCGCCCTGTGGCTGCAGGGACGCAGGGCTGTTCCTCTCTGAAGCTGGCATATGTTTAGGGACCTACATAACGTGACTGCCGAGGCAAGAACGGAGCACAACAGAGACTGAAGGTTCCCTAACGAAGAACAGGGCTAGGCCGCTCCAACAGGCTCTGCTGGTGCCCTGTACCCCTGCAAGAGACCTCAGCTCCATCAACCACAGCGGCAGCTGCCGCACCCTGGGAGGCTCAAGCACCACTAAGCCTCGCGCTGCAGAGGGGGAAACTGGAAGTGACTCTTAGGTGGCCACCGCGCAGGAGGGGAGGTGGGCTCCCCAGACGGCAGAGTGGCCTCCACACAGGCATGCAGGTCAACGCTGGGAAGGGCCACATGGGGAGGGGAGGGCGGAGCCATCTGGCATCTGTCCCCTCCAGATCCAAAGACACCAAGCACAGGGACTTTCTTCCGTGTCCCAGGATGAAGAACAGGCCGCAGCCCATGACTGGTGCTTAGATGCTGTTGAACTACCCAGGGTGAAGAACAGGCCCCAGCTCATGACAGGTGCTCAGATGCTGTTGAACTATGCATGAAATAATGAACTTTGACAAAAGACGGCGCCAGGGCAGGGCCCTCGAGCTCACCATGCAGTGCACGACGCAGACATTCTTGTGGTCCTGCCGCAGCCAGGCATGCATGTTCCTGCAGATGTTGTACAGGGTGTGCAGGTGCGGGGCCCGCCGCGCTGCCCAGCCACACTCGGAAACCTGTGGGGACAGGGCACGGTGGCACGGACGGCAGAGGAGCCCCGCCCCAGCCTTGGTCAGATAGGAGGGACAGCCTGCCTGCAGTGCGGGGCCTCCGCCAGCTGGTGTCATAAACAGGCGTCCACCTGCGCGAGAACCTCTGCGGCAGGACCTGAGCACTAGCGCTGCCATGGCCTTGCAGACAGAGCTCAGTCGGCTGTTCCTGGGCTTTGAGTCCCTTTGCATACTGACAAGTGTCGTGTCTGGAAGGAATGCCTCGGCCTCGAGCACCCTCTGGCAGGCGGGAAGCAGTGACAAGCTGGGGCCTCCAGGGTTCCCGTCAAGCGGCATCCTCAGAGCAACAGAGACCCCACCTGGCTCCCTCCTGCTCCACGCTCTGCAGCCCCACAGGAGACCTCCGGCCGTCCCCATCACAGCCCCACCCTGGCCAAAGCCCTCAGCTACGCCCCTGCACTGGAGCGGAAGGAAGCTGCCAGAGTGGCACCAACACAGAGCCTGTGGCCACACACCCGGTTGTGGAACCTGGAGGGCCGGTAGGTCCTCGGGGACAGGTTGTAGATGGCGTAGTGCCCTGGGTGCTTGGAGTCCAGGAACAACCGCACATCTTCGATGTTGTTTTTGAGCGCTGACTCCACACCTTCTGCTGGGAACGACATCACTGAAACAAGCAGGCCTGCGTCAGCCGCCGTCCCTGGGGGACGTGCACCTTGTGGCCAGGCTGCTGCTGAGGCCTCGCTGCTCCTGACACCCCCGGGCAAGCGCAGCCTCCGGCAGCTCCACCAGCCACTGCCCACAGAGCCGACCCCCTCACCCTCCGCGGACTCCCGGCCTGGGTGGACCTAGGAGCATGGACCCAGCCACACGCCCACCAAGACGGTGGCTGGGACTTCCAGAGACAGCTTTCTGACACCTGCCCGGTCTCCAGGCATCGGGATGAGTGACTGGGATGCCTGGTGCACAGAGGCCCTGGTTTTCCATGGACACGTCCTGGCATGACCTCAGGGAGCCATGGGAGGTGCCAGGCTGGCACTGACCCTGTCCACTGCTGCGCCTGGAGCCGCTGGGCACAGGCCGCCTGCCTGCCAAGGGGCCCCAGGCCGCCCCTGTGAGTCTGTGGCCGCAGAGGAGGCTGGAGCAGAGGCACCTGTGCCCTGACACACAGCAGAGACTCAGTGGGCACACAGGGAAGGGGCCGGGCGCGTCCCACAGCCTCACGTGGCACACATACCTGCAATTCTGGATGTGATGTAAGATATGTCCAGGTCACCCTTTGCGTAACTGGAATTCAAAAGAAGAGAACTTGGTTATGACAAGAAACACTCCACAGTTGAGTCACAGGGCTTAAGCCAGAGCCCAAGGCCTGGAGAAGCCGTGGGGCTCTCCCTGTAGAGGCTGCATCCCACGAGGAACATGTGTGTGCCCATGCGTGTGGGCAGGTTCCCCGGTGTGTGTGTGCTGTGGAGCTGACCCCTACATCAGAAGTGGATGGAAATGACAGCCTGCAGGTGGTGGAGGCGTGGGTGAGACAGGAGAGACGTCCGCTGTCTGACTGCCCGTTCCCCAGGGAGGCACAGCCCAGGAGTGGGCTAGGAGAGGGATGGCAACACCGGTGGAAGGGGAGGGCCAGAGAGCAAGGGTTGCTTGGATGATGGTGACAGGTCATGCCAAGCTCCAGGCACGGCCCAAGCCTGGTAGTTGCAGCAGTGGGATGCCAGCAGACGCCACTGGAGGCAGAGAGGGCCCCCTGCCCTGAGTGCCTAGAAGCCCCCTGCTGTGGCCACAGCCAACTCTCTACAGACCAACTGCCCCCAGCACTGGGTCCGCGGAACTGGTAACCCAGAGATCAAAACCCTCAATAACTCTGCAAGGACCCTGACAGGTTTATCCCACAATTCACTGGAAGTAGCAGCTGTGCAAGAACAGCCAAGCCGTTCTTGTGAGGGAAGGAGCAGAAGGGAGCCTCCCTCCCAGGGCAGAGTGGGCTGGAGGCCGCGGGGACCAGACAGGCTGGGCCAGGAGCAAGCTCAGCCAGGCACATCGCAGAGGGGCCGTCCTCATCAGAGGAACGCCTGGAGAAAGGTCCAGAGAGATGAATGACCCAAATACACATGACCGAACCGTCGCCTGAAAGTGACCGTGTATTCAAACGTCTTAAAAGCCGTGTAAACCCGCCAAGCAGGTGCTGACTTAGGATGCGGGTCTTCCAAAGCAACAAGGGAAGACGGGCAGGCACAGTGAGCCTGACACTCAGCCACTTTTGCAGCAAGAGACAAACAGGCCACGCGAAACACGGCTACTGGACCTATAATCTAATCACCAGCAGAAAAACAAAAACAGAGGCCAGGTGCGGTGGCTCACACCTGTAATCTCAACACTTTGGGAGGCCAAGGCAGGGAGATCACCTGAGGTCAGGAGTTCGAGACCAGCCTGGCCAACATGGTGAAACCCCCACTGCTCCTGTACCACGGCAGGCAGCGGCAAGCACAGCAAGCTGACACTACTTAAGCAAAGGTGGGCACTGAGTGCCACAGAATCCACGCACATCTCACCCACCCCAGCAGCCCTGCGGGGGCCCTGTGGACCTGGCTGTGTCGGCCTCAGGCACGTGTACCATGGGGGTGTGTGTGTGTCAGGGCTGCACCGGACGCTGACAGGACAGAAACCAGGGCCCAGACACAGGGCTCAGGCCCCGAGGCCCTGGCTTCAGAACAGCAAGCACCAGGGCAGCCAGGGGGCTCACAGCCACCCAGGTCCTGACTCCTGGGCTTGTCCGTGGGGAGAGCCAGAAACACAAATGAATTCACTGTCCTTTTTTTTTTTTTTTTTTTTTTTAATTGAGACAGGGTCTTGCTCACTCCAGGCCAGAGTGCAGTGGCACAACTCACTGCAGCCTCAACCTCCTGGGCCCAAGCGATCCTCCCACCTCAGCCCCCAGTGTAGCTGGGACCACAGGTGCATGCCACCTCGCCCAGCTAATTTTTTATTTTTGTAGAGACAGGGTCTTGCTGTGTTATTGTGTTGTCCAGGCTCGTCTCAATCTTCAAGTGATCCTCCCTCCTCGGCCTCCCAAAGTGCTGGGATTACACGAGCCACCGTGCCCAGCCATCTTTTGAGCCTCCAGGCCCAGCCAGAACTCACTGTGGCTTCTAAGTCAACTTTACAAACACGAGTTTATGCAGCTTCATCTGCCTCAAGCACGTGATGTGAAGAGAAGGCAGATCAAAACAGCAGGGCCGCCCTCAGCTGGCACCTGGGGGTGTCAGGAGGGTTCCCACCATCCCCTGACTAACAAGCGGCAGCTGGCTGTGCCTGAGTGCCGGGCAAGCAGCGCCTGCTCAAGCCAAACTGTGTCCTCCTAGGGCCTGGAACCCATGGTCCCAGCAGAGCCATTTCTAGGACCAGCCCCTGCGGCCTTAGGCTTCCAGCAGACAGCAGCTCTCACCATCATCGTAGCTGCTGGGGAGGGAGCGTGGCCTGGAGTACCCCAGGGAGGACCCTGGAGCTGTGCCTGGTTCCCTGGACGCCCCACACGCCCCCTCCCTCTGCTGACTCCACTCTGCCTGTCCCCACAATGCACTGCGGCCGTGGAGACCATTTTCACTGACGCTGAAAGTGACTGTTCCTAGTGACTTTCACTTATGGCTTTGCTGCCGCATCCTGTCCGTTTCCACTCTGATCCCAACATCACTCTCACCAAGATGACGCTGGAGTCTCTCCCCCCCGGGTCCATGGCTAGCCCTGCTGACGCTCCACACGCAGTGCCACCTGTCAGGACCCTGCAGAAGCCACAGCCCTGGGCCCCGTGGGCGGTGCGCTGGCACCAGACAGATGGAGCTGCCTCTGATCTTCTGTCAGCCACAACTCAGGCAGAAGGCATCACAGAGGAGGTGCCCAGAGTGGGCTCGCGCCCTGCTCCGGGGATATGCAGGCCCACTAAGAACAGGTTTCTCTCCACAAAAGATTGCACAGGTAATGGAACCACACAGCCAAACGTGCAGCACACACAGAGGCACACAGCTCACACACACAGGCACTCACACACTGCTACACATGCTTACACATGCACGCGGCTCACGTGCACTCACACACATGCATACACATGCACGCGGTTCACGTGCACTCACACACAGGTGTACACATGCACGCAGCTCACATGCACTCACACGTGTACACAAGCACGCAGCTCACGTGCACTCACACACATGCATACACATGCAAGCGGCTCATGCGCACTCACAGGCACTTGTGTGCATGCGTACACACGCATGCAGCTCACACGCACTCACAGGCACTCCTACACATGCGCACACACGCATACATGCTCAAACATGCACATGTGCTCATACACGTGCCTGCATGCACTCAGCTCACACAAGGACTCACAAGCACCAGCAAACATGCTCACACCAGCAATCACACACGCCTATGCACACACTCACACCAGCATTTACACACACATGCACACACGTTCACACATATGCATGTTAACACACCCATTCCCTCGCACACATGCTCAAAGACACATGCACCCACGCTCACACGTGCAGACACTGCGGTACACGCAGGCACAAGTGCACACACGTCTACCTGGTGCTGGGGACACAAAACAGCGATCACAGCACAAAACAAAGAACACAGGAAAAAGCCCGAAGGTGTCGCCAGCTGTGGAAGGAACGTGGGCCCACCAGGGGCCGTAGTTCCTGCATCACGGCCGCCAGTCCAGCCCAGCTCCTAGGCTGTTTCCTGTCAGCCGACATCCTTGAGCTGGTACGACCACAGGGCCAGATGAGCAGCCAGCGTGCTCCTGGGCGTCCAGCTCCTCCAGAAGAGCCAGTGCGTGGACCCCGCAATGCAGACAGGCCGCACTCTGGAACATTCCCAGTGCTCTGTGAGCAGAGGCTGCCGGGCCTGCGGGCCAATGTCAGGGGCCACCCCCGCACAGACGCGCCCTTGGACAGCCGACCCAGAGGGAGAATTTCTCCCACCACAGGCTGGGACTCACCTGATCTAAGTCTGAGTAACTAGGGCTTTAACTCACGGGACTAGCTCAGCGAGGCACCACCACAGATGTTTCACCCAATTTACACAAAGAGTCCCGGGAACAACCCAGGAATGCCCCAGAGTGAGGGGCGTCATCACAGCGAGGGAGAGGCGGGCCCAGGCGTCTCCCCAGCAGGGCCTTGCCCCCCAGGCGGTCAAAGGAAAGGGATCTGCCCAGCTCTGCGGGGTGCTGGGCGCATTCCGACTCCCTGGGAGAAGTGGGTGACGCTGTCCCATTGCCTCAGGGGCCCCTGTGGGGCCTGATGACCAGCTGTTCCACCGCGGCCAGGGAGCAAGGGCAGGGACTGCAGCCTGGAACGAGCGCGCGGCAGGTTCAGGGCTCTGGAGCCTAACACTCACTTAGCGACGGACTGTATGACCTTGGAGGAGGTGTCCTTGAGGTTGGTGAAGAGCCGCTCTGTCCCACCCCGCAGAATGTCCAGGAAGCCGCCGTACGGCTGGTCGTACTCCGCCAGGGCCAGGCCTGCAGGGAGACACAGTCTCAGCAGGCCCCAGGTGCTCGGTCTCACCTCCCCAGGTGCGGGTTGCTGGCTGGGCCCAGGCAGCGGGAGCAGGGAGCGGGTGGTATGGCCAGGCCCCTGACCCACACGTACCCAGCAGCAAGCCAGGCCTCAGCACTGGCAGGTCTACCCTGTCCTCAGCCTTTCCAGAGACCCAGGAAGTGGTCAATCTGGGTGTGGAAGGGCTATGTGGCCACCTCAGCACAGCTGGGGCTGGGACTCTGTCTGCGGGGATAGTCCAGCCTCACGGCCACAGCTTCAGGTCACCATCACCCTGGACATGAAGACATGAAGACAGAGTGGTGGCCCCTGGCCTGGTGGGTCCTGCGAGTGAGGTCTTCACAGGCGGCTTTGGTGGCACAAGTGGGTGTTAAAAAAAAAAACAAACACCTGGCCAAAGTCCCTCACGCAGACAGGAGACCGAGGCCCAGGCAGCACCGAGCAGACGGGGGCACTGCAGAACCCAGCGGCTCGAGGACTCACCCTTCCTCCAGCCAGCAGAGACCCAGCTGGCCACTGCACCTGCATGTGTAGGACCCACGCTGCATGCACTGGGGTGCCCCAGACATGGAGCTGAGCTCCTCCCTGGGAAGCGGAGCTGAAGGACCCAGGCGAAACCTCCCACACCCCAGTGGGGATGCGGGGTGAGGTCGGGAGGGGTCAGGGCCATGCAGAGCTGCATAACCAGCCGCTGCCTGTCAGGGCCATGTCCTCGATGGCTCACCCGGAACCTTCCGGAACACTCCCGGCACAGAGTTCCAAGAGCATGCAGCGTCTGTCTCCAGGGCCCTCTCCACTCCTCACCAGCTGAGGGCCCTCCAGGGACACCCAGGCCCATCACAGGTGCCCACTCCTCACGCGGCAGAAGGGACCACCTCACACGAGCAGCAGGACTGTCACTGCCACCGCCCTCCGCTGTCCAATGCCTGCTCCTGCACCCTGGCCTCAGGGTCGCTGCTATAGTAAAGGATCACCTTGCCCACAGCAGGCCTGGCCCTTCATTCCCAGCTCCTGCGAAGGAACCTGGGATGCCCCCTCCATCCCCAAAAGGGGTGTCTTTCCCAGGGGCCTTGGGTTGTGCCAGACACGACAATGTGATCTATACTGGGGTCTTGGCCACGGCGCAGGCTGCCTCCCACAGAATCCCTGAGCGAGGCCGCCTGGTCGCTCGGGCCCGGTCTCCTGGCCCCCGCCCTGGAGCCTCTTCCTTTGGCTTTAGTCCGAATCCTGTCCCCCTCCTGAACTGCACCAAGACACCAGCTTTGCTGAGCTCTGTGAGCCCCAGTGAACTGCTGAACCTGAGGGTGCGCTCAGGGACCCTGACCTCACAGTCATCTCCGGTGGGAGAGGAGGACCCGGGAGAGGACCCCAGACTCTGTCCTGATGTGCCGCGGGTGCCCGGGGTGCAGCAGGAGTGAGGGACAGGTGGCGGGCGCAGGACAGGGCACTCACCTCCACTGTAGCCACTGCCAGAGGGGCCCATGGGAGGGGGTGGCCCTCGGGACAGCGAGGCGCTCCCGTAGCCTCCATTCTGCTCCAGGAGCTGTGACAATGAAAATGCAGAGGTCAGTTCTCTAAACTGACAACTCACGCCTGCCCACACTCATGCCTGCCCACATCAGGGAGAGGTACGGCATGTGTGCCCTCAGAGCCCATCCTTCCGTCCCCCGATCTACGACACAGTGCAAAGGAGGAACTTCCCACAGGCTAAAGCATCAGCTGGAACTCAACAAACAAACGCACGCAGCCCTTGTCCCCTCACCCTGCGGCCTGCCTCGCTCGGGGCTGCCACAGGTGCTCAGTGCTCCAGCCCAGCTTTTCAGACTCTTGGGCTGCAGATTCTGTTCCTTTTCCTTTTCTCCCTCTTCCCAGTCTGTCCAACCATCTTTTTTTTTTTTTTTGTAGAGACGGAGTCTCGCTCTGTGACCCAGGCTGGAGTGCTGGAGGGCTGTGGCGCGATCTCAGCTCACTGCAACCTCCGCTTTGTGAGTTCAAGCAATTCTCCTGCCTCAGCCTCCTAAGAGTAGCTGGGACTACAGGCATGCGCCACCACGCCCGGCTAATTTGTTTTGTATTTTAGTAGAGATGGGATTTCACCATGTTGCCCAGGCTGGTCTCAAACTACTGAGCTGAGGCAATCCGCCTGCCTTGGCTTCCCAAAGTGCCAGGATTATAGGCGTGAGCCACTGCACCTGGCCTTTTTTTTTTTTTTTTTGAAACGGAGTCTCACTCTGTCACTCAGGCTGGAGTGCAGTGGCATGATCTGGGCTCACTGCAGCCTCCACCTCCCATGCCCAACCATATTAAGCAGACACATGGCCTGTCTGTCCCAGGACGTTCCATCACTTCAGGTCCTGGGTTCTGGAGGCCACCCCGTGAGGCTCACTACCTCCTGGGGGCAGTATTTTATCTCACTGTGAACTCAGCTCCATCATGGACTGTGTTTTCTGGGGGAGTCGGTTGGCTTGAGCAGGGGTCTAATGTGTGTCCCCATGGGGTCCTGGCCTAGAAGCACTCAGATGAGAAGCACTGAGGGCCCCGCCCCATCACTAGGGGCCCGAGTCTGCCATCTGCCCAGCAGCACCTCCTCCCAACCCATCAAGAATCCCTCCAGCGCACTCGACGAAGCAAGAGGCCCACACCTCCCCGCGAGCCCACTGTCCTCTGTCACCTCCGGGGGAGTGGGCAGGCGTTTTCTGTAAAGAGCCACTGAGCGAGGGGGACGCGAGGCCCACGCTGCTAAAGAACGGGGCCGCCCAGGAGTGATCCCTTCCTGCCGCTTTCTGACAGCCCCCAGGAAGCTTGCTGAGAGGCCACCAGTGACATCAACTCTCCCGCCTCAGAGCGCCCCACACCTCAAAATGCTTCCCACACTCAGCATCGGGGCTCCCTCCGCTGATGCACCCACCACGATGGCCGCCACAGAGGGGCACCACAGCCTCTCCCCATCTGCACTGGGCTTCCCAGCACTCCCCTGCTCCCAGGTCTCTGTACCCACGTGGCCCCCAAGGAACTGCAAACCCTCCACTCAGCCCAAACCTTCCTCCTCCCACAGGGTCCTGTCCTCAGACAGGGATTCCGGGCAGCAGCTCTGACCTTCCCTCCCCACGCTCCACACCCACTGCCTGGGTCAGCTCCACTGCAGTGGCCCCTGGAAGTTCCGGCTTCCAGCTACCAGGGAGTGGAAACGACCCATGGGCTGAAAAGGGGACAAAATGCAGAAGCCAAGAGTCCTGGGTCCTTGGACATGGACCCCTGCGAGGTCTGCAGAGAGGCCCTGGGTGTCCTGACTGGCCCTGAGCTGGGATGCCCAGGGGTCTGCCTGCTCCCCGTGGGTGAGGGCCAGGCCGGGTGTCTGCTCTGCCTCGAGGATCTGGTGATGGAGATGGTGCACCCTGTCCACGGCTGGGTCAGGAAAGACTTTCAGGAAAGCATCTTCCAGCCAACACGTGCTGCTCCCTCCCAGGCCTCACACTTCCACAAAGCACGCTGCCCCGTGGGCCTCAGTCTCCCAGCCCCCAGGCCCTGATGCTGCCGGCAGCCACCGGTGCCTGGGAGTGGACCCTGGCCGGGCCCAGCCCTGACACAACTGCAACCAGGACGCCCAGAGCTGAGCTGAGGGCCAGAAACACAGACGCAGGAGTAACTCATGCCACCCCAGGATGCCCAGAGCTGAGGGCCGGCTGACCTGGCTTGGACACCGGACCCCAGAAACACAGACGCAGGAGCAACTCAGGACACCTCAGGATGCCCAGAGCTGAGGACCGGCTGACCTGGCCTAGACACTAAACCGCAGAAACAGAGACGCAGGAGCAATTCATGCTGTCCTGTCAGGGCAATCTAGAAAGGCGCCCGTAGACCTCAAGGAGGCCAGAGGAGCGCGTGCAGAGTGCGAAGACCTTGGCAGTGGTCCCAGCGTGCCCCCGGGGTCTCGGCCTTGGGCTGCAGTGGTGCCCCTGACCCTGCAGGAGCCCAGGGCCCTCAAGAGCTTGTGGCTCCACACTGAAGTGGGTAGAGACCCCCAGGTGCAGGGTCTGGACGAAGCGGCACAGCCACATGCCACCGTCCTCTCTGCGGGGGATCTGGGGCTCACGTGTGCCTCCCTCCCGTCTGTGATAGGAGACTTGGGGCTCACATGTGCCTCCCTCTCCTCTGTGATACGACACTTGGGGTTCACGTGTGCCTCCCTCCCCTCTGTGATAGGAGACTTGGGGTTCACGTGTGCCTCCTTCCCCTCTGTGATAGGAGATTTGGGGTTCACGTGTGCCTCCCTCTCCTCTTTCTGAGATTTGGGGCTCACGTGCACCTCCCTCACCTCTGTGATGGGAGACTTGGGGTTCACGTTGCGGGCGGCCGCGATCTCCTGCAGCTGGTGCACCACCTCGGCGATGGACAGCCGCTCCTCCGGGTTCACCTGCAGCATGGCGCCTGCAGCAGAAGCACAGTGCGCTAGGCCTCACGGTTCCCCAGGCGGGTCAGCACCCCCTGCACTGGCAGAGGTCACAGACCACCAGAGACCACTCCCTCTACACACATCAGTGACGTCAGAAGCGAGGGAGCGGCAAAGGGAAGAACAAAAACCAAACAAAATGATCAAAAACCACCACTCAGAGCACCGCAAATTCACCAGCGGAGTGGGCGGCAAGGGAGCTCTGTGGAAACCCCCCCAGGGATGTTGTCAAAACGATGGTGACAGCCGGGCGCAGTGGCTCAAGCCTGTAATCCCAGCACTTTGGGAGGCCGAGGCGGGTGGATCACGAGGTCAGGAGATCGAGACCATCCTGGCTAACATGGTGAAACCCCGTCTCTACTAAAAATACAAAAATTAGCTGGGCGTGGTGGCGGGCGCCTGTCATCCCAGCTACTCGGGAGGCTGAGGCAGGAGAATGGCGTGAACCTGGGAGGCAGAGCTTGCAGTGAGCCGAGATCGCGCCACTGCACTCCAGCCTGGGGAACAGAGCAAGACTCCGTCTCAAAAAAAAAAACGATGGTGACGGGCGGGAGTGGGGCCGGGTGAGCAGTGCCCCAAGCTGAGTGGGGTCTGCAGAGCCACGCGGGGTCTGTGCTCCACGCACGCATTCCAGCGGGACTTACGGATGAGGCTGTGGAAGACCGTGTACTGCGTGTCGTGCGGGGGGATCGAGTACTTCCCATTGACTATTCGAAGCTTTGCTCCATCCTCAAAAGGGTGCTGCCGGAAGCACAGCAGGTACAAGATGCAGCCCAGGGCCTGTGGGGAGCGCAGGGGTGACACCCGGGCCCACGGGGAGAGCAGGGGTGATGCCCAGGCCCACGGGGAACGCAGGGGTGACACCCGGGCCCACGGGGAGAGCAGGGGTGATGCCCGGGCCTGCGGGGAGCGCAGGGGTGACGCCTGGGCCGCGGGGAGAGCAGGGGTGACACCTGGGCCTGCAGGGAAGGCAGGGGTGATGTCGGGGCCGTGGGGAGTGTAGGGGTGACTCTTGGGCCTGCGGGAAGTGCAGGGGTGACTCCTGGGTCTGAGGGGAGCGCAGGGGTGATGCCCGGGCCCACGGGGACAAGGGCATGAGAGGAGCACCGTAGACGTGGTGACTGGCCGAGGGGTGACCCCTTCCTTGGGGATCCTGGGGGTATAGCTGGTGGTGACACAAACATCACTTGACTG
Source organism: Symphalangus syndactylus (assembly GCF_028878055.3). Classification (NCBI taxonomy): domain Eukaryota; kingdom Metazoa; phylum Chordata; class Mammalia; order Primates; family Hylobatidae; genus Symphalangus; species Symphalangus syndactylus. Next base: position 10,228,094 of record NC_072438.2, read on the forward strand.
TGAGGAGCTGGCGGCAGTGCTTCCCACAGCACGGGGAGGCCTGGACGCTCCACCTCTATTCACCACAAAGAACTGTCCAAGTGACAGTGTTAAACGGACTCCAGGCTCTTAAGATTAAAAAGTTCCGTTCAGGCCGGGCGCAGTGGCTCACGCCTGTAATCCTAGCACTTTGGGAGGCCGAGGCAGGTGGATGACAAGGTCAGGAGTTCAAGACCAGCCTAGCCAACATGGTGAAATCCGGTCTCTACTAAAAATACAAAAATCAGCTGGGCGTGGTGGCGGGTGCCTGTAGTCCCAGCTACTCAAGAGGCTGAGGCAGAGAATTGCTTGAACCCAGGAGGCAGAGGTTACAGTGAGCTGAGATCGCGCCACTGCACTCCAGCCTAGCAACAAAACGAGACTCCGTCTTAAATAAATAAATAAAAAGCTTCCTTTCAAAATTTAGGGGTTCCCACACTCATGCACTGAGGATCTATGAGCTGGTGGGACCAGCACAGACCCTGCTGTGTGCTATGGGAAGGGCAAGGCGCCTGTCCTGTCCTCAGCAACAGCAGAGCCCCACTTTTCAGAACTGACCCCATACGCAGGGTGTAGGGCACAGGGCACGGGGCAGAAGCTGCAGGAAGCAGCCTCCTCAGTCTGCTCAGGATTTTCGCAGAACTGGCCTTGAACAATCAGCGACTTCTCGTCAATCACCCAATATGTGAGCCCAGAGAAGGGACTGGTGATTACTTCGGCGTCAGGATCTTAACCAGCCAACAGTAAGAGCTCACACCGGGACCCCAGGCCGAGCAAGAGCCAGCCAGGAGTGTCCTCGTGTGGGATGTGCAGAGGACCAGTCACTGGGGCGGGCCAAGAACACACGCAATGACCACGCACACAGCCCCATCCTTCCACACTCCTCAAGGGACACAGGGCCTCAGCCTGCAGCCCACATACTGTCTCAGCCTGCAGCCCACGTGCTGTGGCTGATGGCACAGCTGACCCGGTCCATAGGCAAATACACTACGGAGGGCCAACTGCTGCACCTGGTGGCTGAATGACGGAGTAAGGGGACGTCAAAGGAACCACAAGGCAGGACACCCTCCACGCGTGGTCACCCTCGGTCAATGGGGACACAGCCTTGGAGAGATGCAGGGAAGAGGGAGGACGCAGGAGACCACCCCAGCCATCAGGCTCAGCCTTCACTCTGGCCTGGCTCTGAGCAGGGGAGCTGAGCACACCAAGGCTGGGGTGTGGCAGGGATGCTCCTGGGTCAAGGCACTCAGGGCCAGATGCATAACAAACCACGGACGGGGCCGAGGGAAGCCTCAGGCATACCCAGCCACGCAGGCTCTGGGCCAAGCTGCACAGGACGCCCTGATTGCTACTCGATTCATCCCCATTAGAAGCAGTCAAGGTTGGGCAGGGCGCAGTGGCTCAAGCCTGTAATCGCAGCACTTTGGGAGGCTGAGGCAGGTGGACTGCTTGAGCTCAGGAGTTCAAGACCAGCCTGGGAAACATGGTGAGACCACCCCTTCTACCAAAAATACAAAATAATAGCCGGGCTTGGTGGTGTGCACCTGTGGTCCCAGCTACTCGGGAGGCTGAGGTGGGAGGATCCCTTGAGCGAGCCCAGAGGCGGGAGGTTGCAGTGAGCCTGAGCCGAGGTCGCACCACTGCACGCCAGCCTGGACGACAGAGAAAAGACCCTGTCTCCAAAAAAAAAAAAAAAACAACAAAAAAAGTGGTAGCCACAGTGACTCTTAAGGAAAGAAAAAAGAAAAGGGGAGGGGAGGGGAAGACGGGGCCGAGGAGGCAGGCCGGTTCTGAGTGGCAGGCGCCTGGCTCACGCCACCTTGGGTTGAGTAGGGTGCACGGAGCCAGGCACCACCACCACGAGACGCCAGACCTCACCCAGATATCCTGCTTCTCGCCGATCGGGAAGTTGGAATACAAGTCTATGATTTCTGGCGTTCTATACATTGGTGTTGTATTCCTCGTGATCTGAAAAAACACAAATATTTCAAATGAAAAGTTGCATCCCACAAACAGTATTTTTTATGTTGCATCACTTCTGTGCAGCTTCTCAAATGCACAGCAGACTGAGGGGCAGCCTGTCCCGCACGCTATGCCCCGGGATGACCTCAGGCCAGTCGGCCCCATGCACCAGCTCCGCCGCTCATCTTCGGCCTCAGCGCGCTCCTTACGATGAAGACTGAGTCATTCACCTCCCTCAGTCTCCTACGGCCTCCCGTGCTTCATGGCACGTCGGCACCCACGTATTGGCCTACTGCACACCAAGTCCGCTTGCTGAGGAGAAGGGTGTCTCACCTGGCACAAGGGCCCCACTCCAGAGTGGCCGCACCCAGAGCAGCTTCTGTGACACCCAGAGCCCCAGGGTACGTGAGGAGCTCTGGGAGGAGGGAGCCGCCCACCAAGTTCACCCGCCTGGTTCAAGGTTAACAACGGAGAGCCTCACAAACATACGGAGGCACTTGTGAGAGGCAGAGGCTGGGGCCGCAGAGCTGTGAGGAGAGAGTGAATCTCCATGCACGGCAGACACATTGTGAGAGGCAGAGGCTGGGGCCGCAGAGCTGTGAGGAGAGAGTGAATCTCCACGCACAGCAGACACACAAACCCCAACCTCAGCTGCAGATTCACAGGACAGCAGTGGGCAAGTGGGCTCTGCAGTTATACAGCAGGACAGCACATGGCCTTGGGCAGGCCACAATTTCTTAAAGGGAATGGGAAAATGAGAGCTTACAGAAAGCAAGATAAAGCGCCCTCCACTCATGCTGAAAAGCACAAAGACCTGCTTTCCAGGAATGACCTCCCTGAGGCTGGGACAGTCAGCTACAAATGCGAGACACAAGAGCAAGAAGGCCCAAGTGCAGAAAGCACAAATTAACTCCCACAGCTCCAAGACACAGGGTGAGAGCAGGCTACATGTAGGCAGAGACGGCATCTATCTGCCCATCTCTGGGAAAAGGAGCTTGGGAGGAAAGCCAAGGACATGAGGGGCTCAGAGGAAGGAGGGGCTGTGAGAGGGCATGGACGGGGCCACCCTGTGTTTTCAACTCCACTTCCTGTTACCTTCAACTGCTCTAAAAAATAAAGTCTGTTTATTACATTGCTCACGCCTGTAATCCCAGCACTTTGGGAGGCCGAGGCGGGTGGATCACGAATGACGTCAAGAGATTGAGACCAGCCTGGCCAACATGGTGAAACCCCGTCCCCACTAAAAATACAAAAATTCAAAAATTAGCTGGGCGTGGTGGTGCACGCCTGTAACCCCAGCTACTCGGGAGGTGGACGCAGAAGAATCGCTTGAACCCAGGAGGCGGAGGTTGCAGTGAGCTGGGATTGCACCACTGCACTCCAGCCTGGTGACAGAGCGAGACTCAAAGCACCCCAGCGGGAAACAGCACTCAGCACTCAGGGCGCAGAACATGGGAAGGGCCAGCTTCCCCCAACACAGGCCCCGCTCAGCTCACCTCTTCCTCCACCAGGGCTCGCCTCTGGGCGCTCCAGCTGTAGTCGGGGTAATGCGAGATGGTCGTGGCACTGCCAAAGTCACACAGCTTAATGGTCCCTTGGTTACTAAGCAACAAGTTCTCAACCTGTAAAATTCCGCAAGATAGCCCCGTGAACTTAGCGTAGACAGAGATGGGACTTCAGGGAAAACGAACGGGTGTGGGACACAGCCAGGGCCCTTCACAGACAGCACTAGCCCAGGGCCACGGCTGCTGGATGCCTGCAGCACCTCACACCTGCGGACACGGCCAGCTCTGCCCCAGCAGCTCGGGGTGCCAGGGCTGCTCCAGGCCTAGGCAGAGGGGCTCTGGCGGGTGGGCCGGCCTGAGAAGCGAGCCCCGAGGGGCTGAGGGATTTCACAGAGGTCAGCAAAGGAGCCTTCCTCAAAGATGTCTTAAATTACTTCTGATCAAATGTAATATGTGTAATTCAGAAAAATAAAAAGCAGAAAATTAAAAACCACCCATAAATCAAAGAAAGATAACCCAGTGAATAATGGGGCACACAGGCCGGGCGCGGTGGCTCACGCCTGTAATCCTAGCACTTTGGGAGGCCATGGCGGGCGGATCACCTGAGGTCAAGAGTTCGAGACACGCCTGACCAACATGGTAAAACCTCGTCTCTACTAAAAAATACAAAAATTAGCCGGGCATGGTGGCGGGTGCCTGTAATCCCAGCTACTCGGGAGGCTGAGGCAGGAGAATCACTTGAACTTGGGAGGCGGAGGCTGCAGTAAACCGAGATCATGCCGCCGTACTCCAGCCTGGGCGACAGGGCAAAATTCCGACTCAAAAAAAAAAAAAAAAGTATACAGAGACACGAAGAACCAGAAACGGCCACACAATTGTGAAGCCCACATTACACCTTCTGGTGCAGCTCTGATAACAGGGCATGGGAGCTCGGGCCCAACAGGGAATCGGGTGAGTGCTACTGAGAAGCCACGGACACCAGAGGCTGCATGCACGACAAGGCGGCAACACAGTGACTCAGCCCCACAGTGCTCGCACCCCACACGACACCCATCTTAATGGCAGAGCCATGGCAAAACAGCTGCCAGCAGCAGGCATCCAAGTGGAACAAAAGGAGAAAGCCTTGCCCCCAGCTCACACAATCAAGGAAGCCTCAGCCCCAACACTAAGGCAAACCACAGATCTTTCGGAAGACGGCCCAGATGGAGCTCCTTCTGAGACAGGGAAGGAGGGGCTTCTTCAACAAGACAGACAGCACATACGTGGCGGGACGGCCAGCACGGGCGTCCCTCTGGAGAGGGAGAACAATGCCAGCACACGGCTCCGAGAGGGCAGCACGCCAGCCATAGACGGAAGGTGCTCGGCACACACGCGGTCAGCGCGGGCTCCCACAGGCAGCGAGAGGAAGGCAGGTCGGGGAAAGGCAGGTACTTTCCCAGAGGAAGCCCAAGTTCTGACGAGCCAGCCTCGTGTCGACTGGAGAAAAATGCAAACTAAGGCCATGGGCGCCCAGGACAGGCTGAGGGAGCAGCACCCGCCATGCCCCAGGCCGGCAAAGTGCAGAGCCGTGGCATCCAAGAGTGCAAGGGGACGCCCAGGGTTAGATGCAGACGCTCTCCAACCACAGTGCCCTGCAGACCCCAGTCCGAGAGAGGACACCTGCTCCGCGGACCAGCAAGCTGAACAGGCTGTCCACATGGTGCAGACAGGATGGCTCACCATAAACAAGGGAAAGAAACGGACACACATGCCACCCACGGCCGACCAGAGAAACCCAGTGAAGCCTAAGGCCACCACTGGCCCCCGAGGAGATGTGGGCCACACACAGGACCGGGGCCTCTGAACCACAGGGCTGAGCAAGAAAATCAGATGCAGAGCGTGGGGTGAGGCTCCACTCACAGGACGCCCAGAGGAGAACAGATCAGTGACCCTGGCTCGGAAGCAGAGCACACAGCAGGGAGACGCAGTGGCACGCGGCCACTGAAGGCCCAGGAGTGCCCCCGTCCCCTCGCATGTGCCCATTCCCATTCAACAGCCAACAGAGACGAAGCTGTGCGCACAGCAGGATGACGCACGGGGCAGGCGAGTGGGGCCGCATGTGCTGCCTGCCCCTCCGCAAACAGCCGTCCAGACTCCTGCAGCGGAGGCCACAGGTGAACACCCGCGGGCTGCAGTGCTGGCCTGGGCTCCCGCCACGTCGCTGTGGAGCAGCAGCAAAGACCAGTGCTGTGAAGTGCAGGCCTGGCTCACAAACACTGATTCTTCACCAATTTCAACCCTTCTGTTTCTGTTCTCCTTAAAACAGACACTCAAGCCCCGCTACACCACCCATCACACTTCAAAAACGCGAACCAGGAGGGTCTCAGTGCCGTGAGAAAATCCACCACTCAGAGACTCCTCAAAAACAATCACCCAGACAGCAAACAGCACCTTCCACGGGCAGGACCGGCCCCTCCTGGAGCCCCACAGCCCCTTCTGTCAGAACGGGGCCTCAGGCACACGAGTTTCTGGAAACCAGGGGTCTTGCTCACAACCTTGAAGAAGCTTCCCTCAAAAGCAACCCTGTGTGCTGGGCAGAATGTACTTTTAGAAAAGGAAAATACAAGGAAAGAAGAAACAGAAGGAAGAGAGGGAGGGAGGAAAGGAAGGAGCACGAGCGAAAGGGCCTGGGACTCAGGAGCAGGCTCCATGGCGGTGCCCACAGGCTTGTGCCATGGGGCATCTGTCCAGTTGGCCACCTTACACCCTGGCATTCTAGGCCCTCTGAGTTCAGGGGACAAACGAAAAAGGCCACATTTACACATTTTCAAAATCTACATGAAGACACCTGTGCTATAAAGTAGGGGTGTACAGCCAAGTAGAGAAAAGGCAGCCCTAACCTGAGAAACACAGAGGGAAGCCGCCTGCCAGAGCCTTGGCCCTGGGTGGGCTGAGGCAGGCTGAGGCAGAATGAGCCTGTGCAGTAAGAACAGCTCAGCCTGGGCACCCACAGCTTGGGCACCCCCACCTAGGGCACACGTGGAGAGCCACGGCCTTGGATCCCCCACCCGGGGCACACGTGGAGAGCCACAGCCTTGGATCCCCCACCCGGGGCACACGTGGAGAGCCACAGCCTTGGATCCCTCACCCAGGGCACACGTGGAGAGCCACAGCCTTGGATCCCTCACCCAGGGCACACGTGGAGAGCCACGGGCTTGGATCCCCCACCCGGGGCACACGTGGAGAGCCATAGCCTTGGATCCCCCACCCGGGGCACACGTGGAGAGCCATAGCCTTGGATCCCTCACCCGGGGCACACGTGGAGAGCCACAGCCTTGGATCCCCCACCCGGGGCACACGTGGAGAGCCATAGCCTTGGATCCCCCACCCGGGGCACACGTGGAGAGCCACAGCCTTGGATCCCTCACCCGGGGCACACGTGGAGAGCCATAGCCTTGGATCCCCCACCCAGGGCACACGTGGAGGGGCACACGTGGAGAGCCACAGCCTTGGATCCCCCACCCGGGGCACACATGGAGAGCCACAGCCTTGGATCCCTCACCCAGGGCACACGTGGAGAGCTGCGGGGCTCTGGGGCCTCCTAGGACCCACGAGCAGACGCTGGAGAGGAGGTGAGGCCTAGGTGGCTGCATGGGCAGACATGAGCTGATGCACTGGGTGCAGGGCCAGGTAGACACAAGGATACAGCTCCCACCTTAGGTCACACAAGGCCAATTCCAGGTGAACGAAACCTCTGGACACAGGCCAGGTAGATTTCAGCAGCTGGAGGAGCAGCTGGGGTGGGTGCTGGGAGCAGGACCTGAAACACAGCTCTGTGCTCCACGAGAGACGTCACGGGGCTGGGGCCTCACTGGCCCCCTCGTCCCCTCGGCCTGAGCAGTGGCGGGAAGCCAAGGTCAGAGCAGGGCGTCCTCCACAAGCCATGGCCAGAGGCGCCGCTCCCGATTAGGGAGGTCTGAGAGAAGCCACGCTTTGGGAAAACCAGGGAAGGCTGAGAACAGGAGGGCAAGAGACAAGGCTCGGTTCCTCCCACCTCACTGCGGATAATGGTGTTGAAACCACATAAAAAATGTCCTGGCCGGGCGTGGTGGCTCATGCCTGTAATCCCAGCACCGTGGGAGGCCGAGGCAGGAGGATCACTTGAGGTCAGGAGTTCGAGACCAGCCTGGGCAACATGGTGAAACCCTGTCTCTACTAAAATTACAAAAATTAGCCGGGCATGGTGGCATACGCCTGTAATCCCAGCTACCCAGAAGGCTGAGGCAGGAGAATCGCTGGAACCCAGGAGGCAGAGGCTGCAGTAAGCCGAGATCGTGCCACTGCACTCCAGCCTGGGCGACACAGCGAGACTCCGCCTAAAAAAAAAAAACAGAAATGTCCTCACGTCCCCAGAGACACGGACAAAAGTATCTGGGAGTGATAAGGCTTTAAAACTCTTCGGCAGGCTGGGAGCAGTGGCTCACGCCTGGAATCCCAGCACTTTCAGAGGCTGAGGCGGGTGGATTACTAGAGCTCAGGAGTTCCAGACCAGCTTGGGCAACACAGCAAAACCCCATCTCTACTGAAAATACAAAAATTAGGCAGGCGTGGTGTGCGCCTGTGGTCCCAGCTACTCAGGAGGCTCAGGTGGGAGATCACCTGGGCCAAGTCGGCCAAGGCAGCAGTGAGCCCTGTTAGTGCCGCTGCACTCCAGCCTGGGCTGCAGAGCCAGACTCTGACTCAAACAAACAAACAAACAAACAAACCCCAAAAACCTCTTCAGCAAAAGCCTCAGCAAGGAGGATGAGGGCCACCGTGGACAGGCCAGGCACAGGCTTCACAGATACCGGAGAAGCCTCACAAAGTCCTGGATTTTTTAAAAAACACAACAGCAGGAATGAAAACTGGGCCACAAACCAGAAGACGCCGGCAGCACAAGCAACATTTAGCAGATTATGAGAACACACAAGCTGCTCCAATGAACTGAACACACAAGCTGCTCCAATGAACCAAACACACAAGCCAGTGGAAAATCTTTTAAAAAGGCAAGAAACAAAAGGAAGTTTACTGAAGAGCAAGACCCAAATGACTATAACAAACATTCAACTTCATTAATATCAGGAAAAGGCAAAATCACAACCCATCAGACTATAGTCCCCCTCAGGCCAGCCAAAATAAACACAGGCAGCTCAGGGCATGGACAGCCCACGGGGTGGGAGTGTCCTCTGTGGGGCTGTGGGAAGAAGCCACGTCACATGGAAACCGTGCAGTGCCAGCAGCAGCATGGAGCACGGGCCCAGCCCCGGCCCAGAAGCACCTGTGTGGTGGTGTGGTGGGCAGGGATGGAGCGTGGGCCCAGCCCCGGTCTAGAAGCACCTGTGTAGTGGTGTGGTGGGCAGGGATGGAGCACGGGCCCAGCCCCGGTCTAGAAGCACCTGTGTGGTGGTGTGGTGGGCAGGGCGGCCCTTTTACATGCAGCCAGTGGCTCATGCCCACATCACGCCAACCCTGGGATGCCACGCCTCGGAGAAACCCGTGGTGACAGGAGAGATGGGCAGGGGAGTCTGCCCGTGAATGGAATGGGAGGTGCAGTGGGGGGACAGTCAGGAAGTGCAGGGAGCTCCCCTCAAGCTGAGCAGGTAAGGGGTCCAGGCCCCAACCCCAGTGCCTGAGACAGGGCCAGGCACAGGAGTGCCAGGCTTCCTCCCGGCTCCAAGAGGCCGAACCAGGGAGACACTGTGGGGTCCAGGACTGCCCAGGGGCCGAGGAAGGGGCACGGGGTGATCAGGAGTTGGGGGCCTGGGCCAACACCACTGGGGGGCTGAGGAAGGAGTGTGGGGTGAGCAGGAATGGGGGCCTGAACTGACACCAAGAGGGGACTGAGGAAGGAGTGTGGGGTGAGCGGGAATGGGGGCCTGAACTGACACCACGGGACTGAGGAAGGAGTGTGGGGTGAGCAGGAATGGGGTCCTGAAGTGACACCACTGGTGGGCACCCTTGTCCGCAGCTCCCCACGGAAACTGGAGTGAGCAAGCATCCAGCATGGGCACCTGGAATTGCAGACGGAAGCTCCAGGCTGTGAGCACCCCCCACTGGGAGTGAAGGCCCCCAGCAGGGAGACGGGGCCATCCCGGGATCTCTGTCAGCAAAGGCCTGTGAGACAGACGCTAATTTTCTTCAGGGCTGGAAAGGCAACGTTTCTGGAAGATCCGCTTCCACTGTTGAGAGGCTCACACACATCTTCTAGGTGAGATGGTGCAGCCTCACCTGCTCTCACCCCTGCATCCTAACCGAGCGGGGCCCCCCCACAGAGGCTGTGAGCCGCGTGTGGAGGGAGCCACTACCTTGAGGTCCCTGTGGATGACGGGCAGCTCCTAACCGAGCGGGACCCGCACACAGAGGCCTCGGCAGCCGTGTGTGGAGGGAGCCGCTACCTTGAGGTCCCTGTGGATGATGGGCGGCTTCTGCCGGTGCATGTGCTGCACGGCGCGGCACGTCTGGTAGAAGATCTTCAGAACCGTGTCACACGACAGGGGACCTCGAGATTCCATTTTCTTCAAAAATTCCACCAGCTGCCCTAAAAGAGAATGAAACTTACATGGAGGCAAGAGAACAGCGTCTGGAGACAGGGAACCTAAGGCTGTTTCACACGGACTTCCCAGAACTAAATGGAAAGGAAAACCCTAACTTTCCACACCTAAGTAACAAAACGACCAGAAGTGACTCCCTTTGACCTTTTCTCCTGGCGGATGGGAAACTGCCTGACTGCAGATCTTGTCTTCGTTTGCAACTCTGTAACTTCACCCTGGCTTCCGATTGCTTTTCGTAACCAATCAGATGTTTGCACAGCAGTGTGACCTTCTGGCTGGCTGCCTTCTGCAACCATTAGGCTGATGGCGGGCTACCACTTCGTTTACATAAGGTGAGCACGAAGTGGCCAGTGGGAAACTCTAACGGGTATTTGGACCCCAGAAGATTCTGCATCCAGGCCCTTGAGCCGCTGCTCGGGCCACTCCCACACTGTGGAGTGTACTTTCGTTTTCAATAAATTCCCACTTTCGTTCTTTTGTTGCTTCATTCTTTCTCTGTTTCGCTGGGTGTTTTGTCCAGTTTGTTCAAAACGCCAAGAACCTGGACAACTTGCAGTCACCACCCTCTACTGTTAACTACATCACCGTGGAGCTATCAGTGCTCTGCCCTCCCTGGCCCCAGGCCACGCTACAGACTCTGCCATGCTGCGCCACGCTAGGGACTCCACCACGCCAGGCCACACTGTGGACTCTGCCATGCCCCAGGCCACACTATGGACTCTGCCACATCCCAGGCCACGCTACAGACTCCACCACACCCCAGGCCACATTACGGACTCCGCCACACCGGGCCACGCTTCAGACTCTGCCATGCCCCAGGCCATGCTATGGACTCTGCCACGCTGGGCCACAGTACAGATGCCACGCCACGCTTCGAACTCTGCCACGCCCCAGGCCATGCTACGGACTCCACCAAACCCCAGGCCACGTTACGGACTCCACCACACTGGGCCACGCTGCCTTTTCCAGCCAGTCCCAGTCAAGCCCACCCTGAGTGCCGCTCCCGTCTTTCCTTCCTTCAGCTGCTGCAGAAAGGGCTGCAGGTTTGAGGATGCCCACCTCAGCCCCGTGTGTGGGACCACCACCCAGTGGCAGGGGTGGGCCTGGGGCAGCCCCACAGTCAAGTCACACACAGAGCAGAGGCCAGGGGGCAAGATGCCCAAGCACCACCGAAGCAACAACCACGTCGGCGTCCCAGCAGCCGAGCTGGCGAGCCGTTAACCTGAGAACCACATCTGTGTCCTGGCAACCAAGCCAGGCATGTCATTAACATGGATACAAAGAGAAATGACTACAAATACACAAGTGCTCAAACCCATAAGATGACAAATGATCATCTCACATTCATACAGTCTCAGTGCCTGCACGTGGCCCACACCCCAGGGAGCCCGTCCTGCCGTGGCTGGCACCTTCCGGGCACCCTAGCCCTGGCCCAACCCGGAAACCAGGGATGTGGGGCCGGGGCGGCACACAGGGCTGAGGACCTGCTGGGGACCGGAGCATTCACACTGCCAGTCACCCCAGCACCCCTATGCAGCCCCCACAGACGTGCAGACCCAACCCATCCTGCTCCTACCCTGATCTTACCCTGGGTCTTGCCCATTTCAGTTGGCCATAGTCCACGTGTGGCCTCATCCCTGGGGCCTCTGCATCTTGTGCCCCATCTTTTCAGCCCTGTGCTCCTGCCTCTGCTCTGTACAGAGCAGCCACCGTCACCCTCTGCTCATCCCACTCCACACCCCTGAAGGCCACCACCCCTGCAGCCCCAGAGCCAAGGCCAGCACCACCACCCATGCAACCCACACCCAGGGTCTCCTCCACGCTGCCAGAGCTCGTGCCCCCAGCCACACTGGCCTCCCTTCCTCCCTGCCTCAGGACCCCTCACACGCTGCTTCTGCGGCCAGGATGCCTCCCAGACCGCCCCTTCCGCTCACTTCCCAAGGAACTAACTCTGTCCACACCACCTAAACGTGCACCCTTCTCCTGGGACTCATTCACTCCCTGGCTCTTTGAGCCACCCAACCATCTGGCATAGGCATGGATCAGCTGTGTCTGGCGAGTCACTGAGTCCCTGGTGCCTGCACACAGCAGAGCGTGTAGCCGACTCAATTCCACTGACAACGAAGGCATGGTGTGAGAGCCGGTCGGGACCTGCCACAGCTCAGACCCCCAGCACAGCCCAGCAATGCCCCCACTTGCACCCAGCTGAGGGGCCCTCCCACTCCCCCAGCTCTGCCGGCTCTGGCCCTCAAGCCCAGGTGAAAGCCCTCACAGCCCCCACCACAGCTCCCTCGAAAGTTTTGTGCTGACCCTCGGAGAAACGGGGGCTCTCAGGAAAAATGAGGGGCACCCACAGGAGGAACGGGGTGCTCAGAAGGAGAGGAACAGACCTAGGAGAGGCTGAGGCCAGGCCCGGGGAGTCAGAGCGGGGGTGACTTGCCCCCTACGCTGGCTCCAGCATCATGGATGGGCAAGTCCGTTTCAGTGCTAACTGGCCTCCCTGTTCAGTGCCTCATTCTCAGTGAGAATAAATGGGGTTTTTAAAAGTAAAAATTCTGTATGTGGCTAAGTGGGGAACGGGTACGTGGCTCTTCCCTCAAAGGGCATTGGAGGGGTTGCCTCACAGGAGGGGCCAGGTACATCCCCGGAGCCCGACCTCCAGGCCTCCTCCAGTGAGCCCTGAACCTGCAGCTGCACGGGGGAGCCCACGTCCCTCCCGCTTCTCAGAGATGCCGCAGCTCTCCCCTGGCACAGCTGTGCCATCCACAGAGCCCTGCGGCTCAGCTCTCAGCCGCACATGCTGCTCCAGACAGGCAGTCCCCAGGAGTGAGCTGGCGCACATGTGTTAGTTTGCCTCATGTATTTATGACTTGAGGGGCTGGGCCCGGCCCCTCTCCTTCGCACGCCACCCCACGCAGGGGCAGCGATGAGCCGCTGGCTCCGGCCCCATCCCCGCCACTCCCTTATGCACACTCTCCTGGGGACGCACTGGACACCAAGGAGCTTCAGTTCTCACACCCATCCTGCTCACGCCTTCCAAAGCCGGGATGTCTAGAGCCAAGATTTACCCCTTGCAAAGGCTTTCTGATCTCCGAAATGACGAGCAAGGGACATAATCAGCAAAACATCCATCACCAGACCAACAGGAAGCCCGTCTGGCCTTTGTCCAAGTTGCCCCAAGTGTGCTGGGCAGAGGGTGGGGCGAGGCTCACACAGCAGGCAGGCTGCAGCTCCAGGAGGAAGCCCGCAGGCCTCAAACAGAAGACGCAGGAAAACCAAGCAGCCTTCTGGGTGGAACGAGGTGACTGCACTGCGCGGAAAGAGGCCAGAGCAGGTGCTCTCGCCAGCGATCCCAGCGCCTCAGGAGGCCTTGGTGGGAGGATCACTTGAGCCCAGGAGTTCAACACCAGCCTGGGCAACACAGCAAGACACCATCTCTACAAAAGTACAAAAAATACAAAACTTAGCCAGGCACAGGGGCCAACATCTGTAATCCCAGAGCTACAGGTGTTGCTTGAGCTCATGCATTCAAGACCAGCCTGGCAACGTGGTGAGACTCTGTCTCTAAGAAAAATTTACTCTTTAAAATTAGCTGGGCATGGTGGTGCACGCCTGAAGTCCCAGCTACTCCAGAGGCTAAGGCGGGAGGACTGCTTGAGCCCAGGAGTTTGAAGCTACAGTGAGCTATGAACCACTGCACTCCAGCTTGGGCAACAGAGCAAGACCCTGTCTCCAAAAAAATATGCCTGATACGGTAAATTTTTTTAAAAGGAAAAGTATATAAAGTAAAATTCCATTATTATAAGCACCCATCAAACTCTGGGTTGTTGTTGGTTTTTTTTTTTTTTTTTTGAGACACAGTCTCGGCTCACTGCAACCTCCGCCTCCCGGGTTCAGGCAACTGTCCTGCCTTAGCTTCCCGAGTAGCTGGGATTACAGGCCCCCACTACCATGCCTGGCTAATTTTTGTATTTTTACAATACAAAAGAGATGGGGTTTAGCCATGTTGGCCAGGCTAGTCTCAAACTCCTGACCTCAAGTGATCCACCCGCCTCGGCCTCCCAAAGTGCTGGGATTACAGGCGTGAGCCACCACATCTGGCCTAACTCTGTGTTATCTGTATTTTGTCAATCAGGATGTATTCTTTTATAATGAAAACTGACAAGTAACACCACGAGCGGGAGGCCCCACAGCGTGACGTGTGCTCCTGACGAATTTGCATCCCACTGGTTTCAGCACCTCCCAGCTCTGTGGGAGGCCCTAGAAGCGCAGCCCAGGAGCTGCTGTCAGAGTCCAGGGACATCCAGAGAAAAAAGTGCCATGAACATCAAAGAGACTGACTGACAGACACCTCAACTGACCACACACAGGAGCCTTGACGAGGCACTGGTACATGCATGGGAAGGGCTGGGAGCGACGTGTCAGGGATGGGAGAGACAGCCCAGCATGGACTGCAAGGACGCACGGGAGGGGCCGGGAGCGACGTGTCAGGGATGGGAAGGTTCCAGCACGGACCACACAGCACAGCCTCACCAAATCGCGAGGATCTTCTCAGGGTCACAAACACCAGTGGTCGTCAAGGAATTTCTCTCAGGCTGTATAGGGTTATGAGACTTTCTGGCCTTGATGTCTGCAACTTATTTTTAAATGGTTAGAATGGAGAGAGGGAAAGCCGCCGTGGGACATGCTCAAGTCTGGGGAACTCCATGAGCAGGAAGTGGACAGTGGACGCCCCTTGTGCTGCCTTCAAGTTTCCCGCAGGTTTGACGTTTCAGAACACAATGCTGAGAAACACGAGCGGCACATCCCTACAGTGTCAGCTGAAGAACTGGGGCTACCTGGCAGCATCTTCTCAGCCCACAGGCGGCTCTGACCACCCCCCACCCCCGAGACTTCTCGGCCACGTCGAGCACTCATCTGCCACCCACGTCAGGACAACCCTGGCAACAGGCACTGGAGGGCCACAGAGGGGCCTGGGCCAGCTGCCAGGTGTGGCATCAAGGAAGGGCCAGGTGGGGCTCCCAGGCAGAGGAACACGGGCAGAGCCAGGGGCCCGCAGGCAGTCAGGTCTCACCCAGCTCCTCCCAGGCACAGCTGCGGAGAGGAGACCCTGCCTGACAGGGCACTGACAGGTGCAGCCGCTACATCCAAGCAGCTTACACCCCACAGTCCACCTTCCCTCACTCAGCACAGGGCTCCCCCAACTCAGCACAGGGACACCTACCCTCAGCAGTACAGAGGCCCCGCTAAGTGCAGTCCTCCCTCCATTAAGCTCAGGGCCCCCCCAACTAAATGCAGGCCCCCGACAAAGCACAGGATGCCCCCACCCCACTAAGCGCAGTGCCCCCTCCACTAAGCACAGGGCCCCTTCCACGACGCTCAGGGCCCTGCTCAGTGCAGGGGTCCCCCCTCAGCTCAGAACCCCCTTGCTCACCCTCCATTTCTGGACACACACCCCCCCCACCGCCGCCCTCTCTGCTAACCTGCTGCCCCACCCCTACCTGTCCCCTCAGGCCTGCGCCAGCCAGCCTGCGGGAACAGCTCCTCCTGGCTGCTGATCAGGGGCTGGCTTGTGGACGACAGCTCTCACGCGGCTACAGGTGCCCTCCCCACAGGCTTCCTTCTGTGGGGCTCCCTGCCTCAGTCTCCCCTGCTGCTCCCAGCCTCTCCTCTCCCCTCTCCCTGCCTGGGGCACAGACGCAGGGGAGCCCCTAGTGTTACCACCCCCTCGCCAGCCAGGTCGCAGCTCTGAGGCCTCCCCGAGTGCTCGACTTCCCCTCGCCACCTGGCACAGGAGCTCTGGAGGGCATTGGCAGGAGGCAGGGCTGGGGGTGGAGCCGCCCTCCAAGGCACAGGTCTTGTTTCCCCATTGCAGACACAGCCTGAGGCTCAGCAGGGTCAGGCCAGGTCTCCAGCCAGTCAGCGTGGGCTCCAGTGACACCAACACGACATCCCCCGCAGTCACTCACACAGACCACTCCACCCCTAGAACTCTCCAAAGGCACCACCCAACCCACCGGCCTCTCTTCCTGTCCTGACCAACGGACCACAGAGTCGTTGTGCCATCTTCCTGGGCTCAACCCTGATAAGGTCGGGCACCCACAGAGGGACCTGGAGTTGTCCACTGCTGCGGCCTCCCCTCTCCTCGCCGGGACCCCAGAGCCCCTGACAAGGACGGACAGCAGCACTCCTCCACCCTGCTCAACACCACTCACAGAAGGCCACCACGCTCCGCCCCGCTGGGACCCCAGAGCCCTGAGAAGGACAGACGCTCCTCCACCCTGCTCAACAGACCGCTCACAGAAGGCCACCACGCTCCGCCCCGTGCTGCCACTGGAGACAGGCAGGATGGGAGCCCGGCTCTCTGGCTGCCCGCAGCTCTGCAAGGAGACAACGCAGGCGGCCCACTCAGACGGTGGGAAGCTCACTGGGCATCAGCGTGGGCCTCTCACAGAATTACTGTCAGACAGCTGCCCGCGCTTCCCGCTAAGACCAACATAGCTTGAGAGAAGATGCTGGGCATGTTTCACAGCCATGCAGCTGGGTTAGGAGGCATCAAGCCGGCCTCTGCTGGGTTAGATGGCAACAAGCCGGCCTTCACAGGACGTTACCTTTACAGAGCTCTGTGAGCAAGAGGAACTCAGCCTGCCCCGTGTCCGACTCCTCTTTTCCTATAGATGCTGCAGAACAAAACTGGACAATGTTCGGGTGGCCGGAAAGCTTTTTCTGCAGTTGTCTTGTTAAAGGAGAACGTACATAACCATGTCCACAGTTCTGTGCACTTAAAAATAAATGTATACAATATTAACACACTGAAGTCAGAATACTTGGATTGAACCCCCTTACAATTTTAGGCATCAGAGCGGAAGATGAGGGAGAGAGCAGTGGACGACCAAGAGAAAGGCAGACGGAGGCAGGAGGAGCCGCAGGAGAGGGCAGGGACAAAGGCAGGCGTGCCGGCCACACACACCTGACCACAGCGACACCGAAGTCCGTCCCGCGCCCGGCAAGAGGAGGCAGGGCCCTCAGGGGGCTGTGCGCAGGGAGGCTGCGGAGTGGCCGTGTCCACCTGAACCCACACTCAGGCAGCCAGCGGGCTCTCCGAGTGAACAGAGCTAGGACAGGAAAGAGAGGCAGAGTCTGAGGGCAGCCAGGGCTGAAGACTCCAGGCTCAGGTGGGGCACGTGGCAGTGGACAGCGAGTGCAGCCCCCAGATCTTCCATCAGCGCCGGGAGATGCCCCGCCCAGTCATGCTTGGACAGCCTGAGAAGGGACGAGAGGGGCGGCTGAGGAGAAGCCACATCGGGGCCTGTGGGAGCCAGGTCTCCGGAGGAGCTGAGGGGGCCGGGCTGGGCAAGGGCCCCCTGTGGTAACCAGCCCGTCCACTGGGCACGGAGACCTCTTGGGCAGGTACAACTCCATTCCCAACACTTCTGAATCTTTTACTACTACCCTGGCAGTGAAAACACAGAAAAAACTGCTTCTTACTAGAAGTCGCCTACAGCTAAGTTTGGTAAAGCAAAAAGCCGATTTTAACACATGAAAGACAATGTCACAGAGTAGCCTCTTGGCCACTGGCGGTCACAGCTTGATGCAGGCCTGTGCCTGCCAAAGCCACCGTGCTGGCTCCTGGTTCCAGGAAAAGGATACCATGAAACAAACTTCTTGAATGATGGCTCTGTTCTTTTCCTCTTCATTGGATAATAGCCTCTGTATCAGGAAACAGCACACACAAAAGATGAAAGTAAGTTGACCTTCCTACTCCACCCGACGCATCACGCAAGAGAACAATGCAATGCGTCTAATACAGCTCCCCCCATTCCGTGTGTTTCCACCTTTGACCCCTGTAAAAACGTGCTGGGGGTTCAAGACCCTCAAAAGATCTTTGTGATCCAAGGACACAAGAAAAGGCAAAAACAGGAGCCTTTCCTCCAAACAGGCCAGAGTGAAATGAGACAGACAAGAAGGAAGAGCAGAGACGCTCTGCAGACATGGGGGCGTGCAGACCACAACAGGCCCACTCGTGCCCACTCTCAAAGGCGGGGCCGCCCTGGTGCCCAGCGTGGTGACAGCAAATGGGGCCTTCTTACGTCTCAGGACAAAACCGCACAGTACAGACCCTCCCACAGTGACCCCTATTTACAGACATGCTAGCAACACACATTTTTTACAAGCAGCTTTTAAACTCCTTGTATTCATAGAGCCCTTATTTTGGCACATGGAGGCCAAGAGGGCGTGACCCCACCGTGAGGTCACCCCCTAGCACAGCCCCCGCCACAGGGCAGGCAGGGCCACAGTAGTGTGAAGCCCAAAGCCGGGGACCCAGGCTCCTGCAGTGCCCAAGGCCATTGAGCTTCAGCAGAAGCAAAAGGCACAAGTATGTCCAGGCTGTAAAAGGAAACAAAGTAAGTAACAGGGATGCATCCCTGAAAACACTGTCACCAGAGAGTCCCTTTACATACATCAGAAATCCAGAGAAGGCGTTAAATGGTTCGTTACCTTTAATGCATACTCTCTGCCACTCCCCATATCTTGAGCTTCATACACAAATGCAAACCCACCTGAAAATTAAAAAGACTTGTCAGTTCAATGCTATGATTTTATTTAACATATCAGGCTTTAAAAATACCTTCACTAAGTAAAATACAAATTGGTTTGTGGCTGTGGCCAGCAGTTTTCTACAAAACATAATGGCCCCAGCGTACACTCCCCACACAAACACGGCCCCAGTATACCTGCCCCCACACACACAGCCCCAGCGTGCACGGCCCCTCCGACACACACAGCTCCAGCGCACACAGCCCCACACACACAGCCCCAGCATACACGGCCCCCCACACACACAGCCCCAGCATACACGGCCCCCCACACACACAGCCCCAGCATACACGGCCCCCCACACACACAGCCCCGGCGTGCATGGCCCCACACACACAGCTCCAGCATACAGGGCCCCCCACACACAGCCCCAGCGTGCACAGCCCCACACACACAGCTCCAGCATGCACAGCCCCACACACACACAGCCCCAGCATACACGGCCCCCCACACACACAGCCCCAGCATACACGGCCCCCCACACACACAGCCCCGGCGTGCATGGCCCCACACACACAGCTCCAGCATACAGGGCCCCCCACACACAGCCCCAGCGTGCACAGCCCCACACACACAGCTCCAGCATGCACAGCCCCACACACACACAGCCCCAGCATGCACGGCCCCACACACACAGCTCCAGCATACAGGGCCCCCCACACACACAGCCCCAGCGTGCACGGCCCCACATACACAGCTCCAGCGTGCACGGCCCCACACACACAGCTCCAGCATACAGGGCCCCCCACACACACAGCCCCAGCGTGCACGGCCCCCCACACACACAGCCCCAGCGTGCACGGCCCCCCCCACACACAGCCCCAGCGTACACGGCCCCCAACACACACAGCCCCAGTGTGCATGGCCCCACACACACAGCCCCAGCGTACACGGCCCCACACACACAGCCCCAGCGTACACGCCCTCCCACACACACACAGCCCCAGCGTACACGGCCCCCCGCACTCAGCCCCAGCGTACACGGCCCCCAACACACACAGCTCCAGCGTACACGGCCCCCTGCACTCAGCCCCAGCGTACAAGACCCCACACACAGCCCTAGCGTATACGGCACCCCACACACACACAGCCCCAGCGTACACGCCCCCCCCCCCACACACAGCCCCAGCGTACACGCCCCCCCACACACACACAGCCCCAGCGTACACGGCCCCCCGCACTCAGCCCCAGTGTACATGGCCCCCCACACTCAGCCCCAGCGTGCGCGGCCCCAGCGCATACACCACTGCCGTTCACTTGCTCTACTCCAGAGACAGACAGGAATAACCTAAGAACAAAGGTCAACAGAAGGAAAAACAAAACCACAAGCATTTCTCCAAAGACCAACGATACTGATAAATTCTAGACAGACCGATCCAGAGAGACAGGACAGATCACCAATACCCAGAACAAGAGAGGAGACCTCCTTCCCCGACGCCCAAAAGAGGAAAAGACATAAAAGAGAATACACACCAACATCACTCACGAATGTGGACCCAAGAATTCCTCACAAAACAGCAAACCAAGCCCAACAAGACATCAGGAGCAGAGTTGGTTTAACATCTGAAAATCAATTTAATTCTATTGTTTTGGGGTCTAATTTGCTTAGTTTTCTTTTAGCTTTCTGCAGTGGAAAAACTACATCATGAAATTGAAAACTCTCAGCAAACTAGGAACAGAAAGAAACCTCCCCAGCCTGATAGATGGCATCTGTGAGAGACCAACAGGAACACTGCATTTCGTGGTGCAAAGTCGAATCCTCCCCTGAGATCAGGAAGGAGGCAGGGATCCTTGTTCTCACCACTGATGGGCGACACTGTGAGGAAGTTCTCGCCGGTGCCATCAGTCAAGAAAAAGAAATAAAAGGCATCCAGATGAAAAAAGGAGTAAAAATATTTTTATCTGCAGGTGACATGATTATCTATGTAGAAAATCTGGTGAAATTTACAAAAGAAAAGCTACCGTAACTAATAAACGCATTCAGGACGGTTGTTGGATATAAGAGCAACATACAAAAACCAACTGTGCTTCCACATGCCCAAGGTTAGGCAGAGATTTTTCAGATATAAGCACAAAAGCAGGACCCACAAAAGAAAAACAATGATAAATGGACTTCAGGAATTTCTGCTTTTTGAAAACTGGTCAGAGGATGAAAAGATAAATCACTACTAGGCTTTGCAAATCATATACCTAATAAAGGACTTCTATCGAGAAAATATTTTAAAAATCCAAGTAACAACGATTTTTTTTTCTTCTGAGACAGGGTCCTACTCTGTCACCAGGATGGAGTACAGTGGCTCTATTGCAACCCACTGCCTCGACCTCTGGGCTCAAGTGACCCTCCCACCGCAGCTTCCCAAGAAGCTGGGACTACAGGCATGCGTCCCCACACCCGGCTAATTTTTTTATTTTTTTGTAGAGACGAGGTTTCACCGAGTTGCCCAGGCGGGTCTTAAATTCCGGGGATGAAGCCTCCTGAAGTGCTGGGACTACAGGTGTGAGTCGTCACGCCCAGAAAACAACAAAATTTTTAATGTGTAAAAGATATGAATAGACACATCACCAAAGATATACTTGTGACAAGTACACAATGTGTCCCACCACTGCCCATGAGAGAAACACAAACTTAAACCGCTAAGATAGGACTCCACACATACCAGAATACCTAACATTTAAAGGCCGCCCAGACCAAGCGTCGCCAAGGATGTGGAGCGACCGGAATGCTTACGCACAGTTTTGGAACTGGAAAATGGTACAATCACTCTGGAAAACATTTTGGCGATTTCTTAAAAAGGTTAACAAATCAACAATACAGCCCTGACATTACACTGCTGTGTATTTACCCAAGAAAAATGAAGGCACATGTGCGTACAAAGACTTGTACACAGCAGCTTCATGTACAATAGCCTAAAAATGGAAAGAACCCAAATGCCCATCAACAGGTGAATGAACGAATTACCCACACCTGTAACACTACCTAGCAATAAAAAGGAGGAAACTGCTGTTACACGCAACAACATGAATAACACATGAAAAGGCAGTATGCCAAGTAACAGAAGCCAGGCCAAGAAAAGAGAGTATATACATACACACAGTTTGTGTACAGAAAACTCTAGAAAATGCAAACGAATCTACAGTAACAGAAGGCCAATCAGTGGTTTCCTGGGATGGGAACAGGAAAGCAGGACGAAGGGTTACCGCGGGGAGGAGGGAGACCGTGGCGCCGACGCACATGCTTGCTGCCTTGATTAGTGTGGCAGATACAGTGTGTGACACACACATACATGCATGACATGTGCCGAAACATTTAAAACATGCAGCCTGTATATCTCATTTTTATCTCAACACAACTGTTAAAATAAATAATAAATAAATCTGTGAGGAAAAACACAGATGAAAAGAAGTAAATGGAAAGCCATGAAATAGAAAATAGAAAACAGATGGCTCCACTGCTAAATTACATCAAACACTTAAGGAGGAAACCACAACAAGCTTATAAAGTCTTTCACTAGACAGAGGAGAAGAGTTCCCAGCCCATTTCTTGAGGTTAGCATAACACTAACCAAAGAAGGGTATAAAGACCAAATTAAGGAAAGAGATCACTCATTACCATAGACACAAAAAATCCTCAAGAAAATACTGGCAAATTGATTCCAGCGAAACATAGTAAGGATACTACGTCATGACCAGGTGGTATTCATCCCAGGAATGCAAGGTTGGTGTAACATTAACAAAATCAATCACTGTAGTAAACAACATTAGCAGAATAGGGAATACTGGATCACCAACAAAATTTAGAAATGACAACTACAAAAAACTGACATCTAATATAAGACTTAATCGTGTTTTCTTGCTAAGATCAGGAACAAGGCAAGATGTCTGCTCTCAGCACTGTTAGCCAACATTTTACTGCAGATCCTAGTTAATGCAAGAAAGCTAGGAAAATTAATAACAGGCATAAAGATCAAAAAGGAAACACTAACAAAAGATACAAAACTTCAGTTAGCTAGGAAGAATAAGCTCAAGAGATCCACTGTACCACATGGTGACTATACAGTTAGTAACGACAGATTACATTCTGAAAAATGCCCTAAAACTGACAACTCTGACGCAGTACATGTGTTAACTAGCTAGATGTGGTCATTCCACGATGCATATATACTTCAAAACATCATAGTGTACATGACAAAGACATCAATTTTATCTGTCAATTAAAAAATATATTAAACATGAAAAAAAGGAGGAACTAAAACTCCTCTCATCTTCAGATGCCATGACTGGAAAGACAGAAGGCTCGAAAGGCCTCAGTGCCACATGGCCTTAGCAGGACCACAGGTCTTCTGGGTGCCTACCCAGCCTCCTCCCCTCCAGCCGCACCCCCCGCTTGGTTCCAAGCCACAACATTGACACAACTGCGCTTCCTCAAATGCAGGAGGCCCATTCCTGCCCAGGGCCTTCCCACATACCACAGGCCTGGAAGGGGCCCCCTGACCCTGGGCACCTCCTGGCTTGCTCCCTTGTGTCCCTCAGGAGCTGCTCCTCACTGCTTCTGCAATGCCTTCCCTAATGCACCTGCCCATCCCAGCCACTCTTTATGAACTTGTTCCTTCTTCCTGACACTTTCTGATATCTAACATTATATCACACACTCGGATACCTGTTTACCATCTGTCTCAGCTAGACTACAAACACCATGAAACACAAGTTTCCTCCACATTGTTTACATCGACATCCAGCAACTAAGTGGTGCCTGACTAAAAGTGTATACTAAGGGCTGGGCACGGTGGCTCACGCCTGTAATCCCAATGCTTAGGGAGGCTGAGGCAGGAGGATCACTTGAACCCAGGAGTTTGAGGCTGCAGTGAGCTATGATGAAGCCACTGTGCTCCAACCTGGATGACAGAGCAAGATCTTGTCTTAAAAAACAAAAACAGGCCAGGTGCAGTGGCTCAGGCCTGTAATCTCAGCACTTTGGGAGGCTGAGGCAGGCGGATCACAAGGTCAGGAGATCGAGACCATCCTGGCTAACACAGTGAAACCCTGTCTTTACTAAAAATACAAAAAAATAGCCCGGCACGGTGGCGGATGCTTGTAGTCCCAGCTACTCGGGAGGCTGAGGCAGGAGAATCGCTTGAACCCGGGAGGCGGAGGTTGCAGTGAGCTGAGATCGCGCCACTGCACTCCAGCCTGGGTGACAGAGCAAGACTCCATCTCAAAAAAAAAAAAAAAAAAAAAAAACCAAAAAACCAACAACAAAAAAACACAGCGTCACTGATGTTACTTTTAACATCTTTAAGGCAGTATCACACACAGTGCAGGGAAAGCATAAGGAAGATAAGCAGGAAGGATGTGCACGAAACTCCTGGTGGTGAAAACGCCACCAGGAAGGAGATCACAGAACTCCACAAATATTGTGACATTACTCTATCAAAATTGTGAAAAAGGTTTAGAGTCAATTTTTTTTTTTTTTTTTGAGATGGAGTCTTGCTCTGTTGCTCAGGCTGGAGTGCAATGGCGCGATCTCGGCTCACTGCAACCTCCGCCTCCCGGGTTCAAGCGATTCTCCTGCCTCAGCCTCCCAAGTAGCTGGGACTACAGGTGCCCGCCACCGTGCCTGGCTAATTTTTGCATTTTTAGTAGAGACGGGGTTTCACCGTGTTGGCCAGGATGGTCTCGATCTCCTAACCTCGTGATCCCCCTGCCTCGGCCTCCCAAAGTGCTGGGATTACAGGTGTGAGCCACCATGCCCGGCCCCAGCTACTATTTTGTTAAAAGGTTAACATTTATTCTGGATAGGAGGACACAGGTGTTTGTTATGTTACTCTATTTTTCTGCATTTTAAAATATTTCATAATTTTTAAAGACAGTAATACCTGGACTTGATCTCAGGACTTACTACACGGCTAAATTAATCAAGGCTGTGTGGTATTGGCAGAGGAACAGATACAAAGACAACTGGAATGGAAAGAAAATCGCAGAAACAGCCACACAAATCAATCCAGGTGATTTCTTTTTCTTTTTTTCTTTTTTTTTTTTTTTTGAGACAGAGTCTGGCTCTGTCACCCAGGCTGGAGTGCAGTGGCACAATCTCAGTTGACTGCAGCTTCCGCCTCCCAGGTTCAAGCGATTCTCTTGCCTCAGCCTCCCCAGTAGCTGGGACTACAGATGTACGTCACCAAGCCCGGCTAATTTTTGCATTTTTAGTAGAGACGGGGTTTCACCATGTTGCCCAGGTTGGTCTTGAACTCCTGGCTTCAGGTGCCTTGGCCTCCCAAAGTGCCGAGATTACAGGCCTGAGCCACCGCGCCCAGCCCATCCAGATGATTTCTGACAGAGGCACAGAAGCAACTCCATGGGAGATCCACAAATGGTGCCAGACAATGAGCTTCACGTAAATGTCAGCCACATACAGTAATTCACCAAAATAAACACGGACATAAATGTACAACTGTGAAGGTTTAAAACTTTCAGAAAAACACAGGAGACAAATCTTCAAGATAAAGAGCTAAGAATCCTTAGCTGTGACAAGGCGTGATTCGAAAAGGAAAAATAAATCAGACTTCACAATGAAAAACTTTGGATCTGCAACAGACCCCGTTTTGTTTGTTTTTTAATTCACTGGTCTGAGTTTGCTTCCAAAAAGATCCTGTTTAGGGGACGAAAAGACAAGCTGCAGACTAGGAACAGATACTTGAAAACCCCATGTCTACAATAAAGAACACTCAAAACTTGGTCAAAAAGACATAACTAGGAAGTGGGCAAAAGACATGACAGACTTTTCACCCCTGAAGATATGCAGATGGCAAAGAAGCACTCCCAAGCTATCGGGAAAATGCAAAGAAAAACCACAAGGAGGTATCGCTACACATGTATCACAATGATCACAGTAAAAACAACGCAGCCAAATGCTGGTGAGTATAAAGAGAAACTCACTGTTACAGACTGAACTGTTTGCCCCCAAAATGCGTCTGCGGAAGCCTGGGATGACACTATGCAGAGACCGGCCCTGAAGTACAGGACAAATAAGTTCATACGAGTGGGGCCCTAATCCAATAGGACTGGTGTCTTTATAAGACGAAGACACACCAGAGATGTCAGCATCCCCTCAGCAAAAAGGAAGCATTGGCCAGGTGTGGTGACTCAGGCCTGTGATCCCAGCACTTTTGGAGGCTGAGGTGGGCGGATCACCTGAGGTCATGAGTTTGAGACCAACCTGGGAAACATGGTGAAACCCCGTCTCTACTAAAAATACAAAAATCAGCGGAGCATGGTGGTGGGTGCCTGTAGTCCCAGCTACTCGGGACACTGAGACAGGAGAACTGCTTGAACCCAGGAGGCGGAGGTTGCAGCAAGCCGAGATTGCACCATTGCACTCCAGCCTGGGTGACAAAGCGAGACTCCGTCTCCAAAAAAAAAAAAAAAAAAAAAAAAAAAAAAAGGCAGCATCTGCAAACCAGCAAAAGAGGCCTCTCCTGGAATCAGCACTGACAGCATCTTGCTCTTGGCCTTCAAGCCTCCAGAACTGCGAGAGTGAATTTCTACTGCTCCCCCACTCAGTCTGGAGTATTTTGTTACGGCAGCCTAACCAGGCTGATATGCTCCTACATTGCTGGTGGGAATGTATGGCCACTCAAGAAAACAATCTGGCAGTTTTCGGCCGGGCGCGGTGGCTCACGCCTGTAATCCCAGCACTTTGGGAGGCCGAGGCAGGCGGATCACGAGGTCAGGACATCGAGACCATCCTGGCTAACAGGTGAAACCCCGTCTCTACTAAAAATACAGAAAAATTAGCTGGGCGTAGTGGCAGGCGCCTGTAATCCCAGCTACTTGGGAGGCTGAGGCAGGAGAATGGCGTGAACCTGGGAGGCGGAGCTTGCAGTGAGCTGAGATGGCGCCACTGCACTCCAGCCTGGGCGACAGAGCGAGACTCCGTCTCAAAAAAAATAAAAAAAAAATAAAAAACAATCTGGCAGTTTTCTAACAAACTAAACACATAATTACCACACATGAACCAGCAACTGCATTCTTAAACATTTATCCCAGAAATGAAAACGTATATTCACACAAAAACCTATACGCAAGTGTCACAGCAGTTTTATCTGTAGTAGCCAAAACAGGAAACAGCCCAGATGTCCTTCCACAGGTGGCTGGCTGGGCAAGCCGCGCACACTCACACAGAGGAGTCTCGCCACGGGAAACAAGCTACTGACACACAATCACCTGAAGAATTCTGCACTTCCCCTTACACAGCATCCTTCGAATGACAAAATCACAGACAGAGCAAAGACTAGAGGTTTCCAGAGGGTAAGGCAATGGTGTGGCTGTGAGAGGTGGCACGAGGGCTCCCTACGGGGATGGAGCCTTCCACAGCCTCACCTGCACCAGGGTCGGCATCCCGACCATCACCACTGGGGAAACCAGGCAAGGGTCTAAAATATAAAAGATCTGCATCTTTTCTCACAGCCACGTGGGAACCCACAATGAACTCAAAATAATAGCTTATTTAAAAATAATAGTAACGTGTAAAACATTAAAGAATGGCATGTCAGGTACCTCCAAGATCCTGTTGTATACATTTTACTGCACATACTCTGCCAATTAAGAAACAGGCACAGGCCAGGCACAGTGGCTCACACCTGCAATCCCAGCACTTTGGGAGGCCAAGGTGGGAGAATCACTTGAGCCCAGGAGTTCTGAGAACAGCCTACAGGCAACATAACAAGACTCCATCTCTACCAGAAATAAATTAAAAATTAGCCAGGCATGGTGGTGCATGCCTGTGGTCCCAGCTACCTGGGAGGCTGAGGTGGGGGGATCGCTTGAGTCCGGGAGTTCAAGACTGCAGTGAGCCATGATCATGCCACTGCACTCCAGGCTGGGCAACAGAGCAAGATCTCATCTCAAGGGCAGGGAGTGGAGGGGCGGGGAGTGGAGGCACAGAGACATCAAATGCTCAAGCCAGGCCAGATCTCAAGGCCCAGGTTCCCTGAGGCAGCCTGGCCTGGGACAGCAGAGTGACCACAGCTAAGGCTTGCCTTCTCTTTCTCACATAAATTATATAAATATGTAAACATAAGACCTGTATCCAGAGTAAGCAGAAACTCTCCCAACTCCTGTCCAATAAAAAATGGACAAAAAGGCCAGGCGCCGTGGCTCATGCCTGTAATCCCAGCACTTTGGGAGGCCAAGGCCGGTGGGTGACCTGAGGTCAGGAGTTTGAGACCAGCCTGACCAACATAGTGAAAACCCACTTCTACTAAAACATATAAAATTAGCTGGGCATGGTGGTGCATGCCTGTAATCCCAGCTAGTTGGGAGGCTGAGGCAGGAGAATTGCTTGAATCCGGGAGGTGGAGCTTGCCGTGAGCCAAGATGGCACCACTGCACTCCAGCCTAGGCAAGACTCCATCTCAAAAAAAAAAAAAAAATTGCTGAACATCCTTATCATCAGGGAAATTCCAATGAAATCACAATGAGATCGACACCACTGCACACCCACAAGAATGGATGTAATCAAAATGAGAGACCACAAGAAACGCTGGTGAGGAGGTGGAGAGCCAGGAACTCTCTACCGTGGCTGGCAGAAATGTAAAATGGCGCAGCTACTGTGGAAGGAGGTTTGGTTGTTTCATGTGAAGTTCAACTTAAATCCAACCTGTAAATTGGCAATCCTACTCCTTGGTATTTTTTACCCAAGACAAAGAAAAACACATGTCCACAAAAAGACTTGAAAAAAAATGTTCTCAGCAACTTTATTCATAACAGCGGATATGGTTTGGATCTTTATTCCTAACAGCAGATACGGTTTGGATCTGTGTTCCCATGCAAATCTCATGTTCACTTGTGACCCTCAATGTTGGAGGAGGGGCCTGGTGGGAGGTGACCAGATTATGGGGTGGAGTTCCCCTGGGGGTGGGGGTGGAGTTCCCCGGGGGGGGGGGGGGGGGGGGGGGCTGCTCTCGGGATAGTGAGATCTGATTGGGTCATGGGGGTGGAGTTGGGAGGGGGGGCTGCTCTCAAGATAGTCAGATCTGATTGGGTCATGGGGGCGGAGTTCCCCCGGGGGCTGCTCTCAGGATAGTGAGCGCTCGCCTGTGAGATCTGATTGGGTCATGGGGGTGGAGTTCCCCAGCGGGCTGCTCTCAGGATAGTGAGATCTGATTGGGTCATAGGGGTGGAGTTCCCCCGGGGGCTGCTCTCAAGATAGTGAGAGCTGACTGGGTCATGGGGGTGGAGTTCTGCCCAGGGGCTGCTCTCAGGAGGAGGCTGCCGTGAGCTGAGATCGCACCTCTGCACTACAGCCTGGACAACAGAGCAAGACTCCATCTCAAAAAAATAAAAATAAAAAAGTAACAGGCACAGGATATGAATGCGCAATGCCAGAAGGGGAGGCTGAGCAGCAAATAAGCATTACCAAACTTGCTACTCAGAAAGGCACAAATCAAAGCTTGATACTTTTTAAACCCATCAAAATGTCCAAATAAAACAAACCTCTAGGGGACACTCTGAGGACTTGGGACACTAGAGTCTGGTGCCCCCAAGCAGCCTGCAGGCCCCATGAGCAGAGCTGGGCAACCTTCCCCCACACAGCCCACCAGCGTCCGTGCAAGGGGCTGAGGACACCTCTCACCAGGATGTGTGTAGGATGCACGGGGCACGCTGGGGATGGGACAGAGCGCCAGGGGACAGTGAGGTCAGCACAGGACCACTACAGGCAGATCTGAGTATCTTTTTTAATCAACTCGGCCTCTTTTAAGAAACAGACACTTTTCTAATGTAAAATACTACATACCAACATTTTCAATACACACATAATTCACAACACTACAGAATGAATCTGTGTCCCCTCCAAAATTCCTGTGTGAAATCCTAATACCCAAGGTGATGGTGTTAGGAGGTGGGGCCTCCTTGGGGGTGACCAGGCCATGAAGGTGGAGCCCTCAGGACTGGGATTACTGCCCTAAAAATGAAGCCCCAGAGAGCACTTCCTCACCCCTTCTGCCCTGTGAGGACACAGCGAGAAGGTGCTGGACCCTCACCAGACACCAGATCTGCCAGAGCCTTGCGCCCGGACTTCCAGCCTGCAGAGCTGTGAGGAATAAACAAACATCTGTGGTTTACAGGCCCCCAGTGTATGACGTTCTGTTACAGCAGCACGGACGGAGTGGGACACACGGATGCGCACCCACACAGACAACACCAGGAGTCCACGGAGTGGAGCAAGAAGAACAGGGAGCGGCCCAGCCCAACGGTCGCCTCCCCCAGTGGTGAGCCCACCCCAGGGGGGTCCTCCCCGACAGTGACCTCCCTGAACCTCTAATTTACCCCAGGGGGTCCTCCCCGACAGTAACCTCCCCGAAAGGCTAATTCACCCCAGGGGGTCCTCCCCGACAGTGACCTCCCTGTATGCCAACAGACAGAAACCACAGAAGTAACACAGGCTTGTTCCTGCCAAGGGTCAGCCGCAGCTGAGCAGGAAGTGGTGTTGGCCTGTCACTCTCCGCCCCAACAGCCTAGTATACTACCTTCTATGCTCAGACATCTCCTCCAGGGCACAATGTGCAGAGCAGTGGGGGCCAGGACAGGGACCCTAAGGACACCTCCCTGGGGCTCCCAGCCCCCACTCCACCACTCAACCTCTGGCAAGCAACTAATCTCTGCCAACGTCACTTTTCTCTTCTGTGAGATGGGAGTAATTACAGTACCCACTTTCCAGGGCTACTGTGAGGACCACACAACTCACATAAAGCACTACGGACCGTGCTCGGCAAATACGAAGAGCCCCTAAGTGCTGCTGCAGTGGTTCTGACCGTTATTATTTCACGCTGGGAACTAGTCAAAGTGGACAAATGTTGATGATCAAGCTGTCAACTTGGAAGTGAAGGCGGTTGGTAGGAGGAGAGCCGTCAGGGGGCGGCTACTCTGCGGCAGAATCTGGGCTTCACAGGCCTGATGACCTAGAACCAACTAACCAAGCCCCAGAGACCCTGCTCACCTGTGCTCTGCACTGCCCCGCACCCCTCCCCGCTCACCTGCGCCCCGCACTGCCCCGCACCCCTTCCCGCTCACCTGCGCTCCGCACTGCCCCGCACCCCTCCCAGCTCACCTGCGCCCCGCACTGCCCCGCACCCCTCCCTGCTCACCTGCGCCCCGCACTGCCCCGCACCCCTCCCCGCTCACCTGCGCCCCGCACTGCCCCGCACCCCTTCCCCCTCACCTGCGCTCCGCACTGCCCCGCACCCCTCCCAGCTCACCTGCGCCCCGATCTGCCCCGCACCCCTCCCCGCTCACCTGCGCTCCGCACTGCCCCGCACCCCTGCCCGCTCACCTGCGCCCCGCACTGCCCCGCACCCCTGCCCGCTCACCAGCAGTCCACACTGCCCCGCACTGCCCCGCACCCCTCCCCGCTCACCTGCGCTCCGCACTGCCCCGCACCCCTCTTGGCTCACTGCAGCCTCCACCTCCCGGGTTCAAGTGATTCTCCTGCCTCAGCCTCCCGAGTAGCTGGGATTACAGGAACGCGCCACCATGCCCAGCTAGTTTTTGTATTTTTAGTAGAGACGGTGTTTTGCCACGTTGGTCAGGCTGGTTTTGAATCCTGACCTCAGGTGATCCGCCCACCTAGGCCTCCCAAAGTGCTGGGATTACAGGCGTGAGCCGTCGTGCCCGGCCGAGTCTACTTTTAAGATCAGTCTAAGGCTGGGCACATTATCTCACGCCTGTCATCCCAGCACTCTGGGAGGCCAAGGCCAGGGAGATCACGTAGGCCCAGGAGTTCAAGGCTGCAGTGAGTCGTGATCGCTCCAGTGCACTCAACATGGGCGACGAGCCAGACTCTTTCC
This sequence comes from Symphalangus syndactylus, assembly GCF_028878055.3. Taxonomy (NCBI): domain Eukaryota; kingdom Metazoa; phylum Chordata; class Mammalia; order Primates; family Hylobatidae; genus Symphalangus; species Symphalangus syndactylus. The sequence goes on from NC_072438.2 coordinate 10,259,588, forward strand.
AATAAAAGAAAATGATCTCAAGTGTACCCTGCGGAGGACACGTGGGGCCAGCATGTGGCCTCCCCTGACACTGAGCCCACCTTGGAGACATGGGGCCTCCCTGCCACTGAGCCCACCTGGGAGGGTTTCTGAAACTTGCAGCCAAGAGTCTTGCCTGTACCACACAATTCTGCAACTGTCAGTCAGTACCAAATATTCCCAATGATGTCATCCAGTCCAGAACATTCTAAGTAAGTGAAGGGAGGAAGCCTCCAAAAGCCATGTCAAGGAGGAAGAAGGGTGGAGAGCCAGGACCACACACAAGCGGCCCTGGGGGTGCGAGTAGGCTGTGCCCCCCGATTCCTTAGGCCACAGCTTGACCGCCAAAGCTCCTGAGCAGGCCCAGCCACTCAGCTAACACTGCGCATGGCACACAAGGGCTGCTGGCTGGCTCAAATTACATGTAACACCCAACCAAACGCACGAGGCGAGTTACGCTTAAACCATACGACGGCTGTGCGGCATCGTTTTCATTTTCTGCCTCAATTTACCTCACTAGCAGTCACCCCGAGTTCAAGTCAGCCACACAGGGAAGGTGGATTTCCCTGCAGACAGGGCACCACAGGCTCCATTTCAGAAGCAATGGCACGCAGAACCCAAAACAACGCACAGCATACACCTGCCCTGGGCATCTCTGACAGGTTGGTGCTCCTGATAATCTGCCTTTTAAAAAAGTGAAGGCTAGCTAGGTGCAGCGGCACATGCCTGTAATCCCAGCTACTTGGGAGGCCGAGGCAGGAAGATCCAGAGCCCAGTTCAAATCCATCCTAACAGCAAGACCTCGTCTCTTAAATTAAAAAAAAAAAAAGGAAGATGACAGAACAAGTTTGAAGAAATTAGAAACCTATCTGGTTCCACAGTTCTACCTAAAAACCCATTCACACCACAAGTCCAAATTCCTACAAGCTATGAAAACCATTTTTTCCTAACTCACTTGACAGCAAATCCTGGTCTACCATAACCTCATTTGGGATAAAACCTGACATGAACTGATATGGGGTTAATTACAGACTTTAATTATCCCACAGTGAGAATATTTATTCACTTAATTACAGAAATATTAATGTATTCAATTACAGAATACTTTCCCAAATCCTCTGGGAGTATCCCATGATATACAGGTTATATGCTGTAATGATCATTCTGAAACCTGAAAAATTCTGGAACTGTAAACATCTGTACTCAAGGGTTCAGATTACCGGCCATCGCCATGTTTACACAAGACAGCCTGAACTCCCATAGCCTATGTTCTAAGGTTGCTGTCCAGACAAAACTTATTTAAGTTTATATAAAATACTTAATTCAGCTTTCACACCCTGTTTCAGTTCAAAGAGGCTTCAAAGTACTTAGGAGGCTGCAGGCCACCTATTAAGTTTACAAGGAGGCAATCTACAGCTCCTAACTGCATTGGTTATTTTTATCTCCTGACTCGCCTAGATAGCAAAGGGAAACAAGTTATTTTGCACAACCTCAGCAGCCGCCCACATTTCCTTGTTCTTCTTCCTGGGTGCTAAGTGACCCACAAGCTTCTTTCTTTATACGAATCTTCCTCTCTGGGCCCCAGTGAGGGTGCATTCTCCATCCCTCCCACCCTGATCCGTGCCATCTTCTGCTTGGCCCCTTCCCGAAGCTCACACTGACTGTACCACCCCCAAGGATCTGTCCCTCTGCTGCCTCTGTCTCTCCACCCCTTGAGCACAGGTCTGAAGTTCCAGAAACCAAGTCCTGTCCACTATGAACTTCTTAAAGAATGAAGATAACCACCTAGTATTTTCAAAATAAATGAGGTGATCTGAGAGAAATCTGTCTTCTAACAGATGTGAAAGGATATCACACTTCAGCCCCCACCTCTGAAAGAAGAGCTTAGGGCTTTCTGACCAAATCGTACCCAAAATCTGTTTGGTTTTGAACACTATGGAGACAAAGTGTGTGATAATGCTACAGTCAAAAGGTCTCCGCAGGCCTTCTGTGATAATCAGAATTCTGGGATAGTTTCCTGTCTGGTCACAGGGCAGGCACCTGGACAGGCTAACCCTCCAGCCCTGAGAGGTACCAGGGAGCTGGTGAGGGTTAGGGCTTTTGTGTTGCTTCACTCCCTCTCCCTGTGCCAATACAGCAGAATAGAGTTACGCTGCCGCACCGAAGTCAACTGTGTTTAGCCAATAAACTTCACAGCTAGTGAAATGTGACACAACTCCAAGCACCACTGGACAAAAAACGTAAGGAAAATTCACAAGAGAGAATGAGACCCACTGACACTGGTGATCGATTCCGTGTGAACGGAGAGGACATCCAGGGAGCTAGAAATGGCACGCAGAGACAAAACTGACTCAAGACTGACTCGAGACGACTTAAGCCGAGTGACCTGTCCACTCTGCAAGTTCTATATAGGTCACAACTACTGGCTCTGCTTCCTGTACTACACACGGAATCACACGAGTAGATGTTCACCGGGAAGAGAAACACTGAGGTGTTAAAAGACGAACGGGGATCACGAGACACAGCCCAGTCTACCCTCGGCCAACCCCCCCACCCCCCAGGCTACGACCGCAACTACCTGCAACACGTGTGCACCCACCAACTCTCAAGTTCCCTGAACTGCAGAAGAACCAGCCCTAACCTCCAAAGTCCAGTCCTGTCCCTGCCTGCTCAATAACCCCAGATGCAAAAGGCCAAGGCTTAAACCCACCTCCTGCACCGCTCACCTCCTGACTCCAGCTGTCGGCCTTCTAGGCACCCTCCCTCAGCCTCCGCTGTGGGTCCCCACCCAAGCTCCCTGCCTGCCACCATCCCCCACCTCACCGTAACATCTTCCCCCACCCACCCTGAGGGGGTTCCCCAGGCCCCAGACTTTGCTCCAACTTGACCCTACTCCCATGACAAGAAAGTACCCCGACCCGGCCCCAGCCTCGCCCTCCGCAATCACCGCCAGCAGGCACCGACCTACGCCCGCGCTGTGACCTTCGCCTGGCCCTGACCCACGCCCTCGGCAGAGACCCTCCCCTGGCCGACCCTGACCCACGACCCCGCTGGGACCCTCCCCAGCCCTAACCCACGCCCTCCCATTCCGGGCTGACGCTGCCCCCAGCGTCCCGGAGACAACACTCCGTGGCCGCACTCGCGCTGCCGACCCAGGGCCTCACCTTCGGCCAGGACCCGCCGCACCCGCAGCCGCAGGTCGCCCAGTTCCACCGTCTGCCCCACGAAGTCACTCTGGTCGCGGCCGGAAGCACCGCCCAGGGAGCCTGGACCCGCCAAGAAGTCGAGCGCCGACTGCAGCAGCGACATGGCGGTGGCTGCGCCGCACCCCGCGGCAGCCGGAGTGGTCGGGCTCGGGCTCCCGCTCCCTCGCCGTCCGGGTCAGCTCAGCAACAGCCGGCCCCGAGGTGCACCATCTTCCGCCCCGCCGCCGTGACGTAGGCGCGCGTGAGGACGCGTCGCGTCAGGCGGCGTCGCGGCCCAGCCCCGTCCCCTCCGCCGCGGCCTCACTTCCTGGCTGCGCGCGCAGGCGCGGAGGTCTGACGGAACAGCGCGTGCGTGCGCGGCGTCGCCGGGCTTGTGATGAACTTCCGGTTGTCAAGCTGTCTGCCGGGCTGACTCAAGCGGAGGCGCGCGGAACAGTCGCCGCGGCGATTCCCGCCCAGGTAGTTCAGCGCCCCAGCCCAGCTCCCGGTACCGTTCCCTACATGGTCTGTTTCGTGGGAGGCTCCTTCTCAGGTGTCTCCGGTTTAAGCGCTTCGCCATCCTCTGGGTGGAGTCAGCCTCCCGTTTGCTGTTAGCGCCGCGTTTGCGAATGGGTTCGCGAATTTTTCTGTCAGTTGGCTACGGAGCAAGGAGTTAGCGTGCGTTAAGCTTTCAATAAATACTTGGTTTTTGTCTCATGGAGGTCAGAGTTTCCTGTGACGCTTAGTGAGTAAGGTTGGCAGCCCCCTCCCAGCAGCCAGGCAGGCAGTTTGCAGGGGAAACGCTGCTGCATTGCCCTGTCTTCCGAGCAGAGGGCCAGGGTCTGGGTTGGGGCAGTGACCAGTGGTGGGAGCCGTGGGCTAGAAAAACCTTCGTCCTGGGCAACCAGAACACTGCAGAGACTGCCCTGTGACCCTCAGGGTTCGTTCGCACCCTGACATTTTCCAAGGCAAAAGCAAGTCCTCATGAACCGCTTGGAAGTGTTCATAATGCCCAACCATTTGGAGATGAAAAGGTGACTTTCCTTCTAGGATAATGAGGAAATGGCTCGCAGACAATGCATTTTTAGTTTTTGGCCCATACAGTATTTGGGGGTTGGGAGTGGGCAGCAGGAGGTGAATTCGTTGCTATCACTTAAAGACTGATGCCAGGCGCGGTGGCTTACACCTGTAATCCCAGTACTTTGGGAGGCCGAGGCAGGCGAATCACCTGAGGTCAGGAGTTCCAGACCAGCCTGGTCAACATGGTGAAACCCCGTCTCTACTAAAAATACAAACATTAGCTGAGCGTGGTGGCGGGTGCCTGTAATCCCAGCTACTTGGGAGGCTGAGGCAGGAGAATCGCTTGAACCCGGGAGGCGGGCGCCACTGTACTCTAGCCTGAGACTCCGCCTCAAAAAATAAATAATAATAATAATTGAAAGGCCTAAATGTTAAAAACCAAGTTTTCCAGCTTCTGTTGAAAAATCAAACCTGTCATTATTGGACACCAAATGATGTGTGTTACCAATTACCTAGAGCGGTCCCTTGAGGTAAGGCACAGTCATTTGCCTGACCAGATGGGCTCATGTATGTTACCTGCCTGGTTCCTATAGTCATTTGAGGTTGCAACCCTTTCAATAGAGTTATTTGTTCTCCAACTCAAAAATGGATTCTAAAGCTCAAATCAGCATCTTAGCCGTCCCAGAAGCTAACTAACATCTGTTATCTTTATCATTAAAAGATAATAGGCTCAGCTCGTTGGAACACTTATCTATTTGAATGAAGTATTGCATGAAGCCAAATGAGATCTTTAAAAATATATACAACAAAAATAACAGTAGCAATAGCTTAGTTTATGCACTAATTTATTGCTTACAACACCCTTTTCTGTAATGGTTCATTGTGGTGAAAACATCTTTGTGAAGAAAGCACAGTATAATTAACCCCCTTTATTTTGGGATGAGAAAATATGCTCAACAATGCCATTATTTGGCCAGGGCCAACAAGTGATACAACTAAAATTCAACGCAAGTCATGGCTTTTCCAGCCAGTGCATTTGTCTGGTCAACTGTGGAATAGAAGGATTGAGAGCTCAGGAAAGAATCCCTGCTAGAGACAGATATCTGGGCATCCTCAGCATAGAGGTGGCAGTTGGCTCTAGGAGCTGAAGAGAGGACCAACAGAGATGGTGTACTAGACATAAAGAGGTTAGAATCTTCAGAGAGTAGACAGTTTGTGGAGAAAGAGCAGCCAGTGAAGGAGGAAGAAAATGAAGAGAGTGTTGTCACAGAGCCAAGGAACGAGGATGTTCAGGGCAGAGAGTGCAGCTAAGAGTGTCGAATGCCACTTAAAAGTCAAGTAGAAAAAGAAATGGAAGATACGTGTTGGATTTATTCACAAGGGATCATTGGTGACCTCACCAAGAATAGCTTCATTGGAGTAATGAGGTGGAAGCTACATATTACCATAGAAGAGGGATGAACAGATGATGAGGTAGAGATGGCAAGTGGAGATAACTCAAAATGTTTGTCTGTGGAGGAGAATATGAACAACTTCAGGCCAACAAATTCAGCATCCTTAGCTCCAGGGAGCTAGAATGATGATGTAGTATTGAGATGTTTTAAGATGAGAGATTCTTGAGTAGCCTAAAGCTGATGGAAGGGAGAGAAGGTTTGCTGGTACAGAAAAAAGAGGAATAATAAGATAATTCTATCTTAATGAGATATCTTCTATCTCTTAGAACATAGGAGGGGAATGACATCCAGAGCATAGGTAGAGATATTTGCTTTGGACATAGGAAAAACACTCAGGAAGAAAAATGGGCTGCAGTTGCAGGTGACCTTATGTATTTATTGGAATGAAGGTGAAGGAATTCTCTAATGGCTTCTGTTTTCATTGTGAATGAGGAAAGAAAAACATCAACTGAAAGTGAGAGGGGAAGTAGGAAACCCAAGATTTAAGCAGTGTCAAAAAGATCTAAAATAGCTGTTATGAAAAACCTAGTGAATAACTCACTGGAAAGCATGAGAGCATTTAAGCACTCATTTGGAGGCCATGAACTTATACTGGCATGACCTGAGATCAGCTGGACATTTCTAAACCGTGTAATCACTTTGGAAACCAGAGTCAGACTACTTATCTTATGAATATTTCTGGAGCACCTTTATTTATTGGCATTGAAGTAGATGCTATAGTAACACCATCTTAACCCAAATATCTATCTCCATATCTCATCTGAACTCTCAGATGTTTGTTCTTAGATACCACTACATGTATAAACATGTGTATATATCCAAAACTGAAGTTATGGTCTTAATCCCTATAACTGATTTCCTAAATTTCATAGCAAAGAGTATTACAAGAGATTAAGAGGATCATTTTGTAATGATGAAGGGGTGAATTCATTGAAAAGACTTGATAATCCTAAACATTTATGCACCTAATAACGAAGCTCTAAAATACACAAAGCATAAACGAATAGCTGCAAGGAGAGAGAAAAATCACAGTTGTAGTTGGAGAATATTCTTCCTCAATAAACGATAGGATAGATACCCAGAAAATCACTGAGGATATAGGAGACTTGAACATGACTGTCAGCCAACTTGACCTAATGAACGTTTATGGAACACTCCCCACAATAACAGCAGAATACGCAACTTTTCAAGTGCATTAAAACATTAAGCCTGACCATATTCTGTTGTATTAAACAGGTATGTTATCTGACCAGAATGATATTGAATATTAAAGTAGAAATCAGTAACAGATTGGAAAATCCTTTCAATATTTGGAAACTGAATAACTCACTTTCGTTTTTTGCATATTTTTTCAACTCACTTTTAAATAACTCGTGGGTCAAAGAAGAAATCAAAAAGGAAATTAGAAAGTAGTTTGAACAGAATGAAAATGAAAATGCAGCATTTAAAACTGGTGGGAGGGCCAGGCGCGGTGGCTCACGCCTGTAATCCCAGCACTTTGGGAGGCCGAGGCAGGCGGATCACGAGGTCAGGAGATCAAGACCATCCTGGCTAACACGGTGAAACCCCGTCTCCACTAAAAATACAAAAAATTCTCCGGGCGTGGTGGTGGGCGCCTGAGGCAGGAGAATGGCGTGAGCCCAGGAGGCGGAGCTTGCAGTGAGTGGAGATTGCGCCACTGCACTCCAGCCTGGGCGAAAGAGCAAGACTCCGTCTCAAAAAAAAAAAAAAAAAAAAAAAAAAAAAAAAAAAAACTGGTGGGATGCAGCTAAAACAGTATTAAAAGTTAAGTCTCAAATCAGTGACCTCAGCAGTCACCTTAAGAAACTAGAAAAGTTGGCTGGGCACGGTGGCTCACTTTGGCAGGCAGAGGTGGGCAGATCACTTGAGGTTGTAAGTTCAAGACCACCCCGGCCAACATGGTGAAACCCCATCCCTACTAAAAATACAAGAATTAGCTGGGTGTGGCAGTGCATGCCTGTAGTTCCAGCTACTTGGGAGCCTGAGGCAAGAGAATCGCTTGAACCCAGGAGGTGGAGATTGCAGTAAGCTGAGACTGTCACAAAAAAAAAAGAAACTAGAAAAGTAAGAGGAAATGAAACTCAAAGTGAATATAAGAAGGCAGATAATAAGTATCAGAGTGGAATTCAAAAAAATAGATAACAAAAGCAATAGAGAAAATCAGGGAAACCAAAAGCTGATTCTTTGAGATTAATAAAATTGAAAAATCTCTGGCCAGATTGAACAAGAAAAAGGCAAGACACAAATTACCAATATCAGGAATGAGAGATGACATCACTACCGAAAGGATAATCAGGGACTATTATTAAGGACTTTAGGCCAACAAATTCAGCAGCTTACACTAAATGAACAAATTCCTGGAAAGCACAAACCACTTAAGCTCATTTAAGAAGAAATTATGTTGGGCCGGGCACAGTGGCTCACGCCTGTAGTCCCAGCACTTTGGGAGGTCAAGGCAGGTGGAACACCTGAGGTCAGGAGTTCAAGACCAGCCTGGTCAACATGGTGAAACCTCATTTCTACTCAAAATACAAAAATTACCCGGCATGGTGGTAGGTGCCTGTAATCCCAGCTACTTGGGAGGCTGAGGCAGGAGAATCACTAGGACCCAGGAGGTAGAGGTTGCAGTATGCTGAGACTGTGCCATTGCACTCCAACCTGGACAACAAGAGTGAAACTCTATCTCAAAAAAAGAAGACTCCAAACTTAGATAGCTTCACTGGGAATTCAGAAAGTTGAAGGAAGGAATTATTTCCCACCTCATCATTCCTAACGGCATTAATCTGATACCAGAATTCCACAAAGACATTACTAGAAAACTACAGGATAATACCTCTTGTGAACATAGACACGAAAGTGCATTTAAAACGTTGTTTAGCAAATTGAGTCCAACACTATATACAGAAAGGATAGTACACCATGACCGAGTGGGATATCCCAAGAGGGCAAAGTTGGCTTAGCGTTTGAAAGTTTATCAATGTAATTCACACTCTTGAGAGTGAAGAAACAAAATGGATCATCTCAATAGATACAGAGAAGCATTTGACAGAATCCAACATACATTACTGATTTAAAAAACTCAGCAAACTAGGAGTAAAATGAAACTTCCTCAATATAGTAAGGGCATCTGTGAAAAACCTGTAGCTAGCATCGTATGAAATAATAAAAGCCTGAATGTTTTCCCCCTAAGGCCAGGAACAATCCAAGGCTGTCTGTCTGATCTCACCACTTCTGTTCAGCGTTATATTGGAAATTCTAGCCAACGTGATGAGGCAAGAAAAAGAGGGCCGGGGCCAGGCACAGTGGCTCACATCTGGAATCCCAGCACTTTAGGAGGCTGAGCTGGGTGGGTCACCTGAGGTCAGGAGTTTGAGACCACCCTGGCCAACACGGTGAAACCCCATCTCTACTAAAAATACAAAAATTAGCCGGGTGTGGTGGCGGGCACCTGTAATCCCAGCTACTCAGGAGGGTGAGGCAGGAGAATCACTTGAACCTGGGAAGTGGAGGTTGCAGTGAGCTGAGATCACACCACTGCACTCCACCCTGGACAACAGAGTGAGACTCGGTCTCCAAAAAAAAGAAAAAAAAAATCAGAATCTATAAAAAGAGCTACTCGTGAGTTTAGCAGGGTTGCAGGATACAAAATAAATGTGTAAAAATCAATTCTATTTCTACATACTAGCAATAAATATTGGAAGTTGAAATTAGAAACATTTGGCCAGGCGCGGTGGCTCACGCCTGTAATCCCAGCACTTTGGGAGGCCGAGGCGGGCGGATCACGAGGTCAGGAGATCGAGACCATCCTGGCTAACACGGTGAAACCCCGTCTCTACTAAAAACACAAAAAATTAGCCGGGTGAGGTGGCAGGCGCCTGTAGTCCCAGCTACTCAGGAGGCTGAGGCAGGAGAATGGCGTGAACCCCGGGGGGCGGAGCCTGCAGTGAGCCGAGAACGCGCCACTGCACTCCAGCCTGGGTGAAAGAGCGAGACTCCGTCTCAAAAAAAAAAAAAAAAAAAAAGAAATTAGAAACATTTACAATAGCATCAAAAAGTCTGAAATACTTGGGATAACTGTGAAAAAAGATGTGCAAGACTTATATGCTGAAAACTACAAAAATTTGCTGAGAGAAATTAAAGCCCATAATAAATGGAGAGATATGCCATATTCATAAACTGGGAGATTCAACAGTGCAGTTCTCAAATTGACCTGTAGATTCAATGTAAACCAGTCAAATTCCCAGCAGACTATGAGAATTTAACCCATAGATTCTAAAATTTACTTGGCTCTGCAAAGGAGCTAGAATAGTCAATACAAGATTGAACAAGGACAAGACAAAATTGTGTGATTTACATGACCTAATTTAAACACCTAAAGCCACAGTATCAAAACTGTGGTGGCTGGGTGTAGAGGTACGTGCCTGTAGTCGCAGCAACTCAGCAGGTTATAGCGGGAGGATCCCTTGAGCCTGGGAGTTTGAATCTAGCCTGGACAACAGTGTGGAGTTGATATAAAGATAGCTAAGTAGGTAAATAGAAGAGTCCAGAAATTTGCCCACAGGTATCTATGGTGAATTGATTTTTTTTATAAGGTGCAAAAGTAGTTCATTGGAGAAAGAATAATTGTTTCAACAAACGATGCTGGAAAAATTGGATATTCATGTGTTTAGGAAAAGGAACCTTGGGCCGGGTGCAGTGGCTCACGCCGGTAATCCCAGCATTTTGGGAGGCTGAGGCGGGCAGATCACTTGAGGTCAGGAGTTCGAGACCAGCCTGACCAACATGGTGAAACCCCATCTCTACTAAAAATACAAAAATTAGCTGAGTGCGGTGGCTCACGCCTGTAATCCCAGCACTTTGGGAGGCCAAGGCAGGCGGATCACTTGAGGTCAGGAGTTGGAGACCAGCCTGATCAACATGGTGAAACCTCATCTCTATTAAAAATACAAAAATTAGCTGGGCGTGGGGATGAGTGCCTGTAATCCCAGCTACTCGGGAGGCCGAGGCAGGAGAATTGCTTAAACCCAGGAGGTGGAGGTTGCAGTAAGCTGGGATCATGCCACTGCACTCCAACCTGGGTGACAGAGTGAGACTCCGCCTCACAATAACAACAACAACAACAACAAAAAACCTTAATCCATACCTAGCATTATATATAAAAGTTAACTCAAAATCATAAATCTAAATGTGAGATCTAAAACTATAAAACTTATGGAAGAAAATCTATGAAATGTTCTGTGAGATTTTTAGCCATGACACTAAAAGCATGATCCATAAAGGAAACAGATAAACTGGAGTTCATCAACGTGAACAACTTTATAATACACCGTTGAAAATAGCCCATATGAACAATAGGTGAATAGATAAACTGGTAAGTCCATAACATAGGATATCATTCCATAATAAAAAGATAAGCTATCAAGCAACAACAAGACTTGAAGGAACCTTAAATGCATATTGCTCAATGAAAGAAGCCAATCTGAAAAGGTTCCATACTGTATGATTCTAACTATAGAACATTCTGGAAAAGGCAAAATTATGAAGACAGTACAAAGAGCAATAGGCCGGGTGCAGTGGCTCACGCCTGTAATCCCAGCACTTTTGGAGGCCGAGGCGGGTCGATCAGCTGAGGTCTGGAGTTTGAGACCAGCCTGCCCAACATAATGAAGCACCTCCTTTACTAAAAATACAAAATTAGCTGGGTGTGGTGGCATATGCCTGTAATCCCAGCTACTCAGGAGGCTGAGACAGGAGAATCACTTGAACCTGGGATTGGAGGTTGCAGTGAGCCGAGATTGCACCATTGCACTCCAGCCTGGGCAACAAGAGTGAAACTCGATCTCAAAAAAAAAAAAAAAAAAAAAGCAGTAGTTGCTAGGGGTTCAGGAAGAAAGAGGGAGGGTGGAGCACCAGAGATTTTTAGGGTGTTTAAACTATTCTGTGTGATACTGTTTTGGTGAAAACAAGTCATTTTACGTTTGTCAAAACGCATAGAATACAGCACAGAGTGAAGCCTAATGTAAACTATGGACTTAGATTAATTGTAATGTGTGAATATTTGCTTGTCAATTGTGCCGAATGTGCCAGACTAATATAAGATGTTAATAATAGAAAGGGAGGCCAGACACAGTGGCTCATGCCTGTAATCCCAGCTACTTGGGAGGCCAAGGCAGGAGAATTGCTTGAGCCCAGCCTGGGCCACATAGACCCCATGTCTTTATAAAAAAAGAAAAAAAAAAGAATATTTTGTCAAACCCAATGTCATGAAACGATTTTCTCCAGCATCATCTTCTAAGAGTTTTATAAACTCTTACATTTACATCATTGATCCATTTTGAGTTAATTTTTGTATGTGTATTAGGTTGAGTCCAAATTCATTCTTTTTTTTTTTTTTTTTTTTTTTTTTTTTTTTGAGATAGAGTCTTGCTCTATTGCCAGGCTGGAGTGCAGTGGTGTGATATCGGCTCACTGCAAGCTCCACCTCCCGGGTTCAAGCGATTCTCCTGCCTCAGCCTTCCGAGTAGCTGGGACTACAGGCACGCGCAACCATGCTCAGCTAATTTTTGTATTTTTAGTAGAGACAAGGTTTCACCATGTTGGCCAGGATGGTCTCGATCTCCTGACCTTGTGATCAGCCTACCTCGGCCTCCCAAAGTACTGAGATTACGGGCATGAGCCACCATGCCCGGCCGAATTCATTCTTTTGCATGTGGATATTCAGTTGTCCCAACACCGTTTGTGAAAAAGCTTTTTCTTTTCCCATTGAGTGGTCTCGGCATCCTTGTCAAAATCAGTTAACCATAAATGTAGGGGTTTATTTCTGAATTATATTCCAGTGTTCTGTGCCTATGCTGTCTTGACTACTGTAGCTTTGTACTAAATTTTGAAATCAGGAAGTGGGAGTGCTCCCAATTTTGTTCTTTTTCAATATTATTTTGGCTGTTAAGATTCCTTGAATTTTCTTTCTTTTTTTTTTTCTTTTTGAGACAGAGTCTCACTCTGTCACCCAAGATGGAGTACAGTGGTGCAATCTCAGCTCACCGCAACCTTCGCCTCCCAGGTTCAAGCGATTCTCTTGCTTCAGCCTCCTGAGTAGCTGGGACTACAGGCACACACCACCACGTCCACCTAATTTTTGTATTTTTAGTGCAGATGGGGTTTTGCCACGCTGGCCAGGCTGGTCTCGAACCCCTCACCTCAGGTGATCCGCCCGCCTCTGCCTCCCAAAGTGCTGGGATTACAGGTATGAGCCACTGCGCCCAGCCAAAATTCAGAACTTCTGTTCTCCTAAAGACTGGTAAGAGAGTGAAAGACAAGCCACAGACTGCAAGGAAATATTTCCAAATTACACATCTTGCAGGATTTTTAACTAGAGTATAAAGAACTCTCAAAACTCAGTGACATTACAAACAACTCAGTAAACAAGCAAAGATTCTAAGACACTTCACTGTGAAAGCTGTACAGATGAAAGATGCCTAATTAGTCAGTAGAGAAATAGCAAATTAAAACCACAATGAGACACCCCTACACGAGTATTAGAATGAGTAAAATAAATTAATTGAATTATTGATTTTTATTATTACTATTTTTTTCCTAGACGGAGTCTTACTCTGTCACCCAGGCTGGAGTGCAGTGGCACGATCTCGGCTCACTGCAACCTCCACTTTCTGGGATCAAGCAATTCTCCTGCCTCAGCCTCCCAAGTAGCTGGGATTCCAGGTGCCCACCACCATGCCTGGCTATTTTTCATGTGTGTTTTTAGTAGAGATCAGGTTTCACCATGTTGGCCAGGCTGGTCTCGAGCTCCTGACCTCAAGTGATCTGCCCGCCTCGGCCTCCCAAAGTGTTGGGATTACAGGCGTGAGCCACCGCGCCCGGCTAAATTATTTTTCTAAGCTGTGCCAAACTGAGTACCAGAGGAGATGAGCAAGTGCAGGTCTCATGCCTGGTGGGAATGCAGATGGTGCAGCTGCCTCGGCAAATCGTCCGGCGGTTTCTCAGGAAGGAAACATGGTCCTTACGATACGACCCGGCAAAACCACTCCAAGGCATTTACCCAAAAGTCATGAAAACATGTTTACACAAACGCCTGTGTGCAAATGTTTACATATAGTGGCTTTATGCATCATTGTGCAAAATGAAACAATACACACGTTGTTCAGCTGCTGAGTGGATCCACAAACTGAGGTGTGTCCATGCCGTGAAATTGCCACACAGCAACCAAAGAAGTGTGTTACTGATATTCCCAGCACCACAGATGAGTCTCGAAAGAAGCTAGAATGAAAACCTCTGGAGGGTGTGATTCCGTTTATACCACATTCTTAAAAAGGCACAATTGGCTGGGCGCAGTGGCTCATGCCTGTAATCCCAGCATTTCGGGAGGCCAAGGTAGGTGGATCACCTGAGGTCAGGAGTTCAAGACCAGCCTGGTAATCATGGTGAAACCCTGTCTGTACTAAAAATACAAAAATTAGCCAGGCGTGGTGGTGGGTGCCTATAATCCCAGCTGCTTGGGAGGCTGAGGCACAAGAATTGCTTGAACCCAGGAGGCAGAGGTTGCAGTGAGCTGTGATCATGCCACTGCAGTCCAGCCAGGGTGACAGACCAAGACTGTCTCAAAAAAATAATTAACTAAATAAATGAGGCAAAATTACAGTGACAGAAAACAGATCAGTGGTTGCTGGAGCTTGAGGTTGGGGAAGCTTGAACACGAAGATGCTGTTTGGGGATAGAACAGTTTGCTGGACTGTGGCTAGCTGTGGATACGTGCCTGTCTGCATTCTAGGTGAGAAATAACCTGGGCATAGAGCAGAAGCCCTCCACCTGCTCCCCGCCTCTCCCTGCCTGGGTCACTGCAGCGCTGTCTGGAAGTTGGCGAACATTGTTCTTATTTATGGTTTTCATTTCTTACCGTGTGTGTATAATTAAGATAGATGGTTGTTTTATGTGTCCATTGTTTACATAAATGGTATAATAGTATGTTTTTGCAACTTGATTTTTTTGTCTTAACGTTTTGTTTTATAGTTTTATACTCGTAAATCTGTTTTAACTTTCTGATAGTTTACCTCATGGTTTAATGATTTGTCCCTTACTAGTCAGAATGTGTTTTAGTTTTATTGTTAAAACACACCGGCCTGACTGCGGTGGCTCTCGCCTGTAATCCAAGCACTTTGGGAGGCTGAGGCAAGGAGACTGCTTGAGCCCAGGACTTCAAGACCAGCCTGGGCAACATGATGAAACCCCTCTCTCTATGAAAAATACAAAAAATTAGCCAGGTGTGGTGGTGCACGCCTGTAGTCCCAGCAACACAGGAGGCTGAGGTGGGAGGATCACTTGAGCCTAGGAGGTCGAGGCTGCAGTGAGCCGTGATTACGCCACTGCCCCCCAGCGTGGGCAACAGACTGAGACCCTGTCTTAAAAAGAAAAAGAGAAAAACCGCGTGTTGCCTCAGTGCAGACCCTAGGCAGCCTGTCATGGCAGTCCCAGTGAGACTGCCTGGAATGGACCCTTGGAGGGTGTGGCACTGCACCTTATTAACCGTTGCTAAACTGTCGCCGAAACACACGTGTCCGTTTACATTCCTGCCTCGGTTTCTGTTTCCCCAGGTCCCCGCCGTCTCTGTCTCACTCCCCACGGTTCATTCCTGCCTCGGTTTCTGTTTCCCCAGGTCCCTGCCGTCTCGTCTCCTCACTCCCCGCTGTTTGTTGCTGCCTCAGCTTCTGTTTTCCCTGCGTCTTTACCGTCCTGTCATCTCACTCCCCGCCGTCTGTCCCCACCGTTCATTCCAGCCTCAGTTTCTGTTTTCCCCAGGTCCCTGCCCTCCTGTCGCCTCACGCCCACCACCCCGGCTGGGCTGGCCTCTCGCCGTTTCATTTGCACCTCCCCGATCTCCCTGATTGCTAGTGAAGTGGAATGCCTTGTGTGTTTGTTTTTCCTGGCTGGAAACCGGTGAGCCTCTGCCCATTCTCTGGAGTGGACTCTCCTTGTTTTTGTGCGTCTCGCCTTGGTGTAAGCAGCCTACAGCACATCCCTCTTCCTGTGGACCCTCTAGCTGGCCACATATCTCAGTCTCCTGATGCCCTTGGCCAAGTAAACAGCACCCCCTTTGGAGTGAAACCTGGGGGCCCTGGCTTGTCACCTCCTGCTGGTGCTGAAGGGCTCTCCGCATACCCTTGTGAAGAGGTGGAGAGCCTGGCCTGGCCTGCCCCCAGCTGCTCCTCTCCTCCTTCCTGGGTGCCACTCCCTCAGACCACCCCCACATTTCCAAGTAGCACAGAAATTACTTCTGTTTCTAACACAGCTCAATCCGAGGTACCTGTGAAGGCTGCATCTCCAGCCTGACTTGTTCCATCCCCACAGCTCCCCTGCCCTGAGACAGCCTCCAGTGCTTCTGCTGTGTCCCAGGAAATAAGCCTGAAGCAAGCACTCACCGTCCCTCAAGAATGTGCCCTGACCCACCTTCCTCACCACGGTGGCATCAGGGCCAGGTGGGCTCCCCCTTCTCCGTCACCCCCAGCTGCAGCCCCCAATACTCTTAGGAGCTGCTTTCCCACATGCTCTGTGTCTCCTGGGATGCCAGACCTCCGTCACCCCTCTCCTAGGTCATAGCAGCCCTTCTGACTGGCGTCCTTGACACACTGCTGCCCTCTTCCCTGCTCCAGGGGCGCCTGGCCGCAGGTGGGGCTCAGCCAACATGGAGCTCTCTGGCCACATCCTATGTTTGGGGAACTCATCTCAGTGTGCCCAGCCTCCACCTCGGGTGCAGGGTGAAATCCATAGTGCCTGGTTGGCACAAGGCTGCCCAGCACTGTGCAGCATGGCGCCTGCAGCCATACGTCAGTTCTGTCTCCGTGAGGCGCTGGGGTCTCTTCTGTCCAGAGTACTCTCCACCTGGCATCTTGTTCACCTTCCCAGACACATGTCTGATATTAAAAATGCCTGGGGAGTGCTGTGCTGAGCCACAGCTGTGGCATGTGCCGAGTGCGCCCAGCCCAGGCTCCCACAGGCAGACGAGTGCCTGCCCTGGTGCTAACTGGCTACATATGAAGGGCCTCGGTTTCCCCAAAGGTCACCAAGGGAGAGCGCGGCCCCTGTAGGAAACAGCCCCAGGCACGCGTGCACAGGCGCCGAGACGGAGGGAGAGCACGGCCCCTGTAGGAGACAGACAGCCCCAGGCACGCATGCACGTGTGCTGCGTCTCAGCATGCACGAGTGCCGAGACCGAGGGAGAGCGCGGCCCCTGTGGGAGACGGACAGCCCCAGGCACGCGTGCACGGTCGAGGGCCCCGCAGGGTGTTCCTCTTCCACATTTAGGTCGGCCGTGGGGTCTGTGATCTCTGTGCCTTTCCTTGTCTCTCCCATTTGCTGAGGTGAAACTGAGGCCCAGTTCACCCAGATCAGTGTTCACCAGTAACAGGGCCGGGCGTGGCATCTGTTGTTGGCCTCTCAGCCTGGAGGCCGGAAATTTGAGGGGCACCTGGGAGAGAGGACAGAGCAGCGTGGACCCTTCCCCTGCTTGGTGGCGGCCAAGCCCCCCCATACCAATCCCTGTCCCTGCACCAGGGCTGAGGCTGCATGGCCGACCCCCAGGAGCGCCCCACAGGCACACTCAGACCTGCCTTTCCTCCCAGGCTCCTGTAACCGCCAGGCAGCGGCCCCGCCATGTCCCAACCCCAGACCCCAGAGCAGGCACTGGACGCACCGGGGGACTGCCCCCCAGGCAGGAGAGACGAGGACGCCGGGGAGGGGATCCAGTGCTCCCAACGCATGCTCAGCTTCAGCGACGCCCTGCTGTCCATCATCGCCACCGTCATGGTCTGTACGGGGCCCCTGCTTCGGCCTGCCCCACCCCAAGTCCCTCAAGGCACTGCCCAGCCCACCTCAGACCTGTCTAGGTCTTGCTGGCATCCTTGGGTCCCCCAGCTCCTCAGGCAGCTTAGGGGGGCCCAGCACCACCCTCGAGTCCCCAGTACCGCCACACCCAGTCCAACAAGCGTCTCTTGCTTCCTTCTGTCTCTTTGCCCTCTCAGATCCTGCCTGTGACCCACACGGAGATCTCCCCAGAACAGGTAACGGGGCAGGCTGTGCTCCGCGTGGCATGGCCCTGAGAAGACTCAGGGTCCCTAAGGCCCGACCTGGCACAGGGAGCTGACCCTGCACGCCTGGAAGCTTCTGAGGCTTAGGAGGCAGAGGCGGGAGGCAGGGGCCTCCTTGGAAAGGGAGGGAGCCAGCAAGTCCTACTCAGCCTGTGCTCACCTGGGCGGAGGTCCTGGACTCCTGGGAGGGTGGGAGACTGGGCTTCTAGGGCTCTGTTTCCGAGTTCAGTGGACAAAGGCAGCACCCTGGAAGTGAGCCAGAGGACAGGTTGGAAGAGGAAGGTTCCGGGCCTGCCCCAAGGACAGAAGTTTCCTCTGTGGATGGCAGCTGCCCCAGCAGGCCCCTTCCATAGCTGCTCTGAGTAAACAGGGCCAGCGCCCGTCTCCGCAGGGACACTCCCACCCCGGCTGCTCCCACAGGCCCAGAGGTGAGCGGGAAAGGGTTTACGAGCAGAGTTTCCGCTTACAGCCACCTTAGACTGTTTCTCAGCTAAAGAGCAACACAGCATCTTAGAAGGAGAATGACTGGAGGGCGTCTGGGGCGCACACCTGCCTGGCTCTGTGTCCTCATGACAGGGTCGTGCGGCCCAAGCCTCATGGGTGCGCAAGGAGCCCTTCCTGGGCCAGTACTGAGGTCGGGGCTCCAGTCCTGACTCATGAGCTGAGCCTGGGGGATGCTGAGAAGTCACGGGAGCTGCTTAGAGTTCGGCTTTCTCAGCTGTGCAAAGGGGATGACGAGACTTTTCCTGGGTTTTCATGAGAAGTAGGAATGCAGGTGGAGCCTGGCCCAGTCTGCAGGGAGACCCTGGACACCGGCAGGCAGCAAGCAGCACAGGCACTGGGACCCCGGAGCCGCTCCCGCCCTCCCTAGGGGGGCAGCTGCTCAGGAAAGCTGCACCCCCGCCGAGGCCCATGGGGTGGGCTTGGCCAAATGCAGTCGTGAGGTACTGGCCTTGGCTGTCCCTTTCAGAAGAGGGTTGCTGAGGTACGGCCACATCCACCTGCGATGCCCATGCCAGAGGGCGCATGACAATGAAGGGCCCAGGTGGTTGGAAATAAAAACCTGTGAACCAAAACCTGCTCTGACTTCCCTGCAGCCAGGGCACCTTTCTAGGACTGTGGTGTTGAGTGCCCTGTCTTTTCTCTGTTGTCCTAACCGGGTCACAGGGAGGGTCTGAGTCTCAGAAAGTCCTGGAGAGTCAAAAGCTCATTCAGAGAACACATTTATGGGAAGAGGGAAAGGCCTGACGTGTGTCCCAGGGAAGGTGCTAGAACAGTGGACACCTCCTTGTGAGGAGAGGGGACTCCTGGGGCTGTGCTCACTCTGATGAAAAATAAAAGACGGTCGTAACTTTGAAAACCCATGATTCGAAAAGCTAGATGGGACTCAAGAAGTGACTGAAACACTAAGTTATTGACCCAGAGACCTGCCTGCAAGTAAAGAACCAAGGGAGACGGTAAAGTGCCCAGTGTTCTGTTGGGAGCGTTCGTGGAGAGAGCGTGAAAACCTTCCCACGGCTGGAGGGCGAGGGCCTTGCATCGAGTATGGTGCGGTCCCCAGCACCTCCACCCTGACCGCAGCCCCCAGGCCCCCCAGCACCTCCACCCTGACCGCAGCCCCCAGGCCCCCCAGCACCTCCACCCTGACCGCAGCCCCCAGGCCCCTAGCGCCTCCACCGTGACCCTTCTGTGCTGTCAACCTGTGTGTCCTTCCGAAGTCCACATGCCGGACGTCTCACAGGGATGGCCTTGAGGCAGAGCCTTTCGGTGGTGACCCGGTTATGATGGCAGAGCCTCATGAATGACATTTGTGACCTGGTGCTTTTGCCCTCCTGTCCCCTCCCACATGCGGACACCAAGAGGGTACCATCCCCGAGGCGGAGTCCTCAGCAGACACCGAGCCCCTTAAGAGCTGCCCCCCAAGTGGGAACACAGCCCATAGAACACTCCAGAGTACACCTGTGGGTGTGGGCATGGATCAGCGCCCTGGAGAAGGGGTGGGGGCTGCAGGGGAGACAGACCAGCTGGAGACGGAGGCTGGACCCAGAACAGGGCACCCAGGGTCCGCTGGGGAGGCCAGGACCCTCCCATGTGCCTCACAGGGCCCACCTGAGGGTCTCGCCCTGCCCTGGACCGAGACCAGCCCCCCTTCACGGTGCTGTCTCGACTGCCATTCGGGACACTCATGTCACCTGGGCTCTGACAGCAGTGCTCTTGTATTCCAGCAGTTCGACAGAAGTGTACAGAGGCTTCTGGCAACACGGATCGCCGTCTACCTGATGACCTTTCTCATCGTGACAGTGGCCTGGGCGGCACACACAAGGTGGGGGCCTGGGCGCTTCCAGCGGTCCAGAGCTGCTCTCAGGGTTCCCTTACCCCGCACCACTTCACGCATGGGTCCACGGGTGGGGGACAGCAGGCTGCTCCTCCCACCCTCATCCGCGTGGGGATGACAGGACTTACCCAGCCCCAGGGCCTGGAGCAGTGCAGACGGTGCGGTAGGCAGAGGCGCGGGCGGTGCAGTAGGCGGAGGCGCAGGTGGTGCAGATGGTGCAGGGTGTGGACGGTGTGGTAGGCGGAGGCGCGGACTGTGCGGTAGGCGGTAGGCGGAGGCGCGGACGGTGCGGATGGTGCAGGGTGTGGACGGGGGCAGGGTACTTTCTAGGGAACTTCATTTCCTTCGTGTTTTCCAAGTCCCGTGCACTAGGTAGTAGTTTATATTTGGTTAACAGTGATGTTTCTTAATGATGTTTTAACCAGAAGATGCTGGAGAGCGTGTGTGTGCATTTAATGTTACTAGAGCTGCATTTTATTGTCTATCTTTTTCTTAAATGGTTTAGGTTGTTCCAAGTTGTTGGGAAAACAGACGACACACTTGCCCTGCTCAACCTGGTGAGTATTTTCCTGCCCTTTTCTGGGGAGTGACTTTGGTTTGTAATCTGACTCTCAGGGAAGAGGGGAAGGGAGCAGCTGGCCTCTCTCGTGACCTCCAGGGAGCCTCGGAGCCTGAAATCTGTCCACACCTGGGAGCTCCTTGAATGATCTTTCCCTCCCCATGGGTCGCCAGCCTATATCTCCTCCCAGACACAGCCAGGGTGTGGGGGACCACGGGGCGCTGGGCTGGGCACAGGTGTGGGGGACAGAGAGGATGAGTGCCCCCATCTGGCCCTGCAGGGTCTGGGGGCTGGACTCACACTCGCTGGCCCACCCTTCTTGGGGAGGGCCCAGCCCTGTGCCTTCCCAGAGTGGGCTCTGTCCATCCCCCTGCCCTTCTCCCCAGGCCGCATCATGGCTGTGATGCCCTCCCTCCCTCCAGGCCTGCATGATGACCATCACCTTCCTGCCTTACACGGTGAGCAACGCCAGGCCCCTGACACCCTGAGGCTTTGCTGGGCACCACTGGATTTGACCTGTCCTCAAAAGCAGACCAGCTGGATGGCCCAGGGCCTGGGCCACACGGTTGTAGAGAAGAGAGAAGGTTCTGGGGAGAGCAAGTTCTGGAGCGAGAACGTTCTGGGGAGAGAAGGTTCTGGGAAGAGAAGGTTCTGGGGAGAGAAGGTTCTGGGGAGAGAAGGTTCTGGGGAGAGCCCGCTGTCAGGGGCTGCCGGGGGCTTCTTTCAGGCTGGCGGGGAGGAGAGGCAGTGGCCTCGATGAGGGAGTCACTGGCACTCCCAGCTCCCACCCGGCCCTGAGCCCGCAGCCCCCTGCCCATCCCAGGCCTGTCCCTGGCGTGCAGCCCCTACAGCCTCCGACTACCCGCCCTGTACTACTCAGGCTGTGAAAGTGCCTCCAGATTCTGGCAGCGGCCGCGAGTCTGGGTGTGCGGGACTGTGTGCCACAAGGAACTGGGGTCTGGGGAATTCCATATGAATCGGATGACATTCTGGCTTTAAAGGTCTGAGACATTTGGTGGAGTTGGTTGGGGTGGGGGCAGTTTGGACACATGCCCCCCAGCACCCAGCTGGCCCCATCCTGTGATGGCCCCACCGCATCTCCCAGTGTCCCGTGGAGTGGGGAGGCTCACCGTGGCCCAGTTCCAGGCTCTGGGGCCCAGGAGCCTGGTAACCTAGGATTTGGGGGGGGTTGGTTTTGTTTTAACAGTTTTCCTTAATGGTGACCTTCCCTGACGTACCTCTGGGCATCTTCTTGTTCTGTGTGTGTGTGATCGCCATCGGGGTCGTGCAGGTAGGGGGCCTGGGGGCCTGCACTGTGTGTGTGTGTGTGTGTGTGTGTGTGTGTGTGTTCACCATCAGCGCTCTTGGGGCCGGGGGTCCTGTGCTGTGGGTATGTGTGTGTGATCGATCGCCGTCAGGTCACGCAGGTAGGGTTCCCGAGGCCACCTGCACGCATAGGATGTGGCATGCCCAGAGCCCCCCTGCTTTCTGACCAGACACTGGGAAGAGTGGGCCCTGACACCCCCCACATGCGGCCCCAGAGCCAGCAGGGGCTCCCGTTCTCTCTCCACCTCAGCCCCTGTGCCCAAAGTATCCCAGGTACAAGCCCACCTCTACCTGCCAGGTCCCCCCCACCCACCCCGAGACCCCTGCGTGTGCACCATGCAGCCCGGGGGTTGACCCCCACCCCGAGACCCCTGCATGCGTGCCATGCATCCCGGGGGTTGACTCTCGGGGCCGGTGTCCTGCAGCTTGCTTTTCCCACAGGCATTCATTGTGGGGTACGCATTCCACTTCCCGCACCTGCTGAGCCTGCAGATCCAGCGCTCTGCTCACAGGGCTCTGTACCGACGACATGTCCTGGGCATCGTCCTCCAAGGCCCAGCCCTGTGCTTTGCAGCAGCCATCTTCTCTCTCTTCTTTGTCCCCTTGGTGAGTGCTGGGACAGCCCCTGGGGCCCAGGCAGGAATGGGGTCCACCGTGGGATCGATGTCCCCACTGAGCCAAACATGGGGGTGGGGGCAGAGCCACAGACAGGTAGGGGTCCCACCGAGGGTCTTGTGTGTGAGGCCCAGGGCTGCAGTGAGTGGCACCAGGGAGAGAGGCCTGCTCCACCTGAGGCCCCGAGACCCAGCCGGTCGAGGACAGAGACAGACACTCATCGAAGGAAGGGGCAGCTGAGTGTCCTTCTCAGAGAAGCTTCACGACGACGATGACGAGAAACAGCGACACCGGAGTCCAGGGGTGCACTTGTTTTCTTGTTTTGTTTTTTGTTTATTGAGGCAAGATCTCGCTTTGTCACCCAGGCTGGACGGTAGTGGTGCGATCTTGGCTCACCACAGCCTCAACTTCCCGGGCTCAAGCGATTCTCTCACCTCAGCCTCCCAAGTAGCTGGGACTACAGGTGTGCACCACCACCCCTGGATAGTTTTGGTATTTTTTGTGGAGACAGGGTCTTGCTATATTGTCCAGGTTAGTCTGGAACGCCTGGACTAAAGTGATCCTCCCACCTTGGCCTCCCAAAGTGCTGGATTACAGTGTGAGCCACCACGCTGGCCTTTATTTTCTTTTTTTCTTTTTTTTCTTTTTTTTTTTTTTTTGAGACGGAGTCTCGCTCTGTCGCCCAGGCTGGAGTGCAATGGCGCAGTCTCGGCTCACTGCAAGCTCCACCTCCCAGGTTCACGCCATTCTCCTGCCTCAGCCTCTCTGAGTAGCTGGGACTACAGGCGCCCGGCACCACGCCCGGCTAATTTTTTTTGTATTTTTAGTAGAGACGGGGTTTCACCGTGGTCTTGATCTCCTGACCTCACGATCCGCCCACCTCGGCCTCCCAAAGTGCTGGGATTACAAGCGTAAGCCACCGTGCCCGGCCTCTTTTTTTTTCTTGAGACAGAGTTTTGCTGCCAGGCTGGAGTGCAGTGGCGCAATCTCGGCTCATTGCAACCTCTGCCTCCCAGGTTCAAGCAATTCTCCTGCCTCAGCCTCCCGAGTAGCCGGGATTACAGGTACCTGCCACCACCCCCAGCTAAGTTTTGTATTTTTAGTAGACACGGGGTTTCACCATGTTGGCCAGGCTGGTCTCGAACTCCTGA
Organism: Symphalangus syndactylus; assembly: GCF_028878055.3. Taxonomy (NCBI): domain Eukaryota; kingdom Metazoa; phylum Chordata; class Mammalia; order Primates; family Hylobatidae; genus Symphalangus; species Symphalangus syndactylus. The sequence continues at coordinate 10,283,367 of NC_072438.2, forward strand.
CCTCGTGATCCACCCACCTCAGCCTCCCAAAGTGCTGGGATTACAGGTGTGAGCCACTGCGCCCGGCCTATTTTCTTTTGGATAAGGAATCTATACAAAACTGTGTCAGGACAGTAAACATCAAACAGTGTTTGGAGGAGGAGCCCCTGGGGATAAGACCAGCATCTGCTCATGGGGACATCAGCTGTTGGTGCTTGGAGAATGTGAGCCACCAGGGAGAGGGAGAAGGCAACCAAAGAAAGTTCCAGAACCCAGAATGGAGCCTGGGAAAGTAGAGAAGGCAGAGCTGAGGACCCAGCTGTTGGCAGCAGAAGCCAGGTCTGCCGGGGCCACCGTGTGCATCCGGGCAGCAGTGCCAGGGGTGGGGCCAGCGGAGAGCAGGGCCTCCTAGCAGCCCTCACGCAGGTAAAAGACAACTGGGAGCCTCTTAGCCCAAAGACCGAGGTCTGCTCACTTGTTTTTTTTTTAAGCCAATGGCTAATTTTAATAGGATAAGACCATCATTCTAGTAATGCAGCCATCATCCAGGAACAGAGAGAAACCGCAGCCATTTCAGAGGTGCTTTCAGTAGCAACTTTATTTGCGGCGGCTGGACCAGCTTGAGCACCTTTTTGAAGTAAATTGAATTTTTAAACCCAGAGCACCATAAGAATTGTGGAGAAATGAATGGTTGTTATTTTAAATGTTTAGTAAACATTTCAGAAGAATCCCAAGTTTAAAATAGACGACAGCCAGGTGGCAGTGGCGCACCTGTAGTCCCAGCTACTTCGGAGGCTGACGCGGGAGGACTGCGGGAGCCGGGAAGTTCTGGGCTGTAGTTCTGGGCTATGCCAGTCAGATTTCCGCACTAAGTTTGGCATCAATATGGTGATTCTGGGAGCAGAGAACCACCTGGCTGCATAAGGAGTGGGGAGCCAGCCCAGGTTGGAAGCAGGGCAGGTCAAAACTCCTGTGCTGATCAGTAGAGGGATTGTGCCTGTGAATAGCCACCGTACTCCAGCCTGGGCAACACAGCAAGACTCAGTCTCTAAAGAAACAAAACAAAACAAAAAAACATCTCCAGTGAGGGCCTGGTGCTGCTGCCTCACTCACTAGAGGCCTGGGCAGGCTGTCTCCTCCACCAAGAGGGGCTCGAGCTGGGGAGCTGAGCAGGGCAGGCTCCAGAGTGTTGGAGGCCCACAGGCCAGGCATAGCCAAGCCCAGGGGAGCGCCAGGCTACAGTTGGGGGTGGCCTGTGAGCCCCAGGGGCTGTGGCTGCTGCACTGCTTGGCTCTTAGACTGGATGCATTTGATGCTTGTGAAACAGGAAGGAGGAGAAGCCAGGGAGGATGGTGTGGGGCAGGCCAGAGGCTAGGGACTTCCTCAAGGAGGGTGGGCCACCCACAGGCACCGGCAAGAGGGGTGGATGTCCTCAACTGCAGCCTCTGTGAGGTCAGAACAGGGGCAGGGGCTCTGGGCAGAAGGCAGGTGGGCTGAGCCCTGGGCAGAGGTGGGCGGGTGGGTGGCCAGCACAGTGGGCAGGGGTAAGGGGTAGCAGGTCTGGCGCAGTCCTGGTTTCAGGGGTGGGACAGCCGCTTCTGGTAGTGGCCGAGTGACAGGAGGCAGGCAGGCTGGTTGATGAGGTCAGGACCCAGGCTAGGGGGTAGCCGTCGTGTGGAGGACACAGACAAGACATAGCACCCATGGCTGGGATTGGGCAGGGCGGCCACACCTGCCACAGGGCCCGGATGTGGGCCTGGAGGGGCTGAGGGCAGGCGAGTGGCCGGCAAGCCTGAGGGCCTGAGGCTGAGCTGGGGCCAGGCCTGGAGGCTGAGAATCGCAGGACAGCCCAGCCCAGCTGCCCATGAGCAGGTGCGGCGTTGGGGAGGGTGAGCAGCCTGCAGTGACCGTGCCCTCCCCTCCTGCAGCTGGCCCAGGGAAGCCTGGATGGGAGGCAGACTCTAGGAAGGAGGGTCCCTGGGGTGGCGCTGGGAGGCCCAAGCTGTCAGCAGTTCCAGGACTCCAGAGGGAAGGGCCAGGCCACGGAAGCCACCTTGCCCTCCGTGGCTCTGACAGGGTAACAGTCCATCCTCAGCCTTCGGTGCTGCATCCTGGCTTCATCCTCCACAGCTGCAGGGTCTTCGCAAGGCCCCTCCACGTCTGCTGGTCCCTCTGCTCGCGCCCCCCACCTTGGGGCTTTCACCCCATACTCGCCTCCTTCTATCCACACTGTCAGACCTCCCTGGCTGCAGCCCTGCAGCCCTCCACCCTTGCATGTCATTGGGACATGCAGGTGTCCTTGTGCCCCGCCCCGGCCCCCACCCAGACGCTGGGCTGTGTCCTCCAGGCCCAGCCTCTCACTGCCCTGGGCCAGGCCATCCCCACCTCCCCTGGATGACCTTGGCCACTAAGCCCTCCTGTTGTAACACATACCACATGGGTCCTGGGCTCTGCCCTGGGCCTTGGACATTCATGCCCTGCATCCTGTAGTGGCAGCTGCCACCACCTTCCCACCCTCACTGTGCATGGTCCCGTCCTTCCCAGGCCCTCCCCAGCCCCACACAGCGAGCCCCCGTAGACCCCCCGGCCTGTCCCCAGGATGGGCTCCCTCCTCCCTAGTTTCCCTGCTCTTCCACAGCACTTCCCCCACCCCCTGACCCCATGGTGCTGGCTGCCTCCTGCTAAGACAACCTGCGCACACCAACCTGGCACCTGGAGGCACTTCCCTCATCGTGTGTCGGTTACTTGAAGCCTGAAAACTGGATCATGAATGTGTCTGGAATTGGTGTTGACATCTGTGGTGTTCTCACCCACGTGGTGAACTGGAGGTGGCCACAGTGCAGGACAGACAAGCGGGCAGGCGTCCATCCTCGCCAGCTGGGGCCACGTTATGGGGAAGGCGGGGAAGGAGGCAGGCAGCACCGCCCAGGCCAGGAGCCTCCTGCGAGGAGGTGGGGAAGTGCCACACCCAGGCCGCACAGGGGAGGAAGGCCTGGGGCTGTCTGTTGGCTGCACTAGCCTGAGCACTTAAGCGGGGCTGAGTGCGAAGACACAGGCCTCTGGGGACCAGGACACTCACATGGCCTGGTCCTCTGTGCTCCCTTTTTAAATTACGTTTGGTAAAATACACATATTTACCATTGTAACCATCATGAAGTGTGCACTTGAGTAGCGTGTAGTGCATTTGCATTGTGTGCAGACACCCCTTCTGTCCTGTCTTGAACCTGTCATCACCTCCTGTGCAAACCCAGCACCCAGGAGCCCTCACTCCCCATTCTGCCCCGCCCCAGTCCCTGGGAGCCAGATGCACTTTCTGTGTCTGTGAACTTGTGTGTTCTGGATTCCTCATATGCAGAGACTCACACAGTGTGTGGCCTTTTTGTGTCTGGCTTCTTAAACTTAACATTCTGTTGTCAAGATTCACCTGTGTTGTCGGCCGTGTCAGAACTGCGTTCCTTCTCTATGGCCCCAGAATAGTCCATTGTGAGTCTCCTGCCAGGTCATGTGGGCACACTCATCCGTGGACAGGGATCTGGGCATGTGCGCCTCCAGCTGCCATGAGTGGTGCTGCTGTGAGCACTGCTGGACACATGTAGCTGCCGTTGAGTGACACCGCTGTGAGCACTGCTGGACACGTGTAGCTGCCGTTGAGTGACACCACTGTGAGCACTGCTGGACACGTGTAGCTGCTGTGAGTGGTGCTGCCGTGAGCATTGTCGCGAGTGGAGCCACTGTGGGCATTGCTGGAGTGATGCCTCTCTGAGCGTTGCTGGACACGTGTCTCTTCGGATCTGTCTCCTCAGGCTGTTGGTGTGCGTGCCCAGCAGTGACTTTCTAGGTCATTTGGTGATTCTGTGTTTAATTTTTTAAGTTTAATTTTTTGAGGAATCACCAAACTTCCACGGCAGCTGCAGCATTTTACATTCCCACCAGCAGCACATGGCGGTTCCAGTTTCTCCACATCCTCATCAACACCTGCTGTTTTTCAGTTCTCTCCATCCTAGTGGATATGAAGAATCTCGTTGTGGTTTTGATCTGCGAGAGGTTGACCATTTGCGTGTTTCATCTGGAGCAATGTCTGTTCTCATCCTTTGCCCATTTTTAATTGGGTCGTCTTTTTATTGTTGAGTTGTAAGAATTTCAGATAGGGAGATAGACAATAAATTTTAAGACACGGTCTTGCTCTGTCACCCAGGCTGGAGTGCAGTGAGGTGGGTCACCGCTCACTGCAACTCCTACCTCCCAGGTTCAACAGGTACACAGTCACACCTGACTAATTTTTTATTTTTCGTAAACACACAGTCTTACTATGTTGCCAGGCTGGTCTCGAACTCCTGGGCTCAAGCGATGCGCCTGCCTCAGCCCCCAAAGTGCTGGGATTACAGGCATGAGCCACTGTGCTGGCTTAAGAATTCTTTACACTTTTTGGGTACTAGGCCCTATCAGATACATGATCTGCAAAGACCCTCCCTTCTGCCGCAGCCCCTGCTTTAGCACACAGCTTTGTGTGGATAAGGCCTGGCCTCGGCCCCCTGTGGAGGGCACTGACCTGTGGTTTGTCTCCCTGCAGTCTTACCTGCTGATGGTGGCTGTCATCCTCCTCCCCTACGTCAGCAAGGTCACCGGCTGGTGCAGAGACAGGCTCCTGGGTAGGTGATGACTGGGTGGGCTGGCCTGAGAGGCCTGCAGTCCGCCCACCTCCATGTGGCTGCTCCGCCCTGAGGGCTGTCCGCGGGCCGAGGCCCATGTGTGTGGTGGTGGCTGGGGCTCCCCCACTCCGCCCCTTGGGGCATCCGTGTCCTGTCTCCTCTCCTGGCCTGTACATTCCAGACCTCTTCAGGGATGAGGGCAGTGACAGCCACGCGGGCTCTGGCTCCACATAGGGGTTTGGCCAGCTCCACCCTCCTGGCATGTCCACAGGCCACAGGGATCCCTCGGCTCACCCAGTGGAAGTCTTCACCTTTGACCTCCACGAGCCACTCAGCAAGGAGCGGGTGGAAGCCTTCAGCGACGGAGTCTACGCCATCGTGGCCACACTTCTCATCCTGGACATCTGGTGAGGACCCCGAGTCACCCGCCCCAGTTATCAGGCGGCCAGTGTGTCTGAGTCCCTGGCGTCTCATCCTGGAAACCCCAGAAAGGCACAGGGGTCTTGGCTCCACCCTCCTCTGGATGCCTAGAGTTTTGTGTGAGGTCAGGGCAGCCCCCACTTCAGGGAGGACAACCCTCCCAGCAGCCCCTCCCTTCCCAGCAGCTCCCACCCTTCCCAGCGGCCCCTCCTTTCCCAGAGGCTCCCACCCCAAGCGCAGACGGGGATGGGGTGCCAGGGCAATTTCAGCACCAGCCACCAACTGCTATCCTCACTCTTCTCAGAGGGGCTCAGCAGCCGTGGGTATCCCCCTACCCCAGGCCTCACCCCTGCCCCAACACCAGCCCCTCCTAGTCCCTAGTCCCTCCCATTCCCTCCTGCTTCCTCCCAGTCCCTGCCAGCCTTCCTGCTCCCTCCCAGTCTCCCCCATCGCCTCCCAGCCCCCCCCCATCACCTCCCAGCCCCTCCAGCTCCTTTCGGCTGGCTGTTGCTTCCTTCCAGCGTCTGCTCCTCCGCTGCCTCATCTGCCTCTTCATCTGTTAGAGCGCTCATCTCATCTTAGTCGTCACGTTTTTGTGGTGTTTTTTTTTTGTTTTTTCTTTTTGAGACAGTCTTGCTCTGTCGCCCAGGCTGGAGTATAGTGGCTCGACCTCAGCTCACTGCAACCTCTGCCTCCCAGGTTCAAGCGATTCTCCTACCTCAGCCTCCCAAGTAGCTGGGATTACAGGCACGTGCCACCACGCCCAGCTAACTTTTTGTATTTTTAATAGAGATGGGGTTTCACCAAGTTGGCCAGGCTGGTCTTGAACCCCTGACCTCAGATGATCTGCCCACCTCGGCCTCCCAAAGTGCTGGGATTACAGGTGTGAGCCACCGCACCCAGCCATCCTAAGTTTGAATTTGCTTTTCTACATCTTCCATCCTTCTGGAGTGTCTTGTTCCCTGGTCATAGTTGAGCACTCTGACCACCTTGGGGTTAGACACTATGGTTTTATATTCTGTACTTGATATTCTCAAGTCCAAGTCTTGTGATGCTCTTCTCTGCTGTCGTGTGCATTTTTAAAAACGGGAAGCAAACGTTCGTTGGCACCTGATCTCTAAGGCCCAGGTGCCAGGGATGCTCCAGGGTGACGTGCCTGATTGTGCAGCCAGCTCGGCCCCCTTGGGAGGGACCTGCCGAGGAGAGGCTGCAGCGTGGGGCTGGGATAGTGACCTCTCCTCCACCTGGAGCCATGGCTAGGAGAGCTGCCCCTCCCAGCAATTTCCTGCCCTTGCTGCCCCAGTCTGTCTGCTGCCCCCACCCCCCACCCCTCGCCCCTCGCCCTCTGCGTATCGTTCTGGAGGACAGAAGTCTGTCTGGGGCTGCTTGAGTATCACTGTCCTCCACGTCCCAATGTTGAAGGACAACACTGTTCCCGGCTTTCTGGGTGGTGCCGTCAGAAGGCAGCAGCCCTGACAAGGGTGGTTCCCAGCCTCCCTGGCGCTGCAGAGTCCAGCTGGGAGTCGGCCTCCTGAGACCCCCGTGTGCATCTGAGAACCATGGAGGCAAGCTCTCCGCAGAGCTTCAGCCAGGGTGTTGTGTGGGTGGCTCCGAGGGCTGGAAGCTGGGAGGGAACAGACCTCGCTGCCCCACAGCAGGTTGGTCCTGCACAGCAGACGCAGGAGAGCCTCGGCCAGAGAGGGCTGCAGCCGAGGGCCCCCAGCAGCACCTGGGCTAGCAGGGTTGGGCTCCCATTAGCAGAGCAGAAGGGTGCCAGTTTCTGTGGAATTTCAGATGAAGAGCACATAACAGTCAGTGCGCCAAATATACATAAATAACGGCATTCTGAAATTTAGCACACTGGAAAGTCCACATGGTTCATCTGAAAATGTGCCAGGTCCAGGCAGCCCTACAGGCGCTCACCCACCCTGCTGGGGCCTGTGTGGCCATGGCGAGGCCGGCACAAATGCATCTATTCACTGTTCTCAGCGAAGACAACGTCCCGGACCCCAAGAACGTGAAGGAGAGGTTCGGCGGCAGCCTCGTGGCCGCCCTGAGCGCGACCGGGCCGCGCTTCCTGGCGTACTTCGGCTCCTTCGCCACGGTGGGACTGCTGTGGTTCGCCCACCACTCGCTCTTCCTGCATGTGCGCAAGGCCACGCGGGCCATGGGGCTGCTGAACACGCTCTCGCTGGCCTTCGTGGGCGGCCTCCCACTAGCCTACCAGCAGACCTCGGCCTTCGCCCGGCAGCCCCGCGATGAGCTGGAGCGCGTGCGCGTCAGCTGCATCATCATCTTCCTGGCCAGCATCTTCCAGCTGGCCATCTGGACCACGGCGCTGCTGCACCAGGTGGAGACGCTGCAGCCCTCGGTGTGGTTTGGCGGCCGGGAGCATGTGCTCATGTTCGCCAAGCTGGCCCTGTACCCCTGCGCCAGCCTGCTGGCCTTTGCCTCCACCTGCCTGCTGAGCAGGTTCAGCGTGGGCATCTTCCACCTTATGCAGATCGCCGTGCCTTGCGCCTTCCTGTTGCTGCGCCTGCTCGTGGGCCTGGCCCTGGCCAGCCTGCGGGTCCTGCGGGGCCTCACCCGGCCTGAACACCCCCCGCCGGCCCCCACGGGCCAGGACGACCCACAGTCCCAGCTCCTCCCTGCCCCCTGCTAGCGGCCAGAGCCCACTCCCAGCCGTCCCCACCAGAGATGGACCAGGGAGGACAGGACGCTGGGCAGGGGAAGCCAAGTCGCGGGCAGGCCGCAGTGGTTCTTGTGTGGCCTGATTTTATTTTCATTGTGAAATATCATGCTCTATTTCAGTCCTCAAATTGTTCTCCACTTTTTGCGGAGAGAGGAGTTTCACGGGAACTTGAAATGTGCTTTATAGCATTTGCCTATCCATTCTCTCTCACCTGAAGACACGCTGCCAAGCCCACCCACCCGAGGGGCTGCCCACTCCCAGCCCCTCTGAGGCCTATACAGAGCTGGTGGGGGGGGTGCCAAGCCAGGCCCTCCCCTCCCCTCGGTTGTTGACACAAAGATGAGGAAGAGATGGTAGGATAGTGACGCCCAGACTGTATTTGTCCTGGATATAAATTACTGTTGCATTCGGGCAGCGATAAATACAGAGGGGCCTGGTGTGCAGGGCACAGACCCCACCTGGGTACAGACTCACATACAGGACAAGCCCCTCACCACAGTTACACACGATTCATACAGACCACAGTCCACACCAGGGCTCGCGAAGCAAAACTAATCACGAAGGACTAGTCTTGAAGATGACAATGACGTAAACAAGAGTGCACGCTGGAGGCCGCAAGTGGCCTTACAATGCATGTGTCTGTGCAGTTTTGGCAGAAGCAGGGGGTCGGGGGATTAGTGGCACCAAGGGCCCCCCAGGAGGCTGCAGCAGGCTGGGCCAGGCCACACACTCCTGAGGTCAAACCACAGCCACTTCTGAGGTCAAAGCCACGCCCAGGAAAGCTCCGCAGAATCGGAGGCCCAGGTCAGCTGTGCCCCACAAGGGAAGGGGGAGATCCGCACCGTGGGCCGTTTCTCGTGGGGGGAGTCAGGGCTTCCCACAGAGCTGGCTCCGTTTTTGGTCAGACTCCTCCCGGGGCCAGCGCGCCATCTAATCCGTGGGCACATGGAGGCAGCTTTGTCTTTGGCTGGGTGCACCCCAGCCTGGCCCAGATGCAGGACCCTCCACCGAGCTATCTGGGGGCGTGGGAGCAGGGGCGCTGCAGGAGCTGGGTCTCCACACGCTGACGAGGGATAGGACTGAGCAGATGTCGGCTCACACAGGCACTGGGAACTGCACGTCAACGGGCAAGCAGCGTGGAAAGTGCTAGCGTGGGGTCTGGGGCTGAAAGCCTGCTCCTCCTCCACATGCATGGGACTGTTTACACCTCCACAAACTCCTCTGCACAGCCATGCCCTGCTTTTGGTCCCTTCTGGGTGCTAAATGCCCCACCCTGAGGGCCGAGGGGCAGACACTCGGGCCCGGCCCACACTCTGGTGCTGCCAGGGCAGCACCTGAGACCTCCTATCCTCCACATGGACATAGGCTCTCCTCCCCCAACAGAGGCACTAAGAAAGGCCCATCAGGCCCAGCTGGGCACTGCCTGCCCCTGGAGCTGTACCTGGGGTCCAAGCTGCCATCTGTATATCACGAGACCGGAAGGCACCTTCTCCCTTCCCCGAACACAAGGAAGTCACCAGTCACCACCACCCGGCAGCCTGACACGCTGCCCACCAGGGACTGCCCACACCTGCTGCCCAGGGCGGGGAGGTGAGGCTGGAGGGGCTGGCAGCCTGTGTCTGCTGGGGCAGGGACACACCAGGGAGCCTGCTGCTCTGAAGGACCGGCCAGGGGGACGGCCCAAGGGGCACAAAGTGAGGTCAGACCCACCTGGACGGCCTGCGTCCAGCACTGTCCAGCTCAAGGGGCTCAGTGGGGAGAGAGATGGAGGGACGGGTGCCCACCCCTGAGGAGAGGACCAGGCCCCCACGGGGCAGAGGGCTCACCATCCAGAGCCCTGCGCCCACCCGGGACACGGGGAAACACCGCCACCCGCACAGCAGTCCCCAGTGGGATGAGGGCTGTGACACCAACGTGCGTCACCAATGGGATGAGGGCTGGTCCAGCTGCGTCCCCGGGAAGATGCGGTCAGGGCTGTAGCCAGGTCCAACCACAGGGCCGGCCACTGTGTGGACGTGGAGCTGCCTCCAGACCACCTGAAAACAAGGCCGGCGGGGGCAAAGACGGCTCGAGCCCCTGGGCTGCCCCAGCCACCCCTACCTAGGATCGCCCTCAAGGGCAGGCGCAGCGTCCGCCCGGGCATCCCTGGTGGTCCCGGCCCTCCTCGGCTTCTGCTTGGCCTTCCTCAGCATGTGGACCTGTCCCAGGGCAGGGGGCAGAGGACCAGGGTGACATGGCTGATGAAAGAACGGTACACGGGCAGCCCCCAGTCCTGGGGACCCGAGCAGCTGATGCCATCTCAGCCCCATTTCACGGAAGGGGAGGGACCCGTCTGGCTGCTCCCTGTGCCACCTTTGGCCCGCCTGACCGCTGGCACAGCCCTCCTGAGGCAGGCACCCTCCCGGAGTCAAGGAAGACCCTGGCCGCAGCCGGCCATGCCAGCACCACCTGGGTACCACCGGCCACTCCCATGGCCGGCCCAGCCCGGCCCACCTCCCCTGACTCTCCAGCTTCACCCCACGTACCTTAGGGCCAGCAGCTGAGATGATCATGTGCCCTGGGGCCTGGACCCAGGGCTCCCCATCCACCTGCACCGGGGTGGGCTTGAGGAGCGTGACTCGGAAGTAGGAACCCTGGGCAATCCGGATTCCCGAGCGCAGCCCACCCTGGACCTGGCCCTGGGGCGGGAGAGGCCAGCTGGGCTCAGTGGGGACCAGGGACGCCACCCTGGACTCACCCGCCCACCCGGCCGGCGGCTCACCATGTGCACGACGCCCGTCACGCCCACCACCTCCAGCAGCCCGTCGTCCATGCGCGGCTTCTCAAACCTGGCGTCGCTGTCGGAGCCCCACAGGTCAGCCCCCGAGCCCCAGCTGCCACATAAGAGAGCGGGCACAGAGGTGTAGATGCAGGCAGGACGAGGGCTGAGCCTGCCCGTGGCCCCGCCGGGCAGAGCCTCTGGGGAGCCCCGCCCACGAGCACCTGGGGATGTTGATGAAGATGAGGCCTTCGATACTGGGCAGCTCCACCTCCTGCCGCTCCACCTGCAGCCGGATCTGCTTGTGCAGGCTCCGAGAGTGACTGATCTTCTGCAGCCCCACCCGTACGTACACACCCTTGTTGTGCAGCCTGCGGGACAGGGCAGGTCGCCCATCACCGGGGAAGCCCTACCCTGCCTTAGGCAGCCTCCGGGTTCCCGCCCCTCTGCCTATCCCTGCTGGGGGACCTGAGGGAGGTATGCCGTCACCAGGTGGCAGCCCCTGCGGCCCCAGTACCTGCTTGTGAACTTGCCAGGCTCCTCTTCCCGTGCCTGGTGGAAGTCCAGGCTCAGCTCCGCGTCAATGCCAATGCCACAGTAGTTACTCATCTGCACGATCTGGGGACAGGGCGTTCATCTCCCAGGACCCGGCCGCCCTCACCAGGCCCCCTGAGCTCCCCAACGGCAGGTCTAGTTCCTTGCCTCCTGCCAGCAGGCAGAGACAAGAGCAAGGGCCACCCCAGCAACAAGCCCAGCACCCAGGAGAGGGCAGCATGGGCAGGTCCTGGCCAGGCTCTGTCGCCAGCTGGCTCGGCACAATCCCCAGCAGTGGCCACTTTCTGTGCCTCCCTCAACTGCCCGCTTTGCAGAGGGGATGATGCGGGCGCGTACACCCGAGCGTGACTGGGAAGAGGACGCCCATTGTGACGCGTGTGGCGAGGTCATATGCGGGAGCCTGAAGGGCACCCCACGCCGGGCTGCCCTGTACCTTGGGGGGCTCTGCGTCTGCCGTGCCGTTCTCTGCACTGCCAGCCTCGTGGGCATCCAGCAGGATGGTCCAGCGGTCCATGAGCACGGCGTCGGCCTCGTCCACGGACAGCAGTATGGAGAACGGGTCCTCGCCGCTGTAGCCCGCCCCCCAGCGGAGGACTCGACCAAGGTCATTCCCTGGGACACAGGCAGACACAGAGCATCTGTCCACACCCACCTGCCCATCAGCCGGCTGCAGACCCCACCCCGGGGACAGCCAGGCCAGGCCTCAGCAGAAGCTGCGCAGGAAGGGGTAGTCCCTGAGGCCCCCTCCTCGGCTGCATGGCTGACCCCACCTGTGCCCAGGGGCAGGATGGCCACAGAAGGCTCCGGGCAGGCCAGTCGGTACCGTGTCTCCTCCAGGGCGCCGAGCACCCAGCCCACGGTGCCATCGCCACCACACACCAGCACCCGGAAGCAGGGCACCTGGGAGAACAGGTGGAGCCTAGCAGGAGACAGGAAGTGTCCTCCACCAGCTGTGGGCGCAGCCCATCCCCCACCCAGGCTGCCTCTTCCTTTTTAAATGCCCGTCCTGGCCACGTGGAGGACTTCAAGGTCCCAGCAGGGGATCTCCATGGAGCTCCTGCCGGCCGAGACAGCTGTGGCAGCCTCCTGGGGCCCTTCCCGCCCCTGCTGCTGCCCTGGACCAGGGGTCCCGCTGGACTCACCCAGGAAGAGGACCCCCGTTGGTCAGGTCGAAGACCTGGTGAGGGTTCAGTAGCTTCCGGAAGCTGCAGAGCAGGTCTCGGCCCTTGAGGCCTCCACTCTTGGGGTTCACGAACACGAGGAGGGGACAGCTGTCTGGGGGCAGCTTCGCGTGCTGACAGACAGGGGCCTGGGTTAGGATGGGGACCCAAGGTGGGGTGTCCCCACTGCTGGAGTTGCCAGGCAGTGCCCAGCCCCCAACCCTGAGCCTACCTGGCCTGGACCAGCCCCCTCCCCAGGAAGGCGTGGCCAGCACCCTCACACATGAGGCCTTACACATGAGCTGCGTGGTCACCCCATCTCACTGTCGGCCAGCAGGGCGGCACTGAGGCCAGCTGGCTGGCTGCCTGGCGCTCCCAGCACGAAGGCCTCAGACCTGCCCACTGAGCTGCGTGTGAAGAGACCACCCCCGCCTGGGCCATGCAGCCCATGAGTCTAGGCTGGAAATCCACGTGGGACTCTGCGTGGCACTCCTTGCCAGGGAGACCAAGGCTTGTCCCCTGGGGGGCCTCTGGTGCACATCTCTGGAGGATGGCGGCTCCCAGGCCCCCGCCCACCTACACAGCAGCCGAGAAAAGCTCTTAACTCACAGGGTGGCACGCAGCGTCCCTCGGCCACAGGACAGAGCCCATCTCCCCACACACAACCCCAAGAAACAGTATCCAGGGATCTAGACACAGCGGGCTTAGGGCTGGGGTCCCTACGACAGGAGGCTGGGGACCCTATGACAGGAGGCTGGGGCCCCCACAGCGGGGAAGGCTGGGCAACAGGAGACACACAGGCCGGGTGCAGACACAGGGTAGACAGCGGCACAGGGGCCGGCCGTGGCTGGGGGCAAGGACACACTCGGGGCTTCGTGACCCACTTGGCAGGCAGAGCCGCCTGCGGTCACCACTTACCACTCACCCCAGGGCAGGCAGCTGACGGGAGAGAGAAAGCGCGTGTCGGCCCCACACCTGGCTCTGCCCACAGAGTAAGTGGACCTGGGGCAGGGGCTGCATCCTCGGGACAGTGGGGATGGCCACCCTGTCCTGAGCCAGGCAAGACCAGGTATAGGGGCACAGGAGGGAGCCACAGGCATCACCCGTCCCAGCCACAGACAACTCATTCTGCTCGAGTTCTGCTTCGCCTGAACTGGGGTCAGGGTCAAGGGTCAGGGTTCAGAGGCAGAGCAGCCATGGACACCTAGGAGGTCCTCATGGGACCCTTTGGGGGCTGGATGGGCTGAGGACAAGAGGCCACTGTGAAGGCACGGTGTGCAGCGTGGAGTGCCAGGCTCCGGCCCCTCCATGGGCCAGACCCCTCTTTCCCTCGGCCGTGCCCTGTCTCCATGGGCCAGACCCCCGTATCCCCTGGCCCTGCCCTGTCTCCGTGGGCCAGACCCCACTTTCCCTCGGCCGTGCCCTGTCTCCGTGGGCCAGACCCCTCTTTCCCTCGGCCCTGCCCTGTTGCCAGGTGTCCCCTCTTCTGGACACTGTGGGTCTTAAGGGCAGCGTCCAAAGTTTGGGAGCTGCACTGACTGGCCTGGGGAGCTCCAGGCAGAGAGCAGAGGCCCTAAGGCCTCCCAGGCAGGGGGAGTGAGGCTGAGGCTGTACCGGGAGGGCCATGCCTGGGATGCTGACAGCCGGTCACAAACACGCTCTGGCCCTTGGCGAGGCAGCCGCAGCGGGACCCGGCACATCCAGGAGCTGCGTCCTGTGGGCCTCCCTACTGGGTGGAGGCCTCAGGTGCAGCGTGGAAGCTGGGCCTGGCCCCACGGTGCCCCACGGAGCTGGTATCACCCACTGGGCAGCCTGGGATGAGCGCTGACCCTCTGACCTCAGGCCCCTTGCTGTAAAACGGGCAACAGAGTCCTTCCTGCTATTGTGAGGCACAAACAAGGTGGCACCTACGAGCCCCCAGTGAATTCGACGAAGTGATGCCAGATGAAAAGAGCGAGTCTGGCTGTGGGGCCTGTGCACCTGCAGACCCAGACCTCTCTCTGGCCACCCCCTGGGGTTTGGGAAGAGCCGGCTCGACCCCGCACTCACCAGCAGGTCGGGGAGCACCAGGGCAGTGAGCAGCCGGCCCTGCACAGCCATGTCCTTCAGCAGCACGTACAGCCGCTCGGCCTCCGCGAAGCAGGCGACGTCCAGCACTACCGCGCCTGTGGCAGGGGCCCAGGACTCAGGGGGAGCCTGTCCCATGGCCCCCACGGTGTCAGGGCAGGAACCAAACCAGGACATTTCCCCAGCCCAGGGCTGCCCAAGGGAAAGGTCAGGTGCTACGTGAGGGCCAGGCTGGCCCACTTCACCCCAGGAACACCCCTGGGCCTCATGTGACCATGTCCCTCAGGGCGGCTCACCTTGGGAGTAGACGTGACTCACGGACACCACGGTGGCTGCAAAGGCAGGCTGTGGTCAGGGCGGTGGGAGGTGAAGGACACACAGCACTGGGGCCAGGGACAGCCCGTCCGCCTGTTCAGGGGTGACCTCTCACCCCAAAGGCAGCCTCCCCAGGAAGTACCCCTGCCCCACTCCAGGAGCAGGACTCCCAGCTCCCTGGAGGTACAAGGCCCCCCAGAGGGAGTGGGAGAGGCAGAGGCTGAGCACCACAGGGAAGGGCCACAGAGGACGGGAGGCTCCAGAACCTCTTGGAGGAAGAGACGTGGGCTGGACCCGGAGCTCAGGCCTTGGTGGCTCAAGGAGAGGCAGGAGCTGGCCTCAGCACGGCAGCCCCACTGCCTGCCGCTCGACTCTGCCCCCAGCCAGCAGCCCATGGCCAGCCACGGTGGTCACACCTTCGGTAGCCACGGCCTCATGCAGCAGGCTGCTGTACTCCTCGGGGGACAGGCTGGGAGGCAGGCCGCCAACAAACAGGGAGACGTGCGGGGCTACATCCCTGCTCTCCGCCACGTAGAACCGCGTCTGGCTCACCTGCCGCACGGACATCTGCAGGGAGAGGGGCGGGGACGCTGGGCCGGGGAGAACGGCACCACCGGACCAGGCCCTCTGCCTCCTCACCCGCAAAACAGCAAGACAGGGCGTCAGGAACACTCCCAGGAATTAAGTCAACATGAAAATGAGGAAAAGGGCCACAGAGGCTTCCTTGCTGTGGACAACCCCCGTCCATTCCCCTCGAGGATCTCGGGGAGGTCTGCAGCTCAAGGTCTCCCTGCAGGGACCAAGTAGCTTATGACAGAGGGCACTGCCCTGTCAGCCAGGACAGCCGCTGCCTAGCCAAGGAGAACTTGGCGTCTGGGGCACACCCACCCCGTGGGGCAGACGCTGTGGCTGAGGGCTGCTGGTTCCCTGGGGGCCGGCATCCACACCCACTGACCTGCCGGATGTCCTGTAGCCGGTCCAGCAGGGGCTGTTCGTCCATCAGCACCGTCCGCTGGACTGCAGAGGTGAGGGCACAGGCCGTCAGCACCAGGCTCCTTGCCCACCTTGGAAGCAACTGCCCTGAGCCCCCAGGGCCCGTGGGGATGCAGGTGGAGCTGGTCAGGAGGGCAGAGCCCAGCCTTGATGTCCGGCACCACCCTGCAGGAGAGCCTGGGCAGCAGGTACAAACCCAAAAGGTGCAGGGACCGCCATGCCCAGCATGGGCCATCTACTCACCGTGCCTGCAGCCCATCGCCACCTCCACCAGCTGGAAGCTCTCAGGACCCTCGGCCTGTTGGGGTAGAGCTTGGCATCGGGTCTGGGCAGGCCCCCACCACCTCAGGACACCCACGGGGACAGCCACGCCTGGGCTAGGATGGTGGCCTGGCCTCCTGGGGACAGTGACCCCCCACCAAGTCTGGCCAGGATGGGGAGCAGGCGCAGGGTACACACCTGGCGGCCAAGCAGCGGCAGGACCTCCAGCACCACAGAGCGGGCCGTGCTCTTCGGGGTCACTCGCACGGACACGTAGGCCATGCCCACCCTGTAGGGACGCAGCCTGAGCTGGAGCTCCCCCCCACCCCGCCCAGCAGACCCTGAGCCTCGGGCCCAGTCTCACTTGAGCCAGCCAGGGTAGATCTTCAGGACCTCCTGGGCCCGCGGCAGAGCCCGGATGACCCAGGCCTCTGGCGTGGCTTCGCCGGACCCGAGGCTTCTGCCCTCCTCCGAGATCACAGCACTCCCGGCCTTGCCCCCAGCCCAGGTGCCACAGGCCTGAGAGGAAGGGGGCAGCCGGCACAGCTCCAGGTGGCCAGGGTCCTCGGGGATGTGGTGGGCCCGCAGTGCGGCCTCCTGCAGGGCGCCAGGTTAGGGGGGCCAAGTTGCGGGGGGTCAGGCGGGGTTCAGTGGGGGGCAGGTCGTGGAGGGGGGGGCCAGGTGGGTGAGAGGCGCCAGATTGCGGGAACCAGGTCAGGGGCGCCAGATGCGGGGACACGCGGTGGGGGGTGGGGGCTCAGACACCTCCCCTAGCCTCCCCCTTACCAGCACCTCCTCGGGACCGGCCAAGCGGGACACAGTGATTAGGCGGAACTGGCTTCTCCTCACCGCGTCGTCGCCATCAAAGATCTTCAGCGTTTGCTTCCCTGGGTCGGGGAAGCTCCGTGAGTCCCGGGCGCCCGGGGGACCTCAGGGGAGTTGGGGAGAATGAGGCGGGCACTTACCGGACTCCGCAGTTGCCTGTGTCTCTCTGCCTGGACCCACTGCAGCGCTCCCGTCGGCGCCGTCGCCCCCCTCGCCTGCGGGTCGGGCAGATGGACCCCTCACTCAGTGCGCAGCCCCCAGCCCAGGGCGCCCCGGCCGGCCCGCACCTCACCCGGCTCCGCGGCCTCCACGATGCGGAAGCTCTGCGTCTTGCTGAAGCCGTCGGGCAGAAGGCGCACGCACGCGGGGGGCAGGACCAGGGAGCGCAGACGCCCGAAGCCACACTCGGGAGCCAGCGCCGCGGAGCAGACGGAGTGCGCCTGGGGGGACAAGGGCCTGAGCTCGGGGGTCGGAGCCAGGGTGCGGGGGCACCAGGTGCGCCAGGTCCAGAGAAAGACCCCACACGCCGCAGACCCAGCCTGGACCCCAGGTCTTTCCTGCCGCCCACCCCCAAGCACCCACCTGGAACCCGCGCCTCTCCTGCCCCGCCCCCTCTACCTTCCAGCGCCCACCTGGACCCCGTGCTTCTCCTGCCCCGCCCCTCCAACTCCTCCACCTCCCAGCATCCACCCAACCCCGCACCTCTTCTGCCCCACCCCCACCCCCTCCACCTCCCAGCGCCCACCTGGACCCCGCACCACTCGCAGCGCACGCCGGCCAGCACGTCAGAGGAGCCGCACGTCTTCCTGCAGACCTCGCAGCGGGCTCCCGAGGGCAGGTTCCCCTCCCGCCAGTGGTGGTGATGGGTGTCCTGCGGAGCGGGGGCAGTCAGCAGCTGGGCCCGCCCCACCCCCCAGGGCTCCCTGGGGCCGGTGCACTCACGTGGTCTTGGTGCCCATCCTGGTGGCACTGGCGGCAGTCACTGCAGGCGAAGGGCACACAGTCTGGGTGGAGGTGCAGCTCACACACTGGTGGGCAGGCAGGGTTAGAGGTGTCTGCCGCGCCCCGGAGGACCCCTGCCTCTGATGGCGCTTGGGTCTGGCCCCATCCCCACCACCTAGCACCACCCCGCATCCTTTAACTGTCCTGTGGCCTGCCAGGCGGACAGCCCTCGGCCTCCCCCATCACCCCTGACAAGCTGCACAACAGGGGTGGGCTGGGCCACCCTGGGCAGCAGAGACCAGGACACTGGGTAGGGAGCCAGGCAGGCTCCAGGTACCTTCGCAGTGGAGCGCGGGCACCTCCAGGACCTTGCGGCAGACAGCACAGAACTTGCGCTTGTGGAGTCCCAGGGGACCGAAGCAGTGGGCCACAGGAACCTGGCGGGGCAGACGCAGCCTCACCTCAGCGCTCTTGGTAAGGGCCACAGGCTGCCGGCCACCCCTCCTCCCTCTTCACCTGCGCAACTCTGCAGCTCACGCTCCTGCTGGGAACTGCCCGGCCCGAGCCGGCTGTGCTACCTGGAGGCCCCAGGAACAACCACACCCCGGGTCCTGGGGACAGCCTGGCTGGTCAAAAGCAGGGAGCAGGCTGTGGCCTCCCCCAGCAGCCCTGCCTAGCGCAGGGGAGTGAGGCCCGCCTGCCACCCCTTCCCTCCTTGGGGAAGGCGAGGCTCTGTCAACCGCCTGGCACCTGTCTCCTCGGAGCCAGGAAGATCCCAGCACACAGGGACTGCCCTCTGGGAGACAATCGTGGGTGTCCCCATGGGTGTCCTGAGGTGGTGGGGGCCTGCCCAGACCCGATGCCAATGTGGACCAACGTTTCTGTGCTGGAGAGGGCTGGGCTGCTGCTTTTCCACGAGAAGGGAAGGAGAAAGACCAAGTCTTCACTCCCGACTCTTGCCCTTATCCCCAAACTTAAACCACACCCAATAAAAGTGTACACAGAAAGACAGTGTTCCAGAATTGCAGCTGTGAGCATGCCAGGATGGTGGGTGACTTTTATTTTGTTAAACATATCTTCTTTTTTTGTTTGTTTGTTTGTTTGTTTTTGAGAGGGAGTCTTGCTCTGTCCCCCAGGCTGGAGTGCAGTGGCGCAATCTCAGCTCACTGCAAGCTCCGCCTCCAGGGTTCACGCCATTCTCCTGCCTCAGCCTCCTGAGTAGCTGCGACTACAGGCGCCCGCCACCACACCCGGCTAATTTTTATATTTTGTTTAGTAGAGAAGGGGTTTCACCGTGTTAGCCAGGATGGTCTCCATCTTGTGACCTCGTGATCTACCTGCCTTGGCCTCCCAAAGTGCTGGGATTACAGGCATGAGCCACCGCGCCCAGCCGTTAAATACATCTTCTAAATTTCCTATCATGCACATAGTTGAAATACATACTTATATTTTCCCAATTTAGCAAAGTATAAAAGACATTAAAATCAATTTTAAAAAGCTGCAGCCTCGGGCCGTCCACATGAGGAGGGGCCGCCCAAGCCAGTGTGGAGTCACCAGGGTGCCGGCCACCACCAGGGCCACCGTCCTCAGGCCTCCTGCTCACACCCGGGGAACTGCATCATTAGGAACAGGGCGTCAGACATTAGACGGGACGGCGCAGCCGGATGCCCGCCAGTGGCAGGTGCACCTGCTGGCCTGGCTTCCCGTCCTGCTGCACACCCGGGCCTGCCTCGCGGCCTGCGCCCCACCTGCAGTCTGAGAGCATCAGGGAATGTGGACTTGGGGGGCCTCAGTCTGAAGACGGCGAGGCTGACAGCTGAGGGAGGAATAAGCCTGGCCTTTCCTACATGTCCCTGCTGTCACCGCTGTCACCAGAGAAGGGAAGTCCCCTGTGCCCTGCAGTGACCTGGGCCAGTCACCTCCCTGCCCCACCCAGAGCCCTTAGACGGAGGCTGGTGGCCAAGACACCCTCAGGCACCCAGGCTTCCTGCCTTTGCTTTTTATTCAAGCTTCCTTGAGATGCTTGTGGGTTCACACAGCTGTGAGGAAATTGGACAGACCCCCTGAAGCCTCTGTCAGCTCCCCTAAGTGTGTGATCTTACAAACTAAGGTCACGCCAGATGCCGAAATCTCCATTCCCCCAGGAGCCCTCACGCTGCATGTCACAGCCACGCCCACTTCTCCTCCTGGAAACCTCTCTACATCTGTGCTCCCTTTAGTTTCATCATTTTGAGCACGTTCTATGGACAGGATCTTGCTATTTGCGACCTTGGAGACTGGCTTTGCTCATCATCATTCCCGGCAGATCCATGCAGGGTGCTGAGTCTTTTAATCTTGAGCAGTATCTGACCTTTGCCTTTCAACTGCGGGTATCACTAACGTCTCACATGAAGGTTCTCAGTGCCTCGACCCCACAAGAGCTGACACATCCCCCAGCCTCTTGCAGGTGCAACACCAGCCCCACACTCACCCGGACCAGGCTGGGCGCCATACTCGTGCATGGGATCCTCACGTGCTTCAGGCACTTCTCATGAGACATGAAATTGCAGACTGTGGGCATAAGCGCTGCATGAGTTGGCCCCTGTCCTACCCAATGGCTGTCCTACCCAGGAAGGTAGAGGCCCCAGGGCAACGACTGCCATACCCACCATGCCGCACCAGGGGCCCCGTGGTCCACCGAGTTCCCCCACCACCCCGCCCCACTCCCTGGAGACAGCCTGCAGCCCAGGAGCAAGAACCTGGGTGGTCCTGACCATCCTGGAGGACAATGAGTGTGTCTTCTCATCCAGAGAGTAGCCCCTCCCCTTCACACGTGAGCCCAGCTCTCCTCCTGCCTCTGCAGTTGGGCCTCTCAAGGCGCCGCCCTGGGCTCACCAGGCTCGTCAGGAGGCAGGGGCTTCTCGGCCTTCGGCAGATTGGCTTTACCAAGGACACCTGTGTCTCACTCCCCCGAAACTACGCATACCCCTAATTGTCCCTGGTACATGCTGTGCACCGTGCCTGAGACCTAGAGCCACCCAAGGCAGGTGAGGGCTCTGGCAGGCAGGAGCCGCCAGGGAGTGGACAGCCCTAAGCCGCCCAAGGAGCTCTGGCCATGTGCACAGGACCCAGGGAGCACCTCAGCCGGCGGGGTGCTCAGGAGGGCATAAGAGGAGCAAGCACCACACCCCAGCAGTGAAAGACACGAGGGTGGGGCCGGGGCAGAAGGGAAGGCAGGAGCCCTGGGCTGGAGCAAAGGCTGCCGGGGCTGGGAGTGGGCAGGGCACCCAGTGACACACCTGCCAAGACAGCCCCGGGTGAAGGTTGTGCCATGGAGCCCCAGGCAGCCCAGCTGGGACAGGGAGCTCTTCCAGAAGGCCCTTCTGGTGCTGCCCTTCACCTGCTGCAGCCCCAGCCACCCCAGTCTCCAGATGGGACCAAGAGAAGCTCCTCCTGGCAGCTTAAGAGAAAAGCTCTGGAAGCAGGCCAGGGTCCACCGAGAGAAGGGGGGACGGGCAGCGCCCAGGTCCCTCCTCTGCCATGGAGACAGGGCCTGCTCACCCCACGCCCCACGCTTGGGTCTCCTGGCGGGGAGGGCGCCCTCCTTCCCATACCGCTGCTGGCCCCTCTTCCACGGGTGCTGCCCAGGAGGGCCCTTGTGCCCCCTCCGAATGGGGAGGGGACCTGGAGTCTGGCCTCAAGCTGGGAGCTGCCTCAGCCACACATGCACACTCCCCACCTCTGGGGAAGCCCCTGGCATCCCCAGGCAGCAGGCATGGCTGTGCCATGCTCTGATGTGACGAAGAAGCTGGCGGGCCAGGCCACCTTGTGCAGCCCTGGGGGTCGGAACAACCATGCCGTTTCCACCACAGACGACATCCCCGTGTGAGGGGACAGTCTCCTCTGCGGACCCCGGCCTGAGTGGACCCCTATCCCCAGAGCAAAGGCCTGAATCCCTGAGCAGAGCAGACGCTCCTCAGCCCCTCCCACCTCAGCGTCCCTGGCCAGGACACAGTAAGTGTCAAACGTCCAGGACTCCGGTCCTGTCCCTCGCTCCCTCCAGAGGCTGGGCTGCGGTCCCCCGTCCCTCGCTCCCTCCAGAGGCTGGGCTGCGGTCCCCTTGTCCCTCGCTCCCTCCAGAGGCTGGGCTGCGGTCCCCCTGTCCCTCGCTCCCTCCAGAGGCTGGGCTGTGGTCCCCAGGGCCCGCCTGCTTGCCGCGGGGGAAGATGAGAGCCAGCCCTGGGAGCACCCGGGCCCAGAGCAGGGAAGGGCTGTCCTCACCCCAGCAAGGGTGGAGCAGGGCTGGGGCACGCGCACCGGGACGGCAGGGCCCGGCCTGGCTCTCCAGGAGGCTGGGACTCTGGGCCACAGCATGAAAAGGGCTAGGGCCAGGGGCCCAGGCCAGCTCTACTTGGCCACACCTGCTGCCCCAGCCACTGGGAGAGGAAGCCGGCCATGGGGACGCCAGCGGAGGTCCGCTTCGCATCAGGCACAGCCCCTGGGTCGCAGCCATCGCACGGCACTATGGAGACGCTGCCCGCACCTCCCAGGTGAGGAAGCCCGCAGCCTGGAGCGGCCCCACGGCGCACAGGCCCCGGCCGCCCCACGGAGGCAGGTCCCGCGAGCAGGGCTGGGACCCCGCCCCGCACCGCGAAAGCGCCGGTGCCACCTCCGCTCAGGCTCCCGCCCAGGGGGCAGAGGCAGGGCTGCAGCCGGGTGGGCATCGGGCCCGGGTGCTCACCGTCGCACAGGAAGCCGGCCAGCCCCCAGATGAAGTCGGAGCAGAGGTGGCAGAAGGTGGGCTTGGTGAGCGTCACCTTCCGGAAGCTGTGTCCCGGCGCGGCAGCGGGGCCCGGGGCTCTGGCGCCCGCCCGCTCTGGCCCGGGTCCCGGCCCCGGCCCCGGGCGCGCGCGGCCTCCTGCGCCCAGCACGGGGCTGCAGGCCGGGCTGCCGGGGCGCGAGGAGCCGCCGCCCAGCCAGGCGCGGGCCCCGGGCTCGGCCGCCGCCGCCATTCCCGGCCCGAGCGGCCCGAGCCCCTTTGGGTCCGCGCTGGGGGTACAGGAGCCGCCGCTCCACTGCCCGCGCCGCACAGCCCGGCTTCCGACTGCGCCCGCCCCACTGCGCAGGCGCGGGCAGCGGGGCGGGGCCGTGCGCTGCTGGTAGGCGGATCTGGGGGCTGGTGGGGCGGGGCCTGCTAAGGGTCGCAGCCGTGCCCGGTCGATGGGCGGGGCTGGGGGCGGGCCCTGTGATCGGGCGGGGCGGGGCGGGGCCTGAGCGCGGAGGCCCCTCGCGAACCCGCCGTGGGGAACTGGTCCGCGTGGGCTCGGTTTGACCGCAGCTGGCCCAGACGTCCCCGCACGCGGCCTCCGGACGCCGCACGCGCGGCGTTGTACCTGTGGGGCCCCGGCCCGCGGCTGCGCAGATAGGCGCCTCCCACGCGAGAAGCGGATGCTGTCCGAGGCCCCCGGCCGCGCAGGACGCCCCCGGCGAGGGGCAGCGCCGCGGGCCTCCCACAGTGGGTCCCGGAAAGCGCGGTTTGCGGTGCTTGGGCGGCTCCGCCCGTGGGGTCTTCGCACACGCAGACTTGGCCCTTCCCGAGGCCCAGGACCCCCGGCGCCCGACCGCTGTCCTCACTGCAACGGGGGACCCGCCTGCGGCCCGGGGCTGTCCCCTCGCGACCCATACCTGGGCCTCACGCCGAGCGCCCAGCTCTCCTGCGCCGTGCGCGCCACGGGTCTTGTTCAGGTGGCGCTGGTGGCCTTTGAGAGCCGTGTGCACGCGGGTCACCCCTCCCAGCCGCTGGCAGCAGTCTGGGTCCCTGCCCCCGTGGGCCTAACTGTGGACAGGAGTCTGCGCAGCCGGGGACCCCACCCCAGGTCACCGAGCAGGGACCTGCAGAGGGCGGGGCTCCAGGGCCATCGCAGCAGGCGGTCCCAGGGGGCAGAAGAGCAGGGAAGGGCCTGTCGGGGAGACGCCTGAAAGGGGCTGGGGGCTGTGGACTGTGGAGGGAAGGAGCCGAGAGACCTGTCCTGGGGGCTATGCTGGTGGGGGCACCCAGGCCACAGGGGATTCCAGGAATGGAGGGTGAGCTGGGGACCCAGTCTGAGGAGGGAGGAGCAGGCCCCTGAGATGGTGAGGGGGGAGACTCGGTCCTCAACCAGGGAGGATTGTTTGTCCAGAAGCTGTTGGTTGAGCTGCTGTGGCAGGACCCTGGGTGGACCCCAGGGTAAAGGGAGTGTAGCCAAAGCTTCAGGGGACCTCCACCCTCCAGGAGCTGTGCTCTGGGACAGACAGCACCCTGAAGAATGAGGGCTGCCTGGGGGCAGCAGGAAGGCGTCCAGGCGGAGAGCCAGAGCAGAGGCCCTGTGGCAGGTGCTCTGCAGAAGTCCTTTCCTGACTCCTGCCTGTGCTGGGAGGCCCAGAGTCACCACCCCTGCATTCCCTGTTTCCTCTGCCAGACCCCACCCCGAGCCTGCCCTCAGCCAGGCCCCAAGACCCCCTTTTCCTGGGCCCTGGGAGAGCTAGGACCCAGCCTTGTTGCCCATGAGGAGGTGGTGGCTCACTGAGCCCACTCCCCATGGTGCAAACTGCAGCTGACTTCTGAGGAAAAACAGTGTTTAAGGACATACCTTTCTCCATTTAGGAGACAGTGGAGAGCATCGAAAACGTCTTAAAAAGAAAAACCCTCATCTACCATTTCTGCCAGAACTTTGTGCTTTCTGACGCACACGTTAATTAAAATGGCGGGCAAACCATGCTTCCATCAGACCCTCCACGGACTTCCTAGAATGCCTTCCAAATCCACCAGCAGCTTCTCGCTGAAGGGGCCTTAACACTTTGAATCCCAGCCTGGAGCACAGCACCCGCCTCAACGGAGCTTGTCTGCCAGGGGGACAGCTTCTTCTGTGCAGACCCCTCCACGTCTCCAGGCCTGTGGAGGCCTCCTCCCTTTCCTGTCTGTCTTGGTCAGCGTGGGCTGCCGTGACAGAAGACCACAGACTGGAGGCTTAAACCACAGGAAACGTGTTTCTTACTGCTCTGGGGGATGGGAAGTGGAGATGGGGATACTGGCATGTTTGGTTCTGGTGAGGGCTTCTCCCCCCACCACTCCCTGAGGAAACCAGGACGCTGAAGTCTAACCATACTTATGGGTAAAACTGTCCCCCCAAAATTCTATGTTGACGTTCCAATCCCCAGCACCTCAGAACGTGACTTGTTTGGAGACAGTCTTAACGGAGAAAGTCAGGTTAAGGTGCGGTCATGAGGGGAGGCCTCACCCCAGCACGAGACGCCCTTATGGAAAGGGGCTCTGGAGACAGGTACGCAGGGAGGGGCCGTGCGAAGATGAAGGCAGAGGTCAGGGCGGTGCTTTCTCAGGCCACAAGGATCACCGAGGGCTGCCGGCCGCCACGGGGATCTGGGGAGAGGATGGGACCGGTTCTGCCTCGCAGCCTCGGAGGAGCCAGACCTGCAACCAGATCTTAGACTTCTTCACTCTGAGCGTGTCCATGAGTAACTGCCGAAGCACAGTGGGTATTGATTCTGGGGGCTTAAACACATTTAGCAAGCTGGTGTATTTGCAGATGCAGGACCTGTGAGCCAGGGGGCCGGCTGGTGCATGTCACATGTGCCTAGACCCTCCATGCAACGGCTCTTAGGGGTCCTAGTTTTCCCGCCATCCGACTGACCAAGCCTTCCCTTTCACAAGGCGTATGTCCTGTTTAAGCACCTGCCTCCCCTGAGGTCTTAAAGAGGTTTCCATATTGGGAGGGAGTCTTTTTACCTTTTACATTTACATCTGTGAGCCAGCCAAGACTGATCTGGGGGTGTCGTGTGAGGTGGGGTCCAGCTGCTTGTTGGGGGTGCTTTTCCCCACAGCTCTGGGAACCTCTGCCACAAGGCAGAGAACCAAGTAAGCACAGGGCTGGAGCTTGCACAGGTTTCAGGCAGCCTGAAGCCAATAGGGATGTTTGTTTTTTTTTAGACGCAGTCTTGCTCTTGTTGCCCAGGCTGGAGTGCAGTGGTGCGATCTCGGCTCACTGCAACCTCCGCCTCCCGGGTTCAAGCGATTCTCCTGCCTCAGCCTCCCGAGTAGCTGGGATTACAGGCACCGTGCCTCCACACCTGGCTAATTTTGTATTTTTAGTAGAGATGGGGTTTCTCCATGTTAGTCAGGCTAGTCTCGAACTCCTGACCTCGTGATCCGCCTGCCTCAGCCTTACAAAGTGTTGGGATTACAGGCGTGAGCCACCATGCCCGGTCTGCATTTCTTCTTAAATAGATCCCCATCAGCAGTCGGGAGTTCGAGACCAGCCTCACCAACATGGAGAAACCCTGTCTCTACTAAAAATACAAAATTAGCCAGGCATGGTGGCACGTGCCTCTAATCCCAGCTACTTAGGAGGTGAGGCAGGAGAATCGCTTGAACTTGGGGGGCGGAGGTTGCAGGGAGCCAAGATCGTGCCACTGCACTCCAGCCTGGGCAACAAGAGTGAAACTCCATCTCAAAAAAAAAAAAAAAAAAAGAAAAATAGAAAAGAAAAAAAACAAAGAAATGCAAAATAACTATTATAAAATTAGATGCCGGCCGGGCACAGTGGCTCACGCCTGTAATCCCAACACTTTCGAGGTGGAGGCAGGCGGATGGCCTGAGGTCAGGAGTTGGAGACCAGCCTGGCCAACATGGCTAAACCCCGTCTCTACTAAAAATATAAAAATTAGCCGGGCGTGGTGGTGTGTGCCTGTAATTCCAGCTACTTGGGAGGCTGAGACAGAAGAAACACTTGAACCCAGAAGGTGGAGGATGCAGTGAGCTGAGATTGCACCACTGCACTCCAGCCTGGGTAACAGCAAGACCTCTGTCTCAAAAAAAGAAAAAAAATAAGACCGGGCGTGGTGGCTCACACCTGTAATCCCAGCACTTTGGGAGGCTGAGGCAGGCGAATCACAAGGTCAGGAGTTTGAGACCAGCCTGGCCAACATGGTGAAACCCTGTCTCTACTAAAAATACAAAAAATTAGCTGGGCATGCTGGTGGGCACCTGTAATCCCAGCTACTTGGGAGGCTGAGGCAGGAGAATCGCTTGAACCCGGGAGGCAGAGGTTGCAGTGAGCCGAGATTGTGCCGCTGCACTCCAGCCTGGGGGACAGTGCGAGACTCTGTCTCAAAAAAAATAAAATAAAAAGAATAAAATAAAATTAGATGCAAGAAGAAATAATAAATTAAGCATTTCTTAAAACTTGACTAATAGCACAAGCACCACAAAATCCAGAAAATACCGAGATTTTTTATTCATAACAGCTTGCTAGGATACCCTCTCATCCACTTTTTTGTCTCTTTTTACAATTTTGCAATATCATTTTCCAAAGAGAAAAGAGGAAGCTGAAAGGTAATCCTCAGGCCCACTAGCATGGCTGGTTTTTTAAAGTGTGATTTGCTTTACAGAAATGTACTGATGACTGGTTACATGATCCACATGGTGAAGCCTGTTGTGAAATTTGGATAAAACTTGCTCAGGCTTCTCTCCTCTGCAGGTTGGCCAGGTTCAGGTGCTGCCTTTTTTCCCCAGGTGCTGACCCAAGGCGCCCTCTGGAATGGGCCGTATCCACCAGCTTCTCCTGAGGCTGGTGTGAGGGTCCCACATTCTCTCGTTGATGTAGGTATTTCCTGTTAAATCAGCAAAATCTTTCCTCCTCTTCCAGAAGTTCCTGTGAGTCACTCCTCTGTGTTAATTGCCATGGGTGTTGCTGGAAGCTGTTTCTACCCCAGGACGTCTGGAAGGAAGTGGCCGGGAAGGGCATGGTGGAGGCCGCTGACCCCGCCGACGTCTCCACAGCTAAACGTCCCCCTGCCAGGCCCCAAAGTGCCCACTGCCTCTCCAGTGCCAGCCCAGCAAGAGAGGAAGTGGAGACGGGGTGGGAGCCCTTGTGGTTAAGGAATTTTGGCTTAGCAACTTTTATAAAACTGTGTGCTGCCCTTGGAAGGGGATCTACCAGCTTCCTGTGAATCCGTCCCATTGTGTGGACCTGCTGTGCCAGTGCCATGACGTGGACCAGGCTGGCACAAGCCCTCTGCAGGTCCACATGTTGGCAGTACCACACTCCCTCCCGAGGGAAAGCTACTAGCCCCTTCTAGCTTCCAGAGCTGATATCTGATAGCCTTTGTTCTAAAATTTGTACCTGGGCTTAGTTTTAGTCAGGTGCGGTAAGGTGGCAGACGTGGAGATAACTTCCTGCAAAGAAGATACATTACATTTCCCAAGAGAAGGGGGCACAGCACACAGGGCCATGGAGTGGTGGGGAGACCCAGGTCATGGGGGCTCTGCAGGAAGGGCAAATGAGGCAGGGTGGACACTGCCAGGTGAGATCAGGACGGGGTTGGAGTTGGGGCGACTTCCCTGGGCCCTGGGCTCGGCAGCCCCTGGTTGGCCAGTACCTCGCCCTGGGGTGACTGAGGGCAGGGACACTGGCTTGGTGTCAGTGTGACAAGGAGGCACCTGTGGGCTCTGGGAGGGGTGATCTTTCCAGGATCAAGACCCCCAAGGCAAGTGCATTAAGAATACAGAAAATAGGCCGGGTGCGGTGGCTCATGCCTATAATCCCAGCACTTTGGGAGGCCGAAGCGGGCAGATCACCTGAGGTCAAGAGATCAAGACCAGCCTGGCCAACATGGCGAAACCCTGTCTCTACTAAAAATACAAAAATTAGCCAGGTATGTTGGTGGGCGCCTGTAGTCCCAACTACTTGGGAGGCTGAGGCAGGAGAATCGCTTGAACCCGGAAGGTGGAGGCTGCAGTGAGCCAAGATTGCGCCACGGCACTCCAGCCCGGGCAACAAGGGCGAAACTCCGTCTCAAAAAAAAAAAAAAAAATGCAGTTAATATAGTCAGGACGGACAGGAAGTAAAGAGAAAAAAATTCTACACACCTTGAGATATAAGCCAGATTTTTAAGACGAAAACCAAGATTTTGTTTAAGAAAAAAAAGAAGAAGGGATTACGCAGCACACAGGGGCCATCCTGGGGGGCAGCTTCCCTCCCCTCCTTCCCTCTTATCAGCCAGAGATAGAAACTGAAAACCAGGGTTTAGGGCAGATCAAAGCCTAAACAGAAAGAAGGGATGGGGGTGGGGAGAAAGGAAAAAACAGTAACTGCCTAGAGACAAGCAGAGAAAACAAAGGCCTAATTTTGCCTGTTCTTTTACCAGGAAAAAATTACGGGTGCCTCACGGTGGGTTTTCACAATCTCGAGGCTGCCGTCGCCCCTTAGGCCCCACACCCTGCACCCAGCGACTCCCCAGTCAGCAACCGGCCAGCGTGCGCCACGCACACGCGGCCTCTGCTCCACTCAGGGCCTGTTCAGCCACCTGGGAACCGCAGTTCACCACCACCTCCAAGGACACAGC
Source organism: Symphalangus syndactylus (assembly GCF_028878055.3). Taxonomy (NCBI): domain Eukaryota; kingdom Metazoa; phylum Chordata; class Mammalia; order Primates; family Hylobatidae; genus Symphalangus; species Symphalangus syndactylus. The sequence continues at coordinate 10,312,362 of NC_072438.2, forward strand.
CCACCTTTTCCAGGCTGCGCCGGGACCTCCGCAGACCAGGCCTTCTTCAGAGGCGCGGGCCCACGTGCGTGGAGAGCACCCTCTTACCGACACGCAGTCCAGTATCTTTTCGTTCTTTTTGGGTTCTGGTGGCAACATATTCCTCGTTTCCAAATTTTACGTCCAAATAAAAACCAGCCAGGTGTGGTGGCTCACGCCTGTAATCCCAGCACTTTGGGAGGCTGAGGTGGGAGGATCACTTGAGCGCAAGAGTTCCAAACCAGCCCGGGCAACACAGAGGGCCCCTATCTACAAAAAATAAATAAATAAAAAATTAGCAGGCGTGCGCATGCCTGCAGTCGCAGGTACTCAGGAGACTGAGGTGGGAGGCCTGCTTGAGCCTGGGAGGTCGAGGCTGCAGGGAGCCGTGATCATGCCACTGCACTCCAGCCTGGGGGACAGAGCAAGGCCCTGTCTAAAAACAAAACAAATTAAAATCTGCAGGCACTCTCGTTAGTGCCCTCAGAGACTCCACTGTAGAGGCACTGGCAGCCTCTTCTTAGCCGGCTGGCGTCTCTCAGCCACTGCTGACAGCCATAAGCTGCCCAGCCACTTCTGATGCGAGAACCAGGGAGAGCTTGGCCTTGTGCCGTCCACTCTTTTTTTTTTCTTTTTGAGATGGAGTCTCGCTCTGTCGCCCAGGCTGGAGTGCAGTGGCGCGATCTCAGCTCGCTGCAAGCTTGGTGCACCTCCCGGGTTCACGCCATGCTCCTGCCTCAGCCTCCCGAGTAGCTGAGACTACAGGCACCCGCCACCATGCCCGGCTAATTTTTTGTATTTTTAGTAGAGACGAGTTTTCACCATGTTAGCCAGGATGGTCTCGATCTCCTGACCTCGTGATCTGCCCATCTTGGCCTCCCAAGGTGCTGGGATTACAGGCGTGAGCCACCGCGCCCGGCCCAGTGCCGTCCACTCTTAAAACCACAAGTGACTGGCTGACCCCAGGCTCTCCTGGGACAGAGGCTGTCACAGACCCTGAGCCTCTAGCCCCATCCCCAGCTGCCTGTATGCACTGGGTCACAGGACCAGCACCCCACAAGCTCAGTTGGCCTCAGAGAGGCCTCTCTAGGCAGGATGGAGGCAAAGCTGTCCCTTGCTGTCTTCCACCTGTGGGAGGGGGCGGCTTCCCCTGTCCTCGGTGGCTTGCCGGATGCCAAGTGTGGGAGGAGGTCACCTCCCGTAGACCCCTGGGCTGTCTGGCAAGCCCTGTGGGACCCTCTGAGCGCAGAGAAATGGGGGCATGCGTGAGGGTACGGTGCTGCTGGCCACGCTGCCCAGGGAGCCCAGTGGACGGCTGCTGCTCCACCCCTGCCCGGACGCCCCCGGTGAAAGGCGGACCTGGAAGCAACGTGCCAGGCATGGTCTCAGCCCTGAGTGCCTCCGCCGACCAGTGGCCTCTTCCCCACGTTTATTATAAGCCATTGGGCCATTACCCAAAAGGTGTCCCCTGCAGGGTAGAGACCTGTGTGAATCTCTTGCCTCACAGAGCCGCAAAATCTAAATCAGAATCGCACACGTCTCTACACACAGCAAGGCCTTTCTCCTGGCCTGTCATGGCCGGGTCCGTGTGTCTCCCCACACCACACTGAAACAAACCCTGGGGACACATTTTAGAACAATCTTTCAATCTCTCTTGAGGCCGTTACAGCCTCCTCTGTGTCAAATCCCCCTCCGTCTCCCCTGTATAGGAACACTGGGATTACACTCAGGGCCCGCCTGGATAACCAGAATCATCTCCACATCTCGGATGCTTCACGGAACCACGCCTGCAGGCACTCGCCACGTGAGGCGACAGGCACAGGCCTGGACAGGACGGAGGGCATCTTCGGGAGGCTTCCTCCCCTCTCACTTCACTTTACCCTCACAGCACCTGTGCCGCTCTTGCTATAAATCCTAATTCCCCAGAAATATGTGAAACCCTGTAACACGATTGTTTTATGCGGTTACGATTCATTAGGTTTATACACAATATACCCTTTCTGTTGCTTTTGTTGGGGCTCAGAAAATGACACCCGAGTGAAGGCCTTGGAAGCCAGGCCTTCTCCTGCCCCCTGTCTCTGGCCCCTCATTGTCCCAGGCAGGTCGTAGAAACCTGAACCCCTTTTCCCCAAAGCCAGCCATAAACCTAAAAGTATGACTCTAATAACTTTCCTCTGTCTTTCTGTGTAAAAACTGGCCATAAAGGAATTCTCTGGCCTGCCTTGTTTGACTGCAGGTGGTCAGACCCCTATTCCGGGGCGTTGTGACCCCACCCAGCAGGAAGGAGAGCTGCAGAGACAGGCCTCCAGGAACCGAAGCAGACGGGCCTCGCTGGGCCCCCCGGGAGTCTGTTAGCTTGTCAGGTCTTAACCTTTCGTCCAATCCTATTTCCAGATTCACAGAACCTGAGTATAAAAATGCAGTTTCCCCTGTGCCTTTAGGTCTTTGCTCTGAAAGCTCCTGTGTCACATAAAACTACAATCCAAGAAATCTGTGTACCATTTTAGTGAAACTTCAGAGAGGCAGAGAAAGTTTTCCCTTCCCCCCTGCCTTCTTCACTTCTTCCTGCATCTCTGAGCTGGGATTTGGGACACCCTTCCTGCTACTTGAAGAACACCGATTAATATTGTCTTTTCTTTTTGAAACAGGTTATTGCTCTGTTGCCCTGGCTGGAGTGCAGTGACGCCATCTTGGCTCACTGCAGCCTCTGCCTCCCGGGTTAAAGCAATTCTCCTGCCTCAGCCTCTCAAGTAGCTGGGATTACAGGGATGCGCCACCACACCCGGCTAATTTTTTTTGTATTTTTGTGGAAATGGGGTTTCACCATGTTGGCCAGGCTGGTCTCAAACTCCTGACCTCAGGTGACCTTCGCTGATGCCTGTAATCCCAGCACTTTGCGAGGCTGAGGCGGGTGGATTGCCTGAGGTCAGGAGTTTAAGACCAGCCTGGCCAACATGGTGAAACCCCACCTCTACTAAAAATACAAAGAATTAGCTGGGCATGGTGGCAGGCGCCTGTAATCCCAGCTACTCGGGAGGCTGAGGCAGGAGAATCGCTTGAACTTGGGAGGCGGAGCTTGCAGTGAGCTGAGATCCTGCCATTGCACTCCAGCCTAGGCGACAGAGCGAGACTCCATCTCAAAAAAAAAAAACAAAAAACAAAAAACAAACTATCAGCTACTACCTCTTCAAATACCGTTTCTGCCCCGTTCACCCCATTATTTCCGGCTGGGAATCCAATTACCCTGTTAGACCTTTTTACCACGTCTGTTCTGGAGTGTCCGTTATTTTTCTCTCCGTGTTTGAGGATGAATTTTTTTTTACAACCTATCTTCCAGTTCTTTAATTCTCTCTTTAGTTGGATTTTTTTTTTCCCCAGACAGGGTCTCACTCTGTCACCCAGGCTGGAGTGCAGTGCTGTGATCTCTGCTCACTGCAACCTCCGCCTTCTGGGTTCAAGCAAAATTCTCCTGCCTCAGCCTCCTAAGTAGCTGGGATTACAGACGCATGCCACCACGCCCGGCTAATTTTTGTATTTTTGGTAGAGATAGGGTTTCACCATGTTGGCCAGGCTGGTCTCGAACTCCTGACCTCAGGTGATCTGCCCGCCTCAGCCTCCCAAAGTGCTGGGATTACAGGCGTGAGCCACCTTGCTCAGCCTAGTTGGATTTAATGTGCTGTTAAGCCAATTCGTTATGTTATCAGCTTTATTGAGATATGATTTACATACAATAAAATGAAGCAAGTTCAAGTGTATCATTCAGTAAATTTTTACTGTTTCATGAGGTTTTAATATTTTTTTAATGTTTTCATTTTGAAAAATTTCAAACTCACAGAAAAGTTGCAATAACAGTACATAGTTTTCACCCAAGTTCACCAATTGTTAATATTTTGCTACCTTTGCTTTTATCTCAGTCTCTGTATATAATCTAAATTATTGTTTTTGCTTTAACTTCCAGAGCAATTTTGGTTACAAATCTAATGATTCTTCACCTCTAAACACTTCAGCATGGATCACAAATGAACAAAAAGTCTCCATTCACAACCGTGATGCAGTCATTGAGTCATTTAATAATTCCGGAGTTTGGCCGTCACAGTGGCTCACGCCTATAATCCCAGCACTTTGGGAGGCCGAGGCAGGTGGATCATTTGAGGTCAAGAGGTAGAGACCAGCCTGGCCAAGATGATGAAACCCTGTCTCTACTGAAAATATAAAAATTAGCTGGGTGCGGTGGCTCATGCCTGTAATCCCAGCTACTCAGGAGGCTGAGGCAGAGGTTGCAATGAGCTGAGATCGCACCACTGCACTCCAGCCTGGGCAACAGAGTGAGACTTCGTCTAAAAAAACAAAACAAGAAAAAATTCTGGAGTTTATCACTGGTAGAATTTTGTTGCACAATATACAAGGCATATTCCAAATGTGAATGTCCCCATCAGGCACTTTATAATAATTTTTCCTGACCCGGATCCATTCCAGCACCGTGCAGTGAGGACTTCTGTCTGTTTTTGTTTTGTTTCACCTTCCTCCAGGGAAGGTGTACTTTTCTGTCCGCAGGTGTCCAGGTGAGCGGCTCACCTTAAATTCTCTCAGGGCTTGAGGTGATTTAAGGCTGGCTTCAGTCCCAGCAAAGACAATTCTGTTTCTGGTTCACCTTTGCTTTTAGGGGATAGAACTTTGGGGTCCCAAGAAAAGCCCAAAGTCTTTAGCAGGCCCCCCTGCCTGAGCCTCGACTTTTGTCCTGTGGCCACAGTTTGAGGAATGCGGCAGCGTGTCGCCATGTCTTGTGTGGCTGGGATACGCTGCAGGGGTGTGGAGTCGCGGCCCCAAAGCTGGCCCCGCCCCGGCCCGGCTTGGCCCTGCAGAGCCCCGCGGCCTCAGAGCTCCCGGTGCCCTGGACGGTTCCGTGCAGCGCTCTCCAGTGCTGATGGTTGCTCTCAGGAGGCGGCTGGTCTGAAACAATTCAGTTTCCAGTGCCGTGTCCTGCGCCACGGTGTAGGGCTGGTGGTTTCTTACTGTTTTTTTCAGTTCTGTGACGCTTTGAGGAATTGTTTTTAAAGCGGTTTATCTACCATTTTAGTTGTTTTCTCTGGGGTCGTTGGACTGAGGGTCTTACCTCGCTGTTCCTGGAGACGGTTCTGTACTGGCATGGTTTTTCTCGCCTTTCCCTCCCTTTCTTACCTTTTAGTTTTTTATTGAATTTTATTTTTTTGTATTATGTTTTTCCTCCTTGATAATTTGGAATATATACACACTATTTCACTTTTAAATGGCTAATCACTTTTAATGCAGTTTCAACATAAGAAGACCTAATGTTAAGCAATATTTTAACCCCTTTCCCCAAAATAAAAAGACCCATAACACTGTAACTCTAATTATCCTTCTCCCAACTTACAGAGGATTATTGTCCAGGATTTTCGTTTTGGTAGTAGACTGTTCTATCTTTTTTCTTTTCTTCTTTTAGAGATGGGGTCTCATTTTGTCAACCAGGCTGGAATGTAGTGGTGTGATCACGGCTCGTCTCAGCCTTGAACTCCTAAGCTTAAGCAATCTCCCACTTCAATTTCGTGGGTAGCTGGGCCTCATAGCCATGTACCGTCGCATCTGGCTACATTTTTTTTTTTTTGTACAGATAGGGTCTTGGTACGTTGCCCAGGCCAATTTCAAACTCCAGGCCTCAAGTGATCCTCCCGTGTTGGCCTGCAATTCCAAAGTGCTGGGATTGCAGGTGTGAGCCACCGCACCCAGCCTGTTCTTTCCACTATTATTATTATACAATGTTTGCTTGGATTCACACATGCATACCAGACTACTGTTGCCCCATGGTATCCTTGGGGTGTTGGTTCCAGGACCCTCACAGATACCAACATTTGCAGGTGCTCAGGTACTTGATATAAAACGGCGTAGTATTTGCACATGACCTACGCACATCCGACTGTGTACTTTAAATCAAGATTACTTATAATCCCTAAAACAATGTAAATGCGCTGTAAATAGCTGTTATACTGTATTGTTTTAAAATGTGTATTATTTTGTATTGCTTTGGCTTAAATGTTCAGTCTGCATGGCTGAATCCATGGATCCGAAGCCAAGCGTAAGGAGGGCCCAGTGTGCTCTTCCGGGGTAATTCTCCTTCCTGCTAAAGCGCACGCTTTATTCAGGAGGTTGGGGTGAGAAGATCGCCGGAGCCCCGGAGATGGAGGTTGCAGTGAGCTGAGATCGCGCCACTGCACCTCAGCCTGGGCGACAAAGCAAGACTCTGTCTCAAAAACTCACAAAAACAGAAAAACAAGACAGTAATGGCTCAACTCACATAGCAGCAATGGGCCAAGCGTTCTTCTGAGCACTTTCCAAGTCATCGGTCCTCAGAGCAACCCCTGAGGCCTGCAAGGAAGCGGGGCTCCAAGCCCCGCCGGGCTCCCCGAGTCTCCCCAGCCCCTCCCACCCGGCCAGCGCCCCCCTCACCAAGGCCCCGCCCCGCGGCGGCGGTCACGTGGGGTGCGCGCCCAGACTCCGACCCGGAGGCGGAACCCGCAGTGCAGCCCGAAGCCCCGCAGTACCCGATCGCGCCCGGCCATGCGCCCTCTAAGCCCCCGCGCCGCGCTGCTCGCGCTCCTGGCCTCGCTCCTGGCCGCGCCCCCGGTGGCCCCGACCGAGGCCCCGCACCTGGTGCAGGTGGACGCGGCCCGCGCGCTGTGGCCCCTGCGGCGCTTCTGGAGGAGCACAGGCTTCTGGTGAGCGCGCCGCGCGCCCGCCCGCGGCCCCGGAGCCCCTGGCCGCACGGGGAGAACTCGGGCGCCCCCTGACTGCGCTCTGTGAGAGCTTCAGAGACCGGAGGCCCTGGCTCTCCCGGGCCCGCCCCCCGCCGTGTTTGGGGGTGGGCTCTCCAGCTGAGTGGGCGCCGGGGCGTGAGCCTGGGCCGCCCCCTGCAGCCCAGGCCGATGCCCAGGATCCTGCTCTTTGAGGTAAACCAGGAGTCTCCCCTGGGAGTGGACGGCCCTGCAGCGGGACCTGGCCTGCCTGTCCCATTCCCTCCACCCAGAGCTGAGGTAACCGCCCGCCTGGCAGGGCCAAGGCCAGGGCCGGCGTTGGCCCCTCGTCTTACTGCTGCTCCGGTTCCCGATGAAGATGGGACCTCCCGACATTCCTGGCCCTAAGGGTCATTTTATTGGTCACTGAACGCACGCGCAGCGCCTGGATCCTGCGCCCGAGCAGTCCTGGGCTTGAACCTGTGTGTCAGCCGCGCTGCCAGCCATGCTGAGGCTCGGGACTGAGCTGCCCCTTTGTTGTCCCCAGCCCCCCGCTGCCACACAGCCAGGCTGACCAGTACCTCCTCAGCTGGGACCAGCAACTCAACCTCGCCTATGTGGGCGCCGTCCCTCACCGCGGCATCGAGCAGGTCCGGACCCACTGGCTGCTGGAGCTTGTCACCACCAGGTGGGCGACGGGCAGGGCCTGGGCGTCCCAGAGCCCCTTACAGAGGCACAGATGGGAGGGGCAGGGCTGGAGGCTGCTCGGAAGACCCCTTGTTCCCCCACTTTCCGCCGAAGCACCCTGTTGGGGAGAGTGTGTCCTTGCTGGCTGTGTTGGGGTGAGGGCTGTGTGCAGGGGGGAGCCCCTGCATGGGGCACGGTGAGCTTCCTGCAGGTCTCCCTGGAGGCTCAGGGTTGGCTGCGCCGCACCTGGCTCCTCGTGCGCCCATGAGCATCCCTGTGTGTGTTTGCTGGCCGGGCTGGGCTGGGCCACTGCACCTGAGGGCTGAGCTGAGGTCTTATTGGTCACAGCACCCTGGGCCCTGACGCTGGTGCAGGTGGCCACCCTGCGAGGGGGAGGCACGAGGTGTGAGGGGCACTTGGGTGTGTGGGGCCTTCTGGAAACACAGAGACCCTCATGCATTTGGCCGGAGCCGCTGGCTCCTACCAGCAGGGTGGGCACCGGGCAGGCCTGAGCATAGGGAGTCCTCTTGGCACCTTGGAGGCTGCATGATGGCGGGGGACCCTTGTTCAAATAAGACGTCAACCCCGAACGTCAGGCCAGGCCCATCCCTTCTGAGCCGAGGGACGGCGCATCGGGGCCCAGCCAGCCCTGTGGGCCAGCCTGTCTCGGAGGCAGAGCTTCTTGATTTCTTAGTGTTTGGGTCCTGCGTGTGATCAGAGGGCCTCCTTTCCCAGTTGGGCTTCCCTGGTTTCCCCAGGGCAGCTGTGGCACAAGAGTGCAGCTAGCTCTTGGGCGGCTCCCGCCTGGGAAGGGTCCCAGCAGTGGCTTGCAGACGTCTGCCGTGGGCCCCCAAGAGGGAGCAGAGGCTGCTGGGCAGGCCTGGCCCTGCTACAGATGGGCATCAGTGGCCTCCAGCTCCCTGTGGCGGGCTCGTGCCGTCTGCACGGCGTCGTGCACACTGAGGAACAGCTGCTCCTCCTCAGCCATGTCCCTGGGGCCCTCCCCGAGGAAGCCTCCTCTGCTCAGAACGTCTCTCACAGGGGGGTTGCAGCAGGCTAGCAGTAGGCTGATGCCCAGGGCCCTGTAGTCTCGGCGCAGGTCCTGCAGCGTGGTCACACCAGCTGCGTCCAGGAACAGCAGCGGCGCGCAGTCGATGACCACTGTGTGGAAGCCGGCCGCCGCGGGCACCAGCGCAGCCCTGCTGCTAACCGGGCCCAGGACCTCGCCCTGGGCAGGGCCTCCCTCACTGACCCCCCTCTCTGAGCCCTCCTCCTTCCTCCTGGCAGCCACACACCCTGCGTCCAGTCCCGTGAGGCTGTAAAGTGATCGCAGGAAGAAGTCCTTGTTGGCATAGTACAGCGGCCCCCCAAAACGGAACACCCGCACGCCGGGCTCGGGGACGAGGCCCTCGAACTCTGTGGCATCCTCGTAGAAGGCCGAGTCCCCGATGCGGGCCAGCAGGGCGGTGTGTGGGCGTTGGGTGCGGCCGGCCAGGCTGAACAGCGAGAGGATGACGCCAGCCAGCAGCCCGGCCTCTGTGCTGACCAGCATACAGGTGGCCGCGGTGCCCGCCCAGACCAGCGCGTCGGCCGGGCTCATCCGCCACAGCCGCGGGAGGTCCCACACCTTGCGCAGGGCCCCCCGCAGGCTGACCACGATGACGCAGGCCAGCACGCTTCGCTGTAGGTCGTGGAACAGCGGTGCCAGCGCCAGCAGCACCAGCAGCACCACGGTGGCGCTGACCACGCTGGACAGCTGTGTCCGGCAGCCAGTGGCTGTCTTCACCAGGCTCTTGGCCAGGGCGGCGCTGGTGGCGAAGCAGTGGAGGAAGGCGGGTAGCACGTTGCAGCAGCCCACAGCCAGCAGCTCCTGGTTGGCACGCACAGAGTAGCCGTGACTGTGGGCGAACATCTCTGCCAGCGAGACGGAGAAGGCCGCACCCACGAGGGCCAGGGCCACGGCATCCAAGGCCACACGCTGCATCAGCCTGGGCTCTGGGACCTGAGGGGGCATGAAACCCGTGGGGATGTCGCCAGCAACACTCGAGCCGAAGCGCTTGTGGAGCTGCCCGAAGTGGGACACGAGTGTGGCCACCACGATGACCAGCAGCTCCGTGGGCAGCGGCACCCTCAGGCGGTGTCGGTAGCGGTCTGAGAGCTCCTTCGCGGCTAGCAGCACCGCCAGGCACACCGTGCTAGTGACCACGTCGCACACGTTGGCCTGCCCGGCGCTGCGCAGCAGGCTTAGCCATGTGAGGACCACCATGCCGGGCCCCTGGTGCCGCGGGATCCGCACGCCCAGCAGGTGTTTGAGCTGCGAGGTCAGGATGGTCACGGAGGCCCCCATAGCAAAGCCGTCGAGCAGTGGCTGTGAGAGGTAGGCGGACACGAAGCCCAGCCGGAGGACGCCCATGAGGACCTGTGGACGGAGTGCAGTCAGGCCAGCAGGCGCCTGGCGGGAGCCACGTGCCCCTCACCAGCACCTGGCGTGGCCCGAGGGGTGGTGGTCACGGCACAGGACCTGACAGTTCGGTGTTGCAGCCCCCTGTGTTCCAAATCAGACTCTTCACACGGGCCTGTGTTCTGGCTCCACGCGTGCTCACGCCTGCAGACACTTGTGACATCCACATGAGTGTCACACATGCACACAGTTGGCCATAGACACATCTAACCCTTGTCACGTGCAGCAGCCCGTTTTATTTCAGAATTAAGACCTCTGGTATCAGAAGGCAGCCCCTTCCTCCTGCTTCCTACACATGGTGCCCACTGCCCCCCATGCAGATGTGGAGCCAACGGGGGCCAAGGTGGACAGGCCATGGTGGACAGGACAAAGCAGGAGGCCTTCGGGGGTGGGGAGGCCATCCCCCACCCCACCTAGGACAGAAGGCCTGGGAGGCCACATGGCCTCAGTCCGGCACCACTGAGCCACAGCCACACCTGGCCTGCTGGTCCCCACCGTGGCCCACCGGGCTGGCTCCCTGTGCCCCTCCCCTCCTGCACCCACAACCCCTCTGCGTTGGTGCCTCGCCCTGGGATGCCCCAGCATGCCCCAGCTCTGCCCAAGCCTTGCTGTCCTGGGCCAGCACCTCCTCTGCCAACCCTGTGCTTGCTCCCAGCCTTGCCCTCGTGGATGGCCAGCACCTAAGGGGGGTGCCCTGGGCCCCTCCCTGTGCCCAAGCAGGGCTCCTCACCTGGTAAAGCCCGGTCATCAGCGTGAGGGCAGTGGCGACGCGGATGGCGTAGCAGTCACGCCCGCAGTCCAGCATGGCAGCCGAGCTGTTGAGGATGCTGCTGTTGGCCCCTGGCTGCAGGCCGTCCTGGGAGGGGTCAAAGCCGGCCAGCTGGAGCTCCCGGTCCACCACCTGCCCCACCATGAGGCAAAGCAGGCTGAAGATGCCCACGGAGACGTGCCGTGAGGTGCCCATGAGGAAGTAGATGAGGTTGGCGAAGAAGGACGTATACAGGCTGTAGATGGGCTGCAGCCCGGCCAGCAATGAGTAGGCGATGGCCTGCGGCACCAGGATGATGCCGATGACCAGCCCAGACATGACGTCGCCTGCCAGGTACTCCCGCGGGCGGTACTGACACAGCCAGCGCGTGGCGGGGAGCAGGTCCTGCACCAGCGCCCGGGCGCACAGCACGCTGCACGAACAGCTCCGCCACAGCCTGGCCTTCAGCATCTCACGCAGACCCTGGGGTGCTGGGCGCTGCCGTCGGACCAGCACTGGCCCTCTGCCCTGCTGCAGAGGCGCAGGGGACTCGTCCATTCTGCTGTGTCAGGTCCTGTGGCCGACCTGCAGCCGAGAAGAGGGCATGGTCACAGGAGCCCCCAGATCCAGGGCCAAACAACAAGGTCCCAGGCAGCAACGGGCCCCTTGGGGCGGACCCCTCGCCCACCCAGGGCCGGGGATTGGTGCTGGGCCTTCTCCTGGCAGCGCGGGTCCCAGCCCCCTGCCCGGTATGGATGGACGCCGGGCCCTTCTGGCTCCAGAATCCAGCGTGGGGTGAGATGGGATTCCGACACCAAGCCCATGCCACGGGGTGTGCTGAGGCCAGCAGTGCTGAGGGGTGGCATGGCGGGACCCTGTCCAGGCTCAGCTCCGGCCCATTGGCTCTGCAGTTCGTGGCTGAAACCCACCCTGTAGCCTCCTGAAGCTCACCTCCCCAACAGGGAGGGAACAGGCTGGGCTGCTGCCATGCACACATGCCTCGGGTCAGAATGTCACAGTCACTGGACACAGGTGCAGGCAAGCCTGAGTGCAGCTGCTCCACGTCCACCTCCCTGGCTCCCCAGGTTGGCGAACGGTCCTGCTGTCCACCCCATGCCCACACCAGAGCCCTTTCTCCCCCATCCAAACCATCGCCTGCTCTCCTGGAGACACCTCCACCCACCCATCACCTGCCCTGTGGGTCCTCGGGCTGGCGCAAGTCTCAGGAAGAGGCCTCCTATGTCCCTGCCAAGCTTTGTGGGTGCTGGGACCCCAAGTCTGCTAGGGGAGCAGCGCTCTAAGACACTAGCCTAGCCCATCCGCCTGGCCTTGGGACAGAATTCTGAGAATATAACTAGACAGGGGCCCCATCAGAGCCAGCTGGGAGGGGAGGAGGGTGACTGGCGTCTGTCTCCCCTGCCCAGACAGTTCTGGGACGTGAGGCGCCCTTTTTCCCAGGCTGCACCAGCTCACTGTGGAACGGCCATGACACACTGTCCCCAGGCAGCACCGAGAGGACCCAGCCCGCTGCACACAGCCACCCTGGGCCGGCAGAGCCGGAAGGGCACCTGACGTTTCCCTTGACTCGGAAAACACTGGCGTTAGGGAGGCGGTGCTTAGAGGCCTGACGGGTCTCATGTGAGGCCTCGGGTCTGTCCTGTTTGCAGGGTCCAATGTACTTTCACTTTAAACATTCTTCTCAGCGATGTTAGGCAAAGACTGCTCCCAGGACACCCTGGAGCCTGGGCTGAGCCTGCTGTTTGCACGCTGGCCCAGGGTGTGGGAGCTGCAGTCTCCTGGTGGGTGTGTTGGGGGAGTGAGCCCAGCCTGGCAGGTTGACACATGCAGGCTGGGCACAGCACCCCTGGGGCACAGAGCGTGGGTCCTGGCCCTCAGGCAACATTGCAAGAGTTGTGTCCCCGTCCCTGGAAGACCCCACCACACTGGGTCCCTGGATGCCCTGAAGCCCACCCCAATCCCCTGGGGTCCAGGTGTGTGGAATGGGGACAGCAGGGCCACCTGCCTTGAGCCTGAGGGTGCCCCTAAGAAACCACGAGTCCAGGGCATTTCTGGCCTCGGCTCCCACGCCCCACTCTGCTGCGGCTGAGATCTGGGCCCAGGATGGTTCTTACCTGAGAGAGTCCTCACAGGCGCCGAGGGCCCTGGGATGACGAGGGGCTGGCAAGAGCACCGAGGACGGCAGGGCCCTCGCTCCCGCAAGCAGCGGGGAGAGTGGGGGTGGCGGCTCTGGCGCCGACCTGCAGGCAGTGGTCTGTGCACTGGACTCTGTAGTTAAATTATTTACCTACAGACTGCTGAGTCACGGGTTTCTTCAGCCATGTTACCTGATCGGCTAATCCGGGAGTTGAACTGTAATCAGGGGCTTGTAGTAGTTAGAGCTGTGTGGGCCTCCGATGAGCTCCCAGCCTCCCAGGAGCGGCTGCAGCTGTGGCTCTGCAGCCCTGCCTGGAGGTGCGTAGGGACAGCGGGAGGCAGGGGCTCAAGGGCTGAGCACAGGCAGACCTTCAGCTCTGGGGTCTGGGGTCGAGTGCAGCAGCCTTCAAACCCAGGTGGGGCTGAGGGAGGGTTGGTCTCCGTGTCCAGTTGCCGGACACCCTCCCGGTCCTGCAAGGAGCGGGCCTGGTCCAAGCTGGAGCAGGGCAGAGGCCGACAGCCAGCTCAGCACAAGGCTGCCGGTGTGTGCATATGCGTATGTGCTCGCGTAAGCCCTGTGTGTGGTGCTCACCGCCCCGGGCAAGGGCTGCCCGGGTCAAGGTGCCACGACTGGCCAGGAGTCCTGGTCTGCCCGGACCCAGCGCCAACCCACTGTGCCTGGTCACCCTCACGGCTCCTCTGCCCTCCCCTCTACCACAGGCTGGGACCAGCAGTGCCTGCCTCATAGGGCTGGGGTGAAGAAAAATGATTTTTTAAAGTGAACTAAATTAGGCCCACACGTGAAAATGAGGGTAAGCTGCTTTTTAAAAGGAATTATTAGCCAGGCACGGTGGTTCACTCCTGTAATTCCAACACTTTAGGAGGCCTAGACAGGAGGATCGCTTAAGGCCAGGAGTTCAAGACCAGCCTGGTCAACATAGACGCCCCGCCACCTTTTTCTTTTTCTTTTTCTTTTTTTTTTTTTTTTTTAGGCAGAGTCTCGCCCTGTCACCCAGGCTGGAATGCAGTGGTGTGATCTCGGCTCACTGGAAGCTCCGCCTCCTGGGTTCACGCCATTCTCCTGCCTCAGCCTCCTGAGTAGCTGGGACTACAGGCGCCCACCACCACGCCCGGCTAATTTTTTTTTTTTTTTTTTTTTGAGACGGAGTCTCGCTCTGTTGCCCAGGCTGGAGTACAGTGGCATGATCTCGGCTCACTGCAAGCTCTGCCTCCCGGGTTCAAGTGATTCTCTTGCCTCAGCTTCCGGAGTAGCTGGGACTACAGGTGCCCATGACCACGCCTGGCTAATTTTTTGTATTTTTAGTAGAGACGGGGTTTCACCGTGTTAGCCAGGATGGTGCTGATCTCCTGAAGTCGTGATCCGCCCACCTCGGCCTCCCAAAGTGCTGAGATTACAGGCTTGAGCCACTGCATCCAGCCGACCCCCGCCCCCCAACCTTTACAAAAATTAAAAGTAAAAAATTAGCTGGGTGTGGTGGTGTGTGCCTGTATCCCAGCTACTCAAGCGGCTCAGGCAGGAGCATGGCTTGAGCCCAGGAGTTTGAGGCTGCCGTGAGATATGATTGTGCCACTGCACCCTATCCTAGGCCACAGAGCAAGAGCCTGTCCCAAAAACAAACGCTATCATTGGCCCAGCACTTTGGGAAGCTAAGGTGGGAGGGTCGCTTGAGCCCTGGAGGTCCAGGCTGCAGTGAGGTATGATTGTACCACTTCAGTCCAGCCTGCAAGTCTTTTTTTTGTGTTTTTGTTTTTTTGAGACAGAGTCTTGCTCTGTCCTCTGTCGCCCAGGCTGGAGTGCAGTGGCGCAATCTCGGCTCACTGCAGCCCCTGCCTCCCGGGTTCAAGCAATTCTCCTGCCTCAGCTGCCTGAGTAGTTGGGACTACAGGCGTGTGCCACCACGCCCGGCTAATTTTTGTATTTTTAGTAGAGACAGGGTTTCACTATGTTGGTCAGGCTGGTCTTGAACTCCTGACCTTGTGATCCACCCGCCTCAGCCTTCCAAAGTGCTGGGATTACAGGTGTGAGCCACCACGCCCGGCCATTCTGTCTCAAAAAAAAAAAAAAAAAAATTCCTCGGGAACCTCAGGTCCCTCCCCAACTTTGACAGTGAGTACTGGGTGGGAGCCTGCACTGGGCACCTGTGGCTGGAGGGTGACTGTAACAAGGGGCTGCAGCCCTCAGTGCTCTCCCATCCCAAGGGAGGCCAGGAGGCTGCGGTGGGTCCCTCAGGTGGGGCTGGAAGGCCAAGCTGGCCCTGGCACCTTGGGCAGCCTGACTCTATCCTGGGAACAGAAGCCACAGGCTCTACTTCTGTCCACGTGAGATTGATGCCGAGGGTCTTGCAGAACCGGCTGATGTGCCGGGGTTCCATTCCCCCAGGACGAGGACACTGACATTGACGGGGCAGAGCCCCGGAGGGAGGAGACCCTGGACACTCACCCCACCAAAGGTACCTCCTCGTGGAAGCTGTCTGCCAAGCCCTGCTAGTTCCCCACAGCCCTGGGTGAGCCCAGGGAAGACTGGGCTGCAGTGCCCCCATTTGGAGGTGAAATGGGAGTGGAATGTAGTTGGGGTGGCCAGAGAGTAGGAGACATCCTGAGTGTGAGATGTGGGCGGGGCTGAACGCTCCAGGGTCTTGTACCCCCATAGCGTCCACCTGGGATGCCCTCTCCAAGTCTGATTTCTCCTCAAAGCCCCTGCCCTGTCCTCCCGAGTCTGAGCCCTCGCTCCCACCCCAGCCCAACCTGGGCCCCAGTGGTCCCTGGGAAGCAGCTGTTTGCCCAGCAGTTGGGAGCTGTGCTGTAAGAAGTGGTTGGCCAGTGGGTGGGGTAAGGCAGTCACGCAGGGCCTCAGGCCCCTCCCTGGGACAGATAAGGGCTCCTTTGGGTGCAGCCACCAGCAGAGGTGTTGGAGAACTGGGGAGACCCAGGGGGCTGGGCTTGTTCCCTCAAGGTCTCCCTAAAGGAGGCAGGGTGGACCTGGGTGCTACAGCAGGGATGGGGCACTTGGTGCAGACGCCTGCATGCAGGGTAGGGTGGGCAGTGCCACCTGGGGCCACAGAAAAACCTGGAGTGGGAGGTGGCCCTTCCCTCCTCAGGAAGGGTGGTGGAGGTTTCCAGAGGTTGGCTCATGGGGACCCGAGGTGTGGTTTTAGGCAGGTGAGCACAGTTCAGGAACAGCCTCAGCCGCACTGCAGGGGCCTGGCCTCAGGGGTCTTCTGCAGGCATTGGGCCTTATGCCCTTTTAGTCCCTACCTAGGCTAGGTGTCTAAAGCAGATGAGGTCATCCTTGTAGGATCCTTGGGGCCTGACCTGCCCCCTCCCACGTGTCTCTGCCTCAGTTTCTCTGAGCATTGAGGCAGTGGCTGGTGCTGCCCTGTGACCAGGCCCAAAGGCTGAGTGCCCAGGGGTCCAGGGGCCTTGCTGGCCAGAGAGAATGGGTAGCCCATTCTACCCCGAGCCTGTGCGGGCACAGGGCTGCCAACACCCCCTTCCTTCTCCGCTTGGCCCACGCAGGACAGGGGGCGTGGGGGCCCCAGCAACTGGGACCTGCCTGAACCCCCCTCCTGCCTGAACCCCTGGCCAGTCTTGTGTCACACGCTTACTTCGTTTTGTCTTTAAATCAGCCGTGTTACATCGGAATCCATTTACTGGGAAAGGAGATCTTGTATCCTTGCCTCCCACCCGTGGAAAGAAGCCCGGCCGATAGGGCTTTGGGACGGGACCCGAGTTTATTCCCAGAGACCCTCCCGCGGGTGGGCGAGCTCCGAGGTCTGGAGAAGAGGAGGCCCCGGCCCGCACCCTCTAGCACCTGCGTCCCCTTCATCCCCTTCGTCCCGGCCGCAGATGCAGGTTCTCCCAAGAGGCGGGTCTGTACCCGCCCCGCGCCCCCAGCCCAGCGAGCCCGGCCTCCGCCCCTGCCCCGCACTCCCACCCCCACCCTCAGGAGCGCGCGGCCCTGCTCCCCACCCTGCGCGGTCTCCCCCCACCGCTTGCGAACCCCCATGCACGCGCGGCCCCGCCCCGCGCACTCACCAGGCCCGGCAGCCGCGCTGTCTTCGCGGCGCACGCGCTCGGGCCCAGGGGCGGGGACGTGGGGACCCGGGCGGCCGCCCGGCCGCGGCCGCGCGGTGAATGAGCCCGTTGTGCGCCGCCGCGGCCCCAGCGACACCCCGCGCGGGGTCTGGCAGGGCTGACGCGCCCCCGCGGCTTCCGTTCCGGGCTGGGCGGTGGCTTGTCTGCGTCTCCGGCCCTGGGGGTGGGCTACGCGCTCCATCTCGCCGGCCCAGTCCCCTCCCCAGCGTCGGTCTCTCAAGGCCCCTCCCAATGGGGGCCAGGCGGAGGATGGGCCCTGGGGCCTGTGGACTGACTCTGGGGTTCCTGGGCCTGCGGTCGCCCCTGGGAGCGGGGATCCCTGTCCCGGGCTGCCCTCGCTGCGAGGCTGGCCCTGCCAGATGACACTCAGAGGCGCCTTGGGTGTTAGGCCAGGGACATCTCTGATGCTGGGGCTCCCCCCGCTAGGGTCACGGGCTGCCGGGCTATCGCCTTGGGGTTCTGCAGAGAAAACCTGAAGCCCAGCTGGGCCTTCACTTTCCTCCAGGTCACCGTGCCCTGCTACTCCAACTCCCTGGGACTTTGGAATGCACCTTCTGGGCATTTAATTCTTATCCAAGTGCTTCTTAAGTTATACTTCTTTGCTACCAGTGTGTCCTTTGGATGGAGGGGAGGGGAGGTGGTAGGGGCCTGCTGGGGTGGACCTCAGGGACTCCTGCTGCTCCTGCTGGGCGCCCAGCCCCGGGTACAGGAGCAGGTGGGGACCAGCAGAGGCGGGGCGGAGCAGGAGCCCACACCTGAAGGCTGTAGACTCCCGCCAAGGCTCTGCCTTGGTCTTGTACACCATGGGAGGACCAGAAGGGAGGTGCTGAGGTGTCCAGACCTTTGCTGTGGAGCTGGGGATGCAGTGGCATGGGGAGATTGACAGACAGGGAGCTGTATAGGGCCAGATTCCGGTCCATGGTGGTAACCCCATCCTCCACCACTGCAGATGTGGCACAAAGCCAGCTGCCACAGGAGGTGCACTACCCCACGGGCAGCTGTGCTGACCTGCGTGGCGTCCGCAGGAAGCCCTCAGACCCTGGCCAGCCTGGTCTCTGCTTCTCACTCCAGGCTCAAGGCCGGCTGCTATTCCATTCACCCCATTCCCCTTCCCTCAGGCCAGAAGTATCACCCACAACCCCAGATCCTTGCACACCAGCCTCCTCACTCAGTTCACCCTCAGATGTCCAACTCCACATGGCCAAAACCAAGACCAGTCTCACTCCAAGCTCATCCACCCGCGCAACTGCCCAAGCTGAAATCCACAGTTGCCCTGGACGACCCCCCAACCCCCACCTCACCTCAAACCTCATCAGTCCTTCTGCTCACAGCCTGCACCGTCACCACCCAGTCTGGGCACCATACCTCTGTGGGGACCCCCACGGCCCCCAGCCAGTCTTCCAGCTCCCACCCTGACTCCAGTGAGCTGCCAGAGGGATCCTTGAAAAACGTGCTGGAGGCCGAGGTGGGCAGATCACGAGGTCAGGAGATGGAGACCATCCTGGCTAACACAGTGAAACCCCGTCTCTACCAAAAATACAAAAAAAATTAGCCAGGCGTGGTGGTGGGCGCCTGTAGTCCCAGCTACTTGGGAGGCTGAGGCAGGAGAATGGCATGAACCCAGGAGGGGGAGCTTGCAGTGAGCCGAGATCGCACCACTGCACTCCAGGCTGGGCAACAGAGCGAGACTCCCTCACAGAAAAAGAAAAAAGAAAAATGCCCTGGCACTGCTCAGCTCAGAACCCTGAAAGGGATCCCTGTTGCGCTCTGGGTCAGGGTCCCATCCTCAAAGCAGTCACTTCCAGACCCCCATGGAGCCTCATATCCCATGATATCCACCCTTATTCTGTCCCAGAGCCTTTGCACTGGCGATGCCATCTGCTGCCTGGACGTCTTCCTGCTGGCTGGTCCCATTGCGTGGTAGCCTTAGATGTCTCCTCAGAGAGGTCCCTTGCTGACCATCAGGCTCCTCACTCCCTGTTGTATCCCCTTCACCAAAGATTCCCATTCCCTTATGACGCCTGTCCCCTTGGAATGCAGGCCTTGTGGGAATTCAGCCCCATCTGCAAGTGCAGTGGCAGGGCGGCCCCCTTCTCCCTTTCCTGCTCACCCATGTTGCCTCTTGGGGTGTGGGAGGGGAAATGGGGCACTCCTGGGCCTCCAGGAGGTGCAGAGAACCAGCGTGGGGTGTCCACCAGGTCCTGCCTGGCTCCTGACCCCTGGCCCCTGCTGCTCGGGACCTGCCTGCCTCGTCCCACTGAGCCTCAGGGCCATTCCGAACCCCCACCCCAAGTCTTCCATCTCTTGATGGTGTAGGGTTGGGGAGTCTCCATATACAGATACTCTAGTTCACACTGGGCTTTCATAGGGTTGATTATTTTCCAAGGGGAAGGGCCCCTCGGGAAGTCAGGATCCAAGTCCCATGTGGCACCTTGCAGGCTCCCACACGCTCCGTTGTGGCCACGGTTCCAGCCTGGAGCACGGAGCTGTGTGGGCATCCTGCTTCCTGATGCTGACCATCTTTCTGCAGGGGGTCCACTGGACGGGGCCTGAGCTACAACTTCACCCACCTGGACGGGTACCTGGACCTTCTCAGGGAGAATCAGCTCCTCCCAGGTGAGCTGTGGGCTCTGCCCTCCTGCACCCCCTTGCCCTGCCCACCCTCTCCCTCACCCAGCCCCTCCGGGTCCTTGGATGTCCATTCAGGGCTGGCCTTGGTGCCGGAGCACAGGCCTGGCAGAGCATGGGTGTTGTGTGCAGTGGGCGGTGGGGCAGCCCTCCTGTGTTCCAGGGTTTGAGCTGATGGGCAGTGCTTCGGGCCACTTCACCGACTTTGAGGACAAGCAGCAGGTGTTTGAGTGGAAGGACTTGGTCTCCAGCCTGGCCAGGAGATACATCGGTGGGCAAGCGCAGGCCCTGGGGCCCTGGCCGGGGCGGGGGTACTCCTGGGCAGGTTGTACCCCTATCAAGCAGGCTGCTGCCTGGTCAGGAGATATATTGGTGGGCAGGAGCAGGCCCTTGGGGGGGATGGGGGGGGACAAGGGATACGTTGGTGGTCGGTGCAGGCCCTGGGGCCCCAGGCTGGGGGGTACTCCTGGGCTTGGTGGGTGGGTGAAGGCCCTGGGCCCCCAGGATGGAGGGTACTCCTGGGCAGGCTGCACCCCTATCACCCAGGCTGCCGCCCAGGTCTTGGACCCCTTTGAGCCAGGGCTTCCTGATGTGGGGCGGGAGGCTGGCCTGCGTGGAGATGGGGTTCATCTTGAGTCAGACGCCCTTCATCACCTTACACCCTCCGTGGGAGTCACTGAGGCAAGATTCACCTGTGCTGGGGGGACAGCAAGGCTCCTCTGCAGGTAGGTACGGACTGGCGCATGTTTCCAAGTGGAACTTCGAGACATGGAACGAGCCAGACCACCACGACTTTGACAACGTCTCCATGACCATGCAAGGTGTGCACCGCTTCCTGGGGTCCTGCCCGGCTGAGAGGGGGCACAGGAAACCAGGAGCGGAGGCTAAGCTGCTGGTCCCCAGGGTAGGTGTAGACGCAGCGCTCCCCCCGGCCCAGGCTTCCTGAACTACTACGATGCCTGCTCCGAGGGTCTGCGCGCCGCCAGCCCCGCCCTGCGGCTGGGAGGCCCCGGCGACTCCTTCCACACCCCACCGCGATCCCCGCTGAGCTGGGGCCTCCTGCGCCACTGCCACAACGGTACCAACTTCTTCACCGGGGAGGCAGGCGTGCGGCTGGACTACATCTCCCTCCACAGGAAGGTGCGCCCTGCCCCTCCGTCCGCCCCGGGGTTCTGCGCCCTCAGCCGCGTTGCCCCGGGCCGTGCTGACCCTGGTGGTGCTGAGGCGGCCCCGCCCGCAGGGTGCGCGCAGCTCCATCTCCATCCTGGAGCAGGAGAAGGCCGTCGCGCAGCAGATCCGGCAGCTCTTCCCCAAGTTCGCGGACACCCCCATCTACAACGACGAGGCGGACCCGCTGGTGGGCTGGTCCCTACCGCAGCCGTGGAGGGCCGACGTGACCTACGCGGCCATGGTGGTGAAGGTGGGCCGGCCCAACGCCCTGCGCGCCCCCCAGCCACCTTCCTCCTGGGACGGGACAGGCGAGCGGTGGCCGCGCCACGCGGTCCCAGCCGCCCTGGACACCCGCAGGTCATCGCGCAGCATCAGAACCTGCTACTGGCCAACACCAGTTCCGCCTTCCCCTACGCGCTTCTGAGCAACGACAACGCCTTCTTGAGCTACCACCCGCACCCCTTCGCGCAGCGCACGCTCACCGCGCGCTTCCAGGTCAACAACACCCGCCCGCCGCACGTGCAGCTGCTGCGCAAGCCGGTGCTCACCGCCATGGGGCTGCTGGCGCTGCTGGGTGAGCCGGGGCCGCTGGGGTGGGCCGGCCAGGGCCCTCCAGGCTGGGGAGCGGCTCCTGCGAAGGTCCCGCTGCGGGGAGCGCACTTCCTCCAGCCGCGCGCTTTCCGGGGTGCGCCTCTGCGTGGCGGGGCCTGGGGACTCCTTCACCAAGGGGAGGGGGAGCGAGTGGTGGGAGCCCCGGCCCTGGGTCGGGGGGCGGCGGGGCAACGGCCCCACGCGGCGACGGCCTCCCGCCCCGCAGATGAGGAGCAGCTCTGGGCCGAGGTGTCGCGGGCCGGGACGGTCCTGGACAGCAACCACACGGTGGGAGTCCTGGCCAGCGCCCACCGCCCCCAGGGCCCGGCCGACGCCTGGCGTGCCGCGGTGCTGATCTACGCGAGCGACGACACCCGCGCCCACCCCAACGGCAGCGTCGCGGTGACCCTGCGGCTGCGCGGGGTGCCCCCCGGCCCGGGTGAGCCGGGGTCCCAGGGAGGGCTCTGGTCCCGCCGGGGCTCTGGAGGGGGCGGGCCCTGGAGGGGGCGGCCCAGGGAGCCGCGGCGTGAGTGTCCGGCCCCGCAGGCCTGGTCTACGTCACGCGCTACCTGGACAACCGGCTCTGTAGCCCGGACGGCGAGTGGCAGCGCCTGGGCCGGCCTGTCTTCCCTTCGGCTGAGCAGTTCCGGCGCATGCGCGCGGCCGAGGTGGGTGGGCCGTGGAGGGGCCAGGGGCCGGGCCGGAGTCCCGGCGGGGTGGGGACCAAAGGCGGGGGCCCCGAGGCGGTGTGGGTGGGAGGCGGAGCGGTGGGCCGGGGGCGTTCGCCCTGAGGTCGGGCCGAGCGTCCTCAGCCCCCCTGGAGAACCCTGAGGACCCGCCACTGCGCCCAGGACCCGGTGGCCGCGGCACCGCGCCCCTTACCCGCCGGCGGCCGCCTGACCCTGCGCCCCGCGCTGCGGCTGCCATCGCTTTTGCTGGTGCACGTGTGCGCGCGACCCGAGAAGCCGCCCGGGCAGGCAAGTGGCAGTCCCCTAACCCGCGCAGCGGCCCGGACTCCCCCTCCCCGACCCCATCACAGCTCCTCCCTCCCCCAGGTCACGCGGCTCCGCGCCCTGCCCCTGACCCAAGGGCATCTGGTTCTGGTCTGGTCGGATGAACACGTGGGCTCCAAGTGCGTGAGTGGGGCCGCCCCTCCCGCTGCCTGGTCCTAGGCACCTCCCTGGGTCCCGACCCCTTCACCCATGCGGTCACTCGGGCCACTTGCCGTGGCCCACCAGCTCCCTCCCTCGCAGCTGTGCGTCCCTGCCCTTCACCCCACACACTGTGGGCCACGCGCCAGGCCCTGCCAGTGGGGTGTGCGTTCTCCTAGGGGACATGAAATGGACATTCGGGCTCCAGCCCTCTCCTGTCTGGGCAGGAAGAGTGCCCGGGCGCTGGGGAGGTGCCTCCGAGGGGCTTGAGGGAATGGGGCTGTGAATCCACCCGGGCCTGCCCTGCCTGCCCCCACCTTTGAGGACTGTCTTGACCCCAGCCTTGGTCTTGGCCTGACCTCCCCAGGTGCCTGTGGACATATGAGATCCAGTTCTCTCAGGACGGTAAGGCGTACACCCCGGTCAGCAGGAAGCCATCGACCTTCAACCTCTTTGTGTTCAGCCCAGGTGCGCCCACCACCCGCTACCCTGGACTTGGCCACCCCATTCTTGGGCCTCAGGGCAGTACTGGGTGGGGGCCTCGAGAAGCCTGGGGTCAGGGGGCTTTCGGGTGGGGGAGGTTCCGGTTGGCACACGTGTCCCCTTGTCTCCAGACACAGGTGCTGTCTCTGGCTCCTACCGAGTTCGAGCCCTGGACTACTGGGCCCGACCAGGCCCCTTCTCGAACCCTGTGCCGTACCTGGAGGTCCCTGCGCCAAGAGGGCCCCCACCCCCGGGCAGTCCATGAGCCTGTGCTGAGCCCCAGTGGGCTGCATCTCCACCGGCAGTCAGCGAGCTGGGGCTGCACTGTGCCCACGCTGCCCTCCCATCACCCCCTTTGCAATATATTTTTATATTTTATTATTGTCTTTTATATCTTGGTACCAACGCCCCTTTTAAAGTGGCTTTGCACACATCAGTCTCCGGCCGAGGCTCTGTGGCTTGGCCCTGGGCACATTCCAGGGCAGCCTCCAAGGGTAAACCCCAGTGGCTGATGAGGACCCAGCTGGAGCGAGGCCTCTTTCCCCCTCGCTCCCACTCAGACCACCCCCAAGCCTGGACCGGAAGCGTGTTGAGCCCCTGGGTCAGGCTGGGGAGCCAGCTCGGCCCTGCCCACCCAGGGGTTTCCGGGATCACCCCGGTGAGGCGGCATGCCGGTCCCTTGCTTTCTTACTTGTTCTGCAGAGTGGGGAGCTGAGGCTGCATGAGGGAAGACTGCTGTACCCCAGCACGGTGGAGGGTGGGATGGGGGCACGCCTGTGCGACCCAGGCGGTGGCCAGCAGAAGGAAACAGTAGTGTCCACCCTGGTCTGCGTCTCCCCACCACGGATTGTCTTGGCTCCGGATTTGAGACATGGCAGGGCCAGATGAGGACAATTTGATGACTGTTTACAGAGATGGAGGCAGGGTGCCAAGAAGCCATGGGGGAGCCCCCAGGGCACTCAGCAGTCCAGGCAGGGCTGGGCGTCCTGGCAAGGAGCAGGGACCTTCTACCCAGGGGTGTGGCCAGCCTGTGGGTGCTCTGCACAGGACCCCGGGAACCAAGGCCCCAGTCTCTTCCCTCGCTCCAGCATCCTCCCAGGGCCACCCTTGGCTGCACTCAGCCAGAGGGCTGGGGCACAGGGACCCCACACGTTTCCCTGGAGGCTGTCGGGGCTCTGGTGGGGGCAGGGGGTGAGCCCACTGGCTTCACTGCACCTCCCAAAGCCCATGTACCCTGCCTGCCCCAACCAAAGTGGGCCTCCAAGGTGCTGGAGTGGGACAGAGACCCCACGAGGGATCCTCCCCTCACTCCTGGACCTGGGTGTTGTGGCTTTTGGCAAAAATAGCCACATATACTCCAAGTATCTCCCTCAGCTGGGATTCCTGGTGTGAGCCTGGTCACCAGGGTGGTACGACAGACCCTCCTCTGGAGGCAAGGTGACAGTTAGCAGGGGGTTCTGAGGCCCCACGGCGCTGGCACCAGTCTTGGCTGAACGGCAAACTGCATCTGTCTCCTTTCCCATGAGGTTCCGTCGCCGTCTCCTTCCCTGGCGGCCACCAGCTTACCGACGAGTCCCCACCAGCTTACTGACGCGTCCCCACCCTCCGGTCTTGCTCATGGGGTCACTTTGGCCTTCGCTGTGAATGGGTCAGGCTTGAGGCCATGCCAAGAGCCAGAGAAGCCCGCACTGGCCGTCAGCTCACACACAGCCTCTGAGATGGAGTCTCGCTCTGTCGTCCAGGCTGGAGTGCAGTGGTGTGATCTCGGCTCACTGGAAGCTCCGCCTCCTGGGTTCACGCCATTCTCCTGCCTCAGCCTCCCGAGTAGCTGGGAATACAGGTGCCTGCCACCGCGCCCAGTAATTTTTTTTTGTACTTTTAGTAGAGACGGGGTTTCACCGTGTTAGCCAGGATGGTCTCAATCTCCTGACCTTGTGGTCCGCCCGCCTCGGCCTCCCAGAGTGCTGGGATTACAGGCGTGAGTCACCGCGCCTGGCCTTTTTGTTTTAATTTGGTAAGACAGGGTCTCGTTCAGTTGCCCAGGCTGAAGTGGTGCAATCTCAGCTCACTGCAGCCTCCGCCTCCTGGGTTCAAGTGATTCTCATGCCTCAGTCTCCCAAACAGCTGGGATTACAGGCACGCGCCACAACACCCGGCTAATTTTTGTATTTTTAGTAGAGCAGGGCTCTACTATATTGGCCAGGCTGGTCTCGAACTCCTGACGTCGTGATCCACCCACCTCGGCCTCCCAAAGTGCTGAGATTACAGGCGTGAGCTGCCATGCCCAGCCCCAGAAAATCTTTGAATCTACTTATGACCTGGACTACCCCTCACTCCTTCAAGATATCCCTCCCTTTTAGGCCAAAACCAATGTATAACCTCTGTGTTTTGGTTTACAATCTTGCCTGTGAATTCTATTTTCCTGAAATTTACATCTGTCTTTAAAAACCCTTGCCTGCACGCCATCCGAGAGGCCAGCACTTAAGTACGAGCTGCCCTGGTCCTCCTTGCTTGGCGCCTGCAAGGAAGCACTCTCCTGCCACCTGCTGCAAACCTCGGTGTGGACGTCGGTCTCATTGTGCTGGGTGAACAACCCTAGGTCAGCTCGTTGACAGATCAGCTTTGCATCTCTTCATGAACCTCCCTTGATCATGATGTAGTTTTGTGTGTGTGTGTGTTTTTTTTTTTTGTTTTTTTTTTTTTTTTTGAGACTGAGTCTTGCTCTGTCCCCCAGGCTGGAGTGCAGTGGTGCAATCTCGGCTCACTGCACCCTCTGCCTCCTGGATTCAAGCAATTCTCCTGCCTCAGTCTCCAGCGTCGCTGGGATTACAGGCGTGTGTCACCACACGTGGCTAATTTTTGTATTTTTAGTAGAAATGGGATTTCCCCATGTTGGCCAGGCTGATCTCAAACTCTTGACCTCAAGTCATCTGCCTGCTTTGGTCTCCCAAAGTGCTGGGATTGTAGGCGTGAGCCATGGCGCCCGGCCTCCTCTGTCTTTTTATTAGAGACAAGGTCTGTCACTATGCTGCCCATTCTGGACATGAACTTCTGGGCTTAAGTGGTCCTTCCATCTCAGCCTCCCAAGTAGCTGGGACTACATGGGCATCCCACCGCGCCTGGCCAGATTTCTGTTGAGTAGTGTCAGTGTGGTACATCTTCCCTATCCTTTTAACATAATTGTGTCTTTATATTTGATGTGTGTTTCTTCTAGGCAGCGTAGAGATGGGTATTGCTTTTTTACCCAATCCGAAAATCTCTACCTTTTAGGTGGGATGTTCAGAATGTTTGCATTTAATGTGATCATCAATGTCATGGGGTTTAGATCTACCATCTTGCTACTTGTCTTTGACTCATCTCATTTTTTCTTCTCCCTCTTTCTCTGCTTTTTTGCGGGGGTTAATTTTTAAATTCTATTTGTGTCCTTTGTTGTCTTATTAGCTGTAATTCTTTATTTTAATGGTTGCTTTCAGATTTATACTATACTTTTTTTTTTTTTTTGGATATGGAGTCTTGCTCTGTCGCCCAGGCTGGAGTGCAGTGGCGCGATCTCAGCTCACTGCAACCTCCGCCTGCCAGATTCAAGCAATTCTCCTGCCTCAGCCTCCCGAGTAGCTGGGACTACAGGCGCCTGCCACCACGCCCAGCTAATTTTTTGTATTTTTAGTAGAGACGGGGGTTTCACTGTTAGACAGGATGGTCTCGATCTCCTGACCTCGTGATCCACCCGCCTCAGCCTCCAGAGTGCTGGGATTACAGGCGTGAGCCACTGTGTCCGGCCTCTTTTTTCTTTTTGAGACAGAATCTCACTCTGTCACCCAGGCTAGAGTACAGTGGCTCACTGCAACCTCTGCCTCCCAGGTTCAAGCAATTCTTCTGCCTCAGCCCCCCGAGTAGCTGGGACTACAGGCGTACGCCACCACGCCCGGCTAATTTTTGTGTTTTTAGTAGAGATGGGGTTTCACTATATTGTCCAGGCTGGTCTCGAACTCCTGACCTCATGATCCATCCGCCTCAGCCTCCCAAAGTGCTGGGATTACAGGCGTGAGACACTGCACCCCGCCTACTATACATTTTTAACTTGTGACTAACTTCAGGTGATATCATATAACCTCATATATAGTCAACCTTACAACATTACATTTCCATTTTTCCCTCAGCCATTGTGCTATTGTTGTTACATATTTTGATTTTTCATATGCTATAAACCGCACAATACATTATTTTTACGTTAATCAGATGATTATCAAGGCAAGTGGATCACCTGAGGTCAGGAGTTCAAGACCAGCCTGGCCAACATGGTGAAACCCCGCCTCTACTAAAAATACAAAACTTAGCCAGGTGTGCTGGCGCATGCCTGTAATCCCAGCTACTTGGGAGGCTGTAGCAGGAGAATCGCTTGAACCTGGGAGGCGGAGGTTGCAGTGAGCAGAGATCGTGCCACTGCAGTCCAGCCTGGGCGACAGAGCGAGACTCTGACTCAGAAAAACTCTCTTTATACTCACTCATTTAGTTGCCGTTTCTGGTGTTCCTCATTTCTTTGTGTAGATTCAGTTTCCCATTGGGTATGACCTTCCTTCTGCTTGAGGGACACCTTAGACACTCCTGCAGGTGATTCACTCTGCTCGATCAAAAAACAGCTTTATTATTTCCCAACCTCTGTCTCCTCTCCTTTGGGGACTCCAATTATACCCGTATTTCACCACTTGAAGGTGAACCACAGTTCACTGATGCTCTCTCCATTTTTCTAGTCATTTTTATCCGTTTCATTTGGACAGTTTGTATTGCTGTTTTCAAGTTCACTGATCCTTGTTTTGAGACGGAGTCTTGCTCTGTCACCCAGGCTGGAGCGCAGTGGTGTAATCTGGGCTCACTGCAACCTCCGCCTCTCGGGTTCAAGTGATTCTGCTGCCTCAGCCTCCCCAGTAGCTGGGCCTACAGGAACACGCCACCACGCCCAGCTAAGTTTTGTATATTTAGTAGAGACGGGGTTTCACCATGTTGGCCAGACTGGTCTTGAACTCCTGACCTCAGGTGATCCACCTGCCTCAGTCTCCCAAAGTGCTGGGATTATAGGTGTGAGCCACGGCGCCCAGCCACACTGATCCTTTCTTTTGCAGTGTTCCATTAATCCCATCTCGTGTGTTATTTCTCTGACACTACTTTTCGTCCCCAGAAGTTCGATTTGAGGCTTTTTTCCCCGTCTTTACTTGACATACTGTCTTTCCTTTTCTCCAGCATCTTGAACATATGGAACGTGGTCACAGCATAAGCATGTGTGTGCTCTCCTCTGCTTGCCCTGTCACCTTTGTCATTTCCAGGTCAGTCACTGCAACCTCTGCCTCCCGGATTCAAGCGATTCTCCTGCCTCAGCCTTCTGAGTAGCTGGGGCTACAGGTTGCCTGCCACCACGCCCGGCTAGTTTTTATATTTTTAATAGAGATGGGGTTTCACCATGTTGTCCAGGCTGGTTGTGAACTTCTGGTCTGAAGTGATTCGGCCTCCCAGAGTGCTGCGATTACAGGTGTGAGCCACTGTGCCTGGCCTCACGTCAATTTTGATTGATTTTTCCCATCTCTCCATATGGGTCATAATGTCCTGCTTCTTTTCATGCCTGGTTTTTGTTGTTGTTGTTGTTTTTTTCCCAGATATTCAACATTTTGTATTCTACCTTGTTTGGTGCTGAATATTTTTGTAGACCTAGACATATCTTTGCATTTGTTTCTCGGATGTGATTAAGTTACTTGGAAACTGTGGTCCTTTTTTTTCAGGCAGGGTCTCACTCTGTCGCACGGGCTGGAGTGTAGTGGTGTGATCTCGGCTCACTGCAGTCTCGGCCCCCTGGGCTCAAGTGATTCTCCCACCTCAGCCTCCCCAGTAGCTAGAGCCACAGGCACGCACCACCACATCTGGCGACTTTTTGGATTTTTGTAGAGATGGGGTTTCACCATGTTGCCCAGGCTAGTCTCGACCTCCTGGGCTCAACTGGTCTGCCTGCCTTGGCCTCCCAAAGTTCTGGGACTACAGGTGTGAGCCCCCACCTCTGGCTCTGGGTCTTGTTATTGAGTGGTGTTTGGTGGGACCTGAACTGTATTTAGTCTCATGTTGATGCTTCCCTACTACAAGGTGAGAACTTCTTCCTGCTCTAACGATGCTTCCCCACTCTGGCTGCCGGGCACAAGCACTATTCCCAGCCCTGCGTGGGCTCTGATCCTGGGTGGGTCTTTCCCTGGCCTTGAGTGTTTTCTTCACACTCCTGCACTGATCTGTGCTTAGCTGAAGCCTCCAGACAGACCCTCTGTGGGTGTCTGGGCTTCTCGGTGCAGCCCCCTCCTCTCCAGCACTCTGGAGCACCTGTGAACTTCAGCCTCTGCCTGGCCACCTCTGTCTTCCCAGTTGAGGGAGACGCTGGTGGCTGCCTGGGTTCCCTCTCTCTGCACTGGCCTGGGCGGTGGGCGGGACAGTCCTCGACAGACCCAAGCCGAGTCGCTTCCCCTCTCTCCAGCACCACGGTCCTCGGTTTCGTGAGCCCAGTGCCTTGAGTGCTGTTTTCACATCTATTTGTTTTTTTGGTTGCTGCAGCTGAGAGTGTGTAAGTCACTGTTACTTCATCTCCATTCTCTGCCAAGCTTCCTCCACCCGCCTGTCCCTGTCAGTCCCTATACCTGCTGTCCCTGAGATGCAGCCTCTGTGAGGCCTGCCCGGCTCTCCCCCAGTACCGCCTCTCCTGCCCCGGGGCAGGTGCTGTCGCCGGCAAGCGAGGATCCGTGCTAGCGAACCTGCAAGCGTGGGGCTCACCGGGGCTGGGCAGGTGGCTACAAGAGCCTGTCTCCCCGCGGTCACCCCATGGGGTTGGCTGAGGATGGGGCCTGAGACCCCGAGGGTGGCTGACCGCCCCGGGTTTCACTTTTAAGGGGCAGCACGTGCTTGCGCCGGCCCCTCGGCTCCGCGCTCCGCGCCGCCTCCCCCGAAGGGCTGTGGGAGCGGGGAGAACCCAGTCCCTGTTCCGGGGGTGGGCGAGGGGCGGGGGCCTTCCGGGGGACGGGGCCCGGGCCGGCCGCGGGCTGGGACGTGGCGGGCGGGGCGGGGCGGGAAGAGGAGAGGAGGGAAAACGCCTGGGGAGCTGCCGCGCCGCCGCCACCGCCAGAGGGCAGCGCGTGCCCGCGCGGGAAGCCCGGCCCCGCCCCCGCCTCGCCCCGCCCACCCCGGCCCCGCCTCCGCCCGGCCAGGCCCTGCTCCTCCCACCCCGCCCCCGCCCGCCTCGGGCCCCGCCCCGCCCCGTCTGCCGCTCCACCCCCTGGTCCCGCCCCCCCGTCCCGGCCCCGCCCGCCAGGGGCCGCGACGCTGCCCGTGCCCCTCCCACTGCCCGCCTCGTTCGGCCGCCGGCACCTGCCGGCCTGTCCGCTCCCTGCTTATACTTTGCACGCTCGCAGCCACCTTTCTGCACACCTGTTCCCTTTCCAAGCACCTGTGTCCGGCAGCCCGCACACCTGTGGGAGCGCTGTCTCCTCGCCAGCCGTCCGGGAAGTTCAGCGCCGCTCTCCCATGGGCGTGGGACCGCCCCACCCACCTGTCCGTGACAGCAGCGCCGGCCGGGAGGGCGGCAGGTGGGCCCCGGCGCTGCTGGCTCCTTGTGGGACAGGGCCGCGGCGGGGGCGCAGTACGTTCTTCCGCCGGGAGGACCACGCGGCGGTCCCTGGACCTTTCCCCGGGTGCACAACGGCGGCTGCGCCAGCGGGGGCAGGACTGGCGGGCCGAGCGCACCTCCATCCGCCCTCGCGACGCCCACGCTGGCCCAGACGCGGGATTTGGGGTGGAGGACGCTGGGCTGGGAACCAGCAGCTTGGGACGGCCGGGTAGTTCGGGTCTTGAGGAGTCCCACACCCTGACAGCTGGCGCCCCCCACGCCCCGCCTAGCTCTCGGCCTGGGGACACCGGCTGCCAGGCCTCTCTAGTTTCAGCCTTTCCTGGGAGGGCTTCCTGGAAGAGAGGGCTTCTGGCCCCAGAAGGAGAGGCTGCTCTGGGGGATGGAGGAGGTGCTGGGATGGTGACTCCGCGGAGTCGAGGGTGTGAGGCGGGATGTGCGCAGGCCGTGAGGTTTGTGTTGCAGGACTGGGAGGCAGGATGAGGGGAGGCCATGGGGCAGCTGGAGGTGCGGCCTGGGAGCCCTGCGTGCTGGGCCCTGGGCAGGGATGGCAGGCGAGGCGTGTGGAGGAAGAGCCGCGAAGAGCTGGACGCTGTCTTCTCCACGCCTCCGTTTCTTCATCTGCTTCTGGGGCCGCCTGCCCGGTAGCGGAGATTAAATCGCATGTTGAAGTATATTATGATGATTAATGTTCTTGTCATTCCCGTCACTAGCAGGTGAGAGGCGGGGAGGCCTCAGGTGGGAACATACCTTTGGCCAAGGGCACCAGGTAACCCGAACGCCCGGGGAGGACCCCTGCCTGCATCGCCGCGGCCGTCGCCCCCCACCCCGTCCCCAGCAGCTCCGGCTGGGCGAGGCCCTGCTTCTCCCTTCTGCTCCCGAAGACCCCCCGGGGCGCAGACCTGGAAGCCTCGAAGCGCCCGCGGCCGTCCCGTCCGCCCCCTTCTGAGCAACTAGAGAGCGGTCTGGGCTGGACACGGGGCTGCGCAGAGGTCAGACTGCCGCGGGCAGGGCCGGAGCCTGCCTTGGGGGTCGCGGAGGTGCCCCGAGAGTTGAGGACCCGACCCGGGCGCGCGCGCGGGCGCAGGTGTGGGGAGGGCGCGGCGGCTCTTGGCCGATCCTAGGAGCCTGCGGGGACCAAGGGCGCGCGGGCGGGGCCGGGGGCGGGGCGGGGGCGGGGCCGGACCCGGGGAAGCCGCCCGCTCGCCCGCCGGGACGTCCGCACCGCGAGGGTTAAGGCCCGCAGCCCGGCGGGGCGGGGGCGGTGTGCGCGCGCGGATTGGGGAAAAGTTTGGCGGCGGGGCGGGGCACGGGGCGGGCCGGCGCGCGCGGATTGGCCGGAAGTTGTGCCGGGGGCGGGTCGGGGTCCGGGCTCGGCGCTCGCTCCGGGAGAGTTGACAAAGCCCCGCAGGGAAGGACGCCTCGCGGCGCGGCGCCCCCGGGCCCCTCGCCCCGCCGCCCCTCGCCCCGCGGACTCGCCCCCGCCGCCTGCCCGGTCCGGGACCCCGCGCCCCGAGCGCCCGAGCCCGGACCCCGACCCGGCCCGAGCCGCCCGCGCCCAGGTAGCGCCGCCCCGCCCCGAGGCCGGGCCCGGGGGCGCGGGGCGGCGGGATGCGGCGCCCGGGGCGGCGATGACCGCGGAGTGCACGCCGCGGGCCCGGCCCTGACCCCGCCGCCCGCTCGCCCGCTGAGACCCCTGCCGAGGTGAGCCCCCCGCGCGCGGCCGCGACCCCAGGTGGGCAGACGGGGGAGGGCGGGGGCCAGGAGGGGCGGGTTCGGAGCCCCCGCTGGGCACCGGTCACGCGCGCCGCCGCCGCTCCCGCGGGCCCCCGGCCTGCCCCGCCCCCGCCCCCGCGCCCCACGTGGGCCCCCCAGCGCAAATTTGTCCGCTAATGGCGCAGGCGATTATCTGCGGGGCGCTGGGTGTTGTGTGTCCTGCGGGCAGGGCCGGAGTTACAAGCGCCAGGAATCCAGACGGTGTTTGGAGAGGGGGGGCGGCGGGGGAGCCCGGTAATTAGTGTAAACCCTTTGTCTGCCTTTGATACCCACAGCTTCTCCCCGCCGCGGCTTCCTCCGCCTGGAGCGCGGGCGGGGAGGGCCTGTGGGGAGGGGGGGCCAGACCCCTGATCCCCGCGGGCCCGGGACCTGGGAGGGCGGTATCTCCCAGTTCCACGCGTTATTGACGGCGCCCCCAATGTCCCCAGATCCGGACAGGCCGAGATGACGCCGAGCCCCTTGTTGCTGCTCCTGCTGCTGCCGCCGCTGCTGCTGGGGGCCTTCCCGCGGGCTGCCGCCGCCCGAGGTGAGTTCTGGCACCCAGCCCGGCCAGCCTGGCCTCCGCCAGCGCCGCCCCCTTCCCGCCCGGCCCTGAACCCTGCCACAGTGCCCGCCTGGCACGCGCCATGCCCCGCCCCTGCCGCCCCGCTCACCAGGCCCCTTTCCTTCCAGGGCCCCCTCACCCATGGGCTGTCCGCAGCACCCACCGGGGTTGCTGGAGGGATTCCTCCCACGCGTGCTTGCTGGCCAGGTGGGCTCTAGCCCTGGCCCCACAGGACAGCTTCCTGGTCTCGCAAACACTTTCATACTGGTTCCTGCAGTCCAGGGCAGCTAATCACCTGTGGATTCCCGGGGAGTGGGCGGTTTGTGGCCACAGTGGACCCGATAAGGACTCTGGGAACCTGCAGAGACCCCCACGGAAGGCAAGATGGGCTATGGGAGATATTGGTGATACACTTGGTGTCTGGGGCTGAAACTGACCCCCAGTCCCCCAGCCGACCTAGCCGTCTGCCCTGGGCCTGCCCAGCTCTAGGCAGGCAGTGCAGGGCAGTTGTGTGGACAAGTTCCCAGAGCCGTGACGCACCCCAGGACTGCGTGCCTCTGGGCACGCACTGTGCTGGCCTGGTACGTCCTCACGCCACCGACATCTAAGTGGCAGCCATGCACTGGGTCCCAGCCCCAGCAAGGGCATCCGGAGCCGATGGGTGACGTGTGCCCGCAGACTCATGCCCGCCATGTTCCAGGATCCGGGCACAGCGCTGGCTGCCCCCATGGCTAGGCGGGACCTGTGGCCAGGCCGGCCCTTTGGGCGTGTTGACCACTCAGGATTGTCAGCGCTGTGTCCACCAGTCCTGAGGCTTCGCACCCCTCCCCTGCCGCCCAGCAAGTGCGCCGCATCCAACCTGGCCTTATATGGGCACGTTCGGGTGCTGGGTGGCGGGCGGTGGCCAGGTGGGCCTTATGCCACAGCACCCCCCCCCACCCCCCCGCCCGCCCACATGGGACTGGCTGGGCGGCTGCTCTGAGGGCCCGGCAGCGTCCTGAGCTGTGTGGGCACTCAGGCCATACTGGGCGAGCCCCCACCATGGCCAGCGGCCTGGACTTGCATTCTCTTTGATCTGTTTGGCCTCCCCCATCCCTACACCTGCCTGTCCTCTGGCCACTCGGCCAGGGAGGCTCTGGTGGCTTCTGTCCTGCCGTGGTCCCTGGCTGGGGCTGAAGTTGACTGATGGATGGCCGGGGTCAGCCATGGCAGTGGGCAGCAGAGCCTGCCTCTTTGTGGAGACACCCCAGCGGCCACCCCCTTCGCCTTCGTCCTCCTCAGCTGCGGCCTTGGGGCCGAGGATATCCAGCCCTGGCTTTGCGTGGCAAAGGCCCTGGCGGCACTGGGGAGCTGGGATCAAGCCGCTTTCCAAGGGCAGGGGCCTCTGTGGTGTGGGTGGAGGTGGGGAGGAGGTTCTGCCAGACTGTGCTGATTTTTCTAGCGTGGACTAGGGTGCGAGGTCCATCCAAGTGTGTTTCTCCTGCTCTGAACAGCCCACTGTGCACCTTCGTTAAGCCAAGGACCAGCATGCAGAGGGCTTGGGTTATTTTTGAAAAGCTATTTCCCGCTGGGTCATAAGTTCTGGAATCGGCACATCGCTAGACTCAGATCATATTTTAAAAGTTCCTCTTTTCCCAAAGTTTCACAATCTTGGTGGATTTGTCTTAAACTGCCTTTTTTTTTTTTTTTTCCAATTTGAAAAAAGATAGGAATTGGCTGTCTCCCTTTCCATTTCATTTCTCACAGTGGGAACTTGAGAGGTTCTGGATGAAATGCCTTTCACAAATAACTCTGAAGGAAGTCATTGCAGGGGTTTCTGAGAAGTGCCACCTTTGAACTTTTGCAAGCATGGCCTTGGGGACCAGCTCGGAGCGGCCTGCCTAGGAGGCCATTCCCCTGTCCTCTGCACCCGGCCAGCTGCGGTGGGCAAGCTGAGCCCTGACCCAGGTGGGCAGGGTGCCTGTCCAGGGGTGCCCCATGCCTGGGCGGGTAGCATGGTCAGTGTCGGCTCCCTGTGGGAGCAGGAGTCTGAAGGGTGTACTCGGGGAAGCAATAGCTGTGGGTGCACGGTGCTGACCTCGGCCCCCAGCCAGGCCTCAGGGCCTTCCTCCCTCGCCCCAGGCTCTTCCGGGCAGTGGCTGGCCCGTGTGCAGCGGGCTGAGGTGGACGTGTGGGAGCTGGGCCCAGCCCCTGCAAGGTGGGGAATCGGGCCAGCCGCCCCGTTTCCATCTCGGGGCCCCACTCCTGGAAGGGAAAATAAATCACTGTCCCCTTGGGGGGAGGGAGGGAGCCGTGAACAAAGTCGCCTTTGGCTGGGCCTGGAAACGCCGACCGCAGACGCCTTTATCCATTGTGCGGGAATCAATGGGCCTCCAGGCTCCCTTTCAGCCGCAGGCCCCGCGCTGCGGCCCTGTCGAGGGGAAATGTTGGTTTTTCCCCAGCCATGGCCTCCAGCCCCTGGCTTGCCCAGCCCTGGCTCAGGAACCGCGGCCGTGCTGGGAGAGGCGGGCTGTGCCCGCAGGCTGGACCCCCGGCTGCTGCATGCTGGCCCTCTGTGCAGCCCGGGCTTGCTGCTTGGCCCAGGGTGGACTCCTTTGCCCCATCTGGGCCTCCGCCGGTGACTCCAGGCCTGGTGTGTCCAGGTGACAGCCTCAGCGGGTCAGCATAGGAGGGAGAGGTGTGCCCACACCCCTCTCCCCAGAGGCCCCCTCCAGGGCTGCACTCCCTGCCTGCCTGCCACTCTCCCTGGCAGCCATCCCTGGAGCTGCTGGTCAAGCCCCAGGGTGCCTGGCTGCCCTCTGCAGGCGGCTCCAAGGTGGGCCACAGCCCCAGAGCCACGATCCAGGATGGCTGGGGTAGGAGTGAAGCAGGGGATGGGAGAGGAGGGGCTTCACGGGCCAGGGCAGACCTAGCAGGAGAGGTGGGTACCAGTCCCCTTGGAGCAAGTCAGCGTGGGTGGGGGTCTCCCTCCAGGACATTGTCCCTGTGTGGGGCAGGGGGGTGCCGCCCATCTTGGCAGAAAGCCCAGTCTCTTTTCTTCTTGCCTGGTGCTGTTAAGGGGCTGAGGAGTGAACATTGGCTGAACAGTGACAGCGAAGAGAGAGCTGGGCTGCTGCCCTTGTGTGCGGTGTGGGGCCCGCTGGGCACGGTGACACCCTCTGGGCTTCTAAGATTGTGAGCCCCAGGACAGCCTGGTGGCCCCATGGAGAGCTTGGGTTCCTTGTCCAGACCCACCAGCCAGTGGCTTCAAGGCCCTCTACACTCCCTGTAACCTTCCTGCCCTCTTCCCAGTGGGGACTGCAGGGCTTGGTGTGGAATGCAGTACCACACCCCAGGGTGCCTGACGCAGGCATCACTGTGTGTCCCGGAGGGGCTGGGCGGCTGTGCCCTGTGGCCTGCAGGGGCCTGGGGAGCTGCAGTGGACAGGCCCGGTGCCCTCCTGTCCCCAGCCCTGTCCTTGAGAAGTCTGCCATGTGAGTGGGAGCAGGGGCTCCTGGCCTGGTGGTGGTGCCCGGTGTGCCTGGGCTGCTCGGTGGTTGGGGCAGCCCCACCTGGAGGCCAAGAGCCCTGGCAGGGGACAGAGCATCAGCTCACCCCGATCTCTGGCCTCGGGGGTTCTGGGCTCAGGAAATATTCTTGTTGTTGCTTCTGAAGTGGGGAAGGGCTGCCAAGGTCTGCAGGCAGAGCCCCTCTGGGGAGTTCTGGCAGGGGAGGCCTGGGGGCTGCAGCCAGGCAGGCTGGGGTTTTGAGGTGGGGGTGGGGGCCGCATGAAGCTGGGTGGGCCTGGTGAGGTCTGGACTGGGGTGGGTGCAGAGGAATCTTTGTCTGTTTTAGTGCTTTGCAAGGCTCTCTCCAGGGCGTGGCACTGCCTGATGATGCTCTGGCGCCCGCTGTGTGCCCTGGTGTGTCGAGGAGGGGGAGCATCGCCCTGGGGCTGGGGTTGCAGAAGGTTCCCCCTGAAGGCTCCCAGGGCTGGGCGGCGTGGTGGGCCACATGCTGCGTCCAGCTTGCTGGGGCACAGCCTGTGAGGTAGCCATGTGTGCTGCAGGCCCCCAGTTCCCCCGCACATCCTGTGGGTCTGCTCCCCGAGGGCCGCCTGGCTAGCCGGTGACTGTGTGTGCCTTGGGACTGTGTATGTGGGTGCACATGTGTGTGCCTGAGCGTCCCGGGGCTGGGGCAGAGCCTGGCCCTGGCACCTGATGGGCAGCAGGCTGTGTGGCCGTCACCTGTGCTCTGGCTCCTGGGGGCGGCCGCTCTTGCACTTGGCTTCCTGAGGAGGGGACCGGACCCTTGCACTGACTCGGGTTTCCCTCTCACTCCTGCCCTGGGTGCCCCTGGGGGCCTGGCACAGCCATATAGTGGCCATCTGTGGTGGGGGCACTGTGTCTCCTCTTGGTAACCAGGTGGGGGGGCCACCAGCTGCAGAAGGCTCAGCACCTGGATGGGCTCTGCACCCCCCTAAGGGCTTGGCACAGTGTGTCCTGATTCCCCTCCCCTCCTTTCCGGTCAAGGTGAGCCCCCTTCCCCCAGGCCACTTGGCTTCTCCAGGAGGACTTGGGGCCCAGCCACCCCCACTCCGTGGCCAGGTCCTGGGCCAGGCCAGAGAATTCCTCCAGCTGGAAACTCGGGGCCGTGCAGGGCCCCGCAGTTCCCAGGCATCCTCGCTCCACTCTGGCCCCGTTCGGCTGCCAGGCCACTCTTGGTCCAGCCCCTCCATGTGGGAACTCAGGGGTGTCCGGTCAGGGCTGGGGTTGAGGGGGCCACACGGCCAGCCCCTCAGCAGTCAGGTCCATCTGCCCCTCCCTCCTCTGCGCACACTGGCTCGGTCTGTCCCCACAGACGCCCCACCCTGCCGTATTGTCAGCCAGCCTCTGCCCCTGCCGCGGTGAGTGCTCCTTCCTCGGGAAGCCGCCGTCGTCCCCACTGGGTCAGGAGTCCTGTCCAACCTGGGCCGGCGCTGCCCTGGGCTCTGTAGAGGGGTGGATACCACTGGCCTGGGCTGTAGAGGCGTCCTGGGAGGTGCTGGGTGCACTGGAAAGTTGGAGGAGGCCATTTCCAGCCCGTTTCCTGGTCCTCGCTCGTGTCTTCTCCCGACAGAGGGATCATGACGCTGCGCATGTGTCCCCACCTGGGCGTCTCTCCCTGTGCTGAGGGCTGTGTTCTGGGGAAGCACCCCCTCCTTGCTCCCTGTAGGAGCCAGGCCCCATGGGGACGAGCCGCCTGGCCACAGGAGGGAAGCCGGGCAGCCCCGGCCCTGCATCCTCTGTACCTGCCCTGGCCGGCCCCCACCCCCACGCCCACGCCATTCTCCCTACGAATGTCCACTGAGTGTCTGCTGTATGCCAGGCCTTGGGACACCACAAGTATGGGAGAGGGGCTTGGGTGTGGGTTTAGACCACGTGGCCAGGATGGGCCCTTCCAGAAGAGATATCAGAGTCCCCGAGGAGCTACGGGGTGAGGGGTGTTGGAGAGGGCACTTCAGACGGGGCAGGTGTGGGGAGCTGATCTGAGGGCCTGTGAAGACGCGGAAGGGCAGGCCTCATGGGGGTCCTGCCTCTGTACCTCCAGACTGCAGCTTCCTCCCCTCTATCCCAGGCCCTGCCCACCTCCGTCCTCCCTGGGCCTGGGAAAGAGGAACCTCTGTGTCTGGGGATAGTGTGTGTGTGACAAAGCGTGTAGGCAGAGCAGCCTCTGGGCCTTGCTGCTGTGGGAGCCCTTGCTCCTCCTCCTTCCCTAGTTGTGTTTTTTACAGCTGAGCAGGGGTAGGGGGGGCGGCGGGCGGGGTTGGCGGCATCCCCCTTCTTGGCCCACCGCCTCCGAGTCTAGTCCTCCATACCTGACAGCAGTGAGGCCCTGTCTCAGACTCAGTTTACCCCCATGTCTGGCTCCCATGTGGCCCTTGGTGTCCTGCCTGTGCTGGGGGCCTCTTGGCTGTGGCTAAGTGTGTGTGCAGGGCAGGGGCTGTGCTGGAGGAGGAGGCTGGGGGGCGTCTTGGCAGAGTGCACGGCCCTGGAGGTGGCACGGCGCTGCTGTCATCTCCCTGTGTTTCTTCCTGGCTGCGGTGCGAGGCGGCCGGTCTTCCCACCAGGTGCCTGTGCCCTCAGGTCCTGCCTCAGTTTCCCCATAGTCTGCGTGGGTTGGACGCCCGTCCAGGTGGCATGTCGCCCTGGCCGCTGTCCTGGTGCACTCATTTCCCAGGAATCTGGGGGGCTGGGCTTCCTCCTGGGCAGGCCCTCCTGCGGGGGGTCCAGGGAGCCCAGGTGGGGGTGGGATAGGCCTGGCGAGGGGGAGGGAGGGAGGCTGTTTGCTTTAAGATAAGGCTAGCTCCTCTGGCTCGGCTGCCTCTGCCCGTGCCTACAGCACTTGCAGGCCGGCCCTGGGGGCCACACTTCCGGCCGTCCGGCGGTCATTTGTCTCTGCCGCTTTTCTCAGCGGTGACCACGGGTAGGGGTCCCGCCTCCCTGTCTGTGGCTGTCATCCTGCGCCTCCCGCATGCCTGTGGGGACCCTTACCTCCCCAAGCCTTGTTTGTGTCTGCCTGGGGCAGGGTGGGGGCTGGGAAACCTTCCCGAAGTGCAGCTGGGGCTTTCGCCCTCTGAGGTGGGCTCCCTCCCCGGATGTCGGGGGCTGGGTCAGTGTGCCCCCACCCAGGACAGGGCCAGACACTTGCTGTCTTGCTTCTTCTGGACGGTCGTGTGGGTGAACACTTGTGTGCACGCATGAACATGCAGATGTGAGGCCTGTGCCCAGGTAGCCAGCCAGGAGGCCTGGGCACCCCTGCAGGCTGTGGGCCACAGGGGCTGGGCTGGGCAGGGGCCTTGGCCACTCCCCCTTGGTCCCGGGAGGCCCTGTGGGTGGTGGGATTTCAGGCAGCGACAGGTGCTGGTGGGGTCAACCTGGGGTGGGTCTGGGACCTGGACAGGCTGGGAAGGGGTCAGGAGGCACTTGTGCTGCGGGCCCTGCAGCCACTTCCTCCCTGGGACAAATTCGCCAGAGCTGCCCCCAGCCCTGGGCAGCTTAGAGAACCACACTGGGGGGGAGGTGGGTTGGCAGCCCCCCACAGCCGCCGTCTCGTTTCCCCTCCTGGGAGCTGCAGGGAGGGTAGGGAAGGAGGGGCTTCAGGGCTGGGGCCCATGGCCAGGGTGGGAGGGTCCTGAGTTGAGGGAGAGATGTGGGTCAGAGAAGAGACCCCCACATGTTTTCTGAGAGAGGCCAGGGACTGGGGTGAGCCGGGTGGGCCAGGGCTGGGAAGAATCCCTCCCTCCAGAGCCTCAGCCCACCCTTTGTGTTTCTGGTCACAGCAGGGAGGTGCCCTGTCTCCACTCCCAGCCCCGGCGGCCGATGATGCCTGTGGGCTCAGAACCCAGAGGCCCTGGGCCACGCCCCCTGTGCTATCAGCACTGATTGGGAGGCCTCCAGAGAGGTGATAGGGATTCTCTGTGAGGGTCCCTGTCCCCAGAGTTGGGGGTCAGAATGGGAGCTGCTCCCTGAGTGTCTGAAGACGCCGGTGGGAGATGTCACGGGGCCATTGTTAACTGGGTGTTAGAGGAACACGCGGCCCCAGGCCCCGTCGAGATGGCTTGGAGCAGCTGTTACCTCTTGGTGTGTCTGCACGCAGCCTGGACGCTCCCAGACAGCAGTGGCTGCAGTGAGGGATGGACACTGTCACCCATGGGCTGGTGAGAGATGCCCTGAGAACTGTGGGGTGCCCACGGCCGCCTCTCAGATGTGGAGAGCAGTGAGTGGGCTGCAGTTGCCGCTGCAGGACTTGGGAGCAGCACGTGGGGAGTGGGGCACGCAGGGCCCTCCTTTCCCAGGAGCTCCATCCAGGTGCAGGCCCTGCGGTGCCCCGAGTTTCTGAGGCCTGCAGGGTCTGTCTGTTCTAGGCTCATCTTCCCGGCCGGCTAGGCACTGCCCACTGGGGCTGGTCACACACACACAGGACCCCGGCCCTGCCTTCCAGCCCAGAGGCACCCAGGCAGGGGATGGGGTGTGGTGGGGACCCAGGGAGGGGACGGGGTGTGGTGGGGACCCAGGCAGGGGATGGGGTGTAGTGGGGACCCAGGGAGGGGACGGGGCGTGGTGGGGACCCAGGCAGGGGATGGGGTGTGGACCCAGGCAGGGGGCGGGGTGGGTTCCTTTCTGCCAGGAAAGGAGGCCTTGGTTTCTCCACGTAGGGTGGGACGGTGCAGGTGGCCATGTGGAGCTGCAGCCTTTCTGCTCCTGTGGGTTTCACGGGCAGTGGGAGGACATACTAGCTGCCAGGTGCAGCCTTGGGGCTGCCCCCCAGACAGGAGCCGGCAGTGCCCACGGCCAGCCTGAGCTACGTCTCTCCAGAGGCTTGCCCTCTGACCCCAGGGCCTTGGGGTCATGCCCCCTCAAGGCTAAGGTGCCTGGCAGGGTACGGCCCTTGGGGGTGGGCAGACAGACCTGGGCATCTGTGGTCCCTGAACTCAGGTCTGACGCTGACAGAGACGTGGGTGCCGCACAGACTCTCATCCACACGTTGCACGTGCTCAGGCAGCCCGCCGTGCTCGGTTGCGTGTGGATAGCTGTGGGGTTGCTGGCCCATGCCCAGGCCCGGCTGGGCCCTGGGCTGATGGTCGGGTGGGAGTTAGGTGAGGGGCCTGGG
This sequence comes from Symphalangus syndactylus, assembly GCF_028878055.3. Lineage (NCBI taxonomy): Eukaryota > Metazoa > Chordata > Mammalia > Primates > Hylobatidae > Symphalangus > Symphalangus syndactylus. The sequence continues at coordinate 10,353,911 of NC_072438.2, forward strand.
GCCTCTTTGGGACCCACCAGGCCCCCCATCCCCCTGCTGCCCTTGTCCTTGGGGGGCCACTGTTCCCTCTGACCTAGGGTGTACGGCTGCTTCCTGTATGACCGGAAGGAGACCCTGCCCTTTTGGTTGGTGGTTTTCGAGGGCTACCAAGCACAGCTGTTTTGCATCCTCTGAGGACCCTGCTCCCCTGTCGTGTCTCAAAGAGCCAGCCTCTGGGGCCACGGGGCCGCCCCAGCCATGAGAGGCTGCTGACGTGGTGTTTGGTGGGCCAGCGCTCAGGGCTTTGGTGCATGTGGGCAGCTGAGGCCTGGGTCGGGGGCACTGCGCCTCAGCCCCTCTGCTCGTCTTGGGCAGGCGACCCAGGTGGAGCTCAGGCCCGAGGTCTGTGCTGGGCCGTGGGTCCCCTTTTGACCCCCCTCGGCTCCGTACCCCAAGCCCCTCCTCACTGTCTGTTCCTCTTCCACCCGCAGGCCCCCCAAGGATGGCGGACAAGGTGGTCCCGCGGCAGGTGGCCCGGCTGGGCCGCACTGTGCGGCTGCAGTGCCCGGTGGAGGGGGACCCACCGCCACTGACCATGTGGACCAAGGACGGCCGAACCATCCACAGCGGCTGGAGCCGCTTCCGCGTGCTGCCCCAGGGGCTGAAGGTGAAGCAGGTGGAGCAGGAGGATGCCGGCGTGTACGTGTGCAAGGCCACCAATGGCTTCGGCAGTCTGAGCGTCAACTACACCCTCGTCGTGCTGGGTTCGTCGCTGCTGCAGTCAGAGGTCATGGGCTGGGTTGGAGCCAGGCAGGGGCATGCAGGAGGGCGGACGGGGACACACCTGGGGCCTGAGAGTCAGCCAGCCCCCAGCAGAAAGCCTTCCTTTGGTGCCCTGCCCAACCTCAGCTGGCTGCACCTCTGCCACCATCCCCCAGGTGTCCTGTCCCATTCCTGTCCCCGTCAGGCTCCAGCCTCGGGGCCTTCCTCCCGTTGGAGGGTGGAGGGTGGAGGGCGGAGGGCGGAGGGCGGAGGGCGGAGGGCGGGAGCCGCAGGCAGTGGTCCCACAGAAGGGCTGGGGCCCGAGGCCTTGGCAGGGTGTGCCGGCCGTCGGCTGTGACTTTGAGGCTCAGGTTTCGTGGTTCAGAGGAGCCGCCGGGATGCGTGGCCTTTCTGTTCTCTTCTGCGCCTGGGGCCCGGGCGCTGGGCTTGGACAGGTGTCCAGAGACACACCCTCCATACCTAGGGACCCGGCACCCCGCCTGCTCCGCTGGGCTCCTGGGTGTGGGGCCCTCGGGTGGAGCTCCTGGGAGCTAGGCTGGCCCATTTCTTTTTCTTTTTTTTTTTTAATTATACTTTAAGTTTTAGGGTACATGTGCCCGTTTTCTGAATACAGGAGCCTGGCCCAGGCCCCGGCAGGATCTGTGGTGCGGCCTGAGACAGCCTGGTCCTGGGCTCAGTGGAGGCGCGGCTGTCACAGGGTGGATGGAGGGGACATTCCACAGCACGCCCTGCCCCTCGGCATTGTGTGGAATGGGAAAACTGGCTGTCCCCCAACCCCCACCCCACAGTCCTTTCAAAGGGGACGATGACCGGGTGGTATGAGAGTCTCGTCTGTTCACCAGCCCTCGGCCCCTTGATGTAGGCTAGGGTTACTGCAGCTGCTGGCTGGGCCCGGCTCCCTCCTCCCCCGGGGCCTGCAGACCCCCCGGAGCCAGAGTGGGGGCCGGCCCTCCAGCCCCACCCATGCCCATCAGGGTCACCTGCGCCCAGTGTGGGCCAGCGGCACTTGCCCAGCTGTCCCTGGGATTCTGGGCTGTGGGTGTGTGGCGCGGCCCCCTGCCTGGGTGTCCAGGGCTGTCCCGGATGGGGCTGGGGGCGCTAGAGACCACGGGGGAGTTGGAGCTCCTCAGGGACCCCCTCACCTTCCTTCCCTGTGCACCTCCGTTTCTCTGCAGATGACATTAGCCCAGGGAAGGAGAGCCTGGGGCCCGACAGCTCCTCTGGGGGTCAAGAGGACCCCGCCGGCCAGCAGTGGGGTGAGCAGGGGGTGCCGGGGGTGGGGGGCGTCCGTCTGTCCTGGCCCCTCGGCTGCTTCCCCGTCGTCTGACCTCCACGCCACCCCACAGCACGACCACGCTTCACACAGCCCTCCAAGATGAGGCGCCGGGTGATCGCACGGCCTGTGGGCAGCTCCGTGCGGCTCAAGTGTGTGGCCAGTGGGCACCCTCGGCCCGACATCACGTGGATGAAGGACGACCAGGCCTTGATGCACCCAGAGGCCGCCGAACCCAGGAAGAAGAAGTGGACGCTGAGCCTGAAGAACCTGCGGCCGGAGGACAGCGGCAAATACACCTGCCGCGTGTCGAACCGCGCAGGCGCCATCAACGCCACGTACAAGGTGGATGTGATCCGTGAGTGTGGCCCTGGGCACTGGCAGGCGGGGGGTGCTGGTAGGGCCTGGGGGCTGGTGGGCCGGGGGTGCTGGTGGGCCGGGGGTGCTATTGGGCCGGTGGTGCTGGTGGGCCGGTGGTGCTGGTGGGCCGGGGTGCTGGTGGGCCGGGGGTGCTGGTGGGCCGGGGGTGCTATTGGGCCTGTGGTGCTGGTGGGCCGGGGTGCTGGTGGGCCGGGGGTGCTGGTGGGCCGGGGGTGCTATTGGGCCGGGGATGCTGGTGGGGTAGAGTCCGCACAGCCCGGGAGCCATGCCCGCGTGCCATGTTCCCACAGAGCGGACCCGCTCCAAGCCCGTGCTCACAGGCACGCACCCCGTGAACACGACGGTGGACTTCGGGGGGACCACATCCTTCCAGTGCAAGGTGCGCAGCGACGTGAAGCCGGTGATCCAGTGGCTGAAGCGTGTGGAGTACGGTGCCGAGGGCCGCCACAACTCCACCATCGATGTGGGCGGCCAGAAGTTCGTGGTGCTGCCCACGGGCGATGTGTGGTCGCGGCCCGACGGCTCCTACCTCAATAAGCTGCTCATCACCCGCGCCCGCCAGGACGATGCGGGCATGTACATCTGCCTCGGCGCCAACACCATGGGCTACAGCTTCCGCAGCGCCTTCCTCACCGTGCTGCCAGGTGCGCGGCCGCCACGCCACACCATGCTGGTGCCCGGACCCGCCCCCTGGGCCCAGCGTCCCACCCTTCCCTCCCGGGCCGTGGGGCCAGGTCATTTGCCGAGGGAGGGCAGCCCAGGGGCACCGTCTCCACAGCCCCCCGGATGGGTCTGGGGCGCTCTCCTGGTCTTTGTGCCGGCGTTCCCCTTCCTACCTCCTTTCCTCTCGCTCTTGCAGACCCAAAACCGCCAGGGCCACCTGTGGCCTCCTCGTCCTCAGCCACTAGCCTGCCGTGGCCTGTGGTCATCGGCATCCCAGCTGGCGCCGTCTTCATCCTGGGCACCGTGCTCCTGTGGCTTTGCCAGGCCAAGAAGCCGTGCACGCCCGCTCCTGCCCCTCCCATGCCTGGGCACCGCCAGCCAGGGACAGCCCGCGACCGCAATGGAGACAAGGACCTTCCCTCGTTGGCCGCCCTCAGCGCTGGCCCTGGTGTGGGGCTGTGTGAGGAGCATGGGTCTCCGGCAGCCCCCCAGCACTTGCTGGGCCCAGGCCCAGTTGCTGGCCCTAAGTTGTACCCCAAACTCTACACAGACATCCACACGCACACACACACACACTCACACACACACTCACACGTGGAGGGCAAGGTCCACCAGCACATCCACTATCAGTGCTAGAGGGCACCGCCTCTGCGGTGGGCACGGGGCCGGCCAGACAGGCAGACTGGGAGAATGGAGGACGGGGCTGCAGATGAAAGCGGGGGACCCATGGCGAGAAGGAATGGCCAGCACCCCGGGCACTCTGTGTGAGGCATAGCCCCTGGACACACACACACAGACACGCTGCCTGGATGCATGTATGCACACACATGCACACACACACACTGCCTGAACACAGGCACATGCAGACATGCTCCCTGAACGCATATGCACGCATGCACATGTGCAGATATGCTGCCTGGACACACAGATAAGCTGCCCAAACGCATGCACATGCACACAGACATGCCAGAACATACAAGGACATGCTGCCTGAACATACACACACAGAGATATGCTTCCTGGACATGCACGCACACATGCAGATATGCTGCCTGGACCCACACACGCAGATATGCTGTCCGCACATATGCACACACGTGCAGATATGCTGTCCAGACACGCACACACACGCGCAGATATGCTGCCTGGACACACACACACACGCGCGCGCAGATATGCTGGATATGCTGTCCGTACACACGCACATGCAGATATGCTGCCTGGATACACACACACACACACAGATAATGCTGCCTTGACACATGCACACACATGCACAGATATGCTATCCGGACACACACACACGCCGATACGCTGCCTGGACACGTGGGCTGAGGTGCTTTTGGGAGGGTGTGCTGTGAGGCCTGCAGTGCATGTGTAGTGAGGCTCATAGTTGATGAGGGACTCTCCCTGCTCCACCGTCACTCCCCCAACCCTGCCCGCCTCTGTCCCCGCCTGGCCTTGGTGGCTATTTTTGCCACCTGCCTTGGGTGCCCAGGAGTCCCCTACTGCTGTGGGCTGGGGCTGGGGGCACAGCAGCCCCAAGCCTGAGAGGCTGGAGCCCATGGCAAGTGGCTGACCCCCACTGCATTCTCCCCCAACAGAGAGAAGGGGCCTTGGTATTTATATTTAAGAAATGAAGATATTATTAATAATGATGGAAGGAGGGCTGGGTTGCAGGGACTGTGGACTCTCCTGGGGCCCGGGACCTGCCTGGTCGTTCAGCCACGCTGATGCCCACACCCCGTCCAGGCCAGACACCACCCCCCACCCCACTGTCGTGGTGGCCCCAGATCTCTGTAATTTTATGTAGAGTTTGAGCTGAAGCCCCGTATATTTAATTTATTTTGTTAAACATGAAAGTGCATCCTTTCCCTCCAGGCTGGTGTTTCTGCCCATGTCTGCATGCACGTGTGTGTGCTCGTGTGTGCTTACATTTGTGTCTGTGTGTCAGGCCTGGTCTCCAGAACCAGCAGCCTAACCCTCCTGATGTCCCCTCGCTGGGCCGGAGCCACAGGGGCTGAGATGTGCTCCTCCCGGCGGGAGAGTTCAGGTATACTGGGCTTCGGGTGGTGTTGGGTGTGAGCAGTGCCCACATGCCTGGCCAGGCCAGCATCCTGCACCCTTGTCTCAGTGGCGCCCTCTCTGTGTCCTAGGGCTGGCCCCTGTGGCCCTCAGTGCAGGGCCTGGCCACTCCCCAGCCCCTCCTCAGGCTTTGGTGGGTGCCCCTACAAGAGGCAGCAGACCGGCCTCAGAGCTGGGGATGGGGCCAGGCTCAGGTCACCTCTGACCTCAGGGCTCCGTCCAAGTGCCTCCCAGCCACCCTGCAGTGCCGCGACGGTGGCCGCCCCCATCGTACCCAGTCAGCAGGAGAGGTTGGGGCTGCTCCACCCGGGGCCCTTGCCTGCCCAGGGGTTCCATTAGCTTCGTAAGAAAAGGCACCGGGGCCCCTCGTGCGTTCAGCAAAGCGTGAGGCCCGTTGCGTCCCCAGAGCCTGGTCTTGCTGCCGTGCAGGGCACTTCCTGACCCCCACTGGTGCTGAGGGCTTTTCCCTGGAGGGAGCTCACCCTGCCTGGCTTCAGAGACAACAGGTGGGCTCTGGGGAGGTGTCAGGGACCTCTCCCCAGCTGGGGCTTCTGAGGACCCCATGGCCTTCAAGATGTCCCCTTTCTGTCCTCTGTCCTCCCTAGGGTAGACCCTACTCCTCTCCCCTGAGGAAGTCCTGACTCCATGGGCAGTGACAGCTTCAGGCATGGCCCTGGTGAGGGCTGCGTGTGGCTGATGGATGCTGTGGGAGGCCTGGCCACCCTGACTAGGGGGTAGTGGGGGCTCCAGGCGGCCCACAGCTGGCAGCCAAACAGACGTTCCCCAGACAGAACAGGCTGCAGGCCGATGCCTGGTCGGGTTTCAGTCTGGAGTAGGGGAGGGTGGAAGGGAGACCTCAGGCATCTGGCCACCTTGGACATCAGGGAGGCCTCAGGCAGCGGGTCATGGGGTCGCAGAGGACAGGCTGCCCCTCCCCAGGGAGTGGGCGGAGGGATGGGCAGGCCGAGAGGGCTGTCCCCTAGAGCCTGTGAAGGAGACGCTGGGACCACAGACCCCACGCCTGCACCCTGCCTGCTCTGAGGTCCAGGCCCCACTCAGGGCCACCCTCCACTTGTGGTCCAGCCCATCTTGCACCTGCCCATGGGAGGTGCTGACTGGTGCTGTGTGGTCCTTGACGGACAGGACAGGCCTGGCACAGCCTAGCCTCTGCGTCCTGGGCTCTGGACTTTGTCATGCTGTGGCCATGTTGGATGCCAGGCTGGCCAGGGGGACCCCAAGGAGTCAGGACAGACCCATCTCCTGCCTATGGGGCCCCGGCCACCCCCGGGCCAATAGCCTGGAGCTCAGATCCCTCGGTCTTTCCCTAGCCTTCCTCAGGGACTGCCTAGAGCCCCTGCTTTCTCCCCTGCGACCTCCAGACCCTTCCCCCTTGGCCGTCCAGAGTCCCGAGAGCCTTGCTCCCGCCCCCACGCCCCTCTGTTCCTGCGGTCTCCAGCCTGAGCCTACTGGGGCCCTGCCCTGTGGACACCTGACCTGTGTTCCTGGCTGTCTCTTGCCTGGCCCTACCCCGTGGACTCCTGTGGCTGTGGCTCCTGTCCCTCCACCAGCCACACGGCCATCCCGATGCCGTTTCCCGCGTCTCCGTCACGGCAGCACAGGTCCGTGCCCTGCGCCGGCTCCCTCATCGTGTGTGCACCTCCACACTTCCAAGAACAAAATTGCGTTCTCCTCCCCTCCGCGTGCAGGAGGCCTGGGAGCACAGAGGTCCCTGTGCTTCACGGACTTGAGGCAGGAGGCAGGCAGAGGCGCCCAAGGCGTGAGTGTGACCAGCAGGACACAGGGCAGGACTCAGCTTCTGACAGTGGTCTGCCCCGGCCAAGCACCTGAAAGATGGGGAGCCCTTCACCCCAGGCTCACTGGCCAGGAGGTTCGAAGGGCCGTGTGGGGCCTGTGGGAGGTGGGGATGCCGCTCTGTGGGCCCCATCTCACCTGTCCTGCACCGGTCACGTGCACACCACTGCACCATGGGGGCTCCAGGCCCAGGAAGAGACAGACACACATGCTTCGGGAGGCTCCTCGGGGCCAGCGGGCTTCTGGGCAGTGCCCTTGCAGGGGTGGGGCAGGGGCATGGAGTCTGAGGGGCAGGGCAACTGAGGGGGCCCAGGGAGAAGGAGCCCTGAATGGCAGCCATCTCACCAGGGAGGGGCCGCAGCTGGGGCTTCCTGGCTCCTCCACTGCTGCCCTTCATGTGGACAAGACCAGGTCCCATGCCCTTGGCCACCACAGGAAGGTCATGGGGCAGCCCGTGCTGCGGGGATGGGAACGGGGATGGGCGCCTGTCCCCGGCTCTGTCCTGGGCTCCTGGGGGTGTGGGTTGTGGGGGTGGGGTTGCAGTCCAGGAGTCAGCGGAGGGGACCCAGCTGTGTCCTCAGGGTGGCCCCCAGGCCAGGCCCTTTGGGTACGAGACGGTGGTGCCCAGGGGAGGCTCAGCATGGTGGGGCAGGGTGTGGGCACGGGGCCAGGCCCATGGTCCTCCCTGGCCCTGTCCGGGTGGTGATAAGCTGCTTCCCTGTAAAGCCCGGCTAACTTGAAAGGGCTGCCCAGGCTCCAACACCCCCGGGTGTTACCCGCCCCACCCAGCCCTCCTGGCTTCAAAGGGGTGCCCGCAAGCCGCCTGCAGCTGTCCGGGGGGTGCCTGCGCCTGCTGCCAGGGACAGGGTGGCAACGTGAGGCAGAGATAGGGGGATGTGGGCAGCCCCCGCTATGGGCCCGTGTGTCAGAGGACCTGGCCAGAGACCACAGCCTTGTCCCAGGCCTGGGCTGGGGGCCGGGGGACCGGGTCGAGAATGTGGGACGAGGAGCACAGATGGGGGCACAAGCCAGGAAGAGGGGTGCAGGCCGCGTGCTCGGGGTGCATGATGGGACTCCCTGCGCAGCAGAGATCCGGCCCTGGGACACAAGGCTCCAGGATGCAGGGGCCAGCCAAGCTGCCCCAAGCCTCCCTGGGGCACTGTGTGGGCCTGGGACCTGCTGCGGGGCTGGGGTTTGCCAGGGGTCCCCCAGGATTCGAACATGGGAGCACCTCCTGGAGGCAGAGGCAGGGAGGCTGCAGGGCCAGGTGTGTGGGGCACTGGGCCCCTCGGGCTGGGCTGGGACACGGGGAGCAGTTCCCCTCCCGTGGCTGGAGCCGGCTTCTGGTAGGAGAAGCTTCCAGATGTCCCGGGGGACAAGAGTGCTCGGTGGAACCACGCTGGGTGAGGCGAGGCAGGGACGCAGTGGGCGGGGCCTGGTGGTCTCAGGCTGTCTGTGCCCTGTGCTGGCCTCACAGTGTGCCTGGCCCAGGTGGCTGCCCGGGTTGGGAAAGCTGGGGAAGGGGCTCTCCTGGGGGCTGGTGGGGCCTGGCGGGTCCTGGGTCTCAGCCACACGAGACCCAGGCCTGCGTTCCAGGGCTCTGGGTTGCCGATGAATTTTAGGCTTGCGTTGCCGTGCCTGAGGAGAGACGCCTGTCCCTGAGAGGCACTGGCTCTGCTCAGGGGCCGCACTTGCCACCGTTGGCCTCCTTGGCTGGGCCTGTCTCTCCCTTGCCTCCTGCCTTGGGAGGAGTGTGGCCAGCGAGGGGGGGCAGGTGGGCCCCGCCACTGCGCTGCATGCTGGGCCTGAGTGGGTGTGGCCAAGGCTGGGGCTCCCTGTGGCCTCCTGAAGCAGAGGCAGCCTCAGCCCCAGGGGAGGGTTTCCCATTCCCTACTGCAGCCTTGGGCAGTAGCCCAGGTGGGTCTAGGGTCTGGGCCCACCTCTGGCCTCGTGACCCAGGCCAGCCTTGATGCACTCGGGAGGTGGGGGTGCCACTCTGTACGCCCCAATCATGCCTGTTCTACACCGGTCACCTGCAAAGCCTGCTGCTCCCCTGTCCCCCAATCCCCCAATGCCACCCACAGAGCCACCCTCGAGCCACACAGGCTGGTCAGGTAGCCTCTTTGTGACCTGTGCCCAGGCTCCACTGGGGCTGTTCCTCCTGGTCAGCCCCTTCCCCAGCCACCTGGTCACTGCCTGACTGTGTGCGGCTCCTCAGCAGTCCTGACCCGATGGGCAGCTCTGTCCTCAAGCAGCAGCTCCACTCACTAGACCCAACCAGGGCAGACAGAGGTCCTCCTAATTCAAGCCCCCCAGGGCACCCCAGCTCTCTCAAACCCTTGCCTGAGCTCCAAGGGCCCCAGACCGGGGTTCCTGGGCTCGCGGGTCTGTGCAGGGGCAGGGGCCGCCCACTCAGGCAGTTTGATTCAGTGACTGGGGAGAAGGGGGGGCCGGTGGCTGCAGGGTGGGCTGGGGGCCCCTGGAGCAGCTGCCATGCTTGTCCCCATGGCAGTGCTGGGGCAGCCGGGCTTGGCACGCAGCACCCAACACGGTGGAGAGAGTGCTTGACCTGGGGTCAAAGGTGACCTCTCTGGCCCCCTTACCCTGAACCTCTGCCTGAGGGCTGAATTCGGGGGTCCTGCTGGGCGTGTGAGTCCTGAGCACAGTGGGGCTGGGGCACTCGGGGTGGCTCCTGCAGCCTGAGAGACGGGGACCAGTGGGCGCCCGGGGACATCCAGCCCTGCAGGACCCTGTGATGGATGCCAGGTCCCGCCTGTCTGCCCGTGCCCCCGTGCCGGTGTGTGGACTGCAGCAGAAACTGCCTGGTGTCCAGCAGAAAGACTGGGACTCGGAGGCTGGCCAGAGTGTCATTTTATTCTCTTTAACAGGAGGTCTGGCCACCAGTCCTGGCCTCTGGCAATTCGGCCAGGGCCACGGCCGACAGAAGGGGTGGTGAAGCTCCACTCTCCACAGAGGGACCCAGGGATCCTGAAAAGGCCTCAGATGCCCTGAGACCCCTGAGGAAGGCAGGGTCAACAGAGTGGGCACGGCCGTCCTGGGAGCCCAGGGCCCAGCTGCTAGGAACCGGGAGCCAGGGGCTGCCCTGGGACAGCCCTGGACGTGCCCTGCTGGGCATGCAGGCCGGCCCGGATTCTGTGGCCGAGGTCGTCAGCGTGTGAAAGCCACAGACACAGGCGGGCCCAGAGTGCCTGTCCACCCCGAGGCGCCTGCCCTGGCCTGGCCTCTCCTGGATGTCGGAAGACCTTCATCCATGCCCCCGCCCTGTGCCCGCTCAGTGGGCTGAGCACGCAGGGTGTGGTTCTGAGGGGCGACCCCACCAGCCTGCTTGGGCCCCAGCGTCTTCTCAGTGTCTGCCTCCCGTGAAACCTTCCACTCAGTGAAGGAGCACAGTAGGTGGGTTGCCGGGCCAGGCCGAGGGCACAGTGGCTGCTGGGGGCTGAGGCAGCTCCTGGAGTGTGTCCTCTGGGAAGGTGCTGTCTGCTTCAGGGGTGGGCGCAGCCGTGTCCCTTGTACACGGGCGTCAGATGTGCTGGGAGAGCCGGGGGGAGGGAACTTTGGGACCAGCTAAGGGCGAGATGCCCACTCCGGGGCCCCCAGGTGAGGGCTGTGGGAGGAGCCGAGGCAGCTGCAGCCCCGCCTGCTCTCTGTGGCAGCCGCATCTGGCCCAGCCAGCAGGTGGTGACAGCTGCCAGCAGCTGGCTGGGCGAGGGCTGGCCTGAGTCCGGGGTAGCGGTGGAGGCGGGGCTGTGTGTCCGGATCCTCCAGCAGCCCCTGGAGTTACAGCGGGTAGGCGGTGGTCCAGGAAAGGGAGGACCACCTACCCCGAGCCCTGAAAGACCTTTGGAGACAGCAGCCCAGAGTACCGGGGACCGGTGGGAATCGGCCCTGATGCCATGTGGGGCTGGGGACTCCAGGAGGCTCTGTCTGCCTCTGGGGGCTCCTGGTGTCTGGGGGCTCCCCTGGTGGGGAGTAGAGCTGCAGAGGGCAGAAGAATGAGGGTCACTGGCTAGAGTTGGGTCCTAGCCTCTCCCTAAGGTGCAGGTCTTTGCTAGAAAGCAGCGGCCCCGTGGTGGGGCCAGGCCAGGTGGGCTGCAGCTGGGAGGCCTTGGGAAGGAGAGGCCACAGGCTTGCTGGGGAGAACTCAGCAGAGCCCACCCTAACCTTGACTTTCCTGGAAGCGTCCAGGGTCTCCAGCAAGTAGCTCCTCCCACACCTAGACTAGGGTGAGAGAGGGGTGCGGGGATGAGGACCGTGGCCTCCTCGTCCTCCAGCCCCCACCCACCTGTGCCCAGCTGCATCTCAGCAGCTGTTTTGGGACCACCTACCCGGGTTAGCCCTGGCACTGGCTTCTCCTTGGCTGGGATGCCTCACCCCCAGCACCCTGGGGAACAGGTAGGGTGGGTGGGTTTGTGCCTGGGACCCCAGGGGTGCCTGGCTTCAGGCAGCACCAGCTGTGGAGGGTAGACCGCCTTTGCTGTGGCAAGACCAGCTGGACCCCTCTCCGGCCCTGCTCCGGGGCCACCTGCCATCTGTGAGCCTCCTTGAGGAATGGGCATCGGGCCGGACACCTTCTGTGGTCCCCTCACAATGCAGCCTGCTCCCGGCCTGGGCTCTGACCCTCTGATGTGTGGCAGGGAGGTGGAGCATCCCAAGGGTGGCCACCCCCACTCCCTCCTGGCCCCAGGCTGCAGGGAGCAAGGACCCCAGACTCCATCTCATTGTCTAGTGTGGCCTGGTCAGTGCCCTGAGCAGCTCCCCACTCATGGTGCACCTGAGCCAAGTCCTCTTGGGCCAGGCGGCCTCTCTGCACTGTCAGACCCCAGGCAACCACCTTGCCCCTCTGGCCCTCAGTGTCCTCATCTGTGACAGGAGGAGCCATCGGCGACTGAGTGGATGGGACGTGAGTCCAAGTCGCCCCGGAGCCCTCAGAGCTCGGGCCGGGCCCAGGCTCGGGGAGGGGCGGGGCGGTCAGGGTGGCGCCGGCCTTCATAGAGGCAAATTCCTTCTCTGTTCACAGCTTTTTCCTCCGTTTTTTTTCCTCTTTTTTCCTACACCATTCCTTCCTGGAGCCCCTCCAAGACAATCGGCACCCGGCTCCACTTGGCGGCCACAAAGCCTCTTTGACGGCCCAGGCTCCAACAGCGGGCGGTGGGGGTGGAGGCTGGGGCAGCAGACGCTGGAGGCCGGCAGGGCCCCAGCTGGGTCCGGCTGGGTAGGACGGGACAGAGGGGGTCTTCTGCTGGGGCTGGTGAGGCCTGAATCAGCCCTGGGGGTGTTGGGTGGGGGTGTCTCTTGTACACGGGTGTCAGACCCAGACTTCCCTGCCAAAGGCTCTGCCCAGATGAGCCTGCTGTGAAATCGGTGCTCCCTGCCCGGCCAGCTGGGAGCTGCGTGCCCAGAACTCAGCACCTCCCAGCTCCTCTGGTGGAAGAACAAATGCCTAGGGCCCGCTCGGGGCCATCCCTTGTGCCGCAGGCAGTTTTGGGGCAGGCTTACCTCACCAGCACCTCCTGGCCCAAGGCCTTGGGGCATCGTTCCCCTGACCCTGCGTCTGTCCTCAGAACTGGGTTCTGAGTGTGGGCGTCCAGCCAGCCAGGGACCAGGCCTTGCTGGGGGCCCAGGCCCACCTGGGACGGAATGGTGCTTGCCATGGAGGATGGTGCTTGCTCATGGATTGCCTGTCCGCCTCCAAGGGCTTGGGTGGGCTTGCAAACAGTGGTGGTGCTCATTAAATGCTTGGTTGGGGCCGGGCGCGGTGGCTCACGCCTGTAATCCCAGCACTTTGGGAGGCTGAGGTGGGCTGATCACGAGATCAGGAGATCGAGACCATCCTGGCTAACACGGTGAAACCCCGTCTCTACTAAAAATACAAAAAATTAGCCGGCCGTGGTGGCATGCGCCTGTAATTCCAGCTACTCAGGAAGCTGAGGTAGGAGAATCGCTTGAACCCAGGAGGTGTACGTTGTAGTGAGCCGAGATCGCGCCACTGTACTCCAGCCTGGGTGACAGAGGGAGACTCTGTCTCAAAAAAAAAAAAAAAAAAAAAAAGCTTGGTTGGAGGAGCTGCTGAACTTACGCTGTTGAGGCCTGTGGTGCAGGGCAGTGTTGGTGAGGCGTGGCCACTCTCCCCTCCTGGGAGCAGAAACCGGGCTCCCTTTGACTTCCCAAAGCCAACCCTGCACATGGGCACCCCAGGGGCCTGGGGTCAGGGTGGCCTGGCCACAGAGGGACAGCAGAGCCACTCGTTCCTGGCCTGGCACAGTAGACGGGCAGTGGCAGACATTGCCAGACACAGGGGTGGGGGTGCAGGCAGGGTGGGGGTGCAGGCAGGGTGGGGGTGCAGGCAGCGTGGGCCAGGGCCAGACACCCTTGAGCCAGGGGTTATGCCACCAAGTGGCCGCACAGAGGGAGGTGCCCGTGGGCACAGGCGAGAGGCCGGCCGCTGCCCTGGACCACGGGAAAGAGCCGTGGTCCACGCAGCATAGGACTGGCGGCCGGGCTTCTGGCCTGTGGTCGGTGCTGCATGCTATCCCGGCTGTCAGGGCTTACGAGGGTCGGTCTGGCCAGGGGAGCCTTACTTGACTGGAAGCACAAACGCTGTCTGCAGAGCCCTGCTGGGGCAGCAACCAGGCGGAGTGAGCATCGGGCCGGGGCAGCGATTGGCCCCAGAGTGAGGCACAATCCAGCCTTTGTTCCGAGGCAGCCCGGCCTGCAGGCCAAGAGGAAACGAGAGGCGCGCCAGGCAGCACCCCCGCCCGCCGGGCAGCACTCGGCCGCCAGGGCCTGGCCCTGCAGAGGAGCTGCGGGGGCCCCACTCCGGAGAAGCAGGCACGGCCTCAGGCTGGCATCGGGACGTGGGTCCTGGAGCACAGCCCCGGGGCCGTCCTGCCAGGAGTACGGAAGGTTCTGGAATTTGGAAGGCCATGCAAGGCCTGGTGTGGGGTGGGCCCAGGGAGCCCCCCCAGGGGAAGAGACAGTGCTGGGCCCACTGAGGGGCCCTGAGAGGGTGGCCCTGGGTGAGGGTCCCAACTGTGTGGGTCGGGAAGCTCCATCCCCAGCTGCTCCCCCAGCTGGTGACCCAGCCTCCCACCCCAGGAGGCTCTGGCACCCCTCCCTCCACCCCACACCCTCCCAGCCCTCCCCTTCCCTGCCCCGGCCCTCACTCCTCCTCCACCCTCCCTGCGCCTCCCCCACCATGCCCCGGCTGTGCGCTGACCCTTTGGGTAACTGTGCTGGGGCACCCATGGGGGATTGGCCTGGCCTAAACCTCCAGGGTGCGTGTGGCCACAGCTGCATGTGCCTGGTGCTGGCTGCAGGCAGGTCTGAGGTGCAGGTCCGCACAGACCCAGCTCCCCAGTCGGCAGCCCACATTCCTCTGCCCTCTCGCCCCTCTGGGCCCAGCCCTTTCCTGGCTGTAGTGGAAGGCAGGGTCAACACAGTGCCCAGCCCGGCAGTCTGGAGGGCTCTGCTCTTCTTGCCATTCCCCAGGGCCCCCAGATGTGGCAGAGGGGTCTGCCACACACAGCACAGCTCCCCTGTCCCTCCGCCCTCGCTGCAAAAGGGCAACCAGGCAGGCAGCTCTGCAGGGGTCTGTCCCTGGCCACCTCAGAGTCCCACCCTCTGCCCCGATGGGGGTACTGGTGTGTGCTCGTGTGTGTGGGGTGTGCATTGAGACCCTGTCTGCCCCTTTCCTTCACACCCCTTCCCTGGTGAGGCTGGGGCCAGGGAATTCGGGGGCTGGGGATCAGGTGCCAGTGCTCCCTGGCTGGCAGCTGCCCTGGGCCCCACACCCCACAGGCTACCTGAGGGGTCTCCTGGCCCAGGGCTGAGCGGGGACAGCTGGGAGGCCCTTCTCAGGAGGCATTTAAGCCTCCCCTGTGCCCAGCGGAAAGGTGGTCCCTGCACCCCCGCACTGGGCCAGATCCTTATCTCGGCCTGGGCTCCTTCCCAGCCAACTCGGCTGCAGGGGCCTGGCTGTGACCTCTGTAGACAGAGGTCCCCACGGAAGCCTGGACTCCCAGGGGGCACACCTGGCTTTCCCGTCGGCAGCCACGCGCTCCTGCGCAGGCCCTGGGCTCAGCCCTCAGTTGTGCTGGACAGCTGGAGACAGCCCCCCATGAAAGGGAGGGTCCTGGGAGGGGCAGCGGGGCCTGGTGGGGGCTGGGGGTTGTCACTATGCTCCTGAAGTGGTGCCAGGCAGACAGGGGCTGTCCGACTCCCAGGACTGACGCGTGGGCCAGAGTGGAGCCCCTAGGGCTGAGGGTCCCTGCCCGGGGGGGCAACGGGGCTGCTGTGGAGCCTCTCCAGTGGGGCCTCAGCCTCGGCCGCCCAGCATGGAGGGACTGAAGGCCTGGGGCCCAGTGAGCCGGAGAGAGTAGGGCCCCTAAGGTCTGGGACCCCAGCTCCCTGCCTGAGGGAGGGGGAGGGTCTGCCCAGGCCCGAATGGCCTGACCTCCTGGCTATGAGTGTGCACACATGGGAGTGTGTGGCCCTGGAGGCAGCTGTCCCCGACCAGGCTCCTGCAGGCAGCCCTGAGGCCTGGGCTGAGGTGCGGGTGGCTGCTGCTACACACCTGGGGGACCGCACAGCAGAGCCCTCCCCAGGCCCCGCCCGCCCCTGGTTTCAGCAGCACCCCCGGCCCACCTGGCTGCCCTGGGTCCCTGAGGCCTCCTCCTGACCACCCCCCCCACCCCACAGCCCAGGCCTTGTACCACAGCCAGCCTGGACGGCCTTCTGGCTGGGAGACCCCAGGGCTGGGGGTCCCGGCCCACCCCCCTCCCCTGCGATGCTCCCCACTCAGTCCGTGCCGGCTGGAGCTTCTGTGACATCACTTGGGGAGGGGCCTGAGCTTGCAGCCCTGGCTCTGCCAGGATCACCGAGTCCCCATGACAGGCCTACTTCCTGTGACCCCAGACGAGGCCCCAGCCCACCCTCTGCCCTGGCACTCCAAGGCAGAGCCAAGCTCAGTCGGGTGCAGACCCCGGTGGCCGCCGACTAACAGGTGACCCTCCTGGGCTGTGGGAGGGCTGACAATGCCCCCCTTCACTACCTGGCAGGAAGGGCCAGGGGTGCTACACACTCAGGATAAAGAGGATCTGCAGAGAAGGTGCCAGGAAAGCCGCTGCCCACCCCGAGCTGGTCCCACAACCCGTCCACAGACACTGCCTACTTTAAAGGAGGCCCCCGTGGCATCGGCCAAGGGTGAGTCAAGATGGCTGAGCTGCCAGGGTGGGGCTGTACGGAGGGACCTCCTGTCCCTGACACCCCACGGAGGCCAGGGGGCAGTGGTTTTTCTCTGGCGGGAATAGATGGAGAGCTGGGAACTTTCATGCCACAGAATCTTAAATACTTCCCAAGGTCAGGGCCATGGCAACCAGGGTGGCAGGCTGGGGTCAGGCCCCACCAGACAGCTTGACCCGCCCTCCCTGGGGCCGCCTGCCCGCCTACCCCAGCAGCCCCACCTGCTCCCAGGGTGCGTGTCAGCTCAGGCGAGGGCAGTAGCCCTGCTGGGTCAGGGAGGGGCCTCAGCTTCCGCATGGGGCTGGCCCGGGGGCTGGACAGGCGGACGCTATGGGGCATGACCCCCAGGAAAGCTTCTCTGATATTCCTATTTTTTTCTTGAGAGAGAGTCTCGCTCTGTCCCCCAGGCTGGAGTGCAGTGGCACAATCTCAGCTCACTGCAACCTCCGCCTCCCGGGTTCAAGCGATTCCCCTGCCTCAGCCTCCTGAGTAGCTAGGCACGCACCATCACGCCCGGCTAATTTTTGTATTTTTAATAGAAATGGGGTTTTGCCATGTTGGCCAGGATGGTCTTAAACTCCTGACCTCAGGTGATCCACCCGCCTCGGCTTCCCAAAGCGCTGGGATTCCAGGCATGAGCCCTGCACCCGGGCCTTCTCTGATGTTCTGCCCAGCAGCGTAGCTGAGGTCTCAAAGGGCCCCCATTTATTTGATCTTCTCCACAAACATCCACAAAGCACTGGGCACGCTGCCTTCGGGAAGCTCTTCCCGGGTGTCAGGAGAGGCTGCAGTCACAGCTGTTGTCTTCTGTGTTTGTTGGTGAAGCTGGTGGCAGGGTGATGTCCTCCTTCCAGGACGGTGAGCAGTCACAGGTTCACCCAGCCTGTTGGGCGCAGCCCCTCCGAGGTGGGGAGGTCACAGCGGCTGCCCCAGCTGCCCCAGGACTGTGCGAGCAACGGGGTCCCGCCATGTCGGGCAGCACCTGGGCCCACGGACCCCAGAGGCAACCTCACTCCTGCTGGCTTTGTCCAGGGTGTGTCAGCCACGAGGGCCCCGTGGAGGGGAAGGGTCTGCCCTGTGGTTCCCGGGTTGTCTGTGGCACCTGGGGGGCAGAGGGGCCTGGCTGTGTGAGGCCAAGCTGCCCTTGATTTGAGTGAACACCCCTGAGACAGAGCCTACCCGGCCATGGCAGGGGGTCTTCAGGGCCTTCTGCCTCCCCCTTGCGCCCTTGTCTGCCCTGGGCAGCTGCCCTCAGCCTCTCCTGCACACTGGTCTGAAGGCTTCAGGTGTGTGTGGGGGTGGCGGGTGCTGGGCCGGGGCCGCAGGAGCTGGCCAGGCTTGGCCCTGAGTAAAGCCCTGGCCCCAGGCGTGGCGGCGGTGGTGGGGGCGGGCCTCTGTGTGAGCGGGAGTGGTTCTGGGCTCATGTTACATTTTCCGCTGGAAAAACAGCCCCATTTTGAATGTTGGCTCTGAGCTTTTAAAAATTGCAAATATATCCAGTTTCCCAAACGAGTGCTCACCAGGCCAATGCGGTCGTTCTTGCTGGCCCTGCGGAGGGTGGGCGCCCGGCCCGGTGGGAGTGAGGGGCTGGGGACCTTGGGAGGGGAGGGCTGGTGCTACAGTTCTGGGGAGCAGCCCTGTTGTCACAGCCTAGAGACACTGGGCCCCTGCCACCTAGATGGGCAATTGGGGCCCAAGCCCAGGTCCAGGGAGATGGGGAAACTGAGGTCCTTTTGGCCTGGAGCCTGCGGGCCTGTCACCGAGGAACCCTCGGTCCTGAAATGGGCAGCACCTGGCCGCAGCAGGCTGCAGCCCACACCAAGGTCAGGAGGCCCGGCTGTGGGAGGCCTCATCTCCCAGGTGCACCCAGGTTCTGCGTTCCTGCCGCTCCCTCAGGCACCTCTCCAGCCTGGCAGGGCCTCACTGGCAGGAGGCGAGGTGCAGACCCAGGCTTCCGGGCTCTGAGTCCTGACTTGGGTCTGAGGCTTCACGATCCCTTTTCTGCAAAGGTGTCACCTGGTGCTGTAGTGTGTGGGGCTGGGGTTTCATGTGTGTGTGTGTGTGTGTACATGTGTGTGCACACATGCATGTGTGCATGAGTGGGGATGTACACGTTTACTGGGGTTTCCATGCACGTGAGTCTGTGCACACTTGAGCAAGTGCACATGTGGGTGCCCGTGTGTGTGTGTGCATGATGTGTGTGTTCATGTGTGTGTGTCCCTCACTTCCCTACTGCCTAGGGTCAGGGCAGTGCTCGGGGTCCCAGCACCTCTTGAACAATGGGGCGACCAGGACTCCAGAGGGGCACGTGGCAAGGGAGTCCCAGGCCGCCTCCGTCTGTCCACCCAGGCAGGGTGGGCTGCAGAGGGTGCTGGCGGGCAGGCTCCTGGTTGGCCTAATGCCCCTGGGGAGCAGGCTCACAAAGGTGCCGTGCACTCTTCCCGCTGTGCCAAAGCTTTGGGGCCTGTAGGGATGTCCCTGCCATACCAGGCCCCTCCCCAAGCTGGGGTCAGGGCCCGTGCCCACCGCCCAGCACAGGCCTCCTGCTGGCTGGCTGCTCTCCTTGGAGGGCAGAGAGCATTCTTCACAGTGGCATGGTTGCCAGACCAAATGACAAAAGTGCCCACGGGGTAGGCCAGAGACCCCAGGCCCGCAGCCCAGCTGCACCCCCAGGTTCACAGCAGACACTTTAACGCCAAAAACATCTGGAAATTGTTCCAAGGACTGGATTCCAGCCTTCGCCTTTGGAAGCTCAGCTGCCCCTGTGGAGGGTGGGAGGGCTGCTGGTCCGCAGGGCTGGAGCTGGGGCCATGAGTTCCATGAGCAATTCAGCCTCATGGGTGGCAGGCCCACGGCCACCGCAGGGCTGGCGGCCCCCGCTCGCCTCCCGCTGCTCCTGCCTGCTGGCGCTGGCCACTCAAGCCGCCGTGCCTCTGAGTGTGGCTCCTCTGATGGCCAGTCTTGAGGTGGTGAGGGTGGTCATTCTAGAACTGTGTGTCCATGTGTGTGTGTCGGTGCACATGTGTGCACGTAGGTGTGTACGTGTGTGTGCTTAGCTGAGGCTGCACCCCCGGTGGGAGGAGCTGGCGAGTGCACACACACACACACACACACACCCCTACATGTGTGTGCTGGCGCATCTCAGCTCCTCCCCAGGGGGTGCAGCCTCAGCTAAGCCACCTCCCCCAGCCCCACTGGAGCAGGCAAGGAACCACGGAGGGGACCCCAGGGGGTGACCCCAGCCCCTGGGGGTCATGTGAATGGGGCTCCACCCAGGCCAGGAATCCGGCAGCACTTTTGTTCCTTTTCACAAAAGGCGAGCACGACGCCCCGTCTTGCTCACCGCTCAGTGAGCATTACAAACGCTTGCCAACACGCACCTCCCTCGGCGCTGCCCGGCTGCAGCCAGCCAGGAGTGTCCGTCGGCTTCCCCAGCTCCACTCGGCAAAGAAAACAAACTCAACAGCAAGGATGTTCTCCTTGAATGCTCCGGGCCGTGCTCTGGAATCAGCAGCCAGCCTGTCCTCAAAGGGGTCTTGGCTCAGAAACATCCTATCGTGCATCGTTTTCTGCCAAGCTTCAGTCTAAGATGTAAAAGTGGAGAAACCAGAAGCACTGGAAGTGAAAATAAAATAAAGAGAGACATCCCGTGCGGGAGGAAAGGAAGAGAAGCGACTAGCACAGCGGGCAGGAGGGACACTCGTGCCGCCACACTCCCGCAAGCCCTACCTCCCCTGGGGGCCCCCGCCCACCAGGCCACACTCCCCTGCTGGCTGGAAACATGGACCTGCACCTGGGGCCAGAAGGAGCTGAGCAGCCACCAAAGACCACCGTCCTCCAAACCGTCCTCCAAAGCGCCCTCCAAACCGTCCTCCAAGTCCAGGGTCCTGCTGCTCTCCCCAGCTCCCTCAGCCTCCCCAAATACTGAGTCTGAGAGTGCCCCCCAGCAGGGGCTGGGCAGAAGTTTACACACACACAGACACGCCCACATGCACACCCACACACCCCCACACACCAACACAGACACATGCACACCCACCCCCACCCAACCCCCCACACCAACCCACTCCCACACCTACACCCACACATGCACACACATGCACATCTACACACACATGCACACCCCCCCACACACACCGACACACACCTCCACATACACACCCCCCAGACACTGACACACACGCACACCCACCCCCGCACACTGACACACCCACCCACCCACCTCCACACAGACACACACACCCCTGCACACCGACACACACACCCACCCCCGCACACCAACACACATACCCACCTACCCCCGCACACCGACACACACACCCATCCACCCCCGCACACCAACACACACCCAGCCACCCATACGACACACCCACCCACCCTGTACACCGACATACACACACCCACCCCCGCACACACACACCCACCGACCCCCACACACCGACACACACAACCGCACATGACACACCCACCCACCCCTGCACACTGACACACACATGCACATCCCCAGCCCCTGCACACTGACACACACACACCCCCACCCGCACACCTACACATGCACAGCCCCCACCCCTCCACACCCACACCCACACCCGCACACCCGCACACTGACACGCACCCACCACTGCACACCTACGCACACATGCATACCCACCCACCCCCGCACACCGACACACATGCACACCCCCACACCCCTGCACACCAACACACACACACACCCACCCTTACATGCACACAGGCACACATATACATATACACCCACATGCACACCCCCCTATACATGCATGCACACACATATATACACATACACATACACCTACATACACCGACATGCACACATACACGTACACACCTACATGCACACACATGCATGTGCACACACATCTGCACACCAACATGCATGCACACACACGTGTCCACTGGCACAGAGCAGTGATGTACAGACACATTTCCCAGGCTGCCTGAGGTCTGGGTGGCCGCGTGTGGTGCTTTGTGGCTGGGGTGTGCCCTAAGGGGTCAGGAGGGGCTGGGCCACACCCCAAAGGGTCCACACACTGAGGGCAAAGGGAGCTGTGGAGGACCTCGTCCAGGAGAGGCAGGCTTCCTGTGTGCGGTGTGCAGGCTGCATGGGGAGCAGGGCCTTGGCTTCCCCGACTGCAGCCACAGACTGAGCGTGTCCATCCCCACAGCTCCTGCCAACTCCAACACTGCGAGTCTGTTTGGGCGCCTCCAGTGACCACTGGCTCTGCGAGTGATGACTCACACCCATCACTCATCCCTTTCCTGAGTCAGCCGCAGGACCCTCTGCAGGGAGGCGTGCGAGTCATTGAGGTGACGCAACCCCTGCCTGATCACTTGCTGACTCATGGACACCCCCCGCCCCAGTCCAGGGCCTCCCCTTCCATCCCAGACGGGCCTGGGGTGAGCTGCAGCCGGGCCGGGATGGCAGAGCAGGGGGCAGGGGCCTGGGGGCAGGAGAGGCAGCCGGAATGGGGTGGCCGGGAGCAGGGCTGCTCTGAACCCAGACTGCTGGCCCTGGCTCCGCAGCGCCCCCTCTGCTCTCTTGCTTGGTTTGAGGGACCCTCTCAAAGCCTGCTCTCCAAGGCTCATGTGAATTGAACCAGCCACCACGTGGTCCCAGGAGGCGCTGAGCTAGGCTGAGCCTGGTCCCTCTCATCCTGGTGTTCTGGCGCCAAGACCCCCAACCCACCCTAGATGCAGGTCCGAGCCCTCCGGTGCCTGAATCGCAGACAGCCCTGCGCTCCATTGGGCTTAAGGCCACGTTTCTCAGTGTTTCTATGAGGGCAGAAAAGACATTTCTTGAGAGTGGATTCCTGAGGTTTCTGAAGGTCCAAGAACCACATTCTTTCCAGCCCTCCTGAGTTCCTGCAGCCACGTTTCCCTTCCCTTGGGGAAAATGCAGCTCTGAGGGTCTGGAGCAGATGAAGGTCCCGTAAGTCCTGCCCTCCCCGGCTGCCAGGGTAGGTGCCTGGTGCTCTGAAGGTCCTGGGGAGCCCCGGCCCCGTGCCAGGCATGTGAGGCCTTCCCAGCCCACATGTTCCGTGAGGACGGAGCCAGGTCCTGCGTTGCTTTCTGCTGCCTGGACGGCCGAGAACGGAGCTGGAGCTGCCCTGTTTAAGGCAACTCCTGTGCTGTGAGCCCTGGTGGGGCCACCTGGCGGGTGTCCGCCAAAGCAACCTCACTGCCATAAGTGTTTTTCTGTTCCTGCGGTCATATGGGCTCTTGTGAAAGCAGTTTTCCAAGTAACTATGGTGATGATTTAAGTCTACTACATTTGGAAAAATGAGGGATGAACCTTGCAGCCCCGGTCCTGTCTCGCAGGCAGCTTTGGAGAACATCTTTTGCTGCCTCTGGAATCACCTGGTCCTGCCTGGGGGCAGTCACTGGCCCAGGCCAGCTCCCGAGCTGCCCTACTGCCAGACTCGGAGAGGGGCTGAGTGTCTGTTCCCAGCCTCAGACCCCTGCCCCATGCCCATCGCCTGAGACTGTGGTCAGACCCAGCCACGTGTCTGAATGAGCCTGGCACGAGGAACAGTGGCCCTGAGAGGCATCTGAGCCCTGAGCCCCCCACACAATGCAGGCCAGGGATCGCCTCTGCTTCCCCCAAGATTCCAGGCTTTGTCTGATTTCCAGTGGCTCTGGTCATCCTCACCCTGGTGCCTGTGGAGACCCTGGTGATAATGGCAATGCCCTCCCTTCCCCACACGGGTGGAAACTGCAGGTCCCGGCCCCTAGGGTCCTGGCTCTGCACTGCTGTCAGCCTGGCGTGGCCAGGAAGGATGCTGCCTAGCAGCCCCAGCCGCTTGAGGCCAGGAGAAAGTCAGGGTGGGAACGTCCGTCTCTGCACGTTCCTGGCATCATGGCCAAGGTGGCCACACGTCTGTGGCAGGCCAAGAGCAGGGCCAATCCCAGGAACGACCGGAGTCCTGCACACAACTGTAGGTGTGTGCAGCCCGCACGACAAAGCAAACAGACAAGCCATCAACAGTGGGGGAATCCGTGTTAGGGCAGCCGGGTTCTGGCATCAACGCTAATATCGTTAACTTTTCTTTAAGTGTGGAATTCTTTCCCAGCTGAAAGTCACAAAAGGCACTATAGATGGGGGTGTGGGTGGAGGGGGGGCCCTGAGCAGACCCGGTATGAACGGGCACAGCACTCTGGCCAGGGCGGGTGCTGGAGCTGGCTGGGCGCTCTTCCGTGCGCTGCGTCTGCAATACTGGTCATCCCTCTGCGGGGACATGGGGGCCTCTCCAGGGCTTCAGAGAAGGGTTTGCAAAGACAGTGGTGAGAACTGGAGTTCGGAGTTCGGGGTCCGGCGGAGGGAGAGTTCGGAGTCCGGCGGAGGGAGAGTTCAGAGTCTGGCGGAGGGGGTGCCGCCGAGCTGCCTCTCGAGGGAGGCTCTCAGGAAATCGGCCGCCTCTGCGAGTCTCAGTGCCCGGTGCCCTCTGCCTCCGAGCCCTTCCCCAGCAACCCCCCCGCCCTCCCCGAGTCCTCCCCGACCCCTCCCCGACCCCTTCCCCAGCCCTTCCTGAGGCCTTCCCGAGCCCTCCCCGAGCCCATCCCGAGCCCATCCCGAGCCCATCCCGAGCCCTCCCCGAGCCCTTCCCGAGCTCTCCCCGAGCCCTCCCCGAGCCCTTCCGGAACCCTTCCCGAGCCTTCCCGAGCCCTTCCCGAGCCTTTTCCCCAGCCCTTCCCGAGCCTTCCCGAGCCTTTCCCCAGCCCTCCCCGAGCCCTTCCCGAGCCCTCCCCGAGCCCTTCCCCAGCCCTTCCCGAACCCTTCCTCAGCCCTTCCCGAGTCTTTCCCCAGCCCTCCCCGAGCCCTTCCCGAGCCCTTCCCGAGCCCTTCCCGAGCCCTTCCCCAGCCCTTCTCCAGCCCTTCCCCAGCCCTTCCCGAGCCCTTCCGGAGCCATGCCTCCCCAGCCCCGCTCCAGTGTGAATTCGGTGTGTAGTCTTGGTTTTACCACCGAAGAATTTTAGGAATTTCCTCTTAGTCTGAAAAGAAAACGTGTTCAAAACCTTTCTTCGTGTTTATAGTTGCTTGGGTTTGAACGCATTTTCATCCTCTCCAGAGCGGCAGCAGAGGCTTCCTGGCAACCAAGCTCGTGCCTGGGGAGGGGGCTCTGCGCCTTCAGGCTGCCCGGCCCCAACTCCCCTTGATTAGGGGGTCCAGGTCAGGTCAGCGTCAGGGTGCCACCCGGAAGCTGGCCAGGTGCACGCGGCTCCTCCCGCCTGGCAGTGGGTGGGCACACCTGCCTGGAGGTCCATGCAGAGGCACGGGAACCGCTGAGGCGACTCAGGCCCGGGTGCGGGGATTTGGGTGTCTCTCGGAGGCGGCGAGCATCCAGGCCGAGCCCAGGCTGCAGGGGCGTCCACCGTGACAGGTCCGCAGGTGTGGCCGGACCCATCTCCTTCCAGCCTGCCGACTTCCTGAGCCTGGCTTCTCCCTGGCCTTCCTGTCAGTTCTGGGGACTTTCTGGATTGTTCTTTCAATAAAATTCTGTCTGCCGCGGCTGGCGGTGGAAGCCCAGGGCTCTCCAAGCCCTCCAGGCAGCCTGTTTGCTGCACACACCCACCCACCCCCGCCCCCGCAAACCCAGGCCACCTCACCTGCTCCTGGGTTCCCAACGCCAGGCCCAGGGCAGGGCAGCCCCACTGCAGATGCTGTGTCCTGGTAGCGACAACTTCGCGAAGGTCAAACCGTCACCCCCTCTCGGCAGCCTGCACGTGTTTACTTTGCTGCAGTTGGGAAAATAGTGCTAGCTGGAAATTCTTTCACTTTTGATAAACACATCTAGCGACTGTAAACCAATACCTTGCTTTACACTATTCATCCATGGAGATTTTAAAGCTAAGAATGAGACTTCTGCCAGATGCCAGTCAGTTGCACTCCTCGAGGTGGCTGCCAAGGAAGGCCAGGCCCATCTGGCCGCTACAGTGTGCAGTGGGCACTCGGCCTTGGGAAAGCCACCCGATCCGATGCGGAGCGAGACCCTCACTCAGGAAGGCTGGTCTCTTTCCAAGAAGTACCCAGCCTGCTTTGGTGATGATTTAGGTGAAGAAGGCGGGAAAGGGTGGTGGTGGTGAAAACTCTTCAGGGCGAGGAAAGGAAAGGCCATCCTGAGGGCGGGCCCCAGCATCTGTGGGGAGCATCTGTTACTCCTGGGGCTTCGTGCCGGCCCGAGGGGCCTGAATATGAACTCTCTCCTATTAGAAATGGAAGCACACCCAGAGTGCCCCGGACAGACGCCCAGCCTGCTGCAGGAGCTCCTGTGAGCTCATCTGCCTTCGGAGCATGCCCCTGCATCAGGCGACTGCAGCACAGTTAGACTGATGGGCTGCCCCAAGCACAGGGCACGAGGAACCTTGCGCCCCTTCGCGTATCCGATGGGAGGCGCCCACACAGGGGTCTCCTGGAGGGTCCCCGCGGGAGGCTGCAGTGTGGGGCAGAGGTTCGGATGTGGCCGGATACTCACTCTCCCGTACCAGGGGCCCTATGCTGGCCACTCCGGCCACATGTGGCTGCTTCTGCTTTGTAGTGAGTGACTTTCTCAACCAAGCCTGGCCATGGCTCTCCACATGCCAGTCTCTTGAGCTGCAAGAGAGACCCCCAGATGTCTCAGCCCAGTGGCACTGGCTACTGTCCCCTTCTGTGCCTGTGCCTGACTTGCCCCCAACTCGGCTCCAGCTCTGCCCCTCAGCCTCTCACCTGCTGCCCTTCCCCATCTTGGCTGGGCCAAAGAATCACTCATGCCCTTACTCGGCGTAATAGTTCATTCTCACGCTGCTATAAAGAACTGCCCAAGACTGGGTAATTTCTACAAGAGAGAGGTTGAATTGACTCACAGTTGAGCATGGCTGAGGAGGCCTCAGGAAACTTACAGTCATGGTGGAAGGCAAAGGAGAAGCAGGTCCCTTCTTCACAGGGCGGCAGGACGGAGTCAGTGCAAGCAGGGGAAGTGCCAGACGCTGATGAAACCATCAGATCTCATGACCCACTCAGTATTGCAAGAACAGCTTGGGGGAGTCACCCCATGATCCAGTCACCTCCACCTGGTCCCGCCCTTGATACGTGGGGACTATGGGGAGTACAATTCGAGGTGAGATTTGTGTGGGGACACAGCCAAACCCTGTCACTCAGCTTCCCTCGGGTTTCCTGCCCTCTTCTCCAACACTGCCCCCCAGCACAGCCGGCAGCTCCTGCCTAGGGTCCCAGGGCCCTGGCCTCCCCTGTGGCCACAGATCCTGGCTCTCTGTCCCACCACTCAGGCAGGCACTGCTCAAATCTATCTCCTCACTGAGGCCCTCCTCTGTGGCAGCTCTGAGCCTTGATCCCGCAACCCCGTCTGGTCAGGACTGGCAGAACTCATCAGGGGAATCGTTGGAACTCTAGTCACCCTTGCCCCTCCAGACCTCCCAACCTCTCCCCTCCCCCCCAGCCCTAGCACCCCCTCACCCCAGGCTGCCTGGGTCCTACCCAGTCCCCAGCACTGAGACCGGCCTTCTGCTCCCCTCCCTCAGCCTTGCTCCCCTCCTGGGACAGGGTCTTAGGGTGCTGCCTGCTCATGACTTGCTCAGGGTCTCAGCCCCCTGCCTCCCACTGCACCCGTGTCCTCGGTCACGTGTTCCGTCAGGGTGCTGGGCATGGCACCGACATGGAAGCTCTGCCTGTCTGCTCCTCAGTGTACCCCTTGCAGCTTGGCTGGTGAGTGCCGAAGGGGCGGACGAGGCTGGTGCCCGGCAAGAGATGTGGCCCAGGAGGACCCCCGGGCTTGGCTCGTCGCTGAGGACGATGCAGTGGTGCTCACGGCTGCGCTGTCTGTGACAGGGAAGAGAGGAAGCCGCCGTGCCTCTCAGAGCGGAACACGCAGTCGTGCTTCACTTCTGTGAGTGAGCTACAAGAGCTCACGCCAAACAAAGGGGCCAGTCCATGGAACAACCTCAAGTGTGACCCCCCCTTTTTTTTTTGAGATAGAGTCTCACTCCAGCCCAGGCTGGAGTGCAGTGGCACGATCTTGGCTCACTGCAACCTCTGCCCCCCAGGTTCAAGTGATTCTCCCATCTTAGCCTCTCAAGTAGCTGGTATTCCAGGTGTGTGCCACCCACGCCCGGCTAATTTTTGTATTTTTAGTAGAGACGGGGTTTTGCCATGTTGGTCAGGCTAAGTGTGACCCCATTTTTATTAAAATCAAAACAAAGGACCTCAGTCCAACAAAATAGGAATTCTGAAAGACCAGAAACAGATGTAGAAGGTGCTGTGCTATGAGTGGGGGAGCCCATGAAGGTGGAGGCTGGGCCCAGCAGCTGGGGAGAGGCCTGGGGATGCCCCTCAGCCACTCCATCTCCAGGTGTCTGCCACAGTTGGGGCCACGAGGAATTGGGAGCCGTGATGGTGGAGAAATAGTCAAATATTGATTTAGTACCTACTGGAGTAAAATGCTGATTACCCATCAATGGATTAGGTAGAAGATGCAAATCACATCATTGGGCACATTTGAATATAATGCATCGTAAGGCACGGCCCAGGCTGTGGAGCCACCCTGAGAAGTTCACAGTTGGTCTCATCATTTTATGTCCATGCTGTGCATTTGCTTCTAAAGGACCATGGTGGGGGTCTGCGCTACTTGTAGAAACAAGAATCCAGTCTAAACACTTACCCTATGGCTCCGCCTGTTCTCTAAATACGGCAGTTTCTGAGCGCCACGGCCTCTGCCTCTGCATTCTTTCCTTGAATGCTGAGTGTCTAACCTCGGCTTCTGGGTTTGCTGCTGCTGTTTCACAGAGAGCACCCCACACAGAGCAGCTTGAGGATGCCCCACTGCTTCCCTGGTCGTGGATAAGCCAAGCAGCTGGCGGATGGCGTGGCATGAGCACTGGCTGTGCCTGCTGGGCGCTGCCTTCACGCACAGCAAACGGAGCCTCCGAATCCTGCCTCATCAGCCCAGGTCGTCGCTTTGCTGAGTTGCTCAACGCTTTTACACTCGGCGGGCAGCACTAAACAGTTTCCCAGACGGGCGCGGGCACCGCTCAGGCTCCCTTGGTCTAGTGCCCTCTAGTGTTGCCAGCCAGCACTGCTGCAGAGGCCGCGGGTAGCTCCGACGGGAATGGACGGAAAAAAGGTGGCTGAGGCCACTGTTAACCCGGAAGTATTTTGCCTATGTTTGTTAACTAGCTATGAAACTAAACATTCTCACGCTGCCAGCAAAATGACCATTTTTCATTGAATTTGCAGACAACAGCATTATTAGTGGCAAACATCTTGAAGGAAACAAAGTGTGGTCAGGTTGAGCAAACATCACATTATTTTCCTGAGGAATGCTGTGTGAACTCATGGAGCCCGTCTGCACTAATCCGTCCAGTGAACGGCTTCCTTCCTCCTGGCCAAGTTCCTTCTCCAGCATTTCCTCCAAATCCCACCCAGCATTAGTGACATCTGTCTATAAACATTAGTTTTAGTCTCAAATATTTTTTTTCCCTCAAAACTCAGAAGCTTAGCGAGAAAATAAAAATCACAGTGAGCAATGTGTCCATTCCCCTGGCACTTCTGGACTTCCTGTAACAGACACAGCTCGAACCACGTCTTGTTGGCAACTGCCTCCCTATGCCATCACCGAGAGGGCCTTGCTGTGCTGGTTGATGAGATGGATGTGGTGCTTAGACGGGCAGGTGATGTGGTTTGGCTGTGTCCCCACCCAAATCTCATCTTGAACTGTGGACATGGTGCTCAGATGGGCAGGTGATGTGGTTTGGCTGTGTCCCCACCCAAATCTCATCTTGAACTGTGGACGTGGTGCTCAGACGGGCAGGTGATGTGGTTCGGCTGTGTCCCCACCCAAATCTCATCTTGAACTGTGGACGTGGTGCTCAGACGGGCAGGTGATGTGGTTTGGCTGTGTCCCCACCCAAATCTCATCTTGAACTGTGGACGTGGTGCTCAGACGGGCAGGTGATGTGGTTCGGCTGTGTCCCCACCCAAATCTCATCTTGAACTGTGGACGTGGTGCTCAGACGGGCAGGTGATGTGGTTTGGCTGTGTCCCCACCCAAATCTCATCTTGAACTGTGGACATGGTGCTCGGACAGGCAGGTGATGTGGTTTGGCTGTGTCCCCACCCAAATCTCATCTTGAACTGTGGACGTGGTGCTTAGATGGGCAGGTGATGTGGTTTGGCTGTGTCCCCACCCAAATCTCATCTTGAACTGTGGCTCCCATAATTCCCACATTGTGGAAGGGACCGGGTGGGAGGTAACTGAATCATGTGGGTGGGTCTTTCCCATGCTGGTCTCATGAGAGTGAATAAGTCTCACAAGATCTGATGGTTTTATAGGAGCAGTTCCCTGCGCACACTCTCTGCCTGCCGCCATGTAAGATGTGCCTTTGCTCCTTCTTTGCCTTCCACCGTGACTGTGAGGCCTCCCCAGCCATGTGGGGCTGTGAGTCCATTTGACCTTTTTCCTTTATAAACTATCCCGTCTCGGTTGGGTATGCCTTTATTAGCAGCGTGAGAACAGACTAATACTGCAGGGAAACATTTTTTTCACCAAAAAAGGCAAAATTTAGTAAAACATCCAGACAGTGGCACAAAGCCATTCCTTGGATAGAGCCAATGGACAGCGCTGCCGAGGCGGAACTCCCACCTGTCCTCGCGGCAGTGCCGGGCCTGAGGGATGATGCGTGAGGCTGCACAGTGGTGGGGGACTCAGCCCAAGGTTATGTCTTGGCCCTGAATCACAGCTGCACCGCGAGTGGTGGAGGCAGCCCCACACTGCCTGCAGCACAGCCCACAAGACACCACCGGGCAGGACAACTCACGGCAGGCGGTGGGGGGTGTGGGGAAAGGCTTGGCTGCAGTACACCCACATGTGGGAGTGGCAGAGCCCGCAGAAAAGGTGCCGCCCACTTCTAGCCCAGGACGCGCATGAAGAGCTGAGGGCACTGCCCCTCCGTGGTCCTGCCCCCTGCCAGTCTCTGCTGCTCCATCACGACCCCGCGGCTGACCCTGGGCTTTCACAGTCTTGTTTCACACAGCTCGTGCCTTCACGCATCATCCCTCAGGCCCTGCGCTGCTGTTCCTGGGCTGAACGTGGGCTTTCCTGCACTGCGTGAGGACAGGAGGGAGTTCTCCCTCGGCAGTGCTGTCTGTCACCTCCATCCACGGAGTAGGCTCGTGCCACTGTCTGGGTGTTTTACTAAATTGTGCCTTTTCCGGTGACAATCACTGGAAAGGAAAGAAAGGTGTGCCGAGGTGGGCCCGTGGCAAATCGAGGCGCGAGGGCTGCCCCTGGCGAATGTCTGGACAGAACCAAGTGCTGCGGGGTGGACCCTGGCCAAATGCAGCCTCAACTGTGAAAAACAACAGCAATAAAGAACAAAAAATGCTACAAGTATGGCCTCAAGTTTATGTCTAGAACGATGAAGTGATGGAAGAAACTGCACTTTTAAAATCAGGCACCACTCATCAGCCCCCAGAGAGAAGGGCCCGGCGCTGCCTGGAGAGAGGGTGAGGCAGTGGCAGGCGGCCCCGGGGCAATATTTCTTGGCAAAGTTTTCAAAGAAGTCCCCTAAGGAACACCACAGGCATGAGGATGGCCCTGGCCACGTTCCTTTGCAGGATCAGCTCCAGCAAGTCCACCTGCCAGAACCAGGGCGGCCGCTGCAGACTGAGCTGAGCCCTGCGAGGTAAACCGTGAGAACGGCAGCTGCAGGAAGAGAAGCGATTCCTACCGCTTGTATTTCACATGCAGCCTGCAGCTGGACGTGTGAAGCCCGCATGTACATATCACATAGCACACACAGGGAATGAAACACCAGTGCCATAATTTGATTCATGATTTTACGTTTTGAAATTTCTGGGAATGAAACCAACTTAGAACATGCACGTTACTACAAGATTTTTGCATATCTGATTTCAGCACGAGTTTTTGGAGCACAGTAAGCTCCCAGAGGGGACAGTCAGCTCCCAGAGGGGATAGTCAGCTCATAGAGGGGACAGTCAGCTCCTGGAAGGGACAGTCAGCTGCCAGAGGGGAAAGTCAGCTCCTGGAAGGGACAGTCAGCTCCTGGAGGGGACAGTCAATCTGGGACAGCCATGAATGCCATGACTTCCAGAAGGACATGGGCACCGTCTGTCTAGCAGCCCAGGCATCCTGGCATCTGGAGGGCCCAGGGGAGGTGCCTGGGAGGCCGCTGTGAAGGCAGGGACGCCTCACCTGAAATAAAGTTTCTGTGTGCAGCCTGGCAGTGCCTCAGCTCCGCCGACAGTGAAGGTGAGGATTCTCCTGCTTCACGCGGTGCTCGGCTGCTGTTAACTCGGTTAACTCGAGTGAGATAACAAAGTTCTTTGGCACTTTTTAGGTAAATGCAAACTAAAAGATTAGAACTAACCCCATAAGCCTCTTTTCCAACCCTGTGTGGTCCCGGAGACGTGGGCTCTGAGACTCTGGGAGCCACGTGCACAGGGGCATCTCCTGCAGGAGACCCCACCCTCCTGACGGAGGCAGCGGCTCCACCCACACAGGCCACATCTGCAGGGCGAGCTCAGGCCCGGAATTCATCTCCAGACATGACAGAGATTCATCCGCTGAAGCCGGCATCACAGGCCAGCTGTGAGTACTGTGAGAACAGAATGCGTAGTAATCACCTAACACAGGATGTGGCGGAGCCGACCCATGCTGCGTGCGCACCCCACAGCAGACCTGTCTCCCCCAGGAGCTGCAGCCAGAACCTTCTAACAGTAAATCAACAGGCAGGTGTTCGTTTTGCCTCCAGCATCAACATTTTAAGGAAGTTCCAAGTTGTTAAGAGTAAAGTTGCAAACATATCACACATATGCTACCCCTGATAATCAGAGACATACTGTATTCGACTACATTACTTAATTATTTAATCAAGAGAGAAAGTGCAGTCGCACTGGCTGTCTAACGTACACATGCTGGTGGGCACGAAGGCTGGAGGACTGGAAATGGGCAGAGCGGGTGGCTGGATGCCCCAAGGTGAGCAGGTCCCACAGGAGGTATCGAGAGTCACGGTGAAAACACATCAACTTTGTGTTTGAAATGACTTCAGAACTTCACACTGTTGGGGAAAATGAGGGTGCACATGTTACACACAAAAAATAAGGTGGGGACAAGAGTTTATTCACTAAAATGTGTATTTTAAAAAATTCAGATGTCATCTTAGTATTTTCAGAGTATTATCAATATGTTTAAGTCATAATTTTGGAAGTTCACAATGAATATAAAAGTGAACATTACTGCGTTTCTGAACAACTAAGAAAAAGCTGAGAAACACAGCTCTTGAGAACGTTTAGAGCTCCGTGTCTGCCCTTGGCACACGCTCAGTTAAAGAGCTTCTTTACACACGTGCTTTCCCAAGAGCGTTTTCTTCCTGGGCTGGCTGAGCACTTGCCTAAACACTGCCTCTGCAGCAGGCTGGAGATGCTGATGGGCGGCCGGTGGGGCGGCCTCGCCTGGGAGCCCCCGAAGCTTGGAGAGTCCCCTCTTCCTGCTCTCCCTGGTAACTGTGGTGTTGGCGTTAGCGGTGGTCCCTTGTAGGGGATTTGCAGAGGTGGAATCCTAATAAATTCAAGAAACACAAAATCATGAATGCTCCGAGCATCTCTGGTGACACGACAATTACAGCACTGACCGTTTTGTGGTTTTAAAGGCCTGGATTCAAAAGCATCTCTGAGTACCTCCGACCAGCATGCACACCCCCGCCAGGCAGCCAGCAGAAGGTGTGGACAGATGCTGCAGGGCCCATGGGCACCCAGGAGGGTCGACAACCCAGGCCAGCGGGGACAGGAGGGGGGCGTGAAAGAATGCTGAGGCCTGCAGGCATCCAGGGTGGACGGGACCACAGGCATCAAAAGCCGCTCAAGGGCTCTGGGGGGCTGACATGGGAGGGTCTGCCTTTTAGAGAGACCACCAGACCTTTGAACACACGCGTTCAGTTGACAGAGACATCGGTGTGTGCTTAAATATGCAGCAGACAGAGTGGGAGGCCACCCAGAGGTCTGAGAAGAGCATGGAGAGGTGAACTGTGGTCTGTTCCGGGGCTGGGGCTGAGTCCAGCCTGCCACCTGTTTTTGTAAATAAAGTTTTACTGGAACCTAGCCACACCCATTAATTTACACACTGCCTGCCCCGGTCTTCTCAATACAGAGGCGGAGCTGAGCAGCTGCCCCAAAAGCCAAACATATTTACTACCTGCCCTTTATAGAAGACGCCTGCTGACCCACGGCCTATTCCTGTGGTAAAAGAGCATGCAGTCACCACGTGGTTCTTTTGAAGTTTTTAGCAACAGGGCAAATGCCTACGTTATATCTTAGCTTCAAAAAAGCAACCTCCTGGCCAGGCACGGTGGCTCATGCCTGTAATCCCAGCACCTTGGGAGGCCGAGGCAGGCAGATCACCTGAGGTCGGGAGTTCGAGACCAGCCTGACCAACACGGTGAAACCCCGTCTCTACTAAAAATACAAAATTAGCCGAGTGTGGTGGCACATGCCTGTAATCCTAGCTACTCGGGAGGCTGAGGCAGGAGAATCACTTGAACCCAGGAGGCGGAGGTTGCGGTGAGCCGAGATCGCACTACTGCACTCCAGCCTGGGCAACAAAGAGCGAGACTCTGGCTAAAAAAAAAAAGCAAACTCTAAAGTGGTATATACAACAAAACCTGACTCAAAGCACGTAAAAACAGGAATGAAAAGCAACATATTAAACTTTTAGCAGTAATTCTCTCTGGTGAGTGGGATGATGAGGAGTTTTATTTTGCTGACAACTTCCTTTAAAACGCTATGAAGAAGGTGCTTGCGGGGATTAAAACACTGTGAAGAAGGTGCCTGCGGGGGTTAAAACGCTGTGAAGAAGGTGTTCGCGGGGGTTAAAACGCTGTGAAGAAGGTGTTCGCGGGGGTTAAAACGCTGTGAAGAAGGTGTTCGCGGGGGTTAAAACGCTGTGAAGAAGGTGTTCGCGGGGGTTAAAACGCTGTGAAGAAGGTGTTCGCGGGGGTTAAAACGCTGTGAAGAAGGTGTTCGCGGGGGTTAAAACGCTGTGAAGAAGGTGTTCGCGGGGGTTAAAACGCTGTGAAGAAGGTGTTTGCGGGGGTTAAAACGCTGTGAAGAAGGTGCCTGCGGGGGTTAAAACGCTGTGAAGAAGGTGCTTGCGGGGGTTAAAACGCTGTGAAGAAGGTGCTTGTGGGAGTTAAAACGCTGTGAAGAAGGTGCCTGCGGGGGTTAAAACGCTGTGAAGAAGGTGTTTGCGGGGGTTAAAACGCTGTGAAGAAGGTGTTTGCGGGGGTTAAAACGCTGTGAAGAAGGTGCCTGCGGGGGTTAAAACGCTGTGAAGAAGGTGTTCGCGGGGGTTAAAACGCTGTGAAGAAGGTGTTCGCGGGGGTTAAAACGCTGTGAAGAAGGTGTTCGCGGGGGTTAAAACGCTGTGAAGAAGGTGTTTGCGGGGGTTAAAACGCTGTGAAGAAGGTGTTTGCGGGGGTTAAAACGCTGTGAAGAAGGTGCCTGCGGGGGTTAAAACGCTGTGAAGAAGGTGTTCGCGGGGGTTAAAACGCTGTGAAGAAGGTGTTCGCGGGGGTTAAAACGCTGTGAAGAAGGTGTTCGCGGGGGTTAAAACGCTGTGAAGAAGGTGTTCGCGGGGGTTAAAACGCTGTGAAGAAGGTGCTTGCGGGGGTTAAAACGCTGTGAAGAAGGTGCTTGTGGGAGTTAAAACGCTGTGAAGAAGGTGCCTGCGGGGGTTAAAACGCTGTGAAGAAGGTGTTTGCGGGGGTTAAAACGCTGTGAAGAAGGTGTTTGCGGGGGTTAAAACGCTGTGAAGAAGGTGCCTGCGGGGGTTAAAACGCTGTGAAGAAGGTGTTCGCGGGGGTTAAAACGCTGTGAAGAAGGTGTTCGCGGGGGTTAAAACGCTGTGAAGAAGGTGTTCGCGGGGGTTAAAACGCTGTGAAGAAGGTGTTCGCGGGGGTTAAAACGCTGTGAAGAAGGTGTTCGCGGGGGTTAAAACGCTGTGAAGAAGGTGTTTGCGGGGGTTAAAACGCTGTGAAGAAGGTGTTTGCGGGGGTTAAAACGCTGTGAAGAAGGTGCCTGCGGGGGTTAAAACGCTGTGAAGAAGGTGTTCGCGGGGGTTAAAACGCTGTGAAGAAGGTGTTCGCGGGGGTTAAAACGCTGTGAAGAAGGTGTTCGCGGGGGTTAAAACGCTGTGAAGAAGGTGTTCGCGGGGGTTAAAACGCTGTGAAGAAGGTGTTCGCGGGGGTTAAAACGCTGTGAAGAAGGTGCCTGCGGGGGTTAAAACGCTGTGAAGAAGGTGTTTGCGGGGGTTAAAACGCTGTGAAGAAGGTGTTTGCGGGGGTTAAAACGCTGTGAAGAAGGTGCCTGCGGGGGTTAAAACGCTGTGAAGAAGGTGTTCGCGGGGGTTAAAACGCTGTGAAGAAGGTGTTCGCGGGGGTTAAAACGCTGTGAAGAAGGTGTTCGCGGGGGTTAAAACGCTGTGAAGAAGGTGTTTGCGGGGGTTAAAACGCTGTGAAGAAGGTGTTTGCGGGGGTTAAAACGCTGTGAAGAAGGTGCCTGCGGGGGTTAAAACGCTGTGAAGAAGGTGTTCGCGGGGGTTAAAACGCTGTGAAGAAGGTGTTCGCGGGGGTTAAAACGCTGTGAAGAAGGTGTTTGCGGGGGTTAAAACGCTGTGAAGAAGGTGTTCGCGGGGGTTAAAACGCTGTGAAGAAGGTGTTCGCGGGGGTTAAAACGCTGTGAAGAAGGTGTTTGCGGGGGTTAAAACGCTGTGAAGAAGGTGCTTGTGGGAGTTAAAACGCTGTGAAGAAGGTGCCTGCGGGGGTTAAAACGCTGTGAAGAAGGTGTTTGCAGGGGTTAAAACGCTGTGAAGAAGGTGTTTGCGGGGGTTAAAATGCTGTGAAGAAGGTGTTTGCGGGGGTTAAAACGCTGTGAAGAAGGTGCCTGCGGGGGTTAAAACGCTGTGAAGAAGGTGTTTGCGGGGGTTAAAACGCTGTGAAGGTGTTTGCGGGGGTTAAAACGCTGTGAAGAAGGTGTTTGCGGGGGGTTAAAACGCTGTGAAGAAGGTGCCTGCGGGGGTTAAAACGCTGTGAAGAAGGTGCCTGCGGGGGTTAAAACGCTGTGAAGAAGGTGCCTGCGGGGGTTAAAACGCTGTGAAGAAGGTGTTTGCGGGGGGTTAAAACGCTGTGAAGAAGGTGTTTGCGGGGGTTAAAACGCTGTGAAGAAGGTGTTTGTGGGGGTTAAAACGCTGTGAAGAAGGTGTTTGCGGGGGGTTAAAACGCTGTGAAGAAGGTGTTTGCGGGGGTTAAAACGCTGTGAAGAAGGTGCTTGCAGTGGTTAAAACGCTGTGAAGAAGGTGCCTGCGGGGGTTAAAACGCTGTGAAGGTGTTTGCGGGGGTTAAAACGCTGTGAAGAAGGTGTTTGCGGGGGTTAAAACGCTGTGAAGAAAGTGTTTGCGGGGGTCAAAACGCTGTGAAGAAGGTGTTTGCGGGGGTTAAAACGCTGTGAGGAAGGTGTTTGCGGGGGTTAAAACGCTGTGAAGAAGGTGCCTGCGGGGGTTAAAACGCTGTGAAGAAGGTGTTTGCGGGGGTTAAAACGCTGTGAAGAAGGTGCTTGCGGGGGTTAAAACGCTGTGAAGAAGGTGTTTGCGGGGGTTAAAACGCTGTGAAGAAGGTGCTTGCGGGGGTTAAAACGCTGTGAAGAAGGTGCTTGCGGGGGTTAAAACGCTGTGAAGAAGGTGCTTGCGGTGGTTAAAACGCTGTGAAGAAGGTGTTTGCGGGGGTTAAAACGCTGTGAAGAAGGTGCTTGCGGGGGTTAAAACGCTGTGAAGAAGGTGTTTGCGGGGGTTAAAACGCTGTGAAGAAGGTGCTTGCGGGGGTTAAAACGCTGTGAAGAAGGTGTTTGCAGGGGGCACTACCTGAGAGACTTTCCCACGCTCCTCTGACTCGGGGTCAGGCCGGGATGCTCGGGGCCCCGGGAGGAGACGCTGCCTGTGGTGGAACAAGAATAAAACACGAGTCGTTCACATTAACACATCACGGTGCTTTGAGGACGACGACCAGGCCGGCCTGCTGCGCTTCTCTATAGCTGTCACTGCCTCCCTGCCACGAGGGCAGTGGCAGGCAGAGCCACACAGGCAGCCGTGGTGCCAACACGACACTCTGAGAAGCCCCAGGTTTTCCACAGGAGGGCGTAAATATCCTACATTTTCATCTTTCTACCTTTATGCACCTCTGCAGCTTACAGAATATGGAAGCCAACTGAATCATCGGCAGCTGGACAGCAAGACCTGGAAACGACCTGGCCAGTCCCAGCTGAGTTTCAGCCTCACTGAGGGGCCCTCGGCCCGTGGGCTCTGCGAGGGGGCCTGCCCGTCACGGGGGCAGCTGTGGGCATGCGGACTGTGCCTGGCATACACAGGTACTCAGTGAGCATCTGGAGCACGAGCTTCCTCCCCCTCCTCTCCCAAGCCTTGGCTCCTGCTACCCTGACTGCTGGAAGGGCAAAAGCGCATCCAGAAGTTCTTTCAGTGCCCCACCCATGTTTGCTTTCTCCAGGCGCCTTGTAGCGTGAAAGGGGACATGTGGCGACTGAGTTCTCCAGCAACACCTGCTCCTGGACCCCAGGCTGGGAAAGCCACCCAGTGAGGGAGCCCGAGCATTAGGCTTCCCCAGCGCAGCGACTGGTGACTGGCCAGTGCCCTGCCTGCTGCGGCACGTCGGGGGGTTGCGGGCTTGTGGGGTAGGAGGCCCCGAGCACAAGGCAGCCTCCGTGCCCCCGACGGGGGTCTTGTCCTTGCCCCGGGGCTGTGCGGACCTTGTGAGGATGCTGCCTGCGGGAGGCATCGTAACTCCTCAGTCTGCAGGTGACCCTGAGAAGGCTCCAAAGAACAGCTAAGAGCAAGAAGGAAAGCTGTCTTACTAGGCTGTGTGAGTGCTGCCTTCACTTCTGTCTTGTTTCACGGTTTGGCATCTGGAGGCTTGTGGACCCTGCAGAGACTGCCCTCCTAGGGACAGCCAGTTCCTAGAGGCAGGAGGCCACGGTGAGCACACTTCTGACATGAAAGCCAACAAATCCAGAGCCAACCCCAAGCCTGGGCGGCCTGTTCCACTCACCCTGCCTGATCCTCCCATGAGAACCACAACCAAGGAGCTTGGTCTCCCCTCACTCCCTCCCTGGGGGTCTCTGGGAAACTATGAGTGGAAACTCCTTTCCTCATAGCCATTGCCTCCTCATCCGTCAGCCTCACACCACTTGATTAAAACGAAACCCTGTACATTGAACACACAACCACCAATAATAACGACGGCAGGTATCTTTTGTTAAGTAACTCATGCTCAATACTGTATGGTCAGTTGAAATTGTTGGCTGGGCGTGGTGGCTCATGCCTGTAATCCCAGCTACTAGGGAGGCTGAGGCAGGAGAATCACTTGAACCCGGGAGGCTAAGGTTAGGTTGCGGTGAGCTGAGATCGCACCATTGCACTCTAGCCTGGGCAACAAGAGCGCGAAACTCCATCAAAAAAAAAAAAAAAAAAGAAAGAAAGAAATTGTTTCCTATTTACTCAATGGAAATTTTTCAAGATAACTATTATCAACAGAGATGAAGAGACTGAGGACCCAAGAGGCCAACAATTCACCCAGGGTCTGGCAAGCAGTGCTCAGAGAGCCAAGTGTGGGCCATGGGATCTCAGACCCAAAAGACCCCTGCCACTCAGCCCCCTGCATATCCCACAGGGCCTGGAGAATCCTGAGGAGTCCTTCAGGTTCTGCTGAGAATCAAGTCGCACCAGGCGTCATCCTGAAGAGCAGTGGCTTGGAGAAAGGGGCCGCCAGGGAGTGCTAGAGGAGGGCCCGAAAGCCACCCAGAGCCAGGCCAGCTCTCCAGAGCACAGCAGCCCTCAGGTGGGAGGAGCTCCTCAGGGTGCCAAGGGGGCGCTGTGTTTCAGTCCCACTAAGAAGCAGGTGACCAGAGGGACAACCCATTCCCACGACACCTTCCAGCACAGCGGTCTCCGTTCAGGGGAGTAATGCTATTTAATATGTTTCACAAAGATGTCCATTTGAAAAATTTAACTGAAACATGCTGACATTTGAAGACAGTAAATTTCACCATCTGGATGCCCAACAGCCTGCTTCCCTGTGATGCCAGATCCACTGTGTTGTGTTCTGGAGGGGACCGCGTACGGAAGAGTGAGCGCCCTGCGCCCCTGCTGACAGGTCAGACAGCCCCACACACTGCTCAGTGAGTCTGCAGGGCAGACAACGCAGATGGCCCGCCTGCTGCTCCAGCATGTGAGGGATCCAGGACCTGCCATTCACCAACTCATTCAATGAGTGCTTGTTGAGGAGGACTGTTGGCTACAGTGGAGCAGAAATCAGTGAGTTATCTCTACGAAGCCAAGTGCGAAACTGGACAAAATGGTAGAAACAACCATTCAGGCCTCTGGAAATCAATTCAAGGCAGACAACAAATCAGAAAACATTGACTCCTGAAATTAGAACACAGTGCCTCCTGAAATCAGAACACACTGCCTCCTGAAATCAGAACACACTGACTCCTGAAATCCCGCTGCAGCTTTGGGAGGAGCGGGACTTGGCTTCCCAGCCTGAGGGCGAATACAGACACAAAATTCCTCAACAAAATACCAGCAAACCAAATCCAGCAGCATATAAGCAGCTGCTCCACCTCCCCCTACCCCACTCTACCCAGCAAGAGCACAGCTGCACCAGGGTGGGTAGCTGAGGACCAGCAGCTTTGCTTCCAGAGAGGGTGGGCTCAAGGTGGGAGGGGAACACTTTCATCAGCCACAAGGGGTCCATCTGCAGGACCTGGAGAGGCCCACAGCCCTGGCCGGGGAGGGGTAAGGAGAGCAGGGACCAGTCAGAAAAATAACAGGGAGATGCTGAGAACAAGAAAGCCAGACAGAGGCAGCTCCCCCGGAACCCTGGCCGACAGAAGCAGCACAGGCATGTGCAGGGGGATCCAGTGCAGCCACAGAAGTGATGCCACAGGGGACCAGGAACTGACTGGATATCGGCTCCCCACATGCACAGATCGTTGGCCATGGGGAGCCTCGGGGATGCGTGGTGTTGGAGCACAACCACAGACACAGCAGCGGCCAACCGCTGAGCTGTAAAGACAGGTGGACACCCCGGGACATCTCAGCTCAACAAGAAAAGAGCAGAAACCATGAGCGGACACATCTGCGGCTGCCGTGGACACAGATTCTCCAGCTTAGGTCCAGGTAAAATACCCAAGCAAACAAAAACCAATCAAACAACCTTGGATAAAAATACAAGAATCCAGACTTGCTCAAATATAGTACCCAGGTTGTCCAGATTGCAGCCCCAGATTATGGGATAAGCAAAGAAACAGAAGCGTGGCCACACTCAGGGAAAAGGGCAGATGGCAGAGGCCCAGGCTGCGCGGCCCAGGTCGCATTTCCTAAGGACTTCAGGGCGGCTACTGTAAATGAGCCAAAGAATTAAAGGAAAATATGATGACAGTGACTCAACGCATAGGGCTTTCAACACAAAATCAGAAATGCTAAAAAAAAGAACCAAGAAGGGAACATTTTCTAACTCATTCTACGAGGACAGAATGAGGTCCTGACGCCAAAAGCAGACAGAAACGTTACAAGGCTGAAGTGTGCTGACCAGTATCTCTTATGAATACAGACACAAAATTCCTCAACAAAATACCAGCAAATAAAATCCAGCAGCGTATAAGAAAGATCATACACCATGACCAACCGGGATTCATCTCAGGAATGCACAGTTCCTTCAACATACAGAAATCAACACCATATTAATATATTCTATCAATGGAAGTAATTCCATCTATGAACACATCATGGTAACAGAACAAGACCCAACGATCATCTCAAAAGAGAAAGAGAAAGCACGTGAAAAACTTAACACTTCCTCCTGACAAAAAAGGACTAGAAGGGCACTTCTCAACCCTATAAAGGGCGCCTCCAGGAAACCCTCAGTGAACACCATCCTTCATGGTGAAAGGCTGAAAGTTTCCTCCTAAGATCAGGAACAGAACAAAGACAAGGATGTCTGTTCTTGCCACTTGTATTCAACACTGTATTGAAAGTTCTAGAGAGGGCGGTTAGGTGAGAAAAACAAATGAAAGTCCTGCAGTGGGATGGGAAGTGAAAAAATAAAAATAAAAGTAAAAGATAAATAAAAGGCATCGTGGTTGGAAAGGAAAAAGTAAAATAACCTCCACTTGCAGATGACATGATTTGCCATATACAGAAAACCCTAGAGAATCCACAAAAAAATCCCCAGAGCTCATAAATGAACTCAGTAGATTGCAGGATACAAGATCCATCTATAAAAATCAGTTGTATTTCTATGTACTAGCAATGAAAATCTGAAAATAAAGGTTAGAAAACAATTCTATTTACAGTAGCACCAAAATAACAAAATACTTAGGAATACATTTTACCAATGAAATACAAGATTTCTTCACTGAAAACTGCAAAATACCGTTGAAAGAAATCAAAGACCTAAATAAAGGGAAAGCTATGTCCAACATTCATGGATTGGAAGACGCAGTGTTAGTATTAGATGGCAATACTCCTTACATTGATGTACAAGGTGAATTAAAACTCTACCGAGATTTCAACCTGCTTTGTCAGCAGAAATGGGAAAGTTGATCCTAAAATTCATATGGAAATGCAAGGAACTCAAAATATGCAAAACAATCTCAAAAAAGAACAAAGTTGGAAAACTCACACTTCATAATTTCAAAAGTTACTATAAAGCTTTAGTAAGTGAAAGACAAAAAGAAAAATACTTAAAGCAGCAAGAGAAGAGCAACTCATCACCTACAGGATAACATGATTAACGGCTGACTTCTCATCAGAAATAATGGAAATGGCTGGGTACGGTGGCTCATGCCTGTAATCCCAGCACTTTGGGAGGCCGAGGTGGGCAGATCACCTGAGGTCAGGAGTTTGAGACCAGCCTGGCCAACATGGTGAAACCCTGTCTCTACTAAAAATACAAAAATCAGCCAGGTGTGGTGGCAGGCACCTGTAATCCCAGCTCCTCAGGAGGCTGAGGCAGGAGAATCACTTGAACCCAGAGGTGGAAGTTGCAGTGAGATCACGCCATTGCACTCCAGCTTGGGCAACAGAGTGAGATTCAGTCTCAAAAAAAAAATAAAAAGGAAAAATTAGCCAGGTGTGGTGGTGCATGCCTATAGTCCAAGATACTCAGGAGGCTGAGGTGGGAGGATCGATTGAGCCCAGGAGGTCCAAGCTGCAGTGAGCCGTGGTCAAGCCACTGCACTCCAGCCTGGGTGGCAGAGTACCCAGTCTCAAAAAAAAAAAAAAAGAAAAGAAAAAAGAAAAAACCCAATATTAATAATAATGGAAGCCAGAAGACAGAGGAATGACACATATACCAAGGGCTAAAAAGTCAACCAAGAAAATGTATATTCAGTGAAATTATCCTTCTAAATGAAGACAAAGACATTCAAATATGGAAAAAAAAAAACAAAAAAAAAATGAAGAGAATTCACTTCTAGCCAATCTTCCCTGCAAGAAAAAACTGGAAATGGTTAATATGTTGTGAATGATGGAATAAAAGATTTTTTTCCTCTAAAGGGCTTTACGAAACGTAAGTTTAATTCAGAAAATAATGACACCATATTGTTAGATTTATAACACATAGATCCCATATATATGTACATAAATAAATATGACAAAGTAGGTGGGAGCAAGTGGAGCTATATGGGAGCAATGTGGTTACGTTCCACTGGAATTCAGTCAGTGTTCACCTCAGTGAGTGTTCACTGTGCTGAGTTCAAGATGCATGTTGTAATCTCTAGAGGAATCACTAAAATAATAAAGCACACAGATAAAGTAGCAACAGAAGAACTAAAACATGTATTAGTCTGCTTGGGCTTCTGTAATAAAATACCACAGACTGGGTGGCTTACACAACAGAAGGTTATTTCTCGCAGTTCTGGAGACTGGCAAGTCCATCAAGATGCTGGCTGATGTGGGTCCTGGCTTGCAGACAGCAGCCTTCTCACTCTGTCTTCGTACGGCCTCTTTTGTGTGTGTGCAGAGAGTTAGTGAGCAAGCTCCCTGGTGTCTCTTGTTTTTCGAAAATTTATGATGATACAATTTCCTACCTTAACCATTTTCAGTGTACAGTTCACTGGTATTAAATACATTCCTAATGCTGTGCAACCATCACACCACCCATCTCTATAACTGTTTTCATTTTGTGAAAATGAAATTTTGTGAAACTCCCATTAAACGAGAGCTTCCCACCCCTCCATCCCACAGCCCCTGGCAGCCACCATCCTACTTTCCATCTTTAAGATTTTGACTGCCTCACACACATGGACTCACACAGCATTTGTTTCTGTGACTGGCTTATGCACTTAGCATAGCGTCCTCAATGTTCATCCACGCGGTAGCATGTGCCGGAGTTTCCTTCCATTTTAAGGCTGAATCATAGTCCATTGTATGGAGACACACATTTTGCCTATCCGTTCATCTGATGGACACTTAGGTGGCTCCCATGTTTTAGCCACTGTGAATAATGCTACTATGATCTTGGGTATACAAGCATCTCTTAGAGACCCTGCTTTCAGTTCTTTTGAGTATTGAATTGAAATGCAGGATCATCTGGGAATTGTGTTTTTAAGTTTTGGAGGAAGGGCCACACTGTTTTCCACAGAGGCCACACCATTTCACATTCTCACCAACAGTGCACATGCTTCCAATTCCTCCGTGTCCTTAACACTTGCTATTTTGGGTTTTTAAAAATGATTACAATAAACATTTATTTAAAGTAAAACATCTGCAGACCAAATAATTCTTAAGTTTGTCTCAGGTTTAACCATCTTCATAAAAATACTTTGAGGACAGCTGCATCCACAGACTTCAACTATGTGATTACTTCTTTGTCCATTTTCCTCTCTCGTTTTCTTTTCTTTCTTTCTTTTTTTTTTTTTTTTTTTTTTTGAGACAGGGTCTCACTCTGTCAACCAGTCTGGGGTGCAGTGGTATGATCACTGCTCACTGCAGCCTTGACCTCCCAGGCTCAGGCAATTCTCCCACCTCAGCATCCCCAGAAGCTGGGACCACAGGTGTACGCCACCAGCCTGGATAATTTTTTGTAGAGAGGGGGTTTTGCTCAGGCTGGTCTGGAACTCCTAGGCTCAGCTCCACCTCGGCCTCTCAGCTTCCCAAGTAGCTGGGACTACAGGTGTGTGCCACCACACCTGGCTAGTTTTGGCATTTTTAGTAGAAACAGGTTTCACCATGTTGGCCAGGCTGGTCTTGATGTCCTGACCTCAAGTGATCTGTCCGCTTCGGCTTCCCAAAGTGCTGGGATTACAGTCATCCATGCCTGGCCTGTTTCTAAGAGACAGGATCTTACTCTGTCATCCA
Source organism: Symphalangus syndactylus (assembly GCF_028878055.3). NCBI lineage: Eukaryota > Metazoa > Chordata > Mammalia > Primates > Hylobatidae > Symphalangus > Symphalangus syndactylus. The sequence goes on from NC_072438.2 coordinate 10,398,599, forward strand.
GGCTGGAGTGCAGGGATGCAATCATAGTTCAATGCAGCCTTGACCTCCTGAGCTCAAGCAATCCTGCCTCAGTGTTCCAGGTAGCTAGGACTACAGGTGCAATTTTTTTTTTGTATTTTTTTTTTTCTTATTTATTTTTTCACAGATCCTTGTGTTGAGGGCTGACTTTTCAATAGATCGCAGCAAGGGAGCTGCTCTGCTATGTATGAAACCCCAACCCAGAAGCAGGTCGTCTAAGAATGGTTTAGCGCCGGGTTCCCCACGAATGTGCGTTGCGTGACGGGTGAGTGGGCGGCCGCCTTTCTGGCTGCACCCCATTTCCCAGGACGAAGGGCACTCCGCACCGGACCCTGGTCCCGAGGTGCAATTTTTTAAATATATAGTAGCCATCCTAATGGGTGTGACACATTATCTTGCTGCTTTTTTTTTTTCTCTCTTGTAGATGAGGTCTTGCTATGTTGCCCAGGCTGGACTCCACCTCCTTGGCTCGAGCAGTCCTCCCACCTCAGCCTCCTGAATAGCTGGGACTACATGCATGAGCCACTATACCCAGCTCTTGCTATAGTTGTGATTTGCATTTCTCTAATGATGAATGATGAATATCTTTTCATGTGCTTATTGATCATTTGTGTACTTTGCCCATTCAAGTCATTTGCCGCCCTCCGCTTTTCTTTTTTCTGAGACAGGGTCTCACACTGTCACCCAGGCTGGAGTGCAGTGGCGCAATCTCTACTTACTGCAACCTTTGCCCCCAGGCTCAAGCAATTCGCCCACTTCAGCTTCCCGAGTAGCCAGGACTACAGTTGTGTGCCACCATGCCTAACTACTTTTTAAGTTTTTTTGTAGAGGTGGGGGTTTCACCATGTTGCCCAGGCTGGTCTGGAACTCCTGAGCTCAAGCGATCCTCTTGCCTCGGTCTCCCAAAGTGATGGGATGACAAGTGTGCACCACTGCGCCCAGGCTTTGCCCATTTTTGAATCAGGTTGTTCATTGTTAAGTTTTAGTTCTTTATGTATTCTGGATTGTAATCCCTTATTAGATACATAAGATTTGCAAATATTTTCTCTGATTCTGCAGGTTGCCTTTTTACTCTATTGATGGTACCTTTTGATGTGGAAAAATTTAAAATTTTCATGAGGTCAATTTGTTTAATTTTTTTGTTGTTGCCTGTGCTTTGGTATCATATCCAGGAAATCACTGCCACATCCAACATTGTGAACCTTTGGCTCTATGTTTTCTTCAGAGAGTTTTATATTTTATAGTTTTAGGTCCTTGATCCATTTTGAATTAACTTTTGCACATAGTGTTAGGCAGCAGTCCAACTTCACTATTCTGCAGGTGGATATCCAGTTTTCCCAACACCGTTTCTCGAAAAAACTGTCCTTTCCCCCACTGAATAGTGCCTTTCTCCATTGAATAGTGTGTTTTGTTTTGAGGACATGGATCTTATTGGATTAGGGCTAATTTAACTTTACCTCCTAAAGGTTCTAACTCAAAATACAGTCACATTGGAGGTTAGGGCTTCAACATACGAATTTTGGCGGGACTCAAATCAGTCTATAGCAAAATGGTATGATAAAAATATTTATTGCAAACAAAGGCAGTTAAGGAGATATCGATAAACTAAAAATCCTGTCATATATAAAACAAGAAACAGAAAGACAGCAGGCACAAATCCAACCACAAAAATTAATAATTATATTAAATATCAATGGACTAAACAATCAAATCAGAAGATATAGATTATAATAGATCAAAAAACAAGATCTAACCATATGTTGTCTATCAGAGGCACATCAGGGATTCAAAGACACAGGCAGGTTGAAAATAGAAGGATGGAAAAAGACATACCATGTGAACTATAACCAATATAAAAATTAAATGAAGAAAATTACACCGTAAAAAATAATGAAATACCTAGGGCCGGGGGTGATGGCTCACACCTGTAATCCCAGCACTTTGGAAGGCTGAGATGGATGAATGGCTTGAGGCCAGGAGATCGAGGCCAGCCTGGTCAACATGGTGAACCCCTTCTCTACTAAAATTACAAAAATTAGCCGGGTGTGGTGCTGCGCACCTGTAATTAATCCCAGTTACTTGGGAGGCTGAGGCACAAGAATTGCTTGAACCCAAGAGGTGGAGATTGCAGTGAGCTTAGATGGCACCACTGCACTCCAGCCTGGGCGACACAGTGAGACTCTGTCTCAAAAACAAACAAACAACACAAAAGAAATAGCTAAGTATAAGTCTATCAAGAAAGTACAAGGCCTGTACAGTGAAAATTACTGAGGATTCTTGAGAGAAACTAAAGAAGCTCTAATCAATGGAGAGACATAGCACACTATGGACTGAGACAGTTAAAACTGTGAAGATGGCAATTCTCCCCATACTGATGTAGAGATTCAGTCAAAATCAAAATCCTGGCAGACTTTCTTTGTAAAATTTGACACTATCCTAAAATTTACATGGAAATGAAGAGAACCTGGAATAGGCAAAATTATGTTGATAAATTAAGAAAAAGGTTAGAGGGCTATGCCATCTAATTCCAAAACTTACTGTAAAGCAAAAGTGACCAAGATATTGTGGTATTTGTGAAAGGAGAAAATATACTCATCGACAGGGTCCGGAAGAAAGCCCTCACTGGCCGTTCTGCTATTTATTCTCCAATGCCTCTGTCTCCTTTGTCCTTCTATTGTCTTGATTGTCTTTGGTTTAACACATGCTTTACAACGTCATTTAAAAATCCCTCTTGATTTTTCAGCTGTGTTTTTTAGAGTTATGTTTGCTGTGGTTGCTTTAAACAAGTCTAACTTTCTGCTCCACTGTTGCTCCATCTCCTCGCCCTTCCTTTGTGCTTATTATCCTCTATGTTATATCTATTTGTTATAACTCCAACAATACAGTGTTATAATTGTTGCTTCAATGTTATGTTTTGTAAGGTAATGAGAAGATAAAATAATTAACAATGCAGTGTCTTATTCTCATCCCATATTCACCATTCCCCATGCTCTTCATTCCTTCTAACAGATTGAAGTTACTGTGTGGCGTCAGCCTAAATGCCTTCCTTTACATTTCTTGTAGGGCAGGTCTATTAGCAATGAATTCTGTTTCTGTTACTCTGTGAATGTATTTAGTCTTCATTTTAAAATGTTAATTTCATCGGATACAGAATTCCTGGTTGAGGTTTTAAAAATGCATTTTGAACACGACCATATCTGGGAGGATTTTAGCAGAAAATACAAACCTCTGAACAAAATAGAAATCTATTAATCTGGCTGGATGCAATGGCTCACACCTGCAATCCTAGCACTTTGGGAGGCTGAGGCAGGTGGATTGCCTAAGCTCGGGAGTTTGAGACCATCCTGGGCAACATGACAAAACTCCATCTCTACTAAAAATACAAAAGAAATTAGCTAGGTGTGGTGGTGCATGCCTATAGTCCCAGCTACTTGGGAGGCTGAGGCACAAGAATCGCTTGAAACCGGGAGGCAGAGGTTGCAGTCAGCCAAGATTGCACCACTGCACTCCAGCCAGGGCAACAGAGCAAGATTCTGTCTCAAAAAAAAGGAAATCTATGAATCCATATTGTTATAAATTAGTGAATACATAGATATCTGAATTGGGTAAAAGAAAAAGCTGTTCTTTATAGTAGAATGACAATTAATACATATAAAAGGAACTGTGGAAATGGAAAAATTGCGATGAGGCAGTCATCAGGTGGCTGATTGTTGGGGGGTGAGGCCGGATGAGGAAAAAGGTATCAGTGTCATTTGGACTATCTCTCCACAAGACACTCATCCATTATGGGGGACATAGTGACTGCAGTGAGAAAGCCTGATAGATGCCTGTGTGGTCAGGTGACCAAGGTGAACATCCTCCTGGAGGAATCAGGTGACCAAGGCGAACACCCTCCTGGAGGAATCAGGACACCACGGTGAACACCCTCCTGGAGGAATCATGAGACCAAGGTGAACACCCTCCTGGAGGAATCAGGAGACCACGGTGAACATCCTCGTGGAGGAATCAATCAGGTGACTAAAGTTAACGTCCCTGTGGCAGAACAGGTCAACTCTGTGCTCTGATGTGATGTGCTAGGCAGAGCAGTAGCATTTCTGGGGGCATTCCTGCCAATAGAGGATGGCCTGGTCTCCGGGGGAAGTACCAGACAACCCAGGTTATCGGTCACCCTTCAGAATTTGAGGGCTTTATTCCTCGAAACTACTGAGGACAAGAAAAAGAAGCATGAAGAAATGTTCCAGTCCGGAGGAGAGAGAAGAGATGTTACAGCTGGATGTAGCTCATCTTTCCATGAGATTCTTGACCAGAGGAGAAGAGAAACTCTGTGGCGACAGCTGACGGGACGGTAGAGCTGTGTCAGCATAGACGCCTGGCCTGATTTGTGGGTGGTTTTGTAGGACTGTGCTGTGTCAGCGTGGATGCCTGGCCTGAGTTGCGGGTGGTTTTGTAGGACTGTGTTCTTGGTTTTTCGCGGTGCTAGGGCACCACATTGGTAACATGCTCAGTGGTTCAGAGAAATACCAATGATGACAGATTGGGAGCAAATTAACAAAATGTTAACATTTGGGGAATCTGGGCAAGGGAGATGTTGGAGTTTTTTTTTTTTTTAATACTGTTCTTACAATTTTTTCTGTGTGCTTGAAGTATTTTCAAAATAAATTATTTTTAAAAACTAAGTTGTTTTAAATACTGTTCTTACAATTTTTTCTGTGCTTGAAATATTTTCAAAATAAATTATTTTAAAAAACTAAGTTGGTTTTTAAAATACTATTCTTACAATTTTTTCTGTGTGCTTGAAGTATTTTCAAAATAAATTATTAAAAAAACTCATCTTACAACATACCTCAAGATAAACTCCAAAGAATTTGGAAGAAGGTAAACATTAAAAACTAGAAGAATTCTGTTCTGTGAAAGACAATGTCTAGAGAACAAAGGACAAGCCACAAAACGGAAGAAAATATTTTCAAGACACATATTTATCTGATAAGGAAATGTCATCCAAAAAAAAGACACACAAAAAAGAAATGTCATCCAAAATATACACAGGACTCTTAAAACTCAACAATAAGAAAACAAGCCAATTAAAAAATGGGCCAAATACCTTAACAGACACTTCAGCAAAGAAGACATGCAGATGAAAAATCAGCATAAGATGCTCCTAGTCATATGTTATCAACGAAATGCAAAATAAAACAGCAAGATACCACTACACACCTATCAGCTGGCCGAAATCCAGAACACTGACATCATCAAATGTGAGGATGTGGAGCAACAGGAACTCTCGTTTGTTGCTGGTGGGAATGCGAAAAGCTGCTGCTACTTTGGAAGGTAGTTTGGCAATTTCTTTCAAAACTGAACACCCTCTCACCATCTGATCCAGCATTCACACTCCTTAGTATTTACCCAAAGGAGCTGAAAATATGTCTACACAAAACCCTGGCACATGGACATCTATAGCAGCTTAATTCATAATTGCCTAAACTTGGAAGCAACCAAGATGCCCTTCAGTAGGTGAATGGATAAACTACGATATATCCAGATAATGGAATATTATTCAGTGACTAAAAAAATGAGCTAGCAAACCACGCGAAGAGATGGAGGAACCGTAAGTGCGTATTGCTAAGTGAAAGGAGTCAATCTGAGAAGCCACATACTGTATAATTCCAACTCCAGGATAGTCTGAAAAAGGGACCGTAAAAAGATCAGTGGCTGTCAAGGGTTGGTGGGAGGTGGGGGAAGGATGAACAGGTGGTGCACAGAGGATTTTTAGGGCATGGCACTATTCCATGTGCTGCTACGATGGGGGATACATGTCACTATATATTTGTTCAAACCCACAGAACATACACCACCCAGAGTGAACCCTAATGTAAACCATGGACTGGGGGTGATAATGATGTGTTCATGTCAGATCATCAGTTTTAACACATGGACTGCCCTGGTGGAGGATGAGGATGATCGGGGAGCTGTGCGTGTGTGGAGTCAGGGGGTATATGGGAAATCTGTACCTTTCTTTTTTTGAGACGGAGTCTCGCTCTGTTGCCCAAGCTGGAGTGCAGTGGCGCAATTTCGGCTCACTGCAAGCTCCGCCTCCTGGGTTCACGTCATTCTCCTGCCTCAGCCTCTCCAAGTAGCTGGGACTACAGGCGCCCGCCACCACGCCCGGCTAATTTTTTGTATTTTTTTTAGTAGAAACGGGGTTTCATCGTGGTCTCGATCTCCTGACCTCGTGATCCGCCCGCCTCGGCCTCCCAAAGTGCTGGGATTACAAGCGTGAGCCACCGCGCCCGGCCGAAATCTGTACCTTCCTTTCAATTTTTCTGTGAACCTAAAACTGCTCCAAGAAAAAGTTTTAAAAACCACCCAATTAGAAAAAAATGATTTAGGTATGTGAAAAAAACCTCCCTAAGCATGAGAACCTATAAAATAAAAGGGATAGTAACAATAGATATGAGTACATAAAAATATTAAGTCTCTAAAATTCAAAGGTCAAATATAAAATTACAAAGCAAATTGGGTAAAAGGTTAATATCCTGCACACTGAGGGCTTCCACATAAATGACAAAGGAATAAAGCAGATAATTCATAGAAAAACACAGAGGAATAAATTTAAAACACTCAGAATCATTAATAGTCACATAAATGCAAGTTAAAATGACTATTTCCTTTCAAATTGGCAAAGAGGAAACACAGCAGACACAGTGGGTGTTCTGAGCATGTCCAGGGTGCCCTCAGCCTGCTGGAACAGAAACAAGGCAGCCCTTTGTACCTCAGCATACATTGGAAGTGTTTAGACTTGGTGTGCTCCCCGTGCCTTCCAGAACTGAATGCTAGGGGAGGACAGACGTCTATGCAGAAACATGGTGAACCTCTGGAAACAACACACTCTCCAGGAACAGGGGGCTTAGACAAGGTCAACCATGGGATGAAACAGAAAGAAGCTGTGAGATGTGGCCTTGCAGGAAGATGCGGGAGACAGTGTGTGTGGGGAGATGGCCTGTGTGGGCTGAGGTCGATGTGTGCTGAGGGGTGAGGGAGGGATTCACTTTGAAAATGGACCAGCAATTCAAAGCCAATTACCAGGAAGCAAACCCAGTGACACTATTTTTGTCTAAAACCAAGAGGACATAGAACGCAAAGGAGCCAGTTATCTCCTGTGACTTGTTACACGGTCCTCAGGAGCTTCTCCCTGGAAGGACTCAAAAGCTGCACCATTTTGGTAAATATGTAGCCTCCCATGCACCTGGAGGAAGGACAACACCCCCTTGGGTGGGTTCTGATGGCTTTGATTAAACATGACCTTTCAGGGAATATATTTTAATTGATACGTGTATCGATCTGAGGTAAGGTTACAGGAAATTTTACTTACCCATGCGTCCATCTTGCGGCGGACTAATCATGGAGATTCTTGCAGGGCCGGCTGCTATCTCGGACTAAGAATGCAACAAGAAAACAATGGATAAAATTCTAATATTGCGGCTTACGAGATTCGGACTCCCACTGTCTGTTAGGAACACATTTCCCGGAACCCCATCTCCCTCATCTTTATCGCCCTCTGACAAGTTCCTGTCTAACTTGATTCTGTGTTCATCTCCCGACTCTGCCTGCTGGTGTCAGAGGGGGTGTGGGTGGGTATTACCTGTTTGATTCCCTCTGTTCCACCAGGGCCTAAAACAGTGAACGGATAAAGGGCTCTACTAGGAATTTTAGGTGAAAAAAACAAAGTTTGCGGCTGATGTTAGAAAATGTGAAATCCTGAGTAAATCATTCTTGGGTGCATAATTTTGTCACCTTGAAATGCAGATGCTGACGGACAGGGTGGAGCTAATGCTGCTCAGAGCTGTGTGTGCTGGGCCCTGCTCTGTGCCCACCCTTCACCCTATCCAGCAACCACGAGGCCGCTTCTGCCACCATCCCTCCTCCACCCACAGGAACCTGTGAACCCAGAGCTGCCAGCGCAGGTTCTGAGACTGGTAAGGGAGGCTGCTCTGCTCTGAGCCCCTGCTGCCTCTCAGTGCGACCTGGGGGCATGGCAAGGTGCTATTTCTAGTCGCTGCCCCTTTCTGGGCTCGCTCCTCTGGCTCTCCACTCACTGCTGGCATCTCCTGTTCCCAGGCTCCTTGCCTCACCCCACTGGTCCTCAGGCTCTGCCGTCATCAACTGTGCCCTGCCAAGACCTCTGTTGCCCACCTTCCTGGCTTTTGCCCCCGGCACAGCCACCCCACAGATCCTTTCATCCACAGGCCCTTCCAGTACACCATGGAAGCCCCTCTGTGTTCTCGTGGCCTCGCTACCAGCACAGGTGTGCCCTGCTCCAGGGACACTCTCTGCCACACCCTTGGCCCTGCCCTGCCAGTCCTCCACTCCTGCTCGCTGGCAAGACTCTAACCTTGGAAGGACGGACCGCCCTGCTTGGCACGGCCCTCTGAGCTGCCTGCAGGCCAGCTTTCTCATGGAGTTGTCCCCTGAGCACATTCGCCATCCACCTGAAGCTCATGACCTCACTCCTACCCCCAGGAAGACAGAACCTTGTGCAATCGGGAGCTGTTGTCTCTGTACCTTTAGCCTCTGCTTGCCATCCTGTGAACACCAGACATATTCCTGCCTCATCAGGACAGGCTCCAGGTACTTCCTTTCACCTGCCTGGAGTGCTGCTATGCCATCATTTCTGGATCCTTCCCATCCGCCAGGATGTCTTCAATATCACGTTCATCCTAAGAACCCCCGTGACATCACTGCCCCTTTGAACTACGTTCCATTTGCTGCTCCATTTAGAGAAAATCTCTGCAGAGTGTTCCAGTGCTGGTGTCTTTCCCCGTCCTGGTGCTGATTGACAGCTGTGAGTTACAGAAGAGAGCGGTGCAAACCTTTCTTGTCCATGGGCCATGGCAGACTTGGCTGGGCAAGACACTGGTTCCTGCCACGTGGGAGGGGCTGTGTACGCACCGGTGTGCTCACATCTGCATTTGGCTGCCTACACACGTTTGCTCTTTGGATTCTCCTTTAAACCAGTTTTCACATTTAACTGGTGTATTAGGCCATTCTTGCACTGCGATAAATACCAGAGACTGCGTAGTTCATAAAGAAAAGAGGTTTAACTGGCTCATGCTTCTGAGGGCCGTACAGGAAGCACGGCAACAGCTGCTTCTGGGGAGGCCTCAGGAGGCTACAATCAGGGTGGGAGGCCAAGGGCGGGCAGGCACATTGCAGGGCGAGCAGGCAAGAGACTGGGGGGCGGTGCCACATGCTTTTAACCTGCTAGATCTCATGAGAATCACCCACCATGGCAAAGACAGCACCAGCCATCAGGGATCTGCCCCCATGACCCAAACTTCTGCTACCAGGCCCCACCTCGAGCACTGGGGATTATAATTCCACATAAGATTCAGGCAGGGACAAATATCTAAACTATTATCAGCTGGTTTCCCTCATTAAGTCATAACTTTTTTTTTTTTTTTGAGACAAGGTTTCACTGTCGTCCAGGCTGGAGTGCAGTGGGGCAGTCACAGCTCACTGCAGCCTCAATCTCCCGGTGGTGATCCTCCCACCTCAGCTTCTCAGTAGCTGAGACTACAGGTGTGCACCACCATGCCCAGCTAATTTTTTGTAGAGATGGGGTCTTGCCATGTCGCCCAGGCTCAAGGGATCTGCCTGACTCAGCTCCCAAAGTGTTAGGATTACAGGCGTGAGGTACTGTGCCTGGCCAACTCATAAGTTGAAGGAAGTATGTGAATGGTATTCATTTTGTATTTGTGAGTATTATTTTACCTTTTCAAAAAGATGTTAATCCTGGTCAATTTTACATAATAGAAAATGCCGTGCTCATTTAAGGTTAACAGGCTTAACTTAGAAATTATCCCACCAAGCCCGATACCTTAGTCAACACTTCCATCTCCATGTGAAGGCAGACTCTCCCTCGCCTTCCCGGGCACCTTGTCCAGGAGGGTGGGGGCCTTAGGCTCTGCTTCCTCTCCTCCCCAGCGCCAGCAGCCTGAAGTCCCCAGGCCTGGAGCAGAAAGGGTGGAGGAGGAAGGAAAAGAACCAATGCCCTCTGGGCAGGCCCAGCTGTGCCCCAGGCGCTGTCATGGGATGGCGCTGGCTTTGCTTCTCCGAGTCCACCCAGTGAGAGACCCTTGCACTGTGGCCCTCCCTCTGACGAGTCTTTGGGGCAAGAACCCCACCAGGAGCACCCCCGATAATGCTCTTTCCCAGGCAGCCCTGGACAGTGTGGGAGGTTCACCTCGAGAGAGGCCTGCACACTGCTCTCTGCAGGCCAGAGTGAGACCTCAGTCTGCACAGGCAACAGGTGGTGTCCCAGAACCTCTGCTCAGGCTGAGGGTTACCAGAGCACCTCTCACTCTAGGCCATCATGTGGGGCAGGGAGGACGGGAGCTCTTTACAAAGGAACTGCTACACATATCCACTCCAGGGTGACCAGGCGTTTCAGGAGGTGAAAAGTTGGTTTTAGACACTTTCCTTGAAATTTGCATTCTAGTGTGGCACAGGGGTTGGCAAACTATGGCCTGCAGCCTGTTTTTGTTAGTGAAGTTTTATTAGAACACAGTCATGGTCATGCCTATTAGCTTCCGTACTTTCTATGGTTGCTTTTGCAATTCCATTACAGAGTTGAGTAGCTGTGATGGACTGTCTGGTCTGCAAAGTCCAATTACTATCTGGCCCTTTAAAAAAATGTGTGCCGGCTGGGCTGTAATCCCAGCACTTTGGGAGGCTGAGGTGGGCAGATCACGAGGTCAGGAGTTCGAGACCAGCCTGACCAATATGGTGAAACCACGTCTCTACTAAAAATACAAAAATTAGCCAGGCATGGTGACGCACGCCTGTAGTCCCAGCTACTCGGGAGGCTGAGGCAGGAGAATTCCTTGAACCCAGGAGGCGGAGGTTGCAGTGAGCCGAGATCTCGCCACTGCACTCCAGCCTATAGACAACAGAGTGAGACTCTGTCTCAAAAAAACAAACAAAAAACAAAAGACAATATGTGCCCATGTCTGGTCTTTGCCCCTCACTTAGGAACTTTGATTCATTACATTCTCGTTCCTCAGCAATAATTTCCAACAGTAGCACCAGGTGAAGTGCCAATCAATTTAGCCTGCCAGTCTTTTCTTTCTTTTTTCTTTAGAGACAGGGTCTCACTATGTTGCCCAGGCTGGTCTTAAACTCCTGGGCTCAAGTGATCCACCTGACTTGGCCTCCCAAAGTGCTGAGGTTACAGGCATGAGCCCGGCATGCCTGCTGCGTGCCAGTCTTCAGTATTCTCTATCCTCCTCAATTACTCAGATCCTAAGGAAAGGTAGAAAGCTGACCTGAGAGAACCAAGTTCTTCCTCCTTAAGCCGTGGGGACTTGGAGGCTGTGAGTTCATCCGTGAAACAAGGCCCTAGTGCACCAAAGGACAGCTGGAAGCAGGTGTCCGGCCTTGGGGGAGCCAAGGCAGGTGGTGGGGACCTACAGGGACCTGGGGGAGGGTTCCATAAGAGCTTCCAGAGGGGCCTGAGGGGGCGGGTGGGGTCCTCGGTGTGGGCCAGTTGTCTAGGGAGGAGGTGCACCCACGAGGAAGTGTGTCCCTCTGGAAGCACGGCTCCAGTGTTGCCGGTGGGTGTGGGCGTGGCCATGAGGATGGGGGAGGCGAGCTGGGCAGGGAGAGGACGCGTGTGCTTGACCCAACTGCCAAGGAACTGGAGTTTCTCTTTCACCGAAGCTGTGGCAGCTCTTCGTTCCCTACTGAATCCAGTTCCGCCTTCTTATCCCGACTCCAGGTTCCTCCATCATCTGGCCCCAAGTGTGATTACTCATGTCACAGGGCTGCTGGGACGACTGAGTTCATATCTATAAAGGACTCGGAACAGTGCTTGCCAATGAGCCACACTGTGTCGCACAACCGGAAGCAACACATAAATCAAATAAGCCAATAACTGGCACTGTGGAACACAGGCATTCACTGCCGCTAGAACCCACTCGGTTTTCCTGCCTTTGCTCCTTGGCCCCCTCCTGCCCCACAGGCTTCTCAAGTCCTGATCCCTCCCATGGGGTGCAGCTCACTCTGCCCTGAGTCCTTCCCAAACTGCCTCCTCTCTCCCGTTTCCGAGCTGCCTGGTGTGTGGCCGATGTGGTGCATCTGGCGCTGAGCTCTGCCCACCCGGGCAGACGACGGGAGAGCTGGGCCTGGACTCTCCCTGAGTTCTGGGCAGTTTCCTCTGGTCTTGCTTCTCTCCAGCTTGAAGTTGTTGCTTCCTGTTTCCCAGAGTCCTTAGCTTTTCTGACCCATTTCTTTTCCTGGGCTGACAAAGTTTACTGTTGTCTTCTTCAGCACTGTTTGTCACTTCATGAGACAGCAAGTGAAGGCAGGTAAAGTACAGGGCCACCAGCTTTGCTGCCGTTTCTCCTTGACACCAACAGAGACCGACAGGGACCAGCACAGGACCAACATGGGACCAGCAGAGGATCAACGCAGGATCAACACAGAACCAACATAGGACCAATACAGGGTCAACACAGGACCAACATAGGACCAATACAGATTCAACACAGGATCAACATAGGACCAACACAGGGTCAACACAAGACCAACATGGGACCAACACGGGACCAACATAGGGTCAACATAGGACCAACATGGGACCTGCACGGGAACAACGCAGGAACAACACAGGACCTGCGTGGGACCCTGCCACACTCCATCTGCATTTGCTTTTGTTTCTCCAGATGCAACTGCAGTCCCGGCCATTCAGGCAGAACAGGAGCGTTCTCATGACCCAGCTTGTAGCCACAGCCCACCCCTCTCACCCACGGGACCAGCACATGATGCGGGAGCCAGCACACAACGCAGGGGCGCTGTGCAAAGTCTGTCTACTGTTGCACGAGACGTTATGTTTTTCAGTACTGAGGAAAATGGGAAATGCCACATGTCTGGTATACAGAGGAACTCGGCAGGAGAGATGCACTTACTTTTCTAATCGGAGAAGGAGAGAGATCAACTTCCATCGACTCCAGTCTGTTAAACACATAGTGAAAGGCTTTGAGTGAGCCCAGGACTTACCTATAACGTCAGTTGAAATACACACATGACGAGACCATGAGTAAATGTCTAAATCTTCCTCTAGCTTTGTGCTGCAGCCAGAGTTTAGCCACTTAGGCATCTGATCACTGTCATTTTCCTCCCTCTTTAGGGCCACCTACCATCCGCACTGGGATGTAGCCTCTCCAGGACACAGAGGCTACTGGCTGGCCCACCCTGGCTGGGCTCTCCCTGGCATTCCACTCTTGCACCTCTGCACACTCGGCTTCTCCCTCCAGACCACCCCTTCTCTTCTCTCTGCCAACACCTGCCTGGAGCCTGCTGGACTAGGACGTTCTGAGAGTGGGATCCCGAATTGACTTCTGTTATCACTTGCGCCTGGCCACACATACCACACCGTGCACGCTCAGTACGCACTAGTTCCTTCATTTGCCAAAGGCAGACAGGAAAACATCGGATTCCTTTTGCGTTGGCCCCCTCCTAGCCCTGCCATCCTTATGGCTCGTGATCTCTGCGGAAAGAGGCTCACTCTTTTCCAACAGCTCCAGCAAGAGTCCCAGGGATGACTCCCATCAGTCCAGCCTGGCTGGAGTGAATTCTTCTAATTTTAGGTGGCCTCAACATTCATTTTGAAGACAGGTTTAACTTTCTCATACCAGAGGCAGGGTTCAGTCACCTTCAACAGTTTCCAGTTCTCCACCCGCCCCCAGTGTCTCAGTGTGGTCTATCCGGACACTTGCCTTCCAGTGGCCACCTCCCTGTGGGAGGGTGGACAAAACCCACTTGGCTGGCCCCGCTGACCCCTCACCCTTCATGGACGGTACAGATGTGCCACAGTGACGCCCTCAGTCACAGTGGGACCCCGTGGAGCTTGTGCCTGCCTGCTCTAAACCCACCAATTAAAACTCCCCACGGGAAACCTGCCTGGATGATGCCCTGAGCCCCAGTGAAGGTGCTGGCCCACGGGGCCCCCTCTCTGCCTGAGCCTTCTTTCCTGCCTCTTGCTACCTGTGGACAGAGCACTGTCCTCCCCACGCATGGCGCCCTCTCTGTCCAGGACCTGTAAGTAATAAATCTGAATGTGTTTCCTGTCACAGGGGTGGACTGAATTCGTGCCTTCCATCTGAAGAGCTAGGAGCTACCCCAGGCTGGGTTTTCTCTGGGACGCTGGAGGGAACATGAGGTTGGGCTCCCTGTGCCAGAGTGATGGCCAGGCAGGCATAGCCTGGAGATGGGGCAGACACAAGCCACAGGACATCTGCCAGTATGAACATTTCCTGTGTGAGGGACCCCCAGCCATGGGTTGGGTAATGGGTTCAGACCATCCCCCAGGTGAAAGAAGGATTCCATGAAAGGCACACCAGGTCAGCCCCTTAATTTCCTGTTAGGGCAGGGCTGTCAGCTGCCAGGCACTGGAATCTCAGTTGGTGGTGGGGTGGGGGGGGCACGCAGAACACTGGGTCACATGATCATTCCCAAACCAATCACTGTAGCTGCAGGGATGGAGTGCTCCGATTGGCCAGCCTGGATCACAGTTTGGGACCTGAGCCTCACAGGGATATGAAATAAGTACCAAAATGAGTTGATGTCCAGTCAATTGTCTGGATTAGCAAAATCTGGGGACTTGGAGAGCGGATGGGGTTGGGATGGGAAGGGAGGTGCAGAAGCAGAAAGACCTGCGGGTCCTGTGATTTCTGCGAGCGACCCACACACCTGTCGGGGGTTGATGAGTGAGGTGGCAGCAGGCATCCATGTGGTTTTGCTGGAAGAGTGATGAGGAAAATGCCAACGTCAGGGCACACAGTGTGATTTAGCAACATGCATCTCTATTTTGTTCTCTTTCTGGCATGATTTTACTTACTTGAAACTGAACTTTTTATTGTGCTGAAAGCTGTTTGTTGTGATGATCTCATACTAAATAAATGGAGAAAAGGTATTGAATTAAACCATAAAAACTGACTTCCCCCCAGGCCATTCCAACTGAAAGTGTAAGAAGGCTCTGAATCAGTGAAATGTTCTTACTGGGTTTGCAAAGGGCATTTCACATGAATTCAGCGTTCCCAAAGCGTTCTGTGAGTCCCGCGGCCCTGCTCCTCCCCAGTGCTGAAGCCAAGTGAACTCAACACCCCACTGCCATTTACATCACTGGCTCTTACAACTGCAACTGTCACTCAGCATATGGCCACCGCAGGTGTTAAAGGTGTGAAATTAAGACCTGACAACAGGAGCCACTAACGCACCAGCTTTGAAAGGCCACTAAGAGGCCAGCCATGGTGCCTCATGTCCATCATCCCAACACTTTGGGAGGCAGGGGTGGGAGGATTGCTTGAGTCCAGGAGTTGGAGGCTACAGTGAGCTGTGATTGTACCACTGCACTCCTGCTTGGGTGACAGAGCAAGAACTCGTCTCAAAAAAGGGAAAGGAAGGGGAAACGGAAGGGAAAGAAAAGAGAAAAGAAAGAAAAACAGGCTAGCAAGAGAAATATGGACAAGTTACTTGGTCATGTTTTCCGGTCTAGCAACCCTGGACTGATCTCCACGACGGCCGCCGGTAGCAGAGACCGCCTGCTGTGCCCCGCGACTCCCGGCCACAGAAGGCTGCTGCACCTGGGTCCTCTGCCTCACGGGGCCTGGTGGACATGCTGAGATGCACATGTAAGACTGAGGGAGCGTGTCTGTTTCTGCGGACACACTGAGGTGCATGACTGCAGATGAGGGGTGGGGCTGTCTCCTGGCACCGAGTGCCTGTTTGTGCTGGCTGGGTTTTGAGGTATGAACAGTCTGCCCTCAGCAGTTTCAGTTTGGGACCAAGCTAGCTACGAATAGGCAGTTGTGCAACAGCTCAACCACTCGGGCCTCTGCTCTGCAGTCACCTCCTAGAGCCTGCCCTGGCACTGCCCCTCAACCTCTTCACCCAGTCACTTACCCTGACAGCCTGTGTCCTGGCCTGACATACAAGCTCACTTTCTGCCTCCTCTCCCCCACACAGAAGCTCCCAGAGGACGGGCACTTGGCTTGTTTGGCTTACTCCGAATTGCCAGCCCCCAGAACAGCGCTGAGAATGCACCTGGTACTCAGTAAACACTGGCTGCCTTGCGTGGCTGACTGTGGTGAGTGGAAGTACCTGAGCCTTCTGCGTCTGGCAGGGCTGTGGCCTGGCTCCTCTGAAGGGCACTTGCTCCTGCTTCCAGACCACTCTAAAACACACTTTGTTTAGTGGGAGCAAGAGGACGATGACAAAAACAACAACAAAAGTGGGTGGCATGAACACCACCACAGTGAGGCTGGGCAAGACGGGGTTGGGGGCGCAGCGGTCTGGGGCGGGTCAGCCGGGCTGGCAGAGCACATGGGAATCCTCTCTCGAGGAAAATGCAGGCAATACCAGGTATGTAGAGAGTGGGATTGACCTGTGCAACCTCACCAGAGATCAGCAGAAATATACCTCCTCCAGCGAGAGTGGAAGAAAAGAGGGCAGATTTGGATTCCTGAGGATATCAGGTAAGGAAAATAAAAAGGCTGCCTGTGAAATGACTACATAAAAGATGAAGATGCAACAATGAGCAAGGACTATTTTCCAAATGGTGAAATGAGCAGGAATGTTCTAGAAATGTTAACTGTAATGGACAGAACAAAAATTCAATGGGGGCCGGGTGTGCTGGCTCACACCTGTAATCCTAGCACTTTGGGAGGCTGAGGTGGGCGGATGACCTGAGGTCAGGAGTTAGAGACCAGCCTGATCAACATGGTGAAGCCCCGTCTCTACTAAAAATACAAAAATTAGCCGAGCATGATGGTGCTGTAATCCCAGCTACTCAGGAGGCTGAGGCAAGACAATCGCTTGAACCCGGGAGGTGGAGGTTGCGGTGAGCTGAGATCGTGCCACTGCACTCCAGCCTGGGTGACAGAGCGAGACTCAGTCTCAAAAACAAACAAACAAACTCAGTGGGGTTCACTGGCGTAACTTGAAAATCAGGGAGCTGGAAGAAGCAACCTGTGTGGTTGTGACCAGGTGGCCTAAGATGACGGAGATCACAGCAGAGGCTGACGTGGAAGGCGGGGAGCTGCAGGCTGTGGCTGGGGATGCAGAGGGTACTACTTGAAAAGATAATGGGCAGGAATTTTACAGAATTGATGCAAAACGTGAATCCACAGAATGAAAGAAAATGGAAGGAGAAGGAGAAGCTGAAAGTTAATTCCATACTTTGATGCATTTTTTTTTTTTTTTTTTTTGAGAGATGGAGTTTTGCTCGTTACCCAGGCTGGAGTGCAATGGCATGATCTTGGCTCACCGCAACCTCCGCCTCCCGAGTCCAAGAGATTCTCCTGCCTCAGTCTCCTGAATAGCTGGGATTACAGGTGTGCACCACCACACCTGGCTAATTGTGTATTTTTTTTTTTAGTAGAGATGGGGTTTCTCCATGCTGGTCAGGTTGGACTCAAACTCCCGACCTCAGGTGATCTGCCCACCTTGGCCTCCCAAAGTGCTGGGATTACAGGTGTGAGCCACCGCGCCCAGCCTCTTTGATGCATTTTAAGTATCTGCCTTTCCTCTTGTGATGCTTTAAAGGAGGAATTCGCAAACGTTTCTGCAAAGGGCTAGCTAGTAAATGTAGGAGGCTTTGCTGTCCACATAAGGTCTCTGTTGCAATGCGTTTACAATCTTCTAAAAATGTAAAAGCCATGGTCAGCTTGGCGGCTACATGAAAATACATCGTGGCCGGGTGCAGTGGCTCACATCAGTCATTGCAGCACTTTGGGACGCTGAGGCAGAGGATCACTTGGGCTCAGGAGTCCAAGACTAGCCTGGGTAACATAGTGAGACCCCATCTCCACACAAAATAAAAAAATTCGCTGGGTGTGGTGGTGCGTGCCTGTGGTCCCAGCTACTTGGGAGGCAGAGGCAGCAGAATCACCTGAGCTTTGGGAGGTCGAGGTGTGAGCTGAGATCATGTCACTGCACTCCAGCCTGGGTGACAGAGAAAGACCCGGTCTCAAAAAAAAAAAAAAAAAAGCGAAGGAAAGGAAGGAGAAGAGAATACCTGCAGGCTGGATTTGGCCTGGAGTTTGCTTGCTGACACCTGGAACACACCCTTCACAACACAAGCCCATGGCAACTCTTAGAACCCAAAATAACGACAGGGGAAAGAATCCCTTTTCACCAGAGGCAATCAGAACCTCGTGTCAGGAGCAGCGCCATCAGCCAGTGTGACTGGCGTCCCCAGCTTCCCTCAGGCCCCAGGGCCCCAGTGAGGCCATGCCATGCTCAGCTTCCTGACACAGCAGGGAGGCGGGCACCTGCACACACGCTGGAGGCTCACCCACCCCTACACACACAGCCAATGGGAGGCAGACAGGGCTCCTGACTCCTCGACCTCCACGTTAGTATGCAGCCAGCAAACGGGGGCTTGTGACTATTCAGCACGTCTCGTAAAATCTAAGGCATCTCTGAGCGCAAGATGTGCCGCATCTGTGTATTACCATGGTAACTGAACTCTGGCCTGTTATTGACTCCAAGTTCCAGAAACACTGAATACAGTAAAACTGCATTCAGAACAGAGGCAATACGGCAAAGGCACGGATGAGCTAAAATGCACAAGAAAGGAGGGTTTCAAATGGCTAGATTTTCCAGATATTGAAATGTAATGCTTTAAGTCCCCATTTTGGTTAATCCTAGCAACTCTGGATGTTTCTTCCTAAGATGCATCACCCATTCACAGCAGTGCCTTTATACACAGAATGTGCCACATATATGTACCTTTTGCAAACGGCTGTGACTCCTGGCAGAAAGCAGGCTGCCAGGCTGCAGGTGGAGTCCCGCAGTCCCTGGCTGCAGAGCCACCCCGCCTGTGCTGGGTCACTCTGAGAGGCCAGGGCCACTTGCTGCTCTCCGAGGCCCCTCACACTGCCTCAGCAATCACTGGGGCACCTGCCCCAAGGGGAAACCATTCATCTCTTTTTCACTTTTTCTTTTTTGTCTCCCTTCTTCCCTTCGGTTTTCCCACAGCATTTGTGCTCTGACGAAAGTTTCTAGTAAATGAACGAGCTCTTCCCTCTGCATCTGCAGTCATCTTTCATTCTTGATCTTGGAGAGCCAGACGACCAATGCATGTGGCAGTTGCTGCCTGGACTGCGCACTCACGGGGGGTTGTGGAGGGCCTTACCTTTGTAGCTGTTCTATCTTCAGCACTGACTTCCTAAGGGATTCTTCCAACCTAGAAATCTAAACATAATTACACAACCTCTTGTTATCAGACAGGCTATGCTGAGTGACATTGTGACCCTCTAAATTTCTTAAACCCTGAATCAGAATGTGGCTTACTCTGCATGGAGTTGCCCTCACGCTGTTCATGAGTAAATCTGCCTGGAGTCCGGCCCATCAGATACTTAGGAAATCGGCCTTGGGGGCCCTGCAGAGCGAAGTCAAACTCAAGCCCCAGGGGACAAATTTCAGTGCTGCACCCCCCACAAGCCGGTAGGATGCAAATTCAGTGTCAGCCCTTCCAGGGGAGCACCCGGCCTCAAAGTCAGACACAAGCACCTTCCACACACGGCCACTGCCAGATCATCCCACAGCACAGCCTCTGCTGTCAGGCTGGAACCCCGCCCTGTGTGTGGGAGCTGCCAGACCCCGAGGGAGTGACTAGAGTCTAGGTTCCCACTGTCCAGTCTGTATTCATGGCTCATGCCCATCCTCGAGGTTTGCTGGGAGGATTAGGAGATAACATACACAAAATATCACAAAATCTGAGCCCAGGCTGGCTCCTGCAAGAAGCCTCCAGGCAGGGTTTTGGGTGGTTGCCAAGGAGCATGATGGGGCTGTGGTGGCCTGGGAGGGGTAGGGAAAAGAGGATGGCATGAGGGTGGCAGACAGGGGTGGGGGTGAGTGGATGGGGTGGGGGTGAGAGGATGGGGTGGGGTGACAGAGGATGGGGTGGGGTGAGAGAGGATGGGGTGGGGGTGGAAGGACAGGGGTGGGGGTGACAGGATGGAGTGGGGTGACAGGATGGGGTTGGGGACAGAGGATGGGGTAGGGGTGAGAGGATGGCATAGGGGTGGAAGGACAGGGGTGGGATGAGAGGATGGGGTGGAGGAGAAAGAATGGGGTGGGGGAGAGAGGAGAGGATGGGGTTGGGGAGAGAGGAGAGGATGGGGTGGGGGAGAGAGGATGGGGTGGGGGTGAGAGGATGGGGTGGGGGTGAGGGGATGGGGTGGGGGTGAGGGGATGGAGTGGGGGTGAGAGGATGGGGTGGGGGTGACAGGATAGGTGGGGGTACCAGGATGGGGTGAGGATGATAAGATGGGGTGGGGTGAAAGGGTGGGTGGGGGTGACAGGATGGGGTGAGAGTGAGAGAACCAAGGTTGGGGGGGTGACAGGATGAGGTGGGGGGCTCACAGGACAGGGGAGAGGCTGAAAGGACAGTGTGGGTGTGACAGGGGCAGGGAGTGGGTAATAGGATGGGGTAAAGGGGTGACAGAATGGGGTTGAGAGGTGACAGAATGTGGTGGGGGTATGATATGGTTTGGCTGTGTTCCCACCCAAGTCGCATCTCAAATTGTAATCCCATGTGTCAAGGGGAAGGATCTGGGGGACGTGACTGGATCATGCGGGTGGTTCCCCCATGCTGTTCTCATGACAGTGAGTTCTCACGAGATCTGATGGTTTAAAAGTGTTTGGCAGTTCCCCTCACCCCCTCTCCTGCTGCTATGTAAAATGTGCCTTGCTTCTCCTTTGGCTTCTGCCATGATTGTAAGTTTCCTGAGGCCTTCCCAGCCATGCAGAACTGTGAGTCAATTAAACCCCTTTCCTTTATAAATCACCCAGTCTCAGGTAGTTCTTTATAGCAGTGTGACAATGGATTAATATAGAAAATTGGTACCAGTAGAGTGGGGCACTGCTATAAATATACCTAAAAATGTGGAGGCAACTTTGGAACTGGGTAATGGGCAGAAGTTGCAACAATTTGGAGGGCTCAGAAAAAGACAGAAAGGTGTGAGGAAGTTTGCAACTTCCTAGAGATTTGTTGAATGGTTTTGACCAAAATGCTGATAGTGATATGGATGGTGAAGTTCAGGCTGAGGAGGTCTCAGATGGAGATGAGGAATTTATTGGGACTGGAGCAAAGGTCATTCTTGCTATGCTTTAGCAAAGAGACTGGAGGCATTTTGCTCCTGCCGTCAAGATCTGTGGAACTTTGAACTTGAAAGACATGATTTAGGGTATCTGGCAGAAGAAATTTCTAAGCAGCAAAGCATTCAAGATGTGACCTGGCTTTTTCTGAAAGCATACAGTCATGTACGTGTTCACAAAGAGATGATCTAAAATTGGTACTTATGTTTAAAAGGGAAGCAGAACATAAAAGTCTGAAAAAATTGCAGCGTGACCATGCAGTAGAAAAGAAAAACCCATTTTCTCGGGAGAAATTCAAGCTGGCTGCAGAAATGTGCATAAGTAACGAGGAGCCAGGACAGTGGAGAAAATGTCTCCAGGGCATGTGAGAGATCTTCACAGCAGCCCCTCCCATCATAGGCCCAGAGAAAAAAAAAGTAGTTTTATGGGCCGGGCCAAGGCCCCCCGCCCAACTCTCGTGCAGCCTCAGGACATGGCGCCCTGCATCCCAGCCGCTCTGGCTCCAGCCATGACTAAAAGGGTCCAAGGTACAATTTGGGCTACTGCTTCAGAGGGTGCAAACCCCAAGCATTGGCAGCTTCCACATGGTATTGGGCCTGCATGTGTGCAGAAGACAAGAGCTGAGGTTTGGGAACCTCCACCTAGATTTCAGAGGATGTATGGAAATGCCTGGATGTCCAGGCAGAAGTCTGCTGCAGAGGCAGAGCCCTCACGGAGAACCTCTGCTAGGGCAGTGCAGAAGGGAAATGTGCAGTGGTTGCTCCCACACAGAGTCCCAACTGGGGTGCTGCCTAGTGAAGCCATGAGAAGAGGGCCACTGTCCTCCAGACCCCAGAATGGTAGACTCACTGACAGCTTGCACTGTGCACCTAGAAAAGCTGCAGGCACTCAACCCCAGCCCAGAAAGCAGCCACTGGGGCTGTACCTTACAGAGCCACAGGGGTGGAGTTGCCCAAGGCCTTGGGAGCCCCCCTACCCTTGCATCAGCATGTCCTGGATGTAAGACATTGGGTAAAAGGATAAATTTAAGATTTAATGGCTGCCCTGCTGGGTTTTGGACTTGCATGGGGCCTGCAGCCCCTTTGTTTTGGTCAATTTCTCCCATTTGGAATGGGAACATTTACCCAATGCCTGTACTCCCATAGTATCTTGGAAGTAATTAATTTGTTTTTGATTCTACAAGCTCATAGGTGGAAGGAACTTGCCTTGTCTCAGATGAAATTTTGGGCTTGGACTTCTGAGTTTATGCTGGAATGAGTTAAAGCTTTGGGGGACTGCTGGGAATGTATGATTGTGTTTTGAAATGTGAGAAGGATATGAGATTTGGGAGGGGCTGGGGGTGGAATGATGTGGTTTGGCTCTGTGTCCTCACCCAAATCTCATTTTGAATCGCAATCCCCATGTGTCAAGGGAGGGATCTGGTGGGAAGTGACTGGATCATGGGGGCAGTTTCCCCCATGCAGTTCTCATGATAGTGAGTTCTCATGAAATCTGATGGTTTAAAAGTGTTTGGAAGTTCCCCTGCCCTCTCTCCTGCTGTTAATGTAAGATGTGCCTTGCTTCCCCTTTGCCTTCCGCCGTGACTGTAAGTTTCCTGAGGCCTTCCCAGTCATGCGGAACTGTGAGTCAATTCAGCCTCTTTCCTTTATAAATTACCGAATCTCAGATAGTTCTTTATAGCAGTGTGAAGACAGACTGATACAGGGTGACAAAACAGGGTGGGGGTGAGGGGTGACAGGATGGGATGGGGGTGACAGGACGGGATGGGGTGACAGGACAGGGTGGGGGTAGCAAGACAGCCTGAGTGGTGACAGGATGGGATAAGGGTGACAGAATGGGGTTGGGGTGACAGGACAGGGATGGGGTAACAGGATAGGGATGGGGTAACAGGATAAGGTGACAGGATGGGGTGAGGGGAGAGATGGGGGTGACAGGACAGGGCAAGGTGACAAGACAGGGTGGGGGTGACAGGATGGAAGGGGAGGCCAAGGGTGATCTGTCTGCTCCAGGTCTGGGTGTACATAGAATGTTCACGCACAGACAGGAGGCAGCAGGGTCACAAGCTGGCTTCCAGACTCGGGGAAGCGGCCCCAGGGTCCCTTGTCTTTAAAGCTGGGTTCCTGACTTTACCAACTACATAACCTTCAAAGTTTTTTAAAAAGGACTTGTGTTTTAAAATGGGATGGTTGAGCAGAGAAGCCTTCAAGCTGCCTCCCAAACTCCCAAAGCCCCAGTGTTGCCCCCGTGGCTGAGGGGATAAGTGTGGCCGGGCAGGGAGGCCCATGTGGTGCTGCACCCAAGGGGCTACTTGGTAACTACAGACAAGGGTTGGGCAAATAGGCTGCTCAGAAGGGGACAGTGACAACATCCCCATAGCTAGAAACACGCAGAGAAACAGATATTGCATCTAGCAGCCTGTCCCCTTTGAGAACAAGGTGTTAATTAACAAGACTGCCATTTAAATCTAAAGGTCAAAAAAATTCAAGTGGTGATGAATCAATTCAACTTACCTTTTCTCTGTAGAAGGCTAACAATCTCTTCCTGTGTTTTTCTTGAAATTCTAAAATCTGAAAAGATCATACGTTTCAGCTGCTAACACGGATGCACAGTCTGTGGCTGGAAGTTTTGTCGGGGGAGGAGGAGGCTGGAGGGACTCTCAGGACAGCTCACAGTGCTTGTCTTACGTGTGTCCTGCCCCCACAGATGCCCATGGCCAGTGCTTGCCCAGGGCAGACACCCCCCACGGGTGGGCAGAGAAAGCGTGAGTGCCAGCAGGCAGGGCCAAGGGCAAACACAGGGGAGGCTTAATGGGCACGACAGGAAAGTCTCCCCAGCAACCTGCTCCATTCAAGTTGCGAGTGGTGCTCCACCACGGCCAGCCACAGAGTGCTGTCCCTCTGATAACGGCCACTGGTTTGAGGAACGGCCTCCTGACCAAACAGTGCTGGACCAATGGCTGGGGCAGGTGGAAAGAGAGCTGGCACACAGAATGAGGCTAAGCGAGACCCACAGAGCTGGCAGATGCCTGGTGGGCCTGTCTGCACTCCCAGAGCCAGCCATGCCCTACACCAGCACCTTCCCGTGTACAGGAGCCCCGGGTTCCAAGCAAGCTGTCTAGACAGCTTGAACTGGGTTTCTGAGAGTACCAACATAAGGAGGAAAGAGAGGCCTGTGATTTCCTCAGAGGAAGAAAAGAGCTATTTCGTATGAGTTGAGTGTTCAGACAATGGTGCCTACCCTCTGGAAAGACCAGGCTGGAAGGGCGGACAGACAACAGGGCTAACTGTGGCTCCACTGGACTGAAAGTCGGCGTCCTCTAGCTCCATCCCCCACTTCACTCCACCTTGCCATCTGCGATGATAATACAAGCAGGTGGGAATGGCCTGTGCCTGCCCATGGCTCACTGGCCCGGTGCAAACACAGGGCAGGCTTCTTCCCTCCTGTGGAAAGGCAGGCCCAGCACATGCCAGGCCTTTGTTCCCAACCTCCTCCATGAGAGGCTGTTTCCAGAGGATGGGGCTGCACAGGGGCCCTCCTCCAGGACAGCAGGGATAGCAGCCTCGCGGTCTCCTGGCTGCTGTGTCCTCGGAGTGACTCGGAGCTCTAGGGTTGTCCCCTACTCGACAAGGGGACTGCGTCTCCACCAAGGAGGTAAGACGGTCCTGGTTGCTACCCCGTGGGCTACGAAGTGGAGTGGACAGAAAGACTCTGCAGGCTGCCCTGACCCCAGTTCTCGTGCACATCACAGGCCATGGCTAGGGCACCTTTCCCACCTTTGCCGACGCTTCGCAGGTCCTGCTGCCTGTCGGGGACACCTGCACATGCCCCTCAAAGTCACGCTCAATTCCGCCTGTGTGGGAAGCTTCTCCAAAGCACCCTCAGCAGGAACATTCCACCCTGCAGGCAAGGGCCTCTGCTCCTCAGCTTCACGTGTTCGTGGAGGAACCTACTGGCAGATGTGCCTCATCCCAACTGTGGGGGTGCCTGGTCTGGCTGTTCTTAGAGAAAGGCCTTCGGGAGATGAGGTCAGTCTGTGGCTGGCCCTGATTTGGCAGGGCAGGTGTGGCTGCAGCAAGGACTGGACTGCAGGGAAAGTCTCCAAGGGGACCTTGAGCAGCAGATAGGGTGAGTTCTACTGAGGGTGGAGCTGGGGAGCCTCATGTGAGCTTGGGGGGGCAGCCAAGGCCCACTTGTCCAGGTGTTGTGGGGTCTACACCAGCCTCCAGGGCTCCACTAGGGGGAGCCACACAGGCCTGCAGCCTCATGCCACCGCCGTGGTTTGTCTGGCCTGGACTCTGACCAATGTTGGGGCCCAGAGACTTGAGACACACTGGGTGTGGCCTCAGAAGAGGGTAGATTTTAATAATAAAACAAAGTTTAAAAGGGACAGTGAGTGTTTATCTTGCAGAGAATATGACTCTTGAACTGAGCCAGAGAAACACGTCAATGAAATCATTGCAAAACTCCAGGGCTGCGATGGTCACAGAGGCTGTGCTGGGCCAGGTCAGCCCAGGGTCGCAAGGAAGAGCTGCCCGGTGCTCACGCATGCTTTGCCCACATCCTGCGAACTGGGAGACTGTGAAGGCCTGAGTCAAGGCAGTCGGGGGAGAGTGCAGGTCACTCACGTGGACTCTCGCCAAGAGGCCAGGAGAGGCAGCTGCCTGGTCTGGAGCACACTTCTCACTCTTCAGTTCAATACCGGTTCTCCTCCATGGAGTGGCCTGTGCCTGCATTCGTCAACAGGAGCTCCCGACTACGCCAGGACCAGGGTCTGCATGCTCAGTGCTGACGAAGCCTGTGGTAGGGCAGAGGCTGGGTGGATGGAATGGATCTTAGAGGATTATTGAGAAGAGGAAGATGTTTAATTGTTACTAGACTAGGAAGGGGACCGGGGCAGGCAGTGGCTGAGGTGGTTTGTTGACGATGTCCCAGGGAAGGCCCCGAGGCCTGAGCCTTGGTGCTCAAGAGTTTTGGTCTTGGGCCAGTTTTGCATTCTTTTTTTTTTTTTTTGAGACGGAGTCTCGCTCTGTCGCCCAGGCTGGAGTGCAGTGGCGCAATCTCAGCTCACTGCAAGCTCCGCCTCCCGGGTTCACGCCGTTCTCCTGCCTCAGCCTCTCCGAGTAGCTGGGATTACAGGCATCTGCCACCACGCCCGGCTAATTTTTTGTATTTTTTAGTAGAGACGGGGTTTCACCGTGGTCTCGATCTCCTGACCTCGTGATCCGCCCGCCTCGGCCTCCCAAAGTGCTGGGATTACAAGCGTGAGCCACCGCGCCCGGCCAGTTTTGCATTCTTAAAAGTTACTGAGGGCCCCAGAGAGCTTTGCTTATGTGGGTTTTATCTGTCGATATTTACCCTATTAGAAATTAAGACTCAGACAAATGTAAAAGTATTTATTAATTCATTTAAAAATAACAATAAATCCATTATGTGTTAACATATTGTAACAAATATTCCAATATTTATGTTACGTTGATATTAGAGCATAAATATTACAATACCACGTCACGTCACGTAGCTGCAGGAGAATTCCACCCTGTGCCTGTGGTGCTCACCTCCGTAGTGTCACTGACAAACAGTGGGGCCATGAGGTCACTGGGCAGAGCCTGCGCTGCCCAGGCTGGAGCCAGCCGTCTCCACGGTCCATGCCTAAAGCCTGAGAGGCACGAGAGGCAGAGCAGACAGGTGGCTGGAGGGGCTGGCCGGGTCTGCTGGGTCTTCTCTCCTGAGACAGCACCCGGCCTCTGCAGCACTTGGCAGAACTACCCTGGAGCGCGCAGCCTGTGGCTCTGATGTCTGTGATAACATACGTGTTTTATGAACTCAAGTGACTTCTGGCCCCAAGGGGACTTGGCTTGAATGAGGGTCCTGCTGGGATGGAGCAGGGTGAGGGGCGAGGTGTGTCCTGGATGGTGTTTCCATGGGACTCTGGCTGGCTCTGGGACTGCCGGCACCCTGGTCTGGGTGCCCGTGTTGTGCTGACCCAGTGTTCTCGGGGACCTCTGGCTGCTGCTTGGCTTCCATGGGTTGAGCCTCTGGGCACCTCCCTGGAGGATGTGGCTGGGCATAACTTGAGACAGGAACAGCCTCGGACAGCCTGAGATACTGTGGGTGATTCAGGCTGTTTCAGAAGCAAGGAAGCTTGCTGCAGTGGGACAATCTCCCAGAGGAGGACAGTCTTGGCGACCTGGCTGACCACAGCCTGAAGGCACAAGCCCACGAAGGAGAGTGACATGCGGGGGTCCATCCTCAGTCTCCTGCTTCACATCCTGGCTGCCCCCACTAGGCCTCTTTCCCCACAAGGCAGGTGGGGCGGCCAACGGTGAGACCTGCACTCTTCACAGAAGAGGGAAAGGAAGTGCGGGGCGGGGGCCAGGGGAAGGATCCCTTCCTCTTCTGGCAGCTCTCCCCCAGACTGGTGGACTGCAGCTGTCCAGTGACATCCAAGGAGGCCAGAAGTGCCACTCAGCATGTGGGGGTGGGCACAGAGGACAATGACCTGCGTCAGAAGCTGGGGGTGGGGGAGGCTTGCAGTGGAGGCACGTGCTGACTGGGAGGAGGGTCAGGAAGAAACAGATAGAGAATGGACAAGCCACAACAGAGAGGACTGGCACAGCAGCTGGCAAAAGCTGCCAGGGGAGGGGACCAGGGAGCCAACACTGCCACGGCAGGGGCTCAGCTGCCAGGAGGGGGGCCCACGGAGCCAGGATTGCCATGCAGGGTTCAGCAGGGTTCAGCAGGGATCGGAGGCCTGGCAGGCAAAAGGCCCCAGGCGACTGTCAGGGAAGGACAGTGTCAAGAAGAAACCTGCTGCCCTGAACCCAGAGAGCCCTGATCTGGTGGGAAGGGCTCTCAAACCTGAGATTCTAAGGTGTGATTAAGGGGAAGGGGCATCTTGCGCAAAGGACCGCAGAGCTGAGACCACTTTGTCTCAATGTGACACCAAAAGCAAAAACAACAATAAAATAGACCAAATGGACATTGTCAAAATCAGAACCTTTTGTATGTAAATGTTTCACCATTAAGAAAGTAAAAATTCAACCCACAGAAATATTTTGGCAGAAAATATTTGCTGATCAAATATCTTCAAAGGAACTTGCCTCCAGAACACAGAAAACACATGGTCTCGGGATAATGCACCTGGCTCATCACGGAACCAAGCGCACCCCCCAGCTCCATGGTCTCAGGATGGTGCACCTGGCTCATCACGGAACCAAGCGCACCCCCCACAGCTCCATGGTCTCAGGATAATGCACCTGGCTCATCACTGAACCAAGCCACACCCCCCACAGCTCACCTGGGAAGTTTCCCTGGAGTACTTCTTACACAGACTGTCTATGCTCATGAAGAACGCCTGGATATCTGCATCGGTCTGAAAGAGAAAGAAATGACTCTACATTTATTGCGTCTAATAAATGCTTCTGGCCACCAGTTAAAAACTGTACTTCCAGACCTCGAATCAGCTGTAGATGACTCAAGTGGCCAGTACATTGTGAATGGCCTCTCAGGGGCCCTGCCAGGGACAGCCTCAATCAGCAGGAGAGCCCCATGTCCTGGCCGCTTCCCTCTAAGGGCTGTGCTGGGCAGTGGTGAGGGCTGGGACGCAGAGCAGCCTGCCTGGCAAAGATATGCTCCCTCCTCAAAAGGGTCTTAGTGAAGGCAGAAGGTCACTATGAATGAAGGCCTCCGGCCCAGCCTACTGCAGCATGGAGACATACTAAAATCAGAAGGATGATATAAGCTGACAAGCGTTAAGTCACCACCATGTAGTCACAAGTACATGTCGAGTTATTTAAAAAGCAAGTGTAAGGACCTTAAGAAAGGATGCAGGTTTAAGAAACAGCATCTAGTAGGCTGGGCGCGGTGGCTCACACCTGTAATCCCAGCACTTTGGGAGGCCGAGGCAGGCGGATCATGAGGTCAGGAGATCGAGACCATCCTGCCTAACACGGTGAAACCCCGTCTCCACTAAAAATACAAAAAAATTAGCCAGGTATGCTGACAGGCACCTGTAGTCCCAGCTACTCGGGAGGCTGAGGCAGGAGAATGGCCTGAACCCGGGAAGGTGGAGCTTGCAGTGAGCCGAGATGGCACCACTGCACTCCAGCCTGGGTGACACAGTGAGACTCCGTCTCACAAAAAAAAAAAAAGAAAGAAACAGCATTTGGTTACAAGCCCTCATGCAGACGCTCCCAACTTCCTTCTCAAGTGCCCCCAGGATGCCCTGCCTCGCCTCCCCACACCCCTGACCTTCCCTCACTTTCCCTACCCAGGACCATGTTAGCACAAAACACTAGGCGACAGCTGTCCTAGGTATGGAGCTGCCCTGAGCCAGAATCACCTGAGCACTCCAAAGAAAAGGGGTTCACGCCTGTAATCCCAGCAATTTGGGAGACTAAGGTGGGCAGATCGCTTGAGGTCAGGAGTTCAAGACCAGCCTGGCCAACATGGTGAAACTCCATCTCTATCAAAAATACAAAAGTTACCTGGGCATGATGGCAGGTGCCTGTAATCCCAGCTACTTGCGAGGCTGAGGCAGAAGAATTGCTTGAACCTGGGAGGTGGAGGTTGCAGTGAGCCAAGATCGTGCCACTGCACTCCAGCCCGGGCAACAGAGCAAAGCTCCATCTCAAAAAACAAACAAACAAACAAAAAACAAAACACCAACATCCAAAACCAAAAACAAAGAAAGGGACAAACACCAGAATGACAAGATGTAAGAAGAACCTCGTGCCTCCTCCCATTTTGTGGTTCAGGATGGTGAGTGCATAGAGGGTCAAGACGGTCATCTGAGCCCATCCACCTACCTACCAGTGGCTCCCCAAATCCCACTGAAATGATAGTAAAATTTAGGAAAAAATACTCTATTTGTGGTAGAAAACAGGAAATGGTATCTTGAATCGACCAGACTGAAGAATTCTAGAAGACAGAGTATAGACTGGCTTGGATCAGGATTAAGGCACCAGCTCCAACGCCCGGGGCAGGTGCAGACGAAGAGGTCCTGGAATCCACTCCAGAATCCACTCCCAGGCGCCCAGAGGCAGAGGCCAAGCAGAGCATCCCGGAAGTGAGCTCCTCTGTAACAGGGGGACTCAGACCCAACAGAGGGGAGACCTGGCTCTGGCTCGGATGGGGTAGGATAACACCCTGCCATACACACCAAACTGTAAAGGCACAAGCAGTATGTCCAATGCGACAGGCGTCAGGAGCTCAGAGTCTGGCCTAAATTTTCCAGAGAAGAGGAAAATAAAAACAATTTACAACTTGTTTTATGAAACCAGGATAGACCTGATTTACCAAAATGTGAAAAGGGCATTACAACAAAAAAAATTTACAGGTCCAGCTCTCATATGAACACAGGTGCGAAAAACCCCATGCAAAATAGTAGCAAACTGAATTTACTTACATATACAAGCTACCTTATATCACTACAAAGTTGAATTTGTTCCAGAATCTAATGTGGGTTTCAAATTCTAAAAATAAATGCAACTCACCACATTAACAAAATAAATGAGAATAATTAAATGATAATCTCGACAGCTATAGAATAAGCTAATAAAATAGTTATAGTCAATAATCATAGAAAAAGTAACAAAATTCAATACCATTCATGATGATTAAAACAAAACCTTAGCAAAAACTTGATGCACATATAATACTTGATGAAATACTGGAAGCTTGACCCTGAAATTAGGAAAATGACGAGGGCACCAGCTAATGCCACCATTTCTCCTCAGCACTGTGATGGAGGTCCCAGCCAATGCCGTAAAACAAGGAAGCACATAAGGATTAGAAAGAGAGATCTAAAGCATCCTTATTCAATGATAACATGTTGGCATATGTAAACGTTCTAGCAGAATCTACACATAAACCAACAGAGTTATCAAGTAAATTCTGCAAGGTCACTAGTGACAGTTAAGAAAATCAATTGCATCTTTATATACTAGCAATAAGCACTTGAGATAAAATTTTAAAACTACAATAGTAGCAGTCCAAATCATTAAATACCTAAGAAAAATACTAACACTGATGCACAAAGCCCCCCTAAAGAACAGGAAGTCCACAATAAAAATCCCAGCAGGATTCTGTGTCTGTGGAAATTGATGATTTGCCTCCAAAATTTATGCGGACATAAGAAGATGAATGTAGGCCAACTGGTGTATCAGACAATCCCCAAATCTCAATGGCTTATTGTGGGGACGCTTGTTTCTTGCCCAAGCAATAGTTCAAGACCAGGCTCGGTGGGTGGCCTTCCACACAGGCCCTGGGCTCAGGTCACTCCGCCCCCAGCAGCTCTGCCCTGCTCTCCTGGGCTTCTATGGTGACGGAAGGGCGGTGGAGGGCTGTCCAGGAGGCTGTTTTTATGGGCCAGGCCTGGAAGTGGTCTTCATTGTTCCTGCTTGCATTTCAGCATGGGAAGGTAGGTGGGGAGAATGAGTACAGCCAGGTGGGTGCCCAGGAAGAAAGGGAGCAGGTGTGGCGATGACTGCCCAGCCTGGCCCGGTCTGCCATTCTGGTCACTGGTATCCAGGTCACTCCTCCCCTAGACAGAAAGTCACTTCCCGAGAGCGGAGTGCCCCCACCACCACTGTCACTGGCCCAGCTCAGATGCTGGGGCAGCAGATGGCCCCTTCCTTCGGGTCCCTATTTGGCCTGCAATCTATGAGCTAGAAAGACAATGAACATGTCTGCATCCTCGCCATGACCTGACGTCTAATGGGGGCACGGGGCAGGACAGCTGAGAAACACTCCCCACCACACCAAGGGAGAAGGAAGAACACAGGTGCACGACATGAGGCGTTTGAGGACAGGTGCTGGGGGCTCCTCCCCCCGGGAGAGCCTGGGCTGGACTGCAGCTCTGCCTTCTGGGGGAGCGCTCTTGTCTGCTGTCTCCAGGCCCTGGTTCTGCCTGCTGGGGTTCCCATCAAGTGAAGTGAGGCAGAAGTGCTGCCTCAGCTTTCAGGGCCTTCACCCTCGAGACTTACCTCTTACCACTCGGAGTTCAAAAGCAACTGGCATGTCCGTGACTGTGGGGCATCCTCGTCCTTCATTTCCTTACTGTAGCTACTCCTTTCCACGTGTGTGTGTAAAAACCGGCCTGGTCTAGCTTACACTCTCCCTCCTCAAGGAGGCAGATGCAGGGGGAGCACAGCCCCTGCTCTGCTCCACGCTCACCAGAGTCTCCCTTCCTGGCGGCCCGGCCACCCACCACATCCCCAGGCATTGGCTTCAGTCTAGCCTGCTCCCTGGCCATCCACCACCCAACCAATACGGTGGTGCCCTATTTTGTGCGTTCAATCGTAATGGGGCATTTTAATGACAAACAAATCAATATATAAAGATATCTCAGGTGGTGACACAGACTGCGAAGCAGAATAATCCAGGTCAAGGAACACAGCGTCAGAGGGTCACTTTTACACGGTGGTGTCTGTCACAATCAGGTCTGGGGAAGTCCACTCACAATGTGTTTTGTTTTAAAGAAAAAACAACATGAGAACAGAAACCATCAGAGGGTACTGCACTAAGCGAGGATAAGAACTGGTCTGTGAAAGTGATTTCACCGAAGTGCTCACACACGGATGCACCCACGTGCAAGTGCACACGCTGCCATAGTATAAAGCGTCCTTTGTACCGTACGTCAGGGTCAAAGAAGCCAGTATGGCCCAGAGCTGTTGGTGATGTCTCCTCACATTCCATAGAGACCTTAAAGCTGTGGGGGATGGAGCCTGTGGCCATCTGAGAGGACGTTCCAGTCAGAGGGAACAGGAGAGCCAGGCACTGAGGCGGAAGACCCTGGCTCCTGGAGAGGCTGCAGGCCAGGGTTGCTGCCTGGGGACCACGAGGCTGCCAGAGGCCAGACCACAGGGCCTACGCGCATGGGGGGCTTTGGCGCTTACTCCTGGAAAGTTGGGATGCATTTAAACAGATCCCTCTGGCTGCAGGGTGAAGAGGCTCTAGGAAGCCAGAGTGAGAGGAGGAGGAACCAGCAGCTCCTATTGGGGTGAAGCAACAGGGAAGGGAAGACCAGCATTCGGAAGAGACTGTAGAAGAAAGAGCCCACACAGTCTGTGATGGTTTAGAGAAAGAGAAGCAGGAATAACTTCCATATTTTAAACAATTTTACTTACACACACACGCACAGACACACAGACATATACTCACTCAAGACACAGATAAAAGAACACACGCCTTTTTAAACACCCATCAAATATGAACAATTACCGTGTATTAAACCACAGTGAAAATCCTGATAATTAAAAAACCCATATAGCCATGTTCTCCCTTCAGAATGCCATAGGACTAAAAATTAACGATGAAAATGGCAGGGAGCTAAAATCTAACCACTTAGAAACTAAAGCATATCCTTTCAAATAATTCTTGAGTTAAAAAAATAAAAAGACAGATTAGAGATTATTTAGAAATGAGAGAAAAGCAGTACTCAAAATGATACAGAATAGCAGTGCACAGAAAGACACGGATGGTCTTAAATATTCTTACTAGGAAACAAGAAAGTAAGTAAATGACCTGAACATTCCACCCAAGCTAGAGAAAGGCTTAGGGCTCACCAGTCTCCAGCCCGACCATGTGACAGGGCTTAGGGCGAGGGTGCTGTGTGAGGTGCAGAAGCAGGCAGGCACTGAGCCTCTAAGCTGCCACACGTGTGGAGGAAAAGAAAGTATTTTCTGTTGAAAGTGTAAACATTTACATCTTTTGCCCTTGCTTTTTCATCACTTCAGGAATTTATGCCACAGAAATATTCTTACAAGTGTGGAGAGATACTGGTTAAAAATGTTCACTGGAAGGTTGTTTGAAACAGCAAAAAAACTGAAAAAATCCAAAGGCTCACTGATAGGAAAATACTAAAATATAATGCAGTCATTTTAAGAGTGAGTGTGCCCAAAATATAATGTCAACTGAGAAGATACCATTTTTTTTTTTTTTTTGAGACAGAGTCTTGCTCTGTCGCCCAGTCTGGAGTGCAGTGGCGTGACCTCGGCTCACTGCAGCCTCTGTCTCCTGGGTTCAAGTGATTTTCCTGTCTCAGCCTCCCGAGTAGCTGGGACTACAGGTGCCCGCCATCATGCCCGGCTAATTTTTTGTATTTTTAGTAGAGATGGGGTTTTACCATGTTAGCCAGGATGGTCTCGATCTCCTGACCTCATGATCCGCCTGCCTTGGCCTCCCAAAGTGCTGGGATTACAGGCGTGAGCCACTGCGCCTGGCCGAGAAGACATCATTTTTATGAAAAGGTAAATCACAATAACACACATAGAACAGGTACCAAACTCCTGGTCACTGTTATCTCTGGGAAACAGGATCTGGGGACTTGCACTTTTTTTTTTTTTTTTTTTTTTGAGATGGAGTCTCGTTCAGTCGCCCAGGCTGGAGTGCAGTGGCACAATCTCACTGCAAGCTCCGCCTCCCGGGCTCAAGCCATTCTCCTGCCTTAGCCTCCTGAGTAGCTGGGACTACACGCGCCCACCACCACGCCCGGCTAATTTTTTGTATTTTTAGTAGAGACGGGGTTTCACCGAGTTGGCAAGGATGGTCTCGATCTCCTGACCTCGTGATCCGCCCGTCTCGGCCTCCCAAAGTGCTGGGATTACAGGCGTGAGCCACCGCGCCCGGTGGGACTTACACATTTGCCATTATAATTTTCCGTACTTTATGAATGTTGTGTAACTTTGTATTATGTTTGTAATCAGAGAAAAACAACTATTATATTTAAATCATCAGACCAAATGCACATTTTGGAGATCAGGCAGAGAAAAGACCAATCATTTGTTTATACCAATAACGAGTTGAACTGAATATTTTATAGAGAGAACAAAGGCATTGTTTTAAGCCTTCAGCAGTAATTGATTTTAAACTTACATTATGAACAACACTCTTAATTATATATGACCCCTATACAAATCCAAACTCTATCACCCTCTTAAGGTGCTTGTATTGTGCTGCAGAAATCTATTTAACCCACTTTCATTTCCAGGAACACAGCACGATTCAACAACCCAGGAATAAGGTCAATCTATAGCTAAGAAAGTTTTAAAAATTAAGTTTTAAAAACTAAATCCTAACTGCATTTTGATTACTCAGATATCTTTGTTAACGTAGCAAAGTAACTGAAAATTTTAGACACCACAAATGACTAAAAATTAAATATCAAATTTAAAAGGAAAGATGACTGTGATTAAGATACAGATACTACAGATTTCAACTTACATGTTTTGAAAGTAAAACTGTACGACAAGGAGCTTTACAAATCAAGCATTCATTCTTTGTACCTATAAAATAAAAATAGGCTTTATTATATTAGCCTGACTACTGCTTTTAAATATGTATACATGCAGACTTTACAACGTTTCTTCAAGAAATAGGCAGGATTGTATCACTTACAGGTTTTCATGTTCTGACAGGATGAGGCTGTGGGTACCAGTACAGTTGGAAGGATTTATAGAACTAACATCCTTTTCCCCTCCTTTACAAATATGCACAAAAACAGTGACCATAAAGATCAACAACATTTAAGGCTAAGTCTATCCCAGGTATTTATTACAATTAGGCTTTTTTAAAATTAAAATTAAAAAAATTTTTTTGAGACAAGGTCTTGCTCTGTTGCCCAGGCTGATCTGCAAGTGGCATGATCACAGCTCACTGCAGCCTTGACCCCCCCAGGCTCAACAGTCTTCCCTTCTCAGCCTCCCTGAGTAGCTAGGACCACAGACGTGTGCCGCCACAGCCAGATAATTTTTAGATTTTTTTGCAGAGGCAGGGTCTCACTATGTTGCCCACGCTGGGCTCAAACAATCCTCCCACCTCAGCCTCCCAAAATGCTGGGATTGCAGGCGTGAGCCACTGTGCCTGGCCATAATTAGCTTTTTTTTTTTTTTTTTTTTTTTTTTTTTTTGAGACAGAGTTTTACTCTGTCACCCAGGCGGGAGTGTAATGACACGATCTTGGCTCACTGCAACCTCCACCTCCTGGGTTCAAGTGATTCTCATGCCTCAGCGTCCCAAGTGACTGGGTGTACAGGCGCCTGCCACCACACCCGGCTAATTTTTGTATTTTTAGTAGAGACAGTGTTTTGCCATGCTGGCCAGGCTGGTCTTGAACTCCTGAACTCAGGTGATCCGCCCGCATCGGTCTCTCAAAGTGCTGGGATTATAGGCATGAGCCACCATGCCCAGCCCATGATTAGGCTTTATAGTGATATCTTAATCTAAAATTTTTAACTATTCAAAATGAATCTCAAGCTTGATTTTCTCACTAGTCAACTTGGAGCCCAGGGCTGACCAGGCACTATGAGCCTTCATGCTCCTATTGTTCCAGGGAGGACACCAGGCCCAAACCTGAACAAGCCCACATGGGGCTGTTCAAACCAGGGCCCTCATATCATCTACTCTGAAGAAGCCCTGGCTCATGACCTACCTCAATTTCTCTGCCCTCTCCTCTAGACTGACCCACCACAGAACAACCCACTTCACGCTACCTCCTTCCTTTCTGCCTTGGAGGCAGCATCTCTGCCAGCCCAAGCCCAAGCTTTCACTTGTATATCCACACTCACCTCAGTGTCCGCAGCTCCCAGCACACAGAATGGTGTCCTACTGTGGAGTGAGGGGTCCCCTTCTAACAGCCTCCAGAATTGTCTCCTTTCCTCTCTTCTTCAAGTTGCCCTCAGCTAAAAACATCTACCCTTGACAGTAGGTCCCCTCCCTTCTAGCTCTTTAGGTGCAAATTCTGGAGCAAGAAAATTCCTCTTATGCACCATCACAGCCAGGAGTCATGCAGTAAAAGATTAACAGAGCCGACTCATAAAAATCGAAAAGTTCTTACAAGGGAGGAGGATTAACAGACATGACAGAGAGGAAATCACGTGCGGCCAAAAGACAAAGGGATTGATGCCTGATCTATAAATAGTGCTCACTAGTCAATTAAAAAGAAACACCTCAATAAAAGGCTATGAGGTGACCTGAATAGGCATAGGAAAAAATGCAAACAGCCAATAAACACACAAAATGAAGGTCAAGGTCACTAGTAAGAGACACCAAAGAGGGGAGAACAACAGGTGCTCACGTGTCACTACAGGGAATAGAAACAGGCACTTCCTTTGTGCCTGTTTGGGTCACATTTGGGTCAGTTTTCCATGTGCGCACCCGCAGCCTAGCCACTCCGCCCCTAAGAATATATTCCAAGGAAAAAAATCAAGTAAGAGAACAAGTGGTGTCTCATAGCAAAACAGCAGAAACTATGTTATGGTATGATAGCCAAAAGATGCATCATGCAACCTTAAGAATAATGATACAGACTTATTTTAACACGGAAGGAGGTCCATGTTTGAGTAAGTAATAAAAGCAGATTACTGAATGGTAGACACACTCTATTGTTTTTGTTTTACAAATCTGCATCTATAGGAAATGCTTGGAAGGATATACACCAGAGCTAAACAAGGGCTTCCCTCTGAGTGACACACCACTGGACAGCTACAGAGCTACAGTCAGGACTCCGCCCAGAGCCTCCACCCCTTTTCACCATTTTTTTGTGTGTCCTCGGATTTGGTGTGGTCCCAACATGCAGCATCTGTGGCTTTTTGGAGGAATGCACTCAGACTACTGGAATCTGTGTTGACCTCAGGCTTTAAGAGCTAGGCAAACCTGGGAATCTAAACCTGCCCCAGGCCCTTAACCAGTCACCTGCCAACGCAGGGTATGCTGACCTCGAAAGCTATGACACTCTGAGCCCTGTCTTCACACTTCCCAACACCACGAAGGCACACGCATCTCCGTCATTCTTAACAACGTTATCTTCGGAGAACATTATCTTGGGTTGCCAGTGCCCTCCTCACTGGTCCAACGGACACTTTCAAACACCAACTCCTTGACTTCACTGGGATGTCCAGTTCATCAACATCTCTCTTTTTTACCTGGCATCTTCCTTACCTCCTTCAACAAATGCTCTTTCCAACAAGATAGTCTCTTCTA
Organism: Symphalangus syndactylus; assembly: GCF_028878055.3. Lineage (NCBI taxonomy): Eukaryota > Metazoa > Chordata > Mammalia > Primates > Hylobatidae > Symphalangus > Symphalangus syndactylus. Next base: position 10,436,755 of record NC_072438.2, read on the forward strand.
GTTTCCTTCACCTTTGGGGCTCTCCACACTCCAGTATCTAGGATTGTTATCCCATATTAATCGCTCCCCAAATGTGTTCCTGGCTGTCTTGAGTTCCAGACCACGTGTGCAACGGCCTCTTGTCTTCCCCTAGATGGCTCTCACAGGACACAGGCCGGGTCCAAACATGAGCTCAGGGACCCTCAGGGGCCTGCACCCCACCCTGCTGGGTTCCTCTCTAGTGTTTTGTCTAGCAGTGAAACCCTGTCCAGCTCTCTAGCCCTCGTCTCTGACTCAAGTCTGCTGAATCTACCTAACTCCTCCTGAACCTATCACTTCTGCCCATCACCTCTCATGTGCTCAGCTGCAGTCTCTCCCACAGTTTCTATCTCCCTCCAATCTACTTTTCACCCGGCTGCCCGAGAGACTTTTGTTTTTAAATACACACCTGAAATCAACAACTCCACTCCTAGGTTACACACCTAACAGAAATGTGTACCTACGATCACCAAAGACAGGAGCAAGAAGATTCACAGTAGCACTATTTCTGCAGGCAAATCTGCCAACAACCCGAAGGGCCATGGACAGTGGAAACGATGAGCAGCTTGGGGTGTAACCATACAATGGAATACCACACAACAATGAAAGTAGATGAACTACAGTTACATACAAATGCAAAGATGAACTTTGCTAATCCCACACTTCGGGAGGCCAAGGCGGGTGATTGTTAGAGGACAGGAATTGGAGACCATCCTGGGCAACAAAGGGAGCCCCATCTCTGTGAAAAATTAAAAAAATCAGGGGTGCGTGGCTGCACATGCCTGTAGCCCCAGCTACCCTGGAGGCTGAGGCAGGAGGATCACTTGAGCCTGGGAGGCAGAGGCTGCAGTAAACCGAGATCCCGCCACCGAACTCCAGCCTGGGTGACAAAGCAGAGCTCTGCCTTGAAAGGGGCAAAGGAAGGGAGAAAAAGGAAGAAAGAGGGGGAGCCACGGAAAGCGGCTTTGCTGTAGGGCTGGTTGTAAGGCCGCATTCACCAAGGCCCCATGGGTCTAAGGCCAACTCCGAAGATGGAGGTCAGCACAGTGGACGTCCCCTGGGGCTGGAGGGCTGTGAGCCACCGGCACCCAGCTGGCTGCTTTCACGGGGAAGTTCGCTTGGTAAAAGCTCACTGTGCTTTTGCTTTTGTTCCTGCATAAACATCAGTTCAACACAAAATTTTCGCAGAAAGAAAAACGCCTCCCTGACAATGCGACTGTCCACTTGACACCAGGGCCCCGCGCTGCCCATGGAACAGGGCCAGAGTCCTCCACGAGCGTTAAGGTTGCCGCCTGCCTGCTACTCCAGGGTCCTCCAGGCGAGACCCGCAGTCTGCAAGCCAGAGCCCCCGACTGACAGGACTCGCGGCCTGACCCCCACGACCCCCTCATCCTGCATCCCGCGTCCCCCTCATCCTGCATCCCGCTCCCCCCGGCGGCCCCTCCCCCCCCACAGCCCCTTCCTGCCTGCGAACCCTCCCCCGCGCCCTCCTCCCCTGGCGTCTCCCTTCCCCTCCAGCCTTGACCCCTCACATCCCCCCCTTGCCCCCCTCCCCTGGCGTCCCCTTCCTCCCTGCGTCCCCTCTCTCCCCACCCTCCTGCAGCCCCTCACTCCCCCGCTCCCTCCCCACCACTTCCCCGGTGTCCCCCTCCCCCCAGCGGCCCCTCATCACGCCCGCGGCTCCCTCTCCCCGGTGGCCTCTCCTCCGAATCCCCCTACCTCCGCGGCCCCTCACCCCCCCACGCCCCTCCTGCTCCATGCGCCGTCTCTCCCCCCACAGCGGCCCCCCTTGAGCTCCCGCGGCCCCTGCCCCCAGGTCCCCCCCTCAAAGTTCCCCTTCTCCTCGCGGCCTCTCCCCTGGCATCCCCCTCCCCCTTCTCCACGCGCGCTCTCTCCTCTGCAGACCCCCACGTGCCCCCATGGCCCTCCCACCCAAGTCCCCCATCCCCCGGAGTTCCCTGCCCCCCTTGCCGCTCCCCTCCCCTCTCCAGCCTGACCTTTGCCAAGGCAGGCGTCGCAGTACACGTGCCCGCAGTTGGTGAGGCTGAAGCACGACGTCCTGTGGGGCGGCTGGAAGCAGCGATTACAGAACACCCAGTTGGCCATGCCAGGCAGGCGACCGCAGCGGCGAGGCCGGGCCCACGCGAGGCCCACGCAAGGTTGGGACCAGCCTCCCCGCGCAGGGCCCGAGGGCGGGCAGCTCTGCGCCTGCGCAAACTCGACGGCAGCCCCGCGCCCGCGCACTGGAGCTCGCGCCCTCCCGCCAACCCCGCGGGTTGTCCCGCAGCACCCAGGAGGGCGCGTCTGACTCCTCTCCCAGGTCGTTTGTGCTGGAGTAGGCGGAGGAACGCACCGCGAGCACGAACGTCCCGCCCCTGTCTTTGCGGTCCTCAGGTGTTTTGTGGAAGCCCGGCCTGGGTGGCGGGCGCGGGGAATGGCGGCTGCGCTGAGGAGGCGTCGGGCGCGACCGCAGTGGGGGAGGGGGAGGGGGAGCGCCGAGGGCGGGGGATGCGGGCCAGGCCCACCTCGAGGGCAGGAGGCCAGGGCGGCCAGGGTGGTGCGCTGGGCGAGGCAGGGGAGGAGTAGGGAAGAGTGGGCGTGGGGGCCTTGGGGGCCCGGGGAGCGGGATGGGAGGGAGGGAGGGAGAAGTGGGTGTGGGAGTTGGGGTGGGAGCAGGAGCAGGAGTGGGGATGTGGGAGTTGGGGTGGGGTGAGGCGGTGGGGGTGGGGTGGGGTGAGGCGGTGGGGGTGGGGTGGGGTGAGGCGGTGGGGGTGGGGTGGGGTGAGGCAGTGGGTGGGGTGAGGCGGTGGGGGTGGGATGGGGTGAGGCAGTGGGTGGGGTGAGGCGGTGGGGGTGGGATGGGGTGAGGCGGTGGGGGTGGGATGGGGTGAGGCAGTGGGTGGGGTGAGGCGGTGGGGGTGGGATGGGGTGAGGCAGTGGGTGGGGTGAGGCGGTGGGGGTGGGGTGGGGCAGTCGGGGGTGGGGTGGGGCAGTCGGGGGTGGGGGCCAGGCCGCGCTGCATGCTTTGGGGCTAGTGTCCAGGTGGCCACTGGCGCAGAGACCTCAGCACGGGAGGCCTGAGCCTGCTTCCCTCTGAAACGGAAGGCGTAGCCCGGGAAGGGCCTCTGCTGCTTCCAGCTTCCAGCATGAGGACGTGACTTTTTATAAAATTGTCCTCCGCGTGATTCTGAGAGTTTCCACCCGCTGGACGCTGCAAAGCTCGGATCTAGAGGCTCAGGCAAGTGCTTGTGCTGGGGGAGCGCAGGGTGGCCCCTGCGCCCTGAAAGGTGTGAGTAAAATACAGCTGTTTCCAGGGCCTCGTATGAAAAACATCTTAGTAATTTTATATTGATTACATGTTAACATGATATTTTTGATATATTAGGTTAAATATATATCACTAGCGTTGATTTTACCCTTTCAAAAAATCCTTTTCAATGTGGAGACTAGAAAACTTAGAATTACGTATGGGCTGGGTGCGGTAGCTCACACCTGTAATCCCAGCTGCTCCGAAGGTTGAGGCAGGAGAATCGCTTGAACCCAGGAGGTGGAGGTTGCAGTGAGCCGAAATCACACCACTGCACTCCAGCCTGGGCAACAGAGTGAGACTTCGTCTCAACAACAACAGCAGCAAATTAGAATTATATATGTAGCCCACTTTTATTTCTGTTAGACAGTGCTGATCTCTACCAAGTTTAAAACAGCAAGACCAGCAACGTGGCAAAACCCCGTCTCTACAAAAAACACAAAAATTAGCTGGGTGTGGTGGTGGGCCCCTGGGGTCCCAGCTACTCGGGAGGCTGAGGTGGGAGGATCGCTTGGGCCCCGGAGGTCGAGCCTGCAGTGAGCCTGACAGCACCTGTGTAGCAGAGCGAGACTCAGTCTCAAAAACAAGTTTAAGAATAGGATGAGGTGCCTAATCTATCAAATTCAGAAGCTGCCTTATAAAAGTATTCTATCAATGTTATAATGATACGTTAATTTCGATCTCTGTTATCTTTGAAATCATAAAAGTAATACACATTTATGCAGGTATTTTGATTTATTAACTCAAACATTATGCAGATTATTTGTCCTTATTGATAATATTTTAAACAATCTTCTTAGCTATAAAGAAGTCTTTCAGGTACTTCATTTGGAAAATTCCGACTGAAATAAAGATTAGTATTTGTGCAAAAGCCCACCATAAAACATTGCTATTTGTATCTTCACTGGTCGTTCGAAAATTTTCTTCACGGTCCTACGCGGAAAAGAAATAGACAGGTTTAGTGTCATAAAGTACTTAACTCACGATTTTGAGGGGAGGGTTGTTGTGGGCATTCAAGGTATTTAATATTACCCAATTAATATCTTACACCAGCGTATCCGTGCAGTCTGTTTTTTCTAAACCAGAAACCATTGCTTAGCCAAGTATAAGAGAGTAAAAATTAACCTTATAAAAGATGTTTTTGTATTTTGGTGTAAAATATCAGGAATTTGACCATTTATAAATTTTATTTGCTACCATCAGGCAAAGCGAACATTACCCAATAGTGGTAGATTTCAGCATTTGAGTCCAGCCTTTATGCCAGGCATTAGGCCAAGCACTTGCATGCCTTATTTGCTTGTCACACCTGTCCTTATCTTCCTGATAAGGAAACTGAAGCTTAGAGATGACACAGATTACTGACAGGTAGTTGAGATTTAAGCCCATATCTGACCAATATCCACTTAGTGTAGTGACTCAAAAAGCACTTAATGTCATAAGAATAAAATTGTGATTTGGAAAGTGAGCATACATGAGCCTCTACAAATACATGGGATGCCTTTGGAAGCATTTATTCATTCTGCAAGCTCACCCCCTGTGCTACTGGGGACTTTGTTAGGCACAGGGCATCAAAAGATGAATGAACTGAAATTCTCTTTCCTAGAGGAGTTCATAGTCCAGCAGACAGAGTGAAGACAAATTGCTCTCTCTGGTCCCTGTGAATCCACACAGTTCTACCTCAGAGAGAAAGTGAGGAACAGGCAGTTCATTCTTTCCTTGGTCCAGGGGCTTTGTGTTGAGAAATGCGTTGCTGGTAGCAAGAGATAAAATAAGCTGAATAGGCAGACTGACCCTTTGATAGTTTTGTTCTTTGACTATTTGCTCAATTTGTTCAATTAGATGTTCAAGCTTGAAGGTAAGTTCATTAACTTTGTCCTTTGCTTGAGCAATGGCCGCATCAAGGTCGTGTTCACCAACTCGAATATCTAAGTGGATCCTCTGTACAAACAGTAAAAAGGAAAAAATGGCACGTTTTTAAAAACAGCTCCACTCTTTTTCCTTACTTTCTCACTCTTGTATCCTCGTCCTTCGTTTTTCTCCCTTCCCCCTTTTCATAAGCAGGGCACTGCTTCACTCTTCAGCTCCCTTTTTCCCTCACTGCCACTCTTTCTTATCCTACTTGGTAGTCTTTCTTGTAATAATAATGCATTAAATGGTAAATTACTGAACTTATAGTATATTTCTACCTTCCTGAACATGAAATTAACTATTAGGTAAATGACTTTGGTGTGGAGAAAATTTGATTAATGCTCTGAGGGAAATTTTCTTTACATATAACTAAATTTCTTAAACTAAAGTACAAATTGTTTTCATCAGTTCTGAACACATTTAGAAAATAGCCAATCACCATCTATCGTGTAACACTTTTATTTATTAGAATTCCATTATTAATTCACCCTTCAGCCTTCACTTGTTTTCAAGCCTGAATAATCACAGTTCTTTTAACCTTCCCTCACAGCTCTTATTTTTCAAACCCTTTAATCAACTTCATGGCTCTCCTTTGAACCCCTTCCAAGCTCTCCAGCTCCCTCTTTGGTTGCTGCGCTGAGATCTGGGCATAGGACTTTAATAAGTTTCTAGCCAGTTTGAGTGTAATGGTTCTGCATACCAATGTCATGCTTGAATGGTGCTGACGCTGTGTTCATCAACAAGGACATGGGAAGCATATACTCACCAGCCTACTCCCTCCAAATGACACAAGCCTTGTAGAATTAGATTCTAAGCAAATGATGTGTTCACCAGGTGAATGTGAAGTAAAATAGAATGTCCCTTGCGGGCCATATAGCTTCGACAATATTACCTAGGATTAAGGATTTCCATAGATTGAGTTTATTATTTTCTAGTTTCCATTCTTAAAAATAAAACTCCTCTATATATTATCTAGTAAAAAGTTGTGCCATTCCTAAACAAGAAATCAATGGCTAATAAACATGAAAAATATTCAGCCTTGCTAGTAATTAAAAAACTCAAACTACACTAAGATAGACCTTGTTCATTGTCAGATTGACTAAGATTTAAAAGTATCCAGGGATAGTGTGGACAACTACTGTTGTCTGACAGAATATCCAAGAACTGTGGGACAACTACAAAAGGTGTAACTGGACACATAATGGGAGTACCAGATGGAGGAGAAACAGAGAAAAGACATATTTTAAGCAATAATGACTGAGAATTTTTCCCCAAATTAATGTCAGATACCAAGCCATAGATTCAGGAAGCTCAGAGTATACCAAGCAGGATTAATCCCCTCACCCCCTCAACCCCAAAATGAAACCAAAAAGCTACGCCTAGGAATATCATTAAAACTGCAGAGAAGCAAACAGAAATAAGAAAATCTTGAGCAGCCAGAAGGGGGGAAAAACCTTACTTACAGAGCAGCAAATGTAAAAATTGCATCTGACCTCTCCTCAGAAGCTATGCAAGCAAGAAGAGAGTAGAGTGAAATATTTAATGTATTGAGAATAAAAAAATGACCAACCTAGACTTTGGTATCCTGCAAAATTATCCTGCAAGAGATAAGAGGGAATAAAGCCTTTCGCAAACAAATAAAAACTGAAGGAATTTTTTGCTGGTAGATCTGCCTTGTAAGAAATGTTAAAAGAAGTTCTTCAGAAAGAAGGAAAATGATGTAGGTCAGAAACTCAAATCTGCATAAAGGATGAGCATTAGAAAAGTGGAGGTAAAATTAAAACTTTCTATTTTCTTGTTCTTAACTGACCTAAGAAATATCACTTTATTCAAGATAATAGCAACAGTGTATCAAATGATCATAGTTTACATGTAAGTGAAATTAATGACAGCCACGATAAAATCAGGGGCAGCAGGGAAGAATTAGGAATATTTTGTTAATAAAAGGCACTTGCGGCTGGGCATGGTGGCTCACGCCTGTAATCCCAGCACTTTGAGAGGCTGAGGCGGGTGGATTACCTGAGGTCAGAAGTTCAAGACCAGCCTGGCCAACATCGTGAAACCCTGTCTGTACTAAAAAATACAAAAAAAATTAGCCAGTCGTGGTGGTGGGTGCCTGTAATTCCAGCTACTCAGAAGGCTGAGGCAGGGAGAATTGCTTGAACCCGGGAGGCAGAGGTTACAGTGAGCTGAGTTCGTGCCAACCTGGGTGACAGAGTGAGACTCCATCTCAAAAAAAAAAAAAAAAAGACACTACCCGTGAAGTGGTAGTGTAGTGTTATTTGAAATTAGACTTGGACTAGTTGTGAATGTATGTGGCAAACTCTAGGGCAACTTCATATGCTAACAGAGAGAATGGAATCACAGAAAATGCTCAGTTAAAACCACAAAAGGCACGAAAAAGAGGAGAAGAAAAAAATAATGAGGGCAATGAATAGGAAATGGTAACAAATATGGCAGATATTAATCCAGCTATATAAATCATCACTTTAAATGTTAATGGTCTGTGTCCTTGGCCTGGGTAGAGTGGCACCTTGTTGGTGGTGCCCATCTTATATCAGCCAGGGACAAAGCAACCCTTGTTCATCCCAGCTTGGCTTTTGATCTGTACCCATACCTGGTTCATGCCTTGGACACATAGAAAAAAATGTCAATGGTCTAAATACACCAGTTAAAAAATAGAGTGGATCAAAAAATGAGACCCAATTATGTGTTGTCTGTAAGAAAATCATTTGAAATGTAAAGACACATAGATTAAAAGTGAAGGGATAGGGAAAGATACACCATGCTAACCTTAATCAAAGGAAGGCTGGAGTAGCTGTATTAATTTCAGGCAAAGTAGACTTCAGAAGCAATGAAAATTATCAGGGATAATTACATAACGGAGCAGTACATAATGATAGAGGGGTTAATTCTCTAAGAAGACAACAATCCTTAACGTGTATGTACCTGACAATAGAGCATGAAAGTATGTGAAGTAAAGCCTGATAGAACTGCAAGGAAAAAACAGATGAACACTTTATTATAGTTGGAGTTTTCAACCCCTTCTGTCAGAAATGGACACATCCTGCAGGCCAAAATTAGTAAGGACGTCATTGAACTCAGTAGCACCATCAGTTGACTGGACATAATTGACACCTGTGATTACTTTATCCAGTGATAGCAGAGGACACATTTTTCTCAAGTTCACATGGAACATTCACCAAGATAGACCATATTCTGGGCCATATATCACACCTTAACGAATTTAAAATAATAGAAATCATACAATGTATGTTCTCAGGCCTCAATAGAATTAAACTGGAAATCAGTAACAGAGAGATAGCTGGAAAATCGCAAAATACTTGGAGATTAAACAACACACTTCTAATTAACACATGGGTCAAAGAAGAAATCTCAAGACAAAATGAAACTACAACTTACCAAATTTGTGGGATGCAACAAAAGCAGTGACTAGAGGGAAATTGAAAGCATTGAATCCATATACAATTGGCTGTCTGTAATACCAGGTTTCACATCCATGGATTAAGCCAGCCATGGATTGAATATATTTGAAAAATATATATATAACAAAAATAATACAAGTGAAAAACTACAGTGTAATAACTATGCAACATTTACATTGTAAGTAATCTAGAGGTGATTTAAATTAATGGGAGGATGTGCACTAGTTACCTGCAAACTACATCATTTCATATAAAGGACTTGAGCATCTTCAGAATTTTATATCTTTGGAGAGTCCTGGAACCAATCCCCCACAAATACCAAGGGATGACTATTAAAAAATGAGATCTAAAATTAATAATCTAAGCTTCCACCTTAGGAAACTAGGAAAAGAAGAGAAAATTAAATGCAAAGTAAGCAGCAGAATAAAAATAATAAAAACCACAGAAGAAATCAATTAAAAACAAGAAATAGAAAAAAATAAACAAAACCAAAAGCTGATTCTTAGAAAAGATTAAAAAGCTTCTAGCCAAGCTAAGAAAAAAAACGAAGATGACACAAACTACAAATATCAGAAACAAAAGAAGGGGCATTACAAATCCCATGGACATTAAAAGAATAATAAAGGAATACTGTGAACAACTCCATGCCCACAAATTTGATAACCTAGGTAAAACTGACCAATTCCTTAAAATACACAATCTAACAAAATACAAGAAGTAGACAATCTGAATAGACCTATATCTAGTAAGAGGTTGAATTAATAGAAACTTTCCAAAGCAGAAAGCACCAGGCCCGGATGGGTTCACTGGTGAATTCTACCAAACATTGAAGGAAGAAATTGTGCCAGTTCTCTACAATCTCTTCCAGAAGATAGACACAGAAGGAATACTTCCTGATTCATTTTATGAGGCCAGCATTACCTTAATACCAAAACCAGACAATAAGAAAACTACTGATCATTGTATCTCATGAATATAGATGCAAAAACCCTTAACAAAATATTAGCAAATGAAAATCCAACAATATATAAAAAGAATTATATACCACAATCAAATGGGCCTTATTACAGATACACAAGGCTGGTTTAACATTAGAAATCAATTAGTGTAATTCATCACATCAATAGGTGAAAGAAGAAAAATCATACCATCATATCAATAGATGCAGAAAAAGCATTTAACAACAGCCAACACCCATTTATGATAAAAACGCATCAAACTAGAGATACGGGGGAACTTAATTTGATGAAGAACATCTACAAAAAAACCTATAGCTAATATACTTACTGGTCAGAAACTAGAAACCTTTTCTTGGTGGACTGGAAGTCCTAGCTAATGCAGTAGAAGGAAATAAAGAGTTTGGGAAGGAAGAAATAAACTGTCTTTGTTCACAGGTGACATGACTGTTTATGTATAAAACCCAAAAGAATTGACAAACTGCCAGAACTAGTAGGTGATTATAGTAAGGTTGCAGGATACAAGATGAATATAAGAAAGTGAATCACTTTCCTATATACTAACAATGAAGAAGTGGAATGTGAAATAAAAAGCACAGTATCATTTACATTAGCACGCTCCCTCAAATTACTTATTTATAAATCTAACAATATGTGCAAGACCTATATGAGGAAAACAAAACTGTGGTGAAAGAAATGGAGAGAAGACCATGTTCATAGATAAGAAGGCTTATTATTGTCAAAATCTCAGTTCTTCCCAACTTGTTCTATAGGTTCAACAGAATCCCAATACAATTCTAGCAAACCATTTTGTAAATATTGACAAGCTGATTCTAATATTTATATGGAGAAACAGAAGACCCACAATAGCCAACACAATATCGAGGGGGAAGAATAAAAGAGGACCGAGACTACCCAACTTTAAGATTTACTATGAAGCTACAGTAATCAAACAGTGTGATATTGGTGAAAGAATAGACAAACAGATCAATGGAACAGAATAGAGACTTCAGATGTTGTTTCAGGCAATTTTTATGTCTTTTAAAAAAACAGTGAATGGGTTTTAACGTGATAGTTTTTGGCCCAACTAAAATTTGGCTCTGGGTTTAATGTGCTTTGGAGACACTTTCAGATTGGTCAGTAAGGATTATTGGGAAAGTACAGAATTGGGGTTTGATATAACAAGGACCAGAAAGTATGGGCTAGAAGCATAGATGTGGGTGTGTAGGGAGCAGAGGGTAGCTGTCTTGACAAGTGGCTGGAGCTAGGAAAACAGTCCCAGTGGAGTTATTGTCAGTGAGGTGCCAAATGTGCCAAGAGAAAACTACTGAACAGGTGAAAATCAAGTGTCCAAAAATCCAACTGGATTGGAGTCTTCAGCACAGCTGTCTGTCTCCACGTAAGTGGGGGTGTCACAGTGTCTTCCTGAGCTTGGGCCAACCAGTTATCCAGTTCCATGAGAGTGGGAGTCCTGTCCTGCCTACTTCAAGCACCCTTTTCTTGCCAGCCAGAAAGAGTCCTATTCTGTTCTACAAGTCTTTGGTCCACCACCATTCTGCTACCCCATGAGCACAGCTCCAGGACAACTAGGTTTGAGTTAGTGGGCTGAGGAATTCATTGTCTTGAGCTTACATGGTGGGGGATGGATATCTCTGTTATATCCATTGTATATATGAGAAAACAGCATCAAAGCAGTCAAATAACCCATCCAAGGTTTTAGCTTATATGTGACAATCTATGCTTGAGTTTGATTCTGACTCCAAAATCCGTATTCTTTCCACATTACCTGGTGACTTTTATACTCCTCTGCTAACTCCTAGTGAGTAAGAGGTATATAAGACCAGACAGTCCCAGAGGGTGCTGCATTACTAGAGAACGCCCATGCCAAAATGGGAGGAGGGAGGACTTGGCTTATCTGACCCTTGTGCTTGGGTGGGGCTGCAGCACCAGCAAAGTAGATGGGGCCTGGTTGGTGCAAAACCACAGGGATGCTTTGGCCCTAAGGTCCCTTTTGCCTAGCAAGATCAGCAAACCTCAAGATGACAAATCTGGGACTCCTCATTTTATTTTTTAAAAGCTTTTTGTATTATGGAGCCTGTCTCTGCTTCTCAACTAAACTATAGGCTCATTGAGGGCAGGCACTTTCTATGTTTTTATGTCATGCTATCATTCGGTGCTATATGCATTAAAAATTGTTAATTCCGGGTAGTGAGTGCTTCTGTAGAGCTTTTAAAACTGGGCTACATGATGCCTGAATATTTGGCAGATGACAAATTTTAGTAACAAAGTATAAAAGAATGTTTTACCTCATCATTGTAAGTTGTAATAGTCACAAACATTCCCAAACCAGGAGCAGATTCAAGGAACGTATGTCTGCCTATGTCCCATTGCTGTATCTTGAAAGTCCCTGTTTCAAAAATATAAGACATTACAAAATGTAAGAAACAGTAATAATGTTTATTAGATGTTACTGCTAAATTAAATGAATTTATCTTTCTCAGTTTACCTAAATCGTAAAACACTCTTCGTCTGAACAGCTATAGCTTGGTGATTAGGTATCTAACAGAGTAGAGGACTCTGGAATATAGAGGAAGACTTGAGTTCTTCATTTCTCACTCTTGTTGACTAGGTAACTTAACAAATTATTTCACCACTCTAAGCCTCCATTTCCTATTCAGAAAAATAGGGGTAATATATATCCCTCTCAAATCTCAGTTGTGAGAACGGCCGAAAATAAGCCTATGAAAGGTTTCCACCTAGAATGTAAACTCCATGTGAGCTGCCACTAAGAGATGGAACTCTTGGATCTTTTCCGATACCTCCCCAGTAATTCTCCCTGCTTTAACTTCTTCCTCCCATAACTTGATCCCATACACTTCCAGCAGAATTCTTTGCTAAAACATCAGTGTAGTCATGTCAAGTCTTTCGTTTCATTGTCCCCAGAGGTTTCTGCTGAAGGTTGGATCTGAAGGAGTGTCTGGCTTTCTCCCATTAGTATGTGGTAGCTATCATATGACTTAACTTCCCTCATGTGCACTTGAAAGGTACAATGGGAATGAAAACCCAGCTAACATTCGTTGGACCCATATTATGTGCCAGGCACTGTGCTAAACACTTAACATGCATCACTCATGTATAGATTTATATAACTATAATATATGCTTATAAAGTACAAATATAAAATATTATGAAGGTGAGAGAAAAGGCACTACACTGTCGGGGTTTGAATCCTGACTACTGCTTGCTAGCTATGTGGGCAAATTAATTTTTCTATACTTTAGTTTCATTATACCTAAAATCGTTATAAAAGTAGTATTTACCAGCCAAGCACGGTGGCTCACGCCTGTAATCCCAGCACTTGGGGAGGCTGAGGCAGGCAGATCACTTGAGGCCAGGAGTTTGAGACCAGCTTGGCCAACATGGCGAAACCCTATCTCTACTAAAAATACAAAAACTAGCAGGGTGTGGTGGCACATGCCTGTAATTTCAGCTACTCAGGAGGCTGAGGCAGGAGAATCGCTTGAACTGGGAGGCAGAAGCTGCAGTGAGCTAAGATCGTGCCACTGCACTCCAGCCTGGGTGACAGCAAGACTCTCTCAAAAAAATAAAAGTAGCATTTACCTATGTAGGGTTATTGTCATGAAGATTCAGATGTTTGTAAATTGCTCCCTTAGAATGGTGTTTGACACAGCACTGAATAAATGTGTTATATGTAAATATATATACGTACATATATAAATTATACATATATACAATTATGCCTCAGTATCCATGAGGGATTGGTTCCAGGATGTCCTCAGGACACCAAAATTCACAGATGCGCAAGTTCCTTATACTAAATGGCATAGTATTTGCATATAACCTATGCACATTCTCCCATATACTTTAAATAATTGCTAGATTACTTATAATGCCTAGTACATAAATGCTGTGTAAATAGTTGTTATACTGTATTGAGTTTTTATTTGTATTTTTATTGTTGTATTGTTATTTCTTACTATTTTTTCCCAAATATTTTCCATCTGTATTTGGCTGAATCTGCCAATGCAGAATTTGTGGATATGGAGGGCCCACTGTATACACTCACACACTTTTTAGTAACTGAGGTGATTTTTCCCTTACCAGCACATTATGCTATCTCCATGTGGAGAAAGGAAATTCCTTGCAGGGACATATGCAAAAGTCCTGAGGTCAGGAGGATGGCTGGAGTGAGGTTAGCAGGGAAAGAATGGTAGGAGATGGGGTTGAAAAGGTAGCAGGGGCCAGATCATAGAGAGTCCCCTATGTCCATTGTAAGGATTTGGGGAAGCAGTTGGGTAGAGGAGTGACATGATGTGACTTTCCTTTTAAGTTTCTTATTGTTGCTGTTATGCAGAGAAAAGGATGAAGAAGGGTCAAGGGTGGAAGCAGTGACACTATTGTAATCTAAGTGGCTTAGACTATGTGATAATAGTAGAGGTTATAAAAAGTCTTTGGTTTCTGTATTATTGTCCCCATCTTACATGTTGGAAACTGGTTCTCAGATAAAGTCGCATAACCAAGAAGTTGTAGAGGCAGAATCAGAACTAAGGCAGTCTGATTCCAAAGCCTGGAGCTACTAGCTCCATTATCACAGTGCCTCCCTGGAAGGAAAGAGAGAGACAATTCCCTGATAGGGCTTGAGAAGGGAATGTGAGGCTGGATATTGGCCAGGAGGGCATCCCATGGAATATGTAATCTCTGGGAGACAACTAGAGGGAACACTTCCAGGGATAAGAAAGCTGCAACTAACTTTCAAGCTCTGCCTGCACTTTAGAGTGACCTCAGTCTTAAGGCATCTTTAAAATAGTTCTGGCCCATCTCTCCCGTTCTTCCCATCCCAAAGTTTGTTAACTATATGTGTAATGTGTATTCAGTACTTTTTAGTATGATCCATTTTAAGAGGTTTTACAAAAGGTATCATTGATGGTTCTGGACAAGATGGGCTAGGTCCATTCTGCCCTATTTCTCCTGCTGATTACAACTAAAAATTCTGGGCAAAATGTATAAAGCAACTACCAGAAGGCTGAGAGGTGGAGAAAAGAAGCTAGAGTGGCCGAGGACCTCAGGACTCATAGCACCACTCAGCGGTGGGTTATCTGTTTGTTTTCTTCCTCCTGTATATCCTGGTCTGGGTGCTATGGCAGTCCGCAACCTACAATTGCAGACCAAAATTTTGAAAAGAACCTAATGTTTCTAGCCAAAAGATCTGGAATAGGATGCCCTGCAAGATGAAGCTTCTTTGAGTATACCTCCCTGTATTAGGCTGTTCTTGCATTGCTATAAAGAAATATCTGAGACTGGGTAATTTACAGAGAAAAATGGTTTAATTGGCTCATGGTTCTGCAGGCTTTACAGGAAGCATGGTGCTGGCATCTGCTTGGCTTCTAGGGAGTCCTCAGGAAGCTGACAAGCATGGTGGAAGATGAAGGAGGAGCAGGCCGTTACATGGCAAAAGGAGGAGCATCAAGACCAATGAAAGTTTCAATAAAAAAGAAAAACAGGAGCAAGCAAGAGAGAGAGTGGGGGGAGGTGCCACATACTTTTAAGTGATCAGATCTTTTGTGAACTCAGAGTAAGAGCTCACTTATCACCAAGGAGATGGCCCAAGCCATTCGTGAGGAATCCACCCCCATGGTCCAAATACCTTTCACTAGGCTCCACCTCCAGCACTGGGGATTAAAATTCAACATGAGATTTGGGTGGGGACAAATACCCAAACTGTATTACTGCCCTACTCCAAATGAACACCTTAAAGAAATTGCACCCCTCCCACTGGATGCTTCAGTATGGAGACTACGGAGTGGAGCCCTGTCAACGTCCCCACCGAGCACTAAGTGAAGGACAATAGAGTCAGTGTCTCTACACTAGAGGCTTGGGGAGGATTTCACAGAAGAGAGAACTGGAGAGAAAGATCTTTAACTCTGTGTATGAAGTCCTGAGCACACCTCTGAGCAGCTCATGCTTGAAACTGACCAGAATCGATAAAGCAAAAACTTTGAGAATTCAACTATGGTGTGGAATACTGCCTGGGTTTCAGATTAGCCTCTAGGTAGCACACAAACAGGGCAGATGGAATACTGCTCGGCCATAAAAGGAATGAATGAATGGCGTTTGCAGCAAACTGGATGAGATTGGAGACTATTATTCTAAGTGAAGTAACTCAAGAATGGAAAACCAAACGCTGTATGTTCTTACTCATAAGTGGAAGCTAAGCTATGAGGATGCAAAGGCATAAGAATGACATAATGGACTTCAGGGACTCAGGGGGAAAGGGTGAGAAGGAGGTGAGGGATAAAAGACTACAAATTGAGTGCAGTGTATACTGCTTGGGTGATGGGTGCACCAAAATCTCACAAATCACCGCTAAAGAACCTACTTATGTAACCAGACACCATCTGTTCCCCAATAACCTATGGAAAAAATTTTTTTAAAGAAATTATAACAATACCTGATATGCTTTTCATTGTATGCAGAGGTAATATTTAAGACAACTATGTTATAAAGAATGGGAGAGCAAAGGGACTTAAATGGTGTTAAGGTTTCTGTATTTCTCTTGAAATGGTAAAATACTGATATTACTAGACTGATAAGTATGTGTATGATAATCCCAAGAGTGACCACAAATAAAGATTATAGAAAAAGATAAAGTGAACAACACTATAGGTAAATCAAAATGGAGTAGTACAAAATGTTCAAATAGCCCACAGGAAGGCAGGAAATGGAAAATGGGAATAAAAAACAGGGAAAGAATAAAAATAATAAAATGGCAGACCTAAATCTTGACATCTGTAATTACATTACATGTAAGTGGTCTAAACAAAGATTATCAAAATAGATTTTTAAAATGACCCAATTATAATGCAGTGTACAAGAAAATCACTTTGAATATAGTGCTATAGGCAGGTTAAAAGTAAAAATATGAAAAAAGATATACCACTTTGACATGGGTTTTTAAAAATCTTGAGTGCCTATATAAATATCAGACAAAGTAGGCTTCAGAGGGCTGGATGTGGTGGCTCATACCTATAATCTCAGTGCTTTGGGAGGCCAAGGCAGGAGGATTACTTGAGGCTAGGGGTTTAAGACCAGCCTGGGCAATGTAACAAAACCCTGTCTCTACAAAAAAAAATTAAAAGTTGGCCAGGTGTGGTGGCATGCACCAGTAGTAAGAGTTGGCCAGGTGTGGTGGCATGCACCAGTAGTAAAAGTTGGCCAGGTGTGGTGGCATGCACCAGTAGTAAAAGTTGGCCAGGTGTGGTGGCATGCACCAGTAGTTCCAGCTACTCAGGAGGCTGAGGTGGGACGAGCGCTTGAGCCTAGGAGTTCAAGGTTAACAGTGAGCTATGATTGAACCACTGTACTCCAGCCTGGGCAACAGCGAGGCCCTACCAAAAAAAAAAAAAAAAAAAAAAAACACAAATAGGACACTTCAGAGCAAAGAAAATTACCAGGAATAAAGAGAGACATTACACAATAATAAAGGTATCAATTCACCAAGAAGACATAACCACCCTAAATGCACCAAACGAGAGCTTCAAAACGTGGAGTAAAACTGACAACTGAAAGGAGAAGTAGACACATCCCTGTTTATAGTTGGTACTTCTGTACTCCTCTCTTGGGTACTTGATAGAACTAGGCAGAAAACCAGCAAGGATGCAGAAGAACTGATCAGTATCATCAACCAACAGGACCTACTTGCCATTTATAGAACATTCTCCTGTACAGTAGAATACACATTTATTTTAAAATGCATTTGAAGCATTCAGCAACACAGGCAACAAAGCCCTAAAGGTGATTAGGCACCTTTGCTGAAGCAGCTGAATGTTCCTGGAGAGAAGCGCACAGCCAGGCTTTCCAAGTCACTTTCCAAATATATCACCACCTAAAAATCACAGTTATGTGTGCTCACTATTCTCTAAAACGACTGGTTCATGTGTGTCTCCTTAGCGTCTTTCAGTACCTTCCTGCCCCCACTGCCACTTCTCCGATGGTTACCTTGCGTCTTACGGAAATGGTAAGAGTCTCCACCTGCTGTGGCTTGATTGGCTCCCCTGGAGCTCATGTTGCTGTTTAATTGCTATTTTACCAATATTTGGGGTGGAGTCTTCAAGAAGTGATTGGGTCATGAAGCCTCCACTCTCATGAAGGGGTTAAAGCCATCGTGGGAGTGGGGTTCCCATCAGAAAGATAAGTTTGGCCTACTTCTCGCTCTGTCTCATGCACTGACTTGACCTTCCACCGTGGGCTGACCCTTGCCAGATGCTGGTGTCATGCCCTTGGACTCTCCTGCCTACAGAACTGTGAGCCAAATAAACTTTATAAATTGCCAAGTCTGTGGTACTCTGTCAGAGCAGCAGAAAACAGAATAAGACACCATCTTTTCACCAGCAAATGTCCTAAGCCCCCCACATTTACCCTTTCTGGCTCCCTCTTGTTGGGATGGATGGGGGTTCCCTATTCTGTCAGTGGCCACCCCCTCTTATGTTCTAGGACTTTGCTCTTGTTGCTGCCCCCACTTGCCCATATGGAGCATACCCACGTGTTCTGGTGGCCCCCCTTGTCTGTATTCCGTAAGGTACTAGAGGGCAGGAAATGTATTTTATTCTTGTTTCTTTGGCTGTCTAGAGCCTGGCAGTAAACCTAGGGTGGTGTGTGGCTCATTGGTAGGGGCTCAATACATCTTTGTGGAACGAATGAAAGTGTGTCCTACCGTACATGCTTAGCAAGTGATTTTGAATGAGTGAGTGCCAGTTGCCCCCCCTCCTCCCATTAAAATGCCAATATTCATGGCATACTACTTTGAGTTATCAGAATGGAGGAGGAGAATTTCTGCTTGATTCTGCCAAGATCCTCCAGCCTTAAGCACACGCCCCCTCAGGTGTCATGCGCCATGGCGCCACTAGATGGCAGAAGAGAAGCATTGCTCCTGGGCAGAGTAAGCCTGGGGGAGCATTCAGTGCAGTGTAGATGAAATAGTCGTGTGACAGGAGGTGTCTGTACAGAACGCAGATATCCACGGATGAGATGCTGTGTCTTGCTTCTTACTGCGTGGTGAGAGAGCCTGCAGGGTTTGCTGCTAGGAACTGGGATGGAGCTTCCTAGCTGTGCCGTCTTGGACAAGACACCCAGCTGCTCAGTGTGTTTCTCTACCAGTAAAGCAAGGATAATCATGGCATCTCTCTTAGGGTATGAAGAATATGTGGCTTAATAGTTGTGTGCTATTTAACACAGAGATTAGCACCTTGTAAATGAAGCTCCGTGTAAGTACTTGATACATAATTCTTTACATTATTACTAGGTTTTAACTCACAAAGTTTTTCTAGCGACATTCCCATTTAACCCCACAACCCTGTTAAGCAGGTCTAACAATACCCAATTTTACAGAGGAGGGGCCTGAGGCCTGAAGAGGCTGAGATGACTTATCTAAAATCCAGATAATAAGTGGCAGCTCCAATATTAAAATTTAGCAGGGCTGATTCCCAAATTCAGGGCATTGGCCACCAAAAGCAACACACTACTCCCTACAGACTTGGATGTGGGTGTGTGTGTGTGTGTGTGTGTGTTGTAAACCAACTCCACATGTGGTTCTTGCAGAGCCCCCAGGTACAGGCCTTACTCCTCTTGGGTGTTCAGTAAACACTGGGCACCTACTGGGTGCCAGGAGCATCTGGACCCTGTGGGAGGGGAGCTGCCCCAGGGATGCAGATGCTGTCCACCAGGCTGCACCTCTCCTGGCCTCCCTGGTACCCTGTGCCCACCCTTGATAAGGCAGCCAGCCTTTCCCTGTGATCCCTGGCATGGCTGCCCCATTGGCTCCAGATGATGAGTCCTTGAGGCTGGCACTATGGGTCATTTGGGTTTGTATTAGAAAAGTAAAACATTCATTGTAGGGGGTTTAGAAAGTAAAATCTCCATTAGAAGTTTTTGGTATTTCATATTATCCTTTTAGCCTTTTTCCTGTAAGTACATTTTTATATTTTATAATAAATGAGATCATACTGCACATACTATCCATAGTTTGATTTTTCCACCTAATGTTTTGTGACTGTCTTTCTGTTTTAAATATTCTTCTGTAAGCTAAATTCAGGCATATCCAGAGAGCTGAAGAAAGACCCAACATTATCTTCCCAGTGTTGAGTATGGAGCTTGGCAGACACTGAGGGTCATTCTGTGTTTGAGGAAAGGATGAGGCAATGGGAGGCCCTGCACATGGTGGTTTAAGGCAGAATTATCTGGTAGACCCTGGCTCTGGCTCCCCCACTCCCAAGCTGTGCAATCTCGGGTGACTTTACAAAACCTCTCAGAAGTAAGACGAGGATAGTAGCAGGCCCTACGTCAGGGTGGTCATGGAGATTAATCAGTGCATTCCCTGAGAACTCTGCCTGCCCATGGCCATCACTCAGAATGTGCTAACTACAATTAATTCATGTCTAACTAAGGCAGAGTGGGGTAAGTGACAGAAGAGGGATGATGTTTACTTAATTTCTTCAGTGCCTCCTTATTGCTCTTAGAATGAAATCCAGATTCACTAAAGAGTTCCTCGGTCCTGTAGGACCTGGCTCTTTTTTCTCATTGATCATACTGCCTGCTCCTATTCTGAGGGTAACAGGAACCTCGAGGAGGGTAAGTGACATTTAGACTGAGACTCCAAGGGTGAGGGGAGACTTCCAGGCTGGGGGATGGGGTCTGTAAATTCCCACTGTCATGTGGGAGGAAAGATCGTCCAGTGGGGGTCCTGAAGCTGGCTGCACGTTGGTGTCATCTGGGGACCTTTACATGCTGCTGATGCTCAGCTTCTGCACCACGTGCTCTGATTTAGTTGATGAGGTGCAGACCTGGGCATAGAAAGCAGTTGCTTTCGAGAGTAGCTGTAAACATAGTGATCTCTTCTAGAATGTCCCCATTTCCCAGGAGGATCTTCTGTTTCTCTGTAACGTTTTGAAGAGTCTCAGTAGAAGACGCATATTTTTGACAAAAAGATCATCAGAGTACAGCTCAGCACATTCTCACAGGTGGAATCACCCTGGTCCAGACATCGTCAGCATCCTGGAAGCTGCCATGCCACCTATCACCACCACCACCAAGGGAGCCACTACACGGACTTCTAAAGACAGATTATGTTTGTCTGTTTTTGTGCTTTATATAAAAATGTATGCTTTGTGTCTGGCTTCTTTTAATCAACACTTTGTGAGCGCCGTCTGTGTTGCCGTATGCCCATGTAGATCACTGTCATTGCTGTTTAATATTGCATTTTTGAATACACAACTATTCTTACAAATTTGCCTATTGATGGGCATGTGGGCAGTGTCCAGTTTTTGGCTATTTCACATCATGCTGCTATGAAGATTCTCGTGCATGTCTTGTGAACCAATGCATACATTTGTGTTGGACATATCCTGTGTTTACCTGGTCATGGGAGGTGCCCATGTTCAGCTTCGGTAAACAGGAAAACGGTGGTGCCTGTTCCACATCCACTTGTATGCATGTTATTTTCTGCCTTCTTCATTTTGGTATTTGGTGAGTGTGTAGTCACATTCCACTGGGCTTTGCTTTACGTTTTTCCTGATGATTAACAAATTCAATCACCTTCTCATCCACTTCCTGGCCATTCGGGTCTCTCGTGTGAAGCATCTTAATCTCCTGCCCATTTTTCTGTCCTGTGATAGCCCTCTGTGACTGGTTTGTTTTCAATGTAGACATTATGCACATTTATCTTACATTTATTCTTAGATGTGTGTCATTTTTCATCACCAAAGAGAAACAATTGAAAGGTTAGACACTTCCCCCAAGTCAGCATCTTTAGACAACATGAGTGTTTGCAAAGGGCCTGTGGCAAGGCCAGGTATCAGCAACACTCCTGGGGTGACAGCACTTTTCCTTTGCCACAGAGAAGACAGCTGCCATGACTTGGGCCCACAGGGCTGCGGTGGGCACTGCTGATGACCCCTGGCCCTTAACGTCCCTTCCTGCCTTCTTAGCCACCCCTGGCTTTGGCATGCTTGACTGCAGCTTGCGGCCTTAGAGGAGGCCTTGGGTGCTGGAGCCATACCCTGCACAGAGGACAGGGAGACCCTGAGTTGAGGTCTGCGCCTCCCCAGCCTGAGCCAGTGCCAACGAATGGGGTGTGAGTACAAATGCCTGGCTCCTTTGCCTGGAGGTGGAACAAGCTGTAGTATATCTTATCCAGATTTTATTTTATTATTACTATTTTTTGAGACGGAGTCTCTCTCTGTCACCCAGGCTGGAGTGCCGTGGTGTGATCTCGGCTCACCGCAAGCTCCGCCTCCCAGGTTTACGCCATTCTCCTGCCTCAGCCTCCTGAGTAGCTGGGACTACAGGCGCCCACCACCACGCCCGGCTAATTTTTCTTTGTATTTTTGGAGACAGGGTTTCACCATGTTAACCAGGATGGTCTCAATCTCCTGACCTCGTGATCTGCCCGCCTCAGCCTCCCAGGGTGCTGGGATTACAGGCGTGAGCCACTGCATCTGGCCCTTACCCAGATTTTTTAAAAATGTTTTTAAAAAGTGTGGTAAAATATACATAACAGAAAATTTACCATTTTAACCATTTTAAGTATACAATTCAGTGACATTAAGTATAGCCACATTGTTGTGTAACCATCACTACCATCCATTTCCAGAATGTTTTCATCTTCCTGAGCAGAAAGTCTACCCACTTAAGCAGTAACTCCCATCCCCCTGACTCCCGAGAGTCTCTATCTGTCTCTGTGGATTTGACTCCTCTAGGTGCCTTACATGTAGTCTCATACAGTATTTCTCTTTTTGTGTCTGGCTTATTTCACTTACCATAATATTTCCAAGGTTCATCTGTGTTGTGGCATGTAGCAGAATTTCCTTCGTTTTATGGCCGAATGATACTCCATTGTGTGGATGGACCACGTTTGTTCATCCATGCATTTATTGATGCACACTTTTTGGCTGCTGTGAGCACTGATATATAAGTATCTCAGTCCCGGCTTTTAGTTGTTCTGAGTATGGATCTAGGAGCAGAACTGCTGGATCTGTAGTTACCTCATGCTCCTGGGCTCCACCAGGGCTTAGGATGAGTCTGGGGTTAACCTGAAATAATGCCCTTGCTTGGCTTCTTCCCCTCTCTTCTCCTGGGAGCATTTCCTTAGCAAATCACTTGCACTTGAATCCTTGGCTCAGGGTCTGCTTTGTAGAGCACCCAACCCAAGACAATCCAGAGAGGCAGTGAGGTCTCCCATGAAGACAGGAGTGGGGCCTGTTTGCCCCACTGGAATGATGAATGATGACACCCATTTAACCTGACCTCATCTTCCCCATCTAGTCTCTAAGACTTGTACTTTGAAAAATAAACAAAACTACGGGTATTTTGCAGAATGTTTGAGATAGATCAGGGGACCCTTTGAAAGGGAGCATCCAGGAGCAGATGTTTTTGCTTATTAGTTTTGAATTCTAAACATTTTATGAACAGTCTGCTGCATTATGGTCACTATGCTTCATGGCACTTCTCCCTTTTTAACAGTCCCTACTTTTTATGAGGGACTAACGCTTTTTTTTTTTTTTTTTTTTTAAGTGCACCAAGGACCAGAAAGCAAGTGGCTTTAAAGGCTTTAAAACTAAAACTTGGCCAGACGTGGTGTCTCACGCCTGTAATCCCAGCACTTTGGGAGGCCAAGGTGGGCAGATCACCTGAGGTCAGGAGTTTGAGACCAGCCTGGCCAACGTGGTGAAACCCTGTCTCTAAAAAAATACAAAAATTAGCTGAGCGTGGTGGTGCGTGCCTGTAACCCCAGCTACTAGGGAGGCTGAGGCAGAAGAATCGCTTGAACCCGGGAGGTGGAGGCTGCAGTGAGCCAAGACTGCACCACTGCACTTCAGCCTGGATGACAGAGGGAGACTCCGTCTCAAAAGAATAAAAAAACGAAAAACAAAAAAACTGAAACCCACTAGGCAGGTGGGAAGAACGTACACAGTTACCCACCACCAGCGTCTTCCCTCCCTGTTCCTCTCATCTCTACCCCTCAAACTTACCATCAAAGTTGCTTTATCCATTTTTTTTAAATTCAAGACAATTGAATTTATTGTTAAGGGACATTAATAAGAAGGACTAAGAGAAACAAGATAAAAAATACAGAATATATTTGGCTTAGGAAATTTCCAAGTAAGTTTACAGGGCAAGGATTTCTTACCCCAGGTTTGTCAGCTGGTGCCGTTGGCAGGTGCGCAAGCCCTGTACCATCCCCCTCTCAGTGTCAGTTGGGGAATGCAGGCCTTTCTCTGCTTCTGAAGCAGCTTCTCTTTCTTTCAGAGAGAGCTTTGAGCCAGAGTCAGAGCCACACCTGCGTCTCTAGTAGTCTTAGGCTACCCAGAGGCCAAGGTGAAGAGAGGGTGGGAACCCACACCGACAGAGCACCTGCAACATGTCAAGGGTGTGCCAAGTGCTCTGCCGCTCCAAGGCTCATGTGATCTTCAGTCTGCAGAGAAGGAAACAGACTCAGTCACCTGGCTATCAGGGAATTAAGGTGGATGTCATGGCTTGTGTTTTTGTCTACAAAGCCTGTTTTCTATTCTACAGTGGCCTCGGCTACCTCCACTTGGGGAAGATGGAATATCAATCTCTTGCAGACTATTTTTAGTCCTAATGAGAAAAAACAAACTTTTACGTAGATTTTGACGACTGGCTCTAAGGTCATCTGTCTCTCTTAAACTTTCTTTTTCTTTTCTTTTTTTTTTTTATTTAGACACGGTCTTGCTCTGTCGCCCAGGCTGGAGTGCAGTGGCACCATCTCGGCTCACTGCAGCCTCCACCTCCTAGGTTCAGGCAATTCTCCCACCTCAGCCTCCTGAGTAGCTGGGATTACAGTTGCCCGCCACCATGCCTGGCTAATTTTTGCATTTTTAGTAGAGATGGGACTTTCACCATGATGGCCAGGCTGGTCTCAAACTCCTAACCTCAGGTGATCCACCCGCCTCAGCATCCCAAAATGCTGGGATTATAGGCGTGAGCCACTGTGCCTGGCCTCAACATTCTTTTAAATAAGGTTCATAACAGCTGAGTAGGAAACACGCCCTAAACATCTTTCTGTGATTAAAAGCAACATCGGTGATTTGTGTACCCCTGTAACTCCAGTAATATTTATTTTCCTAAAGTCTACTTTACACTCTTTCTTTTTGTTCTTATTTGCATGGTATGTCTTTTTCTATTCTTTTACTTTCAGTCTTTCTGATATTTAAAGTTTTCTTTTGGAAATAGCATGTGCTTGTTTATTATTATTATTATTTTTTAATCTAGTCTGACAGTCTTGGTCTTTTAATTGGAGTGTTTTGCCCATTTGCACTTCATATAGTGTAAAATATATTTAGATTTAAGTCTACCATATTGCTATTTGTTTTTCATTTGTCCTATTTGTTCCTTGTTCCTTTATTCCTTTCTTGCCATTCTTTGGATTAATCAAGTATTTTTTTCTCATTTTTCTCTATTAGCATATTAGTTATGCATTCTTTTAGTACAGTACTCTTTTATTAATTACCTTGGTAATAATATGCATCCTTGTCGCGCTACCTTCTTCCTTAAATTAGCGTATTTACTACTTGCTGAAAATTGCAAGAATCTTTCAGCTATTTAACTCCGTTTACCTGCTTTCCTCCTTTGTGCTATTGTTGTCGTATATTTTACTGCTACATGTGTTATAAACTCCACAAGTCAATATATATATACGTTCATTTCCCTTCGACTTGAAGAGCTCCCTTCCGTATTTCCTGTAGTACAGATCTGATAGCGAAACAATCTCTGAGCTTTTGCTTGTGTGAAAACATTTTTATTTCACTTTCACTTTTGAAGGATATTTTCACTGAGTACAGAAATCTAGAAATCTAGCTTTGTATTTTTTCCTTTATTTTTTAAACTTTATTAGGTTTATTTTATTGTGGCCAGAACATAACATGAGATCTACCCTCTTAACAAAATTTTAAGTGTACATTACAGTACTGTTGACTGTAGGTCCAATGTTGTGTAACAGATCTCTAGAACTTACTTATCTTGCTTAACTGGAACTTTACACTCATTAATTAATAACTCTTCATTTCTCCCTCCCCCCCAGCCCATGAGAAACCACCATTTCACTCTTTGATTCTACAAATTTCATTGTTTTAGATACCATATGTAAATGGAATCTTGCAGTGTTTGTCCTTCTGTGACTGGCTTATTTTACTTAGCATAGTATCCTCAAGGTTCATCCATGTTGCTTAAGATTGCATAATTTCCTTATTTCTTAAGGCTAAATAATATTCCATTGTATGAATATACCGTATGTTCTTTACTTATTTGTCCATCAATGGACATATAGGTTGTTTCTACATTTTGACTATTGTAAATAGTGCTGTTATGAACATGGGATGCTGATATCTCTTTGACATCTTGATTTCAATTATTTTGGGTAAATACCCAGAAGTGGCGTTGCTAGATCATATGAGGTTCTAGTTTTAGTTTTAGTGTTTTTTTTGTTTTGTTTTGTTTTTGTTTTTTCATTTGTTTTTTTAGACAGGACCAGATGGCTTCACTGGCAAATTCAACCAACATTCAAAGAAAAATCAACACCAATTCTTCTCAGATTCTTTTCAAAAGTTGAAGAGGAGGGAACAATTCCAAACTCATTTTATGAGAGCAGCACTACCATGATACTAAAGCCAGACAAAGACACTACAAGAAAAGAAAACTATAGGCCAGTATTCCTGATGAATATAGATGCAAAAGTCCTCAACAAAATACTGAGCCAAATCAAAGACACTTTAAAAGGATCATATCATTACACTATAACCAAGTAGGGTTTATCCCTGGGGTGCAAAGATAGTTCAGCACACAGAAATCAATTAATATGGTATATTGTATTAACAGAATAAAAGATAAAAATCACATGATTATCTCAATAGATGGAGAAGAAGCATTTAACACAATTCAGCATCCTTTCATGATAAAAGTTATCAAGAAATTAGAAATAGTAGGAAAGTACCTCAGCATAATAAAGACATTATATGAAAAGTCAACAGCTAACATCATAGTGGGGAAAACAAAAGCTTTTCCTTTACGATCAGGAAAAAGGCAAGGATACCTGCTTTTGTCACTTTTATTCAACATAGTACTGGAAGTCCTAGCAAGAGCATTTAGGCAAGAAAAATAAAAGACATCCAAATAGGAAAGGAAAATAATATTGTCCCTGTTTGCAGATGACATGATCCTATACATAGAAAACCCTAAAGACTGCATACAAAACTGAGAACTGGCTGGGCATGGTGGCTCACACCTGTAATCCCAGCACTTTGGTAGGCTAAAGTAGGCAGATCAGGAGGTCAGGAGATCGAGACCATCCTGGCTAACACAGTGAAACCCTGCCTTTACTAAAAAAAAATACAAAAAAATTAGTTGGGCATGGTGGCAGGCGCCTGTAGTCCCAGCTACTCAGGAGGCAGGAGAATGGCATGAACCTGGGAGGTGAAGCTTGCAGTGAGCCAAGATCGCACCACTGCACTCCAACCTGGGTGACAGAGCGAAACTCTGTCTCAAAAAACATGACAAAACAAAACTGTGAGAACTAATAAACGAATTCAATAAAGTTGCAGGATACAAAATCAATGCAGAAAATGAGATGCATTTCTATACACTAACAATGAACTATTTTAAAAGACAATTAGGAAAACAGTCCCATTTACAATACCACCAAAAAGTATAAAATACTTAGGAATAGACTTAACATAGGAAGTGATAGACTAGTATACAAAAATTACAGAACATTAATGAAAGAAAGAAGACACAAACCAAAAGCCATCTCGGGTTCATGGATTGCAATACTTCATATTGTTAAAATGTCCATATACCCCATGCAATCTACCAAATCAGTGCAATCCCTATCAAAATTTCAATGGACAGAAATAGAAAAACAATTCTAAAATTCATATGGAACCAAAAAAGACTACAAAGAGCCAAATTAATCAAGAGAGAACAAAGTTGGAGTCATCACACTTCCTGATTTCAAAATCTATCACAAAGTCGTTTTTT
The DNA here is from genome assembly GCF_028878055.3 of Symphalangus syndactylus. Classification (NCBI taxonomy): domain Eukaryota; kingdom Metazoa; phylum Chordata; class Mammalia; order Primates; family Hylobatidae; genus Symphalangus; species Symphalangus syndactylus. The sequence goes on from NC_072438.2 coordinate 10,464,453, forward strand.
TCCCTTTCCATTCAGCATCTTTGAAGATGCCATAGCTTCTGTTGAAACATTAACAAAGATTGAAGTAACTGTGCCCTGAAACGATTGTGGTTTTCCCTTTGGTTATTTTTAATTTTTTTCTCTTTGTATTTGGCTTTCGGTAGTGTGACAGTCATGTACCTAGGTGTGGTTGTCCTTATATTTATCCTCATTTGGGGTACTCTGAGCTCCTTGAAATTCTGGGTTGATGTCTTCCATCAATTTTCAAAAATTTTTGGCCATTATGTCTTTAAATATTGCCTTTTCTCCATTCTCTCTCACCTTTCTCTTTGGGGCTGCAATTGCATGTATGTTAGACCATTTGTCTTCCTCATGTATCTTACACTCGTTTCTGGTCTTTTCATTCTTTTTTCTATTGAAGTCTCTTCCAGTTCACTAATCTAATCTCCTTCACTAATCTTCTTTCCTGGTCTTTTGTTGACTCTATCCAATGAGTTCTTCAGATATTGTGTTTTTCAGTTCCAGAATGTCCACTTGATTTTTTAAAAAGAGATCCTAATTGTTGAAATTCTCCCTCTTTTCATCTATCTTGTTCATCAATTTCCCTATTTTCTTTAACATATTGATAGTAATTTTAAAGTCCCTCTCTGAATCATCTGTGTATCTCTTTTCATTGCCTGTTTAATATTTTGGCTTCTGGTCATTCAGTCTTTTTTTTTTTTAAACCATGCCTCATAATTTGGGATTGGATGCTGTATACTGTAGAGAGTTTTGTTTTGTTTTGTGTTGTTGTTGTTGTTGTTTTTGGTATATTGTAGAAGGTTTGAATAATGCTATCCTCCTCCAAGGAGGGTTATTTCCTGCTAGCAAACAGGGCGGATCTATTCCAGTTTTGTGCTTATTCCTAGAATGTAACCCATCCCTGGGATGTAGTCCTTATTTCTAGGGCCTGATCTTATGCCCAGAGTGTAGCCCTTGTAGGGTCCAGGGTGTTTTCTGAGATTCCTCCACCTTGTTGGGTCATGGTCATTTCCCACCAGGTCCATGTGGCTGACGAAACCTCTGCTTCATTCTTTAGCAGTTGCTGTTTCCTGCTGGTTGTTTTTGTTTGCCTGTTTTGAGTCTCTCTCTACTTTTATGTAACTTAGGTATCAGCCAGTTATTTGAGGAAGATTTTTATCCAGATTATTAGGCTCCTTATTTTTGTTTCCTTCCTTTTCTGGATTTCCCTCCCCACTTCCCAGCCACTTTGGCAGTCCTGAACTCTGACCTCTCTTTCCTTAGCCCTTTCTCTTGAGATTTATTACCCTAATATGCAATTTGAAATTTTCCTGAGTGAAAAACACCAGGATGATTGTGGAGCTCACCTCGTGTCTTTTCCCTCTCCAAAGATCATGGCCTCTTAAGTCCTGTCTGTGTTGGTTGTACTCAGTGCCTTCAAACAGGTGCTTTAGATGCCCATTGCTATTGGAATTCCCAGCCTTCAGAACTGTGAGAAATGTATTTCTTTTCTTTATAAATTACACAGTCTGTGGCATTCTGATATAGCAACACAATATGGATTGTGACAGATGGCCAACCGGCATCTCAGATTTAATTTATCCAGAAAAAAATTCCTGACCCCCCGCCCTCCCACCCTGACCGAAACCATGGTCTGCAGTCTTCTCTATCTCTATAAATTCCTCTTTACTTGTCTCTTTGTAAACCCCATTTTCATTCTGTCAGAATGTCTTAAAGGTTCTGCCTTCCAAATGCATCTGGTATCTGACCATAGCTCCCCTCGCTGCAGCTCCCTTGATCCAAGCACCATCCTCTTTCCTGGATGCTGGGAGGAGCTTCCCTGGATATCTCTGCTTCTGCAGCCATGTGGCATTTAAAGTGTGAATTATACTAAAAGCCTTGTCATTCAGAGTCAAATTCAAAGTCCGTCTGTGGCTGTTGACCAAGGCGCCATGATGCTGACCTTCCATCCCCACCTTCTATCCTCCAGCTGGTCCAGCCTCACTGTCTGCTTCCTCAGACACACTCCCAAGTCTCCCCCATCCCCGTGTATCACAGCTTCAGGGTTACTATCCCAGTAAGTTCTTCTCCATCCATGCTGGGAGCCTCCTGTCCCCCTCTCTGAGTTGTTTTATGACTTGCTCATTTTCTAGGTTACTGTTTTTCTCTGTCCATGAAACCATAAACACCCTGAAGGCAAGATTCCATTATTTTGTTTCTTTCCAGTTTGAATCTGCAGAATCAAGAACAATGACTCTTAGGTGAGCAATAGATATTTGCCAAATATATAAAGGAAGATGGGGAGAAAAGGAAGAAGAGAGAGAGGGAGATAATCTTTAAAAGGAAAAGAGTGGAATAAACATAAGTAAAAACACAATCTTCCGTTGCCAAGAGAGCTTGAAATTAAGTCCTGGGCAACTGACTGTTTCTGAGCGTTGAGAAAGAACCGCAGTGAGCCTGTGGCTTCATCAAGAAAAGGTTGTGCCGCACAAGTCTCATTCCTTTTTTTGTTACGGAACACCAACAGGGAGAGCTTAGAACACCGTGGGTATCATGGAAATGGCACCGACGGGGAGAGTTTAGAACACCGTGGGTATAATGGAAATGGCACCGACGGGGAGAGTTTAGAACACCGTGGATATCATGGAAATGGCACGATAGGGAGAGTTTAGAACACTGTGGATATCATGGAAATGGCACCGACGGGGAGAGTTTAGAACACCGTGGATATCATGGAAATGGCACGATAGGGAGAGTTTAGAACACTGTGGATATCATGGAAATGGCACCGACGGGGAGAGTTTAGAACACCGTGGATATCGTGGAAATGGCACCCACAGCGAGAGCTTAGGATGCCGTGGGTATCATGGAAATGGCACCGACGGGGAGAGTTTAGAACACCGTGGATAGGATATCACAGGAAATGGCACTGACAGGGAGAGTTTAGAACACTGTGGATATCATGGAAATGGCACCGACGGGGAGAGTTTAGAACACCGTGGATAGGATATCACAGGAAACGGCACTGACGGGGAGAGTTTAGAACACCGTGGGTAGGATATTACAGGAAATGGCACTGACAGGGAGAGTTTAGAACACTGTGGATATCATGGAAATGGATTTCAGAAAGGCTTTTGTGTGTTATTTTTCAGCCAAGTCAAGAAGTGAGTTGCATCCACATCTGGCTGCATGCTTGTAATTAGAATCTGACTTTCGAATTCATCTCAATGTGCCTGGAAGTCTTAGAACCACAGTTCATCCTGCAATTTGTCCAGTTCTGATTAAAAGCACTCACTCCACATGTACCAGGCACTGCAATACGCTTTGGGGATACGAAGGTTAATAGAAGAGTTCATGCCCTCAAAGAGCTCATTGAGTCCTAATACACCTTCAAACCAGAAGCGTCCCTGCTGACACAGAGCAAAATGACCACTTTTATGAGCGACATGAAACTGGGAAGGGACCCAGATATGCTCCTGTCCCCATCCCCATCCCCCTGGCACAGGGCCTGTGTCCCAGTGGCCTGCTGGTAGACCACAGCAGCCAAGGGAAAAGGCCAATCCTGGCTGTCCCCCCGGCCAGCTTCGCACCACTCCATCTGTGGGAAATTGTGGCCCATTTTGAGGGCATCATATTTGGACCATGACTTACTTGTGGTTGTTTGTTTAATTGGTTTTGATGAGTTTGGTTTGCTTTTCTCTCCTTGTACGATTTGCCCATTTTCTGTCCTCGGTTTTTCCATGTCTGAGTAATAATCCTCTGTTGTCTTATGCCCATCCCCCATTTTTGCTGGAGCCTTCCACCCTCCTGCCTCAGTCTCCACAGCCTGCTTCCTCGGCCTCCTCTGGGCTGGCTGTCCTGGGTCAGCAGTGAGTTCTTCCTTGGGTTATGTGCTTTGTGGCTTCTTTGCTGAATGCAGCCCGGGGTGGGGCAGGGGCGGGGCAGGGCCAGGGAGCTCGCCTGTCTTGCCCTACAGAGTCTCCACCTCCCAGCTCTTAGCTTGACCCAAACGAGATGGTTTCACGCATGCGTGTTACAAAGTGGAGCGAAACCACACACTTGGCAACTAAGGAGAGTTAGCCTGCAAAGAGAAATCTGGGACGGGTGGAATCTCTGACTTCAGTTATGACGGACTTTCAGGTGAAAAAAATGTGGATTTATTTTGAGTGGACCCAGATAGCAGAACAAGGATGATTGGATACAGTTGTGGAGATGTAGTTCCTGCACTATGGACAGCTGTGGGCTGTGCTCCCCACAAGGAAAAGGAGAGCAGCCACCCCAGAGCGCCAGTGCAGAGGCTCCCTTGGCACTAGGGTGTGGGGCAGGCATGGGCTCCTCCACTGGAGGGCAGTGGGTGAGGGGCACCAGCCCACAGGATGGCTTCCAGGACCAGAGTCTGTAGCTCTTGGACTTTAAGGTCGTACTGTTCTCTTTTAAAGAATAGTTAAAACCGTGGCCTGATGTGCCTTTTTTTTTCTTTTTTTGACACGGAGTCTCGTTCTGTCACCCAGGCTAGAGTTCAGTGGCACGATCTCAGCTCACTACATCCTCTGTCTCCCGGGTTCAAGTGATTCTCCTGCTTCAGCCTCCCAAGTAGCCAGGACTACAGGTGCCCACCACTACTCCTGGCTAATTTTCTTTTTTGTATTTTTAGTAGAAATGGGGTTTCACCATGTTGGCCAGGCTGGTCTTGAACCCCTGACCTCAAGTGATCACCTGCCTTGGCCTCCCAAAGTGCTGGGATTACAGGTGTGAACCACCATGCCTGGCCCTTATGCACTTTCAAAGTTTTCCGTAACGGTGAGTTTTTTTTTTCTTTTTTTTTTTGAGACGAAGTCTCGCTCTGTCGCCCAGACTGGAGTGCAGTGGCGTGATCTCAGCTCACTGCAAGCTCTGCCTCCCAGGTTCATGCCATTCTCCTGCCTCAGCCTCCCAAGTAGCTGGGACTACAGGCACCCACCACCACGCCCGGCTAATTTTTTGTATTTTTAGTAGAGACGGGGTTTCACCATGTTAGCCAGGATGGTCTCGATCTCCTGACCTTGTGATCCGCCCGCCTTGACCTCCCAAAGTGCTGGGATTACAGTCGTGAGCCACCGCGCCCAGCCAACAGTGAGTTTTCAGTAGCTGAGCTCTAAATCTAAATAATTGCCCAAGGATGATGGTTAAGGAGACTGCAGAGTGGAAAGAACAGAGAGGAAGGAGGCTTGGGAAGACCAGGCGAGGAGGAGCAGTCAGTCAGGGAAGAGCCCTGGCAAGAACAGAGGAGGGAGGAGTGGACAGCAGCATCCGAGGGAAGGAGGACTCCAGAGGCTCCTGACTTGGGCGAGGGAGTCAGCCACAGTGGGCCCTGGTCTTCCAGCCAGATGGGACCGCTGTCAGAGGATCCTTGGGGTGTCACATTTCTAGCTGGAAACTTCTGTGGCTGGTGGCACCCTTGCCTGAGTTTTGCTTGGGTCCACTGGGCTTGTTCTGCCCACTCAGCCTGGCATGCTGCACTCAACTCATGCTACTGGCCTGGATCCCACACCTGCCAAGAGTGAGTCAGGCACAGAGCAGTGAGGGGTGTGTGAGTGAGCATGGGGTCCAGCCACTGTGCAGTCAGGCACGCCAGCAGCTGCAGCAAGATGGGCAGCTTCAGGTGCTGACATGGGCACTGGCTCTCTGCAAGGCTGCAGCTGGACCAGGTGCACTGCAAGCAGCTTCCACAGTTGGCACTGGGGAATGTAGTATGCCAGGAACCACAGGGCCCGAAAGAGGGAATCCAACTCAGAAGGGGCAGGGCTCCTGCTTATCCCTGGCCTGGGGGGCTCCCAAGTCTGGGCTCCCTGAAGGGCTGCAGCTCTTCTCTCCTTCTCTTCCCCCATAGCATGGCAAGCAAGGGGCATGTTTCAGCCCTGTTTGTGTTACACCAGCTCTTTTAGCCTTGCCATTCGGCGGGTCCCAAGTTCTTGTCCTGTGACTAGGAAGAATGAGGTCTGCAGACAAGCGGAGTGTGAGCAAGAGGAAGACGAGCTTTACTGAGCGATACAACAGCTCAGAGGAGACCCGCAGGGGCAGCTCCTTTCCACAGCCAGGGTGTCCCAACGAGTGTTCAGTTCCTAGCACAGAGGAGACCCTAGAGTGGGAAGCTCCTCTCGGCAGGCAGGCCCTCCCATCATCTCTGAGGCTGTCAGCAGACAGGAGGCCCTGGAGTTGGTTGCTCCTTTCGGCAGACAGGCCATCCCGTTGTGTCTGCGGCTCTCAGCAGAGAGGAGGCCCTGGAGTGGGTTGCTCCTCTCTGCAGACAGGCCATCCTGTTGTGTCTGCGGCTCTCAGCAGAGAGGAGGCCCTGGAGTGGGTAGCTCCTCTCTGCATTTGGTTGCCATGATGTCTGCTCAGCTCTGGTTGAGCCTAGGGCTTTTATGGGCCTTAGAGGGGAGGAAGTGCACTCTGATTTGTCCATCGGCAGTCATAGGTAAAGGCATCACAAGTTCCCACTCTGGTCTGCATGACTGGCAGCCCAGTCCCCAGCCTTCAGGACCTCCCTGGCCTGAAGGTGGGGGCCTCACCAGGGACCTGCCCCCTTCCACCCAGGAACTTGTCTCCCTCCTGCTGCCATTCGTGGTGCCCAGACTGTAGGTGCCAAGGGGTGCCTGCAGGCCAGTGCCAAGCTACCCTCGGCCCCCCCTTGGCTTCCCTCCTATCCTCGGCACTCAAAGTCTGGAGGGGGCTGTGGCAGCAGGGGGCTGGTGTATCAGCACTGCCCTGAGTGTGTGCACACCTGGCCAGGCTGCGACAATGCCCAGGCTTGCCCCGACTTTACTCTGAGATCAGAGTGGACACTGACAGCAGGGAGAAGCCAGGCAGCAGGAGCAGGCATTTCTGAACCTGCGAAGGCCGGGTATGGGGCTTCCTGGGCCCCCAAGAGTGCAGAGATGCCTGGGTCTGCAGCCATGGTTTGGGTGGCTGCAGCTGCGCCCAGGAGAGTGGGGCTTCTATCTGCTCCCGGCTTCCCGCAAGAGCACAGGGATGCCTGGGTCTGCAGCCACGACTTGGGCAGCTGCATCTGTGCCCGGGGGGTGGGGCTCCTGCCTGCTCCATGGAGCAGGAGGCCTGGATCTGCACCTGCCTGTTCTGTGGATCAGGAGGTCTGGGTCTACAATTCTGACTTCAGTGGCTGCAGCTGTGCCCAGGATAGTGGGGCCCCCATCTGCTCCCAGCCAGAGAGCACAGGGATGCCTAAGTCTGCAGAGAGCTCCCACCCCAACTTGGAAGGGGCAGGGCTCCTGCTTGTCCCCAGCTCCTGCCAGTTCCATGGAGCATGCAGCCCTGGCTGCACCTCCCTGCTGCAGCTGGCATGATGGCACCAGCCGCTCTAGATGGACCATGGTGCCATCACTGAGACCCTGCCTTGACACCGCTGTCAGGACACTCTAGCCACACTTTCCTTCCTGCTGCCAATGCCTCCATGGCTCAGGTGGCTGCAGCTCCTTGAGATGTCCCAGTGGGTCCTGGGTGAGCCCATCCAGCAGATGGGCCATGAGGCAACAGGCAAGTGGACAGGCCAGCACTGTCCCCCTTCCTCCTCCTCTTCCTCTGCCCCTTCAACTGCAGGCTGGAAAATTCACATGTTACCAGGAAAACAGCCAGCTACCCAGGGCTATTTACCTCAGGGGCCAGGCTTCCCTTGGGATGAGATCGTTGGGCTCAGAGAACATGTTGAGCAAACACAGTACTTTCTGTGAGGTGGATTAGGTTCTAAAAGCCTTACAGAGTAAACTAATCATCAGCACAACCAAAATAAATAGATGTTTGTTTGTTTATCATCATTTCATTTCACAAATGAAACAGAGAGGGTAATTCACTTGCCCAGTGGCACACAGCTGTCAGGTGACAGAGCTGGGATTTGGATCCAGGCAGGCTCGTACAGACTCCAGAATCCCAAATATGGCTTCATCCACAGTGACGGAGCGGCAGCGGGGGCTCTAAGACCACCCGGCTCTCCTCCCGGGCATTTTTTCCATTCTATTCATCCCAATACTTGATCTCACATTGCTCTCTCTCTTTCTCTGCCTCCATGCTTGATGCATTTACTTAGTCTTTTGCAGGATGGGTCATTACTTTTTGCAATAGCACACTCAAAGGTAATGACCAAGATAAATTGAAAAGAGGATTCAACAGTGTTCATTGTAAGATTGAATGGGATATAAAATATGTAATCAGCACTTGTGAGGAATATCACTAGATTCTCTTCCTCCTACTTTTTTTTGCATGAAAACCAGGGAATTTGATGTTGATTCTGGCCTGAATGTTAAGCACATGCTGGATTTTCTACACCGTTCTGACACCACGGGTACTTGTTTCTTTCTCAGAAGGCAGGTGAAGCTCAGCTGTGTGGGGCTGTGCTTGGTGGCAGTGTGGGAAACGTGTGGAAGTCACTATGGTGTTAGCAGGTTTTACTAGCAGTTTGCTTGGAAAACAGTCTCCGATCTGCACTTGCACGCCCACCACGATGCCTTCTCCCCACGGCTCTGTGGACACCAGGAGGCCAGGGCACAGAGGACGTGCGACTTGTGCTCCTGTCCTGCTGCACAGTCTAAAGACCTGACGTGCGTTTTGAATGTTCAACCACTATTAGAGTGAGAAACGGCATCCAAGATCTTTTACTAAGGAACATTGACAACTGGAAAAACAAATCAAGCTTGGATTCCAGGGAACCGTGTCCAGATTTCCTGTTTTATGAATTTTACCATTCACTCTTACGGCTGTTAGGTTTGAATAACTTGGTAAACTATCAAGAGAAAACCATGCAGCAGTATGTTCACTGCCAAGTAATATGGACGTAGAGGATGGCATAATTCTGTAAAACCACTTCTGGAGTTCAACATTTAACCGAGCACATTTTACTCACCTGTTACCAACGTGTCGCTTGGAATGTCTTCTATTAGGCATTTCTCCTCACGTTCCCCTGCGTGGAAATAAAAGGCAGTTGAAAATGGAAAACCAAAACAAAGAAGAAATGTTAACATTTGCATTTCTGTTGCTTGAGCCACTTCTGGTAATACTTTCTTTGAAATGGATCCGTTGCAGGTGCCACTGGTTAGTGAGTGTTTGTATTTCATTGGCTAATTTTGTAAAATTGATTTTCATGAGAAGTGACACGTGGCACTGACACTGGGCAGATACTTGCAGCAAATCCCACGAACAAGATAAAAAGGCGTAAGAATTTGGGGCCTTTCCAAGCTAATGATGCAGAGTTCCTTCTGCTCCGCCGCTTTGAAGATATTGAAGCGTTCTGAGTGAAGAAGCTTCTAATGAAGATGGTGTCATGGAGTATGAGAAATGAGAGATGGGGAGGCAGATGTAGGCAGGAAGGGAGGGAGGCTGGGTGTGGGGGTGAGGTAGGCATGTCGAGGGGAGGCTGGGTGCAGTGGGGAGGCTAGATTTGGGGGGTGAGGCTGGGTGTCTGGGGGAAGTCTAGGTGTGTCAGGGGAGGCTGGGTGTCTGGGGGAAAGCTGGGTTTGTGGGAGGGAGTTTGGGTGTGTTGGTGGAGGCCGGGTGCCGGGGGGAAAGCTGGGTGTGTGGGAAGGAGTTTGGGTGTGTTGGGGTATTGGGGGAGGCTGGGTGCTGGGGGTTAGGCTGGGTTGGGAGGAGTCTGGGTGTGAGGGTGGGGGTGGGAGGCTGGGTGCGGGGGAGGTAGGTGTGGACCTGTGGGTGGGAGGAAGGGAACCTGGCTAAAGTGGAACCACTTGGACTAGGAAGAGCGCGTGCCCTGAAGAGACTAAGTCTGTTTCCTCATTTAAAAAAGGAGTGAAAATCACTTAGGGATCCATTAGGTCTTGGCTGTGACATCCAGTGTTTTCTCTTCAAACCTTTTATTTAAAAATGTTTGTAGACTAACAAAAAGTTACAAAAATAGTGCAGAGAGGTCCTATGACCCATCCCTCAACGCCCCCAGTGCAACATCTTATGTGACTAAGATCACTGCAGGACTGCGTCACGGGGACTGGGCATTTGACAGTGGCAGAGAACAGCTAGCTCGGCTGCAAAGCTCACGTGGTGCTCACATTTTTGCACACACTTGTTTTTTGTATGTGAGTGCACCATCATGAGAATGCTTCAGCGAGCCCTTACGAGCACTCTGGAAAGAAGTGGGAAGACGGAAAGAATGCATTGTGTGGTTTGGCGCAAGCGCTGGCGGCCGAGGGCCTGGGCTGTCTGACTGCACTGCTTCTCAGTGATGTGAGTGTGGACAGATTGACGGACCTCCAGATCGTCACCCATAAGGCAGTGGCGGTGCTGCCCCACAGCATTGTCACAGGGATTGGACGACACAGGCAGTGTGGGCTTCTCAGCCCTGGTCTGGTGCACAGCGGGCATTTGGTGAAGGGTGTAGCTGTTGCTTTTCTGGTGCCAGGTGGAGCTGTGGCTGGATTCCAAGCATGTGGCAAGGGCGACCAGGCACACACCTGCAGCTGTCTTCATCCACGACCTGCCCTTCCTCCTACCTAAACCCAGCTCCAGTTTCAGAGCCCACATTTTCCTTCCTCCTCAGAGACCTCTCTCCCTTCCCACTGGTCTGTGCCCTCTGCCTCAGTCTCCCCAACAGCCAATGTTTTCCTTTAGAGGCGTTCTGTAGCACAGTGTTGACAAGCCTAGACTCTGGGGCCACACTGTCTGGCTGTCCCTCCTTTGCCCCTTACCTCCTGTGCGATCCTAGGCAAGTTCCTTAGTTGTTCTCTGCCTCAGTTTCCTCATCTGAGAGAATAAAGAGCCCACTTTATACGGTGGTTGTAAAGACCAAATGATACTCTCTGTGTAAAGTGCTAAGAACAGTCCCTGGCACACAGCACACTCTATGTAAGCGTTTGCCAGTGTTATTCCATAGCCTGACATCTTGAGGGGTTGCCAGATAGGCTAGCTCCACTTCTCCACTTCCTCACACAGCTAAAAAAATACCAAAACCGTCTATTCTAGAACATTTTAAGCACATGAAACTAGAGAATTGTGTGATGAACCCCAAACTAGTTTTACTTAACCAACACACACACACACACACACACCACACACACTTTTAAAGTGTGTCAGGTCAGAGGCCGTTTTCACCTATCAGCACTTCAGTATGCGTCACTAACTAGTGAGGACCTTATTAAATGAAACAGTCACCAACCGTGCCATCACAAGGTTAATAAGAATCCCTTCCTGTCATCCGACACCCAGTTCAGTCACGTTTCCCTGATTGCCTTAAAAGGTCTTTTTCACAGTTGATTTATTTTGATCAGCACCTAAACAGAATCCACACATGACACTTGGTTGCTATGTCTATTAAAACTCTTTCATTTCATAGGGTCTGCCTTCCCCACACCAGTCTCTTTCTTAACCCACTAATTTGTTGGAGGCCCTGGGGCCCTTGCTCATGGCGGCCGGCATCTCAGGTGTGGGTGAAAGTGTCCTCAGGTGCCGTTGGACTCAGCACACCTTCGCTGTGACTGCAAATCTCTGGGGGTTCTTGTTGAGCTCACGCCCTGATCTGGAGGCGAGGACGGGGCCTGGGCACTGACACTGCTGCTCCAGAGACTGTGCTGGGAGTGGCGAAGGGTTGGCTGGCTCTTCCTGCAGCTTTCCAGATACTGGCGTGTGCAGTTAGAGTTGAGACTCGGGCTGGGACTTTAAGCTAGAGTCGCTGCTGAGTGCCTCCTGGTGCCTCACAGTGGAGGCCATGATGTCCAGTTGTCCTGCCTTGAGTGACCACAGCCCGCCAGGGGCTCAGTGCTGTCCCCACTTGCCCCTTGTCAGGTTCCCTCAGCCTCTGCCTGGCAGTTTTGACATCCACTCTCTCTCTCGATTCCTCTTTCCTCAGTGGTTGCTACAGGAGAACTTCTCACCAACTAGCTGCTTGCCCTGAAGCAATTTGTACAGAAAAGGCCGGCCACGGGCTTGGTTCTTTCCCTAGAATTAGCGGTTTTCAAAGGAGTATGTTTTTTTTTTTTTTTTAATTTTTTATTATACTTTAGGGTTTTAGGGTACATGTGCACAATGTGCAGGTTTGTTACATATGTATCCATGTGCCATGTTGATTTCCTGTACCCATTAACTCGTCATTTAGCATTAGGTGTATCTCCTAATGCTGTCCCTCCCCCCTCCCCCCACCCCACAACAGTCCCCGGAGTGTGATGTTCCCCTTCCTGTGTCCATGACTTCTCATTGTTCAATTCCCACCTATGAGTGAGAACATGCGGTGTTTGGTTTTTTGTCCTTGCGATAGTTAACTGAGAATGATGTTTTCCAGTTTCATCCATGTCCCTACAAAGGACACGAACTCATCATTTTTTATGGCTGCATAGTATTCCATGGTGTATATGTGCCACATTTTCTTAATCCAGTCTATCGTTGTTGGACATTTGGGTTGGTTCCAACTCTTTGCTATTGTGAATAGTGCCGCAATAAACATACGTGTGCATGTGTCTTTATAGCAGCATGATTTATAGTCCTTTGTTTATGTTTGTTCCCTAACAGTCACCATGTAACCAATGGGGATTCTTTAAAGTATCATTATGAATTCATGAGTGGTTGGGTATTTAATGCTTTTCTGATATATTGGAGTCATTATTCTTGATACTTAAATTGGCCAAACTTTGGCTAATGGTGACCCTTCAGTTTCACTCCTGTGTCCTTTAGACAGAATAACATTCACTCTTTAATATAATATAAAGGGCATTCACGTGAGGGGCATTTGCTTCTGCAGATTGTCATTGCCCTGAGCTTTCTCAGAGGACAGAGCTAGGAAAGGTTTTATTGTGGGCTTATTTTTAAATTAAGAAATGAGCTCATATTCTCATGTCCAATCGAAGTGTAAGACTAAAGAGTTTTACTTAATTTCATTGAATATATACTTGTATCTCTTTTATGCCAAAAATCTACTTGCTGGCATTAATATAATTTATTTGCTTTATCCTTCAATATAGCTATACAGGCCATACCTTGGAGACATTGTGGGTTCAGATCCAGACCACCAATACAGCAAATATTGCAGTAAACCAAGTCACACAAATGTTTTTGTTTCCCAGTGCGTATAAAAGTTATATTTATACTGTAGTCTATTGAGCACTGTGTCTACAAAAAAGATGTATGTACCTTAATTAACATACTTTATTGCTAAAAAATGCTAATGATTATCTGAGCCTTCATGGAGTGGTAACCTTTTTGCTGGTGGAGGGTCTTGCTTGATGTGGACGGCTGCTAACTGATCAGGGTGGTGGCTGCTGAAGGTTGTGGTGGCTGTGGCAATGTCTTAAAATTAGACAACAGTGAAGTTTGTCATATCAATTGATGCTTTCACAAAATATTCCTCTGTAGCATGTGACACTTTGATAGCATTTTACCCACAGTAGAAAGTGTTTCAGAATTTGAGCCAATCCTGTCAAACTCTGCTGCTGCTGTATCAACTAAGTTATGGAATATTCTAAACCCGCGGCCTCATTTCAGTGTTCACAGCATCTTCACCAGGACTAGATTCCATCTCAGTAAACTGCTTTCTTTGCTCATCCATGAGAAGCAACTCCTCATCTGTTCACGTTTCATCCTGAGGTTGCAGTAATTCGGTCCCATCTGCAGGCTCTGCTTCTAATTCTGTTTCTCTTGCTGTTTCCACCACATCTGCAGTGACTTCCTCCACTGAAGTCTTCAACTTCTCAAAGTCATCCTTGAGGGTTGAGATCAGCTTCTCCCAAACTCCTGTTCATGTTGATATTTGTATGTCCTCCCAAGAATCATCAATGTTTTGAATGGCATCTGGAATGGTGAATCCTTTCCAGAAGGTTTTCAATTTACTTGTCCAGATTCATGAGAGGAATCCCTATCTGTGTCAGCTATAGCCTTACAAAATGTATTTCTCAAATAGCAAGACTTGATAATTGAAATTACTCCTTGATCCATGGGCTGCAGAATGGATGTTGTTTTAGCAGGCATGAAAACAACAGTAATCTCCTTATACATTTTCATCAGAGCTCTTGGGTGACCAGCTGCATTGTCAATATTTTCAATGCATAGTAATACTTTGAAATAATCTTTTTTTTTTTCTGAGCAGTAGGTCTTAAAAGTAGGCTTAAAATATTCAGTTAGCCATGCTGTAAACAGACGGCTGTCATCCAGGCCATGTTGTTCCATGTATAGAGCATAAGTGGAGTAGGTTTAGCATAATTATTAAGAGCCCTAAGATTTTCAGAATGGTCAATGAGGATTGGAGTCAACTTTAAGTCACCAGCTGCATTACCCCCTAATGAGAGAGTTAGCTTGTCATTCGAAGCTTTGAAGCCAGACACTGGCTTCTCTCTAGCTATGAAAGCTCTAGATGGCATCTTCATCCAAGAGAAGACTGTGTTGTCCACATTTAAAATCCACTGTTTAGTGTAGCCATCTTCATCAATGATCTTAGCTACATCTTCTGGGTAACTTGCTGCAGCTTCTACATCAGCGCTTGCTCCTTCACCTTGTTCTGTTTTGTTTTTTTTTCCTTAAACCTCATGAACCAACCTCTGCTAGTTTCAAACTTCTGCAGCTTCCTTACCTCTCTCAGGCTTCACAGAACTCAAGAGAAAGCCTTGCTCTGGATTAGGCTTTAGCTTAAGGGAAGGTTGTGTCCGGTTTCATCTTCTATCCAGACCACTCAAACTTTCTCCATATCAGCAACAAGGCTGTTTCACTTTATCATTTGTGTGTTTACTGGAGTGGCACTTTTAATTTCCTTCAAGAACTTTTCTTGGCTGGGCACAGTGGCTCATGCCTATAATCCCAACACTTTGAAACTGAGGCAGGAGGATTGCTTGAGGCCAGGAGTTTGAGATCAGCCTGAGCAACATAGCAAAACCTTGTCTCGACAAAAAATACGTAAAAAAAAATTAGCTGGGCGCGTGCCTGTAGTCCTAGCTAGTTTGGAGGCTAAGGCAGGAGGATCCCTTGAGCCCAAGAGTTCAAGGTTACAGCAAGCTATGATCATGCCACTGCACTCCAGCCTAGGTGACAGAGCAAAACCCTGTCTCAAAAAATAACAATACATTTTTCTTTGTATTCACAACTTGGCTGACTGTTTGGCACAAGAGGCCTAGCTTTCAGCCTATCTCAGCTTTATGTTAATCATTTCTAGACTTTGATTTCGAGAGAGATGATGGCTCTGCCTTTCACTTGAACACTTAGAGGCCACTGTAGGGTTACTTGTTGGGCTAATTTCAATATTAGTGTATCTCAGGAAATAGGGAGACTTGAGGAGAGAGAGGGAAATGAGGCAATGGACAGTCATTGGAGCAGTTAGACCACACACAACATTTATCTACTACGTTTGCCATCTTATGTGGGTATAGTTGGTGGTGTCCTAAAACAATTTCAACAGTAGCAACAAAGATCGCTGAACACAGATTGTCATAACAGATATAATAATGATAAGATACATGGAAATATTGTGGCAGTTACCAAAACGTGACACAGAGACATAAAGTGAGCACATGCTGTTGGAAAATGGCGTTGACAGACTTGCTCAATTCAAGGTAGCCTCAAACCTTCCATTTGTAAAAAGCACAGTATCTGCAAAGCACAATGAAGCAAAGTGCACTAAAGCGGGAGTGCCCGAAAGAGTTTCCAAAGAGCCACACCAACATTTGCTGCTATCAAAAAGACTACGAAATGCCATCTAAGATTTCTTTGCCATTCTCTTTCGTCTTTTCCCAGGGACATATGCACAAAAACACCATTTAAAGTTATTGAAGTGATTATTTTATTTTCATATAAAGTATATTTCATTTGTGTCAGTTTGTTTTCAATATTTACAGTTTAGTCATTTTGCCTTTTTAAAGTTCACTTTTTTATTTTTAATTATGTAAAATATTTACATGGCTCAAAAATAAAATTATATGCAAGAAAAGAAAGAACAGATTAGACGAATACAAATGAAAATGGTAGATTAAGTCTTCAATTAAGTCCATCGATGTAAATGACATAAAGGCAGAGATTATCAGACCAGTAAAGAAGCAAGACTCAAATAAGTATCGTCTACAAGAAATTGGCGTTTAAAAAGATATTCCATGCAAACTCTAATCCAAGAAGTTGGAGTGCCAATATTAATATCAGGCAAGATAGATTTTTAAATAAAAGAAGATTACTGGAGGTAAAGGAGCATTTCATAATGATAAATGGGAACTATCTTAAATATATATGTACCTAATAATAAAGCTTCTAAATTCATGAAACAAAAATTGCCAGAATTGAGGGAGAAAGAGATACATCTACAATTATAGTTGGAGATGTCAACAATCCTCTATTAGTAATAGAACAAATAAAGGGAAATCAGTAGGGATAGTGAAGACCTGAACGATGCCATCAACCAATGTGACCCAACTTGAGCAAACTAACATTAATGAAACACCACACTCAGGCATGACAGGATGCACAGGGAATATTTGCCAAGATAGGTCTTACTTGGGGCTATAAAATAGTATCAATAAATTTACAAGGATTGAAATCATACAGAATATGTTCCTGACCATAACTTAATTGAATTAGAAATCAGTAATAAAACATATATGAGAAACTCCAAATATTTAGATATTAAACACAGTTTTAAATAAACCATATATCAGAGAAGATGTCACAGGGAAGGTAGGAAGTATTTTAATTGAATTGCAATGAAAATATATTTCATTTGTGGTATGCAGCTAAAGCAATTTTTAAAGGGAAATTTATACCTTTAAATACCTGTATTGAGTTTGAGACCAGCCTGGGCAACATAGTAAGATCCTATCTCTATTTTAAAAATTTAAAAATTAGCCAGGCATGGTGACATGTGCCTGTAGTCCCAGTTACTTGGGAGGCTGAGATAGGAGAATTGCTTGAACCCGGGAGGCAGAGGTTGCAGTGAGCTGAGATCACGCCACCGCACTCCAGCCTGGATGACAGAGACTCTGTCTCAAAAAAAAAAAAATGCTTATATTAGAAAAGAAGAAAAGTTTAAAATCCATGACCTAAACTTCTACCTTAATAAACTACAAAAAGAAAAGCAAATTAAACCTAAAGTAAGAAGGAAGGAAATATTAAAGACTGATGGAAGAAAAAGTAAAGTGTGGAAATCATTGAAACAAAATGAACAAACACTAGAGAAAGCTAATGAAACCAAAACTCGTTCTTTGAAAGATCAATAAAATTGGTAAGTCTGATCAGGGGAGAAGGAGAAAAGCCACAAGTTACCAATATCAGAATGAAAGGGGATATCGTTATAAATTCTACAGATAATAAGAGGGTAATAAAGAAATTTTATGGGCCAGTGTGGTAGCTCATGTCTGTAATCCCAGCATTTCAGGAAACTAAGGAAGATGGATATCACCTGAGTTGAGTTTAAGATCAGCCTGGACATCATAGTGAGACCTTGTTGCTATAAAACAATAAAAATCAGCTGGGTGTGGTGGGGAGGGGGTACCTGTAGTCCCAGCTCTCAGGAGGCTAAGGTGGGAGGATGGCTGGAACCTGGAAGGCTGTGTCACTGCACTCCAGCCTGACGACAGAGGGAGAGCCTGTCTAAAAATAAAAGAATTTTGTGAATGAGTTGTGCCAATACATTTGACAATTTAGATGAAATTGACAAATTCTTCAAAAGCACAAATTACAAAAACTTTAACAAGAAAAAAATATTTTTAATAGCCTAATAAATTCAATCTAATAAAGAATCAAATAAATTTGTTTGTAATTAAAAACTCCTCCCACAAAGAAAATTCTAGGCCCAAATGGCCTCACTGGTGAATTCCGTGAAATATTCTATAAAACGTTTATGAAAAAGTTAATATCCGTTTTTCACAAAGTCAGAGAAGAGAGCACTTGGATTCATTTTATGAGGTCAGCATTATCCTATACCAAAATTATACTATGACATTATAGAATCTAGTAATAAATGTATTTGGAACTGACAATTCCCTGTGCTTTTAAAGATTCTGTGGTTAAAAATTTGCCCAGTTATTTGAATTTGGGTGTTTGTTTTTTTGGGTTTTTTTTTTTTTTTTTTTTTTTTTTTTTTGAGAAGGAGTCTCACTCTGTCGCCCAGGCTGGAGTGCAATGGTGTAATCTCGGCTCACTGCAACCTCTGCTTCCTGGGTTCAAGCAATTCTCCTGCCTCAGCCTCCTGAGTAGCTGGGATTACAGGCATCTGCCACCACTCCCACTAATTTTGTATTTTTAGTACAGATGGGGTTTCACCACGTTGGCCAGGCTGGTCTCAAACTCCTGACCTCAAGTGATCCACCCATCTCAGCTTCCCAAAGTGCTGGGATTACAGGCGTGAGCCACCGTGGCCACCCAGTTATTTGAATTTGTGAACCTGAACTTCCAGCTTAGAATTTGTTTTCCTCAGGCCTGCTGATCAGCTCTCACTTTACCACTGCTTTTCAGCTTCTCTAATTTTACTGTTATTTTTTTCTCCATCTTTGGGGAATTTATACTTTTGTTGTTGGAGAGATTTAAAATAATTTGTATTACCATTCCTCAAATCTCAGACCATCCTTTTGGGATAATTTTCCTCCACCCTGAACAACATCCTTTAGAAGTTTTTCAGGGTAATTATCTTGGTATTAAGATTCTTCAGTTTCTGTTAATCTGAAAATGTCTGCATTTTGCTCTCATTCTTAAAAGGTGTTGCTGAGTTCCCAGCTGTGGGTTGACAGTTAATTTCTCTCAACATTTCAAAAGTTATTATCCGACTGCCTTCTGACTCCCTTTGGGCTGTTAGGAAGTAGCTGTCATTCAATAGATGTTCCTTCATAGGCAATCTGTACATTCCTCTGGGTCCTTTGAAGGTTTTTTTTGTTTGTTTGTTTTTGTTTGTTTTTTTTTTTTGAGACGGAGTCTCACTGTCTCCCAGGCTGGAGTGCAGTGGCACAATCTTGGCTTACTGCAAGCTCCGCCTCTGGGGTTCACACAATTCTCCTTCCTCAGCCTCCCAAGTAGCTGGGACTACAGGCGCCCACCAACGCGCCCAGCTAATTTTTTTTTGTATTTTTAGTAGAGACGGGGTTTCACCGTGTTAGCCAGGATGGTCTCGATCTCCTGACCTCGTGATCCTCCCACTAGGCCTCCCAAAGTGCTGGGATTACAGGTGTGAGCCACTGCGCCCCGCCTGAAGGTTATTTCTTTGTGTTTAGTGTTCCCCAGTTTCAATATACTGTGCGTGGGCGTGGACGGCTTTCGCTTCTCCTCTTTGGAATATATTATGCTTTCTGTTTCTGGAGACAGCTTTTCATTTTAACCAGTGCTGTAAATTTGCACTATTTTCTCTTTAAATATTATATCTTCGCCACTCTCCCTATTATCTCCTTTAGAGTCTCTGATTTAAAACATTTTAGAACTTTCCGTCTTGTCTTCCATATCTTTGTGAAATTTCCCATTTCCTGTCTCTCTGTGCTGCATTCTGCCTGTTATCTTCAGCTAGATCTTCCAGTTCACTAATTCTTTGTTCAGCTATGCTAATTAGCTCTCCAACTCACTGACTAAGGCTTCCTCATTTTATAATTTTTCCTTTCCAAATGTATCTGTTTCTAATTTCCCTTTTTGGTTGGTCATTTCTGTTCTATTTGTTTTATATTACATTTCTGACAAGTTAATTATCTGAGATCTTGGGTGTCTGAATCTGTTCAGTTTTTTTTTTTTTTCTGGCTTTCAATTATAGCGACTTGTTTTCTTGTTTATTTAATCTTTGTGTTGCGCTCGTTGCCTGATTTTGATTGTTGGGGCTCACACTAGGGACTGGGAAACTCCTGTGGAGAGAATCGCTCCTGTCCTTTCCTGTATCACAAGGCATTGCTGGCCTCGAGGGTCCCTCTCATGTGGGGTGCCAGGTTCACCTTTTCACTCTGCTGCTAGCCAAGCTCACAGCAGCCCTCTGGAGACCTGTCTCTCCCAGCTGCTGATGAGCTTGTTTCTTTGGCCTGACACCACCTCCTTGCTTCAGCCTCAATGTGTTTGTTTACTTATTTTTAGAAGTGGGGGTAGAAAGTGGAGTCCTCCCTGCATCTTATGAAAGGGGCAGTGTCTCAGAGCTGTATCCATCCCATTTCACCATTCTGTGGGTGGAGGGTGTCCCCTGAGAGTGCCAAGGCAAGCGTCTGGATTGTGCCATCCACACACCCTCTTCTTCAGCTCCAGTGGAGTATGGTGGGAACGGAATCAGGTGTCAGTGCTCAGTCCTCAGCCCACCATTTTTGCCAGGAACTCCCTGCCCATCGCTTCTCCATGTTCTACCCTTTGTCTTCCTCCCCCAGAGCCACAGACCCCTCAGTCCCAGTCCCCATGGCCTGTGTGTTGCTGCTGAGCATAGTGGGCCATTCCATGATTATCCTATTATCCTCCTGTGGCTTGGACACTGTGGATGCCGACCACTTCTCCTCAGCACAGTGGGCTGGGCCAACCCTCACCCCGTAGGCCCAGCAGCCCCCTGGAGCCCAGCGTATCCACGTCCCACTAATATGAGGGGCATGCAGTCTCAGTGTAGACGTGGGGCGCCTCCTTCTGGCCCCGGTGCCCCCTGTCCACCTGTGGCAGCTCAGTGTGTGGGGGGCTACAGACCACGAATGGGTCCCTCAGGTGTGAACTTGCCCTCACTTGCTCACTGCCCCCCTGGCTCCCCATGCTGACCCAGTTGGGACAAGGCCTTCCTGAAACTGGTATGGGGTCAACTTAGGTATCTCTGGAGGCATGTTAAACGCAGGTCTGTAAGTATTCACGTTGCCTTTTCATTAGAACAAACCCAGACTCATCCATTTCTTCCCATGTCCACGGGTGTCTCTGAGGCCCAAACCTCCCTCTTTCGGGACTGTTGCAGGGGCTTCTCCTCTCCATGTTCCTGTCTATACCCACTACTCACTGCTATCAAGATGGCGGCCACTGATGCAGTGCTGTTTCTGCACTCTGCGCCTTCCCGTGCTCCCCACCTCATTGAGGCGAGGACAGCCACGTAGGTCCTGTCTGACCCACCCTCCGGCCAGGCGGCCCCTGTGGGATTCCTCACACAGCATTCCATTACCGGATGGCGTTCCGCATTGGTCTCCTTCAAATCTCAATGCCTCAGCACAACAGTGGTCATCCTGGTGGCGTGGGGGCCCCAGAGACTTCTGTGATGGCACCCACGTCAACACATGCCCTGGGGTCCCTGAGGCTGGGAGAGCACAATAGCCTTTCACCTGGGCAGTAAATGTTCTGGCCCCAAAGTGACACCTGTCCTACCCCAGGGCCCCCCAGCTCCATGCTCCAGGAGGGAGGGCAGGTAGATCCAGGTATCGGCAGGGGTCTGCACCACAACCCCTTCCCCAGCCTTTCAGTGATCCTACAGGACTTCACAGGCTCCACAGAAGCGCATGGTTCTGTGAGTCTGCTCTTGCAGTCTCCGCCCTTTGACTGGAGTGTTGTGTCCGTCTGTCGAGGCTTCAACGCACCACCCCATTGTGCTGCTCTGGTGTCTTTCAGTTTAGAGCTCCTGGTGAGGTTAACTCGGTCAGCATCTTCTCCTGGTCATGCCAGCCCCAGCAGCCCAGTGGCTCTGACCGTGGAGTTTGCCATGTGCTCTGATTCAGGAGCATCAGGGCTGGTGTTCTGTGCATTTTGTGGGTTCTGATTGTGGGTTCATGTTCCTGGGGATCCTCTGAGTTCCAAGTACACAGTGTGATCTCTACACGGGATTTACGGCCATTCCTTCAGGGGCCTCCTGGCATTGTCAGTCCCAGGAACCTTAAGAAAACTTTAAGCCAGGGGTTTTTCAGATCTCCACGTCACCTCAGAACTCATGCGCCCGTGAGCTTGGGCTTACTTCATTGTTTTCAAGGATGGTGGGTGGGGATGGCGTGCAGGGTGGTGGGAGCTGGGCCTGGGGTCTGGTTCTAGAAGCATCAGGGCTGGAGGGCCTTAGCCAGTTACAAGGAAGGGTCATCTACCAGGCCTCAGGGTAAGGGAAGTGAACCCCCACCTTCCAGTCACTGGGAGAGGACTGAAGAAGCAGCCATCCCTCAAGCATCTCCATCCTCAAACCACACACAGCTCCGGCCCAGGCGCTGAGAGGGCCCTGGGGTTCCACCAGGAGAGTGGCACTGGTGGGGAGGGCCGGGGACCCCTGCTGCAGAAAGGGCCACGGCAGATCACAGTGAGCCCCTGAGGACATCTTTGAGGTTGGGGCCTCTGAGCTCGGGTCTCAGGAGGTGTCTGCTGGTGGCCTGATGGGCTGTGAGGGTCTTGGTGGTCAGTGGCCCCCCATGAACAGCAGCAATGCAAGCTGCTCCCACAGAGGAGGGGGCAGAGTGAGGGCTTCTGGGGCCTCGTCCGGATCTCGAGGTGCCCCTTGTCTGACCTTCTGATCGTCCTGTGGGCAGGCGCCTGCCTGCTGGGTTTGTGGATGCATCTGACACGCCGTTTGCTGTGTTTTCTGAAATCCTGTATGGGCCAGGGGTGGCCTCTGTTGTGGGGAGACCTGTGGGTCTCAAGCCTCCCTCCCACACACACACAGAGCACGTGCCTCATGGCCCTGACGGCATCACCAGGCGCCTTCTGAACGTGTGTCCCCAATTAGCGCACACCACGGGTCCCTGCACTGCACGCAGCCCAGAACAAGTGTGGGGACAGCCAGTGACATTTGTTAGGAACAGAGATAGTCTTTATTCAAATGCAAAGAGATCCATACATGAAAACACTGAAGTTTCCGAAACCGCCCCATTTATTCACTTCTCAAGTGGCCCCCGCTTGGATGCACCCTCGGGAGAATGGGCTCAGCACAGCCTAGAGCACCAGGTCTGAGGTATCTGCAACCACGTGGGAGCCAGGCCCTTGGACAATGAAGAACAATCTCCTGGAGCAGCAATAACTTATAAGGAGGCATAATTTAGAGTAGCTGGAGCCTTGGGGATGACTTTATCCATGCAGAAGGAGGAGGCTGAGAGCAGACGGGACACGCGGGCCCCTAAGAAGCAAGGCTGGGAGAGGAGGAGGCTGCTTCCCAATGCCCCTGCCGGCCACCAGAGGGCCCTTCAGTGCAGAGATGGTCGGCGCGGCCTCACCGCGGTCAGGAGCAGCGCGAAACCCCCTGTGCTCTCGGCCGCCTGCAGCATGAGCCTCCACAGGAGCCCCCGACACCCCACGGCTCCGGGGGGCCCCAGGGGCTGCGAGGCTCTGGTCTTAGACGCAGTTATCAGGGACGCACTCAGCCTCTTCTTCGAGCTCGGGGCAGGGGCTCCCGTTGTTGGCGGGCTGGACCCGGACGTAGCGAGTCCTGCTCTTGGTCCCCAGCCTCCCACAGGGGCCTCCGCACAGTCCCCAGGACGACCACAGGGAGACCTCGCAATCCAGCGGCGTTTCTGGAACTAGACCAAGCAAAGGAGAGACCGAGGTGAACGCTCGCGTGAAGAGGCGCTTCGTACAAACAGAAGCCCCCTCCCACCAACGTGTGCATTCATCAGAGGCCACGCCCACACTTCAGGGGCACTTGCGTTTCTCGGCACAGTCGCAGAGTCAGCGGCAAGACGGATGGCACCATGGCAACCTCGGACACAACCCAGGGACTGGAGTTGCGCGTTTCTACGTAAGAGCCGGAGCTGCTGCTCAAGTCCGTGTAGTGTTGGAACTCCCACATTGTGGCAGAGTAAGAGGCCCCGGGGAACCCCGTAGGAACCCCAGGAGAGGGCGGACACCCCTGCTGTAGAAAGCTGCTCTGCCCGAGCCTGGACCCAGCTGCTACATTTACCCGAATAACAGACAGGGGCACCTGATTAGCTGTCTGTCTTGCGGGACCTGGACCCCCACGGGACTCAGACCTTTTCGGTATCGTTCTTGTTTCCCTGTGTCCCATCTGGTTCCATAATTTTCATAAATTTAAAAATCATCATTTGGTGTTATGGTTAAGTCACTTGGTAATTTCCTTTTTCCAAAGCAAAGTGAATACACCTCTTTTGCACCCCACAGGGCAAGCCAGCCAGATGGACAGTGTTTCTCTGGCTGTGTGGTCCAGAGCGGGCAGCCCCTAAGGAGGCCAGGAGCCCCGCCTCACTCTGCCGTGCCCGCGAGGACAATCAGCAAGGGCTCGGCTCTCCTCGCAAATCTGCGAGCACCCTGCTGCCAGCTTTGTGGCTACTGAAGGATGAGAGAGAGTGGAGAAGGGGGTCGATGTGCAGGTGCAGTGCCTGGAATGGTCTGGCAGCCCTGGCCAGGCCCACACCTGGAGCAGCCCTCTCCAGAGATGCGGGAACAGGGCTTGCAAAGACCTTGGGCGCTGAGGCTTCTCAGTGGCACTGGTGTAGAAGCCAGAGAGCCAGGGCCCCGGGCAGCCCACCTGGGGAGCACACAGAGCTGCTGGCAGATCCCAGCACCCCCCAGCTTCCTGACTGAAACTGGAATGGTGGGAGTGCCCCTACCCTGGCTGCAATGAGGAGTCAGTGAACACTTGCAGTGCCTGTTCTGCAGCGAGGGCCCCACCACAAGCCTCTCCAATGCTGCAGAGCCCTGCCAGGAGGAGGCCTGGGGACAGGCATCCAGCGTGTGAGCAGGAAGCCAGAGCGGAGCCAGGCTGGCTTGGCGTGGACCTGGCGGAGCCTCCTGGGTGCCAGCCACCACATGCCAGTCCCAGCCTCTGCCCTCGGGAAGCCAAAAGTCACAGGAGAGACCCTTGTGGGTGGTGGTCTGTGCTCCATCCCCACTCCCCGCTCTGGTCCCCCGGCTGGCACAGCTGTGTCCCCCTCCCACCCTTCTCTCCATGTCCTGCCTGCTGCTCAGAGCTCATAGCACAGTCTCTCCCCACCCTTCCCCTGCAATGCTGCTTCTGCTTGGCCACAGCTGACTTTATCTCTCTCCTGGCCACGTGCTCCCCTGCCCACTGTGGCCCAGTGCCCCCGAAGGTTGGGCAAACTGCACCTCTCTGGACCCTCTGCCTACAAGGGGCTGTTCCCGCCAGACCAGCTGCACACCACGGACAGTGCTGGCACGTCTGCCTGTTGGGTAAGTGGCTCGGGGATGTCTGCTTGGAATGGGGCATCCGCTTGGACAAATGAGTGAGGAGCCCAAGCCTGCACTGGGCAAGGGCAGCACCGAGGCTGGCGCAGGGAGGCCCAGTTCATCCCAAATGAGGAGGAGGGACCCAGGACTGGGCACAGCCTCTGTCTGGGGAGTGGTTCCTGCCAACTGGGCGGCCTCCTGTCTGACCTGACCTGGCCCTTGCTTCCAGGAACGGCTGACAGTAAGCTTGTAATTACTGCTACTCAAGACGACATCTGTCCCTACCACATGGCTTGGGAGGCAGGTGTGGGGCGGCCCTGTACCTGCCTCAACTCCATCCAGCAATGTGGAGGACGATGGGGCCCATGGTCAGGTTGGTGGGCTCCAGTTCCTCCTTGGGAAAGTCTGAAGTCCGCTCTTGTCTGGGGCCTACCCTGACTCTCCCACACCCGTATCAGGTGAGACCCAGAGACCCAGAGCCAACAGGCCCCGACCCACGACCCAGCAAGGCGCTCCAGGCCACAGGCACTCCATGGGGCCAGTGGCTGCCACCCAGCTGAGCAGGGAGGGAACTGCCACTCAGCCCCAGCGTTCCCAGCCTGCCCTGTCCAGCAGGTGCCTGGAGGAGCTAGGGGAATGCTCATCAGCACCTGCCTCGCCCCATGCCAAGGTACCTGTGAGCAGAGCCCCGAGCTGTGTGGTGGCCGGGTCCCGAGACAGCATAGCTGTCACCCGGTGGCCACATAGACAGGGCCATCCTAGCAAGCTTCCTTGTCAGCTGTGACACACAGGTCACCCATAGGTGCGTGTCTGATAGGACAGAGTCTCTCAGGTACTGTCTGGAGCCTCCTTTCATTCTTTCCTCTAGGCTGTGGCCCTGTAAGATGCTTTCAACTGCAAATAATGTGCAAGAGTCACATCTTCAGTGTTTGAATCAACAGAATCCTAAATCTTCTAAGCACCATCTTGCAGTACGCGCTAGGAATCCCTACTTGGAATTTCTCAGAGCCTTAGGTTCGGGTTTGGTGGTCGCCCTGTGGCAGGGTTCGGGGCTGCTGTGTGTCCCGTGTGACCCGTATGTCCGTTACCTGAGGCGCTGTCTACAATCTCATTGTCCCTGCTGGGCAGGACTGGGGCGGGAGGGACGAAGGCCCTGGGGCTCTGTCGCAGCCTCACCAGCGTCACCCTGGCGATGGGAGGTAGGGACTTCAGCCGCGGGTAGTAGAAGGAGTTGGCCGGGTGGCTGGGAGAGGAGGACGTTATCTGGGGAGGAGGAAGAGGAGGTTGGCCTGGGGTCCGAGAAACCCACCTTCTGGTATGCGTATGGCCCCACTGGGGCCACTGCCCAGCGTCCAGCGTGCCCTCTGCACCACTATTGGGGACAGGGTCCCATGTGCTCCTCTCAGCCATCCCACGGAACACGGGCTGGAAACCGAGGCCAGGAAGGGGCGGCCTTCTCAGGACGCGCGTCCTGCTGTCTTCCCTGTGGTGCTGCGACCCCGGGTTGGAGTATGGGAGGGCTGCACCCCCTTGCTCACCGCTGGCGCTAGAAGCAGAGCCTCTTCCACACAAAAGCCGCAAGCGGCTGTCCTGGGCCGGGAGGCGAGGGCGCAGCCAGGCCCCAGCCCCGTCCCCACCGCGGGGGCCACAGCGGCCCTTGCGCACGCGGGGTGCCCACTCACCTCGGTCACCGTGTCCTGAGGGATGGTGGCGAAGTTAGGGGAGGAGAAGGTGAAGCCGCTGTCCGTCCCGGCGTCGTAGGGGTACAAGTCCAGCGCCACCTGTTCCCGCCAGTGGTCCCCGTCGCACAGGTCCAGGCTGTCCACGCCCACGAACCAGTCGGGGCTGGGCACGATGCGCACCACAAAGGAGACCTGCGGCGACGGCGGCTCAGCGCGCCTAGCCCCGGCTACCCGGTCCCCGCCCCCGGCCGGCCCTGCGCTCACCAGCGAGTGCCTGCGCTGCACCTCCAGCTCCGCCGACGTCTGCCCGGTGCCGCTGGGGACCGCGGGCGCCGAGAACACCGCGTGCACGCTCTGCAGCGCCTCCCCCGCCGCCTCGATCTCTTTCATCAGCGCCCAGGCCTCGCCGCGCTCCGCAAAGTCGCGCAGCCCGTTGCTGACGTACTGGTTCTTCCTCCACATGCTGTAGTCCGAGCTATGCGCGGCCCCTGCAGGACCACCCGGCCGCACCGCGGACCACGGTCAGAGACTGCGGTCGGGCTTGGATCCCAGGGGGCGCCCCAGGAAATCCCTCCTCGCCTCCCGCAGGGAACCATGGCCCCCCGTCACGTCGGACCGTGACACCCTGTGGCTGCCCCTGCCCCGACCCACCTGCAGCCCTCCCCGTGACCGCCCCCTGCCCCCACCGCATCCCCGGAACCGCACACCGCGGGCGCTCGGCAAACATTCTTGTATTAGAGTCTCCCGGACGTCAGCGCGCCCCAGACTGGGAAGCGCCGCGCAGCTGTGGGGACGCTCCGGCGCCGCAGCCCTCCTGGTGGAGCAGGAGGCGAGGAGGGGGCTGCACTTACCCAGCAGCGAAGACCACTGCGCGGGGGGGCGGAACAGGGGGTACTGCTTGGGGAAGGCCGTCTGGCTCCACTTGCCGGTGAAGGTGATGCTATATTTGCCCGGGGCGCTGGCGGAACAGACGGACTCTCCCCCACGAGGCTGGCCGGCGGCGCCGAGAGTGGCCAGGAGGAGAGCCCAGAGGGCCTTGCCCAGGGCGGCGGCCGGGCTGGGGTTTTCCATCACCTGGGAGCACAGAGGGGAGCAGCCGCGCGCTGGCACCGTCGTGGCAGCCTCGGGGTGGAAAGCCGAGAGGGCTGCCGCACTTTGGGCTCCGAGGACGGCCCCGAGCGCCCGCGCCCCTCTCCCTGCTCCGCAAAGCTCTCCTGCGGCGCTTCCGAGACCCGCATCCGCGGAAGGGACGGCGCGGGGTTAGATCGCCGGTGCGCCCGCGAGCGACCAGGGTTACGGGCAGGTTTTCAGTCAGAGTCCCTGCAGCTTGCGGGGCCGATCTGGGTGCGGCCTCCGGGATGCCCTCGCCGTCGCAGGGACCAGGGGCCTTGGCCGACTGGCTGCCCCCGAGACTAGACCCTTAAAGCTCGGTCGCAGCCAGTCCCGGGGGTCCCTCTGGAGGTGCCACAAGGTTCTGGGCCGCGGGGAAAGTGCAGGAGACCCGGGCATTCTCTGGGTGTCCCGGGGGCACGCAGTACTTACCCGGCAGGAGCAGCGGGAGCGCGGCGGGCAGCGGTTGGGTCCCAGCCAGAGCCCGGAGCTCCTATTTAAGCTCGAGGCCGGCGCCCCGGGCCGGCCAATGAGGCTCCGGTTCCTCCTGTCCTCGATGCTGCTCGGCCTGGCCTCCAGAGAGGGGCAGATAGGACGTGGGAGAAAGGAGGAGAAAGGGCTCCGGGGGCTGCGGGGGCTGCGGGGGCGGCGGGGGCTGCCGCTTTCCCAACTGGCCCTGCCCAGCGGCCTTCCCCGGGCCGGATCACCCTCCTCCCCTGGCCGCGCTGCCGCACCCCTTTCTTTGTCTGTCTGTCCTGTCCCTCCCCTCCCCTCCCTTCCCCTCCCCTCCCCTCCCCTCCCCCCTTTCCTCCTCCCTCTCCTCTCTCTTCTCCCTTCCCGTTTCTCTCCCTTTCCATCAAGCGCCTTGCTGGTGCCTCCCTAGGTACCACTGAGGGGAGTTCTTTGCCCCAAGGCTTTCAGGGAAGCTCAGGGCGTGGGGGCGGAGGGGCTCTTGTTTTCACCTTCTCGAAATTAAAGCCAGCGTGCTACACCTTCCCGCGCAGGGTGTGACCTGGAGAGCCCTGTGCGTGGCCTGACTTCAGTCTACATGCTGGAGGTGGCTGGGGAAGCTCCTGGCTCCCGGCGCAGGCATCCCTGGCCTTTGGGGCCCTGGCTTTAAGTCTCTTTCCTGGCATGGCCTAAAGCTGCACAGAACAGTCTAGCGGTCTACACTGTGGCCAGAGGGCATTTGCAAGCCATCCCTCCTGGAGGGAGGTCAGAGTGGGCTGAGGGTCTGGGGCGGAACGCGCAGGGAGTCAGGAAGAAGCCACAGAAAGGGGACCGCCTCCCCAGGACCCCGCACAGGGCTGGGGCTGCAGGCAGGCGGTGTGTGCGGTGCAGAGCCCTACCAGCGGCTCTAGGCTTCCCTGCCTTTGGGATGAAGCTAACAGATGCTGAAGTTGATCCTGCTCCATGTCAGGAAAATATTTATAGGTCCCCAGTCATGAGATCTGGAAACCAGAGCGGAGGAAGGAGCTCGGGGATGGTCTTGCTCAATCCTTCCCAGCCTCTGCTCATCGGAATCACCCAGAGGGCTTTTAAGCTTGGACAAAACACTCTGATGTTTGGAATCCTGTTAATGTTTCACATATTCAAAAAGAGAGAAAAAATAAATAGAAGCAACTAGGACAGAATGCAAACAGAAACAAATGATCTAACCTGTATTTTAAGCGAAAACCACAGATCAGCCACTCAATGCAGTATTTAGACTCCAGGCCCCCAGGCCAAAGACAAATTCCACCTCTGTTCTTCTCAAATGTTTTTCTCTGAGGACTCCTTCACACTGTTAAAAGTCACTGAGGGCCAGACACAGTGGCTCATGCCTGTAATCCCAGCAGCTTGGGAGGCCGAGGTGGGAGGATCACTTGAGCCCAGAGTTTGATACCAGCCTTGGCAACATAGGGAGACCTCATCTCTACAAAAAATACAAAAATTAGCTGGGTGTGGTGGAGTGCGCCTGTGGTCCCAGCTACTCAGGAGCCTGTGTCTGTGGTCCCAGCTACTCAGGAGACTGAGGTGGGAGGATCACCTGAGCCAGGGGAGGTCAAGCCTGCAGTGAACTGTGTGTGCCACTGCCCTCCAGCCTGGGCGACAGAGTGAGACTCATGCCTGTAATCCCAGCACTTTGGGAGGCCAAGACAGGCGGATCACTTGAGGTCAGGAGCTCGAGACCTGCCTGGCCAACATGGTGAAGCCCCATCTGTACTAAAAATACAAAAATTAGCTGGACGTGGTAGTGCACGCCAGTAATCCTGGCCACTCAGAAGGCTGAGGCAGGAGAATTTCTTGAACCCAGGGGGCAGGGCTTGTAGTGAGCCAAGATCACGCCACTGCAGTCCAGCCTGGGCAACAGAGCGAGACTCCATCTCAAAAAAAAAAAAAAACTCATTGAGGACACTGAAGAACTTTTTTGTTTGTGTGGGTTATACCTATGGGTACTTATCATTTTCTAAATCATAACAGAAATGTTCAGAATACTTGCCAATTCACTTAAAAATAAGAAAATATTGCTATTACATATTAACATAAATAGCATCATGTTTTATGAAAAGCAATCATACTTTTAAAAATGAAAAACCTTACTGAGAAAAGTGGCATGGTTCTACGTTTGTGCAAATCTTTGTATTGTCTGGCTTAGTGGAAGCTGGATTCCCATATCCGCTCCAGCACTTCATCTGCTGAGATGCGCTGTTAGTTGAAGTTTATGAAGAAAATCCAGCCTTGGCCGCGTCTGTTACCAGCCTTGTCAGGTGCCTGCTCTGGCCTGCAGCCCTTGAAAGCCGCTGTGTACCCATCAGAGCATGGGAGCGAAAGGTGCCCTCATGCAATGGGCTTTGATCTCATCATCTGCCTGGAAGGATCTCAGGCCCTCCACGGGTCCCCACAGAAGGACTGGTAGCCGCTGCTCAGAGGCTGGACTCGAATCCACAGGCCTTTTTCCCAGAGTGGCGTGGGGCAGCTGTACTGCAGCTACTCTGCATCCCTGGACTAATCCCTCGCTTTCTGGGCAGCTTCCTCTGCTGAAAGGAGCTCAGGCTCCATGGCGAATCCACTGGCTCTGGGTCTGAGGAGAGGAAGGAGGCGCCGGGCCTGGGGCATGTTCTTGTGTAGGAAGCCAGGGTGCCGCTCCAGAGACTCGCTGAGGCACAGTCCCCGTCTCAGTCCAGCTCTGGCCGTGGCAGCGGCTTCCAGGCTCACCCAGTCTCATCTCACAGGAGGCCAAGGAGGCTGCGGAACAGCCCAGGAGCAGCAGGAGCTGTTCTCCCAGCCCGGCCCTCATGCCGTCTCAGTGAGCTCTGCGACCTGGGGCCCCCACTTGATGGTAGGCCCAGGCTCAGGGGTCTCCAGCTAGGATGTAGGGTGGTGGTGGGCCCTGGCCTGGGTGGGGGTCTCCAGCTAGGATGTGGGTGGTGGTGGGCCCTGGCCTGGGTGGGGGCTCTCCAGCTAGGATGTGGGTGGTGGTGGGCCCAGGCCTGGGGGCCTCCAGCTAGGACGTGGGTGGTGGTGGGCCCAGGCCTGGGGCTCTCCAGCTAGGATGTGGGTGGTGGTGGGCCCAGGCCTGGGGGCCTCCAGCTAGGACGTGGGTGGTGGTGGGCCCAGGCCTGGGGCTCTCCAGCTAGGATGTGGGTGGTGGTGGGCCCAGGCCTGGGAGGGGCTCCAGCTAGGATGTGGTGTGGTGGTGGGCCCAGGCCTTGGAGGTGCTCCAGGCAGGGCCACAGCTGATTTGTCTGGGAAGGGAGGGGGCTGGTTTGGTGGGCTGGAGTAGACAGCATCCAGGAGGAATTTCCTTTGGTAGTGGGAGGCCCCTCCAAAAGCATACCTGAGAAGGCCCTGGGGCACCATGGGACATGGGAGCATTCTTTGCTGTGCTCAGAGAGGGGAACATGGGAGAAATGGGGCCAGGTGGGCTTAATTTTCCAGATCCTGTGGCCCCTTGGGTTGGATCGGGCTGGGGTCTCAGGCGGAGCTGTTTCTGCACTGAGGCAGGGACCACAGGCCAGTGACGAAGTGAGCTTGTGTGACTCCATGCTCTCAGAGTCTTGCTGGAAACCCCTCTGGCTCTCAGACCCTCTTCTGTGAACCAGAAGTCTCTATCCTGCCTTCTGCTGAGGGTCACAGGATAAGTATCCATAGGTGTAACTCACACACCAGCACTTTGCAAGGTGTCCCCCCCACCCACACAGAAGAGTTCCTCTGTGCCCACAGGCAGGAGCAGCCCCCCACATACACACACAGTACATTCATTCATTCACACAGTACATTCATTCATTCACCCATTCAAACAGTACATTCATTCATTCACCCATTCAAACAGTACATTCATTCATTCATCCATTCATGCAGTACATTCATTCATTCATTCACACAGTTCATTCATTCACACAATACATTCATTCATTCATTCACACAGTTCATTCATTCATTAACCACATGGTGAGTATTCCTTGCATCTCAGAGATGGGGACAAAGGAGTGACCCCGCTAGGCCCAAGGTTGCAGGGGGCTGGGGTGGAGTAGATACATGTTTTGGACTGGATTCTGTTATTCAGTAAAGTGTTTAGAGAATGGGTTGACAGCAATGCCAGGGTCCTCTGAGGACAGGGCCTTCCTGGAGGTCACTTGAGCCACTTGCCCCAAGGTGGTTTTCAGGGGAGTGTGGCTCAAGGCTGTGGCTGGAGCCAGTGGCTGCTGCCTGTCTGCAGCTGGGCAGAGCAGCCCCTGTGTCCGCATCCAGCTCCACCTGGCTGCCCTGCCACGGCCCCCGCAGGCACCCCCTTCCTTGACGCCCCCTTAGTACCTGCTGCGGTTGGGTAAGTGTAGACTGCAGTGTGAGTAATCGGCGGCCCACACTCCCAGGGTGTTGGCAACGTTTAAAAGTTGTCTGTTAACCAAAATGTGTTGCTAAGGTTGGACTTTTGGACAACCGCAGGTGCTGTGAAGCTCCTTTCCCAGCCAGGCATGGGGGGTGGAGTCTGTGCTGCTTAAATTGGATCTGAGCAGGCGGGTGTGGGGTTTCCATGGGTTTGTTTGTGAGCTGCGTGGAGCAGACGGCACACAGGAATGCCTGGCGAGCCTCCCCTAACTGCCACCCTGCTCTGTTTCACCTCAGGCTGTGGCCCTGCCCCGGGCCCCAGAACCCAAGATCCCTCCAGGGTTGCTGGAGTCCTAGCTGAGAAGGGAGAGGCCTTCTTTACCTTTCTGCTTGGGTTCCGGCACGGGGGCCCTCAGGGTCTGGCGTGTCAACGGCTCTTTCAGGGCTTGCCCGCAGCCCCTCCCTGGGGCGCGGCACAGGCACCCAGGCCTGGCCCAGCAGCATGGAGCTCCCGGCCACATCTGCTGACACCACACCAGCTGACTCAGACGCGGAATCCCCATCCACGGGAGGGGCCGTCTCCTCCAGAGTACCCAGACTCCAGGATCAGTTTCTGACTCCCCTAAGGCACCCTGCTGCGCATTTGAAAACCCACCTGAAAAGTCCTGTGTTTGCCGGCCCACACAGGCACATCACGGACATGTACCAAGGGCCTCACTCCGGCCAGGCACCATGGGCTCTGCACATACCTGCTTTCTAAAGGCTGCTTTAGCCTTTGAAACTTCAGACTCTCAGGGAGGGGGCCACATGGTCCAGTGGCTCTCCCTGCCCCACTCTCCTCTCTCCCTCCTCTTCAGCACCCGCTGACGTCCTCCCTGGCCAAGACACCCCTGGCTGCTCACACCTCAGGGCCTTTGCACGTGCAGCTCTCCCTACCTAAAGGATTCTTCCCGTGCTGCCTTCTTCCTGCCATACAGGCCTCAGGAAGAACAACTGCAGGCCCCAACCCCCACCCCCGGAGGAGTGCCTGGTCATACCCTGTCACGCCAGGGTTTTAGTTTCAATCAGAGCTTCTACAGAGAACTAAGCCTACCATAAGCAGTGTGAGCAGACAGGGATTTACTATGGGGGCTAAGTGGCTTATGGAATTGTGAGGAGGGTTGAAGAGAGACTGTGTACTGAGTGTCCAAGGATGACCTCCCACACTGCACAGCAGGATGGGGCTGCGGAGTGGCAGCTGGTCCCCCCTGCACAGGAACCCGCCACCCCAGCAGCAGATGGCCACGCGCTCCTGTGTCCCTCTTGCCCACGTGCCTCCATTCTGCATTCAGGTTTCTCTGAGCACTTTCGATTGATTGGCAGAGCCTGAATCAGATTGGGGAATCCAGGGTCTTGGATTCAGCTTTGCAGCCTCTGCAGTCCAGCAGCACACCCAGAAGGAGGATGCAAATGGTGCCAGTGAGCTGAGCTGCAGCCCACACAGTGCTCATCCCCCTGCTCTTCTCTGACTTATTTAGCTGACACTGAGTGGGGACCTTGCCCGGCTGCTTCACCTCTGGAAGCATGACTGCAGCCACCATGCCAGGCTCATGGGAGGGCCAGCAAACACAGCACTCACTCCTATCAGGTTTCACAGCGGCTCTTCCAGTCCCACCTTGCAAAGGAGGCCAGGTCACTGCTGGTGAGCCACAGATCTGGGAGGAGAATCTGCTGCTACTGTCTGGTTCTAAATACTGCTTTTTCTCCTCTGTGCAACAGTCCACCTCCCTCGAATATGAGCCTATCCATTTTCAGTGGCACTTGCCATAGTACCTTTTTCTATCCATATTAAGATGTCAAGACTGCAGCAAAAAGGGCAGCATAAGGACCTCTGAGAATTCTCATCTTCCTCCAAGCAGTGAGAAAACTGGCAAAAAATGTCAGAATATATTTTAAGTACTCTGGAAATTAACCAAAGGTGTGCAGCAAACTATGTAGGGTTAGTTTATTTTATCGATAAAATAGGCTGAATCTTGGTAAGAACAGCATGCGTTCCCACCCACCCCCTCCAGCTCTGTAGTAGCCTTAAAAATTAACAACCCACATTTGTGATAAAAACTAACAGCCTGGCAGCCACTGGCCACCAGGATGGAGCTAGAGCTCTTTCAAAGCCTCATTTCCAGAAAGTCATTATTATTTGACCTATCTGGTGGTTCCCTAGAAGACACCACTTGCAAAGCTGTCTGTTTCTGACTTGATTCAGAGCTTACCCAGCAAGAAAAGGCTTTTCTCCTGGGGCTATTGTTGAAAATAATTATAGACAATTGATGAACTTTGCAGTTGCCCAAGGTGGTGGCTAACTGTTGGGCAAGAAATAGACAAACTAAAAAAAAAAAAAAAAGGAAAATCTGGGAAGTGAGATGTCCATGGGGAGCTTTGAAAAAATCCAACATATTTCTGGGAATCTAGAAGGCCACACATATTCCCAGGTCTGAACTCCAGAAATACCTCAGAAGGCACTGAGCTCATACTTCTGACTGACCTTCAGGCTCTATGCAAGCAGGAAGTGAGGGCTACTGCAGAGTTGTTAACTGCCCGACTGAGTGTTAAAAGCATTCTCTAATGCATAGAACCTCAAAACAAAAACTAGGAGATGACTGGTTCTGGGCCTTTAAGGAAATCTCTGTCTGGCCATTAACTGACCACTAAGCTAACTGAGGAGAGACTTAGTGGCCACACATGGTAGATAATACAGATTTTGCATAATTAGTTCAGAAAAGTTAATAATAAACTACAACAAACTCTGGGGGATGGAGGAGTATCTGGTTTCTGGAGTTGCCACATTATACTATTTAAAATGTTTATTTTTCAACAAAAAATTGTGAGACGTGAGAAAGCACAAGAAAGTATGACCTACACATGGGGAAGAAAGCAATCAATAGAGACTGTCATTGAGGAAGACAAGATGCTGGATGTACCAGACAAATACTTTAAATTTGTGGTCTTAAATATCTTCCAAGAACAAAGGAAAACTTTTCTAAATAATTTAAAGTATAAGAGTGATGTTTCACCACATAGAGAATATCAGTAAAGGATAGAAATTATAGAGAACCAAGTAGAAATTCTGGAGTTGAAAAGTACAATAACTGAATTTAAACTCTCACTAGAGGATTTCAACAGAAGATTTGAGCAGGTAGTGTAAAGTGTAAGTAAAAAAGGAAATAGGTAAATTGAAAGTATCCAGCCTGAGGAAAAAAGAATGAAGAGAACTGACCAGCGACTCAGATACCTGTGTGACATCATCAAACATACAAACAAATGCAAATACATAATTGAAGCCCCAGAAAGGGAGGAGGGAGATAAAGGGGCAGAAAATTATTTGAAGTAATAATGGCAGAGACTTCCCAAAGATAAAGAAAAATGTTAATCTACACATCCAATAAGCTCAACCAATTCCAAGTAGGGAACATGCAAAGAGATAGCTACACTGAGACACATCATTATCAAACCTTCAAAGCCAAGGACAAAGAGAGAATCTTGAAGGCAGCAAGAGAGAAGCAACTCATCTCATACAGGAGGTCTTTAGTTAGGTTAACACTTGACTTTTTACCAGAAAACATGGAGGCCAGTAGGCAGTTGGGTGACACATTAAACGTGTTGGAAAAAAAGTACTGTCAACCAAGAAGTTTATATCCGAAAAAATAAAGGTGAAATTAAGACACTCTCAGGTAAATCAAAACTGGAGTTTATCACTGGGAAATCTGCCCTACAGGAAATACTCTATGAGAGTACCTTAGACTGAAATGAAAGAACACAAGACAGTAACTCAAAACCACATGAAGAAACAAAGAGCACTTTTAAAGGCAGTGACATGGGGACCTAGAAAAGACATTCTAGGAAGATTCTGGGAAGATGGTGGAGCAATAAGCACCAGAAATATGTTTCCCTACCCAGACAACAATTGCACTGGCAGAATCTGTCTGATGTAACAGTTTTAGAGCTCTGGAGTCTATTGAAGGATTGCAGCTTCCAGGAGTAGGTTTGGAGGCAAAATGCAGTTAATTTTGGCACAACAGCAGTCACCCATCCTCCCCACCAGCCCCAGTGCAGACAGTTGTGCACATGTTCCTGTAGCAGTTTACAGACAGCTTTCAGGAGCGAGGGTGGCAAGAAAAAAGGATGTTGTCTTTCAGATATTTGGGATTGGTGTTCTGATTGCTGATTGCTGTTCTGATCACAGGAGTGCAAAGAAGCAGGTGCCGATTCACACAGCAGGTGATGGTAGTGGGAGGCAGAGTGGGAGCTCCGAAGTGACTTCATTTTTCTCCTTTTCCCTTTTTGGAAGCCAGACATTAAAGACTAGGACATTCAAAAGCAGCTGCATGTATGGGGAAAGTTAGAAAGTGATATGGCATACCCAGGTTCAGAAAAGACCTGAGAAGACCTTATGTTTGTACCTAATGCTGACCCTTGGCACAGAGAAAGCCGACAACAACAACAAAACGTAACAAAAAGCAACAAACCCTGGGGAAGGGGGAAACATGATTTTCAGAATTGTGATATTAGATTCAAATGTCTGATTTTCAAGAAAAAGAATCACAAGGCATACAAAGAAACAGGAAAGTATGGCCCATTTAAAGAAAAAAAGTCAATAGAAACTGTTCGTAAAAAGACCTGATTGATTATATATCTACTAGACAAAGACTTTAAAACAACTGTCTTAAAGATGCTCAAAGGACTAAAGGAAGTGTCAAGAAAGTCAACAAAAAAATGAATGACCAAAATTGAAATATTCATAAAAAGGTATAAAACCTAAAAAGAAACCAAAAAGAAACTCTGAAGGTGAAAAATATAATCATGGAAATGAAAATTCACTAGAGGGATTAAAAAGCAGATTTGAGCAGGCAGAAGAAAGAATCAATCGGTGAACCTGAACACAGGACAACGGAAATTATTGTCTGAGGAACAGAAAGGAAAATATTGAAGAAAAATGAACAAAGCCTAAGAAACCTGTGGGACACCATAAAACAGGGCAACATATGCATTGTGGGAGAAGAGAGACTGAAAGGGTCAGGAGAACATTTGAAGAAATAATAGTTTTAAATTTCCCAAATCTGATGAGAGACATGTATATAAACATCTAAACTCAACGAACTCCAGGTAAGATGAACTCAAAGAATCCACACCAAGATCCATCAAACTTTTGGAAGACAGATAAAAAGACAGAATGTTGAAAGCAGCAAGAGGAATTACTCATCACATACAAGGAATTGTCACAAGATTATCAGCAGATATCAAAAACTTTGGAGGCCAGAAAGCAGTGGGCTGATATATATACTGAGTGTTCAAGAAAAAAAAAAAACTAAGGACTCTATATCTAGCAAAACTGTCCTTCAAAATGAGAGAGGGCTGGGTGTGGTGGCTCACTCCTGTAATCCCAGCTGAGGTCAGGAGTTCAAGACCAGCCTGACCAACATGGTGAAACCCCATCTCCACTAAAAATACAAAAATTAGCCAGGCGTGGTGGTGCCTGCCTGTAATCCCAGTTACTCGGGAGGCTGAGGCAGGAGAATTGCCTAGAACCCGGGAGGTGGAGGTTGCAGTCAACAGAGATTGCACCACTGCACTCTGGCCTGGGCAACAAGAGTGAAACTCCATCAAAAAAAAAAAAAAAAAAAAGAGAGAGAGAGAGAGAAAATAAAACTTTAAACAATGAAAACAATGAAGGAGTTCACTACCTCTAGGCCCGCCCTGCAAGAAATGCTTAAGGAAGTCCTATAGGGTGAAATGAAAAGACACTAGACAGTCACTTGAAGCTATATAAAGAAATAAAGATCTCAATAAAAGTAGATATGTGAGCAATGATAAAAGTTAGTATTATAGTAACGTTGGCTTCTAACCCCACTTTTTTGTTTTCTAAATGATTTAAGAGAATGCATTTTTTAAAAGCATGAGTCAAGAAGCTAGTGTTCTCGTCACTTTTGTTTGTAACTCCACGTTTTGTTTTGTTCATACTTTGAGTCTAATGCATTTTTTTAAATTATTAATTTATGTTTTGAGGTACACAGTGAATTAAGATGTAATTTTGTGACATCACCAACTGAAAGAGGTAGGATAGAGCTGTAAAGGAGCAGAATTTATTGAAATTAAGCGGGTATAAATTTAAATTAGAGTTATAACATTAGAATGTTAAATGTAATCCCCATGGTAACCACAAAGGAAATTGCTATATAATGTACACAAAGGGAAATGAGAAAGGAATTTAAATATTTCACTTAAAAAATAAACTAAACATAAGAGAAGACAGTAATACAAAAAATGGAGGACAAAAAAAACAAGCAGCAAAAGGACAGATGTAAATCCTTCATTATCAGTGATTATTTATCTATTTTGTTAGTTATTTTGAGACAGGGTCTCACTCTGTTGCCCAGACTAGACTGCAGTGGCAAGATCATGGCTCACTGCAGCCTCAGCCTCTCAGGCTCAGGTGATTCTCCCACCTCAGCCTCCCAAGTAGCTGAGACTACAGGTGCATACCACCACGCCCAGCTAATTTTTCGTAGAGACCAGGTTTCACCATGTTACCCAGGCTGGTTTCAAACTCCTGAGCTCAAGTGATTCACCCACCTCAGCCTCCCAAAGTGCTGGGGTTGCAGGCATGAGCCATTGCAACTGGCCAGTAATTACTTTAAATGAAAATGAATTAAACTCTCTACTCAAAAGACAGAGATTGGCAGAATGAATAAAAACACATAATTCAGCTCTATGCTGTCTACAAAAATCTTGATTTAAATTCAAAGACACAAATACACTGGAAGGGAAAGGGTGAAAAAAGAGATTCCGAGCAAACCAAAACCAAAAGACAGCAGCAGAAAAACCCACTCTAAAATTCACACGGGCTCTGAAGGGGCCGCAAGTAGCCAAAATAGTCTTTAAATGAAGAACAAAGCTGGCGGACTCACACTTCCTGATTTCAAAATCTGCTGCAAAGCTGTAGTAATCAAAATCTAATAATCTAGTAAATTTACTACAAGGTTCCAGTAATCAAGAATATAATAAGCTGGCCAGGCACCGTGGCTCATGCCTGTAATCCCAGCACTTTGGGAGGCTGAGGCAGGCAGATCACGAGGTCAGGAGTTTGTGACCAGTCTGGTCAACATAGTGAAACCCCGTCTCTACTAAACAAAAATTTAAAAAATTAGCCAGGTGTCGTAGTGTGCGCCTGTAATCCCAGCTACTTGGGAGGCTGAGGCAGGAGAATCGCTTGAACCCAGGAAGCAGAGGTTGCAGTGAGCCGAGATCTCGCCACTGCACTCCAGCTTGGGCAACAGTGCAAGACTCCATCTCAAAAAAAAAAAAAAAAAATACAATAAGCAATAAGCTATGCTCTATCTTTATGCCAGAAATAAACTCTCACATATATGGCCAGATGATTTTTGACAAAAGCGCCAAGACCATTCAATGGGAGAAATAATAGTCTTATAGTCTTTTTTCTTTTTCTTTTTCTTTTGACACAATCTCACTCTGTTGCTCAGGCTGGAGTGCAGTGGCACAATCTCGGCTCACTGCAGCCTCCATCTCCTGGGTTCAAGCGATTCTCCTCCCTTAGCCACCTGAGTAGTTGGGATTGCAGACGTGCACCACCACTCCTGGCTAATTTCTTTTTTGTATTTTTAGTACAGACTGGGTTTTGCCACATTGGCCAGGCTGATCTTGAACTCTTTACCTCAAGTGATCTGCCCACCTCGGCCTCCCAAAGTGCTGGGATTACAGGCGTAATTCACCATGCCCAGCCATAATAGTCTTTTTGACAAATGGTGTTGGAAAAACTGGACATCTACATGCAAAAGAATGAAGTTGGTCAAGCCTGTGATCCCAGCACTTTGGGAGGCCGAGGAGAGCAGATCACCTGAGGTCGGGAGTTTGACACCAGCCTGGCCAACATGGTGAAACCCTGTCTCTACTAAAAATACAAAAATTAGCTGGGCATGGTAGCACACATGCCTGTAATCCCAGCCACTTGGGAGGCTGAGGCAGGAGAATCTCTTGAACCTGGGAGGCAGACATTGCAGTGAGCTGAGATCGTGTCACTGCACTCCAGCCTCGGCAACAGAGGGAGACTCCATCTCCAAAAAAAAAAAAAAAAAAAGAATGAAGTTGGACTGTTTGCCTTACACCGTATGCAAAAATTAACTCAAAACTGATTAAAGACCTAAATGTAATACCTAAAACTATAAACTTCTTAAAAGAAAACATAAGACAAAGCTGTACAACTTCAGATTTTACAATGATTTATTGGATATGACACTAAAAGCATGGGCAACAAAAGAAGAAAATAGACAAAGTGGACATCATGAAAATCAGAATATTTGTGTATCAGAAGGCAACATCTGTCCGGGCGCTGTGGCTCACGCCTGTAATCTCAGCACTTTGGGAGGCCAAGGTGGGCAGATCACGAGGTCAGGAGATCGAGACCATCCTGGCTAACACGGTGAAACCCCGTCTCTACTAAAAATACAAAAAATTAGCCGGGCATGGTGGCGGGCGCCTGTAGTCCCAGCTACTCAGGAGGCTGAGGCAGGAGAATGGTGTGAACCTGGGAGGCGGAGCTTGCAGTGAGCCGAGATCGCGCCACTGCATTCCACCTGGGCAACAGAGAGAGACTCTGTCTCAAAAAAAAAAAAAAAAAAAAAAAAAAAA
The DNA here is from genome assembly GCF_028878055.3 of Symphalangus syndactylus. Lineage (NCBI taxonomy): Eukaryota > Metazoa > Chordata > Mammalia > Primates > Hylobatidae > Symphalangus > Symphalangus syndactylus. The sequence continues at coordinate 10,505,690 of NC_072438.2, forward strand.
AAAAAAAAAGGCAACATCAACAGAGTAAAGGGGCAACTCAAAAGATGGGAGAAAATCTTTTTTTTTTTTTTTTTTGAGATGAAGTCCATCTGTCACCCAGCCTGGGGTGCAGTGGTGCAATCTTGGCTCACTGCAACCTCTGCCTCCCGGGTTCCAGCAATTCTCCTCTCTCAACCTCCCGAGTAGCTGGGATTGCAGGCACATGGTGCCGTGCCTGGCTAATTTTTCGTATTTTAGTGGAGACGGGGTTTCACTGTGTTGCCCAGGCTAATCTGAAACTCTTGAGCTCAGGTGATCCACCCACCTCGGCCTCCCAAAGTGCTGGGATTACAGGTGTGAGCCACTGCACCCAGCTGATGGGAGAAAATATTTACAAATCATTTATCTGATAAGGCATTAATATCCAGAATACATAGAGAACTCCTAAAACTCTAAGACAAAAACTAAATTTAAAAATGGGCAGAGGACATGAATAGACATCTCTCCAAAGAAGATCTACAAATGGTCAATAAGCAAATGAAGAGATTGCCAACATCATTTATTACTGAGGAAATGCAAATTAAAACTATAATAGGACATCACCTCACACGCATTAAGATGACTACTATCAAAAAAAACCCAAAATAACAAGTGTTGGCAAGGATGTGGAGAATCTGGAACCCTGGTGAACTATTGATGGGAATATAAAATGACACAGTTCCTATGAAAAACACGATGAGAGTTCCTCAAAAAATTAGAAATAGACTGTATGATCCCACATTGCAACTGTGGGTATATACCCAAAATAATGGAAATCAGGGTCTTGAAAATACATTTGTATACTCAAGTTCATAGCAGCATTATTCACAACAGCTAAAATGCAAAATCAGTTCAAGTGCCTACCAGTGAACAAACGGATAAGCAGAATATTATTTAGCTTTAGAAAGAAAGGAAATTTCGCCTTACAAAGGAAGGACATATGCTATAATAGGGATCACCCTTGAGGACATTATGCTAAGTAAAATAAGCCAGTCACAAAACACAAAGATTGTGTGATTCCACTTAGATGAGGTACTTAGAATAGTCACATTCAGAGAGACAGACAGTAGATTGGTGTTGCCAGGAGCTGGGGGGAGCAGAAATGGGGAGTTGTTGTTTAATGAGGGCACAGTTTCAGTTTCACAAGATGAAGTGTTATGGAGATGGATGGGGTGACATTTATACATGATGAATGTATTTAATGCCATTCAACTGTACACTTTAAAATGGCTAAGATGGTAAATTTTACGTTATGTGTATTTTTTTTTTGAGGCAAAGTCTTGCTCTGTCATTTCTTTTACTATATCTTTTAAGGTGTCTTTTTAGCAGATGCCCTAGGGATTACAATTAATATCTTAATTTATAACAACTGATCTCAGATTAATTATAATTTAATGTCAATGGTATACAAAAACTTTGCTCATATACAGCTCTGTTCCCTCCTCCTCCTTTGTGCTATCACTGTCATATAATTTAAATGTTTACACATCATTTGCCTACCAGCACAGATGTCTAATCATCACTCTCTGTCTTTTAAATCAGGTAGGAGAAAAAAGAGCTACACACATAAACTATTTATTTTTACACTGTCCTTTAAAAATACTTTCCCCAATTTTTTATTGTAATAAAATACACATAACAGGCCGGGCACAGCGACACATGCCTATAATCCCAGCACTTTGGGAGGCCAAGGCTAGTGGATCTCTTGAGGTCAGGAGTTTGAGACAAGCCTGGCCAGCACGATGAAACACCGTCACCGTCTCTACTAAAACACACACACACACACACACACAAATTAGCTGGGCATGGTGGCAGGTGCCTGTAATCCCAGCTACTCAGGAGGCTGGGGCAGGAAAATTGCTTGAACCTGGGAGGAGGAGGTTGCAGTGAGCCAAGATCACACCACTGCACTCCAGCCTGGGCAACAGAGCAAGACTCCGTCTCAAAAAAAAAAAGAGAAATGACAAATATGTTGAAATGAGACACTAGGAAATATCTATTTAGCACCAAAGAAGGCCATATGGAAACAGAGGAACAAAAAAGACCTAAGACATGGAAAACAAATAGCAAATGGTGTGCCTAAATTCTCCCTTATCAACTCAGTATGTAGTGTCAACTAAATGTTAATTAAACACTCCAGTTAAAAAGCAGTGGATAGAAGGGCTGACTTTTAAAAACCATGATTCAATGCACATTCCAAGACTCTCTGAAGTAAAAGAGCAAAGATAGAATAGTAAGCAGAAGAGAGCTGGAGTGACCGTGACAATATGAAAGAAAACAGACCTTCGGACAAAAGTTGTTACAACAGACAAGGATATTTTATAGTGCTAAAAGGGTACATCCATCAAGAAAACATCACCATTATCAACATATGTGCACCTGGCTGGGTGCGGTGGCTCACGCCTGTAATCCCAGCACTTTGGGAGGCCGAGACAGGAGGATCACGAGGTCAGGAGATCGAGACCATCCTGGCTAACACGGTGAAACCCTGTCTCTACTAAAAATACAAAAAAAAATTAGCCCGGCGCGGTGGCAGGTGCCTGTAGTCCCAGCTACTCGAGTTGCTGAGGCAGGAGAATGGCCTGAACCCGGGAGGCGGAGCTTGCAGTGAGCCGAGATAGCGCCACTGCACTCCAGCCTGGGTGACAGAGCGAGACTCCGTCTCAAAAAAAAAAAAAAAAAACATATGTGCACCTGACACAGAACCCCAAGATACATGAAGCCAAAGCGGAAATGATGAAGGGCAAAACGGACAATTCAACAATAACAGCTGGAGACTTCCAGCTTTCAATAGCCCATTTCCAATCATGGATAAAGCAACAGGACAGAAAATCAAAAGTCAGTGGAAGACGTCAACACGCTCTAACCCACCTAGACTTGGCAGACGGCTGTAGAACACTCCACCGACAACCACAAAGGTTGTTGTGCCCATTATTCTCAAGTGCACGTGGAATGTCTGAAAGAATAAATCCGATGTTGTCATAAAATAAACCTCAATAAATTTAAAATGATTGAAATCATGCAAAGTATGTTCTCTTACCACAATTGAATGAAATTAGAAATCAATAACAGAAAGAACTTTGGGTAATTAAAAAATAGTTAAAATAAAAAACTGAACTCCTTAGTATCCAATAGGGCAAAGAAGAATTCACAAGAGAATTTAGAAGATGGTTTGAGATAAATGGAAACGAAAACACAATATACTAAAATACAGATGAAGCTAAACAGTGCTTACAGGGAAACGTACAGCTGTGGATACTTACACTAAATAAAAAGAGATCTCAGATCAATAACCCAACCTTCCACCTAAAGAAACTAGAAAAAGACAGCACACTAAGTCAAAGCAAGCAGAAGGAAATAATAAATAGTAGAGCAGAGATAAATTACAGTAGAAAAATAATTTAAAAGATCAATTAAAACAGGCTGGGTACGGTGGCTCCCACCTATAATCCCAGCACTTCAGGAGGCTAAGGCAGGCAGATCGCTTGAGCTCAGGAGTTCAAGACCAGCAGGGGCAAATGGTAAAACCCCATCTCTGCAAAAATAAAAAATAGCTGGGTGTGGTGGCACACACCTGTGGTCCCAGCTACCCGAGAGGCTTGAGCCCATGAGGTCGAGGCTGCAGTGAGCCAAGATTACGCCACCACTGCACTCCAGCCTGGGCAACAGAGTGAGACCCTGTCTCAAAAAAAAAAAAAAAAAAAGAAAGAAAGAAAAGAAAACAAAAGTTGGTTTTTGGAAGGCCGGGTGCGGTGGCTCACGCCTCTAATCCCAGCACTTTGGGAGGCTGAGGCGGGCGGATCATGAGGTCAGGAGATCGAGACCATCCTGGCTAACATGGTGACCATCCTGGCTAACATGGTGAAACCCCGTTTCTACTAAAAAATACAAAAAACTAGCCGGGTGTGGTGGCACCCACTTGTAGTCCCAGCTACTCGGGAGGCTGAGGTAGGAGAATGGCTTGAACCCAGGAGGCGGAGCTTGTAAGTGAGCCGAGATCATGCCACTGCACTCCAGCCTGGGTGACAGAGTGAGACTCCATCTCAAAAAAAAAAAGTTGGTTTTTGAAAAGATCAAGAAAATTGGGCCGGGTGTAGTGGCTCACGCCTGTAATCCCAGCACTTTGGGAGGCCGAAGCGGGTGGATCACGAGGTCAGGAGATCGAGACCATCCTGGCTAACACGGTGAAACCCCGTCTCCACTAAAAATACAAAAAAATTAGCCAGGCGTGGTGGCAGGCGCCTGTAGTCCCAGCTACTCGGGAGGCTGAGGCAGGAGAATGGCGTGAACCTGGGAGGCAGAGCTTGCAGTGAGCCAAGATTGTGCCACTGCACTCCAGCCTGGGTGACAGAGTGAGACTCCATCTCCAAAAAAAAAAAAAAAAAAAAAGAAAAAATCAAGAAAATTGAATAGCCAGACTAAGAAAAAAAAGAAGACTCAAATTTACTAAAATCAGGAATGAAATAGAAGACATTACTAATGACATTACAGAAATTAAAAGATTTATGAGGACTCTTATGAACAATGTGCCAACCAATTAAATAATCTAAATGAAATGGACAAATTCCTGGAAAGACACAAACTATTGAAACTGACTCATGAAGACATACAAAATCTGAATAGACCTAACACAAATGAAGGGATTGAAGTAGGAAAAAAAAAAAACTTCCCACAAAGAAAAGCCCAGGATGAGATGGCTTCCCTGGTGAATTTTACCAAATGTTTGAAGCATAATTAATACCAATCCTTCTTAAATTCTTCCAAAACAGGGAACACTTCCTCACTCATTTGGAGGCCAGTGTTACCCTGATACCAAAACTAGACAAAATCGTCACCAAAAAAATAAACTTTCCAGTATCTCTTATGAATATAGCTGCAAAAATATTCAACAAAATACCAGTGAACTTAATCCAGCAACATTTTCAAAAAGATTATGCACAATGAATGCAAAGTTGGTTCAATATGAATGATTAGGCAAGAAAATAAAATTAGAGGCAGCCAGGTTGGCAGGGAAGAAGTAAAACTATTTCTATTTGCAGATGACAAGATTTCATGCATACAAATCATCAGAAATCCATGCAAAAACATTGGGGCTGAGAAATGAGTTCTGCAAGGCTGCAAATATAGATCAATATTTTAAAAATCAGTCGCATTTCTAAAACAATGAACAATATGAAAATGAAATTAAGAAAACAATTCCATTTATAATCACATCAAAAGAATAAACAGGAATAAATTCAATCAAAGAAGTACACAACTTGAACACTAAAAACTACAAAACATCATTAGAAGAAATTAAACATTTAAACATGTGGAAAGACATCTTGTGCTCCTCAATTAGAAGAATTAATATTGTTAAGATAGCAATAGACCCCATATCGGTCTACAGATTCAATCCAATCCCCATCAAAATTCTAACTGCTTTTCTTTTCTTTTTTTTTTTTTTTTTTTTGCAGAAATGGAAAGTCTTATCCTAAAATTCATATGGAATTGCAAGAGGCCTCAGATAGCCAAAACTACCCAATAAAAGAACTAAATTGGAAGACTTACACGTCCCAACTTCAAAAATTACTACAAAATTATAGTAATCAAGACAGTATGGTACTGGCTTAAGGCTAGGTATAGAGACAATGGAACAGAATTGAAAGTCCAAAAATAAACCCCTACTTTTATGGTGAACTGGATTCAACAAGGGTGCCAAAGTCACTCACTGGAGGAGAGATCAGCTCTTCAGCAAATGGTGCTCAGACAACTGGACCTCCATTTGCAAAAGAAGGTATTTGGACTCCTACCTCACACCATATACAAAAAAATTAACCATGTATAAAATTGATCAAAGACCTAAAAGTAAAAGTCGTGAGTTTTGGCCCACAGGAATAGACGGACAGGGTTGAGGAGCCGGTCTTCCAGTGAAGGTGCTGGAGGCTCCTTGATGCTCTTCCCTGACAGCTGAGCCTAGAGTGCACTCCTTGGGATGATGGCGCCCCTCCTCTCACATCTTGGCTCAGAACTCAGCACTGAAATCCACCGGGAAGGCCAGGGGCAGGAGAGACCTCTGCCTAGTGGGAGTGCAAGGACAGAGGCCTCCTCGGGCTGTGTAGGCCCTGCCTGGAGGGGACACCAGAACCATAGGGCACAGGCCTCCCCTACACATGTGCGTGCGAGGCAGCGGTTGGATCAGTGTGGAGAGAGGGTGGAGGAGGTGCCCACAAGTTACCAAGGTTTGCAGTGAGTTCCTGTCATTCTACATTCAGGTACATAGCTCCCAGGACAGCCAGCCCCTCCCCATAGGCCTACACACCAGGCCTTCAGGCCACACCCAGGCTGGTGGCCGCAGACCACTTGGGTCCGTTTCCAGGGCTCTGATGGGATAGAAGAGACTGAGCCCCATGAGGGTGTGGGTGCCCCTCATCTCTCCACAGCAAGGAGGGGCCAGAGGAAGCCCCATGCTAGCATCAGGGGACAAGGATTCCAGCTCAGGCCCGTCCATGGCTGTGTGACTCGGCATGGGTTAAGCTCTCTCAAGGCCTCAGTTTCTCCCTCTGCAGAGTGTGGGATGGGGGTGACCTCACCAGATGGCCCCACATGCTTTAGCACAGAGATAATCCCTTTCCTCGTGACCCACAGGCCAGCCAAGCAGCTCTACTGAGTGCGGGACTCTGTCCAAGCTGTGAGTCAGCCCTAGGGCCGGTCTTGGCAGCCCTGTGCTGGCTGGCCAGGGTTGGCTGTGGATCCAAGGAAAGGGATTTGGAATTCAGGGATTTATGCTTTAAATTTCACATTTTCTTTTTCCCAATAGAGTTTCCTGCTCTCAGTCTCTGACACGATGGTAAAGCCCTTTGCTATAGCTAAACTCAGTTGCCATTTTCGGATTGGCATTAGGGTGAGAAGGCTGAGTGCTCACAGAGAAGCCTCTTCCCAGCAGCACCCCTGGGCTGGAAAGGGCAGCGGGAGCAGCACGGAGCAGCAGAGGGTGGCTCAGGCTAAGCCGGAGCTGCCTGGGGCAAACAAAGAGGCACCTGCCTCCTTGTTTCTTAGCCTCTTAACACGGAAGCTCGCAGCCTGGATTCTAGGAAGGCTCGGGGGGTACAGCCATCCTGCTGGAAGCCTTTGCTCCTTTAGCCCAGAGAGCACTTGCCCCGGCCCCACATACACCCCAGGGAGATGCCACCGGCCAAGAGGAGGCTTGCTGAGGCCACGGCCCAGCCTCAAGCCCTCACATCAGGCTGTTCCAGCAGCCAGGGGCCCTCAGAGGCAGGGCCGAGTGGAAGGAGGTGCCAGGGAGGGGGCAGAGCTCAATGTCCACTGCAGCGGCTGCTGGGGTCCCTTCTCTGCTCCCACCTCATCTGGCACAGGGTGGGGCATGGGATGGAGACACCTGAGTACCCACCAGGCCCACACACATATGTGGACATGCATGCATGCCACACACACATGTGCACACACCTGTATATGTACACGACCCTGACACAGCTGCACCATGCCAGACACACGCCTCACACATGGGTGCACACACACAGCACACGTGCTCACACACCATGCACATGCCTGCGTCTGAGGCTGACCCTGCCTTTGATCTGGAGGATGCTAATGGACCCTGCAGAGAGAGAGTGGATGTCCCTGCAGAGACTCAGTGGGCACTGGAGGGTGCAACGTCCCCTGTCCCAGTCTCCGCCCAGGTCCATCTTGTCCCCTGCCCCACACACCCCTCATCACTGGGTGTCCCTGTCGCCAGGTATCTGTCCTGGGGGAGTCCAGCAGGCCAGGCCTGGCCTCTCTCCAGAGCCCCCCCAAGTCTCAGTGGGCCCCACCCTGGGGCTGGGGAGGAGGAGTAGGAGTGTGGGGGAGCTGGGTGGGGACTGAGTCCTTTCTCCAGGAGGGGAGGTTGTGTGTCCCTACAGCCCTGTGTCACCAGAACCCCTCCCCAGCAACAGGGGTCACTCCCACAGGACCTGCCACTGACCATGGGACAAGAACGTGGGGGGCATGAGAAGGATGTGGAGGGGGCATGGGAAGGACGTGGGGGGCGTGGGAAGGACGTGGGGGCTGGCATGGGAAGGATGCGGGGGGCGTAGGAAGGACATGGGCGGCATGGGAAGGACGTGGAGGGGGTGTGGGAAGGATGTGGGGGGTGGTGTGGGAAGGACGTGGGGGGGGCAGTGTGGGAAGGACGTGGGGGATGGTGTGGGAAGGATGTGGGGGGTGGCGTGGGAAGGACGTGGGGGGGCAGCGTGGGAAGGACGTGGGGGATGGTGTGAGAAGGACATGGGGGCGCTGTGGGAATAACATGGGGGTGGCGTGGGCCCTGCTCTGTCCCTCTTCTTTGGACGAGGCTGCCAGTGTGTGGAACCCAGGGGGATGCCCCGTGGCCCAGCAGCTGCTCCCACCTTCCCTGCAGCCACAAGCTTTGAAGGTGGCCTTGCCAGAGGCCACACCGGATGTCTCCGGGGAGCTGTAGCCAGACTTTGGGCACAGCAGGCAGTGCCCATGGGGAGAGAGACACCCTCCAGCTGGCCTCCCTCCACCCCAGCCCCACGACGGCAAATGGGCTCCTCCAAGGGTCTTTAGCGAGGTGTCCGGGCCTCTTCTGCCAAGGCTGTGTCACTGGGAGGTGGCCCAGTCAGGGTGGCAGGAAAAAGGACCAATAGGGCTCAACCAGCAGGTCCCGATAGAGGGACCACTTCAGAGGTGGTTCAAGGAGCCGAGCCCCAGGGTGGGAGGCCTGGGACCAGCCCCCGGGGGGAGAGCGACGGCCCCAGGCCTGGAGGGCCGGATGGAGCAGCTGGCAGTGCCCTGCAGGGGGAGTGGGAAGAAATGGGGGAAGCCGGGCCCTGGTAGCGCAGGCTGCAGGCAGGGCTGTGTGGGACAGGGCGGCTTGCCCAGCTTAGCTTCTTCCTGGCCGGGGTGGGCTCCGTCCTCTTCTCTGAGCCAGCTGCGCCGGAGGCCCTGGGAAGAGCCCCCCTGCTCTGGCCCTCAGGACCTGCTCCCCAGCCCGGAAAGTCTGAGCTGGCCCCGCTGCCGGGACACCCTCCCCAGCCTCGCTGGTGGCCTAGTTTCTGCCGGGCGCAGGGGGAATGTGGGTCAACGTTTGCAAGTCTGGCCCGGGGCCAGAGTCAGTGGAAGGAAAAACACTCAGCGGGGACTGCCTGGCAGAGCCCTCACCTCACAGCGGGCGGTTCCAACCCCACAGCCAGTGGCCTCACCCCACAGCCGGCGGCTCCACCCCACAGCCAGCGGCCTCACCCCACAGCCAGCGGCCTCACCCCACAGCCGGCGGCTCCAACCTCACAGCTGGCGGCTCAGGGCTCAGGACCACAGGGAGGGCGCCCCAGGCAGCACCTCTTGCTGGGCTCTGCCGCCACCGCCGTCCTCGGGAGATGGCCCAAGTCTGGTGCCCATGACTCAATGTCCCACTCCCGCATCTCCTGCGGTCCTAGGGCGGGTCCCGCTGGTGTGCGGCCAGCCTCGCAGGAACCACTTCACTCTCCCCCATCCACTACTCCCGCAGGCCACAGGACCGGCCCCCTGGCCCCTTGGTGGGCGCACCAGCTTGGTGGCCCTGGAGGCCCCCTGCCCCTCAGGGGTCCCTCAGAAGCCGGCCAGCTTCCAGCACCCTCCCCGAGTCCTCAGCCCCTTGGAGGCTGCCATGGCACCTGAACCCCCCGCCTCTCCAGGCACAGCTCCAGAGGTTGGGCGGGTGGGGGCTGCATCCCGGGCTCCACATGTGGGTAGGCGCTGCCGCAGCCCCTCCCGAGTAGCCCTCCGCAAGCAGGGCTGGAGGGTGGGTTCCATGCAAAATCGCCATCACAGCCCCAGGGCCATCAGCAGGCAGAGGCGCAAAGCCTGGTCGTGGCCCGCAGCCCTGGGACGCTCCCGCCCCAGGACCCCCCACCCCAGAGACCCCCGGCCCCCAGGATGCCCACACCTCAGCCTCCCAAGTAGTTGGGACTACAGGTGTGCATTACCACACCCAGCTAATTTTTTTTATTTTTGTAGAGCGGTCTCGCTGTGTTGCCCAGGCTGGTTTCGAACTCCTGGCTTCGAGCCATCCTCCTGCTCGGCTTCCCATGGTGCTGGGATTGTAGGCGTCAGCCCCACACCTGGCCACGCGCCTTGTTGAGTTGGTGACTTCGCCTTTGCTGTGGGGAGCTGGGTTGGGGTCCTGTGGCTTACGTGAGAATAGAAGATCATGTGGTAGTTCCTGGCACCCTCCCCTCAAGGAGGCTGACACAGGCCAGGACCGCCCCCTCTGGCTGCCCCATTGCCGCCCCCCGACAGGCCCTCTGCCTCTCCCCTGTGAACCACAAAGCACATCGACGGGGTGCCTAGTGCCCCGCCTCAGTCAGGGCTCATGGGGGAGGCCCTTCTTTAACGTCTCTTACTGGGCACACCAAGAGGCCACGTGTTCTAGGGTCAGAGAGACCAGGAGAAATCCCAGCTGCTTCACTCACGGCTGTGCATCTTCAAGAAGGTGACTGTGCCTCTCTGAGCCTCAGCCTCCTCTGTCTGACAGCACAGGTGTCTGCAAGTCTAGAGGTCGTGTAAGCTCCATGGGAACCTCTCATCTATGCCGTGGAAGCAGCTGCGGGAAGTGCACGTGAGCTCTGTGGCCTCATGCCGACCAAGACCCTGGGGGTCACACCAGGCAGCGCTGAGAAGCAAAGCAGAGGCCGCCAGGTGACCAGGGTTACTCCCAAGACGCAGAGCAGAGGCCGCTGCGGTGAGCAGGGTTGCTGCCTGCCACACACCCCACTTGGGCCTCTGGCTGTCTCCTCTCCTGCAGAAACCCCATGGGCAGGTGTGCAGCCAGCGTGGAGGGAAGACGTGTGTGCCAGCAGAGAGAGCACGAGGCCTGGAGTTCTCATCTGTGCCACCAGAAGCAGGGGACAGTGAAACGTCATCCAGGATCACCAGGGAGACGGCTCCATCCCAGGCATCACGAACTAGCCCAGAAATGTCACCGGTAAGCGTGACAGCAGACACTAGAAGGTATGTCATCCATACTTATTATCCAGAGAAGGTACTGGAAGGAAGTCAGTCACTGCCCCTGAGTCAGAGCAGATGCCCCTGACATCAAGGTGAGGCCAAGGGGAGAGGAAGCAGGGCTGAGTAGGGCCGGTGGTGTCAGCATGTCTGGGTGGGCATGTGACGGGGACGATTACTGAGATAGAAGACATAAACCTCCACGGGCCAAACATGGGAGCCAAACTCGGAAAGCCAACTGGAAGGGGACGTGATGAGGGGACTTGAGGGTCACAGGAGCTCCCTCCGTGTGTCTCTCTCCGTAATTAGGTCTAGTGGCAACAGAAAAATGCAGACAGATCAATATGGATGGTCATGCTCACGTCCCTCATGGGAAACGGCGCTTCTGAACGTTCCTCACGGGAAACAGAGCTTCCAAACGTTCCGACTTCCGATAAGTCCATGTCTGTTGTGTATTGGCTGCAAAGAAAACCTCAAGGAACTAAAAAGTAGAATAATTTAAATGATCCTATTATCCAAAAAATTGTAAAATAACTAATGGAAATTGCCACCTCTTCCCCCAAAAACTTAGAAACCAACACACTCCAGGTAGCCCTTGGGTAAATCAGGATATTAAATCTGAACGTGTGCTCTCTGAAAAGCCGAGATACCATAAATATCGATCCAGCGCCGACGACTCAGCTAATGCAGCGCCCAGAACCCCCAGCACAGCTGTTGTTTTTTAGAGGAAAAAATAAACAAGAGGGACTTTGTGCCACCCTATGAAACTAGAATGAGAACAATAAAGTGCATTTTAAAAAGTATGAGAATTATGAAGTTAAAGCCAGAAATTAATGAAGTAGAAAACAAATAAGTAAAAAGGAGAAATGATTGTTTTTCTGAAAGAAATAAAATAAAATCCCTTTGGCCAGCCCAAAAGCTGCATCAAGAAATGACTGCCTAGGCTGGGCGTGGTGGCTCACGCCTGTAATGCCCACACTTTGGGTGGCTGAGGTGGGCAGATCACTTGAGGCCTGGAGTTTGAGACCATCCTGGCCAATAGGGTGAAACCCTGTCTTTGCAAAAATACACAAATCAGCCGGGCATGTTGGTGCGCACCTGTAGTCCCAGCCACTGGGGAGGCTAAGGCAGAACAACTGCTTGAATCCAGGAGGTGGAGGCTGCAGTGAACTGAGATCATGCCACTGCACTCCAGCCTGGGTGATAAAGTGAGACTCTGTTTCAAAAAAAAAAAAAACAAAAAAAACTAAAACTAAATAAATAAATGACTATCTCTATTTAGAATTTTTGTGCATTGAAATAAAAAAACCCACACATGATTAGGAAGAAGGAGACCCCAGTACGGAAGAGGCTGGAGGAATGATGAGACAGCCCGCTCAGCCGGGGCAGCTGCTTCGAAACCTGCAGCAGCCATGTTGTCGTGGGTATAAAGTCCAGAATGACTCTGTACGAGCAGCACCACGCAGAGATGAGCACGAGGCACTGGAGAGGGCGGGAGCTGAGCCAGGAAAGGAGGCACCAGGAGCAGATGTCCGCAGCTGACGATGACTTCACCTTCCATGGAAAGAAAGTCATCCCAGGGTTACTTTAACCTTCCCAAGACATGAAAGGATGGAAAACTCTGTAATTCGTCTCATGAAACCAGGATAACTTAATTCAAAAACCTGATGTGGAACAAAAAGAGAAAACCACAGACAAATATCACTTTGGGAAGATGCAAAAAAATCTAAGTAAAAGAACAGCAAATAGGACTCAACGCAGCGTCAGCAGATTCTACACAAGAGAATAGCAAACAGGACCCAATGCAGCGTTGGCAGATTCTACACAAGAGAACAGCAAATAGGACCCAACGCAGCGTCGGCAGCCCAGCGATCAGAGACGTCATTTCATTAGCCAATTAGCACAGAAAATTCAGAGAACCCCATCGACAGGTACTGAAAAGAAAATTGACCAAATTCAGCAATCGTTATGAATAAAAGCACTATTTCTAGTAAAATAGAAAAAAGCGCAAAAGTCTCTGTCCACAATAGTGGCCAAGATCGTTATACGTGGAAAACACAAATGTCACAAATCCAGGGTCGACTCGTGGAGCCTGCTGCTGTCATAATTGTCCAGCATTTTCTCGAAGGTTCTGGCAAACTTAATAAAAAAACAAATAAATGGCACAAACATCATAAAAAATAAGACAATTTATTTTGTTGATGACATGATTGTAAACCTAGCTATGCCTCTGCCCCCTCATTTAAAAATTAAAAATCAGGCCAGGCGCAGTGGCTCACGCCTGTAATCCCGGCGGATCACCTGAGGTCAGGAGTTTGAGACAAGCCTGACCAACATAGTGAAACCCTGTCTCTACTAAAAACAAAATTAGCCAGGCGTGGTGGTGCACGCCTGTAATCCCAGCTACTCGGGGGTCTGAGGCACGAGAATCGCTTGAACCCATGGGCGGAGGTTGCAGCAAGCCGAAATCACACCACTACACTCCAGCCTAGGCCAGAAGAGTGAAACTCCATCTCAAAAAATCTTAAAATTAAAAATCAGTAAAAAAATTTAATACAAGATAAATATACAAAAATTAGTAACTTCCCACTCCTCTAGCAATAATCACCTGGAAATTAAAAACAAGGGAGTCAAAATATTCCCTTTGGCAACTGAGTAGTTGGGGTGAAGGTTAGGATGCGGTGTGGAGCAGCTCCGGCCATGGGGAGCTCCACGGAGGCGTCATTTCTCTCCCACATGGTGGCTGAGAATAGCTGGGTGTGCTGCTCTGTCGCCACATGTGGGGTCCCCCCCATCACGCCTCTCCTCTAGCTTTCCAGGCATGTTTCCTGGCTGCGGGGTTCCACTGGGTGCATAAATGCCCACGTCCAGCTGGCAGGAGGGGCCGGGGCAGGAGAGGAGACCATGTTTTCCAAGACCACATGTGAGACGTGGCCGGTGTTGCCACGTGCATTCTGTGGTTAGCCCTTGGTCAGGGCCTGGCCTGGCTGGAACATGGTCTCGGCGCAGCAAAGACAGGGCAACGTCATCGCAGGAGAAGGGGCCGGAGCTGGCAGGAACGGCGTCTCCAGGTGACAAAAGCCTCCAACAATTTGGCGAGAAAGGTGGGGTTGGGCATGAGAGGACGCAGGGCCCCCACCACTCAAGCAAGGAGAGCGGGGAGCAGAGCCATGGAGAAGACCCAGTCCGGAGCCGCTCCCGCCAGCCTGAAGCCCAACCTCCAGGTTCCATGAATCACCTCCAGTTATTCCAGGAGAAACGGCGCACGGCCTACGAAAGAAAGAACAGGCAGCTTGGACCCAGGCTCCAATCCCGGCTGCTAGTTACCAGACAGGGGCAGCCGCATCGCGTCTGTGTGCCTCAGTTTCTACACCTGCAGCTGGGGTGATGGTTGTGCCCGCCCGGTGGGGCTGCTGTGAGTTAAGGGGTGAGAAACGCTTCCCTGTCCACTGTCTCCAACACGTTCTTCCTGGGGCACCCCTCACTCAACACCCCCAGAGACCGGGCAGGCTCCACGGACAGTCGAGAAGGCGTCCAGCCTGCAGAACAGAGTCCAGGACCCAGAGAAGCTTCAGGGGTGAGCAGGGTGGGTCAGGACTGGGGAGTAAATGACAGGGGGAGCAAGTGGAGGGAGGAGGGGGCTTCAGGACAGGAGGTGCAGGCTGAGCGAGGATGGCTGAGCTGCCCTGGTGTCAGAGCCTCTGTGCTTCTGCCCCCAGGATGTTATGGATCTGGCGGGGAACGCGTAAACCATGAGCTCACCCCACGGGAACGTGGTTTCCTCTGGCTGCCCCCACAACAGCTGTTCCCCATCAGCACCGGCCCCATCTCCCTAGCAGGAAGCTGGGCAGCCACTGCAGGCCAGGTGTGGACGCCCCTCGCAACCCTCCCATCTGCGTGGACATCGTTGGACGGGGTGGTAAGGGGGAGGGGAGCAGCAAGGAGAGGGTGGGTGCAGCCCCCACACTTCTGGTCCGCTCTGGTCCCTGCCTTTGCTGTGGCCATGTGGAGGAAGCCCAGCTCCTGGAGGTGGGGCCAAGCCTGCAGGGTCCTCAGTGCCACCAACCAGGCCTGACCCTGACCGCTGACTGAGCACCACATGGTGCCTCTGCCCTGGATGTGGGCACCCTCGTGCCCTCCTGGCTCTGCTGCAGCAGACCTGTACGCCAGGGTCTTCTAGACGGTTCTGGCCCCTCCCATGTGGACTGTTCCCACCGTACCTGGTCCAGGCTGGGGCTTCCTGGCCCTTCCCCCTCCCACTCTGACGAGGTTGGCCTGGGGGCCCACGGATGCACCCTGCCCACGTGGCCCTCTGTGGTCACCCACAGCCAGCGGGACCCAGATTCCCTGCAGGCCAAATGCAGGTGCCCCAGTTCCTCTAGCCCCTCCCCCCGCAGTCTGTGGCCAGTGACAAAGAGGGGGTGGGTCTGGCCCTGTGCCATGCTGGGGCCCCATGCCCGCCCTACCCACCCTGAGTGTCCCGGCTGTGAGTCCCCAGCCCACTGGCTTCAGGCACTGCCAAGCCCCTTGCTCGCTTCCCTGAAGAGGGTGTGGGTTTCTCCAGGCCAGGCCTGTGGTCAGCAACGCAGGCAGGTGTTTGTGACCAGGGCGTCTGTGCTATCAGGAACAGCCCCCAAACCACGCGGGGAGGGAGGAGGCCCTGAGAGAGAAGGTGCCGTTACACGCATGTGACCACAGAGAAGGCTGCCTTCAATCGCTTCTCGGCCTTTTGGCTAAGATCAAGTGTGAGAAGGCTGCCTTCATCCTGTCTGCACCCCGGTAGTGCCTGCCACACTGAGGACCCAGCGCAGTTTCCGGTTTTCTGATGCTGCCTTTTTTTTTTTTAAGACAGAGTCTCACTCTGTCACTCAGGCTAGAGTGCAGTGGCGCGATCTCGGCTCACTGCAAGCTCCGCCTCCTGGGTTCACACCATTCTCCTGCCTTAGCCTCCTGAGTAGGTGGGACCACGCCCGGCTAATTTTTTTGTATTTTTAGTAGAGACGGGGTTTCACTGTGTTAGCCAGGATGGTCTTGATCCCCTGACCTCGTGATCCACCCACCTCGGCCTCCCAAAGTGCTGGGATTACAGGCGTGAGCCACCCACCGCGCCCGGCCGGTGCTGCCTTCTTGGGGCGTGGCCTCCACAGTGCTTCACCTGGCTCCCGCAAAACAGCTTCATTGAGATTAAATTCACATGCACACGAGTCACCCTTTACAGTGTACAATTCAGTGGTTTTTAGTATATTCACGAAGTTGTGCAACCATCCCCACTCATCTCATTCCGGAACACGTTTATCATCCGCAGAAGACGTCCTGTGCCTGTTAGCAGCCGCTCCCTGCCACGGTTTGAGTGCGGCCACAACAGAACGTCAGACAGCAGTTTATCAACAGAGACTTCCTGCCTCCCAGTCTGGAGGCCAAGGTCGGGTTCTCCTCTTCTGAGATGGCCCCTTGCACGTCACGTCCTCACCGGCTGGCGGGTGGGCCTGCCCCACAAGCCCTTTTCATAGTGGCTCTGCCTCGCCAGTGGATCAAACACCTCCCATCAGGCCCCACCTCCCGGCACTGCACAGGGTCTAAGTTTCAGCCTGAGCTTTAGAGGATGCAAACGTTCCAACCGCAGCACTGCACGCCGGACCCAGTACTCACCGCTGTCACATACAAAATCGTCTGAGTCAGCGTTCTCTAGAGGGACAGGACTCAGGATACATGAACAGGGGATGATCTTGGACTCCCTGCCCACCTTCCAGACACACGGGGGCAGGGCTGGGCCCCCACGGCTTTGCTGGGCTCAGCCCACTCAGCGCTCATGGGTCAGAGTCTCCTGCCTGTCGCTCTCCCAGGCTGTGCTTGCTCGCTGGTGGCCCTGCAGTCCTGCGGTCTCGGAGGCAGCCCCTGCCCCCACGATGAGCCTCTACCTGGGCCCCAAGGCTGTCAGCAACATGCTTTGAAATCTGGGTGGAGGCCACCGTCGCCTGCAGGGTCAGCGCCTCGTGGACGCTGCGTGGCCGCCGCCAAGGCCCACCGCATGTGCCTTCAGGAGCAACGGTTGCAGCTGCGCCTGCGCCTGCCTGAGCCATGGCTGGGGCGGCCAAGGAGGGCTGGGCCAGGATCGGGGGAGACCCAGGCAGGCAGTGAGTTCTGCCGTCCCAAAGGTGCCCCAGGGGCCCATCCCTTGCCATGATTCTGTCCCCAGGGCCCTTATAAAAGGGCTGGAAGGAACTAGCTTGGCTGTTTCTCCTCTGAGTTCTGCCATGTGAGGCTTGATACGCCATTGGAGCTGCTCTCAGCAGACCCCAGCCTGCCAGCACCTGGATCTTGGACTCCCCAGCTTGAGAACTACAGGAAATAAATTTCTGTTGCTTATAGATTACCCAGTCTGAGGCAGTGGGGATGGGCTAAGACCCTTCCCGTTTTCCCCCAGCTGTGCCCTCGCCCCCAGCCCCGGGCAGCCAGGAGTCTACTCTGTGTCACCGTGGACCCGCCTATTCCAGACATTTGACATAAATGGTCTCCTGTGATGCGTGGCCGTCTGCGTCTGACCTCCTTCACTTGGCAAATGTTTGCGGGGTTCATCCACTTTGCAGCATGGGCCAGAGCTTCATTCCTTTTTACGGGTGAAGAATAGTGTGGGGCCAGGCCACGATGTGCCCATCTGTCCCTCAGCCAATGGACATGTAGGCTGTGCCCACCTTTGGGCTATTGTGAATAATGCTACTAGGAACATTTGTGGATAAGCTTTTGTGTGGACACGTTTCTGATTCTCGGGGACATGTACCCAGGAGTGGGATTGCTGGGTCACATGGAATTCGGCTTCACACTTTGAAGAACCGAACAGCCACATGTGAGGTTCCCACGTCTCCGCCCTGACACCTGTGATGCTTTCGGTTCCAGCCATCCCAGTGGGTGTGAGGTGCGGTCTCGTATGGTTTTTATTTGCATTTTCCTGGTGGCTAATGGTGTTAAGCAGCTTGTCATGAGCTTGTTGGCTGGTCGCATACATTATTTGATAAAAATATCTATTCAAATTCTTTTGCCTTTTTTTTTTTTTTTTTGAGTTAGAGTCTCGCGCTGTCGCCCAGGCTGGAGTGCAGTGGCACGATCTCAGCTCACTGCAACCTCTGCCTCCCAGGTTCAAGCAGTTCTCTTGCCTCTGCCTCCTGAGTAGCTGGGATTACAGGTGTGCACTACCATGCCCAGCTAATTTTTGTATTTTTAGTAGAGATGTGGTTTCACCATGTTAGCCAGGCTGGTCTCAAACTCCTGACCTCAAATGATCCACCCAGCTTGGCCTCCCAAAGTGCTGGGATTACAGGCGTGAGCCACTGCGCCCAGCCTCCTTTGCCCATTTTTAAACTCGGTTGTTTATCTTTGTATTGCTGAGCTGTAAGAGTTCTTTAGCACATTGGTTTTTCACTGCCTCACCCTGGAGCCGATACACATCCTTTCTGCTCAGTCATTAGCCAGAAATGCAGAGAAATGCTACTGTGTGACCCCATGACCTCAGCCTGATGTGCAGGGGTCCCCAGAATATTAGATGGGCACTGACTGCAGGATACAGACCCAGGAGGGTGGCTTTGCACTGTTCATCTGACCACAGCCCCTCACTGATTCAAAACGTCCCCTTTAGCGTGTCTGTAATGCCTGTGTGTTCACCGTTCATCTTGTTACTGTGACCAACCCACGCACCAGCTCCACACAGGGCTGACCAGGTGCAGCCTCCAGTGTGTGTTAAAACCTGGTGGCCACGGTTCCCTTGTTTATCTTTTGTCCCAGAATTTACTTAGTTTTCTTACTTACTTTTCCACGTTAACTTCACAATCAATCTGATTCCAGGGTTCTCTGGTGTTTTAATTGGCCCCGCTGTGGCAGCCGGCCAGCACGGCGGACGGCGCCTTGTGACACCCAGGACAGACTGGGCTTGTTGCTGGTCTGTGGTACTCAGTCAGGCCTCAGACCCTCTATAACAGGTATAGATCTGCCCGCCGTTTGCTCCTAGAAACTTACAGTTTTTGTTGCTATTGGGAATGGTGCCTTCCCCTTCTTCATTATCTCTCCTAACTGGAAGTGCTTGAATTTGAAAGATGCTGATTCCTGACTCTGAATTTTGTGCACAGCCACCCTCCTAAACTCACCTCTGCCTTCAAATCAATTTTCCGAGTCTATGAGGAGTCGCAGCAGGCTGTGCTCTGGTGCAGAGCCTCTCTCCGGCCATGTGCACGCAGCTCTTCCTGGGGCTCCTGGCTGTGAGGCCTGGCCTGTCCCTGTGGCTGAAGCGGAAGACCCAGCTGTCCCCTCCCTGTGCCCTCACCACACCCTCCCTGTAACGCTGCCCAGACTGTGCCCAGGGCAGGTTCCTGGGGGCACATGGAGAGGAACCGGCTGTGGGTGGAGACAGCACCCGGCTGAGGTCCTGGGGAAGAGGCCATGCCCGGAGCTCCTGGACACAGGAGGTGGCGCTGGCTGAGGCCCGATGCCTGCACCGGGCATGGGGGAGGCACCTTCAAGCTGGGGCCTCCTCGGAGCAGCTGCATCCAGGGGCAAACCCTGCCCCTCGTTTTCTGTGTCCACATCTTTACGAGAACTGCAGCTGGCACCCGTGAGCTGTGGGCTTTGTCCAGGGAGAGCCGTGCCCAGCACCTGGGGGACCCTGCAGAGGTGCTAAGATTCAGGGTTAAAAACGAGGATCCTGGCCTCCCGCCACCCTGTCCCCAGAGGCCCCATCGGAGCCGCCTGGCCTTCCCTGCTGCCAGCCCAAGCATCCGAGGCTTTTGCCAGCAGTGCCTGTGGCAGCCTTGGGGAGGGTGGGGGCCCAGGGAGGGGCATCATTTGGTGTTGATCAGGGGAGATGCTGGCGTCTCCACGGCCCCAGGGCCTCCAGGCCCGCCCAGGCTCCCTCACTCAGATGCCCCACCCACAAACACCTGCCCAGGCCCCACCAGGGACCCCTCTCACCCCTGAAGCTGTGCAGGCCCTCGGCTGACTAACTGGGACCCACAGCTTGGATGGGCAGGAAGGTCCAGGAGGGGCCCCTGAGACCTCCTCGCTTGGGCCTGGGGGTTGGGGCCGCAGGAAGCCACGCTCCGCCCTGATGCCCACCTCTAGCTCCCCTGGCTGCCTCCTGGCCTCTGTCTCCCTCCAGGCCCCCCACCCTGACCAAGGAGTGGGGGGTAGGGGGCGGAGCTTTTGGGAGGAGGCCACGCCCAGTGTGGTGGGGGGCGGAGCTTTTGGGAGGAGGCCACGCCCAGCATTGGGTTTGCATTTCCAGGGTGGGCTTCTCCTGCCTGGTCTCCTCCCCTGGCACTGGGCTGGGGGCTCTCAGGGTGACCCTGCCCTACCCAAGGCTGACCTGGGGCCATGAACAGGAGGATGCCCCCTTCCCTGCTCCTCATGAGTCCCTGTGTGCCCCAACGGGAGCCAGTGGGCAGCAGCCGGACCCCAGCAGCTTCTCAGGGCACTCAGGACTGGAGAGGGCCCTGCCCAGGGTCTGTGGGTGCCACTCACCCACCCGGCCGCAGCCCCGAGCTCCCCTGGGCTGACCGTGGGCCTAGGCCAAGCTGAAGGGGCTGGTGGTTGTCAGCCCTTGGTCTGGCCCCACCACTGCTCTGCCAGGGCAGGGGGAGGCCGGCAGCCCAGGTTGTGGGGCCAGAGGGCCACGCTGTGACAGACGAGAAGAGGGAGTGACCTGGAGGGCCCAGGGCAGGGACCAACAGCAAATGCCTCCCTAGGTGGTCTCTCCAGGACAGAGGTGTCCCCTGTGGGAGGGCTGGGGCTCCCAGCAAGAGCAGCAGCTCCTCAGGGCACAGGGACCCAGCGGGCTGAGTGGGGCTCTTGGAATAGAAGGAGCCTCCCCAGGCTCAGCTCTGCAGGCAGAGAGGGGAGGCAGGGCCTGAGGTTCCTGGTGGGGAGGCGGCCTTGCCCTGCGAGGTCTCCCTCAGGGGGCAGAAGAGCCGGGGCTCCCCGCCAGCAGCAGAGAACAAACCCTAGTCCAAGGCGAACCCCAGGTGTGGGGTAGGTGTAAAAGCAGATGGCTTTGACCACAAGTGCACAGGTGAGGGGCAGACAGGTGTGAGCAGGTGTGAGCACTTGAGGGGACAGGTGGGAGACACATAGAGGGTGGGAGGAGATAGGGACAGGAGAAGAGGTGGGGGGGCAGGTGTGGGGCAATTGGAGGTGGGTGGGAGTGGATGGTGTCAGTTGGGAGTGGATGGGGTTAGGTGTGAGCAGGTGCGGGACGGGTGGGGAGCACGGGGAGGGGGCTGGAGTTGGTGTGGGCAGGTGCAGGGCAGTGCCAGGGAGGCACTGTCAGGTGAGTGTGGGGCTGGGCAGAGGCTGACCTGGGACACCAGGGCTGCTGCTCAGAACCTGCTCTCTGGGCAGGCAGCCGGGCCCTGCCAGGTGTGACTGCCCACTGCACAGAGGGGTGGAGGCTGGAGGCCCAGACACCTGTAGGGGCTGAGAGGGATGTGGGTGAGTCTGGCTCCTCGACACCCTCCGTCCCACTAGTGTCCACAGCCCTGGCCCTGGCTGGCCCCGGCGTCCCCCCAGTGGGCACCCCCAGCTGGAGCCAGCTTGCATCAGGGACCTGGAGAGTGAGCGGCGAGCCCTCCACAGTGGGATCCTACAGACACTGCTACCGCTGACCAATGGGGTCAGTAGCTGGTTTAAAAAAGAAAGGGCAGCAGAGAGGCCGCCCGGAAGAGCCGGCGTTTCCATGCGCCACGCTTTACAGATGCGCCAGAGGGTCAGCCTGCCTAACCGTGTGCCGCGCTTACAGATGCACCTAACCTTATATTGTTCAAGTCGCATGTCCTGCCTATCAGGGATGTTTTCGGACCCTGCATGGGAAGCCCTTGGCCACTGTTTGAGGGTCGGGTGAGGGGGCGGCTGAGGCTGTCCAGGGGAGTGGTCAAGGGCTTGAGGAAGCAGAGGTAGACTCACCAGGTGCTGGTGCTCAGGGGAGCTGGGGAACACCCACGCCCTGGCTGGGCCACCCCATCCCTCCTGGGGCTTGATGCCAAGGGGAGCGGGTCAGGCCGGGAGAGGCCCGGGGCCAGCCTGGGGAGCAGAGCTGCTCAGCGGGGCAGAGGTCCTCCTCTGGGCGCCGGGCTCAGGGCCCAGTGGCCAGATGGTTTTCTTTGCTGCAGGGAGTGCCGGCTGCGGGGGGAGGCCTGGGAGGGCTCGTGCAGCTGCTCTTGGGCTTCTCTGCTGTTGTTTTTTGCTGGGACATCAATCCTGCAAGTCCAGCTGGGCTCTGGCCGAGAGCAGCCAGGGGTGGGGGTGGTGGGTGCTTCCCGGCCTCCACGGGGCAAGTTCTGGGCCCATAGTGGGGAGAGAAGGCAGGATGGGGTGCAGGACCAGCCTGGGGTGGGGCCCCGAAGAGCCTGGCTCCCCGCCCTGTGCACTGCCTGTCCCAACCCTCCCAACTTCCTGCCGAGGCCCTGGTAGCTGTCTGCAGCCTTGCCTTGCTCCCGTGCCCGGGCGGAGGTCTACAGGAGACCAGAGCCCGGGTGTTCATCAGCAGCCACAGGAGAGTTCCCCACCGAGGCGCAGTAGCCTGAGGTGCTAGGGCTGCCCGACCCTCCCCAGCTCCACCCCTCTTGCCTCTGAGCCCTACCCAAGGCCTGGAGAATCACTGCTTCCTCCTGCTCCAAGGGTTCCAGCAGGGCCCTTGGAGGGTGTGCCTGCCGCGTTCTCAGCCCTCCCTGCCAACCTTTCTTGAACGGAGTCTGGCCACAGTGCCAATGTGTCGATGGTCTGTCCCTCTGCTGTCTGAGCTCAGGGGCCGTCCATGCCTCCGTGGCTCGCATACGGCAGCTCTGGTTTGACCCATGAGGGGGAAGCCCAGGACCCGTGCCCTCGATCACATCTCCAGTTCACACACACACACACGCACACGCACACGCCGCCTGCCCACCAGGCAGACACCCACACACCTGTGCACGCACGCGCACGCCAAACCAGCGGGCCCTGCCCCTGCCCCGGAGCCCTCGGTGTCAGAACCAGGCTGCTGTGGCTGTTTCCTCTTTAATTCTCCTGAGTTTTATGAGCCCCAATTCATAGACCTTTGTTGCTGCGTATAAATTTGAGGATAAAATTGTTGAATTTGTTCAACATAAGCAGCTGAAATTTTGCCCGGGGTGGTGATGAACGGCTCTAGCACTCGGTAAAATGTATTTAAAGCGCATGTATTTCACAACATTAACAGCCCGCCGCCCGCAAGCACAGCCCATCTCCTCATCTGGCGGCCTCATCGTTCACCATGGTTGGCAGCCCTGGTCACTCCCACGGTCTTTACCAGCCGGGTGCCAGTGGCTGGGACCAGGTTCTGACCGCTATGCCCACTCACCGTGGAATTGGGCGAGCAGACCAGACCATGTGTCGTAAGGACACAGCAGGACACGTCCTGTCACAGGGCACCCGCTGTCTGCGACTTTGTTTCTGTTTGTTTCTGCCCCAGCTTGGGCGGGACAGTTGGCAGGCACCACAGGCGCTCCTGTGAGGTCACCTGGCCAGTCCCAGGATTAGCTGCAGGCTTTGGCTGATTTTCTTGGGTCTTGTACACAGATGCTTGTCAGCAAATACCAGCGGCTTATCTCTTCCCTTCCAACATGCAAACCTTATTTCATGTTCTTGTGTTAAGCGTTTTGGCACAACCTCCAGCCTAATACCAGCCTCTAGGGAGATAAACAGAGCTGCCGAGTTCACAGGCCAGGAAACCGAGGCTGAGGGCCCCCCACCCACCTCCTGCTACCCCGCACCCCTCCTGGGGCCTTGCTGGGTGGGGTGACTCCTCGGAGGTGGCACCAAGGGGAGGTTCGCTTCGAGGCTCAGAACACTTTTCTGACAGCTTTCTGTCCCTCACACCCCAGACTCAGTTACACTTCAGCGTCCCGGCTCCCTGGCCGCCAGCCTCACACCACGGACAGCCCTTGGAGGCGTTCCATTCCTGCTCCGACCCTTCAACTTGGAAACATGGAAACAATGAAGCCGGCTGAGTGGGAGCCTCCAGGCCTGTGTGTCCAGAGCTAGTTCCCAGTGCCTGGCTGCCTCTCGGGGCTGGACCTGTCTCCAGCTGGAGCTGGGAGGGCGGCCCACCCTGCCAGAGGCCAGCCCCACACTTGGCTGCCGTGGGGGCTGACCAGGGCCCAGTGACCCAGCCCAGGGCTTGCCTGTGGAGAGGCTGGAGCCAGCCGTCAGCACAGAACTCCTGGCCTTCCCACTGCCGCCTCTGCAGCCCCCACCAGAGATATCAGAAAACATCAGCTCCAGCCTGCAGCCCAGACACTTGAAGTCACCTTGGCTGCCCCTCCTCACACCCGTGCCCACGTCAGTGAAACCAGGGCCGGCTCGTTAACCGTGTCCAGAACCCACGCTTCCCACCCTGCCCAGGCCACCTCCCTCAGCGGCCCGGCTCCAAGATGAGGAGCCCGAGACAGGTCGGAGATGGGCTGGGCGGCCTCTGCCACTCACCTGCGGGGGGGCAGGGAGCAGAGGCCTCAGTCATGAGGCGGGGCTGCCCTTGGCGTGGGCCTCGAGACTGGGAGCCACTGCCCATACCCAAGAGACCTCTGTGGGCACTGGGGTGCAGAGCCAGGTAGGAGGGGGCACCCCCACCAAAGGCAGCAGCCCCCCCGGCTTCTGCTTTAGATGGGGCAGGGAGCAAGGGGAGGTTGACACTTGGGCTGACGCTGCAGGGTCTGGACGCTTGGGGTGGCAGGAGAACCCACCTGCACGCAGGGAAAGGCTTGGGATGGAAACGTCCCGAGGAGACCCGGGTTCCCCAGCACCCGCCGCAGCCCCTCCTCGCACCGCCTGGACCCGCCGCAGTCCCGCCTCATAAATGAGTTGAGACTGTTGATCTGCATGGACCACGCTTCCAAAAGCAGCTCTGAGAAACCAGGAGGCTGGGATTTTGAAGAGGACGCCAGTAAATAGGCTCAGCTGTGGGCCAAGGTGAGGCGCGACCCCTTTTGGCTTTTTTGCCTGTTTCCGTAGGCTGGCTGACCCATGGTCTGGGGAGCTTCCTCAGCCCTGACATCTGCTTTCCCTCCTCCTCCTGTGGCCCACCGTCTTCCCAGGTCGCAGGCCGGCCTGCGGGAACTATGCCAAGAAGGGAGGGGGCGGGCAGTGGGGCAGGACCTCAGCCAGTCAGACCATCATCCACACAACGGCCTGGCTGGCACACTGCTTCCCTCCCACAGGGGCACTTCGGGCAGGCCGCCTCCAAGCCAGGACCCTACAGTGTCCCACAAACCTAGTGGGCAGAGAGACAGGCCCGGTACACACAGAGACCACTGCCCAATCTGCCACTGCACTGTCTCTGGGTCTCTCTTAGGCTGCTCACTTCAGAGAGGCTGAGCTGGGCCCTGGAGGTCACCAGAGCCAGGACTGAGGCTCACCCATGTCCTCATGAGAGAAAGTCACCAGAACAGATGCTGGGCACGCTGGCTCTTTCCAGGATTTTTATTTCTTTAAAATAATTCATACAAATGGTTACAGTCACAAACATGATTTTAACCAAAATATTGCTAGCCTACCACATCAGCAGGACGGCACTGGTGCAGGCGGGGACGCTGCCACCCTCCACGTCCCCAGGACAGACGTCGATGGGCAGCGGGCACGCTGGGCACCGCCCAAGCTTTTCCTTTTGGAGCTGCTTCGTGATGCCGTCTTCATTTGGAACAACAGGGGGTTCATGCCAAAATTAGGAAAAACAGCCTTTGTTTTGTTTTTCTAAATTATTCTAAAAATAAGACAAGCAGGTAGAAAAAACAATGCACTGTGTGGCATAAAAAGAAAAACGGGAAGGATTCATTGTCCTGAGAAGTTTGCCAACTGCCTCATTCCGGGGCACGTTCCAACATACAAAAAAAAAAAAAAAAAAAAAAAAAAAAACCCTCAAATTGACTTCCGAACGCTCCTTCAGGTTTTCTTTTTGTTGACAGCTAAGCAAACAGATCCTTTGTATGTTCTAAAAACTGTACACAGACAAGAACGTTCATGGGAGAATAACTACTGACTTCTTCTGCTTAACGAGGAACGCGAAGGACACAGGGCAGAGCGCCCACAGGACGGATGACAAGCAACACGAGGCCCAGCGCTGCCCCTCCCGCCTCCTGACAGCCCGGACCAGTCTCTGCAGTGCCAGGGCCGCCACGCAGGTGCCTCCTCCACACACTCTGGCCCGAGGGTTTCCGGGCCCTCCGCCCAGGCGCCGAGGCTGGAGAGCTCTTCCCGGGCTACAACTGGTCACTGCCGTGGTCTCTATCCGCCTCAGGCTTGACGGTTTGGCCGGGAGAAGGGGCGTGGGGCGGGTGGGCCACAGGGGGCAGGCCGTGGGACAGGGACATGGCGCTGGGGACGATACCTTCCACAGCAGCTGGGATGCCAGTGGGGGCCACGCCCACCACGCCCGGAGGGTACCTGCTGGGAGAGGGTCCATCCGTGAGGCCCACCTGTAGGCGGCCTGGCCGGGCCCCACCTGCCCTCATAGCATCGGCAGCACCAAGGGGGCCACTCCAGGAGGACCAGCAGTCAGGGTGAGGATCCCGGCCTCTGCACGGATGCTCCTGCCTATGGCAGCTACTTCTCAGGGCAGGGGAGGGGAGCCCTGGTGTCTCCAGGCGACTTGAACATGAGGTCTTGGCCTCACCCAAAGCCCCCTCCTCCCACAGGCCCCGTGCCCACAGCAGTCCTGCGTCCACTGAGCCCTGAAGGCCACCCCAGCCCAGGCTCCTTCCAAGAGGCCCTGGTTCTCATGGGCCTTTCAGGTGAGGTGGGCCTTACCACTTCCACCCAGATCCTCCAGGTCAGTCAGTGGAGACGCCGCCCCTCCCACCAGGGGCTGTGCTGGGATCCAGGGGAAGCCTCGGGCCCTCCTGGAGGCTGTTCCGGGCCAGCGGACCTGCTCACCTATAGGCAGCCCCGTTGAGCTCAGGGTGCACGACGGCAGGGTCCATGCTGGCCCAGTGGGTGGCGGCCGTCAGATGGTCCTTGTTGACACAGTTCTTCAGGCTGTCTGGGATCCGGCCTGGGAGATGCAGGAGGAAGGAACAGCTGTGGCTCTGAGGGGGTCCCAGGAGCGTGGCCCACTGGGTTGAAGACGTGGGCAGCAGGGTTCTCGGTAGTGTGCTCCTCCCTCTCAGCCCTGGGGCTCCCAAGGCACGGCAGGGTCCTGTCTCTCAGGGCACCGGCACCCTTGCAGCGTGGGGACCCCCTGCCCAGAGCATGTGCCCAGCTTGCTGAGGGACCTGTCTGCTCAGCCCAGCAACTTCCCAGCAGGTCCTGTGTGTAAGACACGACGCCAGGGCTCAACCTGACTTTAGTCTTAGAGGTCCCTGCTGGGGGTGCAATGAGAGCACCATGGGTCCCGAGCTGGCAGAACATGGGCCTGGCTGCCAGGCGGGCACAAGCCCACGAGCGACTGGGGCTGGCAGGAAGGGTCCCCCAGGCCTGACCGAGCAGCCCCCACGCCCACCTGTGATGGCTCTGCGGATCTCCCGTGCCGCCTCCTCTCGCATCTCGATGGAGGCTTGCTCGCTGTACCACGCAGCATGGGGGGTGCAGATGAGGTTGGGTGCATCCTTCAGGGGGCCCTGGCTAAAGCTGGGAACAGCACAGGCATGGTCAGTGCAGCCCGAGTCCTGTGGCTGGGTACGGGGGGAGGTGGCTGGGCACTGGAACCCCCTATGGGGGCCCCTGCCTGGGAACCACAGACCCCACGGCCCTGCTCCGCTCGGCAGGCTGGCTGAGCACAAGAGCACAGCCCCGGGACCATCAGACACACCAGGGGCTCCTGACAGCGGCAGGTGTGGGAGCCCAAGGGATTTAATCTCCAAGCCCCTCGTGGGAGGAGCCCTGATGGGGGGACATGCTGGCCTGGCCCCTCCCAGCCGAAGGGTCTGTAACCCCAGGAGCTGCAGGCTGATACTGCCCCTGCGGGGGTGTCTCCTCCTGCGGCTGAACATCCAACCCAGGGCTGCCTGGGGTCCCAAGGCACTGTAGGGATTGCAGGTCTGGACGGGACACCATGACTCCATGGCCAGGGCCCATGGGGACCACTCACGGACACTGGGGCCTCACTCACTCCTGGCTGGTCAGGAGCCCTGTCCAAAGAGGGGCTCAGGAGGACGAGCAGCCCCTCACAGGACCGAGGTGAGGCAGGCCGAGAGCCCAAGGCTCCGTCCTCACCCCGAAGCGGGTGGCAAACTCCCCCAGTGCTGGCCAGCAAGAGGCCTGAGTACGGGCAAGGGTCCGGACTGGCAGAGGCACCGTCTGGAGGTCAAGGCCGGCAGGATGGTGGGCAGGGAAGAGCAGGGAGGCGGCACTGGCCATGGGGGCACCTGAAGGGTTCCGACTCGTGCACGTCCAGGGCCGCGCCGCGGATCCGGCCCTCCTTCAGGGCCTGGGCCAGAGCCTTCTCGTCCACCAGGCCGCCCCGGGCCGTGTTCACCAGGAAGGCCCCTTGTCTCATCTGGAAGACATAAGGACAGGCCAGGCCCAGTCAGGGATCTGCGCGGCGCAGGCAGCCAGAGAAGCAAGGTGGTCACACACGCCATTGGGGAGGCCCAGCTCCCTGGCCCCTTCCCAGCCCCATCCTGGGCTCACCACGGCGCTAGGACTGAAGGCCTCGGGCGTGCTGCACCGTGGCCCAGAGGGGCTGGCTGAGGATCGGCCCTGTATAGACCTGCACAGCCCCACAGCTCCTAGAGAGCTCCACCCTCCTGCCTAAGCCCTGACATGAGGACTGGGCAGGGGCTCCTGGCTTGGTCCCCCTGTGGTACCCCTTTTCTGGGTCCCCTCCAGCCCAGTCTCCCCCAAGCAAGGCCTCAGCCCACGAGGTGGGACTCCCTGGAACGGCAAAGCCCAGGGCCGTCTGCTGTGAGGCGTGGTCTTTGACTCCAACCCCAGCGGGGCCTGCAGCAGAGCCTCAGTCTTTGGAACAGGCTTGCTTTTCATGCACTTTTGCAAAAGGCCCTTGGGGTGGCTCCCCCTCGGCTTCATGGCCAGGGCTTTCCTGCAGCCCCCCCATTTCATTCCAAGAAGTCCACCCAGCCACGGTGCTTGGCTGACAGCTGGGCAGGTCATGGTGGCTTTTCTTTGGTGCATTGCTGCCCATTGAAGCCTCACACCCGAGGTCCTCAGGGATGGCAGGGATCTGAACAGCATCCACGTGCCACACCCTGTCCACTAGAAGGCTCCAAACCCACTCTGTGAACAAAGGAAGGGGCAGCAGGAACCTGGCCTCACCCTCTTTGCGGCTACAGGCTGCTGGGGCAGCTAGAGTGGGCAGGTGGCCTCTGACACATGTGTACACACATGCACATACATACAAGCTCAAACATGCAGACACATGCACCCACGCACACTTGCCCACATACACACACATCACTGTGCACACACGATGACTCCCTGAAGGGCCTGGAGCCAGCGGGAGGCAGCCGTCCCCAGCTCCACCCACTCGAGGGGAACGCGGGGCTGAGGCTGTGCTCCGAGCTGTGCTGAGGCAGAGGCCGACCTGAGCACAGCCCGTTCCAGCTGCAGATGTGAAACCTGAACCTGGCAGCACAGCATGGAAGTCACAAGGGCCGACCCAACGCCCCCCGGTAGCTGCATCCGTCCCCACTGTGAGAGCGGCAAGGGCTTCAGGGGAATTTGGCGTTCAAGGGTATGTGGTTCTGTCTTGTCCACCGAGTATTTTAGACGCCCTGAGTAGAACTCAGAACATGGAAAACACTGTCTGGGCAGACAGGGCTCCCCCAGCAGGGCTGGCAGCCGCCGCCGTGTGGCTCGCTGAAGGCAGGGTCTCGCCCAGGTGCAGGTGGCTGCTGGGTGGGACCTGCCTGACACCCCCACCTGTTACCGCCCCGCAGAAGGAGAGTCCTGTGTCCCTGACTCCACGCACCTGCTTGACGGTGAAGTCGTTGATGAGGTGGTGGTTGTGCTCGTTGAGGCCGCAGTGCAGGGTCACGCAGTCGCTGTGGAAGAGCAGGTCCTGCAGGGTGCTGACACGCTGCAGCCCCAGCGCCCGCTCCACGCCATCCGACAGGTAAGGGTCGTAGAAGAGCACGTTGAAGCCGAAGGCCTTGGCCCGCAGCGCCACCGCCTGCCCCACACGACCTGGTGGCGTCAAGACACAGTGTGAGACCCTTGCTCACCCGTGGCCAGGAGGCCGGCCCCAACAGCCAGGGTCAGAGCAGCCTCTGTGCCTCAGTTTGACCATCTGCCAAGGATGACACCAGCTGTAGTCAAGCCAAGGTGCCCGCGCCCACTCCACACGAGGTGTCTGCTCCCAATGTGCCCACTGCCAAGGCGGAGGCTGTGCACAGGGGTGGAAAGGGTACACTAGCCCCTCAGCCCACACCAGCTGCCAGCCACACCACCCCCCTACTGCCTGTCCACAGGAGGTGACATGAACCACTCAAGTGTCAAACGGACCGGTCAGCGGGTCTCCACCCACCCCACACATGCCCTACATGCCCAGGCCCCTCCGCTGGCCTTTCGGATCCACCCATTGATGTCTCTGGCATCTCAATTCCAGCCACCACTAGGTGGAGACGGCAAAGGGGGGCAGGAGGGAACCTTCCAGACCAGGGAGGCCCCGCTGGGCTCACGTCCTGTCCCCTTCGAGTGGAGCGGCAGAGAAAGCCATCCCGGGCAGACGTGCCTGCCCCCACCCCGGCAGTCCAAGGCTGGCGCAGGTCCCAGCACAGGAGCCATGGAGCCAGAGCCACCATGTCTGGCTGGGGCCGGCTCCTCCCTGGGGAAGGGTCTGCAGGGTGCATGCGCCCACTGTGAGCCAACAGTACGGCTGCAAAGGACACATGACCCCAAGCCCGCGAACGTGGTGTCTCCTGCATTGCCTCAGAGGGAACTGCTGCACAGGAAGGAAGCAGGCTGAGCGCTGGGGCGGGTGGGAAGCGGGTGCAGCTTCAAAGGCGGCAGCCAGGGCAGGCCTCCCTGAGAGGACCAAGCTTGCTGGAGACGTTAAGGGGACAGGAAGGGAGCCAGAGAGCTGGAACAACACGTGCGAGGGGCCCGCAGCGGCGGCGGCGGCCTGAGGGCCAAGGAGACCAGACCGCCAGGCAGACAGGGCAGCCGGACGTGGCCCAAACGCCCAGGGGACCCCCAGTCACTCTGGGAACAGGCCTGGGGGAGGCTGGGAGGCCAGTCAGAAGAGTTGAGGACCGTCTAAACGCACTACATCCTAGAAAGGGAGGCGCCTGTTCTACGAGAAGGAACATGGTGGCTCCTTTCACCCCCAGGGACGAGGATGGTGCAGGAGGCAACCAGTTCAGGGAGGAGGGCTCGGCAGGCGGAGGTGGGAGCAGCAGTTCCGAGGGTTGGAACCACGGCCGGACTACCCGGGCAGCTCCTCAGGTGCAGGAACAGCCCCCGTCTGTCAACGCCCCCGTCTGTCAACGCCCCCTGCCAGGGATCCCAGCGAATGGCAGGAAGAGAACACAGGCAGACACAGAGAAAGCACCTCCCACAGCACAGAAGGCGGAAGACACGCTGTTTCCCACTGCGCACGACACAAAGCCCTGGGGTCGGGCTGCCGGTGGCGAAAACCAGCTAAAGCCGCGGGACAGCGCCGGCCACGCCTGACACGGGAGAGCAATGGCTGTTCGGGGCGAGAGATTCTTCACTTTAGTCTCTGCCATTCTTTTCCACACGATGTCTGGCTTATGATAAGAAATTATTATGATGTAGGTGAAGAGACAGGAAGATGTGGCTTCTAATTAGAACAAAACACTAGAAGCAGACAGACCCGCACATGACCGAGGCTGGAATCAGCCAGCAAAAGCTCTTAATACCTACTATAAACATGCTCAGAGATGACAGCAAGTGTGGATGTAAACAGCAGAAAAATGGAGGCTTTGGAAGATGAAGGGCAACTCCATAAAGACCCACACAGAAATTCCAGAACGAAAACATCCCTCTGCAACGGAACTCCCTGGACGAAGCTAACCTCAAGAAAAGGATCGGGAGCTTGAAGGCAGGGGCTCAAAGTCAGCAGATGGCTGCAGAAGCAGAGAGAAAAGAATTTAAAAAATAAATTTTAAAGAACAGGCCTTGGTGGCTGACGCCTGTAATCCCAGCACTCCGGGAGGCTGAGGTGGGCAGATCATGAGGTCAGGACTTCGAGACCAGCCTGGCCAACATGGTGAAACCCCGTCTCTACTAAAAATACAAAAATTAGCTGGGCGTGGTGGCGGGTGTCTGTAATCCCACCTACTCGGAAGGCTGAGGCAGGAGAATGGCGTGAACCTGGGAGGCAGAGGTTGCAGTGAGCTGAGATTGGGCTGCTGCACTCCAGCCTGAGTGACAGAGCAAGACTATCTTCCACAAAAAAAAAAAAAAAAAAAAGGAACATATTTTCAGACAAAGCAAAGCAGAGGGAATCGGTCACTGGTGGAGCCACATTCCTAAGAGAGTCTTTAGGCTACGGGAATGTGACGCCCGACGACAGAATCGGGGGCGGGATAAACAAGGCAGAAAGGGTGGATGTGTTGGTTGATACTCAGAAAGAAAAATTACTGAAAAATTCCTTGACAGACTCATGACTAATAGCTTCTTGTATAGTTTTCTGCATAATAGACGTGGAAAATCGGCCCGAGGGTGAGAGGAGCTGCCGCAGGCCTCTGGCCGCCCTGGACGAGTCTTCACAGGTTATGCTGGACGGCAGTGAGTTATGAAGGCGTATCCTAATCTCTAAAGTAAAACTAAACACGATCACTAAGCAGAGTATAGATTAAAAAGCAACAACAGATGCAAGGAGTCATTTAACACCTGATTAATATAAAAGAAGGCCAGAAAGGAAAAACAAGGATGAACAGAAAACATGTAGCCAGATTGACACTGAAACCCAAATGATCAGCAATTACACTAAAAATAAATGAACTGAACACTCAAGAGGCAAAGACCGTCAGACTGAAAAAAGAAAGAGGAACCAACTATATACTATTAATAACAGACACACTTTAAACGTGAAAGACAGAATTCAGGTGCTGTGGCTCACACCTGTAATCCCAGCACTTTGGGAGGCCAAGGCAGGGTGACCACTTGAGCCCAGGAGTTCAAGACCATCCTGGGCAACACAGCAAGACCTTGTCTCTACCAAATAATAGTAATAATAATAACAATTAATTTAAAAAAATTGCAATGGCACGCACCTACAGTCCTAACTACTTCGGAGGCTAAGGCAAGAGGATCTCTTGAGCCCCAGTGCTCAAGGCTGCAGTGAGCCATGACTGCACCACCACACTCCAGCCCGAGTGACAAAGCATGACCTTGTCTCTGAATGAATGAATATAAGAACAGAGATAAGCTGAAATTAAAAGGATGAAAAAAGACATACCGGCCAGGCGCGGTGGCTCACGCCTGTAATCCCAGCACTTTGGGAGGCCGAGGCGGGCGGATCACGAGGTCAGGAGATCGAGACCATCCTGGCTAACACGGTGAAACCCCGTCTCTACTAAAAATACAAAAAATTAGCTGGGCGTGGTGATGCATGCCTGCACTAGCATGCATGCAGCTACTCGGGAGGCTGAGGCAAGAGAATTGCTTGAACCTGTGAGGCGGAGGTTGCAGTGAGTCAAGATTGTGCCACTGCACTCCAGCCTGGGTGACAGAGCGAGACTCTGTCTCAAAAAAAAAAAAAAAGAAAAAGAAAAAAGACATACCACACAAACACTGATCAAAAGAGCTGGGACGGCTGCCTCAACATCAGACCAATTAATTAGACCACAAAAAGACCAACAGCAAATGTCCTGCTTAATGGTGAAATGTCAAAAACTTTTTCTCTCACGTCAAGACAGTAACGCCCACACTCACTACTGCTGATGATTGTAGCTAATGCAAAAAGGCAAAAATAAAGAAATTAAAGAAATAAAAGGCACAGAGATCAGAAAGGAAAATGTAAATCTGTGTTTATCTGCAGATGACACAGCAGTGTATGCAAGAGAAAATTCAAGAGAATCTGTTTTTGGCAGAGGCAGGTCTCATTATGCCATCCAGGCTGGTCTCTAACTCCTGCTGATCCTCCGGCCTCGGCCTCATAACGCACTAGGATAACAGGCACAAGCCACTGCACCCGGCCTAACATGGAGAATTTAGAAGGCTGGGGAATATGAGGTTGGTTTACAAAGCTCAGTGTATTTCTACCCACTAATAACCAACCATCAAGTAACAATTAGGCTGGGCACAGTGGCTCATGCCTGTAATCCCAACACTTCGGGAGGCCAAGGTGGGTGGATCACTTGAAGTCAGGAGTTCGAGCCTGGCCAACATGGCGAAACCTCGTCTCTACTAAAAATACAAAAATTAGCCAGGCGTGGTGGCAGGTGTCTGTAATCCCAGCTACTCAGGAGGCTGACGTAGGAGAATTTCTTGAACCCATTAAGTGGAGGTTGCAGTGAGCCAAGATCATGCCACTGTACTCCAGCCTGGCAACAGAGTGAGACTCTGTCTCAAAAAAAAAAAAAAAAAAAAGAAGGCAGAGATTGCAGTGTGCTGAAATTACGCCACTGTACTCCAGCCTGGGCGACAGAGCAAGACTGTCTCAAAAAAAAAAAAAAGAAACAAAGAACTAAACATTTATAACAGCATTACAAATGCCAAATAATAAACTTAATGAACTACGTGGAAACCTTCTACTGGTAACGATGAAACACTGTTAAGAAAAGCTAAAATAAATGGAGAGATCATATTTGTGTCCCGAAGATTAAATATTATTAGGAAGTCAGCGTTCCCAAAACTGATTTTAAGGACTCAACAAAATGAAAACTGACGAGCTGATTCCAGAATGGAAACGGAAATGCACAGCAGGACCTAAGACAGCCGAGACCCTCGTCAAGAACATGGCGGAAGATCTCAAGACTCACAGCCGTGCAGACAGCGTCACACGGCAGAAAGGGAAGAAAAACAGGTCCACGGAACAGAAGGGTCCAGACGGACCCACTCACATGTGGCCAACTGCCTTTCCGCAGAGGAGCCAAGCCAACCAGAAGGAGGGCTCCTCTGCGCATTGTGCCACAGTGACCTGCCATCCCGGGAAAGGGCGGGCCGCCATCCCAGCCTCACACCACGCGTGAATGGCAGCCCAGAAGACCCTGGACCTAGAGGTAGAAGCTTCCAGAAGAAAACACAGAGAACTGGACCACCCTGGGGTAAACAGATTCCTCAGGACACAAAAGGTATTCACCTAAAAAACGGGTGATACACTGGGCTTCATAAAAACTGAAAACGTGTTCTTGTCACAGAGAGATGTCAAGAAAGTGAAAAGTTAAGCCACGGCCTGAGATATTGGTAAACAAGTAAAAACAAAAATCTTGAAATGATGAAAATATCCACAGCGCATGTCGATCTGACAAGAACCTGACGCAGACCACGTGAGGGCTTCGTAACCAACATGAAAAAGACTGCCGGAGGCGCTCCGAGTGGCCAAGGGCACAAAGAGGTGCTCAGCCTCCTCAGTTATCAGGAAACTGTAGGTTAAAATAAAAATATCACAAAATACCTGCTGGAAGGGCTAGAATTACACAGACTCCAACACGGAGTGCTGGCAAGGATACGCGGCTGCCGGAGCATGACGCTGCGCACCTGCCTGAAGAACAGCGACTCCTTCCAGGCGACAACGTCCTGCTCTGGGGCTCAGAAATTCTACTCCTAGGTACAAACCCAAGAGACGTGAGTCTATGTGCACAAAAAAGATGGGCAGAAATGTGTTCATAGAAGTTTTGTTTGTAATATTAGCCAAAAACTTAGAAAATGCATCACCAAGAGTCTGGAGAGCGAATCGTGCTGTGTTCACACGATGGAACCGTTATCAGAAACTGCTGGGTCGTGCGAAGACACAGAGGCATCACCTCGACTGACGGGCGGCGGACACACAAGGCTGCGTGCCCATCATCCCACCTCGGCAGAGCTGGGGAAGGCCCTCTGCTCTAGGAAGTGGGACCCGGGTCCTCGCAGGGTAGTCGCGGGGCCGCCAGAGGAGAAGGGGGCCCAAGGCAGCTGTCTGTGTGTAGGCGCCTGCTCTGCCGACGCGCTGGTGGGTTCTTGGGTGTGAATGTGTACAATATTTTCCTGTGTGCACCTGAGACAGTGCATTTTTCAGAAAGAAGGAAGGTAGGGAAGGAGAGAGGAAACAAAAAAACAAGGAGATGTAAGTCACGGGCACCAGAACCTTGTAGAGCAGAGGTAGCGGCCGCCCCCTCATCTGCATCGAGTGGCACCAACACCATGAGCCACACGTTGCCCAGGGCTTCCACATTCCTGTAGCCACCACACACATGGATTCCACGCTAAGAACAACCCGGACACAGGGTGTGCACAGCAGAGAGCAGATGGGGACATGCACGCCCTGGGACAGCCTGAGTGGCTGGTGCCCAGCACCAGCCCCGCCTGGAGCACGAGGCTGTCCCACAGAGGGTGGGGATGGGGCTCAGGGACAAGGGCGAGGGGCGAGGCGGGGGGACGGGACGCAGGTGCTCTGCAGTCAACGGTGCCAGGTGGGCAGCCGGGGTGGGGTAGGGGTCAGGTCCACAAGGTAGAGGCTGCAGCGTCAGGGGGCTTGTGTCCCTAAGGACAGAACTGCTCTCCTCAGCTCCCGAGGCCGAGGGAGTGCTGACCTGGCCTGGGTCATCACGAGATCACCACAGACAGAGGGGCCTGCGCCAAGAGCGAGGGAAGCAGCTGCACCCCAGCAGCTCCAGGGGGGCCTGCCCGAGAGCCCACAGGACGACCTGGGCCAGTGCAGGGGAGAACGCCCATGACTAACCCCCACCACCTGCCAGGTCCACCCTGCACTCCCCAGGACGCCAGGAGTCCCTGCCCCTGCAGTCCCCACCCACACTCAGGCCAGGCCTGGGTGGGGGCCTCAGCAGGTGGGGTCCTTAATGAAGGGGGTGGCCACAGCCCTACCCTCTGAGGGCATCCCGACCAG
This sequence comes from Symphalangus syndactylus, assembly GCF_028878055.3. Taxonomy (NCBI): domain Eukaryota; kingdom Metazoa; phylum Chordata; class Mammalia; order Primates; family Hylobatidae; genus Symphalangus; species Symphalangus syndactylus. The sequence goes on from NC_072438.2 coordinate 10,542,642, forward strand.
GGTGCTCCAATCCCCACTCAGCATGGGGCCCTGGGAGGGGCTGGTTGGGCCCAGCTCCACACTCAGCCTGGGAAGGCACCGTCCTCAGGCCTCAGAGTGGCCATGGGGAGGGCCCGGGGCCTTCAGGGCTGGGACCACAGACCCCGACACCAGGAGAGACAGGACACGGGACTCTGGAGGCAACACACCCACCTACTCTACCAGGGGAACTACAGACATCCCTGGCCACACACAGACACAGCCCATACCCCCCCCCCCACATCCCACAGTCCCTCGTACACCCCAGGGGAGGTGTCAGACCTGTGGCTGCAGGACAGGCGGTGCCCTGCAGGCAAGGCACACACGAGGCCCCTCCTGTCCTGTGGGCTTGCTCTGGAGACAGTGGAGGCACCGCCCCTGGACAAGGCCAGCGGGCAGCCCACGGAGCTGAAGGTCCACAGTGCCCCAAGTCCCTGGCCCCTCCCGACCTCTGCCCCCACCTGGGCTTCCTGCCCACCCTCCCTCCTCCCCTCCTTCAACAAACCACACATGCGGGCCATGGCCCTGGGATGGGAGGGGCCGCCCAGGCCTCAGACGGGCAGAGGTATGAGGAACGGGCACCTCAGGGCTCTGGGATCCTTGCAGGTTCCAGCCAGCCCTGGGGTCCTGGTGGAGGCACCAGCGAGACTGTGAGAGACGTGTCCAGGAAGAGACAGGCACGTGTTCCATGCACATCCGTGAGCCAACCTCCCCCACTAACCTAGGTGTGGCCGCCTCACCGAGACCACCCGCAACGTCCGATTCCCCAAACGCTGGCGGGACAAGGACAGCGGTCAGCAGGAGTGGGCCGCCTGGATGTTTGGGAAGCGGGGGGCGGCCAGTCAAGGGGAGTCCCTGGCATGGCAAGGTCCCTGCATCCCCACGGGGCCTCCTGGGGAACGGCCTCCTGGGGAACCCGTGATCTGGGGAGACAGGCACCTGGGCCAAGGTGTCCAGGGGGTCTTCAGAAAAGGTGCAGCACCCCCGCCCACCCTCTCCACGGACCCTCTAAGGGAGCACCTTCCCACCCCACACCAGGGCCCCGCCCAGATGCTTCCCCTCCCTCATGGGGCTCCTCCCCTGGCCCCTCCCAGCTCCACTTTCCCTTAAGACATGGCTCTACTCCCAGGATCACACACACACACACACACACACGTGCACAAGCATGCACACGCTCGCCGGTCTGAGCTCAACCTGGGCCTGGCTGTGTGGGGCCTGCTGACTGCTGCATGCTGGACCCAGGACAGTGCTGGGCCCAGGATAGGCAGCTGCAGAGCGAGTGGGCAAATGAAGAGCGAGGGGTCGCTGAAGGGCAAACCATTCCCTGGGGACAGGGCCAGCGCCAGGGGCAGCTGCTGGTGACCACAGAGGAAGCCAGCGGCTGCCCGAACCCTGGCCCCAGCAGGATCCACACAGCCAGCTCCAGGGGCCTCAAGGGGTGAGCACGTGCTAGACCGGGGTTGATATGCATGCCCACACGTGTGCCCGTATCTATCTGTGTACGTGCCCATGACTGACGTCAATGTGTGTCCCTGTGAGGTCATGTGTATGCTGTGATATCCGTGTGTGATGCCCACGTGTGCCATGTGATATCCGTGTGTGTGTGCTGTGACACCTGTATGTCCCCGTGCGGCCCATGTGTGTGCTGTGACGTCCATGTGTGATGTCTGTGCAGGCCTGTGTGAGACCCATGTGTGTGCTGTCTGAGGCTGTGTGTGCTGTGACATCTGTGTGTTATCTGTGTGTGCCCATGTGAGGCCCCTGTGTGTGCTGTGACATCCGTGTGTGATGTCTGTGAGGCCCACACGTGTGCTGTGGCGTGACATCCGTGTAGGCCCGTGTGAGGCCATGTGTGCTGTGACATCCGTGTGTGATGTCTGTGTGTGCCATGATTGTCTTGTGTGTGGCCCGTATGTGTGCTGTGGTGCTGTGTGTGACATCTGTGCAGGCCCTGTGTGCTGTGACGTCCATGCAGGCCAGTGTGAGACCCATGCGTGTGTTGTGTGTTGTGATATCTGTGTGAGGCTGTGTGCTGTGGCATCTGTGTTATCTGTGTGTGCCCGTGAGGTCCATGTGTGATGTCTGTGTGTGCCCGTGAGGTCATGTATACTGTGATGTCTGTGAGGCCTACATGTATGCTGTGGCATGTGTGACATCCGTGCAGGCCAGTATGTGTACTGTGACATCCATGTGTGATGTCTGTGTGTGCCATGATGTCTGTGTGAGGCCCACATGTGCTGTGGTGTTGTGTGTGATATCCGTGCAGGCCCTGTGTGCTGTGACCTCTGTGCAGGCCAGTGTGAGACCATGTGTGTGCTGTGATGTCTGTGTGAGGCTGTGTGCTGTGACATCCGTGTGTTATCTGTGTGCCCGTGAAGCCCACGTGTGTGCTGTGACGTCCGTGTGTGTTATCTGCGTGTGCCCTTGAGACCCATGTGTGCTGTGATGTCTGTGTGAAGCTGTGTGTGCTGTGACATACGTGTATGTTATCTGTGTGTGCCCGTGTGAGACCCACGTGTGCTGTGATGTCCGTGCATGTAGGGCACACAGCCTGGGATTCCCAGGCCCTGGTGCCTGTGCTGTGCGCACTCAGTCCTGTCCTGGGTTGGGACCGACACCTGCAGCAGCCCCACCCCGCCCTGGGCCTCTCCTCCTGGGCACAGCTGAAGAGCGGCAGCGCCAGATGCAGGGAGGGGCACAGGTGCGGAGCTGTGGCCGACGCACCGAGTCCGATGATGCCCAAGGTCTCCCCGCGGATCCTGGCAGCGCCAGACGCCACCTCGCGGATCTGCTCAACGCTCTGGACTCGTGTGCCCTCCCGCAGCGCCTGGTGCAGCCAGGTGGCCCGCCGGTACAGGTTCAGGATGTGGCAGAGCGTCGAGTCGGCTGTCTCCTCCACAGATGCCGCAGGCACGTTGCAGACGGCGATGCCTGTGGGGACAAGGACACGGCGGTCACCCCCAGGCTGGGCCCAGCCTCCGGGAGGACATCGGGGCCGCTGTGGCTGGAGCAGGTTTGAAGCTTCCCAAGGAAGAAGCCAAAGGCCGTGTCCCCAAGGCCACCCTGGGAGGCCACGAAACGAACACATCGCTCACAAGTCGGGGGCAACAGAGCAACTCCAGGAGCCCCACCTCCACTTTAGGTTCACGTGGCGGCACACGCATGGCAACTGCTCGGTGTGTGGTAGGGCTGGGGCATGAGACGCTGCCCTGACCCCTCCCAACTCAGCGCTGGGCGCCCAGGAAGAGAGAAGCACACGTCTCCCCGCGTCACCCCGCCGCCCCGATTCCTCTCAGGGGTATTCTGCTGGGAGGCTGTGGCCAGATCAGAATCTGGGTGCTGGCTCCACCTGCACACCCCCACATGGACATCCGCACATGTCCTCAGGCCTCCCCCAGGCCAAGCCGGGCCCCCGCAGCCCCTTCCGCCCTCCATGTCCCACACCCTGCAGTCGGTAACACTGAAGCTGAAGCCATTCCCGGAAAGCAAGTCCATCCCATTTCTCCCGAGTGGCCAGGCACGCCCATGTGTGACCCCTACTCCCTGCTCCTGGCCTGTCCCCAGAGACAGGCCCTTCCCCGGCCAGTGCCCCTCCCTAAGCCTATTAACCCTCATCCCTGGCCTGTCCCAGGCCAGGGCCTCCCCTGCACAGCACTTCCCGCCCCATCCGGACGATTGTACTCCTGTGTCTGACTGGCCGTCCGTCTCCCTGGGGAGGAGGAGGGGGTAGGAGGCCAGGACAGGGCTGCATTCATGGGCCCGGAAGCTGGACAGGACCGCATGGCTCCGCGAGGGGTCCTGAGGGCCGGGAGAGGGCCTGACGTGGGGCGGCGCAGGCAGGGGCTGCAAGAGGCCAAGAGTGGGGTCCTGCACAGCCCCCAGACACAACTCACTTGGACGTAAAAATGTTAAACAAGGGAGACTGAGGGACAGCCAAGCCAGGCGCCACATGAGATTGGAACAAAGGCCTCCTGAGGGTGGGCCAGATCCCAGGGGTGCCCCAGACCATCCCTGGCTGAACAACAGAGCCGAGGCCTGGGAAACTCCACGAGTAACAGAGATGGTAAACAGCAGGGGCCGCTCAGAAAGCGCCAGGCCTGCACCCGACACCGCACACCCAGGCCTGCACCCGACACCACGGCCGGCCTTCCCAGGACGCCACCACAGAGACAAAGGCGGGAAGAGGCTGGCACACGGCTTTGGCCCATGGGCGCCGGCGGAAGCAGCTGAAGCCAGTGCAGGAGGAGACCCCCGAATGGAGGCATGGCTACCGACACCACCTGCGTCTCCCACAGGAACACAGACGGTTCCGACTTTGCAATGCCATAAGCTCTATCCTAGGAAAAGCGAAGCAAAGCCGTGAGGCGCTGGCCAACCGTGGGCAAGGGCAGGGTATGACCTCGCCTGTTACCAGCATCAAGAAGACGAGAAAAAACAGACCAAGCCTGGCAGAAAACAGAAAGTGCGCTCCAAGCAGGACAGCCGAGCACTGCCCCGAGTTTGTTCTAATGAGTGTCCATGCATGGGTGCAGACACGTGTGCATGATCCGTGTGCATGTGTAGGTACACGGGTGCAGATGTGTGTGTTCTATGAGTGTTCCATGTGCTGAGTGTATGAGCAGAGGTGCATGTGTTCATGTGATGAGGGTGTCATCCATGTGCCGAGTGCACGTGCACGGGTGCAGATGAGTGTGCATGTTCTGTGTGCTGAGTGCACATGCACGGATGCAGATGTGCGTGCTCCGTGTGTGTGTTCTGTGTGCTGAGTGTGCGTGATCCATGTGCTGAGTGCACGTGCACAGGTGCAGACATGCATGTTCTGGGTGCTGAGTGTGTGTGATCCGTGTGCTGAGTGTATCTTCACGGGTGCAGACATGCATGTTCTGTGTGCTGAGTGTCTGTGATCCGTGTGCTGAGTGTATATTCACGGGTGCAGACATGCATGTTCTGTGTGCTGAGTGTGTGTGATCCGTGTGCTGAGTGTATCTTCACGGGTGCAGACATGCATGTTCTGTGTGCTGAGTGTCTGTGATCCGTGTGCTGAGTGTATATGCACGGGTGCAGATGTGCGTGTTCTGTGTGCTGAGTGCACATGTACTGGGTTGCGACACACACTGCTGTTCCCACTGTGTCTTGGGACAGAGACCTATGAGCTCTATTACAGCCACACACTGATGCCCCTGCCCCTCACCCCCAGGGCCCCAGTACCCAAGCAAGGGGCACCAGCCAGACATGCATGCAGACCTGTGTGGCAGCAGCTTGCATGCGTGTGAAGCCGCAGCTGGATTTCCTGCTGCCCAAAAGAGAGGAAGTGCCCTGAGATGAAGATCTGTGAGGAACAGAATGGCTGCAATCTCACGCCGGCCCCAGACGGGACCACACACCGCCGCCAGCCACACCAGGCGATGTGCAACAGGGTCCTCAGTGTGACAGTGAAGACTCCATGGACAAGCAAGACGGGACGAGCTCACATGAATGGGCACAGGAGAGAATTCGGAGCCGGCCTACCTAAATCCCCGGCCGACTTGATGTCGATGTTGTCAAAACCACTGCCAATCCGGACGATAATGCGGAGGGCTTTGAACTTCTCCAGGTCCTCCCTGGTGAGCGTGATGGTGTGGTACATCAGGGCCCCCACAGCCTCATTCAGGACCTGCAGCGAGGAGAAAGTACACAGGCTCAGCCCGGCACCTGCAGACCCTCGGGCTTGGCCTTCGGGGGTGGGGCTGAGCCCGGCTGGGAAATCAGCCTGTGGCCCTCAGGCTTGTTCCCCAAGCACCAGCCCGGACACTGGGAGAGGCTACATGATGCTTCCCTGCCATGCGCGGCCCCTCAACGTCTGCCCGGGCGTCCTGAGTCCCAGCAATTCCTGCCACAGCCTCCTCAGCTGCATGTAGGCTGCAGGCTGGCACTGGTCTGAGTCACCCGCTCCCCACTGTGGTGGCTGAGATGCTTCCTTTTGAGCGTGCGCCCTACCCTGAGACTCTGCTCAGCTTTGTGGAAGAAATGGGGTCCCACCAGGCGAGGACACAGGAGGGGGGTGCGGCAACACCCAGGAAGGACACTGAGCAGGTGCAGCTGGGTGGGGCGGCCAGGGCACCTGAGACCTGCAGGCCCGGGGGTGCGGGTAGAAAGTGGTGAGTCCCCGCGGCACACAAGCATGCGGGCAGATGCAGGCGGACGCCACCCAGCCCTAAGGACACAACCACAGGAGCACGCACTGCCCCCATGTCGCCCGAGAACCCGCCCAGAAATGCTGCCCATGGTGGGCACAGCATGGCTGGCGAGGCTCGGGTCTGTGTTCACAACAGTCACGTTTTTAATTTCAGTTTCCATGACAAATCCTACACCGGAACAGCTCCGATGAACGCAGACCCGGCACACAGCACAGCAGCCCAACCCTGGCACCTCCACTCAGCCAGCACATGGCATCGCTGTGGTCACAGCCAACCCCGCCCTGCCAAGGCCTCCCAGTTACCCCCAGCCCAGGGAGAGCAGGGGCAGCGTGGGGTGCAAAGGCACACAGGTGGAGCAAGTGCCCTAGGCAGAAGAACCAGGTGCAGCACTGGGCACAGGGTGGGGTGTGTGTGCACCACCTGCGCGTCCACCCACGCCACAAAAACACCCACCCGCACACGTCCATCCCACACACCCAAACACATCTACCCGCACACGTCCATCCCACACTCCCGTGCATGACAGCGCCCACCCATGGGTGCAGAGATGCACTGTGCAAACAGCCATGGCTGAGGACACCAGGACACACCACTGAGGCTCCCATGAGGACATGAGTCCCACCCACCACCTGTCCAGTGGGGCCCCAGTACTCCTGGTGGATCAACAGTGCAGGTTCAGCACAGAGGTTGCCGGGGCCTAGGGGACATCTTTCCCTCCCTTCCTGCCGTGCACGGAGCCTGTGGATCCCAGGCGGCAATGCCTGGGTTGTTGGACCGCAGGGCGTCCTGTGGGAGCTGACCCTGCCCGGGTCCTTGGCAGAGCAGCTGGTGTTGGGCCGGCATACGTGGGCAGGGTGAGGGCAGCCCCCAGGAAGACGCTCACCACCCAGCTGCAACCCCTTCTCCTACAGTGTCTAGACCTCCAGCTTCGCCAGAACAGACGATTCCCTTTGAGGCTGGCACAGCCTCGCTTCCCTCCTGCCCACTGCAGGGGACCTAGAGGAGAGGACCATGGAGGACCACGCAGACCAGGGCCACAGCAGAGGCTGGGCGGCAGGGCAGGGGAGCCCCGGGCTGGCCTGGGCATTCTCCAGGAAGAAGGTTGGAGCACCTCGGCTGCAGGAGGCAGGGAGGCATCTACCTGGACCAGAGGAACGCGTGTAGCACTCATCAGTTCATGGACAGGGCTGATGGCTGCCCCGGGCCTCCTGGGAGGGCTTTGAGGCTGCATGCGTCAGACCCCCTGGGGCACCAGACGCAGTGTGGACGGGGTGACCCCTGGTGCACCACACACAGCGTGGACGGGGTGGCCCCTGGGGCACCAGACGCAGCGTGGACGGGGTGACCCCTGGGGCACCAGACGCAGCATCGACAGGGTGACCCCTGGTGCACCAGACGCAGCGTGGACGGGGTGACCCCTGGGGCACCAGACGCAGCGTGGACGGGGTGACCCCTGGGGCACCAGACGCAGTGTGGACAGGGTGACCCCTGGTGCACCACACTTGACCAGACGTAGTGTGGACGGGGTGAGGCCACAAGGACAGTACGGGTGGGCAGAGGCCAGCAGTGGGCGACCGGTGCACAGCTGTGGTGGAGGTGAGCGGTGCGGCCAGGAAGACCCCTGCGCTGCATGGACTGGAGACGGGCGCCCACACACCAAGGAGGTGCCTCGGGCAGCTTGGCAGAGCAGCTGCAGCTAAAAGGGAGTCACCTGCAGGTGAAGCTTCATCAGCACCCACTGTGGGCAGGAGGGGCTGCGCATGCGAGCAGTGGGCAGAGGCGCAGTGGGAGATGGGCCCTGGGGTCAGGCACAGGCCTGGTGCCAGACGTGAGCCCAAGGGGCTGGCCCGGGCAGCAGGATGTGCGGGGGCCCCTCCCACGGTGTGTGTGCAGAGGTTCGGCATGGACAGGCTGGACAGACCCACACCACACAGGCTTGTGTGTACGCAGGCAACAGCCTGCTTTCACCCTGGGCATTGGCCATGGGCTTCGAAAAGTTGATTCTGAACTGCGGCACGTCACCTCCCGCACATTCGGATGAGACGGCATCAGATTCATGTGAATATGATGAATATTCATCTGCGCAGCCTTAAGGTTGCTTCCCGCGTTGGCTCTTCCGCGATGAAAATTTGTTTATCTCATCGAGATAAGTTCTGAGAAGCCAAAACGTGCACCAGCCAAGGGCCCTCCTTTGGGCTCCGGGTGCGCCCACCCAGCTGCAGCAGCTGAAGACCCAGCTGAGCTGTGAAGCGCAAGCTGCCTCCCTGACGAGGCTTTCATCACTTGCCTGTGCACGATTCTTAGTACACTTTTTTCAGGTCCTTGCCCTTTTCCCTACTGAATACATGTTTAACAACGTAGTATTAGGTGAAAGCATTCTCACTACAGGAGTCTGAACACGGCTCGGGGACCCCATGCCCCGACCTCCGCCACGTACCAGGTTGGCCTGTGCCCAGATGCAGGGCCAGAGCTGCTGGCGTGCACGCTTTACCACATGGCAGCCACGTCATCCACAGGTCCACAGGCCAGGGTGCCACAGTGGTCGTCAGCCTCAGGGTCTACCCTCCTTTCCCCCTCGTGGCTCCACGTGGCTGCTCCACCCCGCCTGTTGCATTGGTCTCTCATGGAGGAAGTCTGCAGGAGGTGGGTGCAGCCAGGTGTGTCCCTTTAGATCAGGACCCAGCAGCCTCCCAGAAACCACCTCCAGCCAACACCCACTGATGTGTACCCTCCACCGCCAGGGGCTCAGCCCCACTCTGCTCAGTGCCCTCAACTCCAGTGCTCAGAGAGGCTGGGGAAAGCCGAGTGCCCAGGAAGCTCGGCTGCCACCAGGCTGGTAACAGACCCCAGGACATGGCATCCGGCTCTTGGGGGTCAGGAAGGGGCCTGCCAGGCCCACCTCCTGCCATGCAGTTCCGCCACCTGCTTCTCCTGTGCTCAGGACTCGATGACGTCGCACTTACCTTTCCAGACCTCATGCACAGGTGTGGCTTACTCTGTGAAACTGCTGCTCACATCAGGTCACCATCAGGGCAGATGTTTCTCTACAACACGCAGCCACATGCAGGCTCAGGGTGGGGCTGGGCCGAAGACCGCAGGTTTCAGATTTCCAGAGAAACTGCCAAAGCACCATCGAGACTGGCACGGTCGTTTCTATTCCATATGAGGGGACAGGCTCAGGCTCCCTCAGCACGGCTGGTGCAGGGCTCGGCGCAGGCCAGGCCAGTGGTTACCGGCGGTGACTGCTGCACCTGTGAGAACCCGGGAGGCGCACCCCGGTTCTCATACACCGCTCCGTCTGTACCAAACGCCACCACCCTCATCCATTTTCTGTCGGGGTTTTTCTGTTTCTGCTGATTGGGAGGAGTCTTTGAATGCATAAACTTTTTCATGTATTTATTTTACAGCCACGATCTCGCTGGACTGCAGTGGTGTAATCATGACTCGCTGCAGCCTTGACCTCCTAGGCTGAAGCAATCCTCTGGCCTTGGCCTCTGGATATGCTGGGATTACAGGCACAGCCCCTGCACCAGCTCTGAGTATATCAGACATTCACCCTTAGGCTGGCACACAAACTGAAAATACCCAACCCCTACCTCTCACCTGTTTTTATTTTTAAAATTTATTTTGCTGTATCATTCTTTCTTTTTTTCCTTTTTGAGACAGAGTCTTGCTCTGTCGCCCAGGCTGGAGTGCAGTGACACGATCTTGCCTCACTGCAACCTCCGCCTCTTGGGGTCAAGAGATTCTCCTGCCTCAGCCTCCTGAGTATCTGGGACTACAGGCGCGCCCCACTACGCGTGGCTAATTTTTGTATGTTTAGTAGAGACGAGGCTTCACCATGTTGCCGAGGTTGGTCTCGAACTCCTGACCTCAAGTGATCCACCCGCCTCAGCCTCCTGAAGTGCTGGGATCATAGGCGTGAGCTGCTGCACCCCCCCTTGCAATGTTGTTACTTCTAATTGCCATTTAATCAAAGTGACCCTTTCCTCTGTAATACCACATTTTCTACAGAAAACATTGTGTTTTCTGTATTGTCATAACCTCAGGTAATAAACACATTCTCTTGCAAATGTTCCTCTAATTGCTCTTCATTCAAACACGTGGCCGCTTCCGTAGGCAATGAGCATCTGCGGTCAGGGGAGCTGCGGCAGTTCCTGAACGGCCACCCCAGGGGCCCCAGAATTCACCGACTCCCCAGTCCTCGGCCCACACACCTGAAAAGCCACTGCCTGAGTCCTTGGGTCCTGCCGGTGGGGCGGCCGTCTCTGGTCCTCTGTCCTGTCCACTCTTGGTGGTACCAACGCTGCCCAACTGGGTCTTCTAGACCCGAGAGTGGGTCCTGGGGTCTGGACGTGCCCTGCGGGGGCCACACCGCACCCGAGGCTCAGCTGGGCACTGGGCAGCCTGGAAACAGGCCCCTGCATACGGCGATGGGGTCTCTGTCCTCTTGGTCCTGGAAGCCACTGTGACCCGGTATTAAGGTCAGAGCCCACGGCAGCCTGTCTCTGTGCTGGCCGCCAGCAAGAGACCGAGGGGCTCCGGGCCTGTCCTGCACTCCATTGCCACGACAACGCCAGCCTGTGTGTTTTTCTGGGATTTCTAATCACTTCGTTTCCTGCACAGCCCCAGCACCTCTGTCTGGCGGGGCTTTCTGGTGGCCTCCCCACCCCCAAGGCCTGGAGATGTTTGTCTTGCAGGAGTGCAACTGTCCAGCTGGCTGCAGGTCCTCGCAGGCCACTGCGTCCTGTGCCCTCCTGGAGCCGCCCTGCCGCTCCAGGCCCTGGAGCCCACACCGGACGCAGCCTCCGGGCTCCAGGGCTTCCTTTTGCTTGCTCAGCAGTTTGCTCAGTTGCGCGGTGCTGCGCTGAAAACCCTTCTCCTGTGGAAATTCCAAAGCAGGCGGGTGGGGCTGGGCTGAGTCTTGTGTCCCGGTGGGTGACAGCTCCCACCCATGGTATCGGTAAAACCCTAATCCTGAACCTGAACAGTGGGGCGCCTCCCAGGCCCCGACATGCTTCCCGTTCTTCCTATGACCGCACTGACGATATCACATTCTCTCCCTCCACGGCACTCAGACAGCGGCGACATCCAACCAGCTATGTGGGAAGTTTCTGCCCCAGGAGGCAGAAATTCCTGACTAACAGTGGCACATGAAGCAGGCGTTCAGTTTCTTCCCACGCCAAAGCCTGGAGACAGGTGGCCTGCGGCCCCGCTGCCCTCTCCACAGCCATGAGGGTCCCTGCCTCCTGTCTTGTTGCTCCACAGTTCCCAACACGCGGCTCCCCTCACGGTCCAAGGTGGCTACCCAGGGTTCCAGCCAGCAGGGACAGGGAGGGGACGGCAGGGAGAGGCCCTGCTCCCCTCTGTGCTGGAGCTCAATCCTTTGGCCACCCCTAGCGGCAAGAAAGCGTGGGCAGCCAAGTCCTCCCGCAGGACCACACACTGTGAAATGTGGACTCGGCATCCAGGTGACCCCCGCTGACTCCACACGCAGCCCCGGGAGGCCTCGGCTTCTCTTCCCATCTCTGGCTTCTGCAATGTCCCTGTGTCTTCGAGCTTCCTGTTTTTATGAGATTTTCACTCATGTTTTTAATTTCAAGCTCTCCTAGTTCTCGGGGGCTCCTCTCTGTGGCGCCAGCTCTGCTTCTGGTTAGGGGCTGCTTCAGGCCCCTCCGGGATGCCAGGACGGTTCCCAACACTCTCGTCTCTTCCAAGAATCCAGATGCATCCGTTGGGGCAGTTTTCTGTGTATTTACCTTGTCCTTTCTCTGCCCTGGGCTGTGCAGCCTGGGTGGGGAGCAGGAAGTCTGTCTCATGCCAGGGCCCACGCCGGCCCCACCCGACCACTCATCTGCATTTTATATGAACCTGTCAAGGCAGTTTGGGATTACTGCAATTTTAGTAAAACATCTGTTTTGCCTTAGTTTTCCATCTGTTGGCAAAACTTGTTTGAGTATTGTTTACGACACTGAAAGTTTTCTACGAGCCTCTTTTTTCATTCCTACGTGTATATCTTTAATACGAACCCAGCTTCCCAATGAGAAAACTGTACCTCACAAAGGGCACTGTCAAAACCGAGCTGGTGCCACACACTCCCTCAGGTGTGCACCACGGACAGTTCAGCCGCAGCCCCTCGCATGCGTGTGGACACGCCCGTGTGATGGGCCAACGTGCCCATGTGCCGATTCCAGACACCGGCCTGCCGGCGGCTCCCCCACCCGCAGCCCGGGCCACTGTTTCCATCACGCTAATTCTATCACCTGGGGATGAAGAGATTATACAGTGTGCACCCCTTGAAACCGGCTTTTTCACTCGCCATCACGCTGCCGAGATCACCCAAGGTGTGGCAGGGACCCAGAGTTCATAACTGTTGCTGAGGAGGACACTGAGGGAGGCGGCCAGCATTCGCCTGGCCACTCACCCACTGAAGGGCAGCCGGTAGGGGGTGTCCTTCTGGTTTGGTCTATGGTGAGTTAAGCTGCTAGGGAGCATGACGTGCTAGGGAGCTGCGTGTGGACGCGCATTCCGAGTCTCCCGGATAAACGTGTGGCCACTGGGCACGTGGACGCACATTCCGACTCTCTGGGATAAAGGAGTGTGGCCAGTCGGCTGCATTACAAGCACGCATCTAACCACGCGAGAAACCGTGAAGAATCTTCCAGAGCGAATGCCCCAGCAGACGCTCCCGGCAGACCACGCATATTTTTAACATCAGGTTTTCCTCTGTCCGTTTTGGAAATGCTTTTGCTGTCGTCATCACTTCCAGCCCCTTCCCTCTCCTGTTCTGAAGTTTCTGCAAGAGCGACCCTTCCTCATCTCGCCCTCTCCCACGTTCCCTCCTTCCCTCCTGTCCACTGCTGCCTGGTCAGCTGGTAAACCCACCCCTCAGTTCCCCGGTTCAGCTTCGGCGTTTCTCAGATCCACATCTCATTTTCTCCCCTAACGACGCCCGGTCCAGGGTCATGGGCTCTTCGTCGGGTGTCTGGCCCAGCCTCCTGGGGGTTGGGCTGGGGTGATCGGCCCTTGGGCAGCATGGAGAGCTCCTGTGGGTGGCGCCGCTTCCCTGGCTTCTGCGTTTTGCACATCTCCTTGACTGCCTGGTTACCTCTGCTTGCATGTGATGGACCCCGCACCAGACGATGATTTGTAGAAATGACCCGAGGCCTGGGCTGACGCTGTCTTCCTCTAAAGAGGCCGTCCCACTTCTTCCTGCCAGGCACCTGGGGCCGGCAGAGCGGGGTCCCCGAAAATCCAGATTCAAGATTTCCCGGAGATCAGCAGGCTGGGTGCCGATCGTGTGGAGCATCAGAGTCCAAGTCACCCTCACTCCAGGTATCACCCTTCGGGCCATGGATATCCCGGCAGGGCCCCACACCCAGCAGGCCAGCGATGCCACCAAAGCCAAATTCAGCCTCTCAGCCACTTCTTCCAGAACAGCCAACACCCCAGGCCAGAGTCGGCAAGGCCCGCCCGTTCCTGCAGGTTCTAGGCCTCTCCGGGTTGCAGCCCGTTCCTGCAGGTTCTAGGCCTCTCCGGGTTGCAGCCCAGGCCTGGCTCTATTCTGTGAGCTCCTGGGGGCCCACCTTCTTCGTCTGTCTTCAGGGAAAAGCTGCTCTGAATCACCGATCCCCGGCTACAGGTGGAAGCCAGACCAACCTAGTTCTCATCATAGAGGAGCCTGTGGGTCTCCCGAGCAAACGCGAATCAGGAAAGCTGCCCAAAGGCTGCTCACTGCTGGACCACAGCCAGGTCGCGGGCAATGCCGAGACCGCCCATGTGAAGACCGCTGCGCAGCTGGGGCCGGGGGAAACACCTCACTCCACCCCCGCCACAAAAGCTGGCATCCCAAGGACCTGCTCTCTGGGAAAAAACTGAAAATGAATCAAGAAGCCTCAGGACAAACCCCTGTCCACCTCCTGATGGGGCTCAGGGCAAACCCCGTGTCCACCTCCTGATGGGGCTCAGGACAAACCCCATGTCCACCTCCTGATGGGGCTCAGGACAAACCCCGTGTCCACCTCCTGATGGGGCTCAGGGCAAACCCCGTGTCCACCTCCTGATGGGGTGCAGGAAAAACCCCATGTCCACCTCCTGACAGCGCAGGACGACTGGGACAGAGGCTGCTCCTGCCCCAGTGGCACCCAGACCTGCTGCGGCCTGGGCTTGCCGTGCTCCCGTCCCTCCCCACTCCCCTCCAGCGTGCGGTTCTGCCAGGCCCAGGCCACCACGTGGTGGTACCTTCTCGTGGATCTCCTGCGTGGACTGCGCGTCGCAGAAGGCCACAGTGGCCACGTCCTTCAGGATGGGCATCTCCACTGTGCAGTCCCGGCCATCCAGCAACGCCACCAGGGGCCGCGGGTGCAGGGGCCCGTTCATGATCGGAGGTCGGACGCCTGCAAGACAGAGGCAAGTGCTCAGTCTCGCACCACTGCGGCCCCGTGGCCACAACCCACTCCGCGCCACCCACTGCACACGGGCCAACGAGGGCCGACCGCCGGGGGTCTTCTAGTCTACGTGTTGTGATATTTGTAAAAAGTAAATTAAAAATCCACGGGAAAGACACACTCGTGCGTGCCTCAGCTCGCCGACTTGAGTAGACACAGACTGTGGACACCCACTACCATCTCCCGTGGGCGCAGGACCTCCGAGACCCTCCAAGGCCCCTCCGAGACCACCCGAGACCCTCCCAGACTCTGAGATCCTCCCAGATCCTCCGAGACCTTCCACGCCCTCCAAGACCCTCCGAGACCCCCCAAGAAATCTCCAGACCCTCCCAGGCCCTCTGAGACCTCTCAGACCCTCTGAGACCCCCCAAGACCCTCACAGACCCACCGGGACACCTCCAGACCCTCCCAGGCCCTTCGAGACCCTCCAAGACCCTCCCAGACCCTCTGAGACCCCCCGAGACCCTCCCAGACCCTCCGAGACCCCAGGGCAGCTCCATGAGGCAGGGGGACAGGAGGGACGCAGGACACTGGAGGACACAGATGGCAGCACGGGGCTTTGGGAACACGGTTGTCCCTTTCCTGCCTGGGCCACCGCGTGGCTGCCCGGAATCCCTGATGGGGTCACCAGTGTTTCATGTAGGACACCCCCCACCCTCTGCCTGGCATCACTTCCAATTATAGGTGTGAAGGGAAAAGAAACAGAACAAAGGAAGAAAAGGGTTAAAACCTATTAAAGTCCACTCTGCGCCCCTGACCTTCCGAGAAAGAGACGATTAAAGATCATTAACACCCATTCCTTTCGCATATGACGCAACTAAGCTTCTTCGGGGCCAACTGGAGAAATAAGGGGTCCGAGGCATCACAGAAGCACGGCAGCTTCCAGGCACCGCCCGACCGCCCCGTGCCAGGCAAGGAGCACCAGGTGGGGCCACTGTCAGCCCCACGGCAGCTGGGCAGAGGCAGAGCTGGGGCCAGGGGCCAGCTGGTCCACCCCAAAGACCGGCCACAGGAGACCAAGCAGCCCCCAGGACCGTTCGGCCAGCAGGAGGGGAGGCGCAGGACAGAACCGAGGAGCAGAGTGACCCAGCAAGCTCCCCAGTGGCCGCAGCCACAAGCACGCTCGGCCCAGTCTCCCACCCCATCCGCCGCCTCATCCGCCTGCAGGTGAGCAGAGGCCACCGAGCTGCCAGTATCCAGGAAGCAGGGGAGTGCCTCCTGGAACCCATGGCAGAGAAAAGAAACGCCCTGGTGGACAGCCCAGGGGTGCAGTGGGCCTGCAGCACACGCCTGCAGGGGACGGGGCATGGGTCTCCACTGACCACCCCAAAGCCGAGGGCTCCGAGTACGGCTGGGCCCATGCCCCTCCCGCGAGGTCCTCGCGCCCTGGCGTCCTCGGAGGAGCCACTGGCCATTCCACCCACCTGCCTTCAAGACAGGAAACCAGATCCCAAGCGTGAGGTCTGCACGGTCAAAACCGCGTCCTGGTTCGCCTTTTCCTTCATTCCCCCTGGACTGGAGCTGCCCACCAGCACCACAGGCAGCCGCCCAGTGACACTGCACGCGGCCTCCCTCCCCGCTGTGTGTGGTGGTGATGACTTCTCATGAGCAGAAAGGTTTATGTTGCTGTTTCTGAGTGAGTGGATAGACACCTGCTCTCAGTATCCTTTGATTTCCCTTCTGATGAGGAAGGCGTGGACACGCGGGACCACTGCAGACCGCTCAGCTGCGTCAGAAGCGCCTGGGGGGACTGTCGGGTGCTGGGTGAGTGGGAACCGGGTCCCTCCGCTGAACAGTGGGGAGGGGGGAGCAGGTGGAGACACCAGGCCCCATCAGGCTCAGGTACCCAAGGTGCCTCCTCACATCACCCATGAGCTGCCCCCGACCACCGTGCCAGGGTTCTCCTGGACAGCCCACCCTTGCAGGCTTGGGGACACACCCAGGAGGCTTCACAGTCACACGGCCTGTGCTGAAGCAGGCTTTGCAGCACCCCCCCAGCCCAAGGCTGTTTCCGACCGCACGCACTTCCGGGCCAGAGACCACAGACCAACCACAAGGAACAGCTCCACAGGGGCCGCGGCCCTGCTCCTGGGCCAGCCGGGTGGACACCTGAGATTTCCAGGGTTCCGTGTGGGGCTCCGCCCTCGTGCTGGTGGCCTCCACGTGGAGGCCCTCCATGCCTCTCAAACACTTTCCGACAGAAACAGACAGCAGACACCACGGACAGGCCTGACCACAGCTGTGCTCTGCCACCAGGTGTGCAGGAAGCTCTCCCTCGAGGGACACCTGTCCTCGCCCAGAGCACACTGGGGGCCGGGTGGCAGCAGTCGGGCCCGACGCCCGCATAGCCCAGGTCCCTCGACTTGATCCGAGGCAGTGCCTCCTCCACACGGTCGCAAAGAGACCAGCCGGCTTCACTCTGCCGCCGCCGCCAGGAACCCCTACCAACCTGACATCTCTTAATATGGGCTCAGCTTCCACGACCATGAATTCGACTTTTCAAAGCTTTTTATCTTCAGGATCCCCAGGCAGAACCGCGTCCTGTCTCGGAGCCTCATCCCACGTCCTTAATTGTCTCGAGCCAAAGCGCTCAGGCTTCTGATCCGCGGCAATCACTGAAGCCTGCGTCGGGGTCAAAGTCTTACTAAAAATCAAACACAAGAGACACATTAAAATGCCATCAAAGGTCCGACCAGAACTCACAGACTCCAGGGAACGCCTCAGAAGTGGACCTCACTGCATCTGCCACACCCGGGGCTGCTGTCTGGGACCTACCTGGACTCGGGGGCCTGCTGCCAGCCAGGGGCCCTGGCTCCTGCCGCACACACGAAGGGCGCTCACCCTGAGGTCGCAGTGCCAGGCCCGAGGCCGGGCCCCTGTGGCCCCTAGGCCAACTCCTGGGAACAGTCCCCCAGGGCTGCGGCCACCCCCACAGGCTCTAGCCGCACCCAGATGTCCCCAGTGTCCGAGAACCAGGGAGCGGAGGGCACAGGGTGTGTGCTGTGGGCAGGGTAACTGCGGAAAGGCTCTGCCTCCTGTTCTGGAAGCTTCTATCTCATGTCACCGATTCCCGGATCTCTGTGACCAGACAAGGACGTGGAACTTCCCAGGAGCCACCGGGAGAAGTGCTGCCGGCTTTCCAGCATCCAGCCTGGCACTGCCTGCCCTGAGCCACGCCGGCTCCACCTCCGACCCCCAGTGCATCCCAGCGACGCTCCCTCGATTCTCGCAAAACCACTGCTCAGCTCTTCCTGACCACTACGGCCAGAGCCTGGTGGGAAGCTGAGGGCACGAACCCCAATGGCTGAATACACAGGGACAGGGGGCACCTGAGGGGGCCAAGCCTTCCAGGGATGCAGCCCTGCAAGGTAGAGGGTGCTGGGAGTGCACACGATCGCCCAGCCCTCGGGAGGGTGTCACTGAGCTGCCCACGCCTGGCCCGTGCTCTGGCATGAAGACACAGCACAGGGGCTGACCCCAACGTGCAGCTGACATCAGGCTGACCAGGACAGGAGCCGGCCACCACCAGCCCGGCAGCGTGGCAGGTGTGGGCTGAGACGACTGCCTGCCAGGCCAGAAGGGGCCACTCAGCCAAGCCTAAGACCCTGGTAGTGTGCCGTAAGGCCGCCCCTGCCAGAGGTCTCGCAGACAAATCTCCGCCCCTCAGTTCCCTCTGCAGGATTCAAGCACACATGCCGACCGTCTCCAGCTTCCAGAGACACCATCACAGGGGCTGGGGTGCAGCCCTACGCACACACCTCCCATACAGGGTCCCCAACACCACTCCTCATGGCAGGTGCTGTGTGGGGCTCCCCAATGGAGGGCCCAAGAGCAACACTGGGGAGAGGGATCCCCATCGCCTGCGCCTGGGCCCCCACGACCTGTGTTGCAGCCTCCTGCCCTGAAGGCCGGATCTCCCCATGGCACCTGGATCCCGCATAAAAACAGAAATTAAAAAGACAGGAGAAAACTGCCTGAATGTCACATTTCACCCACGAGCTAGCCTGGCCAGGGGACAAGGCACCGTGCCACCCACGTCCAGCCAAACCCATCAATGCCAGCCGATACTGATCACTACCAGCCAATACTCATCAATACTGGCCAAACTTATTGATATGGGCCAATACTCATTGATACCGGCTGATACTCACTGATACCGGCTGATACTCATTGACACCGGTCAATACTCATCAATGCTGCCCATGGCGGCCCAGTACCGGCTGCTGCTCGTCACGCCCGGCCAATACTCAATACTGCCCACAGCAGCATGGCACCAGCCGCTGCTCCTGGAGGCTCATCGATACCCATCAATGCCGCTCAATGCTTATCAATACTGGCCAGTACGTGCCCACACCTGTGGCTCTGAGGAGGAAACGGATATGGCAAGGCCACCCTGGCCCTCCTGAAAGGACCCTGCAGTGAGGAGGCCGTGAGCTCCCGAGCTGAGGAACCTGCGGCAGGGCTCCCGTGGCCCTGCACTCCCTGGGCTGGCCCTGCCAGACCTGAGGGGCTGCACCCCATGCCACAGGGACCTCCTGCAGCTCCTTGCTCTGAGGCTGCCCCAGTTCAGGACAGACACCTGAGGCCCAGCACCTGGTTCTCCTCCAGGGACCTCTGTCTCAGAAACAGCCCTGGGGCAGGTCTGCGCACCATCTGCACCACCCTGGGACCACAGTGCACCCACAAAGCAGCCCCCTGCCGGGCCACACCTGCCCCACTGAGAGCCAGCGTCCGAGTCCTGCAGCCCCCACCCAGGGCAATGCCGGAGGCCACGCGCACCTCACGCCAGGGAGCTGGCCGGTCAGGGTCCAGGGCTCCGGCTCTTACCTCCCCCACACACTCCGAGGTGAAGGCACACGGCTCCCAGAGGGGCCTGTGCTGTCCAAACCCAGGACCCACACTGCTTTTCCTCATCAAAAACTCACAGCCGCACACGGCTCTCAGCTCAGCGGCACGAGGACAGTCTCCAGGTTCTCACCCTGCAGATGCTTCATGTCATGTTGTAAGGAAGCACTCAACCAACCCACGAGGGAAGTGAGTGTAGAGCACGTGGGAAGCTTGTGCTAGCTTCCTATTTTCCTGTAAATCTAAGACTGTTCTAAAACAAAAACTCATTGGGGGTGAGGTGAGGGGCAGCAGCTCCCAGGTTCTCTGGAGGCATCAAGTCCTGGGGGGCTGCACGGTGGCGGCCTGATGACCCCAGAGCCTCCTGGCCACGTCAACGCCCTGTCTCTGGACGCACATCACCAGCTGCTTGCCGGATCCTCCCTCCTGTTGGCCAGGCCTGCCTACTCGGCCCTGATCCACGTGTGTGCTGGGCTCAGTCCATTCTGGTCTGGAGAGGGACCAGGGTTGCCCCAGGCACACTGGGGGTCACCATGGGCTGGGACCTGCCCCGCTCCAGACAGCCACAGCGGGTCTCTGGGCACTGGGGCGGGGGGGGGGGTTCCAGGAAGTCCCAGGGGACACCAAGATGTGCCAGGACCAAGGGGCTGCCCCCATTCCTTCCCCAGCCTCAGCACCTGGTCCCCATCCCCACCTGCTCAGACCCAGGCTCGGCAGCCACCAACCCTCCATGACCCTCCACCGGCCAGCCCCGCTGGGCCAACCAGTCCACTCCCCTCCCTCGCGGCCTCTACCAGGGCGCTGTGTCCCAAAAGCCCCTCCTCACCAACCCCATCTTCTTCCCCTTCCCCACAGCAGCCCCTAAAGCCGCTGCCCAGGAAGGGCTCCCGACCACCAGAAGGGCACCCTGCCCTGTCCCCATAAGCCCTGATTACTCCGGGCTGGAGTAGCCCTCTCGTGACAAAGCTGTCCTGCCGTGAGTCCCCGGCAGCCATCTGGGCATTGGTGAGACGCCCCCTCTGGCTGTCCAGGCCTGGAGGCCCAAAGACTAGGGCCTGGCTGTGCTGTCCAGCCAGGGGCTGATGTGAACGAAGGCTGTACACAGCCTGACCCGGAGCCTTCCGGTCCTGAGATACAGCCACCTGCCACCCAGAGGAAACTGAGCCCCATCCTGCAATGGCAGAGAAGGCAGGCCCCCAAGAGGGAGCCGCACAGTAGCATGGAGCCACTGGGCTGAGAGCATGCGGCCACCGGAACCTCCCCCAGACAGACATGGCCCCTCACCCACAGGTTGATACAGCTCCTCCGATGACAGCACCCCAGACACTGCCCAAGTCATCCATGAGCCGATATGGCACCTCGGACAGCAGCATCCCTGTGAGCCAGGGAGCCACGGCACTCCACGGGGCCTGCAGGGCCGCATCACAGCTCAGAGGACACAGCGTAGGGGCTGCGATCAAAGGCACGGATTTGCCAGCAAGATTCCTCTCCAGGACATCCATGGAGCCGCATGTTTCCCCGTTTGTTCAGCGAGCACACGCACATAACCTGTGAGCTCCAGGAACCCCCAGAACGCCACCTTCCTGGCTCCTACCACGCGTGGGTATCAGGGATACACCCTTCCTCCCCTTCCCAACATTCTACACACAACACCACTGGAGAGGCAGCCTCGGATGCCTCTGAGGCTCCTGCCAGCCATGCAGACAGGGCAGCCCAGCAGCCCCCACACCCCAGATGGGCGGCAGGTCAGGGTGGCACGGGAGGGCAGGGTGACACGGACAGCAGGGAAGAGTGGCACGGGAGGGCAGGGTGGCACGGGAGGGCAGTGTGACACGGGCGGGCAGGATGGCACAAGCAGGTCAGGGTGGCACAGGCAGGCAGGGTGGCACATGTGGGTAGGGTGGCACGGGTGGGCAGGGTGGCATGGGCAGGAAGGGTGGCTTGGACCACACCAGACCTGGAGAGTTCATGGCGGTGCCAGCGGAGGATGCAGAAGGGGCCTGGTCCCAACACCACCCACACCTCTCTCAGGGCCATAGCCCCAACGCCTCCCCATCCAGACCAACTGGGCTTCCCTCAGGGCCATCCTCACTCTCCTTCAACACCCATGAGAACTGGCACCACCTGGGGCCGCCCAGAGAGACAACTCAAGGTTAATGTTTGGCTCGACAAAGGGCCACCAAGAGATTTCTGGCTTCACAGGAAAAAAAACGAACATTTCCTCGTGGGAGATACCACGTGGAGTGTGTGGCTGGAGAGGCTTCTGGAAAGGACGGTCAGTGACGCAGGTGGCACCTTGTGGGTTACCCCGACCCAGTGCGGGGGACCGCAGTGGGCTCCGGCCACTGCAGCCAACAATGGAGGACCCGAGGGTCCAGACACTCCCGGCACAGAGCTCTTACCCACAACTACCAATATCCAGCGACCACCAGAGGACCCCGGCGCTCCGACCAGCATTCAGCCGCAGAACCCGTACGACACCGCCTGCTGCCTCCACCACCTCCTGGCCACCCCTGGGCCCTAGGCCAGGCCTGCACCGTCAGCACCACCCGGACGGAGCCCTCTCCAGCCCCGAGTGGAGTGAAAAACGTTAAGTCTTTCTACAAGGAGAGTCACCCGGGGTAAACACCTCACAGGGCACACGCCTTTGACTTGGGCACTGCATGGGGAGCACCAGGGCACAGCCGGGCACAAAGCGCTGCCTGAAGAGTTCTCAGCAACACTACTGGTGCCAGCCGCACGCCTCTTGGCTCAGCGACGCCACCGCCAGCTCAGACCAGGTCACATTCTGGGGGCACTGGCCACAGGAAGTTGAAAGGGCAAGTTACAGAGGAGAAAAACCAGAAAAACTGCCAGACTGGTGGGGAACCAGGTACGGCTGGACGGCCACCTCTAAGCCCTGAGGGAAGAGACTGGGCCTCTCGAGCCGGGGCCCGTTTCCTGGAGAGCATGACTACTTCTGTCCAGGGTTCCTCCAGAAAAAATTTATTAACCGAGTGACTGTTAACAGTGGCTGTCTGCTGGATAATGGAACCTTACACTACAAATGTCCGAAGAGTGGGGGCTCCCAGCCCTTGGGGGAGGCAGACAGGACCAGCCAGCATTTCCAATCCCCCCAGGACATGGCTGGGGTCGGCTCTGCGCCAAGCCCACAGGACTGGGCCAAGGCTCATCCCACTCTGGTATCAGAGGGACAGGCCCAGCTCACAGTCCTGTGCACCCCGGGCCAAGCCTCCCCTCCCACCCCCATGTTCTCAGGTTAATGACAAGTGTATAGAAGACAAGATCCTACTCGCTGACATCCCCAACAACACGCCCACCTCTCAGAACTAACAGCTGCCCTGGTCAAGGCTGACAGGAAGAAGTGCATGTTGGGGACATGGCAGACACCACAAAAATGGCCGGGCAGGCGGACGAGGCACCCCCAGGAGTGACCAGTTGCGGCCCCCAGTGCATGACCCTCCCAGAGCTCCACAGAGGACGCCTGCATGGAAGCAGGTGCTCAAAGATGGGCGACAGAATCACAGAGAGCAAAAGGCGTCTGCGGAGCCAACAGCGCCAACCAGGAGCCAAACCCAGACCCTAGAAGGAGGTGACCAGGCCTGGGCAGGCAGGGGAGACCTGGGAGGCCGAGTGCTGAGGCCCAGGGCAGAGCCACGCCCTACAAAGTTCCAGGACACAGAAAGGGGGACCCCCAAACCGCAGCTGTCATCCTCAGCTGCAATGGCAAATAGCTACCCCACGGTTCTGCCCCAACCCTGCCCCAAGCTGCAGATGGGGACACAGACGCGCAGAGGCCACGCGCTAGAAGCTCAGCGGGGACGGCCGCGGTGCGGGCCCAGCCGCCAGCGCCGTTTTCTTCCCGAGGGATGTGTGCTCCCTGCCGAGCTCCTACAGAAACGGAGGAGAGGCCGGGGACTGGGTAGGGGGAGGGGGGGCTCGGGCTCCACGGAGCACCCTGCGCACCCGCCGCCTCGGCCCTGGCTCCGGGCTCTCTAGCCCCAACTCTAAGGGTTTCACCTCCCCACTCAGGGCACCGGGAAGGGCGCGACCGCCTTCCCTTTTCCCCAGTGGAAGAGAATTCTGTCCCGGCAATCACGGAGACTACAGCAAAAGGGATCTGGCCCAGGCCGGGCTTCTAGGCATCGGCGCCCTTGGAGGCCGCCAGAGAACGCTCCAGTCTCGGCCCGCGGCTCAGGCGCACGGACTCTGCCTTTGCTGCCGGGTCGAGGGAGACAGAGGCTCCGCGGAGCGGCCCGGGCCAGCTCAGGACGCGGGCGCTGCAAGATGGCGAAGGTGGCAAGCCCGGCGCCCGCCCGTGCTCCCTGCTTCCGCGGCCGCAGCCCGCAAAGAAGGCACCCCAGGACCTGGGCGGGCCCAGGCAGAGGCAGGTGGGGGCGCTGGGCCGGTCCGGGACCTCGCGGGAACGGAGACCCCGGGGCCTCCCGCGTCACCGCCGGGGGCTGCGCTTTGGGACCGGTCTGAGGGCGGCGACCTCCTCCACGGTCAGACCCGGCACCCGCGCCCCGTCCCCTTCCCCCACAGCGCGCGGCCACGGTCGCCGGCGGCCTCCGGCCGGGAGGAGGCACGCTCCCGCGAGTGGCCCGGGAGCGCGCACCCCAGGACACCCCGAGCTGCGCACGGCTCACGCCCCACCCCGGACCCGCAGGCCCAGCCGCGGGGTCATGACCCGGGACGGGGTAGCGGCCGGGGATCGGGACTCGGGGTGCCGTCCCGGGTCCCACGGGGCTGGGGGTCGGTGGAGCTGGGGGTCCGGCGGGGCAGCCCAGACGCCCACAGGCCCTTTTGTGTCACCTGCGCGGGCCGCGGACGGGGAGGGCAGACTGCGGCGCTCGCGCACACGCAGCGGCCCGCGCATGCGCAAGACCCTTCCCGCGGTCCCGCCCCCGACCACGGCCACGCGCGGACGCCGGCGCGCACGCGCACTCGCACACAAAGCCGGCGGCCCGCGGGCGCGCGCTCGGTCCGCCCCCGCGACCCCCGCCCGCGCGGCCCCCGCCCCGCCCCGCCCCCGCCCGCGGCCGGAAACGCGCGCGCGCGCGGCCTTACCAAGCGGCAGGCCCTTGTTGAGCAAGTGCGAGCTGCCCATCGAGAGGCGCGAGCGGCCGCGGGCCCCGACCACTCCGGCGCGCTGCGCCGCCGCGAGCCCGGCGCGTGGGGCCGCCTCGGCGCCGTCCGCTGCTCCGCCCGCCCGCCTGCGCCTGGCCGCCGCCGTGCCGAGTCTCCGCCGCGCCGCTGAGCCGCGCTCCGACGACCGCGCGGGCGGGGACACGGCGGCGCGCGCGGGCGGGGCCTCGCGGTTGGTCTCCTGGTTCCCGGCGCGGGCGGCGCACGGACTCACGCGGGCGGCTCAGGGCCCGCCCGGCCGGGACGCGGCTGCGGGGCGGGGCGGGAGCCTGGTGGGAAGCTTGCGGAGGCTGCAGCCCGCCAGAGACCCCGGGCTCGGTGTTCCGCACGTTCTAAACCGCCTGTCCCCGAGGAAGGCCGGCAGGGTCGGGCCGGGCTCAGCGCCGCTGGGGGGAGCGCCGTCCGCCCCGAGGACCCCTGCGGGACGGCGCCGGGCCCGGAAGCCGAGACAGGGCCGCCCACGTCAGCGCCCGGCGCGGGCCCCAACGTAAATGGCGCTCCTCCGCGCCGCGGCCGCCCCGCTGCCTTCCTGCTCCGCCGGCCGCCGCCCTCCCGCTTCTCGCCCCGCGGCCTGGCCCGTGCGCCTCCGGGGAGTTTGTCCTTGCGGTCCCGCTGGCCCCTGGGCTGGCCAGGGGCACCGAGGCCGCGGGCCGCCATCCCCCCCACCCGGGCCCTGATTTACCGTCCGAGAGCCGGCGGCACATGGGGCCCCGGGAGGAGAAGCGCGCCCGCCCCAGTGCGTCCCCAGGCGGGGGGACCCCGACTCCGGGAGGGGCCGCGTCCTGCCCGGCCCGGAAAGTTCAGGGCTGGAGAACCCCCTCCCCGACCCCGTCTCTTTTAACAAGAGTAGGTTTTGCAGCTAACCAACGTCCTGGCAGCTCAGCTCTGCTTTCCCTTTAAGCATTAATATCAAAGCCCTGCCTGCAGCCGGTGACGCCCCGACCCGGGAGGGCACGAAAGTCCCTTCAGGGAGAGGCCGCACCGGGCCTGCTCACCCAGGGGCTGCCCCTGCAGACTCTCCCAAGGGGCCCAGGTATAGTCCTCGCGCCGCGAGTGGACGCTTCCATCCACCCCATGGAGAGGGCCTCTGCGCGTGTCTACTCTGAGCCCTCTGGAATGCTCAGATAGTTGCATAATTTCAGAAACCACGGCATGGAGACGGAATGATGCAGACTGCTATCCGTGAGACACCTGCTGTAGTTTCGCTGTGGTTCGTGAGGACGCATCCTGGGCTGCCCTGAGAAGCCCACGTCTCCCCTTCGAGGCCTGGGAAGACCTCCGACCCCGCTGACAATGCTGGGCCCTCAGCCAGACCTGCCCTGCGTGCCACTTTCTGTTCTAAGATCGGGCTGCCGAGCTGTGGCCTGGAGGAAACCTGGCAGGTGTCACCAGAGCTTTGGGGAGGGTGGGGCCCTGTCGGGGAAGCCCAGTGGGAGTCATGAAGGAGGGAACACGTGTGGAGCCCTTGTAGGGGGAGGGGCAGCCCTGCAGAGATCTGAGAAAAGAAAATTCCAGAAAAATGAGCAGTAACCTCCAAGGCCAGGCATCGGTGCAGGGGACAAGGGGTCGCAGCTGGAGGGGCCTAGGTGAGGCTGCCGGGAAGGGACGACGTGCTTCGTGGAGTGCACAGGCAGGGACCTCACTGGACTTTCCTGTCTGCTCGGCATGAACAGGCCGCCCAGGAGAAGGCAGCAGGTGGCCGGGCGCAGGGACGTGCCACCCCCCTTCCCCAGGGGAGCTGGGGTCAGACGAGTCCCAGGCACTCCATCCTCTGTAGCAAGTCGGGTTGTGATTTACTAGGGGGTGGTGAATAAAATGGAGAGGCTTCTGGGGAGAAATTCCTGGCTCCCGCATGGACTTACAGAGCTCAACAGGCAGCCACGTGGCTGAGTGTCCAGCAAACATCACATAAGGCTTTGGGTCCTGCAGGTGGGGCTGCCATGAGCAGCAAGCTCAGCCCGGAAGAGCAGTTCCTCTCCAGGATCCACTTCCTGTGCGCTTTTATGTGCAGTGTAGCTGGAGTAGAGCTCCCCGGAATTCCACAGGCAACTGAGAACGGAGAGGGATGCAGGCCAGCCAGGGATCCAGCGTCTTCCCCATCACCACTCTCCATGGCCTCCGTCTGCACACAGTGTCCTTCTGCACAACTTGTCAGCGTCTTATCACGACTTCTATTTGGCCCCGGCCCGTCTGTCCCACTGTCCTGGCTTGTTCCAAGCGCTGCCTTCTCCAGCGGTGGTTCTGGCTGCAGAGCTGTCTGCTCCCCACGTTGGGCAACTCCAGCCAAGATTCCTACACCCAAATGTGACCGTGTTGCTCACAAAGAAGCCTCAGCTTTGCGTGCGCCCGGCCGTGTGCACAGCTTGTCCCAACTCCTGCGGGCACCACCTGCCTCTCCCACCTCCAGTCTTTCACCCGTGATGAGCAGATGACCACCGCCCTCCAGGGTCAGTGTTTGGCTGTTCGTGTGCCTGCCCACCCGCCTCCCTGTGCCTGGGCCTGCCATGTGCCTACACACAGGAGGGGCTCATTGCGTTTACCCTACACGGATGGGCTGTCCTGAGAGCTACTGGACAGTCACCTTGGTGGGGATGCCAGAGGCATGAGCACTAGGTCTCCCCGGCCAGCCTCTGTTCCCACATGGGCTATTTTTGTCCATCGCGTGGGACAACCTAGTATTGGGGGAAAACTGAGTCCACTCTAAAGAAGCATCGGCGTTTTGGATGGACGAATGCTGCTTCATGCGACTCCACGTCAATGGACTATTTTATTCAACTCGGGTATTTATGAGTGTCTCCTCTGTGCCAGCCACGTGTGAAAGAAAAACTCCAAGTTACTTAACACCAGGACAAACCAGGTAGATCACTGCGTCCGGTTCCTCCTCTTTCTGCCGACTCTCCCGGGCAACCGTTCTGATTCCTGGCACGGAGTCGGGGGCGAGCTCGTTAGTACCCAGAGCGCCTGGTGTGCAGCCAAAGGCCCCCATTTTATTGGTCGGGGTGTTCAGTATCACGCTGAAGACAAGGGCCACCCTATTACTTCACACACCTCAAATACAAAAAGTGCCTGGGAACGTTGACGAGGTATTAAAGGTGTTGTCAGTCATGTACACACAGAAAAAAAAACAGTTATTTTTATTTTTTGAGACAGAGTTTTGCTCTTGTTGCCCAGGCTGGAGTGCAATGGTGCAATTTCAGTTCACTGTAATCTCTGCCTCCCGGGTTCAAGCCATTCTCCTGTCTCAGCCTCCCGAGTAGCTGGAATTGCAGACACTCATCACCACGCCAAGCTAATTCTATATATTTTTAGTAGAGATGGGGTTTCACCGTGTTGGTCAGGCTGGTCTCGAACTCCTGACCTCAGGTGATCCACCCGCGTCAGCCTCCCAAAGTGCTGAGATTACAGGCTTGAGCCACTGTGCCCAGCCAAAAACAACCAAGAATTTTTTAACAATAAAATGACCAGCAAGTAAACTTGAAACAAAAATGGACAAATATCTAAAATATTTTTAAATGTATGTATTTTAATTGGCAAGTAATAATTGTATATATTGTTTACAACTTGTTTTAAAATACGTATACATTGTGGAATGGCTAAATCAAGTTAATTAACATGCATTAACTCACATACTTTTTGTTTTTTGGTGTGGTGAGGACACTTAGCATCTACTCTCATAGCAATTTTCCAGTCACCATGTCCTACTATAGAGCCCTAGAACATATTCCTCCAGTGTAACTGAAATGTTGTATCCCTTGACCAAGATCACTGCCCAGCCCCAGATAAATACCATTCTACCCTCTGCTTCTGTGAGTTCAGCTTTTCTAGATTTCACCTGTAAGTGAGATCA
The DNA here is from genome assembly GCF_028878055.3 of Symphalangus syndactylus. Taxonomy (NCBI): domain Eukaryota; kingdom Metazoa; phylum Chordata; class Mammalia; order Primates; family Hylobatidae; genus Symphalangus; species Symphalangus syndactylus. Next base: position 10,571,123 of record NC_072438.2, read on the forward strand.
TGCAGCATTTGTCTTTCTGTGCCTGGTTTTTTCACATAACGCCCTTCTTGTTCATCCATATTGTCATATATGGTAGTATTGTCTTCCTTTTTAAGGCTGACTGGTGTACCATTGTGTATATACACCACATTGTCTATCTAAAATATTTTTTAATACGGTCGCTGAAAACTGCCATATAACTTGTATAACTGCTGTAAGGCTTGGTTTTCAGCCATAAGATGGGAAGAGAAATAACATCTACCCTGCAGGATGACTGCAAGCTGTAAAATGCCACAAAGCCCAGGGGAGCTCAGAACCACCGCAGCAGGACAGGTCCTCTGGAAGCAGACAGACCTGCCTTGTTACTTTAGCCCTCCAGAGTCCAGTTTAGCCAGTGATGAAATGAGTACAAAAGAACACCTTTCTTGTAGGATTGCAAAATGATACAGAGGATGTCTTCATCCATTCTGTGCTGCTATAGCAGACTCCTGCAGACTGGGTAACTGATAGTTTACAGAAGCTTATTGGCTTATGGTTCTGGAGGCTGGGAAGTCCAACCTCAAGGGGCTGCATCTGGTGAGGGCCTCCTTGTTGCATCATCACATCGCAGAATAGCAGAAGGGCAAAGAGAGAGAAAGAAAAGGGTGCTGAACCCACCCTTTTATAAGAAGCCCACTCCCATGATAACAGCTTCAGCCCATTCAGGAGGGCAAAGCCCTTGTGGCTGAATCACCTCTCAAAGGTTCCACCTCTTAAGATCATCACAATGACAATCAAACTTCATGAATTTTGGAGGGGACAATTATTCAAACCAGAGCAGAGGGGGATGGCAAATGTTCTGAAAACAAGCCTAGAAACTGATCTTAGAAATAGTGCGAAAGTAGATTTCCACTTCTGTCTTTACCTGTGATGGTCTAACCCCAAAAGCCTCCCAGAACAGAATTTGTGAGCACAAGATAGAAACAACAAACTTGATGCAGAGCTGAGCTCACAAGGAGGTCAGGGATGTGACAGGAACCAGAGACAAACAGAAGGCTGAAAACCAGGTCTTAAAGTGTGAGAGCCAAAGGGCAGCAGCCCGGGAGAGTGTTGGTCTGGAGCCTCGGGGTTTAAGTCTCCACACTCACATGAGAAAGGAGACCAGGCCTCCCTGGATCCATGTGAATCAGGAACTGGAACAAGGGCACTCAAAGGGCTACACCGTCAGGAGAGATGTGAGCGAGTGTGCCCACAGGAACAGGAAGACAATAGGATGGCTTTGTGTTTGCCTGCCTGTTGCGGTTCTGTGAGACAGAAACAGTTTTGTTGACAATTGGTAATCAGGACTCAGAGCCTCGTTAGACTTCAGGTATTGAATTTGTCTTTTTTGAGACAGGGTCTAGCTGTGTTGCCCAGGCTAGTCTTGAACTCCTGGGCCCAAGCTTTCTCTTCCTCATGCTCCCCAGTTTGCTGTGAGGTCTTTAAAATTGTTACTTTTCATCCTGCTCCCATTCCCAACTTGTAGGTTTTGCTCAGATAGCTTTCCACTTTTCCTCTCGGATTGTTATTAGGCATCTTTTGCAGCACATTGACATCCATCTTTGTAAGAGTCCCGTGGAGCACACCTGTCACCAGGAGGGAATGGGGCATGGGACTCGAGCCAGATGCTGGGTTTGACTCTAAAACCTCCAGTCACCAGCTGGGTGACTATGAGCAGAAGCTCATCTTCTCTGGGCCTGCTTTTCCTCTCTTGGAAATAGAGATTATGATGGCAAGCGCCCTCCTCATGAGTAGTTGGAGATTAAGAGAATTGATGTAAAAGGGAGATTATGATATGCCTTCCCCATGAGTAGTTGGGTGAAGTGGGTTGACAGAAAATGGATGACAACCCCTTGTCGTGTTTGCAAGAGAGAAGTGGAATGATGAAACATGGAGATTATGATAATCCTTCTCTGTGGATTTCAAGAGCCAGAAGAATATTGATTGGAATTGAGATGATGATATGTCTTCCTCATGGGCAGTTGGGAGAGTAAAATCGGTCATAGAAAATGGAGATTATGACAATTATCCAGGGAGTCAAGTGGGTTCTGGAAAATGAGAATATTACAATAGCTCCCTCGTTGTAATGGGAGAATGCAAGATGAGTTGAGGTCACGCTGAGATTATGATAGGCCTCCTCCGTGCGTGTTCTGGTGGAAGTCACGGGTCGATGCATAATTGAAATTTCTTGCCTGTGTGTGGTTGGTGGGCTAAACTAGATCAATGGGATGATGAGATTATGATAGTGCTGTCCGCTTGGAAGGTTGGGAAGGTGAAATGGGTTGATGGAAAATGGAGATTATGACAACATGGGCGTTTGAAATGGGTTGATTGGAGGTGAAAATTAGTACACTCCTTCCTTTTATGTGATGGAGAAGTTATAGTGGGTTGATGGAACATTGAGACAATGCCATATCTTTTTTGTGGTTGTTGGTAGGATCAGGCAGGTTCGTGGACTAAAGAGATGGTGCCATGCCTTTCTGCAGGTTGCTGGGAGGGTGAAGAGGGTTGAGAGAATGTGGGTTGGGAGATTAGTACGATGCCTCCCTTTCCCGTAGCCGGAGGGTAAAGTGAGTTGATGAGATGATGAGGATTATGACCTGACTATCTCCTGTGGGTACTAAGAGGATGAAGAGGGTTGAGAGAATGTGGAGACTGGACAATGGCCGTAGCTACACAGTTTCTTGGGATTTTCTTTACCTCTTTTCTCACAGTCTCACTTTGGCTGCTACAGCTCCTGACATTGAATATTCACCCTGCCAGGCCGTATGCAAAGAGTGGTGCCTGATTCCCACCCTTTGCCTTTTTTTGGTTAAAGAGATACAACTTTCCCAGATATCACCTGCCTCCTACAGCAGACATCTCCGCAGGCCCTACTGGCCAGAACCGTGTCAACCCCCGCCCCCCGACCCCCAACAGTCCTAGCAAAGGGGAAGGGGAGGCTCATCACAGGCTTCCTTCAGTCCCGGCGTATTCCCCAAGGACAGACTGACTTCCTCAGAGCCCATCCTATCAGGAGACTGGAACAATTTACATTTCCATTTATTAGTAGTATCGTTATTCTGTGTGGAAGAAACAGGCTGCTGCTGGGAATACCAATAATGTTTGCAACAGAGAGCGAGGAGGTCAAGGAGCAAACGTCTAGGCACAGAACGGATCGTCTTCGTGGCTGTAGAAATCACAGTGACGCCGGCGCCACTAGCAAGAGGGGCTGAAGTCTTGGCTGCTGACTGCTGCCATAGAAGGGGACAGACAACAGCGCGGGACGCGGGGCGGGTGCCGTTTAGGAGCTAGCTGCGTCCACGTTCTCAGGCAGGCAGCCCACTCCCCCGTTGCCTGGCCCCCTGGTGCAGAACCTTCCTCCTCCTGGAGTTTGATCTCCTCTGTCCTGGCCCAGGCACTGGAATCCCACCCACGTGGCACCTGGTCTTCCTTTTGGTGAGGTCCCCACTCCTCAGACCCAGGGGTCTGACCTTCAGAAGCTCCAGCAGCGGAGGAAATGGTTGGAGCATAAGGCTCTCAGCCAGGGTCAGGGTCGCCTTGGAAACCCCAGGGTGGAGCTTTGTGAGGGGCGGGGCTCCACGCTAGGACCTGCACTGGGAGATTAAGGAACCCACTCCTCCTTGCGCTGCCCCGCACCCTCGGCCCCTGACCAGGGCCTCTCACCTGAGCTCTGCTGTCCACCCTCACGTCCACAAACACCTTTACCCCTCCTGGGTGGTACCGCGGGCCCCATGTCCGGGACCCCTGCCCGGCTGCAGACCTGCCATCCAAGGTCTCTGCATGGACTCTGTGCTTGGCAAAGAGCCCCTGTTGACCCAGAGTGAGGCCCACCTGCTTTCAGACACTATCCAAGCCCTCCCTGTCCCACCTGCACCGTAGCCCAGAGCCTCCAGCCCGTTCCCCCTGCAGACCCTGCATCTACCTCCTCAGAGCCCCGCGCAAAGTCCCACGGGCTGGGGCCCTGCTGCGTATCCTAAGTCCCTGGGTGCACCTTGGACTCCCCACTCAACAAAGGGCAACTGTCGCCGAACATGGAGAGCCCCCTGGACCGCTTCCCACCGTCGGAACCTCCATCCCAGTTCTCTGCATTTGACTCGCTGGTCAGCTGAGGGCCACCACCCATCCACAGCTCAGGACCAGCAGCCTCCTGCCCACCTGTGGACTCTAAAGCCATGGTTTTTGAACGGGGGCCCCTGGCTCAGCAGAGTGGCCTTGACCCACATTCGTCATCCTCTGGAGTCCCACCCACCTGCCCACCTGGCATCCAGCACCACGGTTTCACCTGCAGTTCCCCGTGACCTTATCTGCCTGTGGACAGCGCCTCTGCAAAGACCAGAGGACCCAGCTGGAAGTGGCTGCTGCCTGGTGGATGAGAAAGGCCTCCCAGCAGTCCCCAGGTGCCCACCACGCTGTTCTCCAGCAATGCGAGCACAGGCATTGCAGAGTGTGGATGGCGACCTCGGGAACCATCCATCGCCTCCCAGCATCCCTGACCCTGGCCCTGGCCCTGGCCTTACTCCAGCTCTTGGTGATGCCCCAGCAGCTGGCACGTGGTCCTTCTGGTGCCACCACAGTACAAACACAATTATAATACAATAAATGGAGGGCTAAGAAACAGGGTCGGAAGACAACAGAAGCCTGGTATGTGGAGCCAAAAGTGGAGCATCGTTACCCTGAAGCAGAAAGTCTGAGACCCCAGCCCAGGTGGAAACATGTCTTTCCGTGGAGGGCCCAGGTCAGGGTTTACCTGTGAATGAAGAGGGGGCCGTCCTTATGTGAGGCGGGCACAGAAACGTCAGCCACTCAGGGCCCAGTGCAGAGGCCTCACCAGTGGTTAGTGCTCCCAGGAGCTCAGCTCCCATCGGGGCCCACAGCACTGGGGTGCCACTGAGGCCAAGGCTACTGAGGCCGGCCGAGGCCCAGGACCAGCTCTGCCTGCTGTTCTGGTGTGTCCTTTGGGCTGCCTCCTTCTCTGAGTAGTCCTTGTTCAGCGTGAGACAGGAATGCCTTGCCATGAAGACATCAATCCAAAGTTGGAAGAGTTGTCTAAAGGAATGAAACAGCCAGATAAGATTTCATTAGGATTTGATGAAAAACTGAGATTTATAAAAGCAGCTTTTATCACAGCCAGGAAAAGCAATGCAAGCCTCTTCAAGAGGTGTCTGAGCTAAAGGATTTGTGAGAACGTTGGAAGAAAAAAATCCAAGGTTGAAAGATCTGCCTGTTAACAGGAGCCCCCAGGAGGGACAGGATTTAAGGAGTGTGCTGGCCACGTGGCAAGATGGTCAGCAGAATCGTGAGCAAGCCCAGGAGGACACCCCGGCCCCGGCAGAGCTGTGCTGAGCGAAGGGACACCCTTGGCCAAGCTCCGCCAGGCTAAGGCGGATATGTAAGACTGGAGAGGGAGGTGGAGGTGAGGCAGTGGTGTGAGTGCCACGCGGGGTTCTGTGAGCTGCAGCTCTCATCCTGCAAAATCGGAGAGAACTGGAAGCTTCTGTCTCCCAGCCAACATCTTCATGATATGCAGGGGGCAAGATCCCTGCTTGTGCCCATCCCCAGGAGGGCATGGAAGTGGAGCGGGGGCAGGCAATGGGCCCTTCTGGATTCGAGGTGGCTTTGAACTTCTTGGTGTACGGAAGAGTTTAAATAAACACTTCTGGGGAATCACAAGCATCCGCAGGTGGTTTTCACTTGTGGCGAGCATGTCTAAGGTGACCCTCAGAACAGTGTCTCGAGGTGGGTAGGAAACTCCAGGGCTGTATCCACTGCTGAACCGCAAGCTAACACAGCACAGACTGCCCGCCCTACACGCCTCTCACCCAACTACGCGTCCAACTCTGCTGAACCCCAAGCTAACACAGCACAGGCTGCCCGCCCTACACGCCTCTCACCCAGCTACGTGTCCAACTCTGCTGAACCCCGAGCTAACACAGCACAGGCTGCCCGCCCTACACGCCTCTCACCCAGCTACGTGTCCAACTCTGCTGAACCCCGAGCTAACACAGCACAGGCTGCCCGCCCTACACGCCTCTCACCCAACTATGCGTCCACCTCTGCTGAACGGCGAGCTAACACAGCACAGGCTGCCCGCCGCTGCCCTACACGCCTCTCACCCAACTATGTGTCCAACTCTGCTGAACGGCGAGCTAACACAGCACAGACTGCCCACCCTACACGCCTCTCACCCAACTATGCGTCCACCTCTGCTGAACGGCGAGCTAACACAGCACAGGCTGCCTGCCGCTGCCCTAGATGCTTCTCACCCAGCTAGACTTGCGTCAAACTCCAAGCAGGCTGGTGAGACAGCGCTGCTACAATACAGGGTACAGGAGCCAAGGGGACGGCGCACAGGGACTTCTGCGTAACCATTTGTGGCCTGGGACCCCAGAGCTAGTGTCTGGCAACGTTTGGGTTTAGACCTAGAGGTGATGGCTCCACTCCTGCCCACTTTGCCCCATCCTCTGGGTCCCGTGCCTCCCCTGGGCCTTTGGACTCCTGCCAGGCCTGGCAGCAGATGCATCACACTGTCGGGTTCCTAAGTGCCACAGGCCTGGGATCAGCAGGTGTGAGGAACGCCAGCAGTGTCCCGGGAAAGCAATCCCCGGGGCTGGGTGAGGCAGGAGGAGTGTGGCAGGTGGGGAAGCTGGATAGAGGTGGCCAGGATGGGAGCTGTGCTCTGTGGGCCATGAGAAGGGTGGAAGGACTCGGGGGCAGGGAGAGATTTTGGGTTTGTCTTCATAAGGGTCACTTTGGCTGCTCTCAGAGGGGGATTGAAGAAGCAAGGCAGGGAGACACAGTGGCATTCATGGTCACAGGGGAAGGGCTGCTTTCCAGTGGTAGGGCTGAGACGCGGTGAGGAAGAAGCCTGGGGTGGCGGGTGGCTTGCACTGACTCTGGGCCGCCGTCCTACCTAAGCTCCAGGGAGGACGGTGTTTCTGAGGAGACCTAGGGAACGGGACACGCCCATGGAACCCCCCGGTGGAGGTGGATAGCCGATGAGCCTGGGGCCCAGAGGCAGCACTTGAAGTCACAGGAGCTAAAAGCAACAGTGGGTAAGCCAAGGAGAGGGGTCAGAGAAGCTTGGCCTGGGTCAGAGTGTGCCTTCCAGGGAGGTGAGTGAACCCGAGGGCAACCTGGCAGGAGGAGGGATGAGTAGGGTCTGGAGTAGAGACAATGGGGCTGGCAGGGCAGAGTTCGGGCAACACGGACCTGCCTGGGGAGAAGCGGCTTGGGGCCGATGTGGACGGGTGCACATCCAGTGAACCACAGTGTCAGGGCGTGATCACCGGGGTGGGGAACGTGAGGACCAGGAGGAGGGGCTGTTTGGGCAGGGAATTGGGTGCAGGGACCTTGGGCGCAGGTCTGAGGAGGGGGACACGGGCGACCCCTTCCTCTTCTCACACCGGGACCCCGGGGTGTCGCTCGTGGAGGATGGGGGATGGGGTCGTTTCTTCATCCATGCATCTTTTCAGGGATGGTCCATTGTTTCCAGGTGTTTTCGTTTCGTGTTATTTCAAAGACATCTGCGAACATTTGCACGTAGGTTTTTATGTGAATGTAAGTTTTTGATTCTCTGGAACAAGTGTTCAGCTGTGTGATTGCTGGGTTGTGAAGTAAGCGAATGTTTCACTTTTTAAGGACCCATCAGACTGTCTCGCCCGCGTGACTGGACCAGCTCACCTTCTCACCAGTGATATGTGAGAGCTGCGTTCTTGCCAACATTTGGTGTTGTCACTATTTTTAATGTTATCCGTTTTAACTGTTCTAATAGGTAGGTAGTGATCTCTCTCATTCGGGCTTTCCTTTGCATTTCCCGCGTGACTAGCACCATTGGACGTCTTTTCATGCGCTTATTTGCCATCTGTATCCAGCTGTCTCTCAGTATCCATGGGGATTGGCTTCCGGGCGCTCCTCAGATACCAAAATCCCCGGATGCTCAAGTCCGTGATGTAAAATGACACAGCATTTGCACATAACAAAGTATTCTCCCATGTACTTTGAACCACCTTAGATTATTTATAATATGAATAAATAATAGGAAGCTGGGAGGCCTTTACTGGAGACATTTACAAACAGATGTTGTGAAGATAGCAATTGTGTGGCTTGAGTCGATTCCATCTCTACAGCTAACCATAGGAACTAATTATAGTTTGTGTTACTAAATAATTTTAAGGGAAAATCAAATGCTATTTTCTTACCAACAAAACAGTCAGCGCCCAAGCCCAGGAGTTTGACACCAGCCTGGGCAACATGGTGAAACCCTGTCTCTGCAAAAAAAACTTTAAAAATTAGCTAGGCATGATGGCCTATGCCTGTAGTCCCAGCTACTCAGGAGGCTGAAGTGAAAGGATTGGTTGAGCCCGGGAGGTAGAGGCTGCAGTGAGCTGTGATCGTGCCACTGCACTATAGCCTGAGTGACAGAGCAAGACTCTGTCTCAAAAAAAAAAAAACCAACAGAACAGTGAACTGTGTAAAATCTTCTCACCTGATGTGAGGTACATGTTTCATTCATTCAAGAATTAAGTTTTTCAGCAGGTGTCAACCACCTCCTACGAGATGTGTGGATCAAAATAATGACAAGGGCAACTCCAGCGCAGAAAACTGATCTGGCTGGGCAAGAGGAAGTGCTGTGTCCTGCAGCTCGGGGCAGAGTCACCCCCTCGACCTTGAGGGGATTACCTTTAAGTAGCAGAGCCCTGCTGTCCATCAGTGGAGATAAGAAGGGCCCCAGGATGTGGACCCCCTGCAGCATGTGATGTGAGCTGGCTATGACAGTGCGTCCCTGAGCCAGAGATCGGGTCCTCCCACACAGTGGCCATGCAGGAAGCACCCAGCACCACCCGTCTTCTGGGCTGCTCTTCTCTGGGCGCCCCTGGCCCACTCACACAAGGGAACCACGTGTGCCCCACAGCTCATTCCTGGCATAGCTGATTAGTCCAGATGGACAGCCGACCCACGCTGGGCAAGACTTTGGAGCCTAAGATTTTGGAAGTTTGAACCAAGAGACGCGGAACATAGCAGCTGTTGAATGCTATACTACAACAAAAAGTATATTTGGTCTTGGTCCCTAGTTCAGTCACCGAGTGTCTAGAACCCTTGCGATTTCCTGAGTGTAGAAATGTCTTCTTTTTTCATGAGGAGCCCCTTCCCACCACACCTGAGTTTATGTTAATGAGGTGACTCTGGGTGGGGCCTCCAGATATCACTAGAAAGACCCAGAGATTAGTTGGCAGGAATTCTCAGCCCCTCTCGCACTCCACCTTCACCTCTGGGGATAAGGGGGGCTGGGGATTGAGATACGAAAATGTGTGAATAATGAGATTCAGGAGAGCCTCCTGGCTGGTGGATGCCCTGAAGTGCTGAGCGGTTGCCACACGGAGAAGGCTTGGGAGCTCCTCGCCCCACCATGCCCGATGCACTCCCGTTAGCTGTTCCTGAGCTGTGTCCTTCATAATAAGCTGGGAAGCATTAAGTGTTTCCTGAGCTCTGTGAGTCATTCTAGCTAATTATTGAATCTGAGGAAGGGTTCGTGGGAGCCCCAAATGTGTCATCTGCCTTGTGGGTGGCCCGGGCACCCCATGTGCAGCCGTCACCTGGAGTGGGGACAGCCTCGTGGAACGGAGACCTTGGCCTGTGGGGTCTTTGCTAACTCTGCGGGTGAGTGTGAATGGGGTTGGATTGTAGGATACTGAGTTGGTGTCAGAGTCTGACAATTGGACAATTTCAAGTTACGTAAACCAAAAATAAAATTCTAAGCTCCCCCAACTGACTGAATGGAACCCCTTACACCCACCTTCAGCCAAGGGGGTTTCAAAGAAACTTGAGAAATTAGTTCAGGACACGATGGCGACACAGGACTTTTCTTGGTCATTGTCAGCCAGAGACCCCCAGCCAGTGACACCCTTGCCCAGGCCTTGCTCAGGCCCAGGTTTGCCACAGGAGATGCCCATTCACTTGGCCTGTCAGGTCATGCCAGGCCCACACTCCGGTGTTTGCGGTTGTTGCGACTGTGCACTCAGCCCCCACTGGGAGGGGGTGTGTGAGCGAGTGAGTGCAGGGTCCAGCCAACGGTTCCAAGTGACAGCACAGAAGCAGGCTCCGTGCAGGGCTTTGGCTGGACCAGGCATGTTGCAAGCCACTCCCATGGTGGACTCTGGCGTCCAGACAAGGGGAACATGGTGGCACCCAGGTAGGGGTGCTGTGATCCTGAAGCCCCAGGGGGGTGTTACAGCATGCTAATTAGCTCTTTTAGTCTGCATCCTGATGGACAGTCGTGTGTCAGTAGCTCTGTCAGCCGCTTGCCCCGCATCAGCCCATGGCTCCAGGGCTGGCTCAGTCCTGCCACTGCTTCTGTCACGTGGGGTGGCTGCCCTCCGCTGGTGAAGGGCAAAGGGTCATGGTGTTACAGCCTTCTCTGTATTCACATTTAGTGCATCCCGAGCTCTTGTCCCGCATCCAAGAAGAATGATGATACATTGACAATTGAAGGGTGAGGAGGATGGAGAAGAATTTTATTTTTTTTATTTATTTGAGACGGAGTCTCGCTCTGTCGCCCAGGCTGGAGTGCAGTGGCGCAATCTCGGCTCACTGCAAGATCCGCCTCCCGGGTTCACGTCATTCTCCTGCCTCAGCCTCTCCGAGTAGCTGGGACTACAGGCGTCCGCCACCACGCCCGGCTAATTTTTTGTATTTTTTTTTTAGTAGAGACGGGGTTTCACCGTGGTCTCGATCTCCTGACCTCATGATCCGCCTGCCTCGGCCTCCCAAAGTGCTGGGATTACAAGCGTGAGCCACCGTGCCCGGCGAGAAGAATTTTATTGAGTGACAAAGCAGCTCTCAGTGGAGCAGGGATGTGAGAGTGGTCCCCCACCTGAAGTTGGATGGTTTCTTTCTCCATGTGGCTGGATTTGGGGCTTTCATGGGCTCAGAGTGCACACTGATTGGTTTGTGAGGACGCAAAAATGGCTAAAACAAAGGCATCACTGAAAGGTGGGGACAACAGTGTAAAAAACCAGTTGAGGCTGGGTGCAGTGGCTCACGCCTGTAATCCCAGCACTTTGGGAGGCTGAGGTGGGCGGATCACAAGGTCAGGAGATCGAGACCATCCTGGCTAACACGGTGAAACCCCGTCTCTACTAAAAATACAAAAAAAATTAGCCAGGCGTGGTGGCAGGTGCCTGTAGTCCCAGCTACTCCGGAGGCTGAGGCAGGAGAATGGCGTGAACCCGGGAGGCAGAGCTTGCAGTGAGCCGAGAGAGATTGTGCCACTGCACTCCAGCCTGGGAGACGGCGAGACTCCATCTCAAAAACAAACAAACAAACAAAAAGCCAATTAGGGAAGGATAGGTATATGTAAAATAGGTGAAGGGTGGGGACCAATCAGAGGAAAGCATGCCAAGCAGGAAGACAGGTTCCCAATCCAGTCCATGGATTTACCTGGGACTTGTAGGTCGGCTTTAAACTGTCTTTGGCTTGAAGGTCTGGTTTCACTGGGTAACTGCTCTGTCTGCCTCCTGCCACCATTAACGTGAAGGAAGGGTCGGACATGCCTCAGTATCCCCTCCTCCCTTTCGAGTTCAGGCACAAAACTTACCAGCATTAACGTTAAAACAGAGATCTTAAGACTGACAAAGCAGACTCTTTGTAGCAATAAGACACTAAATTCCAACTTGACTCTAGGACAGCGTCACATGACAGATAGCTGGCCTTGAAGGAAATCAGTGTTTTACCCCAAAATACATTTCTTTGACATATTTTGAAAGGGCCCTGCAAAGCTGTCTCTTGTGGGAGAAATTTACATTCTCTAGGGAATCCCTTGCCCTCCCTTTCCGGGTCTTTTCAGATTCTGAAGAAGTTAACGGTTAACTGAGAGTCTAGAAGCTTTTTTTTTTTTTTTTTTTTTTTTAGAGTCTCGCTGTGTCACCCGGGCTGGAGTGCAGTGGCGTGATCTCGGCTCACTGCAACCTCTGTCTCCCAGGTCCAAGCGATTCTCCTGCCTCAGCCTCCCAAGTACCTGGGACTACAGGCGAGCACCACCACATCCAGCTAATTTTTGGATTTTTAGTAGAGACAGGTTTTCACCATGTTGGCCAGGATAGTCCTGATCTCTGACCTCATGATCCGCCAGCCTCGGCCTCCCAAAGTGCTGGGATTACAGGTGTGAGCCACAGCACCCGGCCAAGTCTAGCAGCTTTTAAAGATTTAGATAGGAAACATTTGCCATCTATTGCCTCTAATGGTGGCCACCTATGAGACTTCATCTACGTAATAAGAACGTTGGTCTCCACAACTCGTTTTAACCCAGATGCTCCTTTCTCTTGATTCCAGATCTTTAGATAAGCAGGCTTTCAACCAATTGCCAATCAGAACATCTTTGAATCCACCTGTGAGCTGGAAGCCCCGCTGTGCTTTGAGTTGTCCTGTCTTTTCGGACCAAACCAATGTAAATCTCACGTGTATTGATTGATGCCTACATCTCCTTAAAACGTATAAAATTAAGCTGTAACCCAACCGCCTTGGGCATGTGTTCTGAGGACCTCTTGAGGCTGTGTCACCGCTCGTGATCCTTAACCTTGGCAAAATAAACTTCTAAACTGACTGAGATCTGTTTCAAACACTTTTTGGTTTACAAAAGGACTAATTCAAATACAGTTTTATCTTCCAACATAAGAAAACCTAGAATGAATGACTCAAAGGTTGTAGAGGGTTAAGCAACCTCTCCAATGTGCAAACCTGACTTATAATTCCTAAATATTTCTGACTGTAGATGGTACTAGGATGGGATCATTTTAGCATGGAAATGAAACCCGTGTCCTTTCCTTTGGGTTAATCTTGAATCCCTGGTGAAGTGAAGGCAGAGACTCTAAGAGGAAGGCAGTCCATCCAACTGCGGCAGTGCTCCCGTGTATTACTGGGACCATCCCGGAGAGTGGCAGACACGATGCGAACTGCGAAGGGGTGCAAGGAGTACAGGGCGCCTGCTTCCATCTACAGGAAGGTCAGGAACGCTGTTACGGGGAGCAGGGTTAGAATGACGGGGATATAGCCTGGGAAGGGGCAGAGGAGCTTTCTGTGCCACGGGAAATGTCCTCAATCTCAACCAGGACATGGTTAGATAAAAGTGCAAATATGGGTGAAAATTCATTAAAGCTGTATAGTTAAGATTTGTGCACTTCACTGTAAAACTTACTTCACATGTCTAAAAGACTGGAGTCTGCGGCCACACACTTGAGGAATAACACTTAGTCCCAACTCCTGTTTAAGTAAGACAGAGAAAGATTCCACAGTGCGGGTCGGATGTCTTGCGTTCCGGCTGTAACATGTAGCAGCCTCCAAGCGGAGGTTCTCGCTTCATCGCTGCGTCACCTTAGATATTTTTCCTTTGTTTAAACACCAAATATTTTAAAAGTTGTTTAGAAATGTGTTATGTGAAACACAAGGTGGTTTAATTAGGACGTCATTTCCTAATAAAACCTAATTTCAGTTTTATTTTGGAAAGGAGGGAGACGGGTGGTGTCTGAAAGGCTGAGAATGTGAAGTGGCTGAATTGAAGGCAGGGCACGACCCGGATACCAGCGCTGCCCGCCCTGCAAGGAGAGGGCGGAGAGGCCACACGCTTCCCATGCTTCGGGAGTTTCTGTCCATAAATCAATTTTAGGTACTGGGCCTTTCCTCTTCCAGTTGGAAGTCGGAGATTCCGCATCAGGATTCCAGCAGCTGTAAATCGGCAAAAATAGGGCTAAAGAAAAATAGTTGACTACAAGCGCATGTGGCCAGGCGTTTTGTCGGCGTTGCCCTTGTTACCTCAGGCACGAGGGACCCAAAAGGGCCCACCCCGCGGGAGCCCCGAGTAACTGGACGGATGCCAAGTCCCCCAACCCGCTCGGCCCCAGCTCCACCCGCCCGGGCCGCAGCCCGCACCCCATCAGCCCGCCCCCCATCAGCCCGCCCCGAGCCGGGAACATCCCCAGCCCCGGCGTCTGCGTCCTGAACCCGGTAGCGAATTCAAGGAGGAAACCGCCAGTTTGGGCTATCGTTGATTGGCTGAACGAGAGGAAACCCGGCAGCGATTGGTTCGCGCCTTCTTCCGCCTCCGGCAGACTGGACGGATACGATTGGTGAAGGCGCATCGGCCCGCCCCCGCCCCGCTCCGGCCGGCGCGCGGCGTCATTTCCCGGCGTGCAGCGGGCTCGCGCGTCCCCCGCCCGCTAATGTTTTGGCCGCTTCAAGATGGCGGTGCAGGAGTCGGCGGCTCAGTTGTCCATGACCCTGAAGGTCCAGGAGTACCCGACCCTCAAGGTGGGCGCCTGCGCTGCGCAGGCCGAGGACAGCGAAGGCGTTCCAGCCAGTGCCCTCGGGCCGCGAGGGGCCGCCCCAGGAGGGCCAGCGGCGAGGGCGGCGGGAGCTGGGCGCGGCCTCGCGGGGCCGTGCGGGCTTCTCAGGGGCGCCCGGTCCGCGCCGGGCTGGTGTGGCGGAGGCGGCGGCTTTGGCTCTGCCAGGCGCCCGACTGTGGCCCCTCTGCTTGAAGACTGCGTGAGCCGAGCCAGCGACGACTCTGGCAGCGCGAAGGGTGGCGAATTTGGGGCAGGGGTGGAAGCCGGAGTTTGCGGGGCGTGGGGTCTCTGGAGCCCAGGCAGACGGAGTGCGCGCCGTTCCCGGCCGGTGTCCGGCCGCCCCCCCGGGAGCCCAGGGCTGGGAGGTGCCGGGTGCGCCGGTCGCTAGTTAGGAACTGTAGGGAGAAACCTCACGGCCTGATGGCACCCAGCGACCTTTTTGATGGGCGTCACCAAACCTGAAATACAGCTCTTGCCGTCTGGCCGCTGGTTGCGTGACCTTGGGTGGGCACCTAGCCACGTCGCACTTCTTAGAATGAAATTTGTGCTGCTAGTAGAAGGAGCCGATACTTGTTCTTTACCTAGTTAGTAGAGGATTTGATATGAAGCACCTGGGAAGGAATTCCTTTAAAAGATCAAGGTCATAGCTTTCCTAGAGCTGCGGCTGAGCTTTGTGGTTCTGTGTTGCCTTCCTGGAGAGCTGCGTAGCTTCTCTCTCCTCCCAGAGCGCCCTGGTGTTCCCGTCCGTCTCAGGACGGACGGTGTCGCGACAGGTGTGGAGGATGCAGTATGGCCAGGTTGCTGTGCGTTCCCCCAGCCCCAGGGCAGTTCAGCAAAGGGCTGAAGAGCACAGGCTGTGAGCCATCCTGCTGGGGTGTGAATCAGGCTCCTCTGTATTCATCCTTACTGGGAGACATCAGGGCCCACTTGGTGACTGTTTATTCTTGTCAGATTTAAGCAGTGGTAGCGCCTGTGTCACCTCAGGGTGAAATGAGTGACCACGTATTGTTTCAAGTAGTGCCTGGCATTCATTAAAAGGTCCCTGCTACAGTTAGCGCTGCTGAAGTCAGGCTGTACCCTGGTGTAGATGGTCTTCATAGGAAAGCAGAAACAAGCTTCTCTTCCTCTTCATTAACTAGCGGTTTATTTCGTATTTTTAAAAAGAAACGGGGTTTGACTGTTGCCTAGGGTGGTTTTGGATTCCAGGACTCAAGCGATCCTCCTGCCTTTTGACCTCCCAAAGCGCTGGGCTGACAGGTGTGAGCCACGCGCCCGGCCCACTAATGGTTTCGCAGTGGGGTTTCATGGTGCTTGTGTGTCCAGCACTTCATTTGATCAAGGAAGGGAGGGCAGTGTTGCTGACGTTACCAAAGGTCTAGCCTCTTGCTAGATCCCTCCAAGATGTAGGTGGTTGGTTTTTAATACTCAGTGACATTGGTGGATCTCTGTTGGTTTAGAGATGGAGACCCTGCAGCTGAGAGAGGTCTATACAAGGACATTGTGGTGACATTAGTAGGGAGCCG
The DNA here is from genome assembly GCF_028878055.3 of Symphalangus syndactylus. Lineage (NCBI taxonomy): Eukaryota > Metazoa > Chordata > Mammalia > Primates > Hylobatidae > Symphalangus > Symphalangus syndactylus. The sequence continues at coordinate 10,586,979 of NC_072438.2, forward strand.
TAACCACTGACCACTTTGTCTCACGCAGTGCAGCTCCAGGCCTGTCATTTCAGCTAACACACAAGAAGGCTTGAAGATCAGAACCGTGGTGGTTTGTCACTTCTGGTACTGGCTGGTCAATGTGGGAAACACCAGATAGGAAAGGTTTCCAGAAATCCTTTCATTGTGTATTGAAGGAACTAGGAAGGGAGATGGAAGGTCTCCAGAAAGGATTCTTCTTCAGGTCTTCTCCTGTTTTGTAATCGTGAATGTAATTTGCATTCCAGAGTGATTGCATAGCTTCTGATTAAAATAGTCATGCAGATAGTCATACAGGTAAAGAAATATTATAGTGTCGTAATTCTTCTGTTGACACTTGTGTCACTACTGAGTTAAAACTTTTTTTCGTAGAAGTTTTCAGGAGTGATTCCTAGTGGATAATGGAGGTGTTTTCCTGGGAAACCAGGGATCCTTGATTTAGAAGCATTTATTGGTATAGAATTAAACAGAACATGCTGAGCTCACAGCTCAAGAGCTGCACTCTTCAGTTTCCAGGAGGGGCCAGTGCGGATGTCAGAGAAGGGACCGAGGGCTGCAGGACTGGGGTTGTGGAAGGTGGGGGGTGGATGTTGTGCTTCTCTAGTCTGAGAGCACGTCCTCCTGCAGGGTGGTAGCAGCTGGCATGCTCTGGACTGGATCTTCACCTGGTAAGAGTTAAACTGCTTTCCTGCCAATTGAGTCCTCCACAGACTCACAGGGGATTCCTTCCTCTTCAGAGGGCTTGGGAGCCCTAGGTGGGTTTCAGCAGTAACACCTGGGATGTCTGCTTCCTCACAGCGTCAGGGCGGCTAGTGGGGCTCCTGGGTGCCTGGCAGGTACTTATTTTTCTATTTTCCTGGTGAAGTGGGAAGAGAATGGAACAGACGTGAATTGCTGCAGCCAACACACACTGACCTTGGGCACCTCTGTCGTCAGGAGCTTCTATTTCCACCAAAGGGGTGGAGCAGCCTGTGAACATTTGGGCTGGATGAGCCTTTGTCGGGGGTGGGGGCTGTGCAGTATAGGATATTTAGCAGCATCCCTGGTGTCTGCCTGCCAGATGCCAAGAGCATGCCCCCAAAATGTCTCCAGACATTGCTAGATGTGCCCTGAGGGGCATGCACACACCCGTGAGAATTGCTGGGCTGGATCCTTCTTTAAGGGACTTGTTTCTTCCTCTTACCAAACGGAGGTGTGGCTCATGAGGACTCAGCCTTGTGTCCTGGCTGTGGCTGTGTCTTTTTGCTGTCAAATGCTGTGAACGCCGTCTGGTGTAGGGTGGTGGGTCATGCCTTGTGGGGGAGGGGAAAGATGAATAATTCACCATCTTTTTTTTTTTTTTTCTTTTTTCTTTTTTGAGACGGAGTCTCGCTCTATTGCCCAGGCTGGAGCACAGTGACACAATCTCAGCTCACTGCAACCTCTGCCTCCCAGATTCAAGCAATTCTCCTACCTCAGCCTCCCGAGTAGCTGAGATTACAGGCACCTGCCACCATGCCCAGCAAATTTTTTGTATTCTTTAGTAGAGATGCAGTTTCTCCATGTTGTCCAGCTGGTCTTGAACTCCTGACCTCAGGAATTCACCATCTTTCAATTCAACATGCATAGTTTACCATCTTGAATTGGAAGCCCTTGTTTTCATTATTTTGTAAAAGGTTTTTTTTTTTTTCCTGATTATAAAAGTAATTTGATGAGTTTGGTGCGGTGGTGTGCGCCTATAGTCCCAGCTAATTGGGAGGCTGAGACGAGAGGATCACTTGAGCCAGGAGATCCAGGCTGTGGCGAACCGAGATTGAGCCACTGCCCTCCAGCCTGGGCGACAGAGTGAGACCCTGTCTCAAATAATAAATAAATGAAAGTAATTTGTTTTTTCTTCAAGTTACCCTGCTGCACAGAGAGAACTTCATTAACATTTTGGTGTATTTACTCCTACTATTTTCCTTCAGATAGCCGAAGAAAAATAATAGTTTAGAGAATTTCACATGGGTGTCTGCACGGCCCAGGGCGGGAAGTGGCGTTCATCACCTGGAGACCCTGGTCTGGACCTGGCTCCTCTCTGTGAGCCCCATCTGGGCCCACCCCTCCTCTCCTGGAGCCCCAGCAGGGGTTCCCAGCTCCAGTGAGTCCTCTCACACCCCAGGTGGTGATGCTGTCCTCTCCCCACAGGACAGGCTGAGAAACACCGGGCCTGTGGTTGCATTGTCAGGTGTCTGAATTCTCTGCAGGAAGATTCGCCTGTTCTGCCTTTGGTTCGATGACAGTCTGGTTGTCCAGGCACGGCCCTGATGCCTCACAGCCTGGGTTTGTGCCTGTGGTGGGAGTTTGGGTGCCACCTGTGTGCTGAAGGTGTAACTGCTCCTGCGCCTTTTGCAGTTTTCTTAACTCCATCTTGGCTGGATTTGGGAGGGTCATGTGTTCTCGAGTGTAAGAAACACAGGCAACCACGAAGCGTTTTACTTAATGACACACACATTGGGTTGGACCCTAGTGACGCTGTGTCTGAGGAGTCTTAGGCCGGGTCTCCACCTCTTCTATGGCCGGCTTTTTCGATGTACTTTATCTGCAGTCACGTCACACAGCCCTCCAGAATCCTCCCAGTCTCTAGAGCATAGTGGAAATTGCTTCTGCCCAGAAGAGCCATGGCCTGCCCTTTGTGGCTCCCTGCCCTCTGTGGCTCCCAGCTCCACTCCCCTCGCCTCTCCCACCGTTCGCTGGTGGTTTGGCCCTGGGCCGGCTTCCACGGCCTCTGCGCTGGCACAGGTCTTCCCTCACCGGCCTGGGCCTTTCCAGCTGGATGGGCAAGGCTGAGGTGAGGATGTAGACTTGAATTCACTGCTAGCTGGGGGGTTGGTTTTGTTTTTGTTTTTTTAAGTATTTGTTTTTTTTTTTTGTTTTTTTTTTTTGTTTTTTTTTTTTTTGAGACGGAGTCTTGCTCTGTCACCCAGGCTGGAGTGCAGTGGCGCAATCTCGGCTCACTGCAAGCTCCGCCTCCCGGGTTCACGCCATTCTCCTGCCTCAGCCTCTCCGAGTAGCTGGGACTACAGGCGCCCACCACCACGCCCGGCTAATTTTTTTGTATTTTTAGTAGAGACGGGGTTTCACCGTGGTCTCGATCTCCTGACCTCGTGATCCACCCGCCTCAGCCTCCCAAAGTGCTGGGATTACAGGCGTGAGCCACCGCGCCCGGCTTAAGTATTATTTTTTAACACATTTCAAGTCAAGAAAGGGCTTTTTAATGCCTGATTCACCGTAATGGCGGCCCTGGGACCTGAGCAAGGCACCGCCGCCGGGCTGCAGAGCAGGGCTGCAGGTGCACTTAGCTTCTCCCATGCCCTCCTCCGCAGCAGCGGTCTGAGAGCCTGCATCGGCCAGGTACGGTCAGGCCCTGTATGGTCAGGCCCTGGGCTAGCATGATGGGGAGACAAGTGAGACCTCGGTCTACACTCTGGCGGGAGGGAGGCGTCAGCACAAGCACACACAGACATCTCATATCCTTTAAAGACACTGATGAGGTTGAGGTGGATGTTGGACAGTGGCAGTGGGTGGGGGCGGGGGTGGGGGTGAGCGTGAGCCTCCTCCAGTGAATGTGATATTGTGAGCTGGTTGGCGGAGCTAAGTTTTGGGGTGAAGCTCTGCGGACCATGTTGAAGTCCTGGCCGACTCTCACCCCAGTAGGCACACAGCACCGTTGGGATGATGTGGCTGGGGGTGTCCCAGAGCTGTGCAGGGAGGGTCTCACAGTGAGACTGAGTGCTGGGCAGTGACTTGGTCTCTGGGTACAGGGGTCAGCAGAATGGGAAGCAAGCCCAAGGAGACACATTGGCCCAGAATGAAGACAAGGCCGGCCGGTGCCTGTAGCATGTGACTGCCCTGTCTGCAGAGAGGCCGTGTGGCAAGCCCCACCCTCTGGGGGCTTCAGGCGGAGTGGGGATGTCTGGGTGCTGACCTAGGCATAGCAAAGCACACTTCTTGTCGGGGTAACTGCTGATGATTTTTAGGTCTGTTATTTCAGAATCGTTGTAGCTAGGGGCCATTATTTTGAAAACCTGAACAAAAGAATTATTCACTGTATTAATACCACATTTAGTGACTGTTGAGCTGAATGTGGCTGAGCAGAAGAAAGCACCTGCTGTGCAGATGGCTGGCTGTGGACCCGGACCAGGACCCTGAGTGCTGCCCCACTCAAGGGAGGAGCCCAGAGCAGTCTCCTTCCTCTCCTCCCAGGCGAGCCTTTCATACCTGTCCTTCTCTCAGACTTTCTCTCCTACTTCATGCTCACCCATGCCTGTCTCGCAGACCCTGCCTGACCTGTACCTGCTCCCACACCTGTGGTGGATGAGCGCCATCACCTGTGCCTGTGCCGCCCTCACCCGTGCCTGTACCCCCCTCACCCATGCCTGTACCCCCCTCACCCGCTCCTGTGCCCCCCTCACCTGCTCCTGTGCCCCCCTCACCTGCTCCTGTGGCCCCCTCACCCGCTCCCGTGCCCCCCGCTCCCGTGCCCCCCTCACCCGCTCCCGTGCCCCCCTCACCCGCGCCCGTACCCCCCCCACCGGCGCCCGTGCCCCCCCTACCCGCACCCGTACCCCCCCACCCGCGCCTGTGCCTCCTCACCCGCTCCTGTACCCCCTCACCCACTCCATGCCCCCCTCACCCGCTCCCATACCCCCTCACTCGCTCCCGTGCCCCCCTCACCCACGCCTGTACCCCCCTCACCGGTGCCTGTGCCCCCTCACCCGCGCCTGTGCCCCCCTCACCTGCGCCTGTGCCTCCTCACCCGCTCCCGTACTGTCCTCACCCGCGCCTGTGCAGCCCTCACCCGCACCTTTGCCCCCCAACCTGCGCCGTTCCTCACCTGCGCCCCTCTCACCCATGGCTGTGTCGTTCTTCACCCATGGCTGTGTCGTTCTTCACCCGTGCCTGTGCCCCCCTCACCCATGCCTGTGCCCCCCTCACCTGCGCTGTGCCCCCCTCACCTGCGCTGTGCCCCCCTCACCTGCGCTGTGCCCCCCTCACCTGCGCTGTGCCCCCCTCACCCGTGCCTGTGCCCCCTCACCCGTGCCTGTGCCCCCCTCACCTGCGCTGTGCCCCCCTCACCCGTGCCTGTGCCCCCCTCACCCATGCCTGTGCCCTTGCCTCGTGGCTGCTCCTGCACTTGGTTCTCCCTCTCCTGTTGGTTTTCGCGTTGGCCGTGCAGCTTCGTGGTGTGCACATGGCTCTGAGTCTTCCTCTCGTGAACTAAATCCCTTCCTTGCCCCACGTCCTCCTCCAGCTACTACTCCCTTTCTCTGCCCCTTCGTGTCTCTCTTCCTGTTTTACCTAAATCAGGTTTTTGCCCCCCAACACTCCACTCAAACGTTCCTCTTGAGGACAGGATGATGCTTCCGAAAGCGGTCAGTCCACAGCGAACCCCACTGCCTCGAGACGCTCCCGTCACTCGGCTCCTGTGACACCGTCCTCTGGGCTGTCTCCACCCCTCGCCGCAGGTCCTCACTTGCCTACTCTGTCTTCTCTAGTCTTGGAGGCTTTTTGTTTTATGTCACCAGCCAGCCCTCCAGAGGTTGTGTGGCTTCACAGACGGTCTCCAAGCTCCTGTCCCCACACTGCTGCCCTCCCCAGGCCTCTCCCTGAGGCCATCCTGTGTAGTCGCCTCCTGGAGCCCTCTTCGCATGTCTGGGAGGCAGTTCAAAGATACGATACCAGGTGTGAAACCAAATGCCGCATCTTGGCCTTGGAGCCCCAGACGAGCGCCAGACCTGCCTTACTAAGCCACCCTTCCCAAGTCAGTTGACAGCGAGGTCCCCCGGCACTTGTTCAGTGACAGCCGAGAACTTGGAGTTTTCTCCATTTCTGTTTCTCACGTTTATCCTTGAGTCCACGATAAAGGAGCGAAGAGGAGGGTAAGGGGGAATCAGTGCCGCCCTGCGTGGCCAGCTCCCTGCATGGGGCCTTAGCGGAGATCCTCCCAAGTGTTTACACTTCAGCTCATTACCCCAGAGCATGGGGCTGGCCATTTCTAGCTTTGAAGGAGCCTGAAAAAATACATACGTGTGTGTGTGTGTGTGTGTATGCCTATATATATAGAGAGAGAGAGAGCACGTGCCTGAGTGTGGGCTCATTGCTGCCCTAAATAAAATTGGGATGTGGTTCCTTTTGCCCTTTGTCCCTCGCCTGCCTGGTTTCCTTTGCAGCACTCGTCGCAGTCTGACGCGGTCGCCTGCATCTCTCTGTGCTTTGGTTGGGCGTCTCCTTTAGAGCCTCTGCTCTGCGAGGGCAGGGGCTGGCCTTTGTCCTCGTCGTTCACGTCACACCCATGAGTGTCTGGCACAGGAGTCACAGTCAATGGCTATTGGCTGAACCAATTTTTCCCCCGTCTGTCTGGGAAATTCCTAAACTTCGCATCTCACTTTTGTCCACTTGCCGCATTCCGGAGTACGTCTTGGTCTCATGGCCTGTGCCCTCATCTGGGTGTGGTCAGCCTCTTGCGTTTCCTTTCTGCCTCCCCTCCGCCCCTCGCGATGTAGCTCCAGCCCCTGCCCTTCTCTCCTTCCAGTTGTTCTAGAACATTCCAGCATGGAAACCCTGCTGTGCAAGGCCCCTGCACTGGCCACAGAAGCTGCACCTAACTGCTGAGGAACCCGGTTGCTGCCTGGAGTGGGTGCCGAGTACTGTCTGGCAGCATGGCCATGCTTCTTGAGGCATTTTAGCACCCTGTACCCCAGGTACTGTTGCATATGCCTCCCGTTCTCCATGAGCCCGCATGCTTGCCCCCATCCTTGTGCTCTGCTCGTGGCTTGGCACTGTCTGTCTCCTGCCTGCTTGCGCTCACTGTCTCTTTCCTGTTACTGGAGATAGGTCCTTTGTGCCCCGCCCAAGGCCAGCCTTTGTTCATGCACCAGACCCCCTGCCCCATCCCTGTGACCTGAAGAGGCACGCACCATCTTCTGGTTATCCACGAAGAGGCACGTGCGCCGTCTTCTGGTTATCAGTGAAGAGGCACACCCACTGTCTTCTGGTTAACTGTGGGCGGGACCCACAGGTCCCCTCTGTCTGAGCCAGCCCTGCCTTGGGGTCACTGGAATTGCTTCTCATCTGGTTTTGCCGCCATCACAGTGCTATAGCCGGGGCACCAGGTAACCCCAAGACACTGCTGAGACCCATGATGGATTCTTGCTGCCCATCTCGACCTCTCATGGGGCTGGAACACAGCTCACCCCCTCGGGCTCCTAGAGCACCATCATTGCGTTTCCCCCGGGTCAGTCCTTGGCCCTGGGTGTTGCTGTGAGCACCACTGCCTTGGTGCTCTCACAGGCTCTAGTGGACTCATAGGACTCTCTGTGTATACTGATGACTCCCAGGCAGGTATCTTCCAACCCCAGAGCCTTGTGTCCAGTAGCCTGTAAAACATACCCACTTGGCAAGGCACTTTGGCATTAAAATTATTATTATTTTTAAAGATGGGATCTCACTCTGGCACCCAGGCTGGAGTGCAGTGGCACGATCACAGCTCACTGCAGCCTTGAACTCCTGGGCTCAGGCGATCCTCCTGCCTCAGCCTCCTGGGTAACTGGGACCACGGGCGCCTGCCTCCATGCCCGGCTAGTTTTTTTATTTGTAGAGATAGGTTCTTGCTCTGTTGTCTAGGCTGGTCTCCATCTCTTGGGCTCAAGCAGTCCTCCCTCCTGGGCCTCCAAAAGTGTTGGAATAACAAGTGTGAGCCACCATGCCCACCTCCTTGGCATATTTAGATCTGAGCTTTTCATCTTAACATCTGCTGCCCAAACCGATTCTACCAGTCTCCCTTCTCTTCGGGAAGGGCAGCCCCTCCATCTCCCTTGGTCAGGCCAGAACCTTCAGGTTGGCCTTGATGCCTCTGTTGTCACAGCTCATGCCCAGCCCGTCTGCCCCTCCACCCTGGCGTCAGGACATGCCCAGGTCCAGCTTCTGTTGCTCTTCCCTCCTCTGCCCCTGCTGCTCAAGTCGCATCTCTCTCCGGAATATTGAATAGCCTTCTGGCTGTGCCTGCTCTGCCCATGCTCACCCCGGCTGCCCCAGCGCCAGATCCTGTCATCTTTTTATTCTAGGAGTTTCCTGTCTTGGGGATGAAGGCCAGGGTCGTTACAGTGGCTCCCAGGCCCTTTGCCCTGTAGGGCGCTGGGCCAATGGCTTTTCTGCCACCATTCAGCCAGGCCACCATGCCGAGTCCAGGGTTTTACTGACACCCTCCTCTGTCTGGAGCGCTCCTTCCACATGTCCATGGTCCCATGTCCTCACCTCCTTCAATCTTTGCTGAGCTGTCACCTTGTGAAGCTTTTCTGACTCCACGGTTGAAACTGCAGCCCCAGCATCTCCCACTTCTGCTCTTTTCCCTCGTGAGTCGTGACCGCTGTCTCACATAACGGTATTTTGCTTGGTTCTGACCACTGGGATTAGAAGCTCTTTTGAAGGATAGAGAAGAAATAAATTCTCCAGTTAACAAATGAACAAAATAATATTAAATATTATTTTGGTAACTCTGTCTAAAGCAGTAAGAATTGAAATAGAAGTAAATGTAACCATTGAGAAAGTCAGCACAATAACGGGGCATACAGTAAGTGCATGAAACCCAGTCGCCATTCTCTATCCCACCGCCAGCCAGTGAGAACACATCCCATTCACCATAACCCAAAGCAGCAGAGACAGACGATCCAACAGCGTCCTCAGCAGGCAGCTGACTGCCACGGAGCTGTTTCAGGAAAGGCCCGAAGGAAGATTGGCACTAGCAAAGGATGCCGTGTTTCTGCATGCAAACCGTAATGATATCGTATTGTTCTTTTTGTGTTTGATAAAATATTCTTTGTTTATAATGAAAGAGACACCAAGAAGGGCTGGGCCCTGCCAGACACCACAGCCAGGTATGTAACTGCCAAAGTCGTGACCTTGTGGCAGAACAGCTGGCTCCCTTTTTGGAAAGGTGAGAGAGGAAGCTCTGCTAACGTTGTGAATATGAACTGACATTCCTGCCCGCTTGTGGTCTCTGTTGTTTGGTCAGGGAGTGACCCGGGGATGAGGGCACTGGACCGCGTGGGGCACGGCCCCGCTTCTTCTGTGCTGCCGGCTTCCGAGGCAGGGGCTGCGTGGCGTGCATGTGTGCCGCTGCCGCAGGTCGCATACCCTTTCCAAGACGGACCAGTGGCTTAAGAAGGTTCCTGCAAGGAAGTGGCTGGCTAAGGCTGGGCCTAACTGGGCATGCACACAACAGGGAGCGCAGAGCTCAGGGCCCACAGCGCTCTTCCCACCGCGAGCTTTGTAGGGCGCAACATCAGTCTGGTCACATCCCCTCAGAAGTTGACTGGAAGTGTCATTTTTTCAAGAAGGCTCTTAGGGGATTCGAAGCATTTTTGGCCTTGGTGAGCCTCCCTCAGGGTATGTGCTGTGCTTGGGGAGATTAGCTCAGGATGGCAGGAAGCTACTGTGATTACATGCCCCGCACCAGAACATGAGACTGGCTGCTCCAGGACGGAGAGGGATGTAAGCTGCCACCCAGGGCTTAATCCAGCACTCCTGGCCCTGTGATGAGCTTCGTGATCAATATTTAGAAACCTCTTCTGGTTAATTGCAAAAGTCAGAGAGCCTCATGCCATTGGAGAAATTCTTCCTTCCTGTGTTGGTGAAAACATGATGATGACACACTAAAATGCATTTCTTTTTGTCAGCAAATTCTGTCAGAGAAGCACGGCAAACGCTGGAGAAGGTTTGAGGAAGCGCATCCTGAAGCTGATGGCACCATGTGGGGGCAGCGGGCGGGCAGGTGCAGACGTTTCACGCATGTCTCCACTCACGCTGCTTGCCACATTCTGTTTCAGTGATGAAATCAGGGAGGATTACTTCTGTGAGTCACTGAAGGGGAAGATGTACTGGAGGAAATGTAATTTAACATTCGCTAAGTAGAGAAATCCTGTGATCATAAAAAGCTGTAATGCAAGAAATTACTTAGGAAAAATTGGGGAGATGTGATAAATAAAAGTTTAATTCTTTGGTATAACCAGATAAGATAGAACCAGAATTTAAAAGCAAATACCAAGCCAGACACAATGGCTCATGCCTATAATCCCAGCACTTTGGGAGGCTGAGGCAGGAGGATCACTTGAGCCAGGAGCTCAAGGCTGCAGTGAGCTATGATTGTGTTACTGCGCTCCAGCCTGAACAGCAGAGTGAGACCCGTATGAATGAACGAATAAGTAAGTGAATAAGTAAATAGAAATAAATAAGCAGTGGACAAGGGACACAGACAAAATGTGTAGAAGGAAAAATTAGGTTGAGTCATACACAGTTGTTATTTTTGTAAGTTAAAAGTGATGACTGAATAGACCTATAACAGGTGAAGTTACTACAAAAAACCTCACAAAGAAAAGCCCGAGACCAGATGGTTTCACCGATGAATTCTGTTAAACATTTAAAGAAGAATTTATACCAACTCTTCCTAAAAACAGTTAAGGAGGAAGTACATCCCACCTCCTTCTATGAGGCCAGTATAACTTTGATACAACCTTGAACCAGACAAAGACATCACAAGAAAACCATAGACCATTTTTCCAGATGAAAGAAAATAGATGCCAAAATATTCAACAAAATCTTAGCAAACTAAATCTGGTAACATATAGAAAGGATTATGTGTCAGGACTAAGTAGGGTTTTTCCCAGAAATGCAAGGTTGGTTCAACGTGTGAAAATCAATGTCATGTATCATATTGATAGAATGAAGGACAACAACCACATAATCATCTCAATAGATGCCACAAAAGTACTTTACACTGTGAGAAATCCGTGTTTGCTGTTTAAGTTGCCCAGTCTGTGATATTTTTGTTACAGCAGCCTGTGCTGACTAAGACAGCCGCCCAGGACAGGGAGAAAATCTTTGCCAGTCATGTATCTGTTAAGGGTTTAGTATTCAGAATAGGTTAGGAACTCTTCTAGTTCATTAATACAAAGGCAAAAGAAAACTTTTTTTTTTTTTTTTTGAGTTGGAGTCTCACTCTGTCGCCCAGGCTGGAGTGCAGTGCAGTGGCGCCATCTCAGCTCACTGCAAGCTCTGCTTCCCGGGTTCACACCATTCTCCTGCCTCAGTCTCCCAAGTAGTTGGGACTACAGGCGCCCGCCACCATGCCCAGCTAATTTTTTTGTATTTTTAGTAGAGACGGGGTTTCACTGTGTTAGCCAGGATGGTCTCGATCTCCTGACCTTGTGATCCGCCTGCCTCGGCCTCCCAAAGTGCTGGGATTACAGGCGTGAGCCACCACGCCTGGCCAAGAAAACATTTTTTAAATGAGCACACAATTTTAGCAAACTTCTGCAAAGATATACAAATGGCCACTAAGCACATCATGAATCCTTAGGGAAATACAAACTAAAACCACAGTGAGGTGCTGCTTCCTACCCCACCAGAAGGGCTGTAGCAAAAACAGTGGTGAGTTGTTGGGTGTGAATGTGGGGAATTGAAATCCCCATACGCAGCCACCTCGGAAAACAAGCTGGCCGTTCTTCAGGTGACACGTGGAGTTACCATAGGACGTGGCAGTTCCCCTCCTCAGCTTATCCCCAAGAGCAGTAGAAACTCTTAAGAATGTCATCCTCGGGCCGGGCGCGGTGGCTCACGCCTGTAATCCCAGCACTTTGGGAGGCCGGGACGGGTGGATCATGAGGTCAGGAGATTGAGACCATCCTGGCCAACATGGTGAAACCCTGTCTCTACTAAAAATACAAAAAAAAAAAAAAAATTAGCCGGTCGTGGTGGCGTGCACCTGTAGTCCCAGCTACTTGGGAGGCTGAGGCAGGAGGATCACTTAAACCAGAGAGGCAGAGGTTACAGTGAGCTGAGATTGCACTACTGCACTCCAGCCTGGGCAACAGTGAGACTCCATCTTAAAAAAAATAAAAAAGAATGTCATGTCCTTCTCGATAGTAGCCAGAGGTCCATCACTTGTGAATTCCTAAACAAATAGGTATATGAATACCATGGAAGACCATTCAGCCATGAAGAGGAATGGAGCGTCGCTGTATGTCACATCACAGGGGAACCTGGTAAACATGCTGAGTGAGAAAAGCCAGATACAAAAGTCCACATCACATGTGATTCCATTTATATGGAATCGGTTGATGGTGGATTGCCTGGGTCTGAGGGGACTACAGTGGGTTCCTTTTTTGGAGTGATGAAAATCTTCTAGAAGTAAAGAGTGATTTGTACAACCTTGTGCTTATTCTAAAAGCTACTAAATTGTGCACATTAAAAGGGTGAATTTTATGGCCTGTGAATTATATCAGTAAAAATTGGTAAAATTAAAAATGACATTGGGTTTTTTTGTATGATTCAGCTTAATAGACAACTGAAGAGCATGCTTGCACAGTGCCAGCAGGGCAGGGGGGTCCAGCAGGGCCAGGGGGGTCCGGCAGGGCGGGGTGGGGGTCTGGCAGGGCCGAGGGCGTCCATGGTGTGTAGCTCTGCACACAGGAGTCGGGAGTTTTTAGTCCAGGTCCATAGAAGTGGAATACCTGGGTCGAAGGATGAGGCCTGGGTTCTGTGGCTCCTGTGAGACCCCATGCACCCTCCTCCCTGTCAGTAGTGTGGCTCCTGTTTCCTTAACTTCACCAGTGTGTTTTCTGTGAGCCCCGTGTGGCTGTCGAGCACTTGAGATGTTGCTGGTGCAAATTGTCGTGTGCTCTCCATGTAAAATATGCCCTGGCTTTCAAAGATTTAGTACAAAGAGGGTAAAGAATGTAAAATATCTAATGATTATTTATTGTTTGTTTATTTTGTATTTTTTCTGTAGAGACGGGGGTGTCTCTATGTTGCCCAGGCTGGTCTCCAACTCCTGGCCTCAAGCAGTCCTCCCACCTTGGCCTCCCAAAGCACGGGGATTCCAGATATGAGTCACCATGCTTGGCCCTGAAAATTATTTATTTATTTGAGATGGAGTCTCGCACTCTCACCCAGGCTGGGGTGCAGTGGCGTGGTCTCTGCTCACTGCAAGCTCCGCCTCCTGGGTTCACGCCATTCTCCTGCCTCAGCCTCCCGAGTAGTTGGGACTACAGGCGCCTGCCACCACGACCAGCTAATTTTTTTGTATTTTTAGTAGAGACGGGGGTCATCATGTTGGCCAGGATGGTCTCCATCTCCTGACCTGGTGATCCGCCCGCCTTGGCCTCCCAAAGTGCTGGGATTACAGGCATAAGCCACCACGCCTGGCCCCTGGTAATGATTTATATTGAGTGTTTTAATGAACATATTCGGGATGAATTGGGTTAAATAAAATGTATTAAAACACATTTCTTGTGTTTCTTTGTACTATGGCTACTAGAAGATTTGAAACTACAAATGTGTCTCACGCTATACTCTGTTGAATGGTACTGCTTTGTGGCTTTATCCTTTTTTTTTCTGCTTCGGTTTCTCAGAGATGTTTTAAAAACAAAAAACTTGTACTGATGTTTCTGTCTTTCCATAGCCATCCAGATTTATGATGATTACTAATATTGTGGACTTCTCTTCATCTTATTTTGCTTTCTATTTCTTATGCTTTTGTCTTTTCGTTTTTTTCGTTTTTTTTTTTGGTGGATCGATAAGGTTTTCTTTGTTCCAGTTAATTTCCTCTTGCGGTTTGTCCAGTTCACAGCCATGGTCCAATTTTGGCAAATCAAAAAGGTCTCCACACATTGCCAGATGTCCCCTGGGGAGCAAGTTGTCCTTGTGGAAAGCTGCTGCACTAGGTGAGCCCAGCCCTGGTTAGGGTGCCTTGTGAGTGGAGCCTGCGTGTGCTGCTGTGCCCGGCTGCTTCCAGGCGGCGTGACCCTCCCTCTGATTGCTGGAGGACTCTTCTGTGTGGGCACACCACGGTTTGCTTACCCATCCTGGTCAATGGACACTTGGAACTGTGGTGAACAAGCATTCCTGCACCTGTATGTGGATATTCTATGTCCATTTTTCTTGGGAGTGGAATGGCTGAGTCATCTGGTAGGTGTCTTTACCTTTTAAAGAACTAAGCGCTTTTTCCAGAAGGATCATCAGAACTGCTGCCAGCAAGAGTCCAGGTATCCCAGCTCCACCAGCGTGTGGTGGCGGCCTCTTGACTGGGAACTGTTCTTCTGGGTGCCAGGGTTCTCCAGAGAAACAGAGCCAGTGGCACCTGCATGTGTGCACGCGCGCGTGTGTGTGGGAGTGTGCGTGTGCGTGCGTGTATGTGTGCATGCGTGCATGTAAGGAGATGTGTCACAAAGAATTGGCTGGTGCAGTTATCAAGGCTAAGTCCCAAGCTGGAGACCCAGGAAGGCTGAAATGTAGTTCCAGTCTGAGTCTCAAGGCCTGAGAACCAGGAGGGCTGACAGTAACAGTTTTAACCCGGAAGCTGTCGGGCCGGCGGGAGATCCTAGAAGAGCCAGGATTTTAGACCAAGTGCAAAGGCCAGGAAAGACCATGCCCCGCCCACACGAGGAGTTCCTTCTTACCCAGCCTTGCCTTTCCCTTCAGGTCCTCAGCAGATTGGGCAGGGCCCCTCCCCAGCGGGGAAGGCTGTGGGCTTTCCTCAGTCTACCCATTCAGATATTAGTCCCATCCCAGAATGCTCTCACAGATACACCTAGAATAATACTTGGCCAAATGTTTGTTGGGGAACCTGGGGGCGTCAAATGGACCCGTAAAATTCACCGCGCCTTCCGCTGTGGTCTAATTTGCATTTCCCTGATGACTCATGATGTTGCACGTCTTCCTAGAGATTACCTGCCCTTCATAGAACTTCTCTGTGATGTTCCTGTTCACACCTTTTCCACATTAAATAAATGGGATTGCTAACCAGGGGAGGTGGCGTGTGCCTGTAGTCCTAGCTACTCAGGAGGCTGAGGCAGGACAATCACTTGATCCTGGGAGGCGGAGGTTGCAGTGAGCCGAGATCGCGCTGTTGCACTCCAGCCTGGGTGAGGGAGTGAGACTGTGTCTCAAAAAAAAAAAAAAAAAAAAAGTGGGTTGAGGAGGCTTGCTGGTCCTAATACTGAGGCTGCAGGAGTTGGCTGTATTCCAGATGGAAGCCCTTTGTCAGCTGTGCTGTGAAGGCTCCTCCCAGGCTATGGCTCGTGTTCTTACTTTCTTACGTTGTTTTCTGAAGAGCAGAAGCTTTCATTTTGATAAGGTTCAGAGGATGGATTTTTCTTTTACAGTTGGCGCATTTTGTATCCTTCTAAGAAATCGTTGCCTGTCTCAAGAATGCAAAGATTTTCTCCCATGTTTCCTTCTAAGGAATTTCACAGTTTGAGCTTTTGTGTTTAGGTCCGTGATCCATTCGGAGGCACTTTTCATGGGATGTGAGGTTTGGGTTGAGGGCCATCCCTTCCCTGTCCTGGCTGTTGCAGAGACTGTCCTTCCCCTCAGTTGCCTTGGCCCCTTGGCTGGACGTAAGTGGACCCTGCCTGTGGGTCCTTTTCTGGGTTCCCCCACCTGTATTGACCCCTGCGTCCATTCCTAGACCGGTGCTGTACCGGCTTCAGCGCTCTAGCTTTATAAGCAGTCCTGCAGTCAGCTGCCATTTATCAAAATTCATTAGAATTTTTTGTTAACATTTTTTAATTTAAAAAGTTAGTGTTATATATATATAAAATTTGCCATCAACCATTTTATACAGCAACCACTTTATCCATTTATAGCGTAGACACTGTTCCGTAAGCACACAGTACAGTCATACCATCTATATCACCAGGACCCTCTCATCTCGCAAACCGGAAACTCCATAGCCATTGAACAAAACTGCCTCCTCCCCACCCCAGCCCCTGGCATCCACCATTCTGCTTTCTGTGTCTAAGACTTGGACTGTGTGAGATACCTCATACAAGCAGAGTCATACAGATTTGTCTTTTCATGGTTGACTTATTTCACTTAGCATAATGTCTTCACGGCTCACCCATGTTACAGGGTGTGAGAGGATTGCCTTCTTTTAAAAGGCTGAATACTATTCCACTGTGTATTGTGTTAGTTTTCCCCAGGGGGACGGAACTCATAGTATATATAGGTAGATGAGGGGATTTATTGGGGAACTGGCTCCTGTGATTACAGAGGCTGAGTCCCCCAGCAGACCTGCACCCCAGAGACCCTGGGAAGCTGGTGCATGGCTCAGTCCAAAGCCAAAGGCCTGAGAACCCTGGGGGATGCTGGTGTAAGTCCCAACATCCAAAGGCCAGAGACCCTGGAGTTCTGATGCCAAAGGGCAGGATCCCAGCTCCAGGAGGGACAGGAAATTGCTTATCCTCTGCCTTTCTCGTTCTGTCTGGGCCCCAGCGGACTGGATGGTGCCACCTACCTGGAGGGCATCTTCCCACTCACCCACCAGTCTCCTCTGGAAACACCCGCACAGGCACACCCAGAAGTAATGCTTCACAGGTTCTCTAGGTAGCCCTAATCCCATCAAGTTGATGCCTGAGATGAACCATTACGTGTGCAGATACGGTCATGTGTCACTTACACGGAAAAGCTCTGAGAAACGCATCGTTAGGCAACTTCATGGTGCAAACATTGCGGAATGAACTAACAGGAGCCCAGACGGTGTGGCTGCTGCACGTGGTACAGCCCGTGACTCCTGGGCTGCAAACCTGTACAGCATGTCACTGTGCTGAATACTGCAGGCAGCTGTTCCACGGTGGTGTTTTGCATCGAACACATTGAAACATAGAAGAGGTGCAGTGAAAATGCAGTGTCCTAATCTTAATGGGACCACTATCACCTGTACGGTCTGTTGTTGACCAAAATGTCGTTATGTGGCGTGTGACTGCCACATTTTCCTTCTTCATTCCCCTCGTGATGGACCCTTGGGTTCCTTCTGCCTCGTGGCTGCCATGAACACAGGTGTGCAGATACCTCCTGGGACCCTGCCTTCGGTTCTCGTGGCCTGCTGTGGAGTCAGGAGCCTTGTGCCTAATGTTCTGAGGAATTGCCTCGCTGCTCTCCACGCTGCGCCGGGCACGTTCCCTGGCACTGCATGCGCGTCCCACTGCTCCGCTTCCTGCCGTGGCATAGCTTTCGGTGTTGAGTGATCACTGTCCTAACGGGCACGAGGTGATGCCTCACGTTTGCATTTGTGTCTCCTGAGCAGTGGTTGGTCGTGTTGAGCATCTTGTCACGTGCCACTTGGCCATTGGTTTATCTTCTCTGTAGAAGTGTCTAAGTCCTTCACCCACTTTAAAATTGGACACTTCCTTTGGTTGTGGAGTTGTGGGAGTTTTTGAAAGTGCATTCTGGATACCAGCTCCATATGCAGATCCCTGGGTTGCAGCTATTTTTTCCCATTTTTTACTCTGTTGGTTTTTCCTGCTCTGCAGTTTTTAAGTTTGATGTAGTCCCATTTGTCTCTTTCTGTTGCCTGTGCTATTAGGAATCTATTTTTAATGCTTTGCCCCTTTTCACAGTTCTTCCTGTGATACGGTCTGTTAGGTTGCCCGTCCTCATTTGGGCGAGCTGTATCTTCTGCGGGCTCCTCTCTGCAGTGCTGTTCCTTGTGTCTTACGTTGTCTTTCTCCATGGATTTATTGTGTTTGATCACTAAACAATATTTCTGAGTAGTTTTTCTCCCAGGAAGGTTTGTGTGTGCTCAGCTTTCAGCCCTTGCGTATCTGAAAGTAACTTCAGTTTGTCCTCATTCTTGAGTGATAATTTGGCTCGAGTTAGAGTCTTTAGCATTTCTGAAATTCCACTCACTCGGTCACCAAATGCCCTTTAAGGAGCCTGTGAATGGGCTGTTGCTAACCAGCCAGCCCAGGCCAGTGGAGGGGAGCTTTTA
Organism: Symphalangus syndactylus; assembly: GCF_028878055.3. NCBI lineage: Eukaryota > Metazoa > Chordata > Mammalia > Primates > Hylobatidae > Symphalangus > Symphalangus syndactylus. The sequence continues at coordinate 10,604,782 of NC_072438.2, forward strand.
GGGCCGGGAGTCACGTGCTGGGTCCCCCGGAAGAGGAGGCGCTGCTTTCCGGGGCTGGCCTGGCTCCTCTGGGGGGCATGGATGTGGGGAGGAGCTGCTGTCTGGGTCAGCAGCTGCCCTGTTGGAGTGAGAGGGGGTGCTGCGCTCATCCCCTAAACTCAGATTGGATAGCCCCGGGCCAGCGCTGAAGGAGGAGCAGAGGCAGGGAGGTGGGAGGAGCGTGTGCAGAGGCGTGGGAGGTCTGAGGAGTAAGTGGCTGGATGTGGACCCTGAGAGCCACTGGCAGGGAGGTGGGGTCTTTCCAGTTGTGAAGACACCGTGGCCCCGGTGAGCCCCTCCCCGGCCTCCTTCATGCTTGCGTCCTGCGTAACCGTGGCGCGTTCTGGGCAGGGCCTCTTTCCCTTGCACTGGGAGCACAGGGTTCCTGTCTGCAGCACACCAGCTGCCCGGAGCTCTGCCCTGTGCCTGAGTGGCATAAGCAACGCGGTGAGGCGGACGGCCCGGCAGGGGTTGGAAAGTCCAGGAAAGCCCCGTTCCTGCGTAGAACTTGAATGCAGCTAAGGGACGTCCAGAGAGGCCTCTCCTTTTCTGGTGGCGGTCTGGAATGTGCTGGCATGTGGATGCTGTGTGCGTTCCTCTGCGCGAGCTAGGGTGGTTGTGCCGCTTTGTCTAATGGTTTAGTGGCGAAGACTTTCTGTCCTGCTCACCGTGTGAGGCCCCTGCACAGGCAGAGCAGAGACTGAGTATGCTTCACATCCTTCAGAAATTCCACCTCGTGGCAGGACACACTCAGATAGGGTCTCCAGTGGGAGAGTCGTGCAGGCCGGTGTCGGGCTGTGGTGTCAGGGCAGGGCCTCGGGGGGCCTTCCCCAGTGGGTCTCGTTGAGCTCACTTGCACTGGTCAGGTATTTATGGAGAGCTGAAGCGCTGTCTGCTGTGACTTCCCATCCACTGGATGTAGAGCAGACGAAAAGAATCTTTCCCGTCTTTCCTAAGCGGTGCCGAATCCTTGGGAGAAATCTTGAAGGCGGGCAGTGTGGGTGATGGGACCCCAGGCCACGTGGCACCAACAAGCTTGGTTCCAGATGCCACACACACAGTGCCTGACTTCGAGTCCATCTCCTGTTGTCACTGCTTTGTGAGTTGGTTAAACATGTTGTGTCTTGATAGCTTCCCTGCCCTCCTTCTCAACATCCTGACTCACTTGCTCACCAGCAAGTGTGAGTTCTGCTCGGTAGCAGACGGTGATGCTGGCTGCCATTTGCAAGCCCTCCTGTGTGGCTGTCTGGTGTGGACAAGAGCGTGTGCACCCTGTCACCCGCGGTGGGTCAACGTCGGCCCTGGGGGATGTCTAAGTGGAGGGCAGCTGGGGCCAGGCTGAGTGGGGAGTGGCAGCCGGGGGGACGGGCTCAGGGCTGGCCTTGCCACCCGCCTCCTGCCCCTGCTTTCGGGGGGAAAGTGAGTCTGGGAAGAGCCCTGCTGTGTGGCTCCTTCCTTGGCTGAGGCCAGCCCCGTCTCTGTTTCCCTGGCTGTCCCTACTCCTGGGAAGCCCAAGCGCCGAGCTGCGTCCAGGTCTCCCTCACTGCAGCCCTGCCTTCCTCACGTGCCCTCACGGCTAAGCACAGTGGTTGACACGAGGTCGAGGCCTGCCCAGGGCCGGGGGAGCAGGCGGTACCCAGGAGTCTGTCCCCCATGGTTGGGCACGGCTGGAGAGGAGGCGGAGGTGGAGCGCTTGTTCTGGCACAGCTGCGACGGCAGAGTTGGTCCCACTGCTCTTGGGTGGCAGCATGGCCATGTTGCTGACGCGCTGTGCGGTGAGCTGCCGGCCGCCAGCGCAGCCAGGACCATGGGCAGTGTTTCCTGCTGGAGCCCGGCCACGGAGGCCGGGGAGCGCCGGGGCGTGATTCTGTCATGCTGCTTTCAAACCGTAGAGCACAGGAAATGGGCAGAGAAGAACTCAGCAGCGCTTCTCTCAGAGGGACAGAAAACTAACGATGACTTTAAGATTCTCCTTGATAGGCTTATTTTCCACAGGGAATGGATGGTTCTTATGAGTGGGGAAGGCAAACGCTGTCACACAGGAGAGGTGTGAGTTGTGCGCTTGTGGCTTCACATGCGTGTTTGAGGCTTGCTGTGCCCAGCCCCAGCCCGTGTGGAGCCCATGCCCCATGCACCCTTGTCCCTGCCCGGCCTGGCCTCATGTGGTGGCGCCTGTGGCCGCACCAGCCTGGTTGATCACCGGCCAGTCCTGTGTTTTACTGTCAGATAGCCTCACACCCCAGTCGCTCCTCTCCTGTTTGGAAATTTCTTTAATTGTTGGTTATTCTGGATGAGCTTTGGGATTATTTTGTCAACATACACTGAAAATGTTTTTGGCAAACATTGGGGTTGCTTCTCGTCCAGGGATGTGGAATGGCTCTCCATTCCCCAGGGCTTTTGTGGGTCTTGGTTGAGGTTTAGAGGAGATACTTTGAGACCACGAACCTTCTGAGACTTCTGCCTCTACAAGTGCCATGAGGAGACCTGGTGTGTTCTGGGTGTGGGGCTGGTGGGGCTCACACCAGGGGAGCGGATCCCTCACCATCCTCCTTCCTCTCCAGGTGCCCTACGAGACACTGAACAAACGCTTTCGCGCCGCTCAGAAGAACATTGACCGGGAGACCAGCCACGTCACCATGGTGGTGGCCGAGCTGGAGAAGACGCTGAGCGGCTGCCCCGCCGTGGACTCCGTGGTCAGCCTGCTGGACGGCGTGGTGGAGAAGCTCAGCGTCCTCAAGAGGAAGGTTGGTCCCGCCCAGCGGTCCCTCTTCGGTCGGGGCATGGACACCCCTTTGTCTCGAAAATGAGTCCTAAGACAGGCAAGCTGCCGTGGTGGGAACGCGGGAGGTGCGGTTGGGGGCCCCCTTCCCTGCTGTCTGCCCTCTGGGGCCACTGTCGGCTGAGCAGGCCAGCTTCCTGTTCCTGTAGGGACCGTGTTGTCTTGCTCCAGGAGTGTCCAGAGCCCAGGCCACAGGGAGACCAGGATGTATAGCAGGTTGATTGATTTTTTTTTTTTTTTTTTTTTTGAGACAGAGCCCCACTCTGTCACTCAGGCTGGAGTTCAATGGTGCGATCTCGGCTCACTGCAGCCTCCACCTCCCGGGTTCAGGCGATTCTCTTGCCTCAGCCTCACGAGTAGCTGGGACTACAGGCGCCCACCACCACGCCCGGCTAATTTTTGTATTTTTAGTAGAGACAGGGTTTCACCATGTTAGCCAGGCTGGTCTCGAACTCCTGACCTCAGGTGATTCACCTGCCTTGGCCTCCCAAAGCTGGGATTACAGGCGTAAGCCACTGCACCCAGCCTGATTGGTTATTTTTAGATGGAATTTCACCTCCAAGGAGCATGTGGAGTTCCTTGTCACTGGGATGCGTGGACAGGGGTGTTGGGACTAATCTGGCCCACCAAAGACACCCAGAAAGTGGGATAAGATATCTTGAAACATCGCACTGAAAATACCCAATAGACCATGAAACAGAAAGGAATCACCAGGCCAGAACCGGAGGGCAGGGGTCAGAGGTGAGCGGCAAGAGACTGCTGTTGCCCCTGGAGTGTTGGCCAGGCCAGATGGAGGTGAGGACCGATGACGCAGGCCTTGGAAAGTGTGGCCCAGTGGAGAGAAGCTGGGACTCCCTGGTACTACAGCTCAGGGTGGGGTGTACCAGAAGTGGCTGGTGTTGACACAGCGTTGCAGCCTAGGTTCAGAGGACTGAGGTGATCGGAGACCCTTGGCCTTCACTCCTGTGCGGTGGTCCCGGCTGGTGGTGCCTTCCAGCTCCGGGCAGAGTCAATTCAGATTCATTCTTGGGGAGGATACCTTCATTATGAGCACAAGATGATTCTTAGATTCTTAGTTTTCAAGCACAACATCCAGCACAGAGATAGCCTGGGCGACAGTGAGACCCTGTCTCAAGACACCACGATGGACTGGAGACCCAGCAGACAGTAGACAGAGGGCTGCACGGACTGCAGGTGTGGGGGCTGCCAGGTGCCACACCTTACTGTGCTTAAAGAACAGAAGCAGGCTGGGTGCAGTGGCTCACACCTGGAAAGCACTGTGGAAGGCTGAGGCAGCAGAATGACTTGAGCACAGGAGTTTGAGACCAGCCTGGGCAACATAGGGAGACCCCATCTCCACAAAACATAAAAAAAATAGCCAAGCATACTGGTGTCCTCCTGTAGCCCCAGCAGTTACTCAGGAGGCTGAGGCAGAAGGATTGCTCGAGCCCAGGAGGTCAAGGCTGCAGTGAGCTGTGATCATGCCACTGCACTCTCTAGCTGGGCAACAGTGAGACACTGCAGTGAGCCATGATTATGCCACTGCACTCTAGCTGGGTGACAGTGAGACGCTGCAGTGAGCCGTGATCATGCCACTGCACTATAGCTGGGTGACAGTGAGACGCTGCAGTGAGCCGTGATCATGCCACTGCACTCTGGCTGGGCAACAGTGAGATGCTGCAGTGAGCCGTGATTATGCCGCTGCACTCTAGCTGGGTGACAGTGAGACGCTGCAGTGAGCCGTGATCATGCCACTGCACTCTGGCTGGGCGACAGACGCTGCAGTGAGCTGTGATCATGCCTCTGCACTCTCTAGCTGGGCGACAGCGAGACCCTATCTCAAAAAAAAGAGTTTGAAAGTCTCTGCAGGGAACAGACAGTATAAAAAGTGATTTAAGGCTGGACACTGTGGCCCACTTTGGAAGGGCGAGGCAGGTAGATTGCTTGAGCCCAGGAGTTTGAGAGCAGCCTGGGCAACGTGGCAAAACCCCATCTCTACAAAAAATATTAGCCAGGCGTGGTGGCACACACCTGTAGTCTCAGCTACTTGGGAGGCTGAGGCAGGAGAATCGCTTGAGCCCAGGAGGTCGAGGCTGCAGTGAGCAGAGATTGCGTCACTGTACTCCAGCCTGGGCAACACAGTGAGACACTGTCTTAAAAAAAAAAAAAAAAAGTGATTGGCCAGCCACAGTGGCTGGCACCTGTAATCCCAGCACTTTGGGAGGCCAAGGCAGGCAGATCACCTGAGGTCAGGAATTCAAGACCAGCCTGGCTAACATGGCGAAACCCCGTCTCTATTAAAAATACAAAAAAATTAGCTAGGCATGGTGTGCGCCTGTGGTCCCAGCTACTCAGGAGGCTGAGGCAGGAGAATCACTTGAACCCAGGAGCTGGAGGTTGCAAGGAGCTGAGGTCGCACCACTGCACTTCAGCCTGCACGGAGACTCTGTCTCTTTAAAAAAAAAAAAAAAAAGATTCAGAATTTAAAAGGAATTAAAACTTCAAGAAATGGGAAATATAATAACCAAAAATGAAAAACTCAACATTTGCCTATAATAGTTAACAGACAAAGCTGAAGACAGAATTAGTGAACTGGAGGGTGCGTCTGAAGTAACGACCTAGAATGGAGCGCAGAGACTGAAAAATCCAAGTGTCTGCGAGAGTAAAGCACAGAATAGAGCAGAAACCTGTGGCGTGTTTCACCAGAGCCCACCAGTGGGTGGGGACAGAGATGGCGTGGGGGGAGTGACCAAGGTTTCGGAACTGATGAGTACCACCAGGTCAGAATCCGACACAGGGTAAGTGAAAATAAACTGACACGGGATTTTCCCGTGGTGGATCCAAAGAAAACAGAGACAAAGAAATATTGGAAAAGCAACTGAGGGCAAAAGATCACTTCCAAAGAGGCAACAGACAGCTGGACAGCCGATTTCTGCACAGCAGTTGGAAGCCAAAATTAGTAGAATGTGCTGAAAGAAGCCAACCCTTATGCCGGATCTGTCCAGTAGTCAGTCGCCGTGCGTGCTGTTAAATTGTAACGAAGAATTCAGTTCCTCAGTTGCACCGCTGCCCTTCAGTGTGTGACAGCCACATGGGCTGGTGGCAGCTGTGTTGGGCAGCGCAGGCAGGCTAGATAGGACGTTTCTATCTAGCCTGATTCATTTTTAACAAAATTGACTTTAAGAAAAAAAGTATTGCAAAAGATTTTTTAAAGTCACCTTATAATGATAAACAGTTTAACCAGAAAGGCATAGCAAATTTGAAATTGTATGCATCTGGCAACATGGCTTCAGGGTATATCAATATAAAGCCAGAAATAACAGAGAGAAGCTGCAGATCCAGGGTGGTGGACTTTCACTGCCTCTGTCAGCAGCTCTTGGGCCAGGCACACCTGCCTAGCGGACTCGGTAGAGCAGTTTTGTTTCTGTCCCGTAATCCCCGCTTTTCTCCTTGTGAGTGTTGTGGATTGGGGCAGCCTGGCCTCCCTTGGCGCAGGACTGCGGGGCGTCCCTGTCCTGAACGGGCCTCTGTTGTGTGTGGCTCAGGCGGTGGAGTCCATCCAGGCCGAGGACGAGAGCGCCAAGCTGTGCAAGCGCCGGATCGAGCACCTCAAAGAGCACAGCAGCGACCAGCCCGCGGCGGCCAGCGTGTGGAAGAGGAAGCGCATGGACCGCATGATGGTGGAGCACCTGCTGCGCTGCGGATACTATAACACAGCCGTGAAGCTGGCGCGCCAGAGCGGCATCGAGGTGGGTGCCCGCCAGACGCAGGCACAGCGCCCCAGCCGGCCCCGGGCCTATGGCCAGCTGCCCTGTGGCATGTCCCCCAGCATGCCTGTGTCCCCACATGCTTGTGTTCCCCTCCCCCCACCCCCGTGTGCGTGTGTTCCCCCCTCCACACTGTCCCCCTTCCCCCGTGTGCGTGTGTCCCCCCCAGTGTGTGCGTGTCCCCCTCCCCTCCGTGTGCATGTCCCCCCTCCCCGTGTGCATGTTTCTCCCCCACCCCTCCGTGTGCATGTCCCCCCTCCCCGTGTGCATGTTTCTCCTCCTCCCCTCCGTGTGCATGTCCCCCCTCCCCGTGTGCATGTTTCTCCCCCTCCCCGTGTGCATGTTTCTCCCCCTCCCCGTGTGCATGTCCCCCCTCCCCGTGTGCATGTTTCTCCCTCTCCCCTCCGTGTGCATGTCCCCCCTCCCCGTGTGCATGTTTCTCCCCCTCCCCGTGTGCATGTTTCTCCCCCTCCCCGTGTGTCTGCGCTGTGGTGAGGGTCTCCTCCCCAGCTGAGAGGCCCTGACCCTTTGTGGAAACGCACCTGGGACTTTGCCTTCTGAAGTCAGGAAGTCAGTGTCTAAGGGGCTCTCCAAGTTCTTCTCATTTCCCTGTGGTGTCTCCACACATCCTGCTTAGGATTTTCCCACCTGATACCTGCACCCCGGCTTTCGCGCTGGCACATGCTCCATTGCTGCCTTGTGAGAGCTTTGCCTTTATCTCAGGTGGGGTGCATTTTCCGTGTTTTCTGCGGCACCCTGTTTGGCTGTAGAAACACATGGCACCCTTGCCCTCCGCGGGTGCAGCTGAGCAGATGCCGGGCGGTGCTGCCCTCTGGCACCTTTAGGCCAGGTTAGCTGGGGCGGCCCCTCTGCCATCGGGCAGTTGTCCACTGCCGTGGGGGCCCATGGCAGTTGGAGCCTCCCGGACCATCACTTGGGCCTGTTGTTCTTGCCCCTGTCCAGATCCCGCTGTGGGAGCACAGCCTCACCTGACTCGGGTTAAGGTGGCGTCCGTGTTCCATTTGACTAAGATGACAGCATTTGAGAACCTCTCAGGCAGGCCTTGTGTGAGAGGAGTGTGCCCTATGCCCAGCCATGCGCCTGGCCCCACAGGCCTCCCTCCCGTGCCGCTCCCTGCCACGGCTCCTCAGCCCACCTCCTCCCTGCTTCTCTCTAAGCAGGGGTCTTCTCTCTTTCCACGGCTTAAATCCCACCCACATGTGTGTGGCTCCCACCTGGGGCATGATGGGCCTCAGCCCTGGCTGCATTCAACCCTAGCACAAGGCTCCCTTCCCAGCCTTGGAGGTGGCCTCACATTGTGCAGTCCAAGGCCTCGGGTGCCTGTGGGGCCACACTCACGCCCCCATGTGGCCATCTGCAGGCCCTGCTGGCTTGAAGCCTCCCCCACACTCCTGTCCCGCTCCTGCCCAGCTTCCCCGCCTCGCGGCACTCCAGACTCACCCCCAGGCCCACCCGGCCCCACACTCCAGACTCACCTGCAGGCCCACCCGGCCCCACACTCCAGACTCACCTGCAGGCCCACCCCGGCCCCCACACTCCAGACTCACCCTCAGGCCCACCCCGGCCCCCACACTCCAGACTCACCTGCAGGCCCACCCGGCCCCACACTCTAGACTCACCCGCAGGCCCACCCTGGCCCCCATACTCCACACTCACCTGCAGACCCACCCAGCTCCATGCTGTGACTCACTTGCAGGCCCACCCTGGCCCCCACAGTCCAGACTTACCTGCAGGCCCACCCGGCCCCACACTCTGGACTCACCCGCAGGCCCCACACTCTGGACCCACGTGCAGGCCCCACACTCCGGACTCACCCGCAGACCCACCTGGCTCCACCCTCTTGCTGGCTCCCGTCCTCGGCATTTGTCCCACACCTCGTTCAGCTTCTCTCAGATGCTGCCCTGGGTGGAGCGGCACCTTCCCACCCATGCCTTCTCCCCACTGCTGCACAGCCTCTCTGCTCGTGTGTGTGTGGTGTCCGTCCTGCCCTCCAGGAGGGGATTGGCGAGCAGCTGCCCAGTGGGCAGGGTGAGCGAGTGAGTCCTCGTGTCCTGGAGGCCCTCACCTGCCCAGACCTGCACAGCACTGTTGCTCTCGGCACCCCTGGGGTGTGGCGTCTCGGTTCACAAGCATGAGTGTGACGTGTCACAGCTGTGCCATGAGTGGATCTCCCAGATGGCAAAGTGCACTGGTCCTCTGCGGTGACCGGGGCTGGTGCCCCCGGGTGCCCTGCAGTCTTGTTGAGTTTCCGAAGTCTCCAGGTCATGACTTGCAGCCACTCCAGTGTGCACCCAACATTCTTGTCATTGGACAGGGTCATCTGTGATGCCTCTGCCGTGCTGCCCACCGGGCCCCTGTGGCCCCCATCTGGTGCCATTTTTCCTCCACCTGGGTGTCAGGGAAGGGCATTCTCGCCTGCACCTGCCCAGGCTCACGTGACGGACAGTGGGGCCAGCACATGTCCGCTCCGGTGCCCCGTCCCACATGCCTGTCCCGCCCACCTGCCTCCCTGGCCCCGGGTGCCCGGCTTCCCCCAATGCACAGGCCCTTACTCCGTGCTGCCTACATGTCCTGGCTGCCTGGGGCGGCCCCCCGTGTGTTCACAGATAACCTAGCTGTCCTCTCCTACACGCCCAGCACACTGTCCTTGGGACCTACAGGGTGTGGCCAAGCAACCTGGCGGTGGCTGCTGAAGCATGAGCTGTGGGTGCCCCTGGCCCCAGCGAACGTGCGCTGTGTTGGGGGAGAGAGGCATGAGGTGAAAGAAGGGGGTCCTGTGGTGGGTACGGGCCACGCATTCCACAGAGGTGTGTAGAGCAGGGTGGATGTGGGAGGGTTGATGATTCTAAGGCCGATTGGAGTAGGCCTCAGCAGGGTGAGACAGGCTAGACCCGAGGTGTTGGGGCACCCTGAGTGTCTGTCCCAAAGAGGGCCTGGAGCTGCTGTGTGGAAGAAGGCGGGCGTGTGTGGAGCTCACGAGGACTGGGTTAGGGGGGAGGGGTTCTTCCTGCTGAGATGCTCTGGAGGGCGTTGAGCTGAGGCATCACTTTTGACCACAGGTGACCACGGCACTAGGAAGCCCTGGGGAAGGTGCTGCTGTGGCTGAGGGGAGCTGCCAGGTTGTGGAAATGTAAACCTCGGCTGCACTGGTTAGACCTGGACTTCCTGTAGGGGGCAGCATGGAATTCCCACGCGGAACCCCGGTTTCATACCTGTGCACCAAAATTCCCGTGCGCCAAAATTGGAGACGTAACAAACTTAAGAAAATAACCTCACGCTCTGGATTGGAGCAAGGTCCCAGACGAGACAGGACAGGAAGCTGCTGCCGAGGGAAGGCCACCCAGGAACAGGACAGGAAGCCTGCTGCCGAGGGAAGGCTGCCCAGGAGGGGCAGAACAGAGTCCTCAGTGTGACTGGTGCTGTGCACCTGCCTGTGCCGCCTTAGAAATCAGCATGACAGGCTGGACGCAGGGCTCTCTACCTGTAATCCCAGCACTCTGGGAGGCTGAGGCGAGTGGATCCGTTGAGCCCAGGAGTTTACCAGCCTGGGCAGCAAAGCGAGAACCCTTCTCTACAAATTTTTTTTCAAATTAGCTGGGAGTGTTGGCGGGTGCCTGGGGTCCCAGCTACTCTGGAGGCTGCAGTGGGAGGATCACTTGAGCCCAGGAGGCGGAGGCTGCAGTGAGCCAAGATTGCACCACTGCACTCCAGCCTGGGCAACAGGACGACACCCTGTCTCAAAACAAACAAGCAAAAGTCAGCGTGAGCATTTCGTGTGAGACAGAAAACCAGTTCACTTAGACGGTTTTCAGTTTCAGTTGACGTATGAGCCTGCTGCCAGCTGTCCTCACATCTTTCCTGTGACTCTCACAACCGGAGACCTGGATGTTGGAGAAACCCTCAGTAAGAGAGATCCAGCTGAGTTCAGACCCCGAGGCTGTGTGGACGGGACATGAGGCAGGAGATAGACGAGGAGCCACCTCCTGAAATTTAGAGCAAAACTACAAAACAAGGCCTTTGGGAGACGAGGGTGGGAGCATCACTTGAGCCCAGGAGTTCAAGACCAGCCTGGGCAATGTGGCAAGACCCTATTTGTATAAAAATAAAAAATTAGCTGGGCATGGCGGTGTGCGCCTGTAGTCCCAGCGACTCAGGAGGCTGAGGTGGGGTGATCACTTGAGCCCAGGAATTTGAGGCAACAGTGAGCCATGATCTCACCACTGCATTCCATCCAGTCTAGACAAGAGAGCAAGACCCTGTCTCAAAAAAAAAATATTTTTTTAAGTTGCAAAACACAGCAAGACTTTGTGGGAGACCCAACATTCACCTGCCCTTGAAGGGGCTTCAGAAAAGAATCATCAAAGCAAACATGCAAGAAAACGCTATGAAGGGGCTTCGGAAAAGAAATCATCAAAGCAAACATGCAAGAGGCCTGGTGCGGTGGCTCATGCCTGTAATCCCAGCACTTTAGGAGGCCGGGGCAGGCGGATCACGAGTTCAGGAGATTGAGACCATCCTGGCTAACACGGTGAAACCCCATCTCTACTAAAAATAAAAAAAATAGCCAGGCGTGGTGGTGGGCACCTGTAGTCCCGGCTACCCGGGAGGCTGAGGCAGGAGAATGTTGTGAACCCGGGAGGCGGAGCTTGCAGTGAGCCGGGATCGTGCCACTGCACTCCAGCCTGGGCAGCAGAGCGAGACTCCGTCTCAAAAAAAAAAAAAAAAAAAAAAAAAGCAAACATGCAAGAAAACGCTTTGAAGGGGCTTCAGAAAAGAAATCATCAAAGCAAATGTGCAAGAAAACGCTATGAAGGGGCTTCAGAAAAGAAATCATCAAAGCAAACGTTAAAGAAAATGCTATGAATGGGTTTCAGAAACAAGAAATCGTTAAAGAAAAGATGGAAGAAAACAACACTATGAGGGGTTTCAGAAAAGAGAAATCGTCAAAGCAGACATGCAGGAAAACGTTATGAAGGGGTTTCAGAAACAAGAAATCATCAAAGAAAAGGTGCAAGAAAACAATGTTATGAGGGGTTTCAGAAAAGAGAAATCATCAAAGAAAACAGCACATCTGTGAGGCCGGTGGTCCAGACGTGGGGCTGTGGGACCCAAGTGGTGAACTGTGCCTCACCCTGGGCCATTGGGTCCTGGGCCGTGTGCAGGCGGAGGTGCTGTCCTTGGTCCCACTGGGGAAGGTCGGGAGTCATTGCTGCTGAGGACCACCTCCCCAGCCTTGCAGTGCCTGGTAGAGTCCCGGGCCGGCTACTGTCCTGCCTGCGCCGGAGACCATGGGTTCCACTGCTAGGCACTGAGCACCCACCCCCTGTGCCCGGCCACTAGTGGGGCCTTGATGCTAAGCCTGGGTTACTCTGTTTTTTGGGGTTTTTTTTTTTTTTGCTTTCATATAAATCATTGGTTGTAACTACCGCAATATCAGCCATAATGTGTTTATGTATTATTTAGCATTTATTATTTGTTTACCATTGATTTTGAAATGAGGGGGCTGCCCAGGGAGGGGCTGTAGATGTGCTGGGGGGCTGTGGGGAGTGGAGACGGGGCCACCTGGCATGTGACCTGGCCCCGCCTGCGTGTGTGTCTCAGCAGCTCCTCTCCATGGGACAGGCAGGGCCAGCCTGGCTCCCTTGCCCAGCTGTGGCTGCTGTCCACGTGAGCGTCCGACCTTTTGGTCCTTGGGGGCTGTTCTGTTCCTAGGATCTCAGAGTGGCCCTCAGTAGTCCACGAGTGCAGACCCACAGTGTGGACTAGAGATGCATCTTGAGCGGTGGCCAGTGCTGGGCCTGCCTCATGGAGGCTGGGGTGCGGGAGGGTGGCGTGGGGGCCTTGAGCCAGCACATTCTGACCAGGTGCTGCTTCCTTCCTCTAAGGACCTAGTGAATATTGAGATGTTCCTGACGGCCAAAGAGGTGGAGGAGTCCCTGGAGAGGCGTGAGACGGCCACCTGCCTGGCCTGGTGCCATGACAACAAGTCCCGGCTCCGGAAGATGAAGGTGCACGGACTCCCAGGTTGGGGTAGGGGTGGGTCGGGGCCGAGGCTGCGCCACCTGCCCTGGAGCCAGCACCCCCTTGCCTGGTGGTTTACAGTAGTTTGGTTTTGGTTTGTAAGGTGGGGATTGGGTTTGGGAGTTTTTTTGGTGGCCGTGTTACACTTTTAGGCTAAAATCTGGAAAAGTGCACCTCATTTGGCATTACAGTTTGCATACACCTGGCATGAGGCTCAGAAGGGGTGGGTTACGGGAGGCTGACCACGTGCACACAGCATGTTTGGGGCTGCTGGGCTTGGAGCCTGGAAACAGGTCAGTCCTGCTCCATGGGGGCTACTCCGTGGGCTCCCTGCACTCAGTTATAGACGCAGAAAAGCTGGTTGGGAAGTCACTCTCCATCTGCAAGGCTGCAGAGCTCTGGGCTGTGATATTGTTAATGAATACCCACTTTTCTTTTTTTTTTTTTTTGAGACGGAGTCTCGCTCTGTCGCCAGGATGGAGTGCAGTGGCACGATCTTGGCTCACTTGCCTCCGGTGTTCAAGCGATTCTCTTGCCTCGGCCTCCTGAGTAGCTGGGATTATAGGCACGTGCCACCATGCCCAGCTAATTTTTGTATTTTTAGTAGACATGGGATTTCACCACGTTGGCCAGGATGGTCTCGATCTCCTGACCTTGTGATCCACCTGCCTCAACCTCCCAAAGTGCTGGATTACAGGCGTGAGCCACCGTGCCCGGCCGAGTACCCACTTTTCTAGAGACCAAAAGAAGCTTAAGAAATGGACTCTTAAGCGACAGAATTTAAACCTGCTTGTTAAAAGGCATTGTCACCCTAGGGGCTTGCAGAAATGTTTTAACTTACGTTAACACCTCTGCCTCCATTAGCAAAACTTTTCTATTTTCTAAACTGAGCACTGCTTTAACCTCACCCTGGCTGAGTTTGGCAGGGTGCATGCAGTTACCAGCCAGGAGTGACACACTGCCACTCAGGGCCTCCAAAACGAGCACGAAGCAAAGACGGGACGAAAAAGTAGAGCGGCTAGTGGCTCCCCTAAAGAGAGTTAGGATCTTGGTATGGAAACCCTAAAAGGAAAGCCAGAATTGGTATGTAACCTGCAGCGCCCCCACACAGTGCCAGCCCCACACTCCCTCACAGAGAGCCGGCACACGCCTCACAGTGGGAACTCCGCCAGGGCTGTTTCCTGTGGAGGTCAGAGGGAAGATAGGTTCTTGGTGCTGCCAGGATATTTCTGCAAGCCCTAATTACCTACCAGACAGTGTTGCTGGAGGGTGTTGGGGGCTGGCCACGAGCACACGACCTGTCTAAAGCTGCTGTGGGGACAGGTAGGGCCAGGACTCGGGGCCCTGAATGCATGCCTGGGGGACGAGTGTGCCTGGTGTTGGATGAAGTTGAGATTGGTATTGGATGATTTGAGATTGAATGCCTGGTGGATGAGTGTGTCTGATGTTGGATGAAGTTGAGATTGGTTGCCTGGTGGATGAGCATGCCTGGTGTTGGATGAGTTGAGATTGGATGCCTGGTGTATGAGTGTCTGGTGTTGGATGAAGTTGAGATTGGATGCCTGGTGGATGAGTGTGCCTGGTGTTGGATGAGTTGAGATTGGATGCCTGGTGGATGAGTGTGTCTGGTGTTGGATGAAGTTGAGATTGGATGCCTGGTGGATGAGTGTGCTTGGTGTTGGATGAAGTTGAGATTGGATGCCTGGTGGCTGAGTGTGCCTGGTGTTGGATGAATTGAGATTGGATGCCTGGTGGATGAGTGTGTCTGGTGTTGGATGAAGTTGAGATTGGATGCCTGGTGGATGAGTGTGCTTGGTGTTGGATGAAGTTGAGATTGGATGCCTGGTGGCTGAGTGTGCCTGGTGTTGGATGAATTGAGATTGGATGCCTGGTGGATGAGTGTGTCTGGTGCTGGATGAAGTTGAGATTGGATGCCTGGTGTATGAGTGTCTGGTGTTGGATGAAGTTGAAATTGGATGCCTGGTGGATGAGTGTGCCTGGTGTTGGATGAGTTGAGATTGGATGCCTGGTGGATGAGTGTGTCTGGTGTTGGATGAAGTTGAGATTGGATGCCTGGTGGATGAGTGTGCCTGGTGTTGGATGAAGTTGAGATTGGATGCCTGGTGGCTGAGTGTGCCTGGTGTTGGATGAATTGAGATTGGATGCCTGGTGGATGAGTGTGTCTGGTGCTGGATGAAGTTGAGATTGGATGCCTGGTGTATGAGTGTCTGGTGTTGGATGAGTTGAGATTGGATGCCTGGTGGATGAGTGTGCCTGGTGTTGGATGAGTTGAGATTGGATGCCTGGTGGATGAGTGTGCCTGGTGTTGGATGAAGTTGAGATTGGATGCCTGGCGGATGAGTGTGTCTGGTGTTGGATAAAGTTGAGATTGGTGTTGGATGATTTGAGATTGGATGCCTGGTGGATGAATGTGCCTGGTGTTGGATGAGTTGAGATTGGATGAGTGTGCCTGGTGTTGGATGAGTTGAGATTGGATGAGTGTGCCTGGTGTTCAATGAGTGGAGATTGGATGAGTGTGCCTGGTGTTGGATGAGTTGAGATTGGTTGAGTGTGCCTGGTGTTGGATGAGTTGAGATTGGATGAGTGTGCCTGGTGTTGGATGAGTTGAGATTGGTTGAGTGTGCCTGGTGTTCGATGAGTTGAGATTGGATGAGTGTGCCTGGTGTTGGATGAAGTCGAGACTGGACGGGGCCTGAATCCATGTTTGGATGCTGTCCAGAAATGCGCCCTTAAGACTCCAAGTGACATGAAAACATGCCCGGTACGAGATGCAGCCGAGCCAGATGGGGTACACGGCTGTCTGTGCAGTCTGCTCAGATGTGCCCGCACGCCAGGGAGTGTGTGGGGAGGCAGGGAGGAGCCAGACGGTGCTCTAACGGGTCCCTGGGACAAGCTGTGAGAACCTAGATGGGAAAAGAAACTTGAGACCCAAGTTTTACCTGGCTGGGAAATGGATTTCACAGGTGTGGGTGGGTGAGTGGCCCTGAAGGCCCCTGAAGGCAGTGATTTGTTTGCTGCACGTCTACGCAAAAGCCACACGGAGCCATCAATGTGGGCGCCTGTTGCAGGGCGGGCACAGTCTTGTTGGCGCTCCACACCGTATGGGACAGTGTAGACTCAGTGTTTTAGATTTGGGTCTGAATACCTAAGTTTCACGACATAGACACACTTACATATTAGTGGATGAATTGAAAGTAACCTACTAGAGCAAAAGGTGTCATTGAAAAGCAGGTTTGAGGTGTCTATTGTGTGAAGTGGTAACCTAGAGTGGGCCCAGAGTCCTGCTCTTCTAGAGCACCCCCTCGGCAGCTGCTTCCTGCCTTTAGACAGAGCCCCGGCACTCGCCTGCTCTAGACACGGCAGCCATCAGGCAGCCCCTGGGGGGCAGGTGGGGCCCTGGTGGGGAGCCTCTGTTTCTTCCCGCTGGCCGTCCCCTTCCTCTCCTGCTGGGCTGGCTCTGAAGGGAGCGAAGTGCTGACCGAAGTCTGTCTGCTGATTAGTGGGGTGGGGACTCAGGACCCTGGGATGACCTTGTGCCTCTCGGCTGGTTTGTACCAAGCCTGGCACTCCCCACCCAGAGCCTGTGCCACCGCTGGGGTCAGAGACAGTCCTCCTGCCCCAGCTTGGAGCAAGCCTGTGAGTTCTGCGTCCAGCCTGTTGACCCGTCTTTCTAGGGACACAGGGCGGTGAGGGGTTGAGGGCACAGGGCAAGGGTAGCAGGGCAGGGACCTGAGCCCCTCTGAGCCCCACCCTGGAAGGCAGGTGGCCCCCGGGGGGTCTGGGCAGCCCAGTCCTCCCCACACCCATGTGGAGCCACTGCTGTGGGTGCTCTGTGCGTCGGGCAGCAAGGCTGGCAGGCAGGGTGGGCTGGAGCACAGGGGGCTCCTCAGAAAGCTCAGTGGGAAAAGCTCTGGGAAGTGGAAGTGATGAGCTTCGACTGAAATGCAGTGATCCGGGGCGGATTCATTTGCCACGTAGAGTTTCTGTTCATGCCATCCTGAGATCCAGACCATGTGAACTCAGTGACAAATGCGGCCCCAGCCCAAGACTCGCTCCGTGGTGCCCACGCCTATATCCTGTTTCCGGGGTGAAGCCCCGAGAATGTCCTGAAACCACACAGAAGATCTTACGGTTTAGACGGACATGTCACTTCCGTAGAATCCGCGTCTCATCCTGGATGACTGTGGTCAATGTTGCCGCTGCCCCCACCCCAGCCACAAGTCTCGGCCCACGTTGGACTGAGGTTGCTGAGACTTCAGAGTGAGGGTTGGGCTTCCCTTAGCTGCACGTGAGAGGCTCATAGGCAGACACGTGGGACTTGGTCCTGCAGGAGCTTCCCCTGCAGCCCCCGCCTCAGGCATGGTGCCGTCAGCCAGCAGCCCCAAGTCAGCCTCTCTCTGTCTTCTACACATCTTGGAAGTGCCCTCCCTTCACGCGAGCCACCCCTCGGCCTGGCAGCCACCTAGGACCTCAGTGTCCCCTGGGCCAGGCCTCCGTTCCATGTGCTACCCGCCTGGGGCCTCGGCACTGGCCTTGGCTTCTGCTGGCCATGTTCCCGCCAGGTGTCTGTGTGGTCCCCCGTCCATAACCTCGGCGCAGGCGCTCCCCACCCTGCTGACCTGGGTCCTGCCTGCTCTAAGCTTGCTTCTCTGCCTCATGCCCCTGTGAGGCACCAGCCAGCACCCCCACATGTGGTCCCTGTCTCCTCCCCACCCGGTGCATCAGTGCCCCGGGACAGGACTTGCCCATGTTCTCCCAGAACAGCCCCGGGCTCAAGCCAGCACCCAGTCTACACTCGGGACAGATGGGTCCAGAGGCCCGGTGGGGGTGTAAAGGAGGAAGCAGTGGCATCAGGGCGGGACCCAGGAAGCTGCTTTGTCCTTGCAGAGGGGTTGGTGCCTTTGCTCCAGCGGCTGCACCTGCTGCTCTGCCCTCCCAACGTCTCCCAGGCCCGTGCTCCTGGAAGCGCCCTGAGTGCCCCGGCCTTCGGGCTGAAATGCTGGGCGGCTGCACGCCCCACCGCAGCTGCAGGAGCAGGGGCGGGACTCACATTCAGAACCCAGTGTTCCCTGGAAAGTCTGCTGCAGGTTGATGTGGCAGCTTCAGCCTCAGCCCTGCCTTCCCCGTGCCTGTGAGAGAGGGGTTCAGAGCTTTGGTTGTGGGGTCTGCTGGTGGACATGCGGGTGTGGCACCCGGGCACCTGGGCTCTGTGGGATGTGCTGTCTAAGCCCTCGTCTTGTCTTTGCCCTCAGAGCTGCCTGGAGTTCAGCCTCAGAATCCAGGAGTTCATTGAACTCATCCGGCAGAATAAGAGACTGGACGCTGTGAGGTAGGCATCGCGGTCGTGCGGCTCCTCGAGGGAGGGCAGGATGTTCGGCTGCGGCCCCTGCCGGCCCTCCCTGTCGTAGTCTGGGTCCTGGGATGTCCCCTGGGTCTTGAGTCTGACCCCTGCCCGCTCAGGTGGCTGCTTCTCCCACTGTTCCCGAATAGGACTTGGGGAGTGAGGCCTGGAGCCTGGCAGGGCCCCCACCAAGGTGTGGCCCCAGGTGGGCATCCAGACCCCTGTGGCTGCCAGGGGAACAGCTTTGAGATCTGGACCATCCACGTAAAACACGTGGATCAGGCTCCTGGCACCCCCTTTCCACGTAGGAAAGTGCCGCCAGCCTCTGTAGCTTGGGAATGTCTCTGACATGTGGTCCTCAGGTAGCTCCAAGCGTCCTGAGCTTGGGAATGTCCCTCAGGGTCATCGGGGAGTGTTGACAGCGTGTGATGAGGGCACTTGTGGGTTCTCCGGCCTGTCTCCAACCCAAGGGCGGCGTGCAGTGAGCTGAGGTCAGCGGTGCCCTGGTGGTCTGGCCTGAGGAGGGGATGCTGGCTGTCACTGTGGCGCAGCCCAGTTGGGGTGCACGGTGTCTGCAAAGTAAGAGAGGCTGTCTGCTGGCTTCCTGCTGGCTCCCCAGAGTGGGCATCGTCAGGCAGCAGTGGGCCCTGGCCTGGGCGGTGTCGGCCAGTTCGTGCTCACCCCATCTCGGGGCAGGGCTGCTCCTTGAGTGCTGGGTCATCTCGCTCACTTTTGTGGAGGTTCCTGAGCAGCGAAGCCTTGCGGTGACGCTTGAGTTGCTGTGTGGGGTGTGTGGGCCTGGCTGGCCCTCAGCTCCCCGGCGAGTGCCCAGCAGGTGTGTGTTTGCCAGGAGGGGGCGCCTGTCTGTGCCCACAGAAACCCGGCTGTGACTCCATATCCACCTGCAGCGGGCTGGGTGGCCAAGTGTTCCACAGAGGGCCCGTTTGGAGAAGCGGGCGTCTGGCAATGAGGTGCTGAGGGTGGTCCCCAAGACGCACGGCAGAACCACGGCAAGTCCCTGCCCTTGCGTGGGCCCTGGAGAGGCCCGGGGTCCTGCTCTGGCTCCTGATGCCAACCTGGGCGCATGGTGGCAGGTCAGGCCTCGTCTTCATGCACGAGTGAGCCAGGCCTGCGGCAGGGGAGCTCACCTCCCTTCTGTGCCTGAGGGCTAAAGCGGGGATCTCAGGACCCGGCCCAGTGGAGAGTGGCGCATGAGCGTTGCGGGGACACGGCCAGGGGCGCCGTGTCAAGAGGAGGGGCTCCCACTCTGCTCTGGCCTCTGTGTGGCCTCAGTGCCTGTGTCGCTGGCCTCTGTCCGGCCGCAGCCTGCTTCCATCCCAAGTCAGCCTCCGTCTCCTTAAGGGCCCCAGCCACTGTCAGCCCAGGAGTCTGAAAACAAAACGTGTCCATACTGGAGTCCCCCCGTCACAGGCGTCTTCATCTGGGCGGCAGCTGGCTCCGCGTAGGGTCTGTTTGCCTGTGTTACCCCACTCCGTATAGGGTCTGTATGCCTGTGTTCCCCCCACTCCATATAGGGTCTGTTTGCCTGTGCTCCCCCCACTCCGCGTAGGGTCTCTTTGCCTATGTTCCCCCCGCTCCGTATAGGGTCTGTATGCCTGTGTTACCCCCACTCCATATAGGGTCTGTGTGCCTGTGTTACCCCCACTCCGCGTAGGGTCTGTTTGCCTGTGTTACCCCCACTCCGCGTAGGGTCTCTTTGCCTGTGTTCCCCCCGCTCTGGGTAGGGTCTATGTGCCTGTGTTCCCCCCACTCTGGGTAGGGTCTATGTGCCTGTGTTCCCCCCGCTCTGGGTAGGGTCTGTGTGCCTGTGTTCCCCCTCCTCTGGGTAGGGTCTATGTGCCTGTGTTCCCCCCCTCTGGGTAGGGTCTATGTGCCTGTGTTCCCCCACTCTGGGTAGGGTCTATGTGCCTGTGTTCCCCCCACTCTGGGTAGGGTCTGTGTGCCTGTGTTCCCCCCCCTCTGGGTAGGGTCTATGTGCCTGTGTTCCCCCCCACTCTGGGTAGCGTCTATGTGCCTGTGTCCCCCCCCCCTCTCTGGGTAGGGTCTATGTGCCTGTGTTCCCCCCACTCTGGGTAGGGTCTGTGTGCCTGTGTTCCCCCTCCGCTGGGTAGGGTCTATGTGCCTGTGTTCCCCCCACTCTGGGTAGGGTCTGTGTGCCTGTGTTCCCCCTCCTCTGGGTAGGGTCTGTGTGCCTGTGTTCCCCCCACTCTGGGTAGGGTCTGTGTGCCTGTGTTCCCCCCACTCTGGATAGGGTCTATGTGCCTGTGTTCCCCCCCTCTCTGGGTAGGGTCTATGTGCCTGTGTTCCCCCCCTCTCTGGGTAGGGTCTATGTGCCTGTGTTCCCCCCCCTCTGGGTAGGGTCTATGTGCCTGTGTTCCCCCCCTCTGGGTAGGGTCTATGTGCCTGTGTTCCCCCCCTCTGGGTAGGGTCTATGTGCCTGTGTTCCCCCCCTCTGGGTAGAATCTGCCCTAGTGACTCGCAGGGCCTCCGCCTCATAATGTGGGAGCCAAGCTCAGAGCTGCGCCCTCTGCGGCCTTGTCTGTTGCAGGGGAGCAGGCAGGTCCCAGGAAGTGCGTGTCCTTCCTCCCCCACGCAGACATGTGCTGCCCCGAAGCCTCAGCAGCCAGCCGGGCAGGTGTGGCAAACAACACCCCACTGTCTTGGGGGCAGGTGCAGTGTGAGCTACGTGCGCTGCTGGGGCCGTCTTGGGATTGGGTCTCCAGGTGCCAGGGCCTGGTCAGGGAAGTCCGGCCTCAGCTCAGCGTGGCCCTGGAGCCACCCACAAGGCACACGGGAGCTGGGCTGGGGTGGCAGGTGGGGCGTCGGCAGGACGTTTGTGGGGTGAGGGAGTGCGGGTGTCTGGCTGGGAGCCCAGAGGGTGGTGTGTATCTCTGAGGCTGGACAAGAGGGAAGGCGGAGAAGCCTGGCCACATGTCTCCTGAGGGCTCCAGGCAGGGCCCTCTCACCTGCTGCCAGGGGCCCAGCCCGCAGGAGCTTCCCGTCCACCTCTGAACTCACGGTCCACATGGCGCTGGAGCGTGGGGCACCATCTGCAGGGCTTGAGGCCAGCAGCCCAGCCTCTGGGTCCACCGGGGCAGGCGAGGTGAGTCCTGCTGTCTGTGGAGCCAGCGTGCTGGGCCGGGCAGGGGGCCTCGTTGGCTGGGGTGGCTGCAGCTCCGCCCTGCCGGGGGCATTTGTGGGTTTTTGCGACATGCGAAAGTAGGAGCTGCTAGTGATTAACTTTTAATGCTTTTAATTTTTAGTCAATGAGTAAGTGAATCCCTGACCCCAGGCGGCTGGGGCCTGGCCTGCACTTCATGGGCTTTGTGAGCGGCCCCGTGCCGTCTGTCGCACACCCACGCCTCAGCCTGGCCAGGCACAGTGTAGGAGTTTTGTCTTCTGGGTGTTCTCTCTCTCTCTTTTTTTTTTTTTTTTTTTTTTTTTTTTTTTGAGATTGAGTTTTGCTCTGTTGCTTGGCACAATCTCAGCTCACCGCAACCTCCGCCTCTGGGGTTCAAGTGATTGTCCTGCCTCAGCCTCTGAGTAGCTGGGATTACAGGCGCCCGCCACCATGCCTGGCTAATTTTTGTATTTTTAGTAGAGACGGGGTTTCACCATGTTGGCCAGGCTGGTTGTGAACTCCTGACCTTGTGATCCACCCACCATGGCCTCCCAAAGTCCTGGGATTACAGGTGTGAGCCACCGTGCCTGGCCCGTGTGTTTATATTTTTAAAGAAAAATGGATGTTTTTGTGTTTCTTATGTTAGCTGCATTTAGTTTGTTAAAGAAAAGTCACGGTTTTGTTTCCCATTTCCTGTGGATGCACACCGTGCTGTTCTCCCGGACCTGCTCTGAGGGCCCCACATCTGGGCTGCAGTTCTCTGTGTGTTGGGGCTGAATGCTGGCATCAGACGATCCGAAAAGAGTCATCCGCCACTGTTAGGTTTTCTGTTTCTGTCTTGGGGTCAGGATTTGTGGATCAGGGACCTGGGGTGCGAGGTGAGGCAGCTTGTCAGGCAGACGATGTCTGTCTGGGGTTTGATTGATAGTGAGATAAGACACGTAAACCAGGTCATGCAAATGAGATCTCATAGATGTCAACCACAGAGATTAAATTCCCTCTCTTCAGCAGCTCTGGGAGGAGGTGAGATGCCCTTTGAATCAAACAGCCCTGGTGGGCCGTGTTCTGTGCACGTCTTGGCGTGTGACGAAGGGTGGCTTGTCTCCAGAGATGGAATGAGGGGGTTGGGTGGGGCTCCTCCTAGACTCAGACCCATGCCCACCCACGCACTCCGGGAAGGGGATGCATGGGCACTGGAATCTCGGATGGCCGTCCCCAGCCCCTGCACAGGCACCCTGCAGGGTTGGCCGTGTGGACTCACCCCCGACTCCCAGTCCCTGCATATGTCCTGCGGGGTCAGCCGTGTGGATTCCCCAGGCTGGGTCCCAAGCCTGGATGCCCCCCACTCCCTGTGGCCCCAGGCTCTCCTGGTGGTGCTTCCACCACGTGGTCACCCTGCCATCCATCAAGGGGCTGCTGGGCCACCTCCTGCACTAACTCCAGTCTCTGCCAGACACTGCATCTTCTTCAAGGCCACCGTGAGCGCCTGGCACCTCCTCAGCCCTGTGTTCCTGGGTACATGCCTTGTTCTGGACAGCACAGAGCTGACGCACACGTGGGACTTGAGGCCCCTGGTTCTGTGCATTGGGGTCGCTTTGGCGGAGGGTCTCTGAGGGCTGAGGATGTGGGGTGCACAGGGGCCTGTGTGAGGGTCATGAAATGGGGGTGCAGGCCCTCAGGACAGCCAGAGGGATGGTGACCCTGTGTGTGGGGGGGGCATGAGAATGGGGACCCTGGGGGTGAGCAGGTGCCCGCTAGTCAGCTTGAAAGGGACCTGTTATGTTCTACTTTGGTTTCTTGGTTGCCTAGCTGCAGACTGGAGTGGGGTTCTGGCCTGGAGTGGGCCTGTGTGCATCCCCCAGAGTTGGCTGAGGAAAGATCGTGGCTGCATGTGGTGTGTGGCACTCTCAGGGCTGAGAGGGCTGGGCCGGATCTGCAGGGAGTCCAGCCTGTGGGCTGAGGGAAGCTGTTGTTCTTTGGAAAGTTGTGCTGGGCGTCACTGCCGAACAGCAAGGACTGCAGTTGAGAAGACCACACGTTCTTGGTCCGCTGGGGCCACGGGGCGAGCATCCAGGGAAAGTGGGAAATCCTCAGGGTTTGGGTTCCTTGTAAACCAGAATCGCTTTGGAGAGGCCTCAGGGGCAGGTGCCATTTGCAGTTCTGGTGTTTTCCGTGGGTCGTGTGTGTGGCTTGGGTGCCCTGTCCCCTGGAGGAAGGAGTGTCTGGTAGCTGCTCCTCCAGCTTCTGGTGAGCCGTACCTCCTGCCATCCCAGTCCCACCCAGCAGGTCGGCTTGGAGTGAGGCGATTACTTTGTACCTAGATTCTGACATAAAGGCTGTTAGCTCAGATTTTTCAACTTAAAAATGCAGGCCGGGTGCAGCGGCTCATGCCTATAATCCCAGCACTTTGGGAGGCCGGGGCAGGAAGATGGCTTGAGCCCAGGAGTTGGAGACCAGCCTGGGCAGCACAGCGAGAATCTGTCTAACAAGACGTTTTTTCCATTAGCTAGGTGTGGTGCCACACTACTGCGGTCTCAGCTTCTCGGGAGGATCGCCTGAGCCCGGGAGTTCGAGGCTACAGTGAGCTGTGACTGTGCCACTGCACTCCAGCCTGGGTGACAGAGTGAGACCCTGTCTCTAAAAATTAAAATTAAAATGCAAACTTAAATGTGCCAAAATGTTGTTTTCTAGACATGCAAGAAAGCACTTCAGTCAAGCAGAAGGGAGCCAGCTGGACGAGGTGCGCCAGGCCATGGGCATGCTGGCCTTCCCGCCCGACACGCACATCTCCCCGTACAAGGTAGGGCGTGCGTCCCTGGGGTCGGTGTCATGCTGGGGTGGGGATCCAGGGTGTGTCTCTGGTCTGTAGCTGCGTCCACACATGGGGCGGGACATGAGGGCCCCATCCCAGCCACACAGCCTGTCCAGCCTGCCAAGACAAGCTTTTCTTGTTTGACTCCCATTTTGCTCATAAGAAATTTGAATCAGGGCTGTGTGTGGTGGCTCACCCCTGGAATCCCAGCACTTTGGGAGGCTGAGGTGGGAGGATTGCTTGAGCCCAGGAGTTTGAGACCAGCCTGGGGAACATAGTGAGACCCCATCTCTACAAAAAAAAATTTCTGAAAATTAGCTGGGCATAGTAGCACCTGCCTATAGTCCAGCTACCCAGGAGCCCAGGAGGCTGAGTTGGGAGGATCACTTGAGCCCAGAAGGTTGAGGCTGCAGTGAGCCAAGATTGTGCCACTGCACTCCAGCTGGGGTGACAGAGCGGGACTCTATCTCCAAAAAAAAAAAAAAAAAAAAAAAAAAAAAAAAAAAAAAAAGCAATTGAATGAGAAAGGTTCAGGAAGCCTTTCAGCCTGGAGCGCTCAGCTGGGGCCCGGCTTCCTTGCCTGTTCCCTGGTTCTCCTTTCTCTGCAGCCCCTGAGTCAGGAGTTAGGCTGCACCATCTTCCGTGGTTCTTTCTCTTGCTGACGCTTTGTATTTTATCTGTAAATATTGGAGCCTCCGAGGCTCCGCGGTCACTGGGGTAGGGGTAGGGGTTCTGCCATCACTAACCAGGCACCCTGTGCTCAGACCTGGCCCCAACCCAGCAGCTGGCTGCTCCTGGGTGAGTGGCTCCACTCTGCACCCATGCCCACCCCTGCAACCACCCTGTGCCCACTTTGTGCTCACCCCCATGCCCACCGTGTGCCCACCCCTGCACCCATCCTGTGCCCTCCATATGTTCACCCCCCGCCCACCCCTGTGCCTGTGTGCTCACCCCTGCACCCACCCCCGTGCCCACCGTGTGCCCACCCCTGCACCCACCCCATGCCCACTGTGCCCACCCTGCACCCACTCCTGTGCCCACCCCATGCCCACCGTGTGCCCCCCTTCACCCACCCCCATGCCCACCCCCATCTATGTGCTCACCCCTGCACCCACCCTCGTGCCCATGGTGTGCTCACCCCCATGCCCACCCCCATGCCCATCCATGTGCTCATCCCCATGCCCACCCCCATGCCCATCCATGTGCTCACCCCTGCATCCACCCCCGTGCCCACCATGTGCTCACCCCCCTGCCCACCCCTGTGCCCGTGTGCTCACCCCCTGCCCACCCCTGTGCCCACCGTGTGCCCACCCCTGTGCCCGTGTGCTCACCCCTGCACCCACCCCTGCATCCACCCCTGTGCCCACCGTGTGCTCACCCCCATGCCCACCCCTGTGCCCACCGTGTGCTCACCCCTGCACCCACCTCCATGCCCATGTGCCCACCCCTGCACCCACCCCCATGCCCATGGTGTGCTCACCCCTGCATCCACCCTCGTGCCCACCATGTGCTCACCCCCTGCCCACCCCTGTGCTCACCCCCCTGCCCACCCCTGTGCCCACCGTGTGCTCACCCCTGCACCCCCCCCGTGCCCATGGTGTGCCCACCCCCATGCCCACCGTGTGCCCACCCCTGCACCCACCCCATGCCCACCGTGCCCACCCCTGTACTCACTCCCGTGCCCACCCCCATGCCCACCGTGTGCCCACCCCTGCACCCACCCCCATGCCCATGGTGTGCTCACCCCTGCATCCACCCCCGTGCCCACCGTGTGCTCACCCCCATGCCCACCCCTGTGCCCACCATGTGCTCACCCCTGCACCCACCCCCCGTGCCCACCCCTGTGCTCATCACGCTGGGAACAGTTTCAGTTCCTGGAAAAGGGGGAAACAGATAAAACCTCCTAGAGTTGACAGTTTGTTCTCTGAGCTTGGCGCTGGTCTCTGTCAGAGGCAGGGGTGTTTCCCGGCAGCCCCCACCTGCCACCCTGTAGGGACTGCAAAGCCCTGAGCAGACCCAGACCTGCTGCCTTCTGAAAGCTGCTGGAAGCTTTCTCAGCCTGAATTCTCCTGGATCTCGGGCGTTTGGGACATCTCATAATAAATCATCGTTAGGTCACGAGGATCTTCAGGGGTGGAGTCTAAGCTTCCCGGATTGTGAGTTGGCACCTTGTTTCTCTCGCTTGCTCTGGAGAGCGTTTTGTTAGAAATGCAAGAAAGGCTGACGCACACAGGGGCTGAGACTTGGGGCCCAGGCTGACCCACACAGAGGCTGAGACTTTGGGCCCAGGCTGACCCACACAGGGGCTGAGACTTGGGGCCCAGGCTGACCCACACAGGGGCTGAGACTTGGGGCCCAGGCTGACCCACACAGGGGCTGAGACTTGGGGCCCAGGCTGACCCACACGGGGGCTGAGACTTTGGGCCCAGGCTGACGCACACGGGGGCTGAGACTTGGGGCCCAGGCTGACCCACACAGGGGCTGAGACTTTGGGCCCAGGCCAGGGGGAGTGTGCACCTCTCACCGGACGCAGCCCTGCAGTGTGGTAAAGAGGGAGGCAGGCAGTGCCAGCCCCAAGGCTCATCTGTTGCCAGATTCAGGGGGCAAAACCGTGTCTCGTGGCAGGAACATGGGCCCTGTTGCCATGGGTCAGGCAAGAAACAGGAGGAAGCATTTTGTTCAGAGAATGGCAGAAGCCACCAGAGGCCCAGAGGCAACGAGTCCTGGGAGGATGCCAGGAGCTGTTCCTTCTCAGTGAGGACCTTCTGGACTGTGGGCTTCCTCTCTTATAGACTTTGATTTTTAGACAAAAATGAGATTAAAAACAGCCTTTAAAAATGTTGGAGTTAAGTGTGGTGTTTACCCTAAACTGAGACTGAGAAGCTTACAGAGACTGATGGGTGACGTGCCCTGATGACCACCTCCCCTCCAGGTGTGGCCGTCTCCCCGCAGGCTAGAGGCTGAGCGGCCTGTCTGGGTTGATGTGAAGGTTTTTCTCGCCTGTGCTCACACACGCTGTCTCTCTTAAGTCTAAACCTGAGGTTATTTAGGGACAGACATTAATCAGGTTTAATTTTCTGTTCCGTGATGCTTTAACCTAACATGGACTGGCTGTTTTCCATTTCATACATGATTTCTCTGAAGTAAGAGTTTTTACACCTAATGCTCTGAGGTGCACTCTGCACTGAGCTGTCCTTCCAGCTCTGTGAGTCTATTTTTTGTCACAGTGCACAGGATCGACACATTCCAGATCATTCGAGTTGATTCACAAGTGAGTGTAGCAGAGTTAAGTCAGCACCAGCCCTGTGGAGTGTTGAAATCAGAGTTAAGTCAGCACTTATCCCACAGTGTGTTGAAATCAGAGTTAAGTCAGCACTCATCCCACTGTGTGTATCAGTCAACACCTGAGGGAGTTATGCTTTGTGCTTACCCTTAGTGCAAAGTGTGTGGGTCATTAGGGGATGGCTGTGGGCCGATGGCACCTGCCTCACCATGGCTCACATTTTTAAACTGTCCCAGGAGCTTCCCTGGGAACATCCCCAGCACCCTCTGCCCTCTGTCTTCCAGGACCTCCTGGACCCTGCACGGTGGCGGATGCTGATCCAGCAGTTCCGGTACGACAACTACCGACTACACCAGCTGGGAAACAACTCTGTGTTCACCCTCACCCTGCAGGCTGGCCTCTCAGCCATCAAGACACCGTATCCTGCCTCCTGTGCGCAGTGCGGTTTGGCCTGGGGTTCGCGTCTTTGGTCACATTTTAACACGCTGACCCTGCACCTTGCCACTCTTGTCCTCCCACCACAGACAGCCCCGGGCTCCCGTGTGCCGCACTTGCGCAGTGTCTAGATGGTCGGGGTGGGGCCATGTTGAGGGGCCTCGGATGCGTCGCGCAGCCTTCACTCTGGGAAGTGGCGCACTTCCTCTCTCTCATCATCTCAGATGCCTCCATGGGCATTGATCTAAAAGCCTGATTTTGATGTGTTCTGGTGGCTGGGAGATTACCATTCAGAATAGTTTTCCCATGTGATTACCAAGAACCTTGCCTGTGACTGACTCTGCCCTGCCTGTGACTGACTCTGTCCCACCTGTGACTGACTTGGCCCCCGCCTGTGACTGACTCTGTCCCACCTGTGACCGACTCTGTCTGCCTGTGACTCTGTCCCTGCCTGTGACTGACTCTGTCCCCACCTATGGCAGACTCTGCCCTCACCTGTGACTGACTCTGCCCTCACCTGCAACTGACTCTGTCCCCGCCTGTGAATGTCTTTCATGTAACGTGACTCAGGCCCAGAGGGCAGTGAGTGTTTCGGGATTGCTGCTGGCACCTGGCTGTGCTGGGGTATGAATGAGACTCAGGCCCCCTCCCTTGTCCCCTCTTTGTGGAACTCTGAGGGGGAGGGCTGGTGTGCTTGCCCACTGCCTGTTCCTAGGTGCCAGCAGAACATCCCTGCCGGGTGGCTCTTGTCTTGCCTGGAGAGGTTGCATGGCTGGGGAGAGGGTGGTGGGCAACGGACGGAGCCGCTGTGTGCCTGTGGTCCTGGTGCAGGAGGCCGGGGCGAGAAGGCGCAGGCTTCTTGTCTCCACCCAGGCCTCAGTAGGGCTGTTCAGCTGTCGAGTGCAGCACTTCCTTTGCCTCGAAAGATAGCCCCGTGTAGTCAGCGTGGTGCCCACGTAGCCAGAAGGGCATGCAGCCCAGGGTAGAGTGGCCACAGGGGGCTGGGCTCACCTTGGCTGCCCCGGGTGGCCCCCAACCCTTCCTTGACCCGATGCTCAGACAGTGCTACAAGGAGGACGGCAGCTCCAAGAGCCCTGACTGCCCCGTGTGCAGCCGCTCCCTGAACAAACTGGCGCAGCCCCTGCCCATGGCCCACTGTGCCAACTCCCGCCTGGTCTGCAAGATCTCCGGCGACGTGATGAACGAGAACAACCCGCCCATGATGCTGCCCAACGGCTACGTCTACGGCTACAACGTGAGGGGCAGGGCAGGGGGGCGAGGCTGGCATGTGTCGCCATCGGGACAGGGCTGTGTGGGGCGGGCAGGGCAGGGGGGCCAGGCTGGCACGCATTGCCATTGGGACAGGGCTATTCTCTCGCCCCACCCTGCCTTAGCTTCATTCGAAATGGATGAAGGGGTGGGAAGGACAGGCGAGGTGGCCCCGGGATGTCTTTGGCAGGTGTGTCTTCGGGAAGGAACTTTGCCTGAGAGGATGAGTGATTCCCTGGTGGTTCATTGTGGGGATTTTCCATGGAAAGCCGTGTTCATGTTGTATTCGCTTGCCTTAATGCATTCCTGGTTTTATTTTTCAGTCTCTGCTTTCTATCCGTCAAGATGATAAAGTCGTTTGCCCGAGAACCAAAGAAGTCTTCCACTTCTCACAAGCTGAGAAGGTGTACATCATGTAGGCCCCACGTCGTGAAGCGCACGCCTCGGGGACGGGCTGCAGCGGGCAGGGAGGCCACACCTTCCTCCTGTCCCACGCTCCAGCCTGCCTCGGCGTTTCTGTTTCTTGCGACCAAAGATCAGTGAGCAACGATAAATACTCTTAGGAAGAGAGAAAATAAGGTTTAATAAGTTTGTACTTGAAAACATTTTGATTGGTAGGATTTTGTAACACGTCAACCATTTGATGCTTCTGAAAAGTACTTTCAATTTGCGAAGGAAACTTTTCTTTAACGACTGACCTAAACATCGAGGGAAACTTTAGAACGTTTAAAATATAGGAGTCCGTGATTTCCTTGTGTTTTCAGTTTCTTTCCTTCTGTGAACGATGAGACTTGGAGAATGGGCTGGTCCTTCACCACTTCCTGTTGGCCCTGGCCCGGCCGGGGAAGGTGGCAGCGGCACTGGACTGACCTGCAGTGACCCGCGATGCCGCACCACGAGGGACACTCACGGCTTCATTCAAGAGCTGCTGCCAAAACGCCTGGCGCTGCCACCGTCGGGCTGGCTTCGAGGACGCCCGCCTGCCTCACGGGCTGTGTCCGCGGGACTGTGTTCATACGTGCGTAGTTTCGATATCACATCGCGGGGCTGTGTTCGTACGTGCGTAGTTTCGATATCACACCCTCCGTGTGCCGCCTTACTTCCTGCTTTGAGAATGTATAACGTGGAAATCCACGGGACCAAGTTTCTGCAGAGGCCTTGCCGGATGGTTCCATAACTGTAGAGTCTAATAACTATCCATTACAGAAATTAATCGTTCATTTGAAAGAAGTACTGATGACTTTTCGAAACAAATGAACCATCGTAGTTGACAGAGAACCACATCGTAGAGGTTTGTAGTTAGCGCTTATTTTTGCATGTTGATGTTGACTAGCTAATAAAATGTAAATGTAAACCATGCCAATCAAATGCTTTTCTATTTCTCATTTCTGTGTGAGCCGAGGCTGCCGTGCGTTTCTAACACCGAGGTTGTGTTCTGCTCCTCCCTGGGGCCCGGGCAGCACGGAGGGCATATGCGTAGCTTCTGGCACCACGGCCACGGGGAGTTGAGAAGCCGGCTGGACCACACCAGGAGCGCAGTCCTCGTCTCGGGCGCTGCCCTGAGGCGTGATGGCCCCAGTGTCTTCAGGCCCCAGCTTGCAGCTGGGTGACTCAGACACTGGTTCCTGGGACCCGCAGGCCATTGTCTGTTGTGGGTGGGGGCTCAGGCTGCAGCCACCAGCAAGCCTGGGCCTGCGGCTTGGGCTGTGTCTAGGGTTGGGCTGAGGAGGCCTGTGGGCTGTGGCCACTGGCCCTTCCCCCCACCGCCCACCCCTGTTCTCTCCAGCACCCCATCCCAGCTCCTGTGGCCAGCCTGGTGCCCCTTAGCCTGTCTCTTACTCCATGGTGGCTGCCCTGGCCCCTCCACAGCGCCCAGCTGGAACCCCCCCGCCCCATTCCCACGTGCTCTTCTTTGGAGTGCCCATCCCCAGGTCAGCCCTTGGCCGAAGCAGACCCTGTGGCCCCACTGCCACACGCACTGCTCCCCGGGCTCCACCGTCCTCACGTGCAGGGGCATTTCTTGCCTTGTGTCCTGTTCTTTCCTTTTTAACTCGAGTAGAACATACTGGAGCACACACATTGTAAGTTCACATAACGAATTTCTGTGTAACATGCATGTAACCACCAGACTGTTCCCAGGCCCTGGCCTTGCCCGGTCAATATCCTGGTCGGTCATCATCGGAGTGGCACACCCCGGCCCTGAGCTCTTCGGACACAGAGCCACATGGTGTGGGTCCATGGCTCAGCGTTACTCGGCTCAGCCCCGGCACGGCAAAGTCTTGCGTGGTTACAGGCCTCTTCTCTCCAGGGGAACAAGCACAGCGGCCTGGCCCCTGTCACGCTGGTGGACATCAGGCAGTGTCCAGGTAAAGCTGCCGTGAGCACTCTGGGAGGTGACCCTTGCTGTACACATCATCCTTTTGTGGGGAGATGCCGAGGAGTGCCATTGCTGGGTCACGTGTCCACTCAGCAGACACAGTTTCCTAAAGGGGTTGCACCCACTTCAGCCCATCTGCTCCACATCCACGCCAGCGAGTGGCACTGGGAGTCTTGAATGTGAGATGTTTTGTTGGTCGTGTTATCTCGCTGTACTCTTTCTCAATTGAGGTAAAAATTACATACACCAAAATGCACATATAAGTAAAAGCTACTCAATGGGTCTTAATAAATGTACCTCCATGTGACCACCATGGAAGCCCAGGTATGGAACGTCCCCGTGGCCCCAGAAAGGGACCCCTTGTACCTTCTGAGTTATCCACAACCCCTTTGTCACCATAGGTGAGCTGTGCCTCCATAGGTGTCAGATGGTGGAGTGTGGACACTGGTGGGTCTGGCTTGTTTCACTCCGCAGACGCTTGTGAGGTTCATGCCTGTTGCACGTGTCAGCAGTTCCATCCTTGTGTGTTGCTGAGTGGAGTGATAGTAATCCATGTGTGCACAGACCACAGTGTACACCAGGCTGGAGTGCAGTGGCGCAGTCTTGGCTCACAGCAATCTCTGCCTCTCGGGTTCAAGCGATTCTCCTGCCTCAGCCTCCCAAGTACCTGGGATTACAAGTGCACACCATCACGCCTAGCTAATTTTTGTATTTTTAGTAGAGACGGGGTTTCACCATGTTGGCCAGGATGGTCTCCATCTCCTGACCTCATGATCCGCCTGCCTTAGCCTCCCGAAGTGCTGGGATTACAGGTGTGAGCCACAGCGCCTGGCCTGTATCCATTCTCTTGATGGACATTGGGGTTGTTCCCTATTTGGGGCTATGATGAGTAAATCTCTTGTGCACATTTGCGTGCCAGTCTTCTTGCAGACATTATTTTCATTTCTTTGGGAAGTAATTCTCTGGAAGTAGAATGAACTGAGTCATGGTGTGTTTATATGTTTAACTGTACCACAACTGCCAAAGATTTATCCAAAGTTGGTGGTAGCGTTTTACACTCCAGCAGCAGTGTGGACTCCAGTGGCCCCACGTTGTTGCCAACACTTGGTGTTGTCAGGTTAGCCATTCAGGTGGCTGTGCACTGGGGCCACTGTGATTTTCCCTTGCTTTTCTCTGATGTCTGATTTTGACCTCCTGATGCGCTGATTGTAATTTATATATTTGTCTGTTCATTTTAAACTGCATTATCTTATTGATTTGTAGGAATTCCTCACATACAAATCCTTTGAGGGATATGTGTATTTATACTTTATTGACTGTCATTTGACCAGCAGATTTTTTAAGTTTTAGTGCAGTTCAATTTAGTCTCTTTTGTGGCTAATGCTTTTCTATGTTCTAAAAAAAAAAATCTGCCTATTCCAGGGTTGCAATAATGTATCTTCCAGAAGATTCAGTTTCGGCTTTTATGTTTAAGTCAGTAACACATTTCTAACTTGTGTGTGTTGTGTGAGGAAGAGCCTGAGGCTGATTCCCCACCATCCCATATGTTAACTCTATTGTTCCAACACCATTTGTTAAAAAGACCTTTCTTATCCCAGTGAATAATGTTGGCTCCATTAAAAAAAAATTCCTGGCTGTGTAAGTTGGGGTTTATTTCTGGACACTATCTTCTGTTAAACTGGCCCTTTAGGTCTATCCTTGTACTAACACCACATTATCTTAATTATTGCAGTTTTAAGGCAAATCTTGAAACCAGGCAGTATGAGTCCTCCAGTTCTGCTTTTTCAAAATGGTCTTGGTGGTTCTAGTTCTGTTGCATTTCCGCGTACGTTTTAGAATCAACTCATCAGTGTCTGCTGAACGCTGTAAAAAGTGTGCTGGGATTGTCACTGGAACTTCAGTGAACCTATCATCCCTATTTGGGGACGGTATTAGTTTGCTTGGCTGCCGTAACAGAAGACCACGGACTAGCGGGTTTAAACAATGGACATTTATTTCTTCACGGTTCTACAGGAGATGCTGGCAGGGTTGGCTCCCGGTGAGGCCTCTGTTCCCGGCCTGCAGATGGCCCCCTTCTCACTGTGTCCTCTCGTGGTGGACTTCCTCCTGTGCACACACATTTCAGGAGTCTCTTCATCTTACCAGGACATCAGTCCTATCAGATGAGGGCTCTATCCCTAGAAGCTCATTTAACATTCACCTCTTTAAAGGCCTCATCTCCAAATAAAGTCACATTGGAGGTTAGGGCTTCAACACAGGAATTGGGTAGGCAGCGGCCACAATTCAGTCCATTAACAAGGACTTATAAATCGTAACAATATTGAGTCCTCAACCCATGAATATGGTATATCTTCCTGCAGATTTAGATCCTTCTCTCATCTAAGATATTGCCACCTCCAGGAGGCAGATCATGAGGTCAGGAGTTCCAGACCAGCCTGACCAACATGGTGAAACTCTGTCTCTACTAAAAATACACAAATTAGCCAGGCGTGGTGGCATGTGCCTGTAATCCCAGCTACTCGGGAGGCTGAGGCAGGAGAATCGCTTCAACCCAGGCGGCAGAGGTTGCGGTGAGCCAAGATCGCGCCATCGCACTCCAGCCTGGGTGACAAGAGTGAAACTCCGTCTCAAAAAAAAAAAAAAGTATTTACAGAACTTTTCATTCCTTTTATAAAGTTTGCCTCTTATCATTTTCCTTTCATCTGAAGAGCATCCTATAACAGTTCCTGGACTGCAAATCTGCTGGCCATAATTCATGCAGCTTTTGTCTGAAAATGCTTTTTTATCACCTCAGTTTTTAAAGGCTATATTGCTGCATATACAGTTCTAGATTGACAGTATTTTTTTCTTTTACCACCTTAAAGAGGTTCCATTTTCTTCTGGCTTGCTTTTTTTTTTTTTGTGGAGGGGGAGGAGGGGACAAGAAATCCTTGGCTTCTTTGTGCCTGTATGTCATATGCCTTTTTTAATCTGCTTCTAAGATTTGTCACTAGTTTTCTGCAATTTAAGGTGTGCCTTGGGTGGTTTTGTTTATCCTGCTTGGGTTTTATCATCTCTAAGTTTCCGTTGGTTCTTTTAAAATATCTTTTAGAAGTATCTTCTAATTCTTGGCTGGGCGCGGTGGCTCATGCCTGTAATCCCAACACTTTGGGAGGCTGAGGCGGGCAGATCACTTGAGGCCAGGAGTTCGAGACCAGCCTGGCCAATAGGGTGAAACCCTGTCTCTACTAAAAATACAAAAATTAGCTGGGCATGGTGGTGGGCGCCTGTAATCCCAGCTATTTGGGAGGCCGAGACACGAGAATCATTTGAACCTCAGAGGCAGAGGTTGCAGTGAGCCGAGATCACACCACCGCACTCCAGCCTGGGTGACAGAGCAAGACTGTCTCAAACAAAAACAAACAAAAATATCGTCTAATTCTCATCATGGTTTATCTTGGCTTTCTAATCTTATCCAGCATTCAACAAATATTGAGCACCTACTTTGTGTCTGGCTTCATGAAACAAAGCAAAGATCCCTATTTTCAGGGACTGTATGTTTTAGGAGTGAAGAGAAAAAAGGGAATCAGCTAGTAAGACAGTAAGTGTGTGTGACACAAGGCCGGAAGTGCCCTGGGAACAAGCGGGGCAGGTTCAGAAAACGGACGGGGGGTGTTGAGCCGGGGAGGCGAGAGGGTGCAGAAGTGTTTGCTCAGGGTGAGACATGAGCAGTGGCCGGAAGGAGGTAAGGAGCTCTGTGGATACTGGCAGAAGCTTCCCGGCAGAGAGATCTGCTCCCTGGAGGCCCAGTGTGGCAGCAAGAGCAGGCTGGAGAAGTCAACCGGTGGGATGTAGGGGGCGGCAAACACAGGCCACGACAGGTTTTGCTTTGCCCTGAGATGGGAGCAGTGGGAGGATTTTGTGTGGTGGAATCCTGTGATCCAACCTTAGACTTTTAAAGGTCCCTCTGGTTGCTGCATGATGGTCTAGGGGTACCAGGGCGCAAGTGAAAGACAAGGTGAAGGCAGTGACCCGCTGCAGGGGTGGCTAGGAATTGGCAGTGGCAATGAGGCAGTAGGACGTGCTCAGATCTGGATGTGTTCTGAAGGTAGGGCTGTCAGGATTTGCAAACCAAATGGGCGTGGAGTGAGAGGAAGAGAGAAGCCCAAGTGAGTCAGGTAATTGGTCCAAGCGAACAGAAGGATGCAGGGCAGTCCAGGCACGGTGCCTCACGCCTGTAATCCCAGCACTTTGGGAGGCCGAGGGGGGCGGATCACCTGAAGTCAGGAGTTCGAGACCAGCCTGACCAACATGGTGAAACCCCCGTCTCTACTAAAAATTCAAAAATGAGCTGGGCGTGGTGGCGGGCACCTGTAATCCCAGCTACTCGGGAGGCTGAGGCAGGAGAATGGTTTGAACCCGGGTGGCGGAGGCTGCAGTGAACCGAGATCGTGCCACTGCACTCCAGCCTGGGTGACAAAGCGAGACTTTGTCTCAAAAAAAAAAAAAAAAAAAAAAAAAAAAGGCTGCAGGGCCATCAGCTGATACAGAGGGCAGTGGACGGGCAGCTTGGTTGTGCTGTTGAGCCTGAGGGCTGAGAGGACACCCCGGGGCAGTGTAAAAGAGACTGGACTTAGCAATTGGTAAGAGAAGTTGGATAGAGAGGGTTTTGTTAGTATGGGAGAAACGGCACCCTTTTATGCTAATGAGAACTAATAACAACAAAAAAAACCATGCTGTAGAAGACAGAGGGAAACTGCTGGATGGGTGCCTTGGAGGAAGCCACAGGCCGGGGATTGGGTGCACGGGGCAAGGGGCGCTGAGGGAGGGTCTGGCTGCAGCTTGCTCAGTGAAGCAAGAAGCCGGGTGAGGAAGGGGTGAGGCGCAGGAGCGGCTCGGGGCTGGCTGCAAGCTAGGAGCTGGGGGCCACTGACGCCCAGGGACGGAAGCTGGTGCTGCAGAGAGGGGCAGCGCAGGGAGTCCCTCTTCTTTTCCTTTTTAAAATAATTGCTTTACTGAGATATAACTCACACATCGTGAAAGCCACCCTGTAAAAACACGATTAACAGAGTTGTAAGCTACCACCGCTCTAATGCAAGGGCACGCCCATCCCCCCGAAAAAGAAACCCCGGCCCGCCGCCGGCGGCCCCGGCCCTGCACCCAGCCCCGGGCGCCCAGTCGAGCGTCTGCTCTGCGTGGCCTGTGCTGGGCGCCCCGCGAGTGGGGTCCACATCGCGTTCCTCCGGAGCCACAGTTTCCCGAGCCCGGTCTCCAGGTCAGTCCGTCCGCAATCAGCCTCGCACTCCCCCCCGTTCCAGGCTGCGGACCTCGGCGGCAGGACGGACGGCGCCTCTGCTCCTCATTCCGCCCAGGGCCAGCCCAGGGCCAGCCCAGGCCCAGGGGTACCTGGTGTGTATCTGGCGCCGAGCTGGGCTCCGAAGATCCCAGAGCCCGCCCAGGGGTTCCCTTCCCGAGGCCGGAGCGGGGAGGCGCCACGGGGTTCAGGGCGCCCTGC
Source organism: Symphalangus syndactylus (assembly GCF_028878055.3). NCBI lineage: Eukaryota > Metazoa > Chordata > Mammalia > Primates > Hylobatidae > Symphalangus > Symphalangus syndactylus. The sequence continues at coordinate 10,641,583 of NC_072438.2, forward strand.
GCGGGGTGAGCTCGGGGGCGGGGGCCGCGCCCTCCCGTCTGGGCCGTCCTCACCGGCCCTCCGCAGGGGAAGGGACCTGGCCGCGAGCCCCCGGGCGGGCGTGGCGTTGAGGCCCAGACCGGAACTTCCTTTCGGCCTCAGTTTCCCAGCCGGCCCCGCCCCCGGCGACCGCACATGCGGCCCCTTTAAGGACTTTCTGCGCCCTGCCGCCTCTTTTTTCTCGCGCGTTCCCCCTCCCCCGCAGGCTGCCCCGCCCTCGCCGGGAGCGCGCCTACGCCACCGCGCAGACCTCGGCCGCGTCTTTGCGCCTGCGCCTCCTGGGCCGGGGTGAGCCATTGGCTGCCGAGCTCAGGGCACGTGATAGGGGGCGGGGCCTTCACCGGAAAGGGTGGGGGCAACGGCGAGAACGGCCGCGTCGAGCGGTAGGTGCAGTCGTCGCCGTGGTGACCCCAGCTCCTGATGCGTGCAGCCCAGGGCCAGCCAATGGCTGTAGAGATCTTGGGCACCTGACAGGAGGGGCGGTCCCCCCGCCGGAAGGGGCGGGACGAAGCGAGCGGTCGCGTCAGCGGTAGGTGGGGGTGTTTTTACGCTGCCGGGCGGGGGTCGCGCCAGTTCAGTACCCGCGGCTCTGCGGGCGCCGGGCGGACACCTGCGGCCGGGGAGTGTTCCATGTGCCCGAGAGCGCTGGCGGCAGGGCCGGAGGGCGGGCCCTGGGCCGAGTGACAGGCCGCAGCCCCCGAGCACCGTCGAAGCCGGCGCGCCCGCCCGGTGCAGCCGCTGTGCGAGGGCGACCCCGCGTCCCAAGCCTAGCGTGGCCCTGCCGGGCCCCTTCTTTCCCCGGGTAGGGCGCAGCTCCCCAGCCTCCGCCCCAGCCTCGCCTGGCGCTTCCTTCCGAGTCCTTCGGCCTTTTCCTGGCGGTGCGGCAGGCTCTCGCCTCATCCCACCACGCACGCCGCGGTTCTAGTCCCTGGGCCTCCGGGCAGGCTGCCTCCGTTAGGGCCGCCCCTGGTCTCCGGACGCGACTTTCATCGGTCTCAGAATTTCTTGGCTCCTCTTGGCCATTGCAGCCTTGCTGGAGGCTGCTCTGCGGAATCTGAGTGAATAAGAGAAACAGCAGCTGTCACGTTGGGGAAAAGCTGATTCGGACAGTGCCACTTTCCGCAGTACCCTTTAACGCACGACACTCAATGCAGCGTCCCACACACATGGGATTGTAGAGGTCCCGAGTTTTAGGTTCACTTTTAAAACTGTAATCACCGCCGTAAAGGCCTTGCTGGACACACATATTTCCCAGAGAGGCACCCACAGATGGTCCCCAGCCTCAGGGTCCTCCCGGAGCTTTCGGTTTATAGTGGAGCTCAGTAAGCACGTTAATAACACCGAGAGCTATAAAACACAGATGGTGACTTAGCATCTCTGCCTTACTTATTTCTAGATATGGATCAGAAACTTTCGAAGTTGGTAGAGGAGCTCACAACTTCAGGAGAACCCCGACTAAATCCTGAGAAAATGAAGGAACTGAAGAAAATTTGCAAGTATGTCTTAGGGTTCAGTAACTCATGGTAACTGACTGGCCCACTGAGCCCAGGACACACACAGGGCCCTGCCCTCCTGCCCCCACCTGGGAGAGAACCACCCAAGGGACACACCCAGCACATTTTCTCAGGGCTCTGCAGTACCCAGCTCTGACAGGTGGTCATGTTGTGGGGTCGGGGCGTGTGGCGTTGGGGACCCCAGTGCTCTGCGGTTGGTGCTTCTGTTCATTCCCGTTTGTGTGGTCTGGAGCACGCCACGTAGAAGTTCTTGAGTGCACATATGTGATTTAGAGAGAAACGTGCGTCTTCTTTGCTGTTGGACTCTTCGAAGGGAGAGAATAGAGCTTGCTGATGCGCGAGTTGGTCCATCGCCTTTAGGGTATGTCCACCTCTGTTCACTTCCTCCGAGGAAAACGCCGGCCGGGATCTCTGCGGTCACCCTCAGGCAGCCAGAGATTCATGGGGGAAGCAAAACTTCCCCTCGGTGGGTGGAGCATAAGTCGAGGACACTGATTATCCTGTATCCTGCGTTTGTAAAACGGGAACTTATAGATTGTTTATAGAGTGATGGAGTGTTGACATTTTGATAGAAAATTTCAGGTCAGGTTTTGCGGCCTGCGCCAGGAAGTCAATTCGCAATGGTTTATGTGAGGCCAGGAGCTGGGAATAGGAGCATTCAGGAGGGGCTGGGAGATGTCCCGTGCTCTAGGCGTTCCCTTCCTTCCTGCAGCAGGAGGCACCCAGCTGAACAGTGTGCGAGTCGGGCGGTGTGCGTTGTGCCGGGCGGTTGGTGTTTGTGCCGGGTGGTGTGTGTGGCGCCGGGTAACGTGTGTTTAAAGAGCCGGATGGTTTGTGTTTCAGGCTTTGCTGTAATGCCTCAGCTGTGAACACAGCTGTAGATGATGTAGGTGGATAGATGGGCCACGTTCCAGTGAAACTTTGTGAATGAACACCGCATTTGAAGTCTATATAATTTTCACATTTCACCAAGTATTTTTTGTTTGTTTCGACATTCTTGGCTTGTGGGCCACACAGAAACAGGCAGGGGCTGGGGAGCTAGATGTGGCCCTTGGGCAGTGGTTTGCAGACCCTGCTCTAGAAAAGGGGAGAATGCAGATGGGAAGCCAGTGGTGGTCCCTGCCACACGTGCGTGCAGCATCCCTGCACAGAGTCTCCCTCCGCCCATCCTCTGTGTGTGGGGCAGTTGGGTCAGGCCAGCTTGCATCCCCAGGTCTTCAGAGGAGCAGCTGAGCCGCGCCTACCGCCTGCTGATAGCACAACTGACCCAGGAGCACGCCGAGATCCGCCTCTCAGCCTTCCAGATCGTGGAGGAGCTCTTCGTCAGGTCTCACCAGTTCCGGATGCTGGTTGTTTCCAACTTCCAGGAGTTCCTGGAGCTCACGCTGGGCACGGACCCCGCACAGCCCCTGCCGCCCCCGAGGGAGGCAGCACAGAGGCTGAGGCAGGCGACCACCCGGGCCGTGGAAGGGTGGAATGAGAAGTTCGGGGAGGCCTACAAGAAGCTTGCCTTGGGCTACCACTTCTTAAGACACAACAAAAAGGTAGGCGGGCCTGGCCCATTTTTTCAGAGACTCTGGTTACCTGACGTGAGGAGGTCAGACTGTACCAGGGTGAAGATGCGCCTCCTGTTGAACCCGGCACAGCAGGGGCCTGCTTGGCCTTGCCTGAACACCCAGGCTGCCACACCGTTTGTGTGGAAAGAGGACAGCAGCTGGGGTCACGGCCTCCCTGAGAGGGGCAGTGCAGCTCTGAGAGGAAGAGCATAAGCTTTGTGTGTGGGTGGAGCTGAGGCTGCATGCGTCATTTTTTATGTGTGTGTAGGAGACAAAGGAAAAGCCAAATCCAACTTCTCAGATGCAGCGTTTCCTATGACAGTGGCCCCTGGACTCTGGGACCTGTCCCAACCGTGCACTTTAAGGCTCCACCCGGACCCTACTGTGGGCTCTGGCTAGTGCCTGGCATGATGAAACCCACCAGGATCTGCTGCTGTGGCCTGAACCCAGCCTCATTGCCCAGACCCTACCGTGCCCCTTACCCCACCTGCCACGAAGGCTCAGGCCTCCCCAGTGCAATGACCCAGCCCCACTGGCTTCCCTTTGTGCCCTTGGAGTGCCCTGTCTCCCAGGGTTCATGCTCAGGGGTTGTTTCAGACTCCTGGGTCTAGTCAGCAGCCTCTGCCTGCTAATGGAACAAGCACACTGCTCTCTTACCTGTGAGGTACTTGGGGTGAGAAGTCTCGTTACCTCTTTTAAGTTAGCAGACGTGCTGGCTTTCCCGGGCTCAGACAGCAGAGAGATGTGCATTGTACTTTGTTGTAATGCACTGTGAACAGCTGGGTGTGAGGGTGCACACCCACAGTCCCACTGACTCTGGAAGCTGAGGCTGGTGGATCACCTGGTCCTGGGAGTTTGAGTCCAGCCTGGGCAACACAGCGAGACCCCTGTCTCTTAAAAAAAAAAAACCACTGTGAACTTACAGGCGCATAGGGCTCTTGGCCACGCATGGGTGCTGTGTCTTTTGTTAGGCCTACTTGAGCTGTATCTTCCTCGCATTCTGTATAGATAGTTCTAGTTTTTGTTGTTGTTGTTGTTGATGTTGTTTTTGAGACAGGGTCTTGGTCTGTCACCCAGGCTGGAGTGCAGTGGCATGATCTCGGCTCACTGCAACCTCCGACTCCCTGGTCCAAGAGATCCTCCTGCCTCAGCCTCCCAAGTAGCTGGGACTACAGGCGTGCGCCACCACGCCTGGCTGTTTTTTTTTTTTTTTGAGATGGAGTCTCACTCTGTCACCCAGGCTGGAGTGCAGTGGCGTGATCTCAGCTCACTGCAAGCACCGCCTCCCGGGTTCACACCATTCTCCTGCCTCAGCCTCCTGAGTAGCTGGGACTACAGGCACCTGCCACCATGCCTGGCTAATTTTTGTATTTTTAGTAGAGACAGGATTTCACCGTGTTAGCCAGGATGGTCTTGATCTCCTGACCTCGTGATCTGCCCGCCTCGGCCTCCCAAAGTGCTGGGATTACAGGCATGAGCCACTGCGCCCGGCCTAATTTTTGTATTTTAGCAGAGGTGGGGTTTCACCATGTTGGTCAGGCTGGTCTCGAACTCCTGACCTCGTGATCTGCCCGCCTTGGCCTCTCAAAGTGCTGGAATGACAGGCATGAGCCACCATGCCCGGCCAGCCCTAGTCTTTATTTTCTTTTTTTTTTTTTTTTTTTTGAGACGGAGTCTCACTCTGTCGCTTAGGCTGGAGTGCAGTGGCGCGATCTTGGCTCACTGCAAGCTCTGCCTCCCGGGTTCACATCATTCTCCTGCCTCAGCCTCCCAAGTAGCTGGGACTACAGGTGCCCGCCACCTCGCCCAGCTAATTTTTTTTTTTGTATTTTTAGTAGACACGGGGTTTCACCGTGTTAGCCAGGATGGTCTCGATCTCCTGACCTCGTGATCCGCCCACCTCGGCCTCTCAAAGTGCTGGGATGACAGGCGTGAGCCACTGTGCCCGGCCCCTAGTCTTTATTTTCAATTGCTCAGGTGGATTTTCAAGACACGAATGCCCGGAGTCTGGCAGAAAGGAAGAGAGAAGAGGAGAAGCAGAAGCACTTGGATAAAATTTATCAAGAAAGAGCCAGGCAGGCGGAGAGGGAGATGCAAGGCAAGTGCCCAGGACAGAGGGCCCCCCAGAGGGGCCACGCCTCTGGGGGTTGCCCGTGGTCCAGCAGTTCATCTTCCTGGTCCCAGGGCCCCGGCCACAAGGAACCCAGGTTTTGAGACAGGCTAGGTGGAGACGATTCAGGTCAGGCCGGAAGGCATTCTGAGCCATAGGACCCGACTCTGTCCCCAGCACCCTGCAGGGGCCTCCCAGGACATCCATGCCTCTCCCGCGCCCTCTGGTGGTCACGTTCACCCACGCCCATTCGCTGCGCGGACCCCTGGGCAGAGATGCTGGGCACAGGTGTGCCTGTGGGCAGTAGTCTGAGCCCCAGCCTGGCTGAAGGTCCTGCCACCTGTTTATTTTGTGGCTGCCTTGCCGTTGCCAGCCCCTTCCCAAAACTTCACCGTTTGCTTCTCAGCAGTCAGCCTTTCTTGTGAGGGGCACCACGAGAGTGTGGGGGGGGGTGCCACGGCCCTCCTGAGACACCTCCTGGTGTGGGCAGAGGCACGGCCCTGCGTCTTCAGACACATGTGCCCCAGATCCTTCCCCTGACAGACTGTGGTCCCAGGCGTGGGCCCTGCCACAGGCCACTCCTGGGAAACGCAGGCCTCAGGGGAGCTCACAAGGCAGGCAGTTGGGTGCCCAGACGATGAGGAGGCTGCCAGGAGGAAAGCTGCTCCGGCCCAGGAGGTGTGGCATGAACAAGGCTGTTTGTTGCCCTAGCAAGGAGGTGCAGCCACTTCCTGGGAAGTGCAGGCGGGCTGACCTCCCCTGTGCACTCATGCTCTCTCTACCCAGAGGTGCAGAGAGATTGCCTTGCAGGCCCAGCTGCTGAGCTGGGTGCTTTAGCAAGCAGTTAAAAAGTGCACTACACGACTGGGCGTGGTGACTCACGCCTGTCATCCCAGCACTTTGGGAGGCCAGGGCGGGCGGATCGCTTGAGTCCAGGAGTTTGAAGCCAGCCTGGGCAACACAGCAAGACCCTGTTTCTACAAAAAAGTTAGCTGAGCACGGTATCACGTGCCTGTAGTCCCAGCTAATCAGGAGGCTGAGGCGGCTGGACTACCTGAGCCTGGAAGGTCGAGGCCGGGGTGAGTTGTGATTGCACCACTGCATTCCACCTGGTGCTGAAAAGTGACACCCTGCGGGGAGTGGGCCTCTGGGTGTGGTTTTGGGTGGGCTGGTGCTTTTGCTCCACATGGCGCAGCAAACAGGTGTCTTGATCTTTTGGCAGAAATGTCTGGAGAAATTGAATCCTGCCTGACGGAGGTAGAGAGCTGCTTTAGGCTGCTGGTGCCTTTTGACTTTGACCCGAACCCGGAGATGGAATCCCTTGGCGTGGCTTCCGGCACGTCCGATGCCCTTCGCTCCTCCTGCGCGGGCCAGGTGGGCCCTTCCCAGTCTGGCACCCCTGACCCCTGGGACGGGGAGCAGCCCTGCTGCAGTAGAGACCTGCCTGCTTCTGCAGGCCACCCCAGAGTGGGCGGCGGGGCACAGCCATCCCAGACAGCCATAGGTGACCCCTCGGATGAGGACGAGGACAGCGACCTCGAAGAGTTTGTGCGGAGCCACGGGCTGGGCTCGCACAAGTACACGCTGGACGTGGAGCTCTGCTCAGGTAACTGCCTTCCCGGGTCTTCGCGGCGCCGCCCTGCCCCAGCTCCGCCCTGCGCCAGCACTGCCCTGCCCAGCTCTGCCCTGCCCCAGCACTGCCCTGCCCCAGCTCCGCCCTGCCCCAGCGCCGCCCTGCTGCAGCTCCTGGGTAGGCCCCTCCCTCATTGGCACCGGGCCCAGGAGCCTGGGAATGCAGGGGCCTCCCCTGGGGAGCTAGGTCAGGGGTCACCACCAGGTTTTTGCTTTCTGTGTGGCCTCTGCACTGGGATCCCCCTACCCATGCCAGGCCTCTGTGGCCACAGGGACACTTCTAAGAGCTCATGGCAGCCCCCCACCTCAGCGAAGCTGTGGGCAGAGCAAGGACCCGCAGGATTGGGGTGAGGTGGGGTCTCGAGGCTGTTGCGGTCCTCGAAGGATGAGGAAGCGCAGGCCTGACCTCCAAATGACCAAGAGCCCTGGGCGGGCTGTGTGGGCATCCCGCCAGCTCACAGGCCTGTCAGGGTCCCGTGTCGCCATGAGGGTCGGGTAGCACCGGCCCTTACTGGGAGGAAAACGTGTTCCAGAAATGGCCACAGGCAGCCTTGGCACTGCAACCTGGGTGGGTGAGGATTGCAGAGACATAGCTGCCCCCCAGCCCCAGCTTCCTCCCAAGCCTGCTGCCCCCCTGGGGTATGAGTGGAGGCTGGGGCCCTTTGGGTATGTGCATGGCTTCAAATCGCTGTCTTTGAGGAACCTGCTTCTTTGGAAGCAGGCACAGCAGGTGTCCCTTCACCAGGGCCAGGAGGCAGCCGGGCTGGGAAGCTGCTGGGAGAACTGATCCTTGGGTCTCAGCTGCCCAGAGGTGCCTCAGCAGTGAGGCTGCAGGCCTGTGTGGGGTGGACACCGCCGCTGCCAGCCTGGGCTGTCCTTGCCTGCATAGAGCTCGGCCCCGCGCTGGACACTGAGGGTGCCACGGCGGGGGAAGCCATGGCAGGGCAGAACTGGAGTTGGGGTGTCCGGCGGAGGAGAGCCCAGGGTGGGTGGGGGCTGGTGAGGCTGGGCTGGAGGGGCCTAATCTTGTGGGGTGGGCTGTGGAGGGGAAGGTTCTGTGCCCGTGTTGGGGCGGTGAGTAGAAGAGGCTGTGGGTGTCTCGCCACTCCAGATGGGATGGCTGCAGCCAAGGAGATTGAGACATAGGCGGTGGAGCTGCGTGTGAGGGGAGGCTTTGGTGTTAAGCCACAATGTTCTTTTCTAAGATCATAAAACATTTCCTTCTCACAGAATCAGGTTTGGGATTCCTGGGGGCAGGCATGGGCGCCTGGCAGGTTCCCCTCAGGCTAGAGCAGCCTTCACTGTGTGGTCCGCTTCTCCGGGGCCTGTGGGAGACGCCGGCTGGCGCCCTCTTGTGACCTCTGTGTGCCTCTCCCCAGAGGGCCTGAAGGTGCAGGAGAATGAGGACAACCTTGCTGTCCTCCACGCCGCCCGCGACATACTCAAGCTCATCCGGAACAAGTTCCTGCCGGCTGTGTGCTCGTGGATCCAGGTGAGCCTCAAACCTGGGACCTGTGGGTGGAGGGACGTGTGCAGAGTGCCATGCATGGGGGGTCCCTTTCTTGGGGGGACTGTGGCCTGGTGACTGAATGGCCCCTGACCTGTGAGGGCTCTGTCCCTCACCTGCAGCTTCGTCCTCTGCATCCCAGGTGTGCCAGGGACCCCCCCGGGCCAGTGGACCTGGCGTGTGCCTCCCCACAGGACAGCTTCCCAGGGCTTGCCCAGCCGGCCCCTGAGCTGTTCACACCCCTGTTTCGCAGCGCTTCACGCGCGTCGGGACCCACGGTGGATGTTTAAAGCGTGCCATTGACCTGAAGGCGGAATTGGAGCTCGCACTGAGAAAATACAAGGAGCTGGACATCGAGCCTGAGGGAGGGCAGAGGCGCAGGGTGAGTAGGCAGGCGGCGAGCGGGAGGGGGGTCCCAGAGGCCTCAGTGGGGGAGGAGAAGCTGTGGGGGGTTGTGCCCTGGGCCTGTGGGCCTGGCAGACCCCAGCCATACCCCAAGCCCACTCAGCCTCAGCAGGACCTGCTTCCCCAGCAAGGGCTTCCTGTGAGCCCAGGGTCATCGCCATGGCAGAGGGGACAGTGCAGCTGTCGGGTGCTGCCCAGCTGCCGTGTATGGTAGCTGAGCAGAAGTGCTGAGTGCTGCACGTGCCTCCAGGAAGCCACCAGTCAGGCTGTCCCCCCGTGACTCCTTCTAGGGAGTCATCAGCAGTGCGGCGCCTGTCCTGGCAGGCACTGTATCTGCCAGAGGAGAGACTCCTGGCGAGCCCTCAGACGGCCAGGAGGTTCAGTGCGGGCACCGGTGCCCACTTGGGGTGGAGACTTGGGTTACTGTCTGCTGGGCCTTGCGAGGGGCTTGGGAGGGTCGTAGGGGCACTGCACTTCCCTGAGCAAGGAGCATGGGGTTAGAATGGGGCAGGGCCGCCACGAAGGGCTTGAGGCTGGAGGGAGGTATGGGGTGCCTCTGGTGGGGTGAAGCTGGGAGCAGAGACTGTCGCACTGGGCGTGTTGGAGCCGGTCGAGGGTGGGGGTGCCCAGCACACTGCTTTGCCGGGGCCTTGAACTGGCTGAGCATGGAATGGAAATCCGGGCCTCGGTGCCTGGAGGGGCCTGAGAGCTGGGGTCCTCTGCAGACGTCCTTGGCAGCACCCAGCACAGTCAGGCCTTGGGACTGGAGGCACACAGCGGCCACCCTGGGCTCGCACAGCAGTGCTGTCTCTCAGGCGCCTCTCCCTTCAGGAACCCAAGCCCTGAACCCCAACAGCCCTGGCCTAGGAGATGGTGGCCCTTTGGCTCTCCCCACTTTAAGGAAAGCTTTGGGGTGGAAGTGACACTGTGCTCCTCGCTGAGGAAGAGGTTAGGTTCCACAGCAGCAGACGTGCGGGGCCTTGGAAGTTGGGGGGGCGGGGAAGCTCCTCTCGATTAATTGCTGAGCCTGTGGTTTTCCCCAGGTCAGTGGCCCTGCGTCCCTAACATGGTGGTGTGCAGCCGCCCCAGGGGCCAGCAGAGGGCGAGCTTGCTTTTCTCCTTTAAGTCGGAAACTCTGACTCCCGGAGAATTTATAGTCATGTGGGAGCCCACTGGCCGCGCCGCTCGTGTGTGGCTGCGTTTGTGTGTGCTGGTCAACACCTTGCTCCACGAGGAAATACTTTTGTGAGTTGTGACGAAAATATACTTCTTGCAACGCGAAAGGATGCTGGTCTAGGCTTGGGAGGAAGATGGTGAGTGCCGTCAGCACATCAGGATCTGGGTGAGCCCACTGCCTGCGCCCCACACACTTGTGCCCACAGGATGGCAGCTGCAGGACCGGGCCCCTATGCCAGCCCCTGTCACCGTTGCCAAGTGGGCTGTGTGGGGGCTGCTGGCTGGGGTCACGGTCGCTTCCCTGTGGCTCACATTGAGGCCCTTTCAAGGTCACTGCCCGTTCTCCACAGCACGGGCGAGGCTTGCTGGAGCCTCACGCTGAGACCCTGCACCAAGCATTGCCCCTGTGCACCTGCTGCCCTGGACTCACCTGGCACGGCTCCTGCAGTCTGCAGACAGTTTTGTCTGAAGGTGGCCAGTGGGCCTTTGCCTGGCAGTGGCAACCCCTGGGGCAGCTGGCTTATTGGTGAGGGTCCACAGAGCAGAGGGGGGCTGATGGGTGGCATGGTCTGGTCTCATCAGGCCTGGGCCCTTCCAGCTGGCACAGTCCTTTAGTACCAGCAGCAGTGCTGGGGCTGGGGCAGCCAGGTGGCTCTCCTTGGCCTGAGGTTCTGGCAGTGGAACCTTCTGGAATGCCTGGTGCTACCCCTGCCTGCATCTCACAGCTCCACAGCATCTGGGATGGCCCCCAAGTGGGGCTGGCTGGTGGAAGTGAGTCTGGGCAGCCTCCGGGGCTGCTGGCAGCTCAGCCTGCTTGGGTGAGGATGAGGAGCTGCCACTCCCCGAGTCAGGACTCTAATTCAGTGCAGCCGCGGTACCAGTGAGGCCTGCAGGCTCCTGGCCATGGCTCATTTGCACCCACAGCTCCACCTCACCCTGGTGGATGCAGACTCCCCCTGTGTGCCAGGGACCCTGCGTGCTCTTCATGAGTGTGCAGCTCAGCCTGGCCCCTGCCCTGTGTGGGCTCAGGAGTGCTGGCCTCCGGACCTCTGCAGGCTGCGGGCCCCTGCTGGCCGTGCCCTCCTGGAGGCAGCAGTAGCTCCCGCCGCCACAGGGCTGCTCAGGGGTGCTATATTCAGGGCCTGGTCTGTGGGGGCCAGGGCCAATAACACGGGTGTGGGCCGGGCCATGCAGGAGGGTACTGGGTAGGGCACGGCCACCTGAAGGACCCCAGCTGCTGCTCCCACCCACCAGGTCCCGGAGACCCCGCCGACACTGTTAGCTGTCTCTGAGCTTCTGAGTGACTCTGACGTGAGCGTCTCACACCCCACGTGGTGGAGCCGCCAGCACTGTCCCTCCATGGCACATGACCCCAGCCCTCGGCACACAGGCAGCCACCCTGACCCAGCGCCCGGGGCCTGCTGCCCTCCCACTGTCCTTGCTCACTCCTGCTGGCCAGGGGCCCACTCACTCCTGACCCATCTGTGTGCGTCCTCTCAAGATCTGAGTGGTGGCACTGGGCGGGGTGTGTCTGCGGCCAGGACTGACGGTGCTTGGAGGGCCCCTCACCCCCTTCGACCACACGGTCCGGCCAGCAGACGTGCCCCAGCTGTGCTTCAGAGCTGGTGAGTGTGCAAGGGCAGCAGGGCCTGTGAGGCTGGATTGAGGATGTCACAGCTCCGGTGGGAAGGGAGGCGCCACGCTGCTCCTTTGTCAGCTGAATGGGACACTTTCTAGACTCTTCTCCGCAAACTGGTTTTTTTTAAAGCACCACTCTGAAGTCCTTGGAGATTTTGCTCACGGTAGCTGGAGTGCGAGGAGCTGCCTGGAGATGAAGTGATTGGCAGGCTCGCCTGGCTCAGGTGAGTGTTGCTTCCCAGAATAGATGCTGTGGCACCACTGCAGTATCTGCCCATCTCCTTCCTGGCTCCGCGCGGCCGCCGCGTCCAAGTGGCGTGTGTGCGGCAGGTGGGGCTGGCTGATGAACGTGGATGTTAATTAGAGCCGTTTTAATTAGAAATTATGAACGAGGTGCTCCTCGTTAATTTTTGAATAAAATTTACAGAGAGTTTAAATCACTTCCCTCCGTGTCTCCCCATTTAGCACGGGATTGGCGTCGTTAACTCCGTGTGTAGAACAGGGCACACTAATTCAATCGTGCCTGATTTCAATATTTTTAGAACTTCCAACAAATGTGTAGGAGATGGGAACATGGAACGCTGCTAGCTGCAGGCAGGAGGCAGGAGCCCAGCCCCGGAAGGCCCTGCCTGTCCTGCGACGGCTCCGGCCGGTGCTCCGGGAGCAGACACCGTGTCTTTCCTTTTTAACATTTCCCACTTGGTTTCTACGTAATACTGTTCTCCTTTTGACACAGATGTTCTGTCTTCAGAAAATACTCAACGCTGGTTTGAGTATGTGTGCTGTGCGTTTGGAGTGCCTCTGTGTGGCTTCCGTCTGGGAGCAGGCCGAGGGCGAATCTCCTGGGTCGATGTGCGGCGTCATTTGGTAGATTGAGTGTCCAGCCTTGCCACTGTGTAGGGCCGGCGTGATCATCCATGGCTGTGTCATTCACTGAGCTGATAAAAATCCTCTGGAAACTTTCACATTGCCTGCTGCCAAATTACATAGTTCAGATCACCAATTACTTTGTATTGTGTAATTGACAAAATATTAATTTCCTATCAGCCAGTGAGTCAGAAACCCATCTTAAGCATCATTCTCTTTAGTACCGTCAACGTGGCTCTCTCTTTCCTTCTGCTAGTTACCGGGTTACTTGTTTCCGTGGCTGAAAGATACGCGTTTGTTTTTGTTCTTGCCGACGTTGAGTCTGATGTGGCAGCCACATGGGTTCGGCTGTGGATGCGTCCTCCATTGCCCACAGAACCGGAGTCATCCTCCCCGACTCTGGGGTTTTCTTTCTCTGTCGGCCGCCTGCCTGCCTCCTCTGCCGGCCTCACCACCAAAGCTCTGATCTTTGGAGTTAGATGCCAGAAGCATTCTGCCCTCTGATGTTCAGTGGGCTCCGGGATGCAGCCAACAGCCTCCCGGGAAACCCTGTCAGCCCCTGGGATCAAGGCCCCACCTCCTTTCCCTGCTGTGCATGAGGGAAGGTTTTCTGTGATGCTGTGGAGCCATGGGAGTGTCCGACTTCCGGGAGGTGAAAAGGACAGAAACTGAAAACCCAGGAATGAAATGTGGACCCACCAGGCACAGGCAGGGGAGGAGGGACCTAAATCAGCGCGGTCGGGAAACCTTGTACCGCAGTAGGGCCGGGAAACAACCTTCCTGGGTGATGGGGCCCCTCCATCACACCGAAGGCCAAGCCGCCGTGCGCTGCCGCGTCCTGAGGGCTGCCCGCGGGGGGCAGGGCGCAGATACACAGGTTCTCTGGAGTCAGCACGGGGAACGTGGGGAGAACATCTTAGGCCCAGCCAGGGCCTCGTGCCAGCCCTCCCTCCCACACCGGCGGCACAGACCCGTCTCTTGGACTTCCACCGTCCCTCAGTACCTGTCTGCAAAACAGAGGGCATTTGCCAGACAAGCCCAGCGCTCCTTGAAACACCACCCCATGCTGTTACCCCTTTCATTTGGAAAGCAGCCGTGTGGGGTCGATTGGTTTTCCACCCCATTTTACAGACAGGGAAGCTGAGCCCGGGAGAAGCCGTGTGGGCCCCGGCGTCCTTGTCCAGGCCTGGCCGCCTGATGAATGTGAGTGCGCTTGAGGGCTGCCTGAGGAACCGATGCTGTGGCCGCACCGCTGAACTTCCACCCGCTTCCCAAAGGCTGGCGTTCTGGCCCCTGTGGGCCCTGGCTGCACTCTCCTTCCCTGAGAAAGTCAGGCTGAAGCAGGGTCCTTTGCCGCCTCTGTGAGCCGAGTGTGTGTGTGACTCACCGGAGCCCGGGAGCAAGGACACAGGCAGCCTTCATTTTCCCGAGCCCAGAGTTAGCTTTCTCTGCAGAGCTCAGGGGCAGGAGCTACTAGATTTGGAGGTGCCAGACTTCCTAAGAAGTCGTTCCCGCTCTCCACTGAAGGGGGCATTTACATAAAGTCCGCATGACCCCTGGTGCCTCAACCAGCTTCCTGAGCACCGCACACAGCTCCTGCTCAGTAAGAACCAGGCCCACAGCCTCTGCTCAGAACGTCCTATGTGGGACCCAGGGACAAATACCAGTTTGGCTGCCCCAGGAGAAGAGGCCGCCCTGGCCCAGCTCCATCCATCTGGAGGGCAACACAGACCCAGGGCCCCCGGCCCGCATCTGGTCGGCAGATGTATGTCTCCATCTGGCAGGCGGCCCTGGGGACCCAGCAGAAATTTTGCCCCTAGCCTGGCTCTGGAATCAACCTCCAGGCATCCTGTGAACCTGAGGCCTCCTCCTCTTACACCCAAGAAGGCCCCCAGGCCTGAGGTGCTGTGGCCCTGGTCCCTGCGGCTGGGACTCCAGAAAGTTGCCTGAGACCCACCGTGCTGGCTGGCAGCTCCCAAGGGCAGGTCTGTCTGAGCCTCATTCCTGGGAGTGATCTGGGCTAGACGAGAACGGGAAGCGGCCCACGGCACTGTGTTTTGTGATATTCTTGTGAGAGTGTATTGAGGAGTGTAGATTTTATAGTAAAGAACCAGTCGTCGTAGAAAGCAGCGATTTGCTTCAGCAGAACCTCCAGGCTCTCGTTTCGGAGGTGAGGACGCGCCCGTGGTGCTATGTCTGTGTCCAGCAGGTTCCGCTCGGCCCCGACAGTGCTGCCCGCCAGGTGCCCTTCCCGCACGCTCACTGTGGTCAGCCCTGCACCGCGCCGCCCTCCGTCCTCTCAAGGTGCGTCCCTGGCAGCCAGAGATGCACATGAGATATTGGCCTGGCCGGGCAATTTGCACGGCCTTCCAGGGAGGGTATTAGCATATAAATAGCAGATGCAATGACGACCATCACAGCTGAGCACGTTTAATTTTTAGTTTATAAGATAGAATGGGTTTTTAAACGCATAGCCATCAAGGCGCTGAAAGACAAATGCAGTTTGGAACTCACTTGTCTGACGAGGCCTTACATCATTTTTTTTTTTTTTTTTTTATAAAAAGGGAAACAGACACACATAAAACTGAACAAAAGTGATTTCTTGGGTGAAAAGTAATTGAGACCGCGCACCAAGTTAATTAGATGGTACAAAATTTATTTAATGGCCCCAGCTGTATCTCCCAGCCTGCGTGTGGCGGACGGACCTGCCCCTTCACACGGGCCTCTCCTCTCCCTTTCCTTCTCACATAATTAGTAACGTCGCCACCCTACTTCTGTGAACTGATTGCATTGTATATTTTAGCCATTTTATTGCTTGTTTAATTATGATCGTGGAGGCTCATTTTTCTAAATCCTTTTAAGTGTGGGTAAGAATCCATTTGTATGAAGCCAGCAGAGGCCGGAGTGCTCCTGCCTGCCTCCCCACGGCAGCTGGGGTTCCTTTGGAGGCGCCCTGTGCACACACGGGTGGTCTTGGCTCTCCATGTCCAGGGGTCTATAGCTCCTGTAGCTCTTGCACTGCAGACTAGCCTCGGGAGACTTCCAATGCCCCGCAGGGGACTTGGCCCATTAGGGAAGGTGTGGGCACAGGTCACAGCCCCCTTGGGAGGGACGGCCTGCGGGTGACCTGTGCCTGCCATGCCCCTGCTTTATCACAGGAAACTCGGCTTCCAGGTCAGGGTAAAAACAGACTGCTCTTGAGAACCTTTTCCAAACCTAACCTCATTTTGTGGACATCTCCAGCCCCAGTGCCACATAGAGTGTATGATCTCCTTTCCAGGATTCTTGCTCATCCAGAGCCCCCCAGCGCCGGTGCCCAGCCCCTCAGCAGGGCCTGCAGACCCGTGGTGCTGGCCCCCGGCTCATCTGTCCCTCACCTTGAGGGCAGGTGGCTCTTGCCGGTCGCCACTTGATGATTTGACTTCTTAGAGGTGAACTGGAGGCGTGTGGGACCACGTGGAAGGGGTGCTTCATGCGGGGCCTCACCCTCCCTTTGGGCTCCATGCGCTTCGAGGCCTCGGGGAGCTCTGTCCCTGGTGACCACGCTGTTCCTGTCCTCCGAACAGGCCCGTGAGCAGCCACACAGCGTCCTGGGCTCACAGCTTCCCCATCTTCAGCATCCCTGCCTGTCCCTGGTGTTCAGCGTGCCCAGCAGCAGATGTCGGAGGTGACCGCACTGTGCATCTGTGGGTTTCAGACATGAGAGTTTATCCCATGTGAATTGAACCCTGAAAACAGCAGCTTTCAGCCTTCCATTTAGTATCAGCAGTGAAGTCCCTCAATGCTGAGTTGCTGTGGTTTGAGGGCCTACCACGGCCTCTAAGTAGTTTCAAGCTGAAGTATGGAAATGGTGGCTGTGGTGGGCTCTTGCCCAGGAGAAAGCCCTGGGGCTTCCTTAGAGGTGAAGGAAGATCCACCCACGGACCTGGCCGGTGTTACAGAGGGAGATGCTCTCCAGGACCAGGGTGGCCTCATCAGCACTAATTTAAGAACAAAAGGGAACCCAAGGCTCCAATTTTAATCACAGAAATGAACCATTATTTGGGGAGAAAGAAGGTATAATTCCTAATAGTTAGCTGAGCAGTTGAATATTTTTTAGGAAATGAAAATTTGATAAAAGTCCCCTATGAAATTCAAGGGTGCGAACAATAAGCATAATATTTTTTGAAAATGACCCCCATATTTAAAATCTGGCAGTATATGTTATGCATTGTAGCACCCGGTCCACATCTACCTTTTAGAAAATTAAAACACATAAATTCTGTTTAGTGTGTGATACGCGCTGCACTGGCTGAGAACCGTAATGCCCTGAAACCTTGGGCTGCTCTCCACCTTTCATAAATTCCTGGCAGATTCTGTACAGAAATAATTTTCAGGTCCGTGGCTTGTTGTTATTCAGACGTGATGGATCGCCATCATTTGCTCAGCGCAGGAGTTAAGTGCCCCCGTCATTTCCAAAGAGTATAATTGGGACGTTTCACAGGTCAGCGGTGGAGACAGGCTTCCCTTTTGATCAGTGTTAGACTGATAACAAAAATTACACTTTCCAGTGATTAATGTCTCCTGTGCTTCCCCAGATGCTCAGCAGTGGGCTGCTCCTAAACAAGTGCACTTGGTCTGACGATTGGTGCCGGGGCCACCTCCCGGCAGGGTGCTGGTGCCTGGGCCCGTGGCCTCGTGTGGCCTGGGTCCGTGGGGGCCACCTCCCGGCATGATGCTGGTGCCTGGGCCCCGTGGCCTCGTGTGGCCTGGCTCCATGGGGGCCACCTCCCAGCATGATGCTGGTGCCTGGGCCCCGTGGCCTCGTGTGGCCTGGCTCCGTGGGGGCCACCTCCCGGCAGGGTGCTGGTGCCTGGGCCCGTGGCCTCGTGTGGCCCGGGTCTGTGGGGGCCACCTCCCGGCATGATGCTGGTGCCTGGGCCCCGTGGCCTCGTGTGGCCTGGCTCCGTGGGGGCCACCTCCCGGCAGGGTGCTGGTGCCTGGGCCCCGTGGCCTCGTGTGGCCTGGCTCCGTGGGGGCCACCTTCCGGCAGGGTGCTGGTGCCTGGGCCCTGTGGCCTCGTGTGGCCTGGCTCCGTGGGGGCCACCTCCCAGCAGGGTGCTGATGCCTGGGCCCGTGGCCTTGTGTGGCCTGGCTCCTGAGGGGGCCACCTCCCAGCAGGGTGCTGGTGCCTGGGCCCGTGGCCTTGTGTGGCCTGGCTCCGTGGGGGCTGGGCGTGGAACCATGGTCCCCTGCACACCCGGGCTTTGTCTCTGGTGAACACGTGGGCTCCCGCCCTGGGGGTCAGGGGTCAGGCCCCTCTTCGGTTGTCCTTCCCCCCTATAGGAAATAGCTGCGATCGCAGGCGCCTTTGAGGTGTTGCTGCTGGGAATGCTTTTTAGAAATGAAGGTGTTGTCAGAGTGATTTTGTTTTTTGGTTTTTCTCTTATAAACCCATTAAGGGTCCCCTTGCTTGGTATTCCTCCAACAGGGATCTCCCTTCTGGGAAGTTTCTCTCAGCTGTGCTGTGGGAACAGGAATGCAGGCGCCTCCACCCCTGGGGTACCTCCACCCTGGGGCACCTCCACCCCAACCACCCCAGGCACCTTCACCCTGGCCACCCTAGGGGCATGACCTTCAGCTGCCCTGGCAGCCCTGCCAGCCCCTCTCCTGGCCTGAGGGAGCTGAAGGTGAGGAATGACCGCCCTGCTGTGCTGAGCCCACACCAGGTTTGTGGTGGGTGAGCTGTAGAGGCGGGGCTCTCAGGGAAGGATGGTGTGCCCTGGGGCCTGCGTGCGAGCTCCCACACCCTGTGCTGGGCTGTGGTGGGGCTGTTGGAAGGATGCAGGCCGGAGGGAAGGTAAGGCGGAGAAGAGCTTGTCCACGGCCACTTCTGAGCACGTGGAGGGAGCAGCTGGTGCCCACCGTGTGGCCATGTTATTGAGCAGTGGGCTCACTATCCAGTGCACACAGAAGCCAGGACTGCAGCAGCAGCTTCTGGGAAGAGAACAGCTTTACCAGGGCAGGCAGCAGGGAGGCAGGCGCCTCCTCGATTCTTCTTGGCCCTGTTATGCCCACAAGACAGCTTGTCGTTCTGTTACCAACAGAGGAGGCCTGCCTGGGCTGGTCCTGTGGTTATAGCTGCGGCCATGGTGTCTTGTGCCACAGCCGTGCTATGTGGAGGAGCAACCGTCTTTCTCTGGCCTGATGAGATGAGTCACCACGCAGGTCCCTGCCTCTGCCCACCGAGTCGGGTGCAGGAAGGGGCAGAGTGGGCTCAAGGAACTGGCTTTTCTCAGGGGAAAAAGAAAGCAAGCCTTCCTGCCATTCTCCAGCTCCTCAATGGGAGGAGGGAGGCGGGGGTGGCACGAGGGCTCTCCAGACTCAGTGAGGGATCCCCCCACACCTACCCTGGCAGAGAAATGACCTTGTCAAAAGGAAATGGAGGTGGTTTTCATACAAGACCTCAAGGACAGAATGTTCCAGAAGCACTTGTCCCTTTTTGTCATCTGACATGCTCCAGCACCACTGGAGAACCCTGTGTGGGGAGCTAGCCCTGGCCCGTTGCCTAAGAGCAGACACACCTGCACCACCTGGTGGGAAGATAACTCCCCTAAGCCCCGGGGGCACCGCCGCCCTCGCATCGGTGTGATGCCATTTCACAGGAGGACAGCACCTCCCACAGGGACCTGGAGAGTCAGCCAGGTTACAGTTGGTGGTTTTAACATAGACTCTGAACAGCCCCCAGCACAGGGGCAATGCAGAGGTGGTGTGATTCTGGGGAAGAAGAACAGCCTTGGAGACGACCTTAAGTGCAGTCCAGCCGTGGCTGACGTCAGAGCCCTAAGCAGGAAAGAAAGCTCCACAGGAAGCAGGAATTTCCAGGGCTCTGCCCACTGCAAGCTGTGTTCACACACAGGGTCTGGGGGTTGATTTGTACTGGGGTGTTTTTCCACAGACAGAAGCCCTGGGGGATGCGGAGGAAGATGAGGATGATGAGGACTTTGTGGAGGTCCCTGAGAAGGAGGGGTATGAGCCCCACATCCCCGACCACCTGCGGCCTGAGTATGGTGAGCAGCAGGGCCCGTTGGGGGGGCACCTGGGTGGAGGGTCCCCCACTCAGGATGTGGCCCCTTGGAGTCATGACCTCGGGGGCAGGGCCTGGAGCCCGTCTTGTGGTAACTGCTGCTTTGGTTTAAAGTGCTGCTGTTCCTGCTCGTGGTCGTAGCCACAAGGCCGAGAAGCCGTGTGTGTGCTTTTCCTCTGCACTCTGGCTCCTTCTCGGGCTCTCGGGCCTGGGGCCCTCCCTGCAGCCGGCCCCGAGTTGGGCTCCTTCTCTGGTGGTCCTGCTGGTCCTCCTCTGCCAGGCAGGCCCTCAGGTGCCCGGGTCTGGGGCAGGGGCCACCATCCTACCCTTGGTTCTTCTGTGTGGAGCACACCGGCCTGCTCTAATGACGCGGCGGGGCAGGTCCTGACCTCTCCCTCTATGCCATCAGCATCCCTGCTCAGGGACAGAAAGGTCTCACTCACGAGTGTGGGCTCTGGTGAGCTCCTTGAACTTGAGGGTTGTGGGTGTGATTACCGCAGCTACAGGAGCTGTTGCTGGCAGGTGGGAGGGGCCGCCACCCCACGCCCTCCAGGCTCCCCACCCCGCTTAGGGGGGTCACAAGCACAGGCATCCCTCCTCACCGCTGGTGATGCCACAGCCTCAGGTCTGGGCCCAGGGCTGCTGTGCGCTCCACGGCAAGGGGCTCTTCTCACTGTCAGGGAGCACTTGGGAGGTGCCGAACGCTGCCACAGCCTGTGCCGTCGAGGGCTCAAAGCCGTGTTCCCGTGCCACACCCAGGATTGTGGCCCTTGGGGATGGGCGTGGACCCAGGTGGGTCTACCCTTTAAGTTCCCCAGAGTACCCACAGTGGTGTTTGCATGGAGGGGAAGCAAATGAAAACAAGACCCTCAGCTTTTGTGTGAAATGGACAAGTTGGTTTCAATCAGAGTCTATAAGAAGAGATGTAAATTTGTTAAGAGAATTTAGATGATTAAACAACTCATGTGTGAAGATATGACCCATTAAGGGTGTCATGCCGAATTAGCACAACCAGGCTTCTAACGACCTTCCATTTGTATGGTCCTGTTTACTGGGGCCTGCTGTCTTCTGCCCTAGGGCTGCCCAGGGAGGGCCCAGGCTGGGAAGGCTGAGCTCCTGGGGTCAGTGTGAGCTTGAGGGTCTGGAAGAATGCCTCAGACACCTGGGGCCAGCCGGGACCTCTCTCTGGGCACCATTGGGGCCTGGCCCATTCTGGACCAGGGTCCTGTGCTGCTTCTGCAGGGGTTCTGGCCAGGCAGGCAGAAGCCGAGGGACCTGCACGCCTCTCCCCGCCACCGACCTCACTTCCCCCACCGAGACGCAGCCCCAGCTGTGCCCTCATCGGGCTTCCCCCACCCCCCACACACTGTTCTTCCAACACCAGCGTCCACCTGAAATGGTGTTTTTGCTGATTCCCCACCTTGGGCAGGAGTCCCCACGCCTGACATGAGGGCCCTGGGGGTGCCTGAGCACGCTGTTGGCCGCTGCAATCTCCTTCGTGGCTCTTGGCCACCCTCAGGTGGACCAGGCCGTGGGTCCAGCCCCCGGAGCGCGGTCGAAGCACAGAGGTGTCTCCTGGAGGTGCTGCAGCCGGGGCCTAGGCAGCCGTCTTGTCTGCGCAGGCCTGCCCTGACCTGGCCTGCTGGGCTGCCTCATCTCCCGGACCCCTCCTGGGCATCTTCGGAGTCTGGGAGCTGGCACTGACCCTTGGCCCGTAGTGTCACTGACATTTCCTGGCCTTGGGCCTCTGCACGGGCCTGTTATGATGGCTTCTGAGCCTTTTCAGCAGAAGTTACACATCTTAGACGGGGCGATGTGTGGTGTCTCAAAGGCAGAAATCCACACTTTCCCTAAAACCTGACTTGTGGCTCTAAATTATCTGAAGCAAGGCCAGAAGCGAAACTCAAACGAGGTGACTCTCCCCAAAGAACCGAGCGGTCTCCTTTCATCAGAAGAGGTGAGGCTCCCCCGGCCTGTGGCCAAACACAACGGTGACAGCACTCACGCATCACCAGGCCTGGCCATCCCCTCCCCACTGGAGCCCAGGGGTCCTGAGTCCGTCGACAATAGCGTCCAGCCAAGGGGGCCGAGCTGCACAGGCCTTGCAGCCCCCGCCAGGTGTGCTGGGACGCCTGCTCTGACACAGCCCTGCTGCAGGTACACCGGGCCTCACAGGGTCACAGGTAGGCACTGGGCGTGGCAGTCCCAGCTAAGCCTCACCCGTAGGCTGTCCCAGCCTGACCCTGGTTGTGAAGGCACCTCTAGATGTGTGTCTCCAGCTCAGGCCCCAGGCTCAGCAGATGATGAGCTGTCCCTGCTGGGTCTGTCCTGGTCCAGGGAAGTGTGCACAGCTGGTGCACTGGCCGCTGGTTCTTTCACTGCAGCCGCAGGTCCCCACAGCACCTTCCTCTGCTGGCTCCAAGCCTCCTCCACTGCATGGCACCTGCCCCTTTCCTCTCAGGGCCCACGCCTGCCCCGGTGGAGGGGAGGGTGCCTTAGAAGCTGAGAGCTTCATCACAGCCTTGCCTGGGGCAGGCAGAGGCCCTGGTAGTTTTATTGCCACTGATTGACTTCTTGAAGTGAGAAGGCTAACCACGTTCTGCCTTCACCCTTGAAGGTGCCAATGTCCCCTGTGAGCCTGGCCTGGGTACCCTTGGCGGCCTTGCTGGGAGTTGCCCGGGTGCGAGCATGCGGCACCAGCTGTACCAGCCCCAGGCAAGGACTGGAGGGCCCAAAGGAGGGGCAGGCCCTGGCGACAGAGCTGCCCACTGGGGTGCACAGGGAGGACCCCCGGCCTCACTTAGCTTCACACCCCGGGGGCCCCAGGAGTGCCGGAGGTGGGGACCAGGCGGGAACCGTGGGGGCAGGCGGAGGGGCCAGCTCAGTTCATAACACTAATTTATATTCTGTCGCTGTTTTTGCAATTAAACGTGGGCGAATCTGAAGTAGTTAGATTTAGTCTCAATCCACACCATGGAGGAAACCCGTGCTCTTTTTCTTTCTCATTTCTTTCTCTGAATTTTCACTGAGGGGCCTTTATCTTCCCCTTAATCCTACCATTTCTGTCAGGACATAATCTCTTTCTCAAATTTACATTTTAATTACAAGGCCAGCTGAACTAGGTAAAATCAATAATGTCAGCGCTGGGCAGCCCGCCTGGGCGCAGAGGCCCCCCCTCTCCATTTCCTACCATCGATTCCCTCCCTCACTGTCTGCTTTGGCGCTTCAGGCAAATAGGTGCCACTTGGCCAATTTAAACAAAAAAGGGAATTTGGACATTTTTGTGATTCTTTCTCAAAACAACCGTGGGAGTGAATTTGAGCCAAGATACTGGACTCAAGTGAGGTGCTGTGCGGGTGAGGCAGGCGCCAGGTTCGGCTGTGACGTGTGGCCTCTTGTTTTCCAGGAGTCGTTATTCTTCCTGAAAATGCCCTCGGTGCCTGAGGAGCGCTGTCTGATTTTTGGGGTTTTGCTTTGAAAGTATGTCAGTGAGATTGATTTTCCACACGATGCGCAAGTGGGAGTGTGTTTAGTGCCCTGAGTATTTACCCTGCTTTAACACGCTTACCCATCTTTTTAATGGTTTAAAACAACAATCGATGAAAAATATATTTCATTCTTGTAACTCTTAGGAGTTCTCATATTGATCTTTTGGCTGTGATTGTATCCAAATGTCACATTGTTCACTTACCAGTCTTGCCTCCCTCACTGTGAGCATGCACGTGTGTGCATGTGTGCGTGCGTGCATGTGCATGCGTGTGCTGACAGCCCATATCTGTGTCATGTGCATTGCTGGAATACTGAGGGGCACTTGGCAGGTGTGTGAGCAAAACCCAGGACACGGCATTGAGTGCCAGGGCTGAGCAGGGGCTACCCAGTGTCTCCCAGGTGCGCACCTCGGGGCTGGAGGTCCGTCCCCATCACCTGCTCTGTGTGGCTCTGTCTCACACCCTCTGCTCTCAGCTCCTGGGAACCCAGGAAACGGGAGCAGCCTGGCAGGCGTGCAGCTGTGCATGGCTTAGAGGAGCTCCCGAGCGGGACAGGCACCTTCTGTGAAGGGCCGGAGCGCAGTCTCTTCAGCTTCGGGGGCCACATGAGGCCTTGTCTCCACATGTAGATGATGAGTGTGACTGTGTGCCAGTAACACCCTATTCACGAAAACAGGCGGTGGGCTGGACTTGGCCCACAGCCACAGGCTGGCAAGCCCTGCAGATCCTGAGCGCAGGGTGCGCGTGCCAGGCTGACCTCTGCCCAGAGAGCCGGTGGCCCAAGTCAGAGGTGGTTCCAGACAGCCCGAGTTCTGTAAGCCCTTTCAGAGAGGCAGCTTTTTCCCTCCTCTGCCACTCAGGGCCGGGGTCGGTGGGTCACCTCCTTGGTTTACGGGATGCTTGTCATGGGCCTGAGCAAGGCCCTTTGTGCTTATCCACTTCCCTCCCCGGAAGCCCCTGCGCCAGGCAGCCTTGCAGTACCCCCAGTTCTCACGCGGCCTCGTTCTCCTCCCAGCTCTTCTCTCCAAACAGAGCATTCCCAGCTGTGCAGATCGGTAAGTGGAGGCACTGTGGGTGTCCTCAGAAAGCCTGTGGTGAGCACATGTGTGTTCAGTGACAGCATGCCTGTAAGTACATGTGTGTGTGGACACACGTATGTGTGGCCTGCACAAACAGAAGGCCTGCAGGCTCTGCAGCTCACCCATGTTCAGTGAGAGTGCGTCTGTACGTGGACCTGTGTGTGTGTGTGTGTGTGTGTGTGTGTGTGTGTGTGTGTAATCGATGGTGGACATGAGTTTCCGGGTGTCTGAGCTCCCTGGTGGCCTCTGTTTTTGACGCTCTGTTCTGTGGTCTCAGGACGCAGTCTGGGCGGTGCTGATTCTTGGGAGGTGACTGAGGCCCCTGTTGACTTAGTACTTGGTTTTCTTTCGTCAGTTCTGCGTGTGTGTTGGAGAAGGACTTGTTGGATATTGTATTACTCCATTTTCACGCTGCTGGTAAGGACATACCTGAGACTGGGCAATTTACAAAATAAAGAGGTTGATGGACTTAGCGTTCCACATGGCTGGGGAGGCCTCACAATCATGGTGGAAGGCAGGAAGGAGCAAGTCACATCTTACGTGGATGGCAGCAGGCAGGGAGAGGGCTTGTGCAGAGAAACTCCTGCTTTTAAAGCCGTCGGATCTCGTGAGACACATTCACTCTCACGGGGACAGCACGGGGAAGACCCACCAGCTCCCTCCCACCACGTGTGGGAATTATGGGAACTACAACATGAGATTTGGGTGGGGACACAGAGCCAGACCATATCAGATAGGAAATCTCACGGCATCTCTTAGTTTGGTGGTTTTGACTGTGCTGTACAAACCACCCGTGATACGGCTCATTCTTTCCCCTAACAGCCACTTCCCAAGAGGGTTCACTGAAGTCCCCACCGTCAGGGGTGCCTGTGCACCCGTAGCCCTCAGCATGGCTTCTTATGTTTTGAGTCTGCATTTGTAAGTTATGTATCTCTTCTTGTTTATTACACTTTCAAGCATCCTTCTTTTACCCTCCTATTTTTTACTTAAAATCCAGCTTTTCTAGTACCCACATAGGACCTCCTCTGTCTTTTGGTCACTGTTTTCATAGTAAATCTTTTTTCATCCCTTTATTTTCAACTTTTCACTAACCATTGTATTAAGTGGGTTTTCTTTAGACAGCATATTGCTAAAGACATCCATCCAGAGTCTGTCCTTTCATTAATCTGAATCTGTTTAGTTAACAGTTGTTAGGAAGTCTTCAAAAGACACATCTGGCGGCCCGTCACGCGTCTGTCCGTGGCACTTTCTCTCCGACTTCTGCTGCCGTGCTTGTCTGGTTTCCTTCTTTCTCCCGCCATTTATGTGCCCCGTTGTTCTGCTGGTTTTTATTCTTTGGATGGTCACTCCTCGTTGTGGAAAGGATTTACACATGTGTACCATTCACTGTTTGTTGCTAGATTTCTCAATTTCTATACTATTTCCTGCTTAAGACAAATGACCTAGCACCGTCTCCCCACGTGCGGCCTCCTTCCACCCCATCACACTGGATCATCCAGAACCAACTTAATTCGGATTGATATGAACACGTGGGTTTGGGGTAGGGACAGGCGAGAGTCAGCGTTACAAAGTCATGTGCTCAGTGTACCTCCCGCGTCTCTGCACTCACCTCCCGCATCTCAGGGCACTCACCTCCCGCGTCTCAGGGCACTCACCTCCCGCGTCTCTGCACTCACCTCCCACGTCTCTACACGCTCACTGCCCGTGTCTCAGGGCACTGCCCGTGTTGCTCCACCCCCTGGCTTTTCTTTGTGACTACTGGCTCTGAAGGTGTTTTCAAAGTGGACCTCACCATGGCAAACCTCACAAGGCCTTGTCTCCATGAGGCCGTCGTCCTGTGCCTGCACAAGAAATGACCGTTTAGCTGGCTGTAAAACCCTGAGCTTGAACTTCTCCTTCGGCACTTTCAAAGTGACCTTCTAAGATCTTGTATTCACAGTTGCTATTGAAAATCTTGTGTCAATAGAATTTTTATTTTTTGAAAGTATCAGCTAACTTATATGACCACAAGGTCCCACAAGAGGCCATCTGCAGGCTGAGGATCAAGGAGAGCCAGTCCAAGTCTCAAAACTGAAGAACTTGGAGTCTGATATTTGAGGGCAGGAAGCATCCAGCACGGGAGAAAGATGTAGGCTGGGAGGCGAGGCCGTCTCTCCTTTTCACATTTGCGTTATATTCGCTGGCAGCTGACTAGATGGTGCCCACCAGATTAAGGGTGGGTCTGCCTTCCCCAGCCACTGACTCAAATGCTCATCTCCTTTGGCCAGACCCTCACAGACACACCCAGGATCAATACTTGGTGTCCTTCAATCCAGTCAAGTTGGCGCTCGGTGCTCGGTGGTAACCATCTGGGGCCTTGGTGTTCTTAGGTTTTCCTGTAGTGCCTCTGGCCGTGGTTTCTCCTCCGTCTCCTTTGACTCTCAGTGAGCCTTCCAGTGCCAGGAAAATGTGGCTCGTTGTTTCTTCAACTGTTTTCTGCGCTCCAATTATTTCTCTCTCCTCCTGGGATTTTAGGAGAGACGAGGATGCTGACACCTGCGCGTCCCCCACACCCCTGGGAGCTCTTAAGAGGGTCTTGCGTGCTTCCTCCCTCGCTGTCTGCGGTCACCTGTGTCTCACTCGTGCTGTGGCCGGTCCCCTCAGCCATCCAGCAAGTCCTCTGCACCTGCCAGTTTTCCTTGCCCTTTGTCTTTGGTGGAGGCATCTTCAGGATCCCCTCTCACTTCCTGGCCTCTCGCTCTGACTCCACGGTGCCCGTGGCTCCTGGGGAGCGTGGCATGGGCTGTGCGCCTCTTCGCCCGGGCTGCCGGTCCGTTTTCTTTCTGTGGATTCCGCTGCGGCCGGGACGCCTTGCTCGGTCCGTTTTCTTTCTGTGGATTCCGCTGCGGCCAGGATGCCTTGCTCGGTCTGTTTTCTTCCATGGCAGCCCTCCGAAGTCTGGCTTCCCTGTGGTCCAGGTTCTGCTGGGGTCCTGAGCACCCCTGGCCGGCAGCCGACAGGGGAGGACAGGCTCAAGTGCAGGCCTCAGTTGCTCCTGCAGCAGGTTTGGGGAGGTGGGTAGTGCCCTTTGTCCTAACCCATAGCCTACCTGGCACCTCCTGTGCCCTCTGCCATCCCGATGCCTCAGGACACCAGCTTAGCCGCTAGGGAGTATAGGCCCCTGACCTGACCATGAGGCGCCGTCAGGGTCAGGGTGAGCCCCACGGGGCAGCCTGAGAGCCAAGAGCAGGCTGTGGTGCAGGAGGAGGGGAGAGGCAGGTCAGGGCCCAGCAGTGTTGGAGAATCTCCTTGTCCTGCTCCGGGGATCCTGGGTGCATGCTGGGCTGCGGAGGCCAGGGGCTGGCGGCTTCGTCCCTGTCATCTCTGTGGGACATTGGTGAGACGCAGCGCCATGGCCTTGTCTTGCTGGCGGCGGGGCAGACCCTCTGCGATGGGCACTCCGGGACGGCATCTTGGTCGTTGGAACTCAGCCTCTGCCTGGCAGACAGAGGGAGGCAGTTGCCAGGGCCAAGGCCTTGGTCCAGCGGCCCCTGTGGCTCTCAGAGGCACCTGCTGAAGCTGTGGTGCAGCCCCGGGCGTTTCTGTGGAGACGCAGGGGCTGGAATCCCCGTTAACATCGCGGTTTTACCTTGGTGCAAGACGTGGGTTGAAACCCTGTGTGGAGCTGTGCGTCTCTTCTCCTTGAGGACCATGTGAGCACCCTGTGGGTGGCCTTTCCAAGCGGCTGCCACCTCAGGCCTGGGTGCTGCGGAGGGCTCCAGGCTGCCTACATGTCACCACCGGAGCCTGAGCTCTTGGGGCTGTGGGCACAGGGTGCCGGGCAGTCTGGGCTCTCGTTGCTGCCCAGCTTCTTTACAGCCTGGCGAATCTGTCTGCCCAGGCTGGCACTTCTGCAAAGCCAGGCAGCACAGTGTGTGAACAGCGTGGCCACAAGGCAGGACTGCCAGGGCCCCCGACGCACGCCATGTTCTGGCAGAGCGTGGCCTGAGCTGCTGCTCCGGGCCTCACCCTCGCCCGTGAGGAGCAGACAGCAGGCATCCACCTCGGGACTGTCGGAAGATGGAACAGGCTAACGCGTAGGCGCGTCCTAACTGCCCAGTTCCGCGGGATGTGCCTGGTGGGTTGTGGGAGTGGTGGCAGGGAATGGACACGTGTCTGTTTCAGGGCTGGAGGCAGCACCAGAGAAAGACACAGTTGTGCGGGGCTTGCGGACGAGGACGAGGAAGGACGAGGAGGCGTCGGACCCCACCTCTGCGGCTGCTCAGCTGCGGCAGCTCCGGGACCCCTTGCCCCCACCCTCATCTGCCAGGTGACTCCCAGTGTCCTGTGTGCTGAGCCCCTTGCCCGGCGCTGCCACAGCCTCTGCCCAGAGCACTGGCCGGTCTCGAGAGGCTGCTCAGTGCCTTTTCTGGATATCTTGGCAGAAGCCTGGGGTCTGCATCCCCAGCGGCTGAGCAGTGTTGGTGCCATGTTTGGGCTTGTCAGTGCCAGCATCACCTGGAGCCCGGGTGGGACTGGGCCAACAAACACCCTTCCAGACACTGCCTGTGCCTCTGAGAGGAGCCCCCAGGGCTGGGGTTTGAGAGGCAGATGTCAGGTCACCTCTGGGCCAGGGTGAAGGACTGCAGACAAGAGGCCAGCCGTTGGCCAGGGCCCAGAGCTTCTCACAGGACCTCAGCGGTGGCTCTGAGGCCCAGGCGTCCTGTGGCGGAAGCCATTGCTCACCTGATCCGACCCAAGACCCCAGCCTTGCTGTGGGGGTGGGGAGGGAGAGGAGGGTGGCTGTGGCTGGCACCAGCAGCACAGTCAGGACGTCCCCTTCTGCTCCTGTAGCCCCTCCAGAGCGTTGCCAGAGCCACAGGAGGCCCAGAAGCTGGCAGCAGAGCGGGCCCGGGCGCCTGTGGTGCCCTACGGCGTGGACCTGCACTACTGGGGCCAGGAGCTCCCCACAGCCGGGAAGATTCTCAAGTGAGTCCCCGTGTGTCTGAAGTCGGCCAGGGCGTACACCAGGGTCCCAGCCTGAGGAGGGGCGGCCGGCTCGCCAGGCCTCCCTGGCCCTGCCTCCCAGCTCTGCCCACCTTCTGGGTACCTGGAGGGGCACAGGGGTGGGCCTCCCCTGCTGATCCGGCTCGTGGAGCCCAGCAGGGCTTTGTTGAGCCTTTTTCTGCTGCTGCGTCGGGGCCATCCATGGAGCTTGGGTGTTATCAATCCTGTGGGAACAGCTGGACGAGAAACCGCTCCCCTAACAGCGGCCCTGGGGCCCGTTCAGCAGGACTGCACAGTTGGCTGAGGCCTGGGGCTTCCCGACCGTGTCGCAGCTGCTCGCAGTGACCGTGTGTCCAGACCTCAGGCGGGGGCTCTGCAAGGAGCCTCGGGAAGCCACCCTCCCTGCCCACTTCCCCCTCTGCACCCCTCACCGCGCCGGCCTCTTCTCCATGAAGCTGGAGCAGAAGGGGGCACACGGGAGTCATCTGTGCGAAAGTCCGGACCGATGGGCCTCAAGAGGCCACGTGGGTACTCCAGCCCCTGCCACAGCTCACTGGCATGGCCTCTCGGGGGAGCAGGGCCCCTGCCGCCTCCTCAGCTCCTGCCGCAGGACGGTTCTCCACACCCGGGAGAGGGCAGGGAGGACAGTGCCAAGACTGTGTCCTGGGATGGGAGGTCACCCTAAGGTGTCTCCCTTAGAGGGCAGAGGTGGGTCCCCGTGGCCTCTTGCCAGTCCTTGCCATCAAGACTCAGGGCCAGGTGTGACACAGGGAACATTGCTGTCCCTACAGCACCTGTTACAAGGGCCGGGCTGCCTATGCAAACACCGTAACCACTAAAGCTGATGCTGCGGGGTCTGCGGGGCTGGGAAGACCACCGTGATGTGGGAGTGCCTCATCCATGTGAGGAGCTGATGTCAGAACCTCCAGAGAGGGTGGGGGCAGGGGCAGGGAGCCGGGCAAGGGTCCTGGGGCAGCCTCAGGGCCTGAGGAGCACCGTGTGCCCAGGGCAGCCACTGCGTCTGTGTCTGGATGCCCAGGAACGGGCCCCGAGTGCCGGGATGTCCTGGTACATCGTCCACAGCTGCCTGTGTTCCTGGGGTTCTGCTGGGCTCACACACAAGGGCAGGATGTTAAGCGAGGCAGGCCCTGGTTTCACTCACAGCAGGACTAAGATTTGAGGGCCCCGTCCTCAGCGCTCCACAGACACCGTCCCTAGCGAGGGCCAGATTAGGGACAGTGTGAGGAGGGAGGGGCTGGGCAGGCTGCTCAGCAGCTGGAGAGGTTGGGAAGAAACAGCTGTCCCTGCCACACATTGCCACCAGGGGTGCCCCAAGGCCAGTGTTTGTTTTCTGAGCCTGGCAGGTGATGCCCAGCAAAGCTCCCACCGAGAAGCAGATGCCTGTCCCTCCTCCCGCCTGCCTGGCCTGTCCCCAGGACCACAGGCTTTGCCCTGAGCCCCCAGGCAGTTGGGCCGAGAGAGAGGCCTGAACAGCTGCTGGTGAGGACCCGGTTAGTCCTGGATGGCACTGGCGCCCTGCTTGGCAGGCCTGGCTTCACGCTCCACCTGCCTGGCCCGTCAGCACCACACACCTGGTGCATCGAGCTCACGGCTTCATGTTTCCCCCAACTTCCTGCAGGCTGCTGTGGGGACCGGCTTGATGGAGTTGCAGCCTACACATGGCAACGGCCCAGGCTGGGGAAGGGCCCCGTGTCACCTGCATGGGTGGGGGTGCATGGGCTGGTGCAGGAGATGGCACCTGGGTGCCACATGTGCCCCATAGCCAGTTGAGGGCCACACTCCTCCTGGCTGACGCCTAGCCAGGATGGCAGGGGCTGCTCACCCCACATTCCCTCATCACATTTAGGGATCTCGGAGAGCCTGGGCTCGCCCCTTTCATCCAGGAGGTCAAGACGATGCAGGTCCAGGAGGCCAGGGCCTGGCCAGGCCGTGGTGGGAGACAGGGCTGACGGGGGGTGGCGGCCACAGGCAACAACTAGAACTAAGCCATCCTGGTACACAGAGGGCTGGCGGGCCCTGGCTGGGTACAGTGGCTCACGCCTGTAATCCCAGCACTTTGGGAGGCCAAGGCAGGTGGATCACTTGAGGCCAGGAGTTCGAGACCAGCCTGGCCAACATGACAAAACCCCATCACTACTAAAAATATAAAAATTAACCGGGCGTGGTGGCACATGCCTGTAGTCCCAGCTACTCAAGAGGCTGAGGCAGGAGAATCGCTTGAACCCAGGAGGCGGAGTTTGCAGTGAGCTGAGATCGCGCCATCACACTCCAGCCTGGGCAACAGAGCAAGACTCTGAAAAAAAAAAAAAATGCCGGTGGTCCTCAGCCGAGGGGAGCAGAGGGGAGTTTCCCTGCACCTGGACGGGGAGGAAGCGGTGGAGCCTGTGGTGTGGCTGCTGTGCGCCAGCTCCTAAGTGTTCTCACTGCAATCCACAGGGCGTCTCTGGTCGGAGTTCCGGATGGCAGAATGCATCGCTGCTTCTCACACGGGGCCTCTGGTGCGGCAGGAGGCATTTGGCCAGGCGGTCAGGCACCCTTGGGGGAGCCGCATGTACCCTCCTTGACTGCAGGGCACATGGCCGGGTGCTCTTCAGCCCACCAGGGCTTTGCCCGAGACGCCTCTGCCTGTAGTGGGGCCAAGGCCCCGGGCAGCACATTCTGCTTGCGTTCCCACCCACTGCCTTGTCCCAAACCAGCCTCACCCCAGACCAAGGTGCATGCAGAAATGAGGTCTAGGCGGCCCCAGGGCAGGGCCTCCTGCTGGTCCCTTCTCCCTAACGGGGGCCATGCCTGGGGCTGTGCTCCTGTCTGTGGACCCGGGGGGAGGGCAGGGCTGCTGGTCCCCACTCCTCCAGCACCCTCGGGCACAGGGTGTGGGAGCCCGGGAGCTTTGGGCAGAGCCGACCATTCCCCAGTCAGCAGGCAGTGAGCAGCCTCTCATCACTGGGAGCCCTTGGCACTGCCCATCTGTCCTCCCCAGTTCCTGCTGGCCCCAAGTGTGGCTGTGTGCCCTAGAAGCAGGCCTGGTGACAGCACAGGGGCAGTCGGGTCTGTGTGAGGGCCCCTCAGACACTTCTCCCCTGCCTGGGCATCCAGGTGGGCAGGGGGCGGAGTCCTCTGAGGCCGGCCTCCTCTTGGCCGGCACACCCAGCTCCCCCATCCCGTGGCATCCCCAGGAAAGCGTCTCTAACCAGGCTGGTGTCAACAGCAGAGCTTGGCAGCGGACACACCTGGGAGACCTGGGACGCCTGGGAAACCAGGGGCAGCGGAGTCTGGTCTCCAGCACCCGGCCCCTCTGTGCAGCCAAGGGCTGAACGGCCTTCACGCCTTCTCCTGGGTGCACTACCACCCTGTCCTTAACGTCCCTGCAGTGGAAAGACGACCTTCATGTGGATGCCCCGTTAGCCTTCAAGGTCACGCCTCAAGGACCCAGCAGCTGTCGCCCTTGCCCTGTAGAGAGAACCCATCTTGCAGGTGGCAGTTGTGCCCATGGTCTCACGGCTGGTTCACGTGGAGTCAGAATTCAGACCCAGGCGGTTGTGCCCGTGGTCTCGCAGCTGGTTGATGTGGCGTCAAAATTCAGACCCAGGCAGGAGTGACCGTGGTCTCGCAGCTGGTTGACGTGGCGTCAGAATTCAGGCCCAGGCAATAGTGACAGTGGTCTCGCAGCTGGTTGACGTGGTGTCAGAATTCAGACCCAGGCAGGAGTGACCGTGGTCTCGCAGCTGGTTGACGTGGCGTCAGAATTCAGACCCAGGCAGGAGTGACAGTGATCTCGCAGCTGGTTGACGTGGCGTCAGAATTCAGACCCAGGCAGGAGTGACCGTGGTCTCGCAGCTGGTTGACGTGGCGTCAGAATTCAGACCCAGGCAGGAGTGACCGTGTTCTCCTGCCTGGGTGCTGTCTGCAGGGTTGGGGTGGCTGGGCTGCAGTGGTGTTTGGCCTTCCCCTGTGCCTGCACCACTGTGGCCACGCTCTTCTGGGGTCCCTGCAGACGCTATGAGGGCCTCTGGCTGTGTCTGCAGGTCTGACTCCCAGCACCGCTTCTGGAAGCCCAGCGAGGTGGAGGAGGAAGTGGTCAATGCTGACGTCTCCGAGATGCTCTGGAGCCGCCACATCACTTTTGCCGGGAGGTTTGAGCCTGTGCAGCACCGGTGCCGTGCCCCGAGGCCAGACGGCCGGCTCTGTGAGCGCCAAGACCGGCTGAAGGTGAGGCCATGGCCCGAGGGCGGGGTGGGTGTGGGCTGGACCAGGTGGGGCAGCCAGAGAGGTGCTGAGCCCCACCTGCCCCTGCCCCGGGTCGGGATGCTCGTGAGCACTGAGAAGCCCACGGAAGGGGCTTGTCTGTGGTGGGCAGAAATTGCTTAGCCATTGGCCATCAGAGAATGGTGTCTGGGGCTCCTGCCCAGGGCCCTGAAGCCTGACACCTGGGCACACAGCTTGGGGACTCTCCAGGGGCCAAGACACACAGTGTCCTCCATGGTCGCAGCCCGGGTCTGTGCTGGGCCTGGGCTCCTCAGAAGTAAGGAGAGGCCAGGGGGCCAGGGCAGCTCCCAGCCTGGCAGCTGGGCATGGTGCAGGGGGTGGCTATGGCCATGCTGGCCTGAGGGAGGCCTAGACTCTCCACAGCTGCCCAAGGGCTCCCGGCTCCAGAGGAAGGACGGAGCCATCCCCATGTCCCTGTGGCTCTCAGGACGCCCTCCCCTGAGGGGTGCGTGATTCCAGGGTTGTGTACACTCTGGCTCTGTGATGCTACCCTCCCTGGTTGCTGTTTGTGTCCGAGTCGTGGTAGGGGGAGGTGGTCAAGGTGGGCGGACCCCTCCCCACCATCGGCCACTGTGTCCTCGCTGTGCAGTGCCCTTTCCATGGGAAGATCGTTCCAAGGGACGATGAAGGACAGCCGCTCGACCCGGAGGACAGGGCTCGCGAGCAGCGGTGGCAGCTGCAGAAGCAGGAGCGCCCAGGTGGGTCTGGGCGGGGCGGGCACCGTGGGAGGCACAGCCTGGGACTCGCTGCCACTAGTGGCCCGGGGTGTGTCTGCAGAGTCACAGAGCACCCACTCTGCCAGCTTGGTCCACGGAGCTACAAGCCTCTCGGTCATAACTGGTAGAATCAGGAGGGGATGCTGCCCCGAGGGTCCTGGGTTTGGGGGCTCCGGAGGATGCTCTGGCTTCAGGGAGAGTCAACATGTTCGTGAGGCCCTGACCGGGATGTGGGCACCCACGGCCCGGAAGCCACAGGTGCCATCTGCGTGGCTGTGTCCTGCCTCATTGTGTTTTCAGGCAGGTGAAGGCCTTGAGGCGAGAGAAGTGATTGGGCTGAGCCCAGAGTGGCTTCCAGGAACCCCTGTGGCCTCCTCAGCCATGCCCTGCACCTGCCTCAGTGTGCAGGTGGCTATAGCTCTGTCCAGGAGGCGTGTGGCCACCACTATGGCGGCAGGAGTGTGGGTGCCCAGAGGCCCCGGACAGCAAGACCACTGTGGGGCAGCACTGCCACGTCGCAGGACCCATCCACCCGCCCTGTCTCACCCCAGGCCCATCTGCCCACCCTGCATATCTGTTTTCCAAGGAAGATTTGTTTTTAGAGGCCCTAGCCAGCCTCAGGCGCTCTCTCTCCTTTTTAAATCTGATTTGGCTTTTTTTTTTTTTTTTTTTTTTTGAAGCAGGGTCTCTCTCTGTCACCCAGGCTGGAGTGCAGTGGCACAGTCACGGCCTCCCAGGTTCGAGCGATCCTCCTGCCTCAGCCTCCCGAGTAGCTGGAATTATCATGCCACCATGCCCGACTAATTTTTGTATTTTTATTTTTAGTAGAGGTGGGGTGGCACTGTATTGCCCAAGCTGGTCTTGAACTCCTGGATTCTCCTGTCTCACCTCCCAGAATGCTGGGATTACAGGCGTGAGCCCCCATCTGGCCTCGGTCCCTTCTGGAGAGTGGCCACGCCTGCAGGCCTCGCCCTGGCCCGAAGCAGGGGGGTCACACCTTGTCTTGAAGAGCACCGCTGGGCCCAGCATCCCTTCCAAGCTGTCTCTGTCATGGCTCCCGGGCATCTTGCACTCTGGTCGTGAGAGGCGGATGTTGAGTGCAGCCTGATGCCCAGAAGCAGCAGCTCAGCTCTGGGCGGTGGGAGGGCCCTGACCTGCTAATCTCCGGGTGAGGCCTTCCCTGGTGGCTCACACTCAGGAGCAAATTAAGTGCCTATTTTTTGTGTCAACCCTGAAGAGTATCTGGTTTTCCAGCCCTTGGTGACTTGTTAACAAACAGGTATCAGGCCGCGGGCTGCGGCCGGCGCTGGCCAGTCAGATGTGAAATAGCATCTCTTTACTAACTACAGTATTGATCCCCGCCTCCCTCGCGCACGGCGCAATTTTCCTTTCCCTGGCGCTAACCTCAGTGACAATGTGCGTGGTGCTGCAGGGCCCGTCAGCACCCAGGAAGGCCGCGCGGTCTCAGCAGCTATTGATTTTCCTCAAAGGCATTTAAATTGCTCCTTCATTTCACTGAGACGCTCGCTCCATCTCTGCTGGGTGCCGGGGCTTTTTCGTTGTGTTTAAACAATTGCTCCATTCACTGGGTTCCTAAACTGTGACGCCTTCTTATTACTGGGAGATAAACTGTTTGGACAGTTTTCGTTAATCTTGGATTAATCGTTCCTGTATCTGAATTGTGGGCCCCGTATTCCTTCACTTCAAAGAATCCACTTGGGAGGCCTGGCCATCCGTCCAAGGTGTGGGCATTCCTCCAGGGATGTGCCCCCGTGGCCTGGTCGCCCCCGTGGCCTGGTCCCGCTGGCTCAGCTCGTGGGGTCCTGTCTGCAGGAGCAGGTGCCTCTGGAGCATTGGTGCCCGGCCCCTTTCTGCGAGCCAGGGTTGTCTGTAAGTTCCTCGGCCATCACAGTCCTGTCAGGGTGGCCTTCCCGAGCCCGACCAGCACCACGCCTGGTGGAGGCCCACCTCCGCCTTGTGTGGGGAACCCCGCAGGAAGTCTGGGCCTGTGACCCCCGAGGGCCTCAGTGCCATCTGCACAGTGGGTACTCTCAGCCTGGGAGGCTGCCCAGTGGGGCTGCTGACATTTGTGTCCCTTCACTGCCACAGGGCCTCAAGCAGACAGTGCCCGGCTTGCTTGGGAAGGGCAGTTCTGTCTCGGAGAGCCCCAGCTTGCATTTCTGAGGCCTGAGGCCAGGTCGTCTTTGGATCAACGAAAAAGAAAAGCCCTTTGCGGAGCCTCATGCTCGGCCCAGCCCTGCCACACGCACCCCCACCAGTAGGTGTGTCCAGCAGGGCCACCGTTCGCCTAGTGGGGCTCGGCCCAGCCCTGCCACACGCACCCCCACCAGTAGGCGTGTCCAGCAGGGCCACCGTTCGCCTAGTGGGGCTCGGCCCAGCCCTGCCACACGCACCCCCACCAGTAGGTGTGTCCAGCAGGGCCACCGTTCGCCTAGTGGGGCACGGTCCAGCCTGCAGGCAGGAAAGTAGCTTGCGGATGGCGCCACCCCCCAACTGCTGGCCTTGGCCGCCTTCCAGCCTGGGAGGTCCATGGGTACCCTAGGAGTGGCCTCTGGGCCCAGCCCCGGCTCCCCATCTCTGGGCTGCAGGGGTCTGGGGGGGTGTGGGGCGGTGGGGGTGAGCTCTGTGTCGCCTTCACCCCACGGGGGCCAGCATGCCCACCCTCCCCAGCCTGTTGCTCAGGGAACCCTACCCGCCGAGCATCCTCTCAGGCTTGCTGGTGCCAGGGTACGGCCGTGGGCAAGCCGACCCGGCCCCCCTGTCAGGACGAGACCAAGAGCCCCTCCTGGGGGCCTCGGGTAAGAGGGGCTCTGGTCAGTGCCAGACGTCTCCTGAAGTGCTTGAATTTTGTTTGCAGAATGGCAGGACCCTGAGTTGATGAGAGACGTGGAAGCAGCTACAGGGCAGGATCTTGGCTCATCCAGGTACAGCGGGAAAGGCAGGGGGAAGAAGAGGAGGTACCCCAGCCTCACCAACCTGAAGGCTCAGGCCAACACCACCCGCGCTCGCATCGGGAGAAAAGTCTTCGCCAAGTAAGAGTGGCTGCTGGGTCACCTCCCACCGCGTGGCCCCCCGTGTGAGGGTGTTCGAGGGAGGCCATCTGAGCTCCAAGATATTCCAGGGACTTGGGGCCTCCAGGGGCTCCCCTGCTTTGAGTTCCCCTGGGGGACCACCTGGCCTTTCCCCGGGGAGGGGCAGTGCCAGCCAGCAGGGGCAGCAGGCAGGGTCTGATCAGGAATGCCCCTGAGCATTCCCCAGGATAAGAGGCGCTCGACCGCCAGGCACCGCCATCCTCGCTGAGTGGGGGAGCCATGCCAGGACACAGGCCTCGGCTGGTGCAGAGTGAGCCCCCTCATCTCTCCCTTGCCTGGCTGTGCCCCCAGGTCAGTGCCTGCGTATTTCTGCAGCAGTGACTTCAGGGAGGGCGGTGACTGCAAAGGCGGGCAGAACGGGGGTCCACGTGTCAGTCCCAGCAGAGCCCAGCCCCAGCGTGGCTGCTCTGAGCACTGGCTCTGGGAGGCTGGCCTGGTGTCTCTGCAGCCCAGCGTGGGCCTGTGTGACTGGTGAGGCCTCAGCAGGACCAGAGTGCGAAGCCCACCAGCCCGGCGTCCCTGTGTGCGGTCTGTCAGCTGGGGCACCAGCCACTCGCACGGCCTTGTGTTTCTGTCTTCACATTGCTTTGTTCTCGCCCAAGAATATCCAGAATGCTTGTTTAGAAGCCACCTGAGGCTGTTGACTCCCTCCCAAATCAGTGCCAAGTCCCTGCTGGTGCAGGTTTGTCTGGTAGCACCAGTGAGGTGACTCCCACCCGTCACTGTCCCGGAAACCCTCCCTTGGACACACCTGGAAGGTGCTAAGTGCACCGGGCGGAGGAGGCCCCTCCTGGCCAGCATGACCGTGCACCGGCCTGAGCGGGCTCGGACAGGAGGCGCCTTCACAGCACTCAGACCAAGCTTCCCCCGGGCTTGTGGGTGGCGCATCCACAGCCTTGCTTGGTGGGGCAGGGGCGCCGGTGGGGGCTGTGGAGAGGCTGCCTGGGACCCCTGGCGCAGGGCTGGACCCGTCACGTCTGCCGGCCACCCAAGGCACCCCGGCCCCCGGTAGCCCCAGGTGAGGCTGTTTTCCCATGGATCAGCCAGGGGCAGAGGCCAGCCTTGGTGCTGAGGCCCAGGAGGAGGAAGGGCCAATGGGCCCGTGCCACGCCTCTTCCCTGTGTCTCATGGGGACAGTGAAGCCCATGACAGGAGCTGGCTCTTCACAGCAGCTGTGTGGCCCAGACCCCTCCCTACAGAAAGGATCTGGGGTGACCACAGGCGAAACCCTGCCTCGAGGGGCCCCCATAGCAGTGCCTGGCAGCCCCACAGGGGCCGCAGCTGAGCGGCAGCTTCACCACATGGTGGCCTCAGGCCCTGCCGGCTCCACACCCTCGTTCGTCACAGCACCTGAGCTGCTCAGCACAGCACATCTCATCCTGCTCCCCGGAATGCCTGCCCGGCCCACGCCCTCCCTGCTGCAGCCCTCCAGGTTTCTAGCCCTGGCTGTGGAGCCATGTGTGCAGCAGCGGGCAGGGCCATCCTGATGCCTCCTGGCTGCATCTCCTGCAAGGCCACTCCCCAGGAGGCCAAGGGGGAGGCTGTGCCCTCATCCTGGAGCGCGGGAGGCCACGGGAGAAGTGCCAAGGTGGGGCTGGGGCCACCTTCACCGCACAGAACCACCCGCCACAGACCCAGGTTCTGGGACCTGGGGTGGCCCTTTCTAAGCCTGCCTCTGTCTCTGGACAGGGCCAAGGGGCCCGTCGCCCATCTGTCTCTGAAGGTGGCACCCACAGGCAATCTGTCAGTGTCCGAGGGCAGCAGTTGCCCCAGGACCAGTGCCTAACCTTGGCGATGGCACCACTTGGAGCCCAGGCCCCTGGTGGAAGCCTCCCAGGTCACATCTTGCCTTGTTTCCCCACAGGGCAGCTGTGCGGAGGGTAGTGGCAGCCATGAACCGGATGGACCAGAAGAAGCATGAGAAGTTTTCAAACCAGTTTAACTACGCACTGAACTAGAGAGCCCAGTGCACTGGCCATCAGCGCTTTCTCCCTCTGCCAGTGTCTCAGGACAGCAGAGTGGGCGTGGGTCTGGGCAGTAACCATGCTTTTTCTGTTACTGTGTTTGATGTAAAGAAATGGTGCATTGAAATGCTCTGAAGGTATGGCCGCTCTGCTGCTACAGGGTTCAGCATCGTCTGGTGATGGGTCTGGCCTCTCAGAAGAGGCCCTCGGGCCTGGAGATGTGAACACCGGCAGCAGCCCTGTTCCAGAGGGCATCTGTGAGTCCTCATGAGGCCAGTGCATGTCGTGGTGTGGGGTTCAGCACGGACGGAATGTGGGTGCAGCTCAGCCTTCAGAGCGTGCATTCCCCAGCCAGGAGGTGACCACGCAAAGGAACTCTGGGAAACCCACTTTTGTGCAAATGCTGTTTTTAACACAGACACAAAGGCTAGTGAACCGTTCAGTTACCGCTTTCTGTTTCTGGATGTGCCTTTTCATACATGTGGCCTCTTGTGCCTGGCTTCTTGCTTCTTGCACTTGGCATTCTGTTTTCAAGGTTTATCCATGCAGTTCCCCTCCAATGTATAAAACAAAGGAGGTGAAAACCTGTCCATGCAGAGGCTTGTGCACACATGTTCACAGCAGCATTGAAGAAGGATACTGAACATCTTCTCGTGCGCTTACTGGCCATTTGTGTATCTTCTTTGGAGAGGAGTCTATTCAAATCTCTTGCTTGTTTTTAATTGAATTATTTGTCTTGAGTTGTAACAGTTTTTTTTTTTTTTTTCTTTTAGAGATGGGCTTTTGCTCTTACCCAGGCTGAGTGCAGTGGCACAATCATAGCTCACTGCAGCCTCAAACTCCTGGGCTCAAGCAGTCCTCCCACGTCAGCCTCCCAAGTAGCTGGGACTACAGGCACACGCCACAACGCTTGGCTAATTTTTTAAATTGTTTGTAGAGATGAGGTCTCACTGTGTTGCCCACAGTGATCTCGAACTCCTAGCCTCAAGCGATCCTCCTGTTTTGGTCTCCCAAAGTGTTGGGATTACAGGCATGAGCCAGCACTCCTGGCCAGGAGTTTATATGTATATTGTGAAAACTAGATCCTCATGTGATTTGCAAAAACTTTTTTTTTTTTTTTTTTTTTTTGAGATGGAGTCTTGCTCTGTTGCCAGGCTGGAGGGCAGTGGCGTGATCTCGGCTCACTGCAACATCCACCTCCTGGGTTCAAGCGATTCTCCTGCGTCAGCCTCCCGAGTAGCTGGGACTACAGGCGTGCACCACCGTGCCCGGCTAATTTTTGTATTTTTAGTAGAGATTGGGTTTCACTGTGTTGGCCGGGATGGTCTTGATCTCCTGACCTCGTGATCCGCCTGCCTCGGCCTCCCGAAGTGCTGGGATTAAGGTATGAGCCACCGCGCCCGGCCAATTTGCAAAAACTTTCTTCCGTACTGTTGTTTCACTTTCTGGACGGTGTCCTCTGAAGCACAGAAGTTAATTTTGATGAAGTCCAGCAATTTATCTGCTTTTTTCTTTTGTTGCTTATGCTTTTGCTGTCACATCTCAGAAGCCATCACCTAATCCAAGATGAGAGAGATTTACACCTAGTTTCTAATAAGCATTTTATAATTTCAGCTCTTACGTGTAGATCTGTGATCTGTTGTGAATTAAGTTTTGTGTG
This sequence comes from Symphalangus syndactylus, assembly GCF_028878055.3. NCBI lineage: Eukaryota > Metazoa > Chordata > Mammalia > Primates > Hylobatidae > Symphalangus > Symphalangus syndactylus. Next base: position 10,682,386 of record NC_072438.2, read on the forward strand.
TGGTGTAAGAGCCCACGTTCTTTTGCATGTAGATAATCCAGTTGTCCCCGCACCGTTTGTTGAAAACGTTATTTTTCCCCATTGAATTATCTTCACACCGTTATTGATAATCAATTGACCAAAAATGTACAGGCTTATTTGTGGGCACTTGACTCTATTCCACTGACTTGTTTAACCTTATGCCAGTACCACAGTGCCTTCATCAGTGTTGCTTTGTTTTACTTTGTGATAAGTTTTACTTTGTTCTGTTTCAAGGCTGTTCTGACTATTCTGCATTCGCTGCATTTCCAAATGAATTTTAGGATCCGCTCATCAGTTTCTTAAAAAAAAAAAAAAAGCAGCTGAGATTTTGATAGGAATTACATTAAATCTAGAGATTGGGATGTATACAATCTCAATATTAAATCTCCTGAGTCATGAGCTTCTGATTATCTTTCCGTTTATTTGGGTCTTTTTAAATTTATTTCAACAGTATTTTGTAGTTTTCAGTATATAAGTCTTTCACTTATTTTGTTAAATTTACTCATATTTTGTTATTTTTGATTTATAACCAAAAGGATTATAAATGCAATTATAAATTATTAAAAGATTATAAAAGCAATTACAAATGTAATTGTTTTCTGAATTTCATTTTGGGGCTGATCATTGCTAATATGTGGAAGTACAACTGACTTTTGTGTATTGATCTTGTGTCCTGCATTCCTTGCTGAACTTGTTTATTCATTCTAATTAGTTGTGTGTTCCCTAAGATTTTCCATACACAAAATCTTGTCATCTGCAAACAGCTTCCTTTCTAATCTGGATTTCTTTTATTTCTCTTACCTAATTGCTCTGGCTAGTACCTCCAGGACAATGTTGAATAGATGTGAGAACAGACATCCTCGTCTTACTCTTGACCTTAGCGGGAAGCTTTCAGTCTCTCGCCATCGAGTGTGATGCTAACAATGCAGTTTTGTGTAGATGCTCTCTATCAGGTTGAAAAAGTTACCTTCTCCTCCCAGTTTGTTGCGTGTTTTTGTCATAAAGTATTGAATTTTGTCAGATGCTTTTTCTCCATCTGTTGAGATGATAGTATGATTCTCGTCCTTTATTGTAGTGATACAGTGTATTACATTGTTTCTCATATGTTGAACTGACCTTGCATTCATGGAGTAAATTGTGCTTGTTCATGGTGTATAATCCGTTTTCTATGCTGCTGGATTTGGTTTGCTAGGATTTTGCATCTGTATTCATGAGGGATATTGGTCTGTAGTCTTTTTGTGGTGTCTTTGTCTGGCTTTAGTCACATCACTACTGACCTCATAGATGGAGGTGGGAAGTGTTCCTTCCCCTCCTATTTTTTGGAAGACTTTGTGAAAGATTGTTAATTATTTAAACATTTGGTGGAATTTACCAGTGAAGGCTGAGCTTTTCTGTGTGGGATTTTTTTCCCTAATTCAGTATCTTCCTTTGTTATAGATCTGTTTAGTTCCAGTAGTTTGCATCTTTCCAGGAGTTTGTCCCTTTCTAGGTTCTTTGTTGCAATCTGTTCATATCTAATTGTTCATAGCATTAAAAAAATTTTTTTTAACTGGCAAGGTCTCACTCTGTTGCCCAGGCTGGAGTGCAGTGGTGCAATCGTAGCTCACTCCAACCTCAGACTCATGGGCCCAAGTGATCCTCCCACCTCAGCCTCCCCAGTAGGAAGGACCACAGGCATGCACCACCATGTTCAGCTAATTTTCTATCTTTGGTTTTGTTTTGTTTGAGACAGAGTCTTGCTCTGTCACCCAGGCTGAAGTACAGTAGCACAATCATGGCTCACTATAGCTTTGACCCTCCCAGACTCAAGAAATCTTCCCATCTCAGCTTCCTGAGTAGCTAAGACTACAGGGGCATGGCACTATGACTGGCTAATTTTTTAAAAGCTTATTTTTGGTAGAGATGGGGTCTCACTATGTTGCCCAGGCTGGTCTCAAACTCCTGGCCTCAAGAAATTTTCCCGTCTTAGCCTAGCAAAGTGCTGGGATTACAGGCATGAGCCACCACACCCAGCCCTAATTTTCTTTAAAATTTTTTTGTAGAGACAGGATCTTGCTGTGTTGCCCAGGCTGATCTTTGTCAAACTCCTGGCTTCAAGTGACCCTCCCACCTTGACCTCTCAAAGTGCTGGGATTGTGGATGTTAGCCAATGCTCCCAGCCTACCCATAGTATTTTCTGGTTTTAGTAATTTGATTCTTCTTTTACTCCCCTCAGTCTAGCTAAAGAGTTATCAATTTTGTTGATCTATTTAAAGAAACAACTTCTGGTTCTGTTGATTATTCCCTATGATTTTCCATTCTTTATTTTGTCATTTTCCACTGTAATCTTTATTATTTCCTTTGGGTTGCTTTGGGTTTTATTTTCTCTTCTTTATTTCTTAAGATGGAAAATTAGCTTCCTGATTTGAAATCTTTCTTTTAATACGGACATTTCTGGCTGTAAGTTTCACCTCAGCGCTGATTTATTCATCCCTGAAGTTTTGGCTTATTGTGTTTCCCCTTTTTTTAATCTAAAAGTATATTCTGATTTCTTTGGTGATTTCTTCTTTTATCTCTTGGTTATTTAAGAGTTTGTTGTTTAATTTCCACATATATGTGAATTTCCCAAGTTTCCTTCTGTTATTGACTTCTTTTCTTATTTTTGAGAGACAGGACCTCACTTTGTCTCCCAGGCTGGAGTGCAGTGCTGTGATCACAGCTCACTGCAGCCTCCACCTCCCACCTCAGCCTCCCGAGTAGCTGAGACTACAGGCATGAGCCACCAAGCCCGGCTAAATTTTTTAAAATTTTGCTGTAGAGACAGGGTCCGAATGTGTTGCCCACGCTGTGTTGGAACTCCTGGGCTCAAGTGATCCTGCCGCTTTCACCTCCCAAAGTGCTGGGATTACAGGCGTGAGCTACCGTGCCTGGCCTGTTACTGATTTCTTATTTCACTCCATTATGGCTAAAGAACATAGATTGTATGATTTCCCATCTTTTATATGTATTGAGAGTTATGTTATTGGCATACCGTATTTTCTGTCCCAGAGTGTTGAAGAATATCTATCCTGCTCTTGTTGGGTGGAGTGTTGTATAAATGCCTGTTGGGTCTGATTGGTTTGTAGTGTTGTATAGATGCGTGTTGGGTCAGATTGGTTTGTAGTGTTGTATAGATACGTGTTGGGTCTGATTGGTTTGTAGTGTTGTATAGATGCCTGTTGGGTCAGAGGTTGGTTTGTAGTGTTGTATAGATGCCTGTTGGGTCAGATTGGTTTGTAGTGTTGTATAGATGCGTGTTGGGTCTGATTGGTTTGTAGTCTGATTGTTTACATCTTCTCTTCCCTTATTGATCTTCTGCCTAGTTATATTGATATTGAATGTGAGGTATTGAATCCTTCAGTTTTGTCAGCTTTTGTTTCATAAATTTTGAAGCTCTGTTAAGTGCATCTGTGTTTCTATTTCTTTCTGATGAACAGACCCTTTTATCATTATGACATGTCCTTCTTTGTCTCTAGTGAAAAAAATGTTGTCTTTAAGTCCCATTTGTATGTTATTAGTATAGCCACTCAGGTCTTTTTCGATTATTGTTTGCATGGTATCTTTTTTCACCCTTTAACTTACATTGTATCTCTGAATCTAAAGTGTGTTTCTTGTAAACAGCATATAGTGGGATCGTGTTTCTCATCTGTGCTGCTGGTCTCTGCTGTGAATCTAAAGTGTGTTTCTTGTAGACAACATATAGTAGGATCGTGTTTTTCATCTGTCCTGCTGGTCTCTGCTCTTTGAGAGGGATGTTTAATCCATTTACATTCAGTGTGATTACTGAGAAAGTTGGATTTGTATCTGCCATTTCTAACTTTGTTTTCTATATTGTCTTTTTTGTCTTTCTTCCTTTATTTCTCCATTACTTTTTTGTGTTAAATGGACATTTAATTCTCTTGTAACATTGTAATTTCCTTGTCTATTTTACTGGGTTTTTTTAAAAGTAATTTTCTTAGCAGCTGCTCTGAGTATTACAGTAACAACGTAAAACCAATCAAGTGTTCAGATGAACTTAATAATGTACAAAAACCTTCACTTCGAGTAGCTTTGTTTCCTCTCAGCTTCTTAGTGCTGTATTTGTCATATAAATGCTACCTTTTAGATTGTAAGTCTGTCCACAGTCTCGTAATTATTGCTTTATGCAGTTGTCTTTTAAATCACGTAGAAGAAAAGATGTACAAACAAATGAGTATCTGCTGTCTCTGTTGCTGGCTTTGCAGTTGTCTTTTTTGGTGCTCTTTGTGTGGATTTGAGTGTGGTGTCTTGGACTTCAGCCTCAAGTATTTCTTGTAGGACAGATCTTCTAGCAATGAATTCTCTTTGTTTTTGTTTATCTGAGAATGTTGTAATTTCTCCTTCTCTTCTGAAGAATAATTGTGCTGGATATGGCTGACTTGGTTGGCCCTCTTTTTCTTTCAGTCCTCGATAGATGTCATTCCACCGCCTCTGGCCTCCGTAGTTTCTGTGGCAGGAGCACCACACCGTGTCTCAGTCTCTTTAGCTTCTGACTGTTTGACTGTGGTGTGCCTAATTGTGGATCTCTCTGTGTGTCCTACCTGCAGTTCTTTGAGCTTCTTGGATATAGAGGTTAATATTTTTTGTAGTCTGATTGTTTACATCTTCTCTTCCCTTATTGATCTTCTGCCTAGTTATATTGATATTGAATGTGGGGTATTGAATCCTTCAGTTCTGTCAGCTTCCTGTTCAGCCAGTGACTGGACAGAGAACCCCTTTAAGTGCTTTGCACCGGTAACTGTCATGGTTCTGCTGACATACAGTTGATGCGTGGTGAATGTGCCTTCAGTGCTCCATCGCGGTTCTGCAAATTTAGGAAATTTTAGGTTGTCATTTCTTGAAATATTTTATGTCCCTGTTCTCTTCTCCCCCTTGGACTCCAGCTACGTGTGTTGCTATGGAGCTGGGCACAGCCTTGGAGGCCTCCTTGACTTTCCTTTATTCCGGAAGTTTTTCTTCTTCTCAGAATGGATCATCTCAATCGACCTATCTTCAAGGTCACAGATGCTTTTGCCAAACAAAACCTGATGTCAAGCTGCTCTAGTGAATTTTTCATTTCAGTTATTGTTCTTTTCTACTTCAAACTTCCATTTGGCTCTCTTCTATAATTTCTGTATCTTTACCCATATTCTTTATTTAGTGAAACATTCTCATACTTTAATTCTGTAGACACAGTTTCCTTTAGTTATTTGAACATATTTATGGAAGCTGATTTAAAGTACTTGTCTAAGCTGGGCGTGGTGGTGTGCACCTGTAATCCCAGCTACTTGGGAGGCAGAGGCAGGAGAATTGCTTGAACCTGGGAGGCGGAGGTTGCAGTGAGCCGAGATCGAGCCATTGCACTCCAGCCTGGGCCACAGAGCAAGACTCTGTCTCAAAACTAGATAGATAGATAGATAGATAGATAGATAGATAGATAGATAGATAGATAGACAGACAGACGACTTGTCTACTAAGTTCAACATCAGGGCTTATTCAGGGGAAGTCCCTGTTGGTGGCCTTTTTTCCCATGTCTGAGCCAAGGGAATAACATACTCTTTCTTCGTGGTCTCATATATATGTATTTTTTAAAGACTGGACACTTTAATAATGTGCTGTGCAACTCTGGAAATCAGATACCCTCTCCACGAGTTTGTTGTTCTGTTGCTGTTACCTTTTGTTTAGTGTGTGTTCTGGACTAATTTGAAGTGTCCACCTCATCAGCTTCATGTTCAGCCAGTGACTGGACAGAGGACCCCTTTAAGTGCTTTGCACCAGTAACTCTCACAGTTCTGCCGACACACAGTTCATGTGTGGTGTGTGTGCCTTCAGTGCCCCATCGCGGTTCCGCTGACACACAGTTGATGCGTGGTGTGTGTGCCTTCAGCACTCCATCGCGGTTCCACCGACACGCAGTTGATGCGTGGTGTGTGTGCCTTCAGCACCCCATCGCGGTTCCACTGACACGCAGTTGATGCGTGGTGTGTGTGCCTTCAGCGCCCCATCGCGGTTCCGCTGACATGCAGTTCATGTGTGGTCAGCGCTCCAGCAGGCAGCTGCCAACTGTGCCTTTGCCTTCACTTCTTACTTGCACACAGCCGCAAAGCCAGCCGGAGGTGAGGGCCAGGGCAGCTCAGGTTCCTCTCGGGCACACACACAGCTCTGTGCCTGTGTGGGCACAGCCTTCCATGCCTCCAGGGGTGTGGCATAGCTTCTCGGCGGCCACTGTGGGCATCTCGTTCCTCAGATCTTCTTTCATGAGTTATGTAGTTGAATTATCAATCTTTCTTGGCTTCTAAGTTTTGTGTTCTAGTTAGAATGCTCTTCCCCACTCAAAGATTATATTTGAAATGTTACCCATGATTTCTTCTAGTACCTTTATGGGTTTCATTTTCATATTGAAATCATTGATCTACTTCTAGTTTTTGATACAAAATGCACGCCAGGAAACCCAGTTTTTAAATTTCAAGTAGCTGTCCAGATGTCCCTGCACCTCTTATGCATGAGCCCTCGCTTTGTGCCGATTTGGAGTGCCCGCCTGCTCACACACGTGCCCATGTGGAATGCCCGCCTGCTCACACACTTGACGATTTGGAGTGCCCGCCTGCTCACACGTGCCGACGTGGAGTGCCCGCCTGCTCACACGTGCCCATGTGAAGTGCCCGCCTGCTCACACACGTGCCCATGTGGATATGCCCGCCTGCTCACACACTTGACGATTTGGAGTGCCCGCCTGCTCACACGTGCCCATGTGGAGTGCCCGCCTGCTCACGCGCCCATGTGGAGCGCCCGCCTGCTCACACGTGCCCATGTGGAGTGCCCGCCTGCTCACACGCCCATGTGGAGCGCCCGCCTGCTCACACGTGCCCATGTGGAGTGCCCGCCTGCTCACACGCCCACGTGGAGTGCCCGCCTGCTCACACGCCCACGTGGAGTGCCTGCCTGCTCACACGCCCTTGTGGAGCGCCCGCCTGCTCACACGTGCCCATGTGGAGTGCCCGCCTGCTCACACGCCCATGTGGAGTGCCCGCCTGCTCACACGCCCACGTGAAGTGCCCGCCTGCTCACACGCCCACGTGGAGTGCCCGCCTGCTCACACGTGCCTATGTGGAGTGCCCGCCTGCTCACACGCCCATGTGAACCGCCCGCCTGCTCACACGTGCCCATGTGGAGCACCCGCCTGCTCACACGCCCATGTGGAGCGCCCGCCTGCTCACACGTGCCCACGTGGAGTGCCCGCCTGCTCACACGCCCACGTGGAGTGCCCGCCTGCTCACACGCCCACATGGAGTGCCCGCCTGCTCACACGCCCTTGTGGAGCGCCCGCCTGCTCACACGTGCCCATGTGGAGTGCCCGCCTGCTCACACGCCCATGTGGAGTGCCCGCCTGCTCACACGCCCACGTGGAGTGCCCGCCTGCTCACACGTGCCCATGTGGAGTGCCCGCCTGCTCACACGCCCACGTGAAGTGCCCGCCTGCTCACACGCCCACGTGGAGTGCCCGCCTGCTCACACGCCCATGTGGAGTGCCCGCCTGCTCACACGTGCCCATGTGGAGTGCCCGCCTGCTCACACGCCCATGTGGAGTGCCCGCCTGCTCACACGTGCCCATGTGGAGTGCCCGCCTGCTCACACGCCCACGTGGAGTGCCCGCCTGCTCACACGTGCCCATTTGGAGCGCCCGCCTGCTCACACGAAGCCCTGGCATGGTGGCTCTGTAGGTGTCCTGTCCTGCTGGCCGAGTCAGATGCTGTTACTGTACATTCTACTCATGGTGGCTTTTTAATACGTTTTTATGTCAAGGACCCCTTTTATATTTCTCTCCACCTCGAGATAAAGTGGGAATATTAGGGATGAGATGGAAGAGGAGAGGGTGTTTTTGTAAAATTGAATTCAGGACTGATTTGTTAGCCTGGTGCTTTTTATATCAGACCTTGTAATGAATTTTCATGAATGCTGATTAAAAGACAAACCTGTGACTCTGTGTTTGTGACCAAGTGAGGGGCCCTGTGGGGTGGGGGTGCTGGGCTGGCCCTTATGGCTGGTGGGGTGAGGGGGTGGGGCCTGTGCCCCTGGGAGCAGCTCCAGCACTGCGGGCTCAGGGCACTGTCAGTGACTTGGCACTAAGGGGGTGCTGGGGGTAGGCCCTCCTTTTCTCAGATCCCCTCAGCAAACCGCTTCCACCCACACTTGCCACAAAGTGGTTTGGGTGCCCGTGAGCCAGGCAGACGGAGGGGGTGGAGGAGCCTGGGGCGGTCTGGCCTGCAGATGCGTTTAGAGCCGGAGGGCAGGGCTGTGCCCGGTTCCTGCAGGAACCACCATGGGAGCAGGTTGCCCCCTCCCCAGGGAGGGAAGGGGCCAGCGAGGATTCAGGCCAGGGAGAAGGCTGGGCCTGGGCAGCCCAGGAAGGGCTGGGGTTCCTGAGGACCCTGAGAGTGGTCCCACAGCTCAGGAAGAACCTGCAGACTCCCTTTGCCTACCCTGCCTGCCAGAGGGACCCCCAGCAGTTCCTGGGGCCTCCCAGGAGCTCCCTGCAACACCCTTGCCCCCAGCCCTGCACACCTGGGGTTGACTGAACCTGAGACGCTGAGGAGCAGCACAGAGGCCAGGGGTCAGCAGCTCGCCCGTCCCTCCCCTGCGTCTCTGCACTGACACAGGCCGGTAGCCCAGGCAACCGGGCTTTAAAAACAGGACCATCCCCAGAGGCTTCAGGCCCAGAGGGGACAGGGCAGGCACTGTGGCAGCCTCACATTGCAGGCGGGTCACTGCAGCTGGGGGGGCCTTGGCAGGTGCACACTGTGAGTCCCAGTGAGGATGGGAAGGGAGCTCCATTGGTCCGGCATCCACAAGGAAGGGCAGAGCCAGTGGAGGCTGCAGAGAGGGCCCAGGGTGCACAGCTAAACAGGGTGAACCTGGGTGGTGAAGACAGAGGAGCTGGGGTCTGGAAATAGCGTTGCAGACAGAGCATGGCCGTCAGACACAGGCACGGCCGCCAGACAGAGCACGGCCGCCAGACAGAGCATGGCCGGCAGACACAGGCACGGCCGCCAGACAGAGCATGGCCGGCAGACACAGGCACGGCGGCTTTGGCGAGCAGAGAGAGATTCTGGAGGCAGGGTGCCCATCAGGGCAGGTGTCCTGGGTGTGGTGGGTAGGGTTGGCAGGAGCAGATCCTCAGTGCCAGGCCAAGGGTTCAGGGCTCCCTCCCAGGGATGCAGGGGCTACTGGTAGGGCTCACAGTGGGAGGGGGCCCGTGCTGGCTGGTCCAGCCGGCTGCTGCCCTCATCCAGGGCAGACTGGCTGAGGTCGGCCCGGAGAGCAGCAGGTGGTGAGTACAAGGAGTGACCAAGGGAGGACTGGCAGGCATGGGTCACAGCCCCAGCGCTGGGGTGGATGGGCCACCATGGAAAGTGGTGTCAGGGTTAGCGACACAGAACCAGAAACTCCAAATAAGAGTGGCTTGTAGACAGAAGGGTTTGTGTCCTGTTGAATCAGTGTCCAAGGGTAGGTGCCCCCAAGCACCTTCCAGTTCCTGGCTCAGTATCAGAGCACGTGGCCTCCAGCCCCAAGGCAACCTCATGGCCCAAGGTGGCTGCTGGGGATCCAGCCATCACCAGGTCTGCAGAAGGAAGGAGGAGGGCTTTGCCTCCCCTCTGAGCTGATTCCCATAAGGAGCCTTCTCGGCCCCCCACCCCCACACACACTGCCCATGTTGACTTGGCCAGAACCTAGTCACAGGCAGCACCCAGCTGCCTGCTGCCCCAGAGGCAGGACGTGTGGCCCTCAACCTGGGAGATGAGCGCTCAGCCACAGCCTCCCAGGAAAAGGGAGAAGGCATCCGCACCAGCAGAGCTGTCTCCAAAGGGGACCACCCTGCAGGGCAGTCGGGAGGAGGTGGGACGTGGACATCCCAGGTTGTCACCCATGAGCAAGGCCCCCCCCACAGTGGATGAGATGCCCCCACCCCACGGGCCTCTGTGGACGAGAAGGTGACCTTGGGATGGGGGAGGGGCAACAGTGCCAGAGGCAGGTGGGGGCCGCAGTGGTCATGGGGACAGGGATGGGGCTCAGCCCTGCCTCCTCCCTCAGGTGCGGTCCTGCAGCCCTGCCTGGCGGCCCACCCCTGCCCCTTCCTCCCTGCGCTCACCTCCCTCTGCTGCCGGGCTATTTGTCCAGCCTCACCTCCCCCGCTCCCAGCTGACGCTGTGCACAGCGGGCCAGAAGAGACCAGGAGTGAGGGGGCACTCAGTCACCAGGGAAGAAACGAGGGACCCAGGTGGCGGCCATCACAGGCAGGACACTGGGTGTGGGGAGGCCTGAGCACCTCAGGGAGGCCCTGGGGATGGGGGGACAATGTGTGGGTGGGGGGCATGTTGGATACAGGGCGTTTTCCGGCATCTGGATGTGGGTAGATTCGGTTGGATGTGGGGAGGGTGCTTGGTGCCTGGGGTTTGCTCTGAGGCTGTGGGGCTGGCTTGGTCTGGGAGGAGCTTGGTCTGGCTTTGTGGTGCCTGGAGGGGCCCTGGCCCCTGGGGAGACATCGCGGGGCAAGGACAGGGTGAGGCACACCATTGCCATGGCAGGAAGGCAAGTGGAGGACGAGGGTTCCCCAAGCCCAGGCCGCCCCAGGACTTGGAGCAGGAGGAACCAGCCACCAAGTGAGCAGGGCGCTGGGGAGGCCACGCCAGGATGGGGCAGCCAAGGGCCTGAGTGATGGCGAGAGCCTGCTTAGGGGTGGAGAAGTGAGGAGGAAGTGTAGACAGCAGGTGTAGACGGCTCTTTCGATACTTTGGCTGGAGGCTGGGAGGCAAGGGGGAGAGCTGGAGGCCACACGGGGTCCAGGGAGGGTTATGCCTAAGCCGAGAGACACTGCACGCATCTAAAGCCCAGCAGGGGCCATCTCCCCTGGCAGGACGCAGGCAGGTGACAATATCCTGTGGCTGGAAGATGGGCTTGGACCTGTGGCCAACCCAGGGTGGGGTTATGGAGAGGGTACACCAGACACCTTAGGGTATGGGAGCAGGGTGCCCGCCAAGGTCAAGGCCCTGGGCTTCGGAAAAGACCAGGCAGGCTGAGGGCGACTTTCTTCAGAAGCCCAGCTGCCTGGGGCTGGGGGTGTGGGCAGGTGGGCATGGGGGTGGGGAGCACAGGGGGGCTTGGCAGGGGCAGCTGGTGGCCCCAATCCGTCCTCCCCTTTCACTAGGAGTGAGATGCCCCAGGGGAGACTGCACCTCCCAGCCTCCCTTGGCTAGGAGAGGGCCCGTGACCCAGCTCTGGCCAATGGGACATGAGCAGCTGTGTTGTGTGGGCTTCCGGGAAAGCTCCTTAAAAGAGAGGGGTGTTGCCAGCTGCTCCCTTTCTTTCTGTTTGCAGCCGGGGGTGAGGATGTAGTGGCTGGAGCCTCAGTTTCCACTGGGGTCTGTGGCCCGCCCAGGCCTGATGCAGCACAGAGAGCCAGGAGCTGGGTCTCCAAGGACTCAGTGAAGGTCTCAAAACTGCCCAGGGCTGCCACAGCCAGAATTCCCTCACAAAGAGAAAATAAACAGTCTCCTTTCAACTCTCTTCATTCAAGTTTTCTCTTACACGCAGCCAAACCCAGTCCTGACCCACACAGCACATGGGCCGGTGGGGGTGGGGAGGTGGCCTCATTGGGAGGCCCCTCACCTTCTGGGCTCAGCGGTCCCTGGGCAGGAGATGGGAGCCCAGGACGTAGAGCAAACGCCGCCCTCGTCTGGGCTCATGCTCGCTTGACAAGAGGCCCCTTCTGTGCCTGGCTCTGCAGCAACGACACGTGTGCGGTTCTGGGAACTCGGGGCAGGTGTGGTCCAGGGCAGGATGGGTCCTGAGCCCTCGGAGGAGGGTCCACGGAAGAGTGCCCTCAGATCCTGGGGTCGAGACCTTCCCTCACAGCTCTTACACCAAAGTGGGGGACACGTCGAGACCCCTAACAAGGCTCCCGCTCACCTCTGCCTGCAGCACAGGCCCAGGGAGCTGAAACTGAGTCAGGCACAGGCGGCCTAGACTGGAAATGGCGGGCAGGGGAGGCCCAAACCTGGTGGAAATGGGGGTGGTGGGGCAGCCCGAGGGCTTCCTGGGAGGCAGGCAAGGGAACGGCACCCCAACCCCCCCCCCAGGGAGACTGGGGCCTGGGGAGCCAGTAGGAGTGTGGGCTAAAAAGTGGAAGCTCCTCCAGGAGGGAGCAGGGCACCCGCTGGCACCAGAGCTGGCACTGCCCCCAGCAAGCCCCGTGACCGCCGGGCCTCAGTTTCCCACATGTGACTCTCAGCAAAGCGCAGTGGGAGGCTCAGGTGGCTTTGCACGCAGTCCGACTCCGACAAGGGTCCGCCGCACAGCGGCTGTGAAGCAGAGACTGGAGGAAACGCCGCCTGCGCCTGCGGCATGAGGCTGTGGGCTGTCCAGGGAGCTTAGAGAAGGGGTGGTGCATGGAGGGGGGCATTGCTTCCCAGACCTCACAGCCCCCGGCCCATACCCTACATCCCATCCTGCAGCCCAGGGGCACTGCTAGAGGGCCCTCCGGTGTGGCTCTGTGTTTCTGGCTGAGCCTTGAGGGGAGGAGACAGAGGAGGCCAGGGTGGGGGCATGTGGAAGCTGGAGGGATGGGGAGCCAGGGTCTAAGCTCCATGGGAGGGCTGCATGCAGCAGTCCGGCCCGGCTCTGAGTGGGTCTGAATCTGGCCTGCACCGTTGCAGCCACCTTCTGTCATCTCCCTGTGGGGCTGTGAGCTCCTGGAATGTCCCAGCAAGCTCAGCAAAGGGGAAGGCCCTTGCAGCACAGACCTGGGTTCCTCGCGGCCACGCGGCAGCTGCTTTCCCACTCAGCAGCCCCAGTGCCCAGCTCAGGCCAAGCCCGCCGCACTGGCTTCAGCTGTGAGTCGACCCTCTGGCTACACTTGGCCACCTGCAGGTGGCTCGCCTTCCCTCATGGACCCCCACCCAGCAAGCCTGAGCTCTGCCAGCACAGGGAGGAGGAAGGAGGGAGAGGCTGCCCTGCCCCGGGCTGGTGAGCCTCAGGACGCTTGCTGCAGGCAGCTGACTTCACCTATGCAGACCCAGAAAGGGAGCAGAGAGTAACTGGGAGTTAGGCCAGCCCTTGGCTGGAGGAGCCAAGGCCTGTCTGGGGCCTGGGGTGTGGGAGCAGCAAACCCACAGGGTGATCCCAGCTGCCCCTGCCCCCCCACAACCTGCCCGATGGCCGGTGCTGCTCTGGGCCTGCTCTCTGTTCACAGGTGCTGGCCAGGCCAGTGGGCAGCAGTGTCTCCCATCTTGCCTGTGGCACTGGGTATTCACTGCCGCCATCTGCCCCCAGCCCTCCCCTAGTTGTTGCTGCCAGGTTGACAGCCCAGAGATGAGCTCAGCCCACTCAGGAAAAATGGACAGGACACCAGGAGACTGGGCCCAGTCAGGGCACAGCCGCCACGCAGAGCCAGGCTTCCTCTGTGAGGCAGGGCTCAGGACGCCTACCAGTGGCAGAAGAGGGGCGGCACCTGCCCGGCTGTGGCCAGTGTCTCATGCCGCCTCCCCACCGGTTCTGGGGCTCTGAATCCTCTTCACGTCGCCCTTCCCCGCTTCCAAGCACCAGCTTTTGCATCCACACTGCCGCCCAGCCCAGGCGCCTCTGCCTCTCACCTCCTTGAGCCCAGCTCAGGCAAACGCCAAACCCACAGGGCTCCGAGAGCCTGTGAGGGGATGTGGGGACGGTTTCCAGCGTCGCTGGAGGAGAGGTGGCAGCTCCAAGAGGGAGCACTCGACCTGACTCTTGGGGGGCCGAGGTCTGAATGGGCTGGGACGCTCTTGGGCAGGAAGCTAAGCCCAGGCAGCCCCTTCTCCTCCCCAGGGGAAAGCAAGCAGGCGCTTCTTCATCCAGGCAGTAGCCGAAGCCGACACCGCCCCCAGGCTGACACGCCCAGCCCGGTGCTCCCTTGCGGGGCTGTGGGGCAGGGGAGTGGGACCGGAGCAGGCTGCAGGGGTGGGGAGTAGGAGGCGGAAAATGCTGCGCCCCCAGCCGCGGCCCCACCAGCTCCGTGGCTAAGAGGAGAGGCGACGAGGAAGCAGGTAGTCACTTTCCGGGACCTGTGATCTTTCCTGGGACGGGGAGGGGGCGGTCAGGGAGGTGACGCTGGGACCTGAGCTTCAGCCAGCTTGGCGGGTGAGCCCTTGCGCCCAGCCCCTGCGCGCACGACAACGGGCAGGCACCAGCAGAGAGGACTGAATTCCTGCCGGGGGACGCCAGGCCAGTGGGAAAACGGGCTGGAGTCCCGCTCAAGGCCAACACCCGAGGCGCCTTGGTCCCCACTGGAGAGGATTCATGGGTGGGCCCGGCCGGGCGGAGGGCGGCGCGGGAGCCTGGGAGACGGGGGCGCGGCCGCCTGCGGTTTATTGATTGAGTGAAGTTCTGCAAAGTGCTTCGCAGCGGGCCGAGCCCGCGGGAGCTGCCTGCCCGGCCCCGACGCGCATGGTCATTTATAAATTTAAAACTCTTCCGTAGCAACCGGTTATGTACAGAGTTAACGACTGGAATCGTAGAAAACAGCCGGGCCCGGCGGCGGCCTCGGGGGCGGAGCGGCACGGGGCTCAGAGGTGCGGCGCGTAGAAGGCGGGCGCCCCGTAGGTCTGCGAGCCCAGCACGAAGGGCGAAAGCACCGCCGGGCTCGACAGGAACGGCAGCTGCGCGGCGCACACCAGGCCTCCGGGGCCGTGCGCGGGGTACCCGGCCGGGCCGTGCATGCCTAGCGGGGCGCCCATGGGCGGCGAGGGGCTGAGCGGGCTGAGGCCGCCGGGCAGCCCCGTGCCAGGCCCGGCCCCCGGTCCCGGTCCGCCACCACCGCCGGTCGGAGCGCTGGTGTCGGCGCCAGGGTTCTGCTTCTTCCACTTGGTTCGGCGGTTCTGGAACCAGATCTTCACCTGCGTCTCCGTGAGGCTGAGCGATAGCGCCAAGTTGAGGCGCTCGCACACCGACAGGTAGCGCGTGGCCTTGAACTTGTTCTCCAGCGCCACGAGCTGCTCGTAGGTGAAGGCGGTGCGCGCTCGCCGCGGCTTCCCGGATTTGGAGTCGGACCCCGTGCGCTTCCGCTTGGGCTTCGCCGCCGTCGCCGCGCCCTGCGGGGTCGTCCCCGCGCCCCCCGGGGCCGCTGCACCTCCCGGCGGGCCCGGTGCTCCGGGTGAGTTCCCGCGGGGTCCAGGGGCCGCTGCCTCGTCGACGGTGGCTCCGGGGGACGCGTCGGTCTCAGCCGCTCCCTGGCAGCCCGACCCGCGGGCCCCGAGGCCGCCGCCGCCTCCCCGCGCCTCCTCCGAGCCTCGCGCCGCCTCCGTCTCGGGCGCTTCGTCCTCGTCGTCGTCCTCGTCGTCGGGAACCTCGTCCCCGCTGTCCGCGCTCGGGCTGTGGCCGCCGCCGGCGCTGCTGTAGCCGTTGGTGTCGTTGGTCTCGGCCTCCCCTGCCTTGTAGGGGTCGCCGGCATCTGCGGGCGGGAGGGACAAGGGTAGGACAGGGCAGTTAGGACCGGCCCATTCCCAGATCCCGCCCTCCGCCCGCCCCGCTTCCTTCCCCAGGGTTCCCTCCCGCCTCCTGCTCAGCTCCTCCTGCTTCTTCGCCCGTCTCCTCTCTCTTTCCTTCGCTCTGTCGTTTCCCTCCCCTCGGCCTGTCCTTCCTTCCCGCCGCCCGCGTCTCCTTTCGGTCCCTTGCTTGTTTCTTTCTATGGAGAGGGTCCCCCTCGCCCCGCGCTGCCCATTCTCGCGGCGCCGGGCGTTTTTGCCTGAGCGGGGCTGGACAGGTGCTGCGGGCCGGCCCGGCTGCGGAGATTACAGCGGAGTGGAAGCTCTGATCGATCCGCAGGGCAGATACAAACTTAATTAAACTCATTTTGTGTAATGTACAAACTAGTTAAGGCCATTTAATTTATTTCGGCGTATATTACCCTCCAATTACCGCCGGCGCAGGGCCAGCCAATTACCGGGCATTTAATAACAGGCCCGGGGGTGAGGCCGGAGCCGGCCGAGAGAATGGGGCTTGGGGGACCCAAATCCTATGCCCTGGCCGCGACGCCACCTCAAGCCTCCAGGCCCTGAGATTCGGTCGCGAGGTTCAGCCCCGGCTCCCCTGCCCGCGCCTCGGCCCCTGCGCGGAGTTGCCGCGGGTAGGGCCCTGCTCGGCCTCACCAGGAGGGCTGGGCGGGCGTGCAGGTCGGAGTGGCTCCCCGCGGCCTAAAGGCCCCGGTCGGCCGAGTCTGAACAGCAGCTCCGCATCCTCCAAGCAGAGGCCCTGAAGTGACTGCATTTTGAGTCTCTGAAATTTGGAAGAAAGCATCTCTCCCAGGCAGGGTCGTCTATGCCCCGGCACTGGGGGCCTAAATCAGGAGGAGTCGGGGCAGGTGCCCTCCAAAGAGCTGCCCAGCGGCAGCCACGGCCTGCTCTCCGGCCAGGTCGGAACCGAAATCTCCGGTAAGAAATGACCAGTCGTTCCTGTCAGATTCCTCCAGGGCGACCGGCCACCTGGCATGGAGGCCAGCAGGTGGTCTGGGTCCCCACGTCCCTCAGCAGGAGTATGATCCGCCCCTAGACGACAGCGAGCGCCGTCCCAGCCCTGCCCCGGGTGCCTGGCCCAGATCACTCCCCGGCTGTACTATGCGCGCGCCTTCCCGGCTTCAGCGGGATCCCGGCCTTCCGCCCCATAGGCTCCCCGCAGGTGGAGGCTCTGAGCGCAGCGGCCGCAGAGTCCGTAGGGTCCCCTCCACTCATCCGGATTTGTTCGCCCTCCATCTCGGCCGACCCGGAAGAGGCCCCGCGCAGGTGCGGCCCGCAGCCTCCAGGCGCGGAGCTGGTGGCCGCGGCCCAGCCCGATCCGCCCCGCGCTGTCCTCCCTGTGCCTCAGGAGGGCCGGAAAGTTGGAGGGAGGGGGCGGGGGAGGGGACACAAAAAGCAATCAGGAGCGGGTCGAATGCAATTCGCGATCAATAGCGGCCCCTAATAAGTGTAATAGGTTTTAATCGAGTAATTATCCGAATTTTGACCCTATAATTTAGATGTTCGGGGGGAGTTTGCAAGGTGCTTGAAAGAGATATGCACGCGCCGTAATGGGATATCGACCCGACCGGGGGCGCGGGCCGCCCCATTACCGGCCGCTTTCCGCCGCTAAGCACATTTCCCCTTAACTGTAATCGAAGGGACTTAATTGTTTTTCCAGAGATAACCAGCGTTTTGTCACAATTAGTCTGATTTGTCCAAAAAAAAAAAAAAGAGAGAGAGAGAGGGAGAGAAGAGGGAGGGACGCCTCGGGCGGGCACAGTGGGGGCGGGGAGGTCACGGCCAGCCACCGCGCGCGGCCACTCGCCTCCTGCACCAACTACCCTTCCAGGCCGGAGACGCGCGGAGGCGAACCCTGGACCGGCCTCACAGCCCCGCAGCCCCTGGGCCTGGCCCGGCTGAGCTTCTCCAGAGGAGCCTGGCCATGCAGGCTCTGCAGTCCGGGTCGGACGGAGGCCACGGGTGGGCTGGTGCGGACCCCGCGCTCTGCGAACTTTCCACGGAGCCTCGGCGTGGGCCAGACCCAACTCGCCACGGTGTCCCAGGGTCGTAAACGCATAGAAGCCGCCGGTCCCCCTGTCCCTGCGACCTGGCGCCGGGCGCATCCTACTCACTCGGCGGCTCAGCTCCGGCGGCTCCGACTCCCCCAGCGCCGGCGAGGGCGCGGCGCTCCAGCTCCTCGGCGCGCGGCGGGCATCCCGAGGCGGCGGGTGCAGGGGCGCATGGGGCCGAAGCGCAAGGGGGGCACGCAGCGGGCGCCACTGGGCCCAGCAGCACGCAGCGACGTCTCCTGCTGTTGAACTTGTTGGGGTCCAGGATGTCCAGTACCGAGAAGGAGGTGGGGCGCAGGGGCGCTGCGGGCCGGGCCGCTCCGGCCCCCTCGGGCGCCGCAGGCACAGTGTCGCTGGCCGCGAGCGGCGGGGCTCCAGCGCGGGGAAAGGCCGGCAGCTCGGCGCGCCCGTCCATAGCTTCCCGGGCAGCGGCGGCGGGAGCGGGCGGTGCGGGCCCCGAACCTGGTCGGGGAGGCGGCGGCAGCGCGGGAATCTCCCCAGGAGCCGCGGGGCCGCTAGCGCTCATGCCGGCCTCCCGCCGCTCCGGCGGCTCGGGCCCCGCCGCCTACTGGGCTCCCATCCCTGGCGGCCCCGGCACCGCCACACGACCCCGCGCAGGAGGCAGCTGCTCCGCTCGCTCTCGGCGCCGCGCCCTGCGCTCGGCAGGTGCTGCCTTCGCCGCCGCCTTAGGCGCCCGCGGCGCCCGGTCCGCGCATTTATGGCAGCCCCGCCGGAGGCGCCCACGCGCCCACACGCCGAACACACGTGCGCCCGCAGGCGGCCGCGGGGCTCCGCCGCCCTCGTTAGCGCGCGCGCCTAATTGGCTGCGAACGGTCCCGGGCCGAGGAGGCGGGCCCCTCACGGGACACACGGACGGAGCCGCCGGGCCGGACGAACAGACACGCAGCCCGGAGCCCAGCGCGGTCCGCAGGCGGCTGTCGTGGTCAGCGGCGCGTCGCTGCGCCTCCGCTCGCCCGGAAACGGCGCGCCAGCCTCCTTGGCTAAGGGGGAGGAGACAGCCCCGGCTTTTAAATAATTGCGGGATCAATCTGCGGCGGGGCCGCAGAGACCCCAGGACGCGCCGGCCAGCGAGCGCCAGGAGTTGGCTGGGACATCCCGGCGCAGGATGCGGTGACTGGCCCGGCCTCTCCTCCGGGCTCGCAGCGCGCAGGGCCCTGAGCTCCGAAGGCTCCCGCAGCTCTGGCGCCCCTTGGCAGTTGGGGTGGGGATGGGAGGAGAGGTTCTCACGCGCGATTCTCCGAGTCTCCGCCGGGTCTGCAGCCCCCTCCCGCGCGTTCCGAGGGTCTCGGTCCCGCCTCTCTCGCTTGCTCCCGCTTGGGGTCTCCTCTTGCGTCTCTGGGGTCTCTCTTGCTCAGGGTCTCTGCCCCTCCATCCCTTCCCACGCCCGCCCCTTTCACGTCGTCAAATTAGGGCCCGACCTGGAGTCCCAGCAGAGGGGCGGGGCCGGCGGCCCCCGGGCCGCTCATTAGAAGTGGAATCGAAAATGAGAAAGACTGCTTGTCCCTCTTAACCCGCCCCCAAAAGGGGGACCGACAAATTGCACACACAGCAGGCGGCCTACATAAAATCGATCCTCTTCAAGGGGAAAATGTGTGTTTCTTCCAAAAATAATACGACAAATGCCCCCTTCGCCACATCTGGATAAATAGGAAGCCCCGCGGCCTGAGGCTTTATTTGGGTACGTTTTATCTACAGCGGCGATGTTTGCAGGACAGGCCCTTGCGGCCTTCGGCCCTCGAGGATTGGGCCTGGCCTCTGGAGTCCCAGTGCCGAATCGCGGAAGCTCCCCGGCGGGTCGCTCGTCTCTCTCCTCCTCCTGCCCACGCAGCGAGCAGCCAGACGCAGGTGGACCCTGGTGGGCGCCGGCAGTGGGAGCACGCGCGCTTCTTCAGGGTGTGTGTGCGCGGGCGCGTGCACCGGCGGGTGTGCGCGCCGCCTTACGCTGCGGTCCCCGGAGCCTGTTCCGCGCGCAGGGCGGTCCTTTGCAATTACCGCGGGCAATGATCCTTTGGAAGCAGAAATTAAAAGTTGGGAGAAATAATGGTGGACCGATCGGCTGTAATTTGGGCCAAGCTCGGACACGCTGAGCCCCAGGGAGGCTGGAACTGGTTGCGGGGGTGGGGGGGGGCCCGCAGGCCTTCCCGTCCCCCTTCCCCTCCCCCCTCCCCTCCCCCGCCCTCCCCGCTGCTGGTCCATCCCGAGATTCTAATCAGATCCACAACACTGTGTCCTTCCTTGCCAGGACTTGATTATTCTTTATCTTTAAATTATAAATCACCTCTGGGGAAGGAGGGTGGGTAATCTCCCATCGCAGGGAGGCAATTATCTCCTTTCCGCCCCACCTTGGTCTTCACTCTCTCCCCCTCCTCCAGCTAAATTTGGATATAGAGGTGCACACGCCACTCACACACACACACTCGTTCACAAGTGCGTAGCACACACAAGCACAGATCCGTTCACGAGCACCCAGCACACAAGCCCGGCAGAGCCCTCACAAACGCACTGGCATCCCTGCATCTCCCTCTTCCCCGCCAGCGCCAGCGCCAGCTCCGCGCTGGTCTTGGCTTCCTCTTTAACTCTTTCCCGAGGAAGGGCACACAAGACCCTTTCCAGGTCCCTGTGCCCCCTCCCCAGGAGACACAGCCGCTGAGTGGCGGGAGAGGCCTGGGTGGGGGAGGGCTGGGCAGGTCTCAAGGGCAGACCCCTGACCTGGCTGCGGGTCTCCCTGCAAGCACAACCCACTCAAAGCGTCCGTCCCTGCCACAGCCTGACCTCAGCCAAACATCTCCCACTAGTAGCCACAACACGCACCCCTGCCGGGTCCCAGACAGTTGGAACACCTGCGCTTGAGGAAGGGATGGGTAATGGGCACACAGCCCTCTTAGTACAACTTTCAAAACGAACACAGTCACATGGAGAAGATGTTTTATACAACATAGATGCAGTATGTATGATGACTGTCACTAAAACATAGTAAATACAACATATTAAATACGATAGGGAATAGGATAACGGAATTGTGTTATAATATACAACGATGACTCGTTTCCCAGCAAACACGTGCACACCGAGCACTGCAGAATGTTCTCCCTGATGGGGGCCGGGGCTGGTCAGGGTTGAGTGCCACTTTGACGAAAGCACGTGGCTATCTGAAGTTTGTGGGCCCCAAGGTTCTCCTCGAGCCTTCCCTCCCCTCCTCTCTCTGCCCCACACCATCCTCATGTGAGCCGCAGCGGGCGGGGTAATGAACTTCAAAGTTTTCAGTCAGGCTCAGAGGAGCAGGGGCCAAGTGGTGGAGCCTGAGGGGTCCCCCAGAGCTACACAGGGCACCTCCCGTCGCCTCCCCTGGGAAAGGCTCAGAGAGGGCACCGCTGCATGCTCCCCTGCCCCACCCCTCCCCCATCTCTGAGGAACAACGTAAGCCACAGAGATTCAGGGCACCCCTCCTCCTCCTCCTCTCTCAGATCCCCGGAAACATCCCTCCCATCCCCGATCTCAACCTAGCATGTCTGGGGCTATAAAGACGTCCTTTCACTCCTAATCACAATTGATTGTCAATTAGACCCCCATTTGTGCAATCTCTGCCCATCTGCCATCTCGGGTTATCTCCAAGACACCAGCTTCACTTGCAGGGCCCCAGGTGGGCACTGACAGGTGAAATCAGTGCCGGGGGTGGGCTGCCTCTGCCTGCCCAGTGCACAGGAAACATTCCCTCCATTGCAGAGCTCTCCCCCGCTGCAGGTCCAGGTGGGGTCACCATGGGCTTGGGTGCGGGCGTTGGCAGGAACACACCTGGGACAGGAGCAGAAGTCTGGGTGGTGGTAAAGGGTCTTAGAAGGGAGCATGAGGAAAGGAGTGGGTGGGAGCTGAGACTTCAAGGATTTTCTCCCCAGCATTAGAGGTTTTTAAAGTTTGAGGGACAAGAGGAAGAGGGGGAGCCAGCCACCATAGCTACGAACTCAGCATGGGTTTATGAACCACCCCCCGCCTCATTTTTTTCATCTGTCAGTTGCAGGGGTTGAGTCCCATGCGAGCTTCCAGGTCCTGATAACCTCCCCTCGTGGGGCGAATGATGACGACAATGTCACAGCCTTTTACTTGGTGCATGGAGGGGGGTCCCTTCTGTCTTTGCCTGGAAAGCTTTAGCTGGATAGGCTGGAAGGGCAGCAGTGTCCCAGGGGCTCTAGTGTCGGGCAGAGGCATAATCACCTCCACTTTGTATAGTGTTTGCCTCGTGCGAAGTGCTCCCCACCCCACCCGTGGCCCCACAGCCTCACTGTGCACCTCCTTGCATCTGCCGGACGGGGGCGGGGGGTGCGGGCGGAGGACGGGGAAGAAGGCTCCTGTGTCCCTTCCTCTCGCCCCTGCACACACTCTGCGCCACGGCGACCCCTGTTGATCACTGGAGTTTGGGAAGTCAGAGGGGAGCCCTCTGCTTTCAGGCGTGGGTTCCTTCTCTAAGATATGCCCACTTAGGGGCCTGTGACTCCTCAAGAAAGAGTGCACCACACTGGGGACACCAGAAGCGAGAGGGGACACAGGCTCTGACCTCGAGAGCACGTCAGCTCTGGAGACCCGTGGCCCCAGCCTAGCGCGCCTCCGCACAGGGCAGCTTCAGCACTGCGAACAGCGCCAGAACCGCGGACAGCGCGCTCCCGCCACTCCGCCGGAGGCCACGGGCTCGGGCCGTGTTCAGCACCGCGGACAGCGCCAGCATCTCGGAGTGTCTCCTGGCCTCCAGCCCGCCGTCTCTGACCTCCCAGCCCCGCCTTCGACTCCTTCTCAAACTTTGGGATGCCCCAGGGGAGGAAGAGGGCGGCAGGCTGTGTGTGGAGTCTTGGCACGGCGTACATTACACAGCCCGATCAGAAGCCAGCCTGTTCACCTCGACCAAGCCAGCACCCACCAAAGGGCCAGAAGTTTGCCAGGCCGTTCACCGCGTGGGCTTCCATTCTCCTACCTGCAAGCTGCGTGAGTTAAGGAGGGAAAGCACGTGACACAGGGCCTGGCTTCTGGCGAGGAGCCCACCAGAGATGCAAAGGTGAGGCTGAAACCCTTTAAACTTAAAAACAAGACTATACAAACAACTGGAACAACTGGGGACATGGGTGCTATGTGGAGGGCAGGACGCCTGGCTTCCCATCAGGGCTGCAGAGTCAGCCGCTGCTGGCTCCCTCTCCCGGGTGCTGCTGGTTGAATTT
Organism: Symphalangus syndactylus; assembly: GCF_028878055.3. Taxonomy (NCBI): domain Eukaryota; kingdom Metazoa; phylum Chordata; class Mammalia; order Primates; family Hylobatidae; genus Symphalangus; species Symphalangus syndactylus. Next base: position 10,705,231 of record NC_072438.2, read on the forward strand.
GGAGAGCACCCTGGCTCCTGAGGGTTTACTGACAGCAGGGTCAGGCCGGGGCAGGGATTACCACCTTACAGATACACAACCTGAGGCCAGTGAGGACCTATGCTGTGCTCAGTGTCCCCAGCCGGTAAGTGGTAGGGTTTGTATGTGAACACTGGGTTCCTTTGACACAGCGTTTTTCATGTGCCAAGTCATAGGTAATCATGTGACTGGTCTCTGAGAGAAAGCATCCAATCCCAGAGGGGTCCTTGCTCCTCAGGCTCTGTCCCTCCGGACTCTCTCTTATTGCCCCTGCCCCCTCTGGCCTCTGCCTGCCACTGGCTTACACTGCATGGGGTAGCAGGTGCCCAGGTTGGAGCCTGCCTGGGATGGCCACCTTCCCTCCCTTGTCCCCAAGCTCCTGCCGGTACTCAGGGCTGGAAGCATAGGCCTTCTCCTGTCTGTGGCTGCCACAGCCGTCTGGGGGGCTCTGTGGGAATCACCAGGGTCACGTTGCCTGGAGACACATGGTCAGGAGACCCCTCCTGAGTGGGGGTCTGGGGGTGCCTTGGCCGCCTGGCCTCTGCCTGCCCCTGCCCCAGCCTGGCTGCCTCCTGTCTGCTTTCCACCATTCTAAAATGTAAATTAAATAGTACTCCCCCCTTCCAGAAATGCCAGGGACCATGTCTGGGATCTGCAGCCTGGTATCTGGGGCCATTCCTGGCTGGATCCTTCCAGCTACCCTGTACGCTCCCTAGGCCTGTACCCAGTACTCCAAGCCCCTCTTTGTGCCTGGATGGCCGAGCTGCCATGTTCTCTCTGCAGGTGGTTACTCCAAGCCCCTCCCTATGTCTGGATGGCCAAGCTGCCATGTCCTCTCTGCTGCTGGTTACTCTGAGCCCCTCCCTGTGCCTGGATGGCCCAGCTGCCATGTCCTCTCGGTGCCCTTAGCCACTCACTAGTGCACATGCATCATCCCTGCTCCCCTTGGTGGCAGCACCACCTGGAAGCCACCCTGATTTCCTCAAGTAAGGCAGGTACCATCCTGTGCACGCCTCCAACCCAAGCTTCCGCAGTTCTGCCTTAACACGTCACATGACCTTTATCTGTTCACTGGCAGATCCCCACCCTTCCCCTGAGACTGTGGGCTCTTGGATATGGTGTGTGTCTCACTTAGCTCTGTCCTCCATCAAGGTAGAGGCAGGATGCAAAATGCAAAAGCATTCTGGGACAGGGAAGAGTGAAGGGCCCAATGCTGGCAGGTGGGGCAGTATTTCAGCCTGTGCACCCCACCTCCACCCTTTTAGCGGTCTGACATCCTGGTCCATCTGTCTAGCCCCTGAGCAGGGAAATGGCTCTGGCCACCCTGACTCTGTCCTCCACGAACAGTGTGGCCTGGCACTGATCCATTTTCTGTGTGTGGGCTGGTGGACCCCTGCTCTAGGCTGCTGTGAGTGTCATGGCTTAACTTGGAGGAACTTCCCTGGGCCCCCAGAGACATGTGGGAGCACCCTACCCCCTCCTCCATGGCTGAGCAGCTTGTGGGATTTACACGCCAGAGCTGCCCTCGGATCAGGCCACGGGGGACTTTACAGAGAGGTCTTTTTGTTCAGTTCTGGCTCTGTCTTTCCTGGACTCCTTCTTGATATCCCTGCCTTTGGTAAGTCCCGGGCATCTGAACGCATCTGAATCCCTGCCTCTGGCTCCGCTTTGTCCTCCCCAGAGGCCGTGCAGGAAGAGGGTGGAAATAGAGACCTGGGGAGTCCCCTGCACAGGGGGAGTGGTCATCCCTGCCACGCTGTGGAGCTTGGCTCCAGCTCAAATCAGGAGCCAGGATGTGTGGTGTGCATTCACGGTAGGGCCCATCCTCCCTCATTGCAGCCCCATCCAACTGGGGAAGCGTTAATTGAATCTGCAATGTGACCCATGGGAGAATTTACCCACAATTCTCCTCCCTTTACCCTCTCCGCGATCCATGGCCTTCCTCTGGGGAATGAACACTTCCAGCCACGCTGAAGCTGATCTTGGCCCATGACCCACAGTGGGCAGAGTGGTGAGGTGTGGGTTCTGAGCTCAGGCCATAAGGGGCCCCTGCCGGTTGGAGACCCCTCCATGAGAACTTGCTGCAGGGAGCAATTACTCCCTCAGCCTGGGACTTGGAATGAAAGTGTGGAGCCAACTGGATCCAATGCGAAGCTTTCATCCTGATGAGCCCACCAAGGGCAGCCGCACTGAGCCCACCACAGCCCAGAGCAGGAGACGGTGCCGCCTCGACCCTGTCTTCGGGGTCGTTACCCAGAGGCATTGTAGCAGAGACCACCCGCCTGGAAGAAGTGGTGCCCCTGGCCACTGCAGGCCGCTGAGTTTTGGGGTTGAGAAAACGTGGCTTCAGCACCACCACCGTGCGTCTGCCTGGAGCCCACCCTCTTACCTGGCTCCCATCTCACCTGGCTCCTCTGCCTCAGTTTCTCCCTCTGTGACAGGGTTCCATGTGTTCACCTCTATCCTCCACACCGTTACCCCAGATGCAGGTGCCAGCGTTTCCTCCAGCACGCCGTGCCCCACGAGGAGCTCACTCCCCCATTATCTCTCACGAGGCTCCTCATGGCTCCTCTGACAGGGTGGGCACTGTGGTGGCCGTAAGGGGCAGGGATGAGCGCGCTCAGGGAGACCCCGCGGTTACCCCATCCTTTCAGGGAGGAGGGAGGCGGCGGATGCGGTCTGGGAGGGTGAGAAGGCGGCCCTTGCCTGGCGCAGGGGAGCAGGGAGCTTCCAGGGTGGGTGCGGGGAGGAAGGAGGAGTAAGGGGTTGAGAGGCCAGGTACACAGCAGGTGCTCAATAAACGAGTTCGGCACCGTCACCCCGCCCTGCAGGGCCGCTCTGGGTTCGGAGGGCGCGTAGGGAGGGCGGGTCAGGCCGCGTAATGAGCTTAATTGAGGTTAATGCCTCCCGCAGCTCCGTGATTATTAAATTACCATCATCACGCGCATGAATCATAATTAGAAGTTTGAGGAACGCTCCTGGGGAAGCCTTGGAGAGTGATTCTGGGGCCACCACCTGCTTGGGGCCGCCCGCGGGGAGGGAGTTGGGGTGGGCGCGTGTCCGCCGGAGGGGTTAAGGGTGGGCGCGTGTCCGCGGGAGGTGGTTGGGGGTGGGCGCGTGTCCGCGGTGGGGGTAAGGGTGGGTGAGTGTCCGCGGGTGGGGGTAAGGGTGGGTGAGTGTCCGCGGGAGGGGGTAAGGGTGGGTGAATGTCCGCGGGTGGGGGTAAGGGTGGGTGAGTGTCCGCGGGAGGGGGTAAAGGCGGGCGCGTGTCCGCGGGAGGTGAGTGGGGGTAGGTGCGTGAGCACCGGCTATTGCGCGCTCACGTGGCGCGCCCCTGGCTGAGCCCAAGGCCGGGGTCTCAGAAACCCCGCCCACCCCGCAGTGATCCCCCCTCCTCACGCCCCTCGCGCCGCCCAGCCCCTCCCCGAGGGTCCGTTCCGTTCCGGGCCTGCACCGCCCCCGCAGCTGCCCTCCCCCCACAGCAGCGCCGGCCACCCTCCTCTCCGCGGTTGGGAGCCGGCCCCGACCTCGCCCCCCGCGCCGCCCCTACATTTTCTGATTCTCTGCGACCTTCGCGGATCCTCCCGCCCCCTGCTAAGCCTCGGCCCCTCCTGGCACCCGCAGGACCCCGTGAGTGGCGCGTGGGTGTCCGTCCCGCGCGTCCGACCTGTGGTCTCCGAGTGGGTGCGTGCGCCTGAGACCGCGCGGTGTGTCCGACTGTCCGCATCCACGCGTCCCTACGATCGTGTGCATTGCGGGCGTCCACGCGTGTTCGTGTCCGTGTGTGACCTCACGGTGCATGCCAATCACGGCCTGTGTGAGCGTCCGGGCGTCCGTGGGTCTGTGCGCGTGGGTGCGTGTGTTTCTGCTCCTGGCTTGAGCGTGTCCGGGGCCTCTGTCGCGGGCCTGTGGCGGGGCCCCTGGACTCGGCCCCCTGGTCTCCGGCCAGGCTGCAGTGCCACGTGCGGTGTCTGTGTGCGACTCTCAGTCCCTCGGCCCTGTCCTTTGGCCCCTCCCCCTCACAGCCTCGTGGGCTTGGCCAAAAGGAGCCCCCCAGAAAAGACGGGGCATGCAGAGTCCAGCGTCCCCAAGGCAAGAGACAAGTCAGTCACCCCCTCCTCTTGAACGGATCCTCCTCTCCCTCTCCCCCGACTTCACTTCTCTATTTCCTCTCTGTTGCCGAAACATATTGAAGAGGAGAAAAAGGGAACATTAAGATACACTGTGAGCTGCGCGGCGGTTTAACGATTTCAAATGAGGCCCTGCTCGGGTGAGGACCTGACAATTCCCCGTCAGGATGGCAGATGACGGCTAAAATTACCCGGAATCAATATTCTCACCGGGTGTCCCGGGCTGATAAGCTCCGCCAAGACAATGTTGACTATTAAAGTCGACAGCTTGAGATATTACACTATTAGTTATGCTATTTTTAATAATCTATAATATTTGGGCTATAATTAATTAATTATACGGGTCAGATAATATCTAGGGCTGGAATGAGGTCTGAAGGACCCATTACGGTGGTAATGAGAAAGGGGAAATCTAATCTGGGGACAGGTGCTTCGAGGGTCTGGGATACCGCTGCCCGCCTCGCTGGCCTCGTCCCCACCAGCAGGCCCGGCATGGCCCGGCTCCCTCGGACGCAGCCAGTGGGCACGTCAGGCAGGGTTGCTTGAGATGGGGCCCTCAGCTGGCCAGCGGCACTGAGAGGCTGGGATGGAGGGCGGCGCTGAGAGGCTGGGACGGAGGGCGGCACTGAGAGGCTGGGATGGAGGGCGGCACTGAGAGGCTGGGATGGAGGGTGGCACTGAGAGGCTGGGATGGAGGGTGGCACTGAGAGGCTGGGATGGAGGGTGGCACTGAGAGGCTGGGATGGAGGGCGGGACTGAGAGGCTGGGATGGAGGGCGGGACTGAGAGGCTGGGATGGAGGGTGGGACTGAGAGGCTGGGGCGGAGGGCGGGACTGAGAGGCTGGGATGGAGGGCGGGACTGAGAGGCTGGGATGGAGGGTGGGACTGAGAGGCTGGGGCGGAGGGCGGGACTGAGAGGCTGGGGCGGAGGGCGGGACTGAGAGGCTGGGATGGAGGGCGGGACTGAGAGGCTGGGGCGGAGGGCGGCACTGAGAGGCTGGGATGGAGGGCGGCGCTGAGAGGCTGGGATGGAGGGTGGGACTGAGAGGCTGGGATGGAGGGTGGCACTGAGAGGCTGGGATGGAGGGCGGCACTGAGAGGCTGGGATGGAGGGTGGGACTGAGAGGCTGGGGCGGAGGGCGGCACTGAGAGGCTGGGATGGAGGGCGGCGCTGAGAGGCTGGGATGGAGGGTGGGACTGAGAGGCTGGGATGGAGGGTGGGACTGAGAGGCTGGGATGGAGGGCGGCACTGAGAGGCTGGGATGGAGGGTGGGACTGAGAGGCTGGGATGGAGGGTGGGACTGAGAGGCTGGGATGGAGGGCGGCGCTGAGAGGCTGGGGCGGAGGGCGGCGCTGAGAGGCTGGGATGGAGGGTGGGACTGAGAGGCTGGGATGGAGGGCGGCACTGAGAGGCTGGGATGGAGGGCGGCGCTGAGAGGCTGGGATGGAGGGTGGGACTGAGAGGCTGGGATGGAGGGTGGGACTGAGAGGCTGGGATGGAGGGCGGCACTGAGAGGCTGGGATGGAGGGTGGGACTGAGAGGCTGGGATGGAGGGTGGGACTGAGAGGCTGGGATGGAGGGCGGCACTGAGAGGCTGGGATGGAGGGTGGGACTGAGAGGCTGGGATGGAGGGCGGCGCTGAGAGGCTGGGGCGGAGGGCGGCGCTGAGAGGCTGGGATGGAGGGTGGGACTGAGAGGCTGGGATGGAGGGCGGCACTGAGAGGCTGGGATGGAGGGCGGCGCTGAAAGGCTGGGATGGAGGGCGGGACTGAGAGGCTGGGGCGGAGGGCCCGCCTGCCTGTGCTGCAGGCCTGGCAGAGGCGCAGGTGTCCACGTTCCTGGCTCTCTTTTGGGGCCTGGAGCACCCCTGTCCCCCACCGGCTTTCCTGTCTTTCTCTGAAGTGAGGGCCTGGCCGGACCATTCCCTGCATGTGTGGAGCCCAGTACTCACCTCGAGCTCCTCCAACAGCACCCCACACTCGGAGACTGAAACCCATGCCGGTAGCCGGAGTCCACGGGGCCTGCCGGGACTGCCCTGCCCACACTCCCTCTCCTTTTCCTGGCTCCCACGCCCCCGCCACACGGCCTCCCTGCTGCCTGCGGGGTGAGCGGGCCAGCTGCCTTCGCACTGGCTGTCCCCTTGTTCTGAAGTCACCTCCTCTTCATCTTCTCTTTGACATGAATTTCTCTGCTCTGACACTAGCTCTTCAGAGAGGCTGCATCCTGGCTTCCCTGGTCAACCCCCTACACCCGCCAAGACTGCCCCCAGTGCAGGATGTATTGGCTTGCTGGTGGGAATGGAGGATCCACGCTGGCTCCGCTGTCCCGGGTCGTATGCCTTTCAGGAGTGCTGCTGTCCCATGCCCAATATCAGGACACACATGGTGGTCTGGGGTGAAATCTGACGACATCGCAGACACTGCAGCTTGACGGCTGCTTTTCCCCTAGTCCTCAGTGCTGCAGGGAGCCTGGTGCCTGCAGGTGGCTCTGGTGAATGCAGCCCTTCCCTTGCTGGGCTTCCTAGTGGGAAAGGCCTGGAGATGCGGCCCAGTGAGTCTGCCCTGCCTAGTAGCTGTGGGCCTCAGAGGCACCTTCCTTCTGGGAGCCTGAGGTTCTTTGGAACCTCCTGGTGGGGATCCAGGGGGCTTCAGCGGGGCTGGCTCCCTGTTCGAAACTCCATGCCACCCCTTCCCTGTCAGGTCGGGCTGATCCCCTGCCCGGATGGCCCAGATCCTCCTCACTGTCTCTGGGCATGGTTGCTGGGCGGTGGGCACCCCGTCTGTATGGAATTTAAAACGATAGTAAGGCTGGGTGCGGTGGCTCATGCCTGTAATCCCAGCACTTTGGGAGACTGAGGTGGGCAGATCACCTGAGGTCGGGAGTTCGAAACCAGCCTGACCAACATAGAGAAACCCCATCTCTACTAAAAATACAAAATTAGCCAGGCATGGTGGCGGTTGCCTATAATCTCAGCTACTTGGGAGGCTGAGGCAGGATAATCGCTTGAACCCGGGAGGCGGAGGTTGCGGTGAGCCGAGATCACACCACTGCACTCCACTCCAGCCTGGGCAACAAGAGCAAAACTCCATCTCAAAAAAAAAAAAAAAAAAAGTGAAAGCAACAAACGGGCTGCCTGCTTCCTCCCACCACAGGAGACGTGCTTCTAAACAATGTCTGTGACCAACACTCCTGCCCAGGAATGCGTTTTGTGGGTCGAAGCTTGAAGTGGCGGCTGTGGGTACTGCCGGGTGTGTGCATGTGGACAGGTAGCATATGAGCATGTAAACGTCCTTTGCTAAGTGTGTGCCCTACACGGAAACGAGTCTATAGAATCCCGGTTCACAGTTGCTTCTGGCCCGCCGATGTGGCCACACGCGTCCATTTTGAGAGGAGGCCTGCGGTTTGGGAGCGCGTTCAATTTCAAGCTCAGCTCCTGTCCCCACCCCACCCCAGGTCACACTCGTTCTGTTCCTTTGTGTAAACAGTAAGTTCAAAATAAACAGAGGGCCCAGTGGCCGCAGAGACCAAGCTGCGGAACTTGGTGCCTCCCACCCTTTCCTTCCAGGCGCAGGCTGCCCCCACGCCTCGCGGGGCTCACTCCCTCGGACACGTTTCTTCACGCGCCTTTTTCTGCTAAAAATACATCCATGCCGAGTGCAGTTTGGTGTCCTGGACTGGACCCTGGATGACAGAAGGGACATTCGTGGGGGAAAATGTTGGTGACATCCCAGAGGGTGTGTAATTTGCTTCATAGAGCGTGGCGATACCGCTCTCCTAGTTTTGACAAATGTCCGGGGGTGACTTAATAGGTGAATGTGGGCTGCCGTGGGGTGTGGGTGGGTGCTCTCTCACGCTCCTCGCAGCCTTGCTGTCAATCTAAAATGATTCCAAAAAGGACATATTTATCACATTGATGTCATTAAAAAGCATCAACCCATTCCCTTTTTCCGATTTTGCATTATAATACGTAGTTAATTTTTTTACTAATAATATATAAATTCAATAAAACTTTCACCATTGGCATTCACTTTCTGTTGCTTGTTTCCTTTCATGGCAATTTCTGCCATAACCTTTTTTTCTTTTTAGAGGCAGGCTCACTCTCTCACCTAGGCTGGAGTACAGTGGAGAGATCTTGGTTCATTGCAGCCTCGACTTTCCAGGCTCAAGCAATCCTCCTGCCTCAGCTTCCCAAAGTGCTGGGCCAATGATAACTTTTGTTTACTTTTTGAGACAGGGTCTCGCTCTGTTGCCCAGGCTGGAGTGCGGTGGCACAGTCACAGCTCACTGCAGCCTGGAACTCCCAGGCTCAAATGATCCTCCCACTTCAGCCTCCCCAGTAACTGAAACTACAGAAGCCTCCACTTCACCCAGCCAATTACCGAACTTAATTTTGTTGATGTGCCCTGGGGTCAATACTCGAGATGGGTCCTGGTGGCTGCCTCACCAAAGGATGCCGCATTACGTCAGTCCTCCCAGCCCCTATCCAAGTGCCCATTTGTCATCACACTGAGGAGGCTGTGGGGTGAGGCTCCATGTCCCCTCCTCCACCTCCCCAACACAGCAGTTGTGGGAGGCAGCTCAGGGCTGGGGATGAATAAGGGAATGTGAACAGAGACACCACCCAGGACCACACCCCGTGATCCCAGCGGGGGCGCTGGTCGGGACGGTATCTCTTTCCAGCTGTGGTGAGGATGCCACCTGGGCTTCCTGCTGACCTGGCTGAACCCCGCCAGGTCTCTGTGAGGACATCCTGCCCTCACAGTGATCGTTCACAACCGTTGCCTTTTCTAGTGATCAAAGTAACATGTGCTCGTGAAAAAGCACAGAGGAGAAGGAGCCTCTCCCATAACCCACAGCACAGCAACAGCCCAGCTCACACCTTGCCGTTTTCCGCTTTCCTCTCATCTCGTTTTCTGCTTCTTATAAACATAAATGTTGGCCGGGCTCTGTGGCTCACGCCTGTAATCCCAGCACTTTGGGAGGCTGAGGCGGGCAGATCACTTGAGATCAGGAGTTTGAGACCAGCCTGACCAATATTGGTGAAACCCCATCTCTACTAAAAAAAAAAAAAATACAAAATTAGCCGGGTGTGGTGGCGAGTGCCTGTAGTCCCAGCTACTTGGGAGGCTGAGGCAGGAGAATTGCTTGAACCCAGAAGGCGGAGGTTGCAGTGAGCCAAGATCATGCCACTGCACTCCAGCCTGGGTGACAGAGCGAGACTGTCTTAAAAAAAAAAAACCCCCCCAAAAAAAAAAAACCATAAATGTAGGCGCTGCACCTATAGCCTTGGGCGCTTAGACGCTGGCCCCCCTTGTATCCTAGGCATTTCCCGTTGTCATAGCATGTCATAGCAGACTTTGTAACCCAAGTTTTACTGGTCCCACAGAACCCCGTCACACGGAGGGCGCAAGCCGTCTGTCCGTGCGCCTGGGCAGTCTGGCTTTCTGTGCCTGGAACCACTGCTGGTAGACTCTTGTTTAGACTTGAGTCCACCTCTAGGAGACACCAGAAGTGATGTGTTGGGTTAAAGGGAGGGAATTCCTAAAGGCTGGGTAACGTCTCCAGCGTCACTGGCATGGGCACCATCCCACAGGGTGGCGTCCCCGCCTCCTTCTGTGGCGGTTGCCGCTTCTGTGGACACTGGTGAGAAGGAACATTTTCCTTCATGAATATTAGCCATGTAGCTTCGTTTTTTTTTTTTGTGAACTTTGTCTTTTTCTGTGTGTGAACTTTGTCTTTTTTCCATTTGGTCAGCTATCGAGGTTGTTTTGTGGGTGGCAATAGGTTAAAAAGTACCCTTGGGCTGGGCACGGTGGCTCATGCCTGTAAGTTAGGAGGCTGAGGCGGGCGGATCACCTGAGGTTGGGAGTTCGAGACCAGGCTGGCCAACCTGGTGAAACCCTGTCTCTACTAAAAATACAAAATTAGCCAGGCATGGTGGTAGGTGCCTGTAAATCCCACCTACTCGGGAGTCTGAGGCAGGAGAATCGCTTGAGCCTGGGAGTCGGAGATTGCAGTGAGCTGAGATTGCGCCACTGCACACTCCAGCCTAGGCGACAGAGCAAGACTCTGTCTCAAAAAAAAAAAAAAGTACCCTCTACTATAACATATTTCAAACACACACAAAAATACAGAGCAGAGTAAGATCAGCTTCCTGGGACCTGTCACTCAGATGCAACATCTGTCAGCATTTTGGTGTCAATATGGTTTTGTGTATCCAAAGCCACACCTTTATTCTGGAATCTTAAAATATATCTTCAGACATTAAGTTGCTTCACCTGTAAATATTTCAGGCAAGAAAAAGAAATAAAATGTAAACACATTGAAAAGGAAAAAATAAAACTAGGCTTGCCTACAGACGACATGATTGTCTACGTAGAAAATCCCAAGGAAAAAGCACCCAGAATTCATAAGTCAGCAAGGTCAGAGAAAACAGCCTGAAAAAGGTCAATCCAATTTCTACATACCCGCGATCAGTGATTAAATCCTAAAAATTCAAAAACATTTTATAACAGCTCCAGGTTAAGGAAGTTCCTTCCTATTCTTAATTTTCTTTTTTTTTTTTTTTTTTTTTTTTTTTTTTTTGAGACGGAGTCTCGCTCTGTCGCCCAGGCTGGAGTGCAGTGGCGCGAACTCGGCTCACTGCAAGCTCCGCCTCCCGGGTTCACGCCATTCTCCTGCCTCAGCCTCTCCGAGTAGCTGGGACTACAGGCGCCCGCCACCACGCCCGGCTAATTTTTTTGTGTTTTTAGTAGAGACGGGGTTTCACCGTGGTCTCGATCTCCTGACCTCGTGATCCGCCCGCCTCGGCCTCCCAAAGTGCTGGGATTACAAGCGTGAGCCACCGCGCCCGGCCTATTCTTAATTATCTGAGAAATTTGTAAAATCATTAACGGATGTTGCATTTTATCACTTTTTTTTTCCGTATCCGTGTGGTTTCTCTCGCTGTGTCTGTTGACGTGGTGGATTGTGATGACTGGCGTTCTGTGTTGAACAGCCTGTGTTCTCAGGGTAAACCCCACTTGGCCACCATGTGCTCACGCTTTCCATGTTTCTGGATTTGATCGCTAGTGTTTTGTTGAAGATTTCCACATCTATGTGCCTGAGAGGTTTTGTCCTGTAGTTTCTTTTCTTGCGATGACTTTGGTGTTGGTATTAGGGGAATTCTGGCCTGGTAAAATGAGTCGAAAGTGTCACTTCCAGCCAGGTGCGGTGGCTCACACCTGTAATCCCAGCACTTTGGGAAGCTGAGGCGGGTGGATCACGAGGCCAGGAGATCAAGAGCATCCTGGCTAACATGGTGAAACCCCGTCTCTATCAAAAATACAAAAAATTAGCCAGGCACAGTGGTGGGCGCCTGTAGTCCCAGCTACTCGGGAGGCTGAGGCGGGAGAATGGCATGAACCTGGGAGGTGCAGCTTGCAGTGAGCCAAGATCGTGCCACTGCACTCCAGCCTGGGCAACAGAGCAAGACTCCATCTCAAAAAAGGAGAAAAAAATAAAATAAAATAGAAAGTGTCACTTCCACCTCTATTTTTTGATTAAGTTTTGTATAGAATTGGAGTTATTTTTATGTTTAAATATTTTGTAAGATTCACCAGTGAATTTATCCGGACCTGGAGTTTTCTTTTTTGGGAGGTTATTAACTGTGGATTCAACTGTTTTAGTGGAGATAGGGCTGTTCAGGTTATTAGTTCTTCTTGAGTGAGTCTTGGTAGTTTGTGGATTTCCGATTGGTTCAGTCATCTAAGGTGCCAAATCTGTGCATAGAATGCTCCCTTGTTACCCTTCCAATGTCTGTGGGCTCTGTAGTGATGGCCCCTCTGCTACGCCTGTAATGGGTCACCTGTATCTTCTCTTTCTTTATCAGTCTTACCTATTTCTATTGACTTTCCCAAAGAACCAGCTTCTAATTCCATTGATTTTATCTAATATTTTTCTGTTTCTATTTTTCTTAAAATTTTATTTACTTATGTTTTTTGAGATGGAGTCTTGCTCTGTCACCCAGGCTGGAGTGTAGGGGCACCATCTCAGCTCACTGCCTCTGTCTCCCAGGTTCAAGCGATTCTTCTGCCTCAGTGCCCTGAGTAGCTGGGATTACAGGCATGCGTCACCACACCCGGCTAACTTTTGCATTTTTAATAGAGACGGGGTTTCTCCATGTTGGCCAGGCTAATCTCAAACTCCTGATCTCAAGTGATCTGCCCACCTCAGCCTCCCAAAGTGCTGGGATTACAGGTATGAGCCACTGCACCTGGCTGTTCATCTGTTTTTAATTCCACTGATGTCTGTTTTATCTTTACTATTCTTTCCTCTGATTGCTTTGGTTTTCTTTGGCTCTTGTTTGTCTAGTTACCTAAATTAGAAGCTTAGGCTGTCCATGAGATGTTCTAATATAAGCATTTATTACTAAGAATTTCCCTCTAAGAGCTGCTCTAACTGCATATCAAAAATTTTGATATTTTAAATTTTCATTTGTATTTAGTCCAGAATGCTAATTTCTTCTAAGAGAACTTCTTTGATCCATGCATTACTTACAAGTGTAATCATTAATTTCTCAGCCTCTGGGGTTTTAAAGGTATCTTTGGGTCATTCATTTCCAGTCTAAACCCACTATTGTCAATGCTTTACATAGTTTTGATTCTTCTAAATCTGTTAGTTTTGTTTTATAAGCCAGGATATGGTTTCTCTGGAGAGTTACGTGTGTACATGACAGGAACGTGTGTCCTGCTGCTGTTGGATGGCAGATGCTGTAAATGTCATTTAGAAATGGGTGGCTGATGGTATTGTTCTCCTGTATCCTCCCTTGTTATCTGCCTAATTGCTGTGTTGATAGTGAGAGGACTGTTGAGGCCCCAACTAGAGTTGTGAGTCTGTTACTTCTCCTTTCAGTTAAAGGTCTGATATGAGGGCAATACACATTTAGGTTTGTATGTCTTCTTGGTGAATTGACCCTTTTGTCATTATGTAATGTCTGTTTACCCCTAATAATTTTTCTCGTTCTGAAGTTGACTTTATCGGCTATTATAGGCATTCCAGCTTTCTTTTGATGAACATTTCCCTGGTATATCTCTTTTATCCTTTAACTTTTAATTTACAAATATTGTCATATATAAAGTGGGTTCTGTGTAGCCAGCATGTAGTGGGATGGATATTTTTTAAAATTCAGTATAACAATCTCTGCCTTTTAATTGGGTGTGTTTAGATTACTGACATTTCATATAACTATATGCTTGTTTTTAATTTTGTGGGTACAGAGTAGGTGTATATATTTATGGGGTACATGAGATACTTTGATGCAGGCGTGCAATGCATAAAAATCACATCATGGAGAATGGGGCATCCGTCCCTCAAGCATTTATCCTTTGTGTTACAAACAACCCAATTATACTCTTTTAGGTATCTTTAAATGTACAATTAAATTATTATTAACTACAGTGACCCTGTTGTGCTATCAAATACGAGGTCTTATTCATTCTTTCTACCTGCCTTTTGTGCCCATTAGCCTTATGCCCACCCCCACCACCCTTCCAGCCTCTGGGAACCATCCTTCTACTCTCTCTGAGTCCAGTTGTTTTCATTTTTATCTCCCACAAATAAGTAAGAACATGCAAAATTTGTCTTTCTGTGCCTGGCTTATTGCACTTAACACAATGACCTCCAGTTCCATCCATGTTGTTGCGAATGACAGGATCTCATTCTTTTTTTTTTTTTTTTTTTGAGATGGAGTCTCGCTTTGTCACCCAGGCTGGAGTGTAATGGCACAATCTTGGCTCACTGCAAACTCTGCCACCCGGTTCAAGCCATTTTCCTGCCTCAGCCTCCTGAGTAGCTGGGACTACAGGTGTGCACCACCATGCCTTACTAATTTTTGTATTTTTAGTAGGACGGGGTTTCACTATGTTGGCCAGGCTGGTCTCAAACTCCTGACGTCAGGTGATCTGCCTGCCTCAGCTTCCCAATGTGCAGGGATTACAGGCACGAGCCACCACGCCCGGCCATGGATCTCATTCTTTATTGTGACGGAATTGTGTATAAGTACCACATTTTCTTTATCCATTCATCTCCTGGTGGACACTTAGGTTGCTTCCAAATCTTGCTATCGTGAACAGTACTGGAACAAGCGCGGAAGGGCAGGTATCCCTTCGGGAGCCTGATTTCCTTTCTTTGGGGTGTGTGCTTAGCAGTGGGATTGAGGAGTCGTATGGTAGCTCTGTTTTTAGTGTTCTGAGGAACCTCCAAACTGTTCTCCATAGTGGCTGCACTAGTTTACATCTCCACCAACAGTGTGTGAGGCTTCGCCAGCATTTGTTTCTCTCCAGCTTTTGGATAAAAGCCATTTTCACTGGGGTGAGATGATATCTCATAGTTTTTATTTGCATTTCGGTGATGGTCAGCGATGTCGAGTACCTTTTCACATGCCTGTTTGCCATTTGTATGTCTTCTTTTGAGAAATGTCTGTCTACTCAGAACTTTTGCCCATTTAAAAATCAGATTATTAGATTTTTTTCCCTATACTGTTGTTTGAGTTCCTTATCTATTCTGCTTACTAATCCCTTGTCAGACGGGTAGTTTGCAAGTATTTTCCCCATTCTATAGGTAGTCTCTTCATTGTTTTATTTCCTTTGCTGTGCAGACACTTTTTAACTTGATGTGATCTCATTTGTCCATTTTTGCTTTGGTTGCCTGTGTTTGTGGGGTATTCTTCAAGAAACATTTGCCCAGACCAATGGCCTGGAGAGTTTTCTTAACGTTTTCTTATAGCTGTTTCGTAATTTGAGGTCTTAGATTTAAGTCTTTAAATCTACTTTGATTAGATTTTTGTATATGACAAGAGATAGGGGTTGAGCTTCATTCTTCTGCTTATGCATATCCAGTTTTCCCAGAACCATTTATTGAAAAGACTGTCTTTTCCTGAATGTAGGTTCTTGGCACTTTTGTTGAAAATGAGCTAATTGTAGGTATATAGACTTGTTTCTGGATGCTCTGGTTGGTTCCATTGATCTATGTGTTAATGTGATTCCTCCAGTTGTTTTTGTTTGTTTGTTTGTTTGTTTGTTTTCTCAGGATAGCTTTAGCTATTTGGGGTCTTTTGTGGTTCCATATACATTTTAGGATTGTTTTTTCTATTCCTGCGATGTGTTATTGGTATTTTAATAGGGGGATTGCACTGAATCTGTAGATCACTTTGGGTAGTATGGACATTTTAACAATATTGATTTTTCCAATTCATGAACACAGAATATCTTTTTGTGACCTCTTCAACTTCTTTTTCTTTCCTTTCTTTTTTCTTTTCTTTTTTTTTTTTTAGATGAAGTCTCGCTTTGTCACCCAGGCGGGAGTGCGGTGGTGCAATATCGGCTCACTGCAAGCTCTGCCTCCTGGGTTCAAGCAATTCTTCCTGCCTCCGCCTCCCAAGTGTCTGGGATTACAAGCCCGCCAAAACGCCCGGCTAATTTTTGTATTTTTAGTAGAGATGGGGTTTCGCCATGTTGGCCAGGGTGGTCTTGAACTCCTGACCTCAGGTGATCCACCCACCTTGGCCTCCCAAAGTGCTGGGATTACAGGTGTGAGCCACCGCCCCGGCCTCCTCTTCAATTCCTATCATCAGTTACAGGTGGGAGCCACCGCCCCGGCCTCCTCTTCAATTCCTATCATCAGTTACAGGTATGAGCCACCGCCCCGGCCTCCTCTTCAATTCCTATCATCAGTTACAGGTGTGAGCCACCGCCCCGGCCTCCTCTTCAATTCCTATCATCAGTTACAGGTGTGAGCCACCGCCCGGCCTCCTCTTCAATTCCTATCATCAGTTATAGGTGTGAGCCACCGCCCCGGCCTCTTCTTCAATTCCTATCATCAGTTACAGGTGTGAGCCACTGCCCGGGCCTTCTCTTCAATTCCTATCATCAGTTACAGGTGTGAGCCACTGCCCGGGCCTTCTCTTCAATTCCTATCGTCAGTTACAGGTATGAGCCACTGCCCCGGCCTCCTCTTCAATTCCTATCATCAGTTACAGGTATGAGCCACCGCCCCGGCCTCCTCTTCAATTCCTTTCATTGCTTTGTAGTTTTAATTGTAGAGGTCTTTCCCTTTTTTGGTGAATTCCTGGGTATTTAATTTTAAGTATTTATTTGGATTTGGACCTAACACTTTATTATGAGCGTCTGTTCAGGCCTCTCATTTGGTTCCTCTGCCGTCCCTTTCCTGTCTTCTGCTGGATTATTTCTATGTTGAAGTCTCCCACTTTAATTCATCTACTGGGTTTTTTCACTGTCTCCTTAAATAGTTTGTTTGTTTTAAGCAATCGTTCTGAAGATTACAATATACATGCTGAATTTGTCACAGTCTATTTATAATTAATGTTCGCCACTTAAAATGGGATGTAGAGAACTTTGCACCACAATATTGCTCCTTTATATAGAAAGTTTTCTCATTATTACATCTATATACACTCACAACTTCCCCCGGTGTTATAATCATTATTACATCTATAGACACTCACAACTTCCCCCGGTGTTATAATCATTATTACATCTATATACACTCATAACTTCCCCCGGTGTTATAATCATTATTACATCTATAGACACAACTTCCCCCGGTGTTATAATCATTATTACATCTATATACACTCACAACTTCCCCAGTGTTATAATTTTTGCTCTTAACTCTCATTACTTTCAGCTATCATGCATGCTTTACCAAAGTAAGAAGAAAAATAGTATTTTTTATAGTGAAATACTCGGTGATATTTACATTTTCTGCGGTTCCGAGTTTCCTTCTGGAATCATGTCCATTCTGCCTGAAGAACCCTCTTTCACAGTTCTATTCTTTTTGTTTTTTGTTTTTTTTTTGACACAGTCTCGCTCTGTCACCCAGGATGGAGTGCAATGGTGCAATCTTGGCTCACTGCAACCTCTGCCTCCCAGATTCAAGTGATTCTCCTGTCTCCGCCTCCTGAGTAGCTGGGACTACAGGCTCCCACCACCATGCCCGGCTAATTTTTTTTTTTAACTTTTAGTAGACATGGGGTTTCACCATGTTGACCAGGCTGGTCTCGAACTCCTGACCTCAAGTGATCCACCTGCCTTGGCCTCCCAAAGTGCTGGGATTACAGGTGTGAGCCACTGCACCCGGCCCCACATTTCTTTTAGAGCAGATCTGCAGTGAAAAATTCTCTGTATTTTCCTTCATTTGAGAATGTCTTTAGTTTACCTAATTCCTGAAGGACATTTTTGCTGTACAGACTTCTTGGTTGACAACCAGTTTCTTTTTGCACTTAACAAGACTGGCCGACTACCTTAGGCACCCGTGCTCTCTAATGAGAAATCCACAGCCTTTCAAACCCACGTTTCCCTCATGCCATGCGCCGTTCTTCTCTGGCTGCCTTCGAGGCATTTTCTTTGCCTTTGGTTTTTGGTAGTTTGATTGATGTTTCTGGGTATGGATTTTTCTGAGTTTATCCTCTCGGAAGTTCACTGAGCTTCTTTGAATCTATAAATTTATGACTTTTCAGCAGATTTTATACTCTATTTCTTTTAATGTTTGTCTCTGTTTTCTCATTTCCTTCTGGGACTCCAGTGACACAAAACTTAGACCATTTCCTAGCATCATGTAGGACCCTGGGGCTCTGCTTATTTTATTTTATTTCACTTATTTTGTTTTATTTTTGAAACAGGGTCTTAGCCTCTTGCTCATGCTGGAGTGCGGTGGTGCAACCTTGGCTCACTGCACCCTCGAACTCCTGGGCTCAAGCAATCCTCCCACCTCAGCCTGAGTAGCTGGGACTATAGGCATGCACCACTACACCTGGCTAATTTTTAACTTTTTTGTAGAGACGGGGTGTTGCTATGTGGCCCGGATTGGTCTCAAACTTCTGGCCTCACATAATCCTCCAACCACAGCCTCCCAGTGTGCTGGGTTTACAGGCATAAGCCACTATGCTCACCCAGCTATTTATTTATTTTTATTTATTTTTATTTTTTTTGAGCCGGAGTCTCGTTCTGTCACTCGGGCTGGAGTGCAGTGGCGTGATCTTGGCTCACTGCAAGCTCCGCCTCCCGGGTTCACACCATTCTCCTGCCTCAACCTCCTGAGTAGCTGGGACTACAGGTACCTGCCACCACGCCCAGCTAATTTTTTGTATTTTTAGTAGAGATGGACTTTCACCGTGTTGGCCAGGATGGTCTTGATCTCCTGACCTCATGATCCACCCACCTCGGCCTCCCAAAGTGCTGGGATTACAGGTGTGAGCCACCGCGCCTGGCCAGCTGTTTATTTTTTAAGAATTTTTTCTCTTTTATTAGACTGGATAATTTCCATTGCTCTTTCTAAAATTTCAGAATGATTTTCCTCCTTGTCATCTCCATTCTTCTTGTGAACTCACCCAGTGAATTTTTAATTTTGGTTATTGTATTTTTTGTTCTAAAATTTCCATTCGATTCTTTTTTATAGCTTCTCTTTCTGGGATGAGACTTTCAATCTTTCCATTTTTTTCAATAGTGTTTTCCTTTCCTTCTTAGAGCATGATTATAATAATTGCTTTAAAATCTGTGCGATAGGACTAGGCAAAGTGGCTGATGCCTGTCATCTCAGCACTTTGGGAGGCCAGGGCAGGAGGACTGCTTGCACCCGGGAAGTTGACGCCAGCCTGAGCAACATACTGAGACCCCATCTCTACAAAAAAAATTTAAAAATTAGCCGGGCATGGTGACACACACTTGTAGTCCCAGCTACTTAGGAGGCTGAAGTGGGAGGATTGCTTGAGGCTGGGAGGTACAGGCTGCAGTGAGCTATGATCGCACCACTGTACTCCAGCCTGGGTGGCAGAGCAAGGCTCTATCTAAAAAAAAAAAAAAAAAAAAAAAAAAAAGTGTGATAATTCCAACAACTGGGTCTTCTTGGGGGGTGATATCTGTTGATTGTCTTTCACCTTGATAATTTGTCAGACTTTTCCTGGTTCTTTGCATATTGAGTATTTTTGGATTGTATCCTGGTCACTTCGAATATGAAATTATGAGACTCTGGATCTTCTTTAAATCCTATGGAGATTTTTGTTTTATTTTGGTCAGCAAGCAATACACCAGGTTAGGCCCTGGCTGCACGTTCTGAAAGCCTTTGGTTGCTGTTTAGTGTCAGATCCACACATGGGCAGCTTGAAGCTGAGTCCTGGGCTTCATACCCATTTCTATGGGAGCCTTTTTGCAAGCTCCCTCACTCTTAATGATGCTGAGATTGATTTATGGGCTGAGGTGGTGGCAGTCGATAATTGTTGCCTCAATTCATTATTTTATAAAAGGTTACACAAGTATTTTTTTCTAATTCATTATTTTCTTAGTCATTTATCTGCTACAATTATATAAGGGAGAATTTTCCTTCATAAATTGTTTAGTTACTCTGAAATATCACTTATTCAGGACAAACAGGATAAATGCTTGTTTTCTTCTCCTGTATTGATACACTTTTCAGAGTAACGAACTGGCACCCTAACCACCTCCAATGGTGCCCAGCAAGGTGTTCACTTGTCTTGTGTCATTACTGAGCCAAGGCTTGAGCCAGATTTGATGTGTTTCATTCATGGCAGTCATTCTGCTCATTGGAGCTGAACTTGTCCCATCCTGGGCCCTCAGCTGGCTCCTTTGCCCACACAGCCTCTGTTTATCCTTCGAATATGCCCAACTTGGTGATGCAGAGAGGACACCGTGCGTCCTCATCACTCGAACCATTCTTTCTTCTGTGAGGTTCAGTCCCGTCTGCTGTACAATTTTGTGGGTTGATTTTCTTCTTTTTAATCTAAGGGGTCCAGCCCCTTCCCCATGCCCCTCCGTGTAAGGCAATGCTTCCTTCAGCATTGGAGCCTGCCCGCACCGAGTGTCTATGGCCCAGGGGAGGATACCATGAGCTTAGCTGTGGGAGCTGAAATGTGGGCCACACCCCAAGGGCCTGCGTGGGCTCCCATCCAGGGGCTTCACCCACCACCCTGCTCTGGGTTGGGAGAGCATTGTTCTGGGAGCACCGGTCAGTTGCTCATCAACAAATCATGGGGCATGGAGACGCCACCGTGAGCAAGTGTGGTGGGTCCTGCCCTGTGTGCTTGACCTTGACGGGGAAATGTGCGGGAACAACCAGGCAGGGCTCTGGTGGGCCCTGTGCAGAGGTGGGAGCTCTGCGTGGTGGTCTGGGCAGCCAGGGCAGCTGCTTGAGGGGGATGAGGTGACTGAGCTCCCACTGAGGGACCAGCAGGGTGGAGGCTGGAAAGGCGGGCCGGCAGCTCGGGGTGTCCTGGGTACATGGCTGGGGCCACAGGAGGGATGGGAGCCCGGCTCGGGTCCCAAGATCTTCTACAGCAACCTCTGGCTGATGGAGCCGACCAGGGCTGGAGCTGGGGTGGCCAGTGGCCTGGTGACAGAGGTGCAGGTGGGCCAAGGTGCCACAAGGTGCTGAGTCCAGTGTGTGTGCTGAGGGTAAGCTGGTGGGGTTTGCTGAGGGCCTTGGTGGGTGCGCAGGATGGCGGCAGTGACAGCGAGGGCCGGCGCCTTTTCCTGAGAAAAAGAAGGTGGAGGATGGGCTGGAAAGGAACGATTTGGTTTGATCACTTTAAGTGTCTTGATCAGCCACTTGGACGTGTTGAGGAGGCAGCTGGACGGGGTCTGGAGCCACGGTGAAGGTCAGTGGCCGGGCAAGGCCACGTGGCCGCCTCTGATGAGCCCCTGTGACAATGGGTGGACGTGGAGCATGGAAGGATCAATCTGAGCCCCAGGTCCTCACAGTGGAGGCCCTGTCTGTCCTGCCAGCTGTTTGGGCAGACCCTGGCATCCTCCAACTTTACCCAATAACGCAGTCCACCCTGCGCCATCCCACACCCTGAGCCTCCCCGGCTCCCCCAGCACAGAGCAGGTGCTGGCCTCTCAGGGCAGGGACAAGACCCGAGTAAGCCCAGGTCCCCTGTGCCAGGCCAGGGTGTGAAGGCTGCCACGTCACAGGCCAGACCCTGCCCTCAGGGAGCTCCTAGCTAGCCCATAATGGTCGGCTTGGCTTGGTGAGGCTGCAGCCCCCATATCCCACCAAGCCCTCACTAGGTGCTGTGTGGGGTGCGCTGCAGGTGTGGTTAACATCACCAGTGGTTGGCTTTCAGTGAAGGAGATGACCCTCCCTAATGTGCTGGGCCTGACGGGCAACACAGGCTGCTCAGAGAAGAAATTCTGTCTGAAGATGGCAGTGTCAGCCGCCACCTGTTTCCAGCCTGCCGCTCACCCTGCGGGTTTCAGACGTGCCCAGCTGGACCCCACAATTGCACAAGCCAGTTCTGTGAAATCAATGTCTTAACGTACAGGCCTCTCCCAGCAGTCCCGTTTTTCTGGAGAACTGTGGCTGGCACAGGGTCCAGGGGTGCAGAAGAGAGTGAGACACCCTGGGGTCTGGAGGTTCAGACAGGACCCATCATTCTGAGACCCTTGGATCAGGCGGCAGGAGGGGCACAGGGTCCTTGGCAGAGGGGACACCCCTCTCCCCTGCAGGCGTCTGGAAGGCCCCACCACCTGACAGTCTCTGCTGCTGGTGGCAGTGCCGACGCCAGATGGCACTCTCATGTGTGTTTCTTGGAACTCGGAGCATTTATCTTGTGGACTTTCTGAAGGATGTGTGACAGAGGAGGGGGGTGTTTACACGGGGTCCCATGTCCTCATCAATGCTGAACAGAACTGTTTTGATTTTGCAGTTATAGGAAGGACAATAACTGACACAGAAGAAGCAGGACAAGGGCTCTAATTGATGGAGAAGCTATGAGGAGTCGATTCTGAGTCATCAATTCTCTGGGCGGAGGATCGCGGCCTGGGGGCCGTTAGTGTTGGTGCCACTCACAGCAAAGAGGAGGTCGGTACCAAAGCCAAGGTGGACTGGCCCCAGACTGCCACCCAGTGACAGGCCAGGGCTGCTGACATGCACACTCAGAGGAGCTCACACTCAGACGAGTGCACACTCAGAGGACCTCACACTCAGAGAAGTGCACACTCAGACGAGCGCACACTCAGAGGAGTGCACACTCAGACGAGCACACACTCAGAGGAGCTGACAGACGAGTGCACACTCAGAGGAGCTCACACTCAGAGAAGTGCACACTCAGACGAGTGCACACTCAGAGGAGCTGACAGACGAGTGCACACTCAGAGGAGCTCACACTCAGAGAAGTGTACACTCAGACGAGCACACACTCAGAGGAGCTGACACTTAGACGAGCACACACTCAGAGAAGCTCACATTCAGAGGAGCTGACACTCAGAGGAGTGCATACTCAGAGGAGGACACACTCAGAGGAGTGCACACTCAGAGGAGCTGACACTCAGGCGAGCACACACTCAGAGGAGCACACAGAGGAGCTGACACTCAGAGGAGCGCACACTCAGAGGAGCGCACACTCACACAGACCCTGGTTTGACCCCCTGGCGTGGTTCTGTCCTCTTCAGAGCATAGTGGGGTGGCAGCAGCATTCTGACGGGGCTGCCAGGACAGAAGGAGGGTGGGATCCAGGCGCCCAGGGGCATCTGGTGTGCGGCTCTGGATCTGAGTGGGCCTGGCACAGGTGCTGGGTCTCAGAAGGGAGGAGGCCGGGACACGAGGCCCCTTCCTCACCAGCCTGTGCTCTGTGGGTCTTCCTCTGCCCTAGGCGCTGCCCGCCCTCCTGCTCTCCTCTGCTTCCTCATGTCCCGGCTAGGCTGCAGAGCAAGCTAGACAAAGGAGGCCTGAGGAGCCCTCTGCATCCGCTCCTTCTATCCCACCTGGGGTTGCAGGGTCTGTTGAGATGGGTCCTGCCCTGCGTGGACACACGGGTGGCCCCCTGGCTCCATCACTGTAACGCCTCAATCCATCTGCTCAGTGCGTGTGACTGAGGTGCCCAGAACGCGGGTCCCCAGGAGCCCCAGCCAGGGGGGCTTGCTAGCCCGTGGTGCCTGCTGCTGGGGTGTGAGGCACCATTCTTAGAGGACCTGAGGTCCTGGAAGAGGCTTTGTTAAGCCCAGGCTTACAGTGGACAAGAGCCTGCAGAGAGCCTTGGGTGTAGAGCTGACCGCTTCCCTGGCCCCCTGCCCAGGGCCAGAGCCTGAAGAGTGGGCTGGTTAGGGTGAGTCTTCTTGTAAATGACGTCTCCACACAACTGGGGAGCCACAAACAGGAGGCCACACACCTGGCTTTTTTATTACAGTTGCCAGGAATAAGAGAAGGCCCTGGGAGATGGGCCACGGTTTGATGGGGACCTCGAATCCCCGTCTCTCCTTTAAGTGTCTGTCACATTAAAAGCAAAATGCAGCTCCTCCCACACCCTGCAGGCTGATCTGGGCTGGAGCTGGCTCCCCCAAGCCTCCAGACCTGTCTCCCACCTTCCTCCCTCCTGTTCCGTCAGGGGGCTTGGGTTTGGCCCCCCGATGGTGGTCAGGTTGGAGGAGACTGGAGCCCAGCGTGGCTCAACCGAGCTGAGGCCTGGCCCAAGGAGCAGTGTTCTCGGCAGGCCTGTGGCCAGGAGGGTGAGAGGCGCACACCAGCACACAGGGAGTGGGGGGTTGGGGGAAAGGGAGGGACCCGCCTGTGGGGGCTCCCGGAGTCTTCCTGGAGGAGAAGGGGGGGAGCCGTGAGGGGGAGGAGGCAGGCGCCTTGGCCTCCACTCCCTGTGGGAAGCTGGGTCCTGCCCCTGGAGTCCTCCGCCATGGTGGAGAGGGGCCAGAGCGGAGGCGGGGAGAGAGGAAGCCCCACTCTGGGTCCGAGCCAGGGGGTTGAGTAGGGGCATCAAAACCCGAGGTAGAGATGGGACCTGCCAGCACTGTGCGAGGTTGCTGGCACCAGGGGAGGGTCCGCCGGCCCTGGGCAGGGAGACACCAGGCCTGCGAGTGGGGCTGGTGGGGGCCAAGTCCCTCTTCTCCCATGGTGCCAGGTGGGGGAACAGGCCCGTGAGGGAGTCTGCAGACCCCGGGGCCCTCCGGAATATCGTGAAGAGCTCTGCCTGGGCTCCTGTGGAGGGTTCAGGGACCTCAGTCTGGAGTGTATAGGAGTCTAAGGCAGAGGCCTCAGTGGGGCCTGGGGGAGGACGAGGGGCTCAGACGGAGCGACCGCGCACTGGGAGCCTCAGGGCACAGCCCACCAAGTCCCCGGCAGGAGCAGCCAGAGGCCCTGAGCTCTGGGAAAGGGGAGGGAGCCGGCGTCCCCAGCGACTTTGGGCTTTGACTGGGCTGCAGGTGCCCAAAGATGCTGAGTTGGACCCAAGGGGTCGACTTTGGGCCCAGGTTCCTCTCCTGGGTGTCGTGAGGTCCCTCTTCTGCTGTCGGCGGTTGGAGGTGAGAGCTGGTGGACGGGTGTAGAAACGAGGGTGGGTGCGAGTCCCCCTGTGGTCAGACCGTCCCGCTGCTCCTCCACCCCCAGGCCAGGACAAGGGGACTCCGGGGCTGGGATCAGAGGGTGGAGGCTGGGGGCTCTGGGACTGTGATGGAGAGGGGAAGGGGGAGCTGGAAAGATCTGGGCACCGAATTGGGTGGGAGTCAGGCTGGGCAAGTGGCTCTGCTCCCAGGGCAACAAGGGCACCCGGAGACTCCGCAGGGAGCCAGGGCAGGCCAGGCCTGGAGATGTAGGACCCAGAGAGATGCTGGGAGGGGGGTCTGGAGCTGGCACGTGCCTGTCCTGCCAGCAGGATTCCAACCAGGGGCCTCAAGCACCCCCTTGAGGGGGCATAATCCACGGAGATGCTGAGACCTGAGACCCTTGCATGGGAGAAACAGACCCCGTGCTCTTTCTGGGCTGAGGTGGGTACCTGAGCGGACTTCGCCCCTAGGGGTAGAGCTACCTCCCTGAGTGGGGGGTGCTGGTCTTTGGGGCTGGAGCACCTTGTGTTGGCAGGTGGGGGGGCAGATGTCACAGACCTGGGGTCCCCGTGCAGCAGGACCCAGGCAGGCCACTGTGCCACCGTGAAACCCCCAGAGAGGCCTGCAGGGCCGGCGTGCTGCACTGGGGCTCCTGTGAGGCACAAGTCCCAGAGCCCCCAGCCACTACCCTCTAATCCCAGCCCTGGGGTCCCCTTGTCCTGGCCTGGGGGTGGAGGAGGAGCAAGAGAGGCTGACCACAGGGGACTCGCACCCACCCTCATTTCTACACCTGTCCACCAGCTCTCACCCCCAACCACCGACAGCAGACGAGGGACCTCACAATGCCCAGGAGAGGAACCTGAGCCCAAAGTCGACCCCTTGGGTCCAACTCAGCATCTTTGGGCACCTGCAGCACGTGGGAACCTCCCCACGGTCCCTCCTGGGCTGAGTGCCCCGCCCCGCCCCCAGCTTCTAAATGACAAGTGAACAAACAGAGGAGGGCCAGGCCCCGGGAGGGAACCCAGCGATCAAGGTGGCAGCAGAGAGGGTGCCCTGGATTCCGGGTGTCGATGTCCAAAGCCCCGGTAGGAAGTGCCACAGGGGCGCTAATGAGAGGGTTGGCCCTTCCCTGGTGGAGGACGCTGGGCTTGAGACCAGGATGGCTAGGTTGGCACCAGATGGAGAAACTGAGCTGGGAGGCAGAGACATGAGAAAGAGAAACGGAGACAGAGAGAGGGAGAGAGACACAGGGGAGTGAGAGAGAGGAGACAGAAAGAAAAAGACACAGGAGAGAGAGTGAGACAGCGAGAGACAGTGGGGAGAGAGATAGAAAGAGGTGAGGGGTGTTGGATAGAGACAGCCGGGTGTCAGGGCAGGGTGAGGGGCTTCCTGAACCCTCCCCCTCTGGCCCTCCCTTTGCCGCCAGTCTGAGCTGCGTGTCTGTCCCCGGAGTGAGAATTTCGCCTCCTGCTGGCTGTCTCCCCTAGAGTCCTCTCCATCCT
Source organism: Symphalangus syndactylus (assembly GCF_028878055.3). Lineage (NCBI taxonomy): Eukaryota > Metazoa > Chordata > Mammalia > Primates > Hylobatidae > Symphalangus > Symphalangus syndactylus. The sequence continues at coordinate 10,731,221 of NC_072438.2, forward strand.
GGAGCAGTTTCCCAGGTGGACTTGTGGATTGGGGGACGGTCCGGATTCTGTGGTGGGATGTTAGCGAGGGCAGCCAAGGGAACCTCATCTCAGTGAATCTTGTCTTCCTAAAGTCAGATTAAATAAATAAAGGCCGGGCGCGGTGGCTCATGCCTGTAATCCCAGCACTTTGGGAGGCCGAGCTGAAAGTCTCGCTTGAGCCCAGGGTTCGGGATCAGCCTTGGCCACATAGCAAGACCCCATCTCTCTCTCAAAAAAAAAAAAAAAAAAAAAAAAAGTGAGGCGAGCCCCGAGATCCCCAGGACCTGGGTTTCTGGGCTTAGGAAACCCAGTTCATGCTGAATGAAGTCCAGAAGGTCCCTTTCCAAGGTCTGTGCAGGATGAGGCCTTGCTGCCGGCCACACCTTGGTAGTCACCACGTGTCCCCAGATTCCCTACGTAAAGTTCAGCTCCGTTCGCCCCTGGGTGTAGTCGGAAACTCTCCGGTGGTCTCCTGGCCAACTTCCTCCACTGTCACACTGTCCTGGGGCCGTTGCGGGCGGCCTGCATATGGGCCAGGCCTCCTCTGGCAACGTGGGGACAGGGAGAAGCTTCTGGATCACTGCCCACCTGGTTTTGGGCCCTGGGGACAAGACTGGGCTGCATGAGCTCCCTGCATACCCTGATGGCTGTCGTGCACGGGGGTGAGGTCCTGGTTAGGAACTCGCACCCAGAGCCTGGCTAGCACAGGCTTAAATCCCAGCTTGGCCTCCCCTCCCTCCGGGGCCTGGGCACAATCTGTCACCTCCATGCACCTCGCCTCTTGCACAAGGGAGCACTGGAAGGGTTGTAGTGAACACTCAGCCTTAGGATACAGCACTGCCATTTCCTTGACTTCCTCCTCAGAGCACAGGGCAGGAAGAGAAAGGCTTTGAGCAGATAGCAATTCCAGCGGGCCCCGCCGGCTGAGCTCTGGTCCCACCTCACTCTCCCGGGTGTCCACACCATCCTGATGGTGTGGACACCCATGGGGCCCTGTCTAAGGCCCGTGGACCTCTTCCCTCCTCGGTGGGGAAAGGAGGGGGTCTCTGCAGCTCTTTCTGAGCAGCATGGAGTTTCAGAATCTTGGGGTTTCAGAGTCACGGGGCCAGTGGGAGCCCAGTTTGCCCGTGGAACAGACTTTGGGCAGCCCCTCTGCCTGAGCCTGTTTCCTCATCGGTTTGGGGGATTTCCCTGGACTTCCCTGAGTTTCCTTGTGAAGACCAGGTGTGGACAGAGCGGGTGCTGGGGAGGGAGGGCTGCTCCTGTTTCCTGCCCTCGGCTTCTCAGCTCGGCCAGCTCCGAGGACATGGCTGGACACAGCAGGTGCTCAGGGAATACTGGCTGAGTAAGTGAATGTACAATTGTCGGTTTGGTATAAATGGTACTAAATAAGGCTAAATGCTGCCATTTTTGGCTTTGGAGGCCTAGGGTTAATTGGCTCCTGCCCAGCCACCTTCAGCTCCGCTCACATTTGGCACTGCTTGGGGTCAGGGGGTCTAAGGGTGCCCCACGGCTTGGAACCGCGTGTCCGATGGTAGGTTTCGGCCAGGGAGGCTTTGGCTTGCCACGCTCCGTGCACCACCCTCCATCTCTGTGACTCTGTGCCAAGCCCTGCTGGGGTGGGCTCAGGACGCCACCTCCTTGAAGATGCTCCTGCAGCTCCCAGATGTCCTCTGGTGAAGGGCATTGGAGCCACGTGAGCCTCAGGCCCTCTCACCAGGGTGAGCACGTGTCCTGGTGTACGTCCAGGCATGAGTGTTATTCGAGCCCCTCACCCTCAAGAGTGTGTGAGCTGGCCTGTTGGGTAGTATATATGATCCCTACTTCTTATCGTCGTCTGGCTGAAGGATGCCTCCCAGGGCATCCCATCACGAGCACCACCGTCATCACCACAGGCGGTTCCCAAGGCCCTCTGGTGCATGGGAAGTCTCTAAGCGTGTGAGGCACACAGAGCAGAGTGAACCTGCCTGGCGAGTCCTCACTGGGGACCCCTCCTCTTTTCCTTCCCCCACTTATATCTCCTGTGTGTCCCTGGGGAACCCAACAAGTCTTTGACACATATCAAGCCCCCATCACTTGGAAAGGGAGCCTGGAGCCCAAGGAGGTTGAGGGGTGCGATGTACCCATCTGTGTTCTGTGACCCTGAAAGGACAGGAAGGTGTGCCTTATGCCCCCCTTCTTTTGGAGAGAAGGATAACTTCTTGATGTTATCCGCTGAAAATGGATGCCAGCGGAAACATGAGTGCCAAGAGACTGTGAGCACGATGCTGTCACACATCTTCATGGCCGCAGCAACCAGAGGTTTAGCTCTTTGTTTAACTTTTGCCCACTTTTGCCCACTGAATGCATCACCACCATTACCACTATCACCACCATCACCATCATCACCTCACATCATCATCATCACTACTGCCATCACCATCATCACCATCACCAACACCAACACCACCACCATCAACACCATTATCACATCATCATCACCACCATTCTCCTCATCATCCCCATCACATCATCATCACCACTGTCATCATCACCATCACTACTACCATCACCATCATCATCATCACCACACCACCACCGTCACCATCATCACCATCACTACCACCATCACCATATAATCACCACCATCACCATCATCACCATCACTACCACCATCACCTTTATCATCACTAGCACCACCATCACCATCATTATCACCATCACCTCTGCTATCGCCACCATCATCACCACCACAATCACCACCATCACATTTTTACCATCACCATCATCACCGTCACCACCATCACCACCATCACCACCATTATCACGTTATCATCTCATCACCACCATTCTTATCGTCAACACTATTATCACTGTCACCACCATCATCATCACTACCACCATCACCATTATAATCATCATCACCACCATCGACACCATCACCACCACTATCGCCATCATCAACACCATCATCATCATCACTAGCATCATCACCACCTTCATCAGCACCATCACCACCATCAACATTATCATCACCATTACCATCATTGTTTCACATCCTCATTGTCATCATCACCATTATTACCATTATCTCATCATCGGTACCATCAGTATCATCACTATCACCACCATCATCTCATCACCATCACCACCATAATCTCACATTATCATTGTCACCATCATCACCATCACCACCACCAACAGCACTATCATCACATCACTATCACCACCACCATTATTACCATTATCATCACTTTCATCATCATTATCATCACCATCACGATCATCATCACCAACACAATCACTACCACCGTCATCACCATTACTATTATTACCATCATCACCCCATCAGGTGATGGTGATGCTTGATGGCAATGATGATGAAGCTTGATTAAGCATCATCAAGTGTTTTTTGCATGCTAGATGCTTTGCACACTTCATTTCTTACCCTAATACAACCCAGCCAGAGAAGTGTTATTCCCATTTTACAAATAAGGAAACTCAGGAGAGTAAAGTGCTCAAGGTCACAGGCTTTTCAGTGAAGGAATTTGGATTTGGATGCACATATGTTTCCTTGATCAAAAAGCATAGCTTCCCTGGCCCTGTAGCCCGTTCTGGGGCAGGAGTTCTGGAGCCCCTGCTCTTCCTGTTATCCTACCGTCATCAGTAGTGTAATGCTATGTTACCTTCCCTCAGCTATGGAGAGGGAAGTGGGAGGTGCCAATGTGGGGACAGCATTAGAGATGTGGCTGCAGAGGTGCAGTGGGGGCCTTTGTGTGCTCTAGCAAGAATGAATGACCTCCTTGGAGACAGAGAGAGGGGAGTGGGAAGCAATTCTACCTCTGACACCTCTCCCTAGTAAAGGAGGCATGAATAATCTGATTGCTCAAACTGTAATCTACAAGATGCCAATTGGGCTTTGTCGATCAATGGGTGGGGCTGTGATTTGAAAGGTCACACATATGCATGGGTACTTTCTCTTTTTCCCTCTCTGTGTGGCAGTGGTATGGCTGAGGGGGCTGTCCTCTCTAAAGTCACATCTGCAGGCTGTACAGGAAGCATGGTGTTGGTATCTGCTTCTTGGGAGGCCTCAGGAAGCTTCCAGTCATGGTGAAGGGCAAAGGAGGAGTAGGTACATCACATGCCAGAAGAGGCGAAAGAGAGAGAGAGTGGAGAGGAGGTGTCACACACTTTTAAATGACCAGATCTCATGTGAACTCAGAGGGAGAGCTCACTCATCACCAGGGTGAGGGCCCAAGCCATTCATGAGGGATCTGCCCTCATGTTCCAACCCCTCCCACCAGGCCCCATCTCCAACTCCAACCTTAGGTATTACAATTCAACATGAGGTTTGGGCAGGACAAATATCTAAACTATATCAAAGGTATATATTGATTCAGCCCGAAAAGGTGGGAAATCTCAAAACAGAGGCTTACAAGTTTTACTAGTTTGTTTTCACACTGCTATGAAGAATTACCCAAGACTGGGAAATTTATAAAGGAAAGAGGTTTAGTTGACTCACAGTTCTGCATGGCTGAGGGGGCCTCAGGAAACTTACAATCATGGCAGAAGGGGAAGCAAACACGTCCTTCTTCACATGACAGCATGAGAGAGAAGTGCCAGCAGGGGAAATGCTAGACACATAAAACCATCAGGTCTCGTGAGGCTCACTCACTATCATGAGAACATCAAGAGGAAACTGCCCCCATGATCTAATCACCTCCCATGAGGTCCCTCCCCCAACATGTAGGGATTACAATTCAAATTACAATTCAAGATGAGATTTGGGTGGGCACAGAGAGCTAGACCATATCATTCCACCCCGGCCCCTCCCAAATCTCATTTTCTCACATTTCAAAACACAATTATGCCTTCCCAACAGTTCTCCAAAGTCTTAACTCATTTCAGCATTAACTCAAAAGTCCAAGTCCATAGTCTCAACTGAGACAAGGCAAGTCTCTTCTGCCTATGAGCCTGTGAAATCAAAAGCAAGTTAGTCACTTCCTAGATACAGGGTGGGTACAGGCATTGAGGAAATACATTCATTCCAAATGGGAGAAATTGGCCAAAACAAGGGGCTGCAGGCCTATGCAAGTCTGAAATCCAATAGGGCAGTCATTAAACCTTAAAGTTCCAAAATGATCTCCTTTGGCTCCATGTCTCACATCCAGGTCAGGCTGATGCAAGAGGTGGACTCCCACAGCCTTGGGGAGCCCTGCCTCTGTGGCTTTGCTGGGTAGAGCCTCCCTCCTGGCTGCTTTCATGGGCTGGTGTTGAGTGTCTGTGGCTTTTCCAGGTATATGGTGCAAGCTGTCAGTGGATCTACCATTCTGGGGTCTGGAGGATGGTGGCCCTCTTCTCACAGCTCCACCAGGCAGTGCCCCAGTCGGGACTCTAGGTGGGGGCTCCAACCCACATTTCCCTTTTGCACTGCCCTAGCAGAGATTCTCCATGAGGGATTCTGCCCCCACAGCAAACTTCTGCCTGGACATCCAGGCATTTCCACACATCCACTGAAAGCTAGGTAGAGGTTCCCAAACATCAATTCTTGACTTCTGTGTACCCACAGGACAAACACCACATGGAAGCTGCCAAGGCTTGGGGCTTGAAACAATGACCTGAGCTGTACCTTGGCCCCTCTTAGTCATGGCTCAGGTGGCTTGGATGCAGGGCACCAAGTCCTAGGCTGCGCACAGCAGGGGGCCCTGGACCAAGCCCATGAAACTATTTTTTCCTCCTAGGTCTCCAAAACAATTTTTCGCTCTTAGGCTTCCGGGCCTGTGATGGAAGGGGCTGCCATGAAGGTCTTTAACATGCCCTGGAGACGTTTTCTCCATTGTCTTGGCAATTAACATTCGGCTCCTTGTTACACAAATTTCTGCAACCAGCTTGAATTTCTCCCCAGAAAATTGGTTTTTCTTTTCTACTGCATCATCTGGCTGCAAGTTTTGCAAACTTTAATGCTCTGTCACCTCTTGAACACTTTGCTGCTTAGAAATTTCTTCCTCCAGCAAGAGTCACCTTTACTCCACTTCCCAACAAGTTCCTCATCTCCATCTGAGACCACCTCATCCTAGACTTCATTGTTCATATCACTATCAACATTTTATTCAAAGCTATCCAGTAAGTCTCTAGGAAGTTCCAGACTTTTCCACATTTTTCCTTCTTCTTCTGAACCCTCCAAACTGTTGCAACCTCTGCCAGCTGGCCAGTTCCAACGTCGCTTTTACATTTTTGGGTATCCTTCTAGCAGTGCCCCACTCCTGGTACCAATTTACTGTATCTCATTTTCACAATACTATAAGAATTAACCAAGCCTGGGTAATTTATACAGGGAAGAGGTTTAATTGACTCACAGTTCTGTATGCCTGGGGAGATCTCAGGAAACTTAAAATCATGGTGGGAGGGGAAGCAAACACATCCTCTTCACATGGTGGCAGGAGAGAGAAGTGCCATCAGGGGAAATGCCAGACACTTATAAAATCATCAGATCTGGTGAGACTCACTCACTATCAAAAGAACATCATGGGGGAACCTCCCCCATGATCTAAATCACCTCCCACGAGTTCCCTCACCCAACACATGGGGATTACAATTTGAATTGCAATTCAAGATAAGATTTGGGTGGGAACACAAAGCCAGACAATATCACCAGTCACAGGGAGATTCAGAGATCGTTTAATCTGCAATTGATTAAACGAACAAAACTTTGTCAAAAAGCAGAAAGGAGTGTTTAAGATAAGGATCCTATGTCAGTCAGCCACAATATGCCCTTCTTAGCAGGATCAATGGCCTGCAGGTGGGACTTACCCTTGCGTGGCGTAGCTTTTGAGCCCTGTTTGTGATTTGATATCTTATTCCCATGAAGCGTCTGTTCTGCCAGTCATGTGATCTCTAGATCTCCAGTGATCTCTAATGACCTCTAATGTTTAGGCACAACATTAATGCTGGTCTTTTGTGGCTACACTCTAAAAAGGAGGAACTAAAACGAGGTGAGTTCCACCTCCCTTTTTATCATGGCTGGGAACTAAGTCTTTAAGGTTTCACTGGGGTTACCTTGGATAGAGGGACTCCATTTATTTGGTGAGGAGCTTAGGATTTTATTTTTAGTTTACACTCTGTTTGTCCTCTCTGGTCCCTGTTTGTCCTCTCTGTTCCCTGTTTGTCCTCTCTGTTCCCTGTTTGTCCTCTCTGTTCTGTATTTGTCCCCTCTGTTCTGTGTTTGCCCTCTCTGTTCTGTGTTTGCCCTCTCTGTTCTGTGTTTGCCCTCTCTGTTCTGTGTTTGCCCTCTCTGTTCTGTGTTTGCCCTCTCTGTTCTGTGTTTGCCCTCTCTGTTCTGTGTTTGCCCTCTCTGTTCTGTGTTTGCCCTCTCTGTTCTGTGTTTGCCCTCTCTGTTCTGTGTTTGCCCTCTCTGTTCTGTGTTTGCCCTCTCTGTTCTGTGTTTGCTCTCTCTGTTCCCTGTTTGCCCTCTCGGTTGTGTGTTTGTCGTCTCTGTTCCATGTTTGTCCTCTCTGTTCCCTGTGTCTGGTTCAGCTTCCATGCTTGCCCTGTGCTATGCAAATCCCTCCCAGCCCTGCAAGACCAGTCCTCCTCTTTCTCCCTGACACTTCCTAGATCCTGCTCAAGAGGCCTCCCATCTCAGCTCCTCTAGATGACTTTGCTTCTTTCCTCTCCCTCTCCAGCTCAGCCCCCCCATGGCCTAGGCCAGGGCCCCCACCCTAGGGAGTCCCTGTGGCTGTTCCTTTCATTTCATCCAGCAGGGTGCCCAGCGGCCCGCTCTGCCCATGGGGTGGTCCCAGGGCCCTGTCCAATGAGGTTAGGGTCCCTGGGAAGTCATGGTGTGTGAGGCAGAACCCCTCCCTGAGTCCAGGTGGCCCAGTAGAAGGGGGCTTGGAGGAAAGTGTGGGAGCTCTGGGACCTTTAAGCCTCAGCTCTCTGCCTGGCAGGAGAGCCTTCCCCAGTGGTGTCTGACTCCTCCTCCATCACAGGGGACTAAACACCCTCTCCTGGCAGCGCTTTGAGGGGTGGTGAGTGACTGGGGGGGCCTGGCTGAGCAGCCTCGCCTCCCTCAACAATGAGCCACATTGTCATTCCCACAGGAGGGGCTCATGCAGGGCTGGGCCAGCCAGGACCCCAACACCTGCCCAGCTGGCCTGTGTGACGTTCCTTCTGATCTGTCCTCAGCCTGGTGGAGAGGGGAGAAGGATGGAGACGGGGGAGGGAGGAGAGAGGAAGAGGAAGGACACTTTGGCCTCCGGAGGTCCTTCTGCTATGGACGCAGGTGGCTGGGGGGACCTTAGGGCCACACAGGAGAAGCTGTGGGCTGGTGACCAGGCCTGGCTGGCAGGACCCATGCCCAGCCCCCGGGACCTCCCAGCCCTTTCTGAGCCCACAGAGTCCGTGTCAGCCACCAGAGCCCCCGCCCACACTCACAACCATTGTTAATTAAGACTATCTGCATTATAGGGCTAATTAACAATTAGCATAAACATAATTAGCCAGCGCTGACATTTAACTCATTACATTGTTTAAATAATTTTCGGAAATTGCCCCAGCGGCATTCTGTCAGCTCGCAATAATGGCGCCACTTTGTCATGTAAATTAAATGACATTTGTGTTGTTGCTGTCCCATGGTGGGAGACGGTCGGCCACGTCCCACCCTCGAGGCCTCTCGGTGTGACCTGGCACTCGTCCTGGTCCTGCCCCCACCCCCAACTGGTGGCGAGGCGGTGCAGCAGGAGCCCTCCCCAGGCTGGGCTGCCAAGAGAACTCCAGGCCAGAGGACAGACCCAGGCTAGCCCTACGGTCCCGGCCTCTGCCCCCCAGGACCCTGGCACAGGAAGTTCCTGTGACCAGTGGGCAGCGTGGGTCCCGGTCCCAGGACTGAGGGAGATCCCTGGGTGTCGGAGAACGAGGAACCGAGGTCTGGGGCCTGGAGAGGCCTGTGGACTCCACTTCCAGTCAGTTCCAGGCATCAGTGACAACCAGCAGGTCCTGGACACCTGGCCGAGAGGCTTCTCCCTCAACCTCCCATGCGGACCCCCATCTCTGAGTGGCCCTGGGGCTGGGGTCCTGGAGGAGGTGGCTGTCTTCTGTGGGGAGCTGCTGAGCCAGCCCCGCCACGCTCTGGGGAGTCCTGGTCAGCAAGGGACCCTGATGATCAGGCCCAAGGGCGACCCCCCTCAGCCCCAACTTCCAGCAGCCCCTTCCTCTCCCCCAACTCCCCACCACCTTATGTCCCCAACTTCAACCCAGACACGCAGCCCCAGGGTCCCTGGCCGTCCCTGGGTTGGGGACAGCCCACAGCCCGGCCGGCAATGGGCACAGAGCTGATCAGGGGCACGAACATCAAGGTGCTTCCCCCCAACCCTGCCACCAAGTTTACCTCCACAGCTTTCACACTGACTGACTCTCCTCTCTCCCCGACGTCTGCACCCTGGGGCCCCAAAAGCCTCCGGTCAGACAAGGCCGACTTGGGGCAGCTGGAGGTTGGACCTGAGCTCAGAAATGCTTCCCACTGTCTCTGGCTCTGGCCAGCCAGATTAGCACTCAATGTTCACTTACTCAGCTACTCCTTCCTTCCCACCTTCCTTCCTTCCCTCCTCCCTCCTTCTTTTGTTAGTTCTCTCATTCATTCATTCATTCATCCATTCTCTCATCCCTTCCTATGTACTTTTTTTTTTTTTTTTTGAGACAGAGTCTTGTTCTGTTGCCTAGACTGGAGTGCAGTGGTGCAATCTCGGCTCACTGCAACCTCCACTTCCCGGGTTCAAGCGATTCTCCTGCCTTACCCTCCTGAGTGGCTAGGATTACAAGCATGTGCCACCACGCCCGGCTAATTTTTGTATTTTTAGTAGAAACAGGGTTTCACCATGTTGGCAAGGCTGGTCTTGAACTCCTGACCTGAGGTGATCTGCTTGCCTCGGTCTCCTCCCAAAGTGCTGGGATTATAGGCGTGAGCCACCGCGCCCAGCCCCCTTTGTGCTTTTGTTCAACCAATGGACAGCAGCTGTGGGCAGTCCTCAGCACAGCCCCCAGGCCTCCCTACCCCTCGATCCTGCCTGCCTGGGTGGGAGCCTCGCCTCACCTCCAGGGACAGGCAGTGGTCAGCACTGGTTCCACCTGCCCCCCAGATGTCCTCTGCTGTGTTCATCCCTCAAGGCGGGCCTGGCCTTGCTCTGTGAGGTGGGAGGACGCCCTTTGCTGTGGGGCTCTGGGTGTCCACCTACTCTGGGTTGGGCCAGGTGAGCCCCAAGGCCCCTCTCACAGAAGGTGTGTGGACCCTTGATGAGGCTACACGGGTCTCCCACCACCCACTGCCACTGGCAGGTACCTGCTGAGGGAATAGAGAGGGCAAACAGGGAACAGAGAGGGTGAACAGAGAACAGAGAGGGTAAACAGGGAACAGAGAGGGTGAACAGGAACAGAGAGGGTGAAAAGGGAACAGAGAGGATGAAAAGGGAACAGAGGGTGAACAGGGAACAGACAGGGTGAACAGGGAACAGAGAGGGTGAACAGGGAACAGAGAGGGTGAACAGACAGGGTGAACAGGGAACAGAGAGGGTGAAAAGGGAACAGAGAGGGTGAACAGAGGGAACAGAGGGTGAACAGAGAACAGAGAGTGTGAACAGAGGGAACAGAGAGGGTGAACAGGGAACAGACAGGGTGAACAGGAAACAGAGAGGGTGAACAGGGAACAGAGAGGGTGAACAGGGAACAGAGAGGGTGAACAGACAGGGTGAACAGGGAACAGAGAGGGTGAAAAGGGAACAGAGAGGATGAACAGGGAACAGAGAGGGTGAACAGAGGGAACAGAGGGTGAACAGAGAACAGAGAAGGTGAACAGAGGGAACAGAGAAGGTGAACCGAGGGAACAGAGAGGGTGAACAGGGAACAGAGAGGGTGAACAGGGAACAGACAGGGTGAACAGAGGGAACAGAAAGAGTGAACAGAGGGTGAACAGAGGGAACAGAGGGTGAACAGAGGGAACAGAGGGTGAACAGAGGGAACAGAGGGTGAACAGAGGGAACAGAGGGTGAACAGAGAACAGAGAGGGTAAACAGAGGGAACAGAGAGGGTGAACAGGGAACAGAGAGGGTGAAAAGGGAACAGAGAGGGTGCTGCTCTGTTGCCCATGACAGCGGCGAGGCAGCGTCTTAAGAGTCTCCAGCCCTGAGAATGACAATCAGAGCCTCAGATGAAGTCTGAAACTCCAGACGTGGTGGCCCACCAGCCCCCTCCTTCCCAGTGCTTCCCAGACAGGGCAGAGTGGCCTGCAGCACCCGGGACGGCTAAATCAAATGGCCCAGAGTGTTGTGGGGCCGGTTCTGGCTGTTAAGTGCTTGTCAGCGCCCACAGGCCCTCTCACGACTCTATAAAATTCCCAAGAATTATAGGAGCGCCAGGGTCACATAATTCACTGCACAGTAGATTTAACCTGGCGGCCAGTAATTCATATTTGTGGCGATAATATTGTTTTCCACTTTCCAAGAGTTATCGCCGTGTCTCCCTTCCAGGTCACTATGGATATCAAAAATCAATTTGGAAAGATGGATACTGTCAGGGAATAAAGCATGAAGGCAGAGGCTGCCCTCTCGCCTCCGACCGTGCTCCTGAACCTTGGCAGGGAGCTCTGATTGCTTGCCGGGACTTGACTGGGAAATCGCCAGGGATTGTTCGCTTGCAAGGGTCAACTTCTCCCGGGAGGCTTCCCTCCCGCCCCGCCTCCCTCCAGTCCCAGCCTGCACGACGACGCTGGCGGCCTCTGCATCCCGGTCCTGTCTGAGCACATTGGGGGCGACCTGGCCTCAGTCTGTGCCCGGGGGGTTCCAGGGGTCTTTGGAGGCTGCTCTCCGACTCCAAGTGGGGGGAGAAGCTGCTGCCCAGGACCCCACTGAGCTGGCCCGAGGTTACCGGGCAGCCCCCAGTGGCCACCTCCTGGGCTTCATGATACTGGACATGGATTAAGGAATTTTGATGTTTGCTTGCTACACAGGCCACGCTGTGCACCTCTGGGGTCTCCACAGGAAGGAGAGGCCCAGTCCCTGCACTCAGGGCCCAGGTGCCCACACAGGTTGTCCCCAGCCAGGGAAAGCTCTGAGACTCTGTGTTCCAGCCGCAGGGAGAGAAGAGGACAGAGTGCACGCTATGTCCTATGCCGCTCCCGTCCGTCGCTCCTGAGCCCGTCCCAGCCCAGAGGAGCCACACTCAGGGGAGACAGGTGTCAAATCAGAAAGCACTGGGGTCCCCTGCGAATGGAGGGTGGGAAGGGGCGTGAGGTTTGTTGTTCCAGCCCTGGAGTTGGGGAAAAGGAAAGGAGGCTTGGAGAAGGACCCCCACCCCCAGCAGCCTCCAGCCAAGGGCTGGCAGCAGCGTTTCATTGAGACTGCAGAGTTATCACGTCACCCCCCACAAGCCCCGAGTGGGTCAGTGTCCAGCATCCACAGAGGACAGCCTGGTGGGCAGCCCACGTGGGGCTGTGTACACAGGCGATGGGAGTGGACGGAGTGTGAGCTAGCCGGGGTGCCCGAGGAGGCCTCCACCAGTGTGGGGCGTGGTTGTCTGCGTGCTGGTGGTGGCCTATGCAGGTGTGTGGGAGGGTGTCAGGCGTGTGGGCGTGTGTTGCTGGTTGTGAACCTCCCAGTGGCTGTAAGCGTGTGTTTTTGCAGCTCTCCGAAGCCCCTTGTGTGGGCTCCACATTCTGCTTGCAGTTGGGGTCCTGGGAGTAAGCCGGGCCTTGTGGCGGCCGTGCTGGCAGGGCCTGAGAGGGCTCCAGCAGGGCCCCCTGAGTCAGGAGCCCAGAGCTGTCCTTCCCTCCAGCCCTCAGAGGGGCCACTTCCTATAGCCTGCAGCCAAGGCCGCAGAACCTCCCCCGTGGGCACCCAACCTTTTCTCTCCTCCCTGGCTGCCAACTCCCTGCACTCGCTCCAGCCACGCTGACCTGCGCCCTGCCTGCTTCGGGCCTCTGCACTTGCCGTCTGCAGGGAGCACGGGACCCACAGCTGTGTGGAGCTCACTGCTCCCTTGCTGCAGCCTCAGCTCCAAGTCACTTCCTCGAAGTGGCCCCCATGCCGACCGAGCTGAGCCGTTGCCCCCTCCTCGCCAGGCAGCCTGCCCTCTCCTGTCTGTGCCCCTCTCTCCCACCAGATTTCTGCTGCAGGAAGGCAGCGACTCAGTGCCCACAAAGCTTCATGAAATAAGTGCAGGAGCAGGGCTGGGGTCCCAGCTTTGTCTGGGCCTGGGTTCAAATCCAAGGGTCTCTGTTGGAGGCAGTTTCTGGAAACCCAAGGTCCAGTCGGCGCATACCTGATTCACCACTGTTGGTCTCTGGACCCCTGTGCCGTGGGCAGGCCTGGGGGGTGGCTGGTGGTTGTGGGGTACACCATGTCCCTAGGCACCCCCAAGGGAGGGGGCAGCCGCAGCCCCGTGACCCCATGGCCGACACGGCTCCACCACCCCTGGTTCTCCTGCTGCCAGGTCTTCCGCCCCCTCCTACTTCGGGTGTCCCCTCCCCAGCCCCTGCCCTCCCTCCCCCGAGGGCCCCTTACTCCTGCTGCTGCTTCTGCGGGATCCAGTGTTCCCCCAGCCAACCCGAGAAGACCAGAAGGCCCTGGGAGACCCGAGGGAATGTGGGTGAAGGTTGGGATTTCTGCACTGTGCAGGACGGGGAGACACAGAGGCCCCGGAGTGCGGCTCAGGGGGCGCCAGCAGCTCCACAGCGTCAGCAGGAAAGGAGGCTGTGGACACCAGACTGCCTGGCCGCTCCCTCCCTCTTCTGGGCGTCTGGTTGCCCAGGGTGGGAGAGGCGGACAGTTAATTAAAAAGTAGCTAATAGCGGCCCTGGGGTCGGCTGTGTGGGTGCCGGGGATATTGGCCCATGGATCACTGTCCTGTGAGCGCTGCTCGTGCCCACCCCGAGGGGTGAGGGTCCCTCCGACTGGTCAGCGCGCCGGCTGCCCCCACACCCTGAAAGGAATTTAATTCAGGCTACATTTAATTAGGAAAAGAGGGCTCACAGAGGATCATGAAGTTGAAACCTCTTTTAAGAATGGAATTAAACTCTTTCCTGGTCCTCAGCAAACCAGGCAGAGACCCTCAAAGGCAGGTGTCCTCGGGCACGGGGTGGCCCGTAGGCTGTATGGGAGGAAGGCCAGAGCTGGGCTGTTAGACGTCCTTGGTGAACCTGCCACTGAGTGGAGGTGAGGGGCGGATGGCCTGGCAGAGCCCAACCCTTCGCCCTTCTGATTGGTGGGCGGTCTCCCCGCAGGGCTGGCTGGGGCCGCCTCCCTCTGCCAGCATCAGGTCCTTACGTATCAGGGTCCGAGGGCCTCTGGTCCTACTCCCCCCACCCTCTGGGACTCACCCGTGGAGCCCACACCAAGGGTGGCCTGGGTCGGCTCTGCCTCCGGCTGGACCCTGACGGACACATGAATTGTCTGTCTCCTCTGGGCCACCAGGCTCCGTGCTGGGTCCCAGGGCACAGGCGGGTGACTCCAGCCCCTGCTGCACGCTGTCTTGAAGAGGATTCCGAGCAGCTGGGCAGGGAGGGAGCTCTGAGCGGGAGTGGAGAGGCCGGGGTGGAAGGGCCTCATGTGGAGCCTCTCCCAGGATGCAGCGGCCTCCCCAGGTTGGTGCTGTGGTCCCCACCCCACCACATGGGACAAGCCCTGCAGGCCTGAGGCCAGGCCAGGGCCTGTAGAAGCCAAAACTCACACACATGGGTGGAAATGTAACAGTTTACATCCAGAAGGGGCCCTTCCCTTAGGGGCTGTAGCCAGCGGGCAGCTCCTGCCTGCCCCCTGCCCCTGCCCTCTAAGCCTGATCTCTGGACTAGAGCCGGACCTGGCAGCCAGAGTGTGCGGTGCTGGGGAGGAGACGCCGGGCACTGTGGTGGAGGGGTCCAGGAGAAGGGATGTCAGAAGGCGGAGAGATCTGTGGGGGCAGCCTCAAAAACATCTGGAGAGACAGCCCAGTGCAGGGGGAGCCGCCGAGGCCTTGAGGGAGGAGACTGGGCCAGAGCAAGGGGCAGGAGAGGGAGGATGCACCCGTGGTAGTGACCAGTGAGAAGGTCCCTGAGTGGCCAGGCAGACTCAGCAGGGGCCCCCAAGAGTGGACAAGTGGGCTGGGCGGAGGTCTGTTTTGGAGAAGGGGAGCACAGGGCAAGCCGTGCAACCTTGAGTGTGATGACCACTCTCATCTGTAAAAGGAGCACTGTGGTCCCTGCCTCACAGCATGCGGAGGAGGCGGAGGAGGCGGGGAGGAGCCTAGTGTGGCCTCAGCCCCCGGCGGCATTTCCAGTCCTGCCTCTGGAGCTCGGCCACCCTGAGATCGGCCCAGCACCCCGGCTGTGCTCCCCGCACTCTTCTGCCCTGGCTCCCGTGCTGCTTTCTCTGTCTCTCCAGGCCTCATCCTCTGACTGTGGGCACGCGGTGCTGCCCTGACCCCTCCCTGCCCTGTCTGCACTTATCCCTCATCCACACACTGAGGACCCCAAGCGGGCACCTCCAGCCCCGCTGGCTCTTCTGAGCTTGATGACCCCCACGGCCGGCCCCTCGCCCTCACGTCAGTGCCCCCCACCGCCCCATCTTCACCGACCTCTCAGTCTCTGTCCTTGGCGTGTTTCTGGAATCCACCCATCTGCCCCCACGGCCTCCCGGGACCTGGTCCCTGCACCTGCCATGGCCTCCTCGGGGCCCTCCCGCCCCACTGCCCACACCCTGTGCCAGCTCCTTCCCGGTTTGCTCCAAGCGCAGCAGGCGGCGCCTCGCCTTGGCGTGGGCTCCGGGCCGTTCACTTCCTGGGCCCCAGAGCCCAGGACAGGACCCTGCAGGTGGGTGCCCACCCTCTGAGCAGTGAGCAAGGGTCCTGAAGCTTGTGTGGTCCAGAGAGTCCACGCGTGGCCACTGAGTGCCACTGTGGGACCAGGGACAGGATGTGGGGTGGCCGCTGGGGAGGGGAGTCCAGTGCTCCACAGGGCCTTACTTCACCTTCCATGGAAGTTAAAGGTGGAGTGGGGAAGGCAGAGGTCCCCGGCCGGGGTGGGGAGAGTGGGCAAAGGATACCGGCCCGGGTGGGGAGAACCCTTTCTGATCCTCCTCACAGACCCCAGGCCCCACCTGGGGGTTTCTGTCCATTGGCTTCGGAGCTGCAGCCTGAGACCTTGGCCTCACGGTCCACTCTGGAGTCCCCCCACCCCGCAGCCTCCCCCCTGCCCCACCTCCCCCCCACACACAATCACCTCTGGGACTGTGGCCCTTTCCAAAATTCCTGGGACCCAGGGAGGCCACAGCACTGGAGGACAGCCACCAGCAGGTGGGAAGGGGGCTTGGCCGGGGCGCTGCTTGGCCGGGGCGCTGCCCGTCCCGTCCCATTGGTTCGTTTGCAAGCAGCTCTTGAGTCCACCCCTCCAGGGGCCTGCAAGTTCATTTGCTTGTCTTACACCTGGCAGCCCTGAGCACTGAGGCTTGATGAGGCTAAGGAGATCTGCGAGGAAGACCCTATTGATTTTAATTACCCAGAAACAGCCCACAGGGACAAAGGACTTTGGCTGTTTATTTAGCCAGGCTGTGCTGCGCTATTGTGGAAGGAGAGATCAAATCAGCTGCCCTCATTATAACTATAATAATAAGGCCAAAACGCTGCTCGGGGCTCAGGGCATTTTTTTTTTAAAGCAATAACCTCACTGCCCCACCCCCTCACGCCCCTCTTCGGCAGGCTTGAACAACCAGGAGCAATTACATGCTGTCGATATTAATTCAATTAAATCCAGGTTATTTATTGGGTATTATGGAAAAGGATTCTCTGGCCTTGCAGAGATGGGGCATGACTGACGGAGTGAGCAGGATACAGAAGCCTCAAGCAGAATTGATTGTGGGCATGGGCCAGAAAATCAGCGCATCTCCAGGGGGAAGGTAGAGAGCGTAGGGCACTGTGGGTGCTGCTTGGGTGGCGTTTCTTCTGGGACTGGGACTGGGACAGAAGGAGATCAGAAGGTGTCGGAGTGTTTGAACCCTTCTAAAAAGTGGCCTTGTAGGAGACCAAGTGGCCTTCAGCAAGTCATTCAGTGCTTCTCTTTACCTTTGACTTTGCAGCTGAAAATTGGTTTTGGATGATGATGACGATGACGATGACAGTCATAAAGGAGATGGCGAAGGGGTTGATGGCAGTGACAATAATGGTGATGATGATGATGGATCATTGTGAAGATAATGAAGAAGATCATCATTGGGTTGACAACAGTGACAATGGTGATGATGATAATGGTGTTGATTGTGATGATGGTGGTGATGGTGATGACGATGATGGTGATGGTGGTGATTATGGTGATGAAGATGGTGGTAGTGATGATGATGGTGAAGATGATGGTGATGATGATGATGGTGATGGTGATGATGATGGTGAAGATGATGATGGTGAAGATGATGGTGATGATGATAGTGAAGATGATGATGGTGATGGTGATGATGATGATGATGGTGATGGTGATGATGATGATGGTGGTGGTGATGATGATGGTGAAGATGATGGTGATGGTAATGATGGTGGTGGTGGTGATGATAGTGAAGATGATGGTGGTGATGGTGATGACGATGATGGTGATGGTGGTGATTATGGTGATGAAGATGATGAAGATGATGGTGATGATGATGATGGTGATGGTGATGATGATGGTGGTGATGATTGTGATGATGGTAGGGATAATGATGATGATAGTGATGGTGATGGTGATGCTACTGATGATGGTGATGATGGTGATGATGGTGATGTTGATGATGATGACATGATGATGATGACAGTGATGATCGCGATGCTGCTGCTGATGGTGGTGATGGTGGTGATAATGTTGGTGGTGATGGTGTGAATGACGATAATGATGGTGATAGTGATGGTGGGGATGATGATAATGGTGATGTCTATGGTGGTGATGATGGCTGAATGTGAGCAATGATGATGTGAGAGATAATGGGAAAGACATCTGCCTTGCTGACCTCAAACTGTTGCCATTAGATTAAATGGGATAATAGGTTTTTGATACCTTGGTAGAACACACAAGTACAAAAGGCTGTGAATGAAATAGGAGTCACCAAATGGAAGGCCATGGATGAGCATCAGTGCCTGTGGCAGGAGGGCCATGAAGGACCCCACATTTGGGGTCCAACCTTAAAGGGAGAGCAGGCCACCTGTACTGGTGACACCTTCCACTCTAGGCTGAGAATGCAGGGTCCGGAGGAGGCCCCCAGTGGCTGTCAATACCAAGGGGCAGAGAAAAGCGTCTGCTGAGTGCCCACTAGGGGCTAGGCACTGTGCAAAGAGAGCTTTACCCAGGTCCCCTCATTTAGTCCTCACAATGACCCTTGGAGCTAGGGATATTTCAGGGACCTGATTCTCCTGGATAATTCCTGTCTACACTGGCTGACCAGGCATCGTTTTTACACACCTTCTTCCACTCTTTCCTTTGCATGATAGAGCACAGGCCACCTCAGCAGTGGGCTTTTCTCCCCCATTTTACAGATGCAAGCACTGAGTCTCCCAGAGTTGGAGGCTGTGGAGCCAGGTCTGTGGATGGCTCTAAGCGCTGCGCCCTGCTCCTGCTGAGTTTGGGGCTGACTGGCAAGGGGGAGAGGTTCAGGGTCTTGGGAGCCTGAAGGGCATTGCAGAGCCCTGCTGCCTGGCTTTGAGGAGGCCCCCAGGGTAGGGGGTGGAGATCACAGGGGGGCTGGCCCCTGTTTGATGACATGGCTGGGACTGACATAGGATTCTCAGTGGATTCAAGTGACCCCTGAACATCAGGGTATAACTGTGGGTACCCCAAAGGGCCACGGGCAGGGTAGGAGGCTTGGAGGGGAGGTGGGCAGAAGCTGTGGGCCTAAGGACCAACCAGAGGTTTTGCCAACACAGTGGGCACATCAATGTCCTGTGGCTGCCATAACAAAGTGCCCCAACCAGAGGGGCTAACAATGCCAGAAGTGCGTCCTCTCACAGGCTGGAGCCCAGAAGCCTGAAACCCAGGTGCTGGCAGAACTAAACTCTCTGCAGTCTCCAGGGGAGGACCCTTCCTGCGTCTCCCCAGACTCCTGGGCTGCTGGCCGTCCTGGGTGCCATCCTCTTGGCTTGTAGCGGCACACTCCACCTGCCTCTGTCTTCCATGGCCATCTCCCTGCGCAGGTGTCTCCGTGTCTCTGTTTTCTCTTCTTATAAGGACACCAGTCCCTGGATTAGGGCCCGCCCTACCCATGTGACCCCATTTTACCTTGAGTACATCTGCAGTGAGTCACACTCGTGGGTTTCTGAATGAGTCACACTCGTGGGTACTGATGGACAGGAATTTCGGAGGGATGCTGTTCCACCTGGTGCACTACAGCACACAGGCCTGCAGCCAGTGGGCTGGGGGCCGCGGCACCTACTGCCAGAGCTGCTGGGTGGCCTGGCGGCCGGTCGCTGGTGACCCTTCCAGAGGTCACCACCCTAGTGTCCATGCCTGACCGCGCCCTGCATGCTGACAGTGTCCTGGCTCTGACTCACAGCCAGAGCCCAGCACCATCAAGAGGCTGGTGGCCGCCACGACCCCAGGGCCGTGCGTGTTGCCTCTGGCTCCCGAGGCGGGCTCTGCGGCCTCGTGCTGGACACCGTGTCTAACCAGCCAAGATTGACCTGTTTGGGGCTCTTCACTGCAGCTGAGCGATTTGATCTGAGACCCAGACAGCAGTCAGGGCAGTAATTGGATGTTGTGAGATCGGAGGGCCACTCTCTGAGGAGGGGGCAGCTGAGCGGCCGTGGGCAGCCGGAGGAGGGGGCTGCGGCTGGCAGTGGGGGTGGGGCAGCCGCTGTCCGCTGGAGATAAGCCCCTCATCTTCAGCCCCTAATCTCCTGCTGGGGTCATGGACAGAGCCCGAGGCAAGATGGAATGAATACGGCCACTGTCCAGCCACTGCCTGGCACTGCTGCCCCGTGGGTGCTGTACAATTAGTTTTAAATATCAATTTCATGGCTGCTCAGGGGAGAGGACAAGCAGGCGGGCTTCACCCAAAGCAAACCAGGTGTTTCCTACAGGCTTCAACTTTGTAAGAAAAGGCAAAAGCCATCAGCGATGTGTCCAGCTGAGCTGATGCCAATGCACCTTCTCTGGATCCTTCAAAAATTGGCCCCAAGTCCCCCACGCTGCTCCTCCCCTGGACCTGCCCCATCCTGACCCCAATGCTGTAACCAGCCCTCCTGGCACCCTTGCCCCTGCGATTTCCTCTCAGGCTCTGTCTCCTCCTCCAGGAACCCCTCGCGGAGAGCCCCTCCTCAGACCCCAGGCCCTGGCGTGGGCCCGCTCAGCCCAGGCTCTAGGCCAGTGCTTCTCCCTCCCCCGGAGACCCGGCCAGCCTGGCCCCACTGCCCTCGCAGGCAGCTCTAGCTGGCCAGGTGGGGATGTGTCTAGGAAGCAGGAGGGGCTGAGGCCTGGGAGGGTTTGTGGGAGTGGGTCAGGGCATCTGCTGGGACCAATGCTGACCATGGGTAGAGGACCCGAGGGCACTGCCCAACAGGGCAGGAGAGTGAGGCACAGGGGTGAAGACAGCGCTGGAAGTCAGGCGAGTGAGGCCTGAGAAGGCCCCAAGGAGGAAGGGGCTTTAACTCTGACTTTAAAATAGGGGCCAACCTGGCTGGGAGGAGGGGTGGTGAAGGGGCCCTCTTGTGGGGTCCCTCGTGAGCAGGGGACAGGGAAATCCTGGGGAGGTTCCCCAGGAGGGCAGCTCCCTGTGTCCCCACCCAGGCGTCTGACTCCACATGGCCAGCGTCACCCATCACACCCCCGCCAGACCTGGAGCTGGCTGAGCTGTCAGAGCGCAGAGGGTGGGTGTGATCCCAAGTGGAGGTCACTGCCGAGCCTGGCAGGGCGCATGTGGTTCCCAGAGGGACTCACTACTGGGCCGGGCAGAGTGGGCGTGGTCCTGAGTGGGGCTCACTGCTGAGCCTGGCCAGCCCCTTCTGGAACCAGGTGGCTGATCCCTGCAGGAGCTCATGGCACAGAGCCGGTGCCTGCACCTCGGGCGCGTTAGAGGGGGTTGTTGAAGAAAGGAACTTGCACGCATCAGGCATTCGCCCTCTCAGTCGGGCGCAGCTGGACACCTCGGGTGGGGACCGTGTGGGGAACACGGCTGCGCTCCAGGCTCCAGGCGGCTCCTTGGCGCCGGCTGGCCGAGTGGGCTCTCCATGGACCCCGACGCACGCTCCCTGCCCGGTGTCTCGGCGGTGCGGAGGTTGGGGGAGCCGCCGGGGGCGGGGTCCCCACCTGCCCAGGCCGGACCCGTGTCAGCGGACTTCACTGCGGGAAGCGCGGCCGGCGGGGGCGACCCGGGGTCTGCGCGGCTCTCACCCGGCGGCGCGCCGCAGCCGCAGGCAATTTATCTCCGTCTCCCCGCTCTTAAAACACTTTTATCAAAATTGGCGGTCACACCGCGCTGAACCGTGGTGGCCTCAATCTTAAACGCCGCGCTGCAGATTTTAATTTGGGGAAGATTAATGCGCTCGCGGCGTCGGCAGCGCCGCGCCCGTTATCGCGGCTGACGGGTGTCAGCGGCCACCGCGCCCCGTGTCCCGCGGGGCAGCCGGAGCCCTGGTGAGTGTCGGGGCCGGCCTCGACGCGTCCTCCCGCCCCCAAGACCTCGCACCCGGGGCTCGGCGTCCAGCCCTTGCGGGCATCTCCACTCCGCTGCTCCAGCTGGGACCCCGGCCCACCCCAAGCAAGCAGTCCCCCGAGGCTGGGACCCCCCCACTCCTGGTCCCACCCGGGTGGCAGCTCCTCCCGGCTCCACCTCCCGGATCTCCCCAGAGCTGCCCCCAGCCCCGCCGCGCTCCGGCTCTCTGGCTGCGCCTGTCAAGACCCGCACCCCCTCGCCCTGACCCCCACTCGCTGTTCTCCACCAAGACGCCAGAGTCTGGTCAGCCTCGCCTCTTCCTTGCGGTGCCTGCAAGGCCTCCGAGCCCTCTGATCAAGCCCACCCTGCCCGGCTGCTCCTCCACCTCCTCCTTTGGCCCGAGAAGGCTTCTCCCCAGGTGGCCACGCCAGAATCCCCGTCAGGCTCTCGCTGTCACCTGGGCCAGGAGGCCTCTTCTGACCCCTGAATTAAACTCGTGGCCCCCTCCCCCCAACCCCTCTCTGTCCCCTCCTTTGCTTGCATTTGTTCCCAGCAGCCACTGACATGCCCATGGGATCTGTCATCCCTCTGTCTCCTACTAGATAGGGGAGGCCCTAGCTCCTGGAGCAAGGAGGCAGGCAGGTGCTAGGAAGCTCCGCACACCACCACCTGCCACACCTGCCACCTGCCACACCCCCAACTGCACATCCCCACCTTCCCACCCCCCACCTGCCACACCCCTCACTTACCATACCCACCATCTAACCACCCCTTACCTGTCCACTCCCCACCTGCCCACTCCCCACCTACTACACCCCCACCTACCACACCCCCCAACTGCCCACACCCCACCTGCCACACCCTCCACCTGCCACATTCCCCACCCCCCACCGCCCCCACTCCCCACCTGCCACACCCCTCACCTGCCCACCCCCACCTGCCCACCCCCCACCTGCCCACTCCTCAGCTGCCCATCCCCATCTGCCACACCACCGCCACACCCCCACCTGCCACACCCCCCACTTGCCACACCCCTGCCTCCTGGAAATGGGATGGCTGGAGGCCAGGGTGGGCAGGGTGCAAAGGAGATGTCAGCCTGGCCTGCAGTGGGTGGAGAAGAAGGGCCAGGAGGAGGCAGCCACTGGGGTGGAGGACTGGGTAGGTAGGGAGAGGTCATAAGGTCAAGGGTTGGTGGGGGCACCCTCTTGCACACTGGCCAGTAAAGTGGACTGCTCAGGATTCCGGACCCACCCTGCCCTCACCCTGGATCAGCAGCACCTGCTGCTGCCAACTCTGCCCACCCTGGATGATGGCAGGGCCTCCCCAGTGCTCCCACACTGCCCCGGCCTTCCTCCCTGTCTCCTCTGGGCGGGAGCCAGCCACAGGCAGCAGGACAGGGTGAGCATCAGGGGAGCTCCAGCCCTGACCCAGGAGCACAGGCCTGACCGACAAGGCTGGAACTCTTCACCCAGCAGCTCCACGTGGCCAAGTGCTCACCTTCCCTGGCACCACAGAATCCACTCCCATGGGACCTCAAAGCATAGCTGCATTTCGTCCTATTATTTAAAAATAGTGAGCATGGGAACCATGCAGCTGAGATGTACTACTGACGCTCGTCCATTTGTTCATTCATTCGTTCAGTGATATTCACTGAATTCTGCTACCGGGGTTGCCTCGGGGAGCAGCAACAAGGCCCTGTCCCTGCCTGTGAGCCTTGGGTGGCAGCACACGGTGACCAGCGCTGAGGAGAAGAGGCAGAAAGCTAGCAGTGCAGGGCTCCAGGTGGGTGGGAGGAAAAGGCGCCCTGGGCAGAGGGCACTGCTTGCACCAGCAGTAGGTGGTGGAGCAGCCATGGGGCTGAGGGGCTCCGGAGGCTGCTGGGCTGAGCAGGGAAGATGAGAGGCCCTGGGGGGCATGAGGCTGGGCCATGGAGATGATGGGAAGGGTAGCATCCACACAGGTAGCATGCCTAGGGTGGCCTTTGCTGAGGCTGCTCTGGCTGTGGGGTGGAGGCAGGTGGGACAGTGAGACGCCGTGCAGAGGCCTCTTCATTGGTTTAGGCCTGGCCCAGGGTGTGCAGATGGGAGAGCTGTTCACCATGAAATGGTGCCCTGGTGATGGAGGGGTGAGGGGTGGGGAGGACTCTTGGCTGCTGGCCTGACTGCAGGAGCATGGGGAGTACTTTGCCAGGATCGGGGCAGGTGAGGGGAGGGCAGGCATCCAGGCCTGGGCATATTCCACTGGGCAGGAGTGGGCAGGACCGTCTCATCCCCCAGTGTCCCTAGAGGTGCAGGAGGGACCCACCAGGGGAGCCAGGCATGTGCTCTTCACCTGGCTGGGCACCAGCAGGGAAGGCAGGCGGTACCAGAGCAGGCAAAAGCCAGATCTGCAGGGTACAGGACGGCCCCAGAGGACTACCTTCACGGAGGGAGGGAGGGAGGGAAGGGCTTCCCCAGGTGGGCCCAGCAGAGTGGGTGGGCCATGGCCTGAATGCACCCGGCCGCTGCTCACAGCCAAGATGCCTGGCACTTGCAGATACCCCCAGCCTTGCCCAGGGGTCCAGAGAGGGCTTCCTGGGGGAGGAGGCCTATGAAGGAGAGGGAGCTCACCAGAGTAAGAACTGGGGAAAGGATGTCCAGGGGCAAGGACACGAAGGTCAAAGGCAAAGAAGGACAAAAGCAGGACGCTGGCGTGACTGCTAGTGGAGGGCGAGGGCACACAGGGTGTGGAGGTGGTGCAGGAGCTGCTGGGGCTTGAGCCTGGGCTGAGGGCTGAGCTTTACCCTGAGGTGACAGGAGCCACTGAGGGCATCAAGCAGGGTGACCGGTCACATCCGTGGCTTAGGACCCCCTGCTGGTGTGTGTCAGGAGAGAAGGTAGGGGCAGCCTCATGGGGAGGTCACATAACGCCAGATTCACATCTTGTCGCTCCTTGGCTCTCAGCTTCTGATGCCTCTTGTGTTACCCAGGGAAGGGATCAAGACCTTCCAAGGTCCTGAGACCATGTCCCGTGCTCATCCCCCAGTCACCTGGCCCCCTGGCTGCTTCTCTAACACTCCTCGAAGCTCCACATCAGACTGCCCTTGCCTCCTCAGGCTGAGGCTGTAATGCTGCCCCTGTGCCCCACCAGCTTTCAGCACCTGGCCCCCTTCCCTGCACTATTTTTTTCATAATGTGTATTGGCAAGACATGCTACATGTTTTCCAAATTTGTGTTTTATTATCCATCTTGCCTACCAACCTCACCTAAGGATGTGAAAAACCTGAGGGCTCCAAGCCCTGCCTGTCCCTCTCTGTGCTCAGCTCTGACATGTGGCAGGTCCTCAGTGTGCACTTGCTGAGAGGATGAGAGGGTGAGTGGAAGGATGGATAATGAACAGGTGAATGGTGAGTGGATAGATGGGTGGGGGATGGATGGATGGATGGTGGGTGGATGGATGGGGTAGGTGGATGAGGAATGGATGGGTGCATTGGTAGGTTGGTGGATGAATGGATAATGAATCAGTGGTGTGTGGATGGGTGGATAAATGTATAAATGATGGACTGATTGATAGGTAGATGAATGGATAGATGGATGATGAATTGGTAGATGATGTATAGCTGATGGGTGAATGATGGATGGGTGGATTGATAGGTAAATAGATGGATGGGTAGGTGATGGCCGAGTGGATGAATGGATGGATGAATGGATGGAAGGATGATGGATGGGTGGGTAGATGGCTGGATTGTGGATGGATGTATAGATGATGGATGAATGATGAATTGATTGATAGGTAGATGAATGGATAGATGGATGATGAATTGGTAGATGATGTATAGATGATGGATGAATGATGTATGGGTGGATTGATAGGTAAATGGATGGATAGGTGGTGGCTGGGTGGATGAATAGGTGGATGGATGATGGATGCATGGGTGGATGGATGATAGATGAGTGGATAGATGGGTGGGTGGATGGATAGATTGATGGGTGGTGGGTGGGCGAGTGGATGGATGATAGCTCTATGAGTGGCTGGTGGGTAGATGGATATATAGATGATGGATGAATCATGATGGATGGATTGATAGGTAAATTGGTGAATGGATGGATGGATGGGTGGGTGAGTGGGTCAGTGGATGGATTGGTTGTGGGTGGCTGGGTGAGTAGATGGCTGAATGATGGATGGATGGGTAGACGGCTGGATGGTGGACAGATGACGCATGGATGGATGGGTGGGTGCTGGATAGTTGGGTGGGTTGGTGGGCAGATGGATAGGCGAATGATGGGTGGGTGGGTGGATAGACTGATGGGTGGGTAGGTGGCCGGGTGGATGAGTGGATGGGTTGATGGGTGAGTGGATGGATGGATGGATAAGTGAGTGATAAATGGGTTGGTGGATGGTTGGGTAGGTTGGTGGGTGAGTGGGTGGGTAGATGGATGGGTGAAGAGATGGATGGGTGCTGGTTGGGTGAATTAGGGGGGTGAATGGATGGGTGGGTGAATGGGTCACTGGATGAGTGGATGGATGAATGGATGGGAAGATGGATGGATGGTTGGGTGGATGATGGATGGGTGGGTGGATGGATGGTTGCATGCATGGATGGATGGGTGGGGAGGCATCTATTCCCTGTTTCCCTGAAATGTTCTCAGGGCCCATCCTTCCTTCTTGCACAATCAAGATCCATGTTTTCCTTGATGTCAAGGAAGGACACTAACTGATGGCTCCTCCCTGGCCCCATTATGAGCTGTCTCAGAGAAGAGGCACCAGCAAGATGGGCTTCTGGCTCAGTGGAATTGGGAACCTTCAACTCACAGGAGGCTCAGGTCCTCTGCCAGGAGTCAGTCCCATTGGCCTCATATCTCTCTCCCTCCCTCCCCTGTCCAGGCTGCCTGGCCTGACCCATGGGTGCAGAGCCCTCAGTCTGGGCAAACACCTTTTCCTGAGCATGAGACCCACACCTGGAGGCCTTGTCTAGCCTCTGCCCACTGGCCCATCCGTGCCCCTCCAGGGGCTCTTAGAGGTGATGGGGTCAATACCAACATAGCTGGGTGACTTGGAGCCCAAGTGAGAGTTTCTCTGGGTCAGAAATACCCCCACCCCAGCAGGACTCACAGGGTCCAGCCTTCCCTCAACCTCTCCCGAGGGGCCCAGGGAGCATGGCCTCAGGGACCATCTGCATGGCTGGTGAGATGTGTGGGGTACAGTGTGGTGTCCAGGTGATCCTGGTGGGCCCTCCTCACCTCCCCCAAGTAGAGACTTAGCATAAGCATGGTGGTGGGCCCCACCAGAACCAGCGAGGCCAGGGGCTGGTCCACCTGAGGAATGCAGGGTGAGCATTTTTTTTGCCCAGGCTGGGTTTTTCTAGGTCTTCCTCCTGAATTCTATCTTCTTTCTGCTCTGTTTCCTTCCCTTGGGGAAGATGGCTTGGGCTGTTCCCTCCCCTGGCTGGCTCTGGCTGGGTCAGCCACCCTGTGTCCCCATTGCTCACTGTCACTTGCTCTGAGGACCCTCTTTGCCATGACTCTGGAGGCCAGCCTGGGCCTGTATGAATCACTCTCTGGCTCCTTGTGTGGCCGGGAGAGGCCCATGTGGTCCCCAGGGCCCAGGAGACTCTGGGTCCCCAGCACTACTTCAGGGCCCATCTATCTGGCCTGGCTGCTGTTGTGATTGTACCAGGAACTGGTAGGGCACATCTAATTGGTGGAGCTTGGTGCCCCCTGGGCACAGCCAGGGCAGGGGCACCAGGCCTCCAAGGTGCAAGGAGGATTGTTGGAAGTTGCTCTCACCCAGCACAGGAAAGGCTCTTTCCCCATGAACGCAGGTGGCTGCTGGGAAGAGGCAATGGCATCCAAGGGCTCCCTGGCCCTGGCACCCGGGCCTGATTCTCAGGCTCTGACACTCGGAACTCAGAGGGGACCCCTGCCCCACCTCCACCCCCACCAAAGGCCACCAAGATGCTCATGTTGGGAAAATGGTGTCCAGCAAGAACCGTGGGAGTCATACATGGACTTAATTTGCTGGAGAAAGCCCACTTGTGTCTTCCAAGATTATTCATGAAATCCCTACATACAACTTAAGAACCTAATAACTCATTAGAAATGTAACAAATAATAGACTTGTAGGCTCAGAGAAAGCCCTTGACGGCTCAGCTCCCCTAGCCTGCCAAGAGCCAAGGGGTTGGGGCAGAGATGGCCCCGTCCCCTCATCAGAAGGCAAGGCCACTTTCAGAGTGGGGAGTTACCAAGTGTGGCAGAATCAGGCTCAGTGAAATGAATTCGGCATCTTTCAGGGAACAGAATCATTGAGCTTACAGACTAAATTTAACAGCCTAATAGGAATATGCAGGTGAAGGTACAATTAATTTTAATTACTAGACTATACATTGTTGGTTGCACAGCCATGAGTAAAATTAAAATGGCAATCACAATTAGAAAATTGCAACCTCATTGTGCAACAAATTAGTCACAAATTAAAAGTGCGGGGCCATTATGCCTTTCCTTATTGCTTTAGCACCATTCCTGCTCCAGGAGGCCTTTGTCCCTCAGGCCCATCCTCTGCCTGGGAATTTATCTCAGCTGAGATCGCAGGCGCCATCCCAGGAGGATCTGCGATAGCAGGAAGGGGGACACCGTCACCATAGCCTGGGGCTGGTTTCCCCTGGTGCTGGCTGTGTAGGGGCAAGGAGGATGTGTGAATTCACGGGGCAGCCTGGGAACCTGGCCCAGGTAAGGACGGGACCCCTGCATAGGCCAACACCCCCTGGAAAGGCATGCAGCTGAGCCTCCACCCAAGGCCCACTCTTCACCCTTCCCTTCCAGGGCCCTTGTCCACAGAAGTGCTTGGCTTCCCCACCAGGAGCAGGGCTCTAAGGATGCCCTTTCAGGGGGCACAACCTTGTCAAGGCAGGAGCCTACCTGGGTGGCTGCCAGCCCCGGCAGAGGAGGAAGGGACAGTTCAAGGCTGCCTTCAATGTCCTCCATGGCTTGGGGAGGGATGGGGGTGCCCATTTAGAAAAAGAAGGAGCCACTGGTGAAAGGGAAGCCACCAGCCAATGGATCCCCCTCCTGGCTGCTGGCTCTGTCATCATCCACTTTCCAATCAGTTCCTATTTAGGGCACCTCCTACCCACCCAGGCCTGGGAGGCCGGGTGGCATAGGGGCTAGGGAGAGTCTCCAGAGACTGCCTCCTAACTTCAGGGCAGATGTGGCCTTGCTCTGCCAGAGAAGCTGCCAGACAAGCTCCAAACTCCCCCCAAACCCAACCCCAACCTCCAGGAGGGGACTGCCCCTGCCTTCAGTGGAATAGAGAAGAGTGGAATCTGCATGGACCATCACGTGCCCGTCTCCAGTGCCGATGCCATAATGGGTGGACCCAGACGGTGACCTGGAGGGGGTGCTGCAGCTAGGTAGTACTCATTCCTGTGAGTATCCAGTGTGGGCAGAGAGCTATGAGGGGGATCCCAGGTAGAGATTGCACGGGGGTGTTGTGTTGCCTGGTCTGTTCCAGAGGCCTGTCAGTCCTGCTGCCCTGGGCTGCACCTCCCCATGCCTGTCACTGATGCTTGACACCAGCTCCCACTTCCAGCTGCTCTCCTCTGGCCAAGGTTTTGAATCTGTTGGGGTGAGCGGACTCATGACCCCTCACATGGCTTGTTCCATTCTACCCCGGGCCAGACTATGGGTGTCTGCAGATGTGATCACAGTCCCAGCTGGCAGAGAGAGGGGGTGAGTCAACAGACTGCAGACAGCAAGAGGGAAGAGATTATTCTTCCAAGGAGCTACTAGCACCTTATTTGTGTCAGTATGTGCCAGGACCCCAGCAGCAATGGGGCAGCCATGGTCCATGCCCTCCCAAAGATGCCAATCCCCAGCCAGGAGGCACTGGGGCTGCCCCTGGGAGCAACACTGTGTAGGAAACACAGAAATGCCCAACGTAGAGGGCTTCCCTGTGTTGGAAGCTCACAATACAGTGGTCCAGCTGCTGCTGGGTTCTCCACTCAGCTGGTCCATCTAATCAGCAAGTGGCAGAAACAGCCTAGTTTTATTATCTTTGTGTTTTCTTCTCCTTCGAAGAATCATTTGTTCATTGACTATTGTCTTAGTCCTGCTATAACAAAATATCACAGACTGGGCAATTTATAAATAACAGAAATTCGCTTCCCACAGTTCTGGGGGCTGGGAAGTCCAAGATCAAGCATCAGCAGGTTTGATGCCTGGTGAGGGCTGCTCTCTGCTCACGAAATGGCACTCTGTTGCTGGGTCCTCACATGGTGGAAGAACAGAATAGAGCAAAACCACTCCCTCAATCCTTCTTATAATATAAGGATCCTAATCCCATCCATGAGGGCTCCATCCTCCTGATTTAATCCCCCCATAAAGACCCTACCTCTTAATACTATCACATTGGCATTTGGAACATAGCACCTGTCTTTGCTGCTAGCCCACACCCTCCAAGGGGGAGCCGTTCAGTCTTGATTCCTACTGGACCCAGCCACCCAGGCTACACTCACACCAGGTAGCCACAAGGAAACCCACTGGGGGTGGCAAAGCCCCAGGGCTGGCCACAGGGTGGGCTTGATGGATGAGGGCAGGAAGCTGTCACCAGGGCCAGGGAAAGGGGAGGCTACTGTGTAGGAGCTGGCCTTTGGCAAAAGTTTCCTGCCACCCACTGTAGAAGGGGGTGGGAGAGAAACACGCCCAATACTGAGTGTGGTTGTTGTGGCTGTTGATGGACCATCTAATGCAAAGTCTCAACTTCACCTCGTACTGAATCAATTGTTGTAGCTTTATCATAAGTCTTGAAGCCAGGTAGCATAAGTCTTCCCATTTTGATCTTATTTTACAAAGTTATTTTGACTGTTTTAGATTCTTTGAATCAGCTTGTCAATTTCCACCAAAAAAATGCTGGCCAGGCGTGGTGGCTCACGCCTGTAATCCCAGCACTTTGGGGCACTCCAAGGCAAGTGGATCATGAGGTCAGGAGATCAAGGCAAGTGGATCATGAGGTCAGGAGATCAAGACCATCCTGGCCAACATGGTGAAACCCCATCTCTACTAAAAATACAAAAATTAGCTGGGCATGGTGGTGGGTGCCTGTAATCCCAGCTACTTGGGAGGCTGAGGCAGCAGAATCACTTGAACCGGGGAGTCAGAGGTTGCAGTGAGCCGAGATTGTGCCACTGCACTCCAGCCTGGTGACAGAGTGAGACTCTATCTCAAAAAAAGAAAAAAAAAACCTGCTGGATTTTTAATTTAGATTTCATTGCATCTATGGATGAATTCAAAGATAATTGACAACTTACAGTATTGAGTCTTCTGATCCATGAATATGGTATATCTCTTCATTTATTTAAGTCCTCCATAATCTCTCTAGGCAATGTTTTATATTAATAGTTTTCAGTGTACAGCACCTATGCATATTTTATCAGACTTATTCCTATGCATTTCATATTTTTTATGGCATTGTAAATACTATTTAAAATTTTTAATTGCCAATTGTTTGTTGCTAGTATATAGAAATACAATTGATTTTCATATAATAATCTTGTATCCAGCAACCTTGCAAAACTCACTTAAGTATTGGCTCTGTTTTTGTTTTTGTTTTCCTAAGGTGAGACCTTCCTCTATTGCCCAGGCTGGAGTGCAGTAGTGCAGACTTACTGCAGCCACCACCTCCTGGGATCAAGTGATCCTCTCACCTCAGCCTCCCACATAGCTGGGACTACAGGTACATGCTACCACGCACAGCTATTTTTTTTTATTTCTGTAGACATAGGGTTTTGCCATGTTGCCAAGGCTGGTCTCAAACTCCTGGGCTTAAGCAATCTTCCTGCCTGAGCCTCTCAAACTGTTGGGATTATAGGTGTGAGCCACCATACCCAACAAAGTATTATTTCTATTAGCTTTTGTATATTCCACATCTTTTTGGTAGATTCCATAGGATTTTCTATGTAGATGATCATGCTGTGTATGAATAAAGTATTACTTATTCCTTTCCAGTATGGGTGCTTTTTATTTTTGCCTTATTGGACTGGCTAGAATACCTGGTACAATGTTGAATAGAAGGTTAAGAACAAACATCCTTGCCTTTTTCCTAACCTTAGGGAGAAAGTATTCTGTCTTTCACCATTCAGTGGTATTAGCTGTGGGTTTTTCAGAGATGTCCTTTCTCAAGTTGAGGAAGTTCTCTTCTACTCCGATTTTGCTAAGTTTAATCTTTTTTAAATCAGAAACAATTGTTGGATTTTGTCAAATGGTTTTTCTAAATCTAGTCATAAGGTTTTTCTTTTTAGGCTGTTAACATGGTGAATTACATTGATTGATTTTTTAAATATTAAACTAACTTTACATTCCACAGATAAACCCCACTTGATCATGATGTATTATCCTTTAAAAATATTGTTGGATTCTATTTGCTAAAATCTAAGAATTTTGCATTTATGTTCATAATGGATGTTGGTATGTAGTTTTCTTTAATGTCACTTTTTTTGCCTGGATTTGGCATCAGGGTAATGCTTGTCTCATTAAGTGAATTAGAAATTATTTCCTTCTCTTCAATTTTCTGGAAGAGTTTGTATACAATTGGTATTATTTCTTCCTTAAAACCTATTTGGTCTTGGAGTTCTTTTGGGAAGATTTTTAGCTACAAATTCAATCTTTAATAGCTAAAGGACTATCTATATTTAAAATTTCTTCTTGAATGAGGTTTGATAGTTTGTATCTTCTGAGAAATTTGTCCATTTCATCTAAATTGTTAAATTCGTCGGCATAAACAGTCTACAATGTTCTATTATCCTTTTCATGTATGTAGAATCTAAAATGATGTCTCCTTTTTAATGTCCTGAAATTGGTCATCTGTGTCTTCTCATTTTTATTCTTGATTAGCCTGGATCATCAATATTATTAATCTTCTCAAAGAACCAACTTTGGGTTTCATTGATTTTCCTCTATTACTTTTCTGTTTTCTATTTTATCAATTTCCACTTAATGTTTATAATTTCATTTCTTCTGTTTGAGTTTTATTTGCTTTTTTCTTTCCTGGTTTTGTAAGGTGGAAGCTGAGATCATTGATTTAAGATCTTTCTTTTTTCCTAATATGAATGTTTAGTGCTATAAATTTCCCTCTAAGTACTACATTGCTTTAGCAGCATCCAAAAATTTTTGACATGTTATATGTTCCTTTTCACTCAGTTCACAATACTTTCTCATTCTCTTTTTTATTTCTCCTTTGATCAAGGGGTTATTTGGAGGTGTGTTATTTAGTTTTCATATATTTGGAAAATTTTCAGATATTTGTGTTACTGATCTTTAGTTTAATTCCATTGTGGTTATACAACGTATATATGTTATATATTGCATGACTTGAATACTTTTAAGTTTATTGAGACTTATTTTCTGGTGCAGAATATGGTGTTTCTTGATACATGTTCCTTGTGAACTTGAAGGGATAGAATTCGTACTGTCATTGGCCAGAGTGTTCTGTACATCAATGAGATCAAATTGGTTGATAGCATTTAAACCTTCCGTAGTCTTGATGGTATTCTCCCTACTTGTCCTATCAATTATTGACAGAAGGATGTTGAAATCTCTGACTATAACTGTGGGCTTGTCTATGTTTTCTGGTGATTTTCTCAGTTTTTAGTTAATGTATTTTGTAGTTCCCTTCTTGGGTGCATAAATATTTAGAAATTTTATGTCCTCTTGATGAATTAACTCTTTAGCATTATAAAATGACCCTCATATCCCTGGTAATATTCTACACTCTGAAATCTACTTTGTCTGATATTAATATGGCCCCTATAGATTTCTTTTGATTAGTATTAACATGATTTATTTTTCCATCCTTTTACTTTTAATCAATTTGAGTCTTTAAAGTGAGTTTCTCATAAGAAGCATATAGTTGGGTCTTATCCCAATCAGACAATTTCTGCCTTCTAATTGGAGTGTTTAGGCAATTTGCATTTGATGTAAATATTAATGTATCTGGATTTAATATATTGTTTTGCTTTTTGTTTCTCATTTGTCCCACGTATCCTTTGTTCCTTTGTTTTCTTTCTGTCTTCCTTTGGATTCAGGAAGTTGTCCTGCAGGTCACTGGTGCCCTTTTCACTGCTCCCCTTGGGTTCCCCCTCCCTGTACCATGGTCTGGAAATTTCTCAAGGCAGTAAACTGGGGAAATCCTAGGGTTCACCTCATTTTTTCCATGTCTCATTTTTATGATTTCATTTTCTTTCCTTTTGGTGTATTAACTATAGTTGTTTGTTTTCTTATTTTAGTGGTTGCTTTAGAGTTTAGAGTTACCTCTTTAATTTGTCATAGTCTACTTTCAAGTGATATTACAGCATGGCACAGACAGCATATGAACTTACACTGACATACTTCAATTTCTCCATTCCTGGTCTTGGTGCTGTGGTCATACATTTTACTTCTACACATATTATAAACCCCACAATATATTTTGCTTTTACTTTTTTGCTTGAAACAGAAAATTGTCATGGCTGCCATTTCTGATGCTCTTTATTCTTCTGTGTATTCCTCTGTTATCATTTTCCTTCTGCTTGAAGAAGATCCTTTAACAGTTCCTGTAGTGTGAATCTCCTGGTGATTAATTCTTTCAGCTTTTCTTATGTCTGAAAAATTTTTTATTTTGCCTTTGTTTTCTGTGTTTGCATGCATGTGTGTGTGTGTGTTTTATTTTTAGAGATGGTCTCTCTCTGTCACCCAGGCTGGAGTGCAGTGATGCAATCATAACTCACTGTGACCTTGAACTCCTGGGCTTAAGGGATCCTCCCACTTCGGCATCCCGGGTAGCTGGGCCCACAAGCATGCATCACCACACCTGGCTAAGCTTTTTTACTTTTTTTAGAGATGGAGTCTCACTATGTTGGCCAGGCTGGTCTTGAACTCCTGGTGTCAAGAGACCCTCCCACCTTAGCCTCTCAAAGCACTGAGTTTAGAGGTGCGAGCCACCATGCCTGGTCATGCTTTTATTTTTGAAAGATATTTTCCACTGTGTAAAGAATGTTAGGTTGACAGTGTTTTTTTCCTTCAGCACCCTAAAAATGTTGTTCCATTCTCTCCTAGCTTGCATTGTTTCCAATTAGAAATCTGCTGTCACCCTCATCTTTGTTTCTTTGCACATTGTGTGTGTGTGTGTGTCACACTCTAGCTGCTTTTAAGATTTTCCCTTTATCACTGGTTTTAATGAACCATGCTTGATATTTGTTGAGTTTCTTGGACCTGTGGATTTATAGTTTTCATCCTATTTGGAAAAGTTTTGGCCATGATTTCTTGAAGTATTTTTTCTGTCCTCCCTCCCACTTGAAGAGCTCCAATCACACAAGCACAGCTGTCCTTCTGTATCCATCCAAGATTTGGGTCTGGGATTCCCCACAGACACCAAAATCCATGGAGTTAAGTCCCTTATATAAAAGGGTGCAGTATTTGTATTTAACCTACACACATCCTCCAAATACTGTAAATCATCTCTAGATTACTTATAATAATACAATGTAAATGCTATGTAAATAGTTGTTATACTGTATTGTTTAGGGAGTAATGACAAGAAAAAAGTCTGTACATGTTCAGCACAGATGCTTTTTTTTCTTAAATGTTTTTGATTTATGGTTTGTTGAATCCTCAGATGCTGAACCCACGGATACAAAGGGCCCATTGCTTGAATATTAGGTTGACAGTGCTGCTTGAAGTTGTCCTGCTGGTCACTGGTGCTCTTTTCACTGCTCCACCTGGGTTCCCCCCCTCTGCACCATGGTCTGGAAACTTCTCAAGGCAGTAAAATGGGAAAATCCTAAGGTTTGCCTCATTTTTTCCATGTCTCTGACATCATTATCCTTCATTGCCTGATGTTCAATGTCTGTAGATCCATTGGTTCATTTATCTTTTTCAGTTGTTTCAGGTGGGAGGGTAAATCCAAATCCTCTCACTTCATCTTGTCCATAAATAGAGCTCATTATTTTTAAATCCACTCCAATCAGGTTTTCTTCCTTATTGTTCCACGAAAATTGCTCTTGTCAAGATCACCAGGGACTTCCACATTTGAAAATCACATGGTCGGTTCTCAGTCCTCACCTTAGCCCTGAGCAGCGTCTCTCCCTCCTCTTGGAAACACTTTCCTCAATGGCTTCCAGACAACTCATGCCCCTGGCTTCCCCCCTCCCCAAATGTTTCTTCTCGTGTCCTTTGCTGGCTTCCCCTCATCTCTCCGACCTCTTAATGATGGGTGTCCTCAGGCTCCAGCCTTGACCCTCCTCTTGTTTCTATCATTCCCTGGGTGATCTCATTGGCTCATGTAGCTTAAAACCCATCTCCACACAATGACTCACATCTCTGTCTCCAGCCCAGAGCTCTCACTTAACTTCTCATAAAACCTGCTGCTGTCAGCACTGGCACTCGGATGCCCAATTGATGTGCTCGGAACTGAGTTCCTGACCTCTCGCCCACAGCCCTGCTCTCCTCCAGCCTTCTCCACTCAGGTGTGAGCAGCTCCCACCTTTGAGTTCTTCAGATCAAAATTTTGAATTTGTCTTTGACTCATCTCATCCAATTCATTAACAAGTCCTGTTGGCTCTACCTTTTTTTTTTGAGACGGAGTCTTGCTCTGTCGCCCAGGCTGGAGTGCAGTGGCACAATCTCAGCTCACTGCAACTTCTGCCTCCCAGGTTCAAGTGATTCTCCTGCCTCAGCCTCCCAAGTAGCTGGGATTACAGGCGCGTACCACCATGCCTGGCTAATTTTTGTTTTTTTAGTGGAGATGGGGTTTTACCATGTTGGTCAGGCCAGTCTCGAACTCCTTACCTCAGGTGATCTGCCCACCTCGGCCTCCCAAAGTGCTGGACTACAGGCATAAGCCACCAAGCCCAGCCGGCTCTACTTTCAAAATATGTCCTGAACCTAACCCTCATCTCCACCCCGTTGTCCAGGCCTGGCCATCGTCATCTCCCAGTTGCTTCCCTGCATGGGCTTCCTCCTGCCGTTCCTGGTTCCACCTGGGTCCTGCAGTCTATTCTGCACCTCAGTCAAGGTGATCCTTTTAAAACACACGTCAGATCCTCATTCCTCTCCACCAGACCTTTCGGTGGCTTCCTTCACTACAGGCAAGTGAAGGCCCTTGAGTGGTCTCAGATCCACGTGCTCTACTCCATGATTTCTCAGATCTCACCCTCTTCAGCCTTCTGCCAGCCACACTGGCCTCCTTGCTGTCCTGAGGGGGTCAGGCAGGCCTTGGCCTCAGGGTCTCTGCACTGGCTGTTCCCCTTGTGGGAAATGCTGTTCCTGCCCTTACTGCCTTCAAGTCTTTGCTACCTGCCCAGCCCATCCTACTGAAAATAGCAAATGTACCTCCAGCCTACTTGGAATTTGTACTCCAGCCCCCGCCAATGTTTAACTTCCATGCAGTTGTCACTTTCTAACCTCAAAATTTACTTCCGTATTGTGTTTAGTGATCCTCTCTGTCCTGGGATGCCAGGTCCATGAGGACAAGAGTTCTTCAGTCTCTTTTCCCCCGCACAATGCCAGGCATGCAGCAGGTGCTCAGTAAATCTTTTCTGAGTGATGGGAGAGACGGTGAGGAAGCACCCGCCTGCCAAGGGAGTGCCAAGCCAGCTCAGTACCACCGAGAGCTCTCAGGGGCCTGGGGGAGCAAACAGAAAGATTTGTAAATAACGTTTAAACCAGACTGAGTTTTATTTTACTTTTTATTTTTATTTTTTTAGAGACAGGGTCTTGCTCTCTCACCTAGGCTGGAGTGCAGTGGCATCATCACAGCTCACTGCAGCTTCGAAATTCTGAGCTCAAGGGATCTTCCTGCCTCAGCTTCCTAAGTGGGACTACAGGCAGATGCCACCATGCCTGGCTGATTGTGTTTTTTTGTAGAGATGGGGTCTCACTCTGTTGCCCAGGCTGGCCTCAAATTCCCAGGCTCAAGCGATCCTCCTGCCTCAGGCTCCCAAGGTGCTGGGATTATAGGCATGTGCCACCGTGCCCAGCCCAGACTGAGTTTTAAGAGCCAAATGTGACCAAAAACTCAAGGCATCTGCTCCACAGGCATCAAGGGACAAAGCAGGAGCTTTGATGGAAGTCACCAAGTGTCCAGACCCAGCCCAGGTCACCCCACAAGCCAGTGCCCCTCCAAGGAGCCACAG
Organism: Symphalangus syndactylus; assembly: GCF_028878055.3. Lineage (NCBI taxonomy): Eukaryota > Metazoa > Chordata > Mammalia > Primates > Hylobatidae > Symphalangus > Symphalangus syndactylus. The sequence continues at coordinate 10,768,979 of NC_072438.2, forward strand.
CTTCTCCTGGGCCCGAGCTGGCCTTCAGTTGCTGCCACGAGCCCCGGGCCCCAGGCTGTTGCTGTGGTCCCCTCCTCAGTGCCTTGGAACCCAGGCCTGGGCTCCTAGCCTGTGGGCACTAGGCAGGCCCTGACCATTTTCTTTTCTTTTCTTTTTTATTTGAGACAGGGTCTCAGTCTGTCACCCAGGCTGGAGTGCAGTGGTGCCATCACAGTTCACTGCAGGCTCGACCTGCTGGACTCAGGTGATCCTCCTGCCTCGGCCTCCCAAGTAGCTGGGACTACAGGTGTGTGCACCACCACGCCTGGCTCCTCCAACAGTTTTCCATGAGAACAGAGGCTCCTGGGACAGCCAGGCTCTGTGGGGCACAAGGAACCTGGCCCCCGACTCTCTGCACAGTCTCTGCCCGAGCTGACGGGCAGCTGTGGGCTGTGAAGTGAGAGCGAGACTCAGGCCACGGGATGGGGCCAAGATTGCAGACACTCGGCTGTCAGGTCGAAATGGCCGTGCATGGGGACGTGGGGCCATGGGGCCCTGGGGCTTCAGTGTCTGTGGGATGCTGGCCTTAGCGCCTGGGGTGGGGCTGAGAGACCCCAGGGCACCTCCACCAGGCAGAGTACTCGGCAGCCCCAGAGCAGCTCCTGCAGAGGCGTCTGTGAATGAGGAGGGGCCACGCGAAGGTTAAATGGAAAGGGGGCCGCAGCCCGGGCCGCACTCCATCTCCATTCTGTCAAGTGCGTTCGCAGACACGGATGAGGGGGCACGGGAGGAAGTAACTCCGGCTGTGTCAGAGGCATCCACACTTCCATCACAAACCTGCCACCTCCCACCTCCCCAGGGCGCTTCCGGGAGCTGGACGCAGCTGCCCGTCCAGGCTGTGTCTCTGCTCGGATGGCTTCTGTCCACATGGGAGGTCATGCCCTTGGGAATGACAGGCGGGGGGGTTCCCTGGGGGACCCCAGCCCCTACTTCCAGGACAGGTTTTTGCCCTGGGGTGTGGGCTTCAAGCAGGACGGGGGGCAGTGGATGATGGCCATCGGCAGTCACTGGACACAGGGCCAGGGCAATTCACTCACAGGGGCCTGGGCGTCCCTTTCCAGGGTCCATGGCAGGCCCACCCTCCCCTGCCCCTGCCAGGTGCTCTGCAGGAAGGAGCCAGGTGCTGGGGGATTCCTGGGCACCCTGGATGCTAAGCCAAGTCCCCATCAGCTCTCTGCCCTGGCAGGTCCCTCCCCTGGGAAGGGGGACCAGCTCCCAGCTCTACCACCTGGAAGGTGGGAGGGGGTTAGATCTGAGCTCACTCCCAGCTCCCGACTCTCAGAACCCCGGGGTGGGGTCACTGACCATCGGACCCGCCCCATGACAAGCACGGCAGGCCATGAGCCTGACTGGGGCACGTCTGCAGGCTGGAGGTGGAGGGGGCTCCGCCACACAGGAAGGGCCATGGACAGATCGTAGGTGGGTGGGGTGCAGGAGCCCCCTTTTTACAAGCTCACATGAGCCTCTCGTCCCAATCACCCTGTCCCTGGGTCTCAAGCCAAGGAGCCTTGGACTCCACTGTCCCACAGAAACACCCAGAGCAAAGGAGGGCACAGCTCAGGCCTCAGTGTCCTGGGTCTGTGAAATGGGTTCGTCCCGTGGGATGGCGGGTGTGGGCAGGCCAAGAGGCCATGGAGGCAGCGGTCGCTGACTGTGGAGCTGGAGCTTCTCCGGGGCCCTGGACCTGCCGGGCTGGGGACAGTCTCCGTGGGTGCCGGGGGTGCTTCGGCAGCTGAGTGGGTCTCCTGGTGCGACACCGCCTCCCGCCTCCCGGAGCCCCGGCCCCCACCCCGGCACACACACAACTATTTAATTTTGCTCTGGCAAGGAATAATAGAGTCCTGTGTATCTATTACAGATGCGGGGAGATTGGGCCGCCACAGGCTGCACAGCACATTCAGAGGCCTCACAAAGCCGGCTGCAATCGACTCGGCCTGCCATTATCCATTCAGCGGGCGTAATGAATGAGCGGGCGCAGCCTGCCATATACCACCCAGCCCAGATAACGGCTGAAAGGAGAAAATTAAATTTTGCTTTTGTTGAAACATTATGATTTATGTATTTGTAATGTAGGCTGTGGTGGGCGACTGGGGGAAGCCTGCCTTCTCAGGGTCACTGATGGCCCGCCGGCCACTCAGCGGTCAGCCCACTCCTCTGTGGGCAGGGACAACTCCCCCACCTGCTCATCCGCGGGAGGAGCCGGGGGCTGGCACACGGAGCCCGGACAGGCTCGGCCGGCCCCCTCTCCCGGGACGCTGGGCTTGGCTCTGGGAGCAGGCAGGGGGCGGCTTCTGTGTGGCTTGGACCCAGGACCTGGCATTCTGATCACCCCGTGCCCTATCTGGACCTATAAAAATAATTAACTTCTCCTGGCTGGCCCTGGAGAGACAGACACGTGAGAACATCCCCTGTAATTTATAGCCTAGCGGTCCTGTCCCTTAATGCAGCAATCAGCGCGGCTTATCATGTTGTGGAAGGTAATGAACTTGCTTCCTCCCAGCTCACGAGCTTCTGAGCCAGGGTCTGGCAGTAGGGCATCCCCTCAGAGGGCCGATGGCTGGCGTAGAGGAGTGGGCAGGGGCTCCCCTACAAACGGACCACCAGGGAGCTGAGGGCCCCTCCCATTACTGGACAGGGCAGTGCCTGGCGGCCTAGGCCCGGGTGGCTGTGTGGCTGCAGGGAGGCCCCGCCCTGGGCTGTGTGGTGAGAGCCAAGGTCAAGCCTGGGTGACAGACTGGGCCCTTCCCGGCGTGCTGAGGGCCCTGGCAGAACCTTCCCCCTCAAGGCCAGTGCATGCCCAGCCGAGGACCCCACCGAGTGCTGCAACCTCACCTCTGATGCTCCTTCAGAGCCCGAACGGCCCCTGGGAGCTCACACGTGACGCCTTATCACAGTGGACGGGCGCATTCCCTCACAGATGGAAAAACTGAGGCTCACAGAGGCTGAGCAGCCCCAGGGCACCAGCGTCAGGCCGACTCGGGGGTGTCCACCCCCACACTGACCCCTGCCTAGAGACAGGGGCCATCCTCACCCCCTCACCCGAGACCTCCTGCAAGCTGTGGTCACAGCTGGGGCAGCCTCTCCTCTTCCACCTGGGGGAGGAGTGGGGCTCCACGGCACACATGCCGAGCATGGGAGACTCAGCCGTGCCACCGTCAGGGTGTCTCCCTCGGGCCTCTGCGTCCCCCTGACCGCCGTCCTCCTGGGGTACAACGGTGTCTCCCTCGGGCCTCTGCATGCCCCTGACCGGCTGTCCTCCTGGGGACGGTGCCCATCTCAGCTGCCATCTGTTCCCAGGGTCCAGCACAACCTGGACGGAGACATCTCCTCCCACTCCCCTGCTCACCTCCGGGGCCCACCTGAGTATCCAGCAGCCTGGGGTGCAAGCTGGGACTGGGTCTCACTGCCTCTGCCCCCTAGAAAGGCCTCTGAGCCACCCCGACAGGCAGAAGCAGCCTGGTCTCTGCTTTGAGATGCTGGATCCAACCGTGCCTGAAGCAGGCAGGTCACAGCCCACTTGGCTGTGTGAGCAGGGAGTTGCCTGTGATGCTTTGTGAGTGTGGGCTCCTGTTGCTGGCAGCACAGGGGCCTGGCAGTGCCTCTGTCTCCCTCGGGAGCCATATGCTCTCCCTTTGTGAGCTGGTGGCACACCCTCCTCCTGAGGCATACCAGCTCCCAAACCTGGCCTTCCTGGCTCCCACCCTGCCTGCCTCTCAGCTGTGTGCGGCTGCACCCCAGGAGCAGGAACGTGGTGGTCTCAGCTCAGTCAGGCACCCATCCTGGAGCTCAGTGGGCCGCGGAGGTTGGAGGTGGGCTACATCAGCACCTGACGCCTGAGGGTGGGAGGGCAGGCTCCCACGGTGCCTCTGACAGGGCAGGTTTGATTATACCCATTTTCCAGTTGGGGAATTGGGGCCACAGAGATGAAGTCAGGTATGGAGGTCCAGGGTGCCTGCGGGAGCCAAGATCTGAACTCCCCTCCTCCCCTCTTCTACCTCCCTCTCCAGCCTTGCTAGCCCCAATGTCTCTTGGCCCCTGGAACCCTCCCCAGGAGGCTGCCCAGCTGCTGGGCTCGGTCCACCAGGCAGGCAAGTTGTGACGGCCAGCGGCACATGGTCTCTCTCCTCATGCGTCAGGAGCAGGCCCTAGGCCCTGCGGCAGAGGCGGAATCTGCTTTGGGGCGGATTCTTTGTTCTGCTGGTTTATCACTGTCACGGGATTGCTGCAGTTCCGTGGGGCCGGGCGCACGTCGGTGGTGTGGGCACCGCTGGGCCCCTCCTGGGAATAGGCCTCTCCCCCCATCACCACAGCACGAGGAGGTTTTTGCACGCACAGAGGGTGCCGAGCCGAGCCACGGTAACTTTATTAAGAGATTTATTTTACATCAGATGCTGCTTCCTCCAGTGTGGCTCCATCCCCCGGGGCAGCTGTGCTGGCGGAAGGGGTCTCTGCCCCCATCTCCGTCCTTTGCCTTTCTGGTGGATTCCTGCCTGGGTTTGCCTCTGCAGCCCCCTGCCCCACAGGTTCACACCTCGGGTCTTCACCGCTGCCACACGCCAGAGCCTGTAGGGGGGCCTCAGAGTCTGGGAGGTGGGACTCCTGCACCTCAGCCATCCTCAGACCCATGACGCCACCAGAGGACCTTGGCAGGGACCATTACCAGTGACCCGCCGAGGCCCTGGACTCTGCCAGCCAGCTGTGCCGGCCACCCTGCCCTGGACAGTAACCGTTCATGTGGGAACTAGGGGACGATGTGGTTCTTCCCATCTGATGATAAAGGCCCTGGGCCACTTGGCAAGGGCGGGCGCTCCAGAGATGGATATGAGGAGCCCCCTCTGCCCGACTCCCAGAAAGGCCGAGGCTCTGCAGTGGGAGGAAGTACCGCGATGTCCTGGGGGGCAGCAGCACAGGGCACAGGGACAGCCCCCTCCACGGCTCTTCCTGGCCAGCCCTCCCCACTGTCTGCCAGGGGGTTGCTTCTTCCAGGAAGCCTTTCCTGACCAGCCCAGTGCTCCAGGGTCTGGGGCTCCTAGTTGCTGTGGGTGCTGCACATTCTCTTGAGGACAGACCCCTCCCTCCCACACCCACATCTTGTGCCCACTGTGGCCACAGCAAGCACTGGGGCCTGCACTTGGGGACCTCGGGGCCTCCTGGGGAGCTGCTGACCCCAGGCAGAGAGATTGCACGTCCCTCAGAGCCTACAGACACCCCAGTGTTTGCCAGTGTTTGTTCGCCAGTGTTCGCCACTTGTCCCTTTGGCTGCAAGAGTGTCTGGGTTTGGGTGGGAAGTTGCAGGTCCCTCCAGGACAGAGTGTGCACAGTTGGTCGATGACGTGGAGCCAGATCCACCCCCAATCCTGGCTTCCTGCAGGGCGCGGGGCCCCCGAGATCCTGGTGGTGCTCAGCACGAAGGGGGCCTCCGTGTTCACCAGTCCAATGGGCATGGAGCGTGGCTTTATTTGCATGTCTGGATTCCTAACAACTTCAGCCTATGCACCTCCTGGGTTTTCCCTGCTGCAAATTGCCATTTGGTGTTGTCCCCTAGTTTCCAACCGAGGCTGCGTCGTCGTGGTGCTGTGTAATTTGAAGTGTGGAGTTCTAGATACCAAGCGTCCGTTGGTTTTAGACATCGCAAACATCCTTCCCAGTGTGGCCTGTCCATTCGCTTCTGTGCAGCAAAATCCTTAATTATTTGATGGCATCAAAATGTGTGTCAATTTTTGCCTTCTAGTTTATACTTTTGAACATTTGTTTGAGAAATCTTTGTCTCACCTGTGGCTGATAGTGACGTCTTCTAACTTTCCATTTACTATGTTACATTCAGACCCGTCATCTTCAGGAAGACGCTTGTGTGCGAGGCAGGTGTGAGGCTCCACACCCTGCCTCAGGGCCACTGTCCACAGTTCCGCCCCTGACCCCGGACTCCGCTCCCCAGACCTCCTAAGTGAAGCCACCTCCGTGGAGGGGCCCTCCCCGCTATCACCCCCCAGCCCGGCACCCAGCATCGAATCTGCGTGTCTTGCATGTTGGGGAAAAAGCTTGTTTATGTTTACATTTGAGGTCTGTGACCTCACGGGCCCCTCTCCCCAGAGCTTGGAGAGCAGGCATCAGAGCCATGCAGGGTGTCTGGCTTGAGAGGGAGGTGGGCAGCGGTCCCACGCCCACCTTGGAGGGCCACCTCGCTTGGCCAATGGCCCATAGGCCAGCCTCACCTGCCTCTCTGAGCACCAAGAGCCTCTCTGCCCCTGCCATCAACAGGTCCCTCCGGGCCTCTGACTGTGTGTGAGCCGGCGGAGCTCTGACTGTGTGAGGGGGACAGGGTAGAGCCACAGAGCCGTGCATGTCACTGGAGCCACCAAAGTGCCCTACAGTGTGACCGTCACGCAGGCCCAGCCCTCCAGAGCTGGTGCAGGGCGGGTGTGTGGGCACCTGGTTCTCATTAGCCCAGGGAGCTCGGTGGAGTGGACATCCAGGGCAGGGTGGACCCCGATGGGAGGCCCAGCACGGTCCTTTCGGGGTCCTACCCGCTCCCAGAATTCCCCTAGGAGCCCCTCGAGGGTTTATCTGTTGCTGCTGGAGGCACGGCCTGAGGATTTTGTGGTCCCGTTTCATCTGCTGGGAGTAGAGACACATAAATAACGGGTCTGATAAGATTGAGATATTGAGTGTTTTCTAAGAAGAAAGCAGGAGTGATGGAAGTTTTTCAGGTTTTAGGTTATTCTGGGCAGAGGCGGGAGGCAAGCGTGTCTGGGAGACTGACAGTGCGGCCGAGGGGAGCCGGGCAGCAGACAAATATCGTTCTGAAGAGCATGAAATTTATACAGCACACACTCTCCCCAGATCACTCGGGACTCCGCCTGCATTTCAAGGTCACTGTGTGTGAAGGAGGCTCACAGTGAGGCTGTGGCCCGGGTCTCAATGCGGCTGCCGGGTGGGCATGGAGGGTGCCCTGTGATGGCCGAGGATCAGGGATCCCAGTGCCCGGCCCCACCACGACCCAGGACTCGCTCTTGCCTCGCCCCCTCCACCGCCCCTGAGGTCAGAGGCTGCAGCTTGGACAGGCAGGGGCAGGGGCCCTTCTGTGGCCCTGAGTCCATAGCCAACCCTGCCTTGGAGTGTGGAGACCCTAGGGCTGCTCAGGGAGGGGCCCACAGCCTGGTCCTTGTGGCCCAGACAGGTGCAGAGCAGTGACGAGCTGCCATGAGCTGGGAGACAGGTGTGGGCAGATCCGGGTTCAGCCAGGACGCCGGGTCAGGGAGTGTGAGTGCCTCCACATGTGCGGCCACAGGTGCTGCCCTGCCCTGCCAGGGAGGACGGAAAGTGCCTCTGGCTGTGGGCGCCGCTTCCTGAGCCTGTTTTCATCTACACAGTGGGGATGAGAGCCGTACTGGGCTTACCTGCCCAGCTGGGCTGCGTGAGGTCTTCCAGGGAAGGGTGGGAAGGCCCTGCCATCCTCAGCCACATGCAGGGCCAGCTCAGGGGCAGCAGGACTTCCTTGTCTGCCTGTCCTGAGTTCTGCCTCCCCATCCTCAATGTCCCTCGTGGTGAGGCCCCTGATGAAAAGCTCAGCCCAGCCTGGGTGCTGGAGGCTGGCTGGGGCTCAAGGCTTTTCCTCCTGAGGAGCTGCAGCCTCTGTGGGTCCAGAGACAACTCAGCCACTGCTAGAGGGGTTTCAGGCTCCCGCTTCCCCCGCAGCTCCACCCCACCACAGGGCAGAGGGAGTCTGGAGCCACATGGGGAACACGAACTGCTTCCATGTGTCTTTGCTTTCTTGTAGCTTACAGAACATATGGGCCTTGCAGCCCAGCCCCCAGGGAGCCAAAGCTGGCCTGGAAGGGTGGGAGACAACAAAAGGGGCAGTGAGTGGGAAGAAGGAAAGCGACCTGCCCACAGCCCAGACCCAGCTCGACAGCCAGCCCGGGACACCATTCCTGAACTGAGTGGTCTAGGATACAGTCCAGGATGTGGGAGAATGGTGGAGAGCTGGCGCTCAGCCTCTAGCAACCACAGAGACACAAAGAGTGCTGTGCATCATGACCACAGTGTCACCCTCCACATTTACTCACTTGTGCCCTCTGTTCACCTGGGACTTTAACCCTCTTCCAGGGCAGGAACAGTGTCCTGTCCTTCACACCACTCCCTAGAATGGAGGAGGGGTGAGATATGTGTGATGGATGGAAGAGCAGATGGATGAATGGATGGATGGATGGGTGGATGGAAGGATGGGTGGATGGATGGATGGAGAGATGAATGGACAGATGTATGGATGGATAGGTAGAGGATGGATGGACGGATGGATGCACGGATGAGATGGATGGACGGATAGATGGATGGATAACGCATGGATGGAGAGATGAATGGACAGATGTATGGATGGATGGGTAGATGATGGATGGATGGGTGGATGGGTGGATGCGTGGATGCATGGATGGGTGGATGGATGGATGGATGAAGTGGGTGTATGGATAGATGGATGGATGGAGAGATAAATGAATGGACAGATGTATGGATGGATGTGTAAATGATGGGTAGATGGATGGATGGAAGAAATGGGTGTATGGATAGATGGATGGATGGATAATGGGTGGATGGAGAGATAAACGAATGGACAGATGTATGGATGGATGTGTAGATGATGGATGGATGGATGGATAATGGATGGATAGATGGAGAGATAAATGAATGGACAGATGTATGGATGGATGTGTAAATGATGGATGGATGAATGGATGGAATGGGTGTATGGATGGAAGAAATGGGTATATGTATGTATGGATGGATAATGGATGGATGGAGAGATAAATGAATGGACAGATGTATGGATGGATGTGTAGATGATGGATGGATGGATGGATGAAGTGGGTGTATGGATAGATGGATGGATGAATAATGGATGGATGGAGAGATAAATGAATGGACAGATGTATGGATGGATGTGTAAATGATGGGTGAATGGATGGATGGAAGAAATGGGTGTAGATAGATGGCTGGATAGATAATGGGTGGATGGAGAGATAAATGAATGGACAGATATATGGATGGATGTGTAGATGATGGATGGATGGATAATGGATGGAGGGATAGAGAGATAAATGAATGGACAGATGTATGGATGGATGTGTAAATGATGAATGGATGAATGGATGGAAGAAATGGGTGTATGGATGGAAGAAATGGGTGTACGTGGCTGGGCGCAGTGGCTCACGCTTGTAATCCCAGCACTTTGGGAGGCCGAGGCAGGCGGATCACAAGGTCAGGAGATCGAGACCACGGCGAAACCCCGTCTCTACTAAAAATACAAAAAATTAGCCAGGCGTGGTGGCGGGCGCCTGTAGTCCCAGCTACTCGGAGAGGCTGAGGCAGGAGAATGGCATGAACCCGGGAGGCAGAGCTTGCAGTGAGCCGAGATTGCGCCACTGCATTCCAGCCTGGGCGACAGAGCGAGACTCCGTCTCAAAAAAAAAAAAAAGAAATGGGTGTATGTATGGATGGATGGAGAGATAAATGAATGGACAGATGTATGGATGGATGTGTAGATGATGGATGGATGGATGGATGGATGGGTGGATGGATGGACGGATGGATGGGTGGATGGAAAGATGGATGGACAGATGGATGAATGGATGGATAGATGGATGGATGGATGATAGAGGATGGATGAAGATATGGATGATGGATGAAGAAATTGATGGATGGATGGGTGAGTGAGTGGATGGATGGATGCTTGGATGGGTGGATGGAAGAGATAGATGGATGCATGGATGGATTGAGGGATAGAAGGGTGGATGGATGGAAGAGATACATGGATGGATAGATGGATGGATGGAAGAACTGGGTGCACGGATAGATGGATGGATGGATGGGTGGCTAGAAGAATGGATAACGGATGGATGGATGGAGAGATAAATGAATAGACAGATGTATGGATGGATGTGTAAATGATGGATGGATGAAAGGATGGAAGAAATGGGTGTATGGATGGAAGAAATGGGTGTATGGATGGATGGATGGATGGATAATGGATGGCTGGAGAGATAAATGAATGGACAGATGTATGGATGGATGCATAGATGATGGATGGATGGATGGATGGGTGGATGATGGAGGATGGAGGAAGATACGGATGATGGATGAAGAAATGGATGGATGGATGGATGGACGGGTGGATGAAGAAATAAATAAGATAGATAGTTATGAAATGGGAGTGTTCCCTGATCCCCCTCACAGGATATGCAACAGGGGTGTGGCTCATATGTTTGGCTGCCATGCACTCAAATCCCTTATAGGAGGGGAAGCATGCAGATGGGCAGGTGCAGCAGCTGGAGCAAGTGCTTTTGGGTTGCAGCCCCACAGTAGCATCTAGGGGTGGTGCCTGCACTGAAGCCCCAGTAAGTGTGTCACAGGGCTCCTTTAGCTCTGCCATCCACCGACAGCTTAAGTGTTAACCAGCTCAGTGCCCTCTTGGTACCCAGGATCTTGTCCGGCATCCAGCAAGAATCAGGTCACATGGACAAATTGAAGGATGGTAAATGTGGCGGATTTTATTGCCAAATGGAGGTGGCTGTCCATGAGATGGATGGGAAGCTGGAAAAGAGATGGAGTGGGAAGATAATCTGCCCCTGGAGTTGGGCTGTCCCGCAGCTGATCTCCTCTCCCACCATCCCCAGCCGAGCTCCTCTCGACGTTCAGATGTTCCTTCTCTTCTCTCCTTCTCTACCGCACCACTCTGCTGTTCCTCTGCTCATCTGCTTGTGGAGCCTGGGGTTTGGGGTTTATATGAGTACAGGATAGGGTGGTGTGGTGGGCCACAAGGCAGCATTTGGGTGAAAAACAGGAATGCCTGTTCCCATTTAAGCCTTCAGTTTTCCAGGCTTGAGGGTGGGGTCTTTGCCAGGGAACCACTCTCTTCCACTCAAGATTTCCCCGTCTCCTGTCATTATCAGTTGAGGGGGGTGGGTGATGGATGGACAGATGAAGAGATGAACAAGTGGATAAATGTATAGATTGATAGATGAATGGGTGGGTGGATGGACAGGTGGGTGGGTGAGTGGATAGAAGGATGGAAGAATGGGCAGGTGGACTGGGGTGTGGCTGGATGAGTGGATGAATAGGTGGGTGGATGGATGATGGATGGAGAGATGGATGGATAGACAGATGGGTAAATGTTTAGATGAAATTGAGCAGCTGAATGTGGCTACACACAAACACACAATCATGCTGAACTTGGGTAAATCTATGGCCACGAGCCTCCAGGGGCTGCCTAACACAGCCTAGAAATCCTGCTCCTTTTCCTCACTCACACTCTTGCTTTCAGGGACACTTCTCCCCTCGCCAGTCTCTTCTTTCCTTAAACTGCTAACACCCTCTGCTTACTCTTCAATCTCAGCTGCTGATCTTACTTCTTCATTCACTGAAATCTAAGATAATCAAAAACAGAAGTTCCTCATTCTCCCATTAAAAGCTCTGCACCTGGTGAGCCGAGATGGCACCACTGCACTCCAGCCTGGGCGACAGAGCAAGACTCCGTCTCAAAAAAAAAAAAAAAAAAAAAAGCTCTGCACCTGGACCTGGGCGAAGGTATGCGCTCCTGGTGAAGGCAGGCACCGCCTCACAGGCACCAGACTCCAGCCCCTGTCACATAAATGGGCCAATTGAGTGATGGAGAAATGGATGCACGGGTAAGTTTATGAATTGATAAACGAGCAGGTGGACGGATATATGAATATACAGAGGTGGATGGAGGCTTGCTGGGCGGATGGACAGGTGAATAGATAGACACACAGAAGAGCTGATGAACTAATGAATGAGTGGATGGAGAAATTTATAGTTTGATGGATGAATGTATAAGGGGTGAACAGATGGTATGAGCACATGGTGGATAAAAGGAGAGAGGATCATGAATTGGGGGCAGGTAGGTGGAAGGATGAACAACCTCTGCCTGCAACCAGCTGAGGTTGTTTCCGCCCCTAAGGCCTATGGTTTGGGCCCCACAGTGTGCGTCAAGGCCTCCATCCCCATCCCAGTGCTGAGCGGCCCCCTGACCACACCTGCCTCTGGCAGCCTGGCCAGTGGAGGCCCCTGAAAGGGTGGTGTGCAGGCCAGCAGCCCTCAGGAGCTCTGGTCACAGGTCCAGTGCATGCTGGGTAAAAAGGGCTTGAACATGCATGCACTCGTGTGTGCACCTGCACAGGGGCAGGTGCGTGTGTGTGCATGTGCCTTCTTGTGTATGGGTGTGCAGGAATGTGCACAGACACGTATGTGCACCATCCATGCGTGCATGCTCTGGAGGTGTGTACATGTATGTGTAGGCACATGCATATCACGTGTGTGGGTACAGTCTGTGCATGTGTGTTGTTCTTCCTCCCGGTCACTTCCACACCTAAACCCGATCCTTCTATGCAGTTCCTGGAGACTTTACATGGTGAAGGGACACAATCTGACTCACAGTCAAGCCATAGTCCCAACAGTGGCCCCAAGCCTGGCATAACTGGTCACTTGGTGGGATGGTGCTCAGGCAGCCCTGGCCCCTGGATGCATTTTCTTCTCCCTCCCTTTAATGTCACGGAGAGAATGGATATCACCCAGGCAGATAGCTCAGTGTTTGCTGTGACGTCTGCTGGCCTGAGCTGAGGCCTGAGCACTGATGGAGGGTTCAGGGAACACCACAACAGCCCCAGAACCTCCCCAGACCTCGGGCCTGAGCTGTCTCCCACCCACATGCCCTGTGGCTCATGGGTCCACTCCAAAAGAGGTCATCTGGGGCTTTGAAGGCAGCCAGGCTGGTTCCTGCTCCTCCCTCCTCCACACACCAGCTCACGCAGTAACCACCTGCACACGTGCCAGCCCTGCAGGAAGAAGGAACAGGACAGAAATGAGACATACGACCACGGGAGTGGGGAGGCCAGGGCGGGCCCCAGTCCCAGCTCGGCCACCAACCCCACAGGCCAGAGTGTTTAAATACACACCCGCCATGCATGGCCAGTGCCAGGAGCCGCCCCGCTCCCCAACCAGGCTCCTGTACCCGCCCCACTCCCCAACCAGGCTCCTGTACCCGCCCCACTCCCCAACCAGGCTCCTGTACCCGCCCCGCTCCCCAACCAGGCTCCTGTGCCCGCCCCGCTCCCCAACCAGGCTCCTGTGCCCGCCCCACTCCCCAACCAGGCTCCTGTACCCGCCCCACCCCCCAACCAGGCTCCTGTACCCGCCCCACCCCCCAACCAGGCTCCTGTACCCGCCCCACTCCCCAACCAGGCTCCTGTACCCGCCCCACTCCCCAACCAGGCTCCTGTACCCGCCCCACTCCCCAACCAGGCTCCTGTACCCGCCCCACTCCCCAACCAGGCTCCTGTACCCGCCCCACTCCCCAACCAGGCTCCTGTACCCGCCCCACTCCCCAACCAGGCTCCTGTACCCGCCCCACTCCCCAACCAGGCTCCTGTACCCGCCCACTCCCCAACCAGGCTCCTGTACCCGCCCCACTCCCCAACCAGGCTCCTGTACCCGCCCCGCTCCCCAGTCAGGCTCCTGTGCCCACCCACTCCCCAGCCAGGCTCCTGGAGGGGCCAGGAACAGGTGAGTACCAGGCAGGACCCCTGGGCAGGAGCCTGGAGGGTGCTGGGACCGCTGGTGGCATGTTTAGGAGCAGGGTGGGACAGCGAGGGTGGGGATGGTGACCCAACTCACACACGATGGCCTTGAAGGCACTTTCCCGTGACAGCCACTCTCCAATGTCCCTGACCCCATGTTCACGTGGCCTCTGCCCTTTGCGTCCATGGAGGTTGGCGCACCCCGGACCAGCAGGTCTGGTTCCTGTCTCCCCGACCCTTGGTTTCTCTAGGGGAGTTTCTGGGAATCGAGGACCTTCTGGGAGAGAGGGGAAGATGGCGTTGGCCCCAGTGTGTCCAGCCATCTGATTTAAGTCCATAATCACAGCTCCCAGTCACAAGATGGGGGTTACCCTGCCCTGCACTGCCCCCCCAGGCGAAGCCTTGCCAAGCTCCCGTAACAGTGAGGGCTCCCCTGAGAGGGTCACCTGGGAGGGGCAGGACAGCCCCCCAAGGCCCCAAGAGCCGCGCTGCAGCACTGATCTGACAGCCATCCCCGCAACGGTCAAGGATGACCAGGTGGTAGCCAGCAATTATGTGATTTCCAAGCGACTCATTCTGGGGCTAGGGCTGCTCCCACTTCAAGTCCAACCTTGGTGGTGGTGGCAGGCATGGGAGATGCCACTGACATTTCTGAGTCCGTGCAGTCACTGAGGCCCCAGCACCTGGGCCTGTGTCCTGGCCCCTGCGTTCCTTTCACAGGATTCAGATGCTCCCGCCATGGGGACCCCTGTGCTGGCCTCACCTAGGGCTGAGCAGCTACAACATAGCACAGCTCCCTCCCCAGAGCTGCACCTTCCCCACTCTGGGGTGTGGGAGACGGGTACTGGAGGGGTACTGTTGAGGCTGGGGGCTCTGCCCTGTGTGGCCCATGTGCCTGAGTGACCTGCTGAGGCCCCCAAGGTCTTCCAAAGCACGTGGAGGCCCCATGATACCTCCAGCCTCCCCACAGGAGTCTCCCCGTTAGCCTCTGGGTCTGTGCAGCCCTCCTGTGACCCCACAGCCTCCCTCATCTGGGCCTCCCCTGAGCCCTGGCCTCCACCCTGAGAAGGAGTCACAGGAGGGCTGTCCTTGGCCGGTGTCGAGGGAGATGCAATTGCTCCACAGGCACCCCTCCCGTAGGGGAGCCACACCCCTCCAGGCCAGCCCCTCTCCTGCACCTGCTCCCACCACAGGGAGCCAGGACCTCGCCCAGCCCCCATCCTCTCCCCTGTACCCGGCCTCACCCCAGCCTTCTGGTGGGGTCTCCAGTCCTTGCTGCTCACAGTCCTGCCCACACTTCTGTTCAGAGGAGATCACAGCCCAGGCCTGGCCCCCAACAGCCTCCCTGTTGCCAAACCAAACGGGGCCACCCCATTCCTGTACCTCCATCCCTTGGACTGGCCCTGGTGGCCACGCTTCCCCCTGGGACAGGCCACCGCTGGTCACGGTTGTTCCAGCCTTGAGGCAGGCCCCGCTTCCTCCACCCCTGGGCTCTAGGGCTCCTCAGGGCTGGGCCTGGGCCCTCCAAGCCCCTCTGCTATCAGTGGCCTGTCCCCATCTGCAGACTCAGCTGCTGTCCCACACCAGCCAGGCCCCTGCTCCACAGACAGCACCCATGCCTGGGCCCAGCCCTTCACACTCCCAGCACGGTGAGTGTGCATGTCTGAGTGTGATTGTGTGTGTGCACTTGTGTTCGTGTGTGTCCAAGCACTCAGGTGTGCCCATGTGACCATACTCGTGTTTGTGTGTAACTGTGCATGCGTGTGTCCATGTGCATGAGTGTATAGGCATCGTATGTGTGTGTTTGCATGTGCCAATGTGTGTGCAGCTGTGCGGGGCCTGGCCTGCCCTCCACTCACCCCATGAAGCCACCTCGGTACCACCGTCCAGAGGTCTCAGTCCCACCCTGGGCGTGTCTCTGAGCTCCAGCTGTGTGCAAGGCTGGGCTTTCAGGGAGAGCTCCCTGGTGGCTTTCTCCTGCCCCTGCCACCCTCTTGCCACCCTGGGGACAAGGCCGGCTGGGTGCTCAGGGCCCGGGTGGGGACACCTTCCTGGGGGATAACTACGGGATCTCAGGGATGAGCTGGGATTTCCCTGGGAGACACTGAGATCAGCACCTGCAGCTGGGGGACGGCGTAGGCGGGGGCCTGGTGCAGCTGGAGGATGGCGTAGGCGGGGACCTAGTTCTGGGAAGAGCCTAGCACTGGGACTGGAGCAGAGGAGGGGAGCCCCTTGGGGGCAGGCTGTGACCTGCAGGCTGTGAGTGGAAGTCAGGCTGAGGGACCACCAGGGGGCCCGGGTGCAGCACCTGGGTGCCCTACAGCCCGCCCTGCCTGATGGACACCCTGAGAGCAGGAGGCCACTGTGGCTGCTTCCTGATCTGCAACCCACCTGCCCAGCCCGCCACCCGCATCAGCAGCTGGGGACAGGTGTGCGTGTGGGCATGGCAGGTGAGGGCAGGAGAGGGGGACTGGCCCAGGAGAGGGCCTGGCCTGGCTAGTCCTAGCACCCACCTCTCCCTCTCAGAGATGAGATGCTCCCTCTGCCTGGGATCCCCTTCCTGCCCCTGCGTGCTGGTCACGTCCCCTCCTCATCCACACCTCTGCTTGGCTGACTCCCTCAGGACACCCCCTGACCCCTCAAGGCTCCAGCCACCCTCACGGTGCACACCCGCACTTGGCATGACCTGATTGATGCCAGGCAGCTCTAGGGAGGGCAGAAGCCTCTTCTGCCAGGTCTTGGCTATCCCAGAACCTGGCACGGGGTGTGACCCCAGGGGGGGAGAAGAAAGTTCCACCCCTCCTCCAACCCCGGGAAGGTAATGGGGGTGCTTCGAAAGCAAGGGGCTCCCGCTCACACTGATCTGGAGAACTCAGGACTCAAACCCAGTCAGGTTCTTTACAACAGGACTTGTCAGTGCCTTTGGTGACTGGCATCGAGTGCCCCTCTGCCCCTGCCCTGAGCGAAGCCTGCAGGAACGTCCTTGGCACGTTTGACCCCATGGCTCTGACATCTTGCAGAGAAGTAATATTGAAAAGGGGCAATTCCTCCTGCAGGAGAGAGAGGAGCGGGGAGAAAGGGAGTGGGCACCAGCCGAGCCCTGGGGGCTTCTGCCACAAGCCCCTTGCCTCCAGAGGGCCCGGGAGGAGTTCAGAGAGCTTTCAGTCCCTCCTGCAGCACCTCCCCAAGCAAGGGCACACTCATGTCAGGGGCTGGAGAGGGACAGGGCTGGGTCCGGGCCTACTGGGGCACCACGAAGATCACTGACACCTGGCCCTCTGGGCCTCGAGTCCAAAGCCCGCGTGTGATCAGGAGGCTGGCCTGGAGGCCCAGCGTGGCCCCAGAGCTCTCCCTGGCCTGGGAAGGGGTGTGTGCTGGGGGCCCTGGAAGGCTACAGGAAAGCCACCATTTCAATCCAGACCTCTCACGACCCTTGTGGGACTCCAGGTGTGGATGCCCAGCTGGAACAGCCACACTGAGACGGTGGGGGACCACACTCCCAGGCCCCAAAGGTCCCCATCCTGCCACATTCTTGGAGGGGAGCCACTCTTGAGGGACCCCAAGGTCTCCCAGGCCAGAACCTTGAGGCTGCACAAGGACTCTTCAGCCCACTCAGGCCTGGACCACTCCAAGGCCGGCCAAGGAACAGGGGAACGGGGTGCTGCCCGAGGCTAACTGAGGGACTTCCAGGGGCCCTCCAGGAGAAGCTGGCTGGTGGGCTACGTGCCCAGCCTCTGGAGGGCGAGGGGATGGAGGGCTTGTGACCTCCGACTCCCTGTCCTCACCCCAGGACCAGGCCACAGGATGCAGTGAGTCAGAGGGTCCTGGAGGCAGTGCCTGGCTCCCCATCTCCCTGGCCGACCCCCACCCTGTCCCCCCACCTGCTGCCCCAGCCCGCTAAGAAGTTGGCCACAGGCACCCCCAATCCAGTGCCTGTGAACGGCTCCATGGCAGACATGGTGGCTCCAGAGGTGTCCCTGCTCCCTGGGAGCCAGCTGCAGGAGCTGGGGGCACGGCAGGCGAGCCGGGGGGGCTCTGTGGCGCGCAGCGAAGGCTATTTAAATGCTCCATTGGAGAGGGATTAAAGTTTACGCAAGGTCACTGAGGATGTGATAATTATAATCACAGGTTTTTGGCTCCACAATGACAGCCATTTGTTATTTCCGCTCGGCTGGCTCCCGCGGCCCCGAGCTGGTGACAGGCGTGGACTGATTTAGTGGCCCGAGCCCATGCCCCTCCCCTCCCACTGCAGTCCCAGCAGCCCCCACTGCTGGGGGCTACCAAGGGCTCCACCCCCAGGGGACCAAGAGAGTCTCATTATGAGATGGGAGTGGGGAGTGGTGACGGAGAGGGATGGTGGCAGAGGCAGGGGATGGGTGGGGGCAGGGCCAGGGGCGTCCCCACCTGGGGGTGGAGGGACTGTTGATGTACAGGCTGCCCATCAGGGTGTGAGCCTGCCTGGCCCAGGCCTCAGTTTCTCCATTTATGGGTCTCCATGCACCGGCTGTGCCCCGAGGATCCTGGCTCCACCTCTGGCCACGTTCAGTCTTGTCTTTACCGCCCACATTCGCAAGTCCACGGCGGCCAACGCACCTGACAGGAAAGGTTCTGTCCATTTCCACCGCCTCCGGCTACAGTTGCTGCACTGTGTTTCAACATTTCCCTGGAATTGGGTCCCTTTCTCCAGGTGAAAGAGTCTGCCCTGGATCCATCACAGCTATGCCCAGTTTCCCCATCCGAACATGGAGGCCATGGGGCCCCAGGTCCCTGGAAAAGGGAGCCAGAACCAGGCCCCACCTTGAGTGAGGTAGGTGGCTCCCTGAACTGGGCGTCCCTAAGCCCCAGACCACCTGTGCCTAGGCAGTCTCAGCAGGCAGTACCTGGTGGGACAGGGTGGCCGCGATGGGTTCGGAGATCTGTCCAGAAGTGGTGCCAGGCTGCTGTGTCTTCTTGAACTCTTGCTGGCTACAGGCCAAGCCCTCTGTGCCTCCCGTCCTCTGCACCGCGATGGCTTCACTGGGGAAGGGAGTCGGGAGAGCTGGCCTGTTCACGGGGCATCGCCGCACGTGGTGGGAGGTGACCTGGGCCTCCGCTAGGGCAGGGAGGACAAGGGAGTTTGGGCCGGAGGGGACACCCCGAGCGCCCCGCCTGCCTCCCGCCTGTTGCCAGCCTGTGATTGATGAAGTTTTTTTTGTTTGTTTTGGCAATCAGAGGTGTGAGTGCTTTAATATATATTAAATGGTGATAAATAAGGGGTCCAGGCAGCCGGCCTGACGTGGCATTTGTCTTGGAGGGAGCAGAGATTGATATCTCGTGGGTGGCATTAAAAACTCCCCCCACAGTGGCGTGGGGGGCTCCGGGGTGGCCGTGCTCCTCCCCAGGCAGGGCCGGGACCACCCTCAGCCACTGCCCCCAGCCCCACACCCTCACTCCATCCCCTGCCTGCAAGCCTGCGGCCCCTGCATGCCCTGACCCACCCGCGGGTGACCGGCCCCGAAAGTCCCCTAAGGCCCTGGCAGCCCCAAGCCTCGATCGCCCGGACACCTCGGGCTCCCCCAGCTCTCCCGGGTCCTCCAGTTCGCCCCTCGGCCAGCGCCCTCCGCCTGCAGCCCACCCGCACGGGGCCGAGGGGCTGCTGCGCTTCTGCAGGAGCCCAGGCTGGCCTGAGAGGCACAGGGCATGAGGGCACAGGGTCCCTGGGCCGGCCCAGCCCCGTCCCCCTTCAACGTCTCAGTGCCAGGGTCCAGCCTGGGGCAGCTGCATCCTCCACCCTCGGCCTCACCATGGCCTGCTCTCATCTGATTGGATGGGCCAAAGTCATGTGTGCCTCAGCCAATCCTCACAGCCAGGGCCATGGACCACCTCTGATTTGAACCAATCACGGTTCACTTGGTGGGCAGGGACTTCTACAGCTCAGCGGGTGGGAGGGGCCTCCACCAGGGTCGCCTTGACCTCTAGCTGACCTCTGCCTGACCTCTGGTTGACCTCTGCCCTCCCCCCAGGAGGAATGCCCCAAGGTGAAGACAAGGTGGCGGCCAGGCTGTGCTGTCCAGGTGGCACAGGAGACCTGGGCCTGGAGCTGGAGACCTGGAGGGCCCTGGAGGCCCTGGGGTGGGGTCACCGGGCAGTGGACACTGTGGGCATTGGGATGGGGCATGGGGGAGCTCTGGAAGGTGGGATCTGGGGAACATGGGGGAGGGCACAGGAGGGTGGGCGCTGGGGCCATGAGGTGGAAACACTGACGGAGTGGGAAGAGGCGTGGGCACGCTGGTCGCTGTGAGGTGGCCACTGGGGGTGCTGGGGCCACTGCGGGGGATGGTGGGGGGCACTGGTGATGCAGGAAGGGCACGCCCCAAAGTCGAGGCCATAACTTGGGAGGGTTCTTGGCTTCCCCCAGGAGAGAATCCAAGGGCAGGGGTCACAGCAGAGGCAGAGGTGCCCCTCCTTGCAGACCAGGGCTTCGCATGGGCAGTGCGTCCAGAGTGGCAGCTCAGATGCAGCTCTATGCTCATTATGCCCACTTTTAATGATATGCAAATTAAGGGGTGGTTTATGCAGAATTTTCCAGAATGAGGGCAGTGACATCTGGGTTGTCAGTGGTTGCCATGGAAAGGGGCCGTAACTTCTGGTTGTTGCCATGGCAGTGGTGACTGACATGACACACTGGTGAGTGTGTTTTATTGGGGGATGCTTCTGCCTAGATCTGTTTTGGCTAGTCCTCGATTTGGTCCAGTGTCCAAGCCCCACCTCTGGAGTCGAGTTCTGCCTCCTAGCTCACTGGGGAAGTGGGCACTGGGGTCACTGTGGGGGCACTAGAGTCACTGGGGGGTGGGTATTGAAGGAGTGGAGAGTGGGCACTGGGGTTGCTGTAGGGTGGCCTCTGGGGCCACTGGCACGTGGGCACTGGGAGTACCAGGGTGCTGGAGAGGGGCACTAGGGTGGGCAGCACACACCCCACGGTGAAGTCACAGGCCACAGGGCAATTGGAGCAGGGAGGCCCCAGGTCCGTGGGCCCCCCAGCTTTTCCCCCTGCCCTGTCTCCTGATGTTATGGCTGGCAGCAGGGCACTGGGGCCAGGCCTGGCGGGGCCTTTGAGCTGACCCCTCCCTGGGGGACTGGAGCCACAGCCTCTCGGAGGGCAGTGGGGTGGAAGCCAGCCCCCACAGAGTAGGTCAGATCAGCCTGGACGGACGAGACTCAGGAGAGGGACTCTGTCCGGGTCCCAGAGGGCCAGGAGGGGAGGGGCGCGTATTTTCATATTTTTAGAGCATCCTTGTGGCCACTGTGGAGAAAACTCCCTTTTTTCTCATTTTTCCAACGTGGGCCTCAGGTGGGCTTTCTGGATACTGGTTGTACCTTCAGATTCAGCCATAGCAAGAGGAAATACCACCTGCCCCCTGCCCTGTCACTGACCTGGCAGCGGCCTCGTGGGCCAGGATCACTGCAGGTGAGACTGAGACCCGGCTCCCTCTGTTTTTCTCCCCCTGCACAGCCCTGGCATGAGAAGTGTCACAAAATATGCAAATGCCACAGGCTCTGTTGTCCTCCATAGCCTCCCAAGAAAAATGCCACTTCCGGGGCAGTACCCGACTGGGTGCCAGGCCTCCTCCTGCGGTGCTCACCACCCGTGCTGGCAGAATTGATGGACACCCCAGCGAGGCGCGGAGGCGTCCTGTCTACTCAGTTCATCAAAGTGTGTTTTCTGTAAAACACTCGCAGAGCTGACAGCGGCTGCAGGTGGCACCCTGGGGAGCAGGGCTGGCTTCTGGGGATGGGGCAGCTCCCTGGCCGGAGGCCCCTGTGCCCCCCAGAAGCAGGGTCCCGAGGGCCTCTGTCCCCCAAGGAGGGCTGCCTGGAACAGCCTCAGCCATGGAGGCTGGCGTTGCTTCCAGAACAGTGTCCCCACAAGGCCTCGGAGAACATCAGCTGTGCACAGGAGACAGGAGCCCCAGCATTTATGTGCCTGGTGCTGCCTGGGAGGGATATCATGGGGGTTCAGGAGGCATCCGTGCCAGCCTCCCCCTGCTCTCAGGTTGACAATTCTGGCTTAAGCCTCCCCCGTGAATGTGCTGTGCCCTGAGAGGATAGAGGTGGCTTCGACAGGGCCAAAGACTGGGAGACTTGGGGGTCCTGAGTGGGATCGGCTCAGAGGGGTGGGACTCTGGAGGGAAGCAGGGGAAGACATCCCGTCCCATTGTGGGGGGTCCAGGCCCTGCGTCTGCACTCCTGCCTAAGCTGGTTTGCTCTTCCATCGCCGTCTCTTTCTTTCTTTTTGGGAGAGTTTTTTGAGGACATTAGCCTTTCACTCCTCTCACGTGTTGCAATCCCCCCGCCCCCGTTTCGTGTCTTTTTCTCCTGGGAAAGCAACTTCTGACATTTAGAAATACGTGATTTTGGCTGGGTGCAGTGACTCACACCTGTAATCCCAACACTGTGGGAGGCCGGACGGTCGGATCACTTGAGGTCAGGTGTTCGAGACCAGCATGGCCAACTTGGTGAAACTTCATCTTTACTAAAAATACAAAAATGAGCTGGGCGTGGTAGCTGGCACCTGTAATCCCAGCTACTCGGGAGGCTGAGGCAAGAGAATCGCTTGAACCCGGGAGGCGGAGGTTGCGGTGAGCCACAATCATGCCACTGCATCCCAGCCCAGGAACAGGACTCTGTCTCAAAAATGAAAAAAAAAAAAAAAAAAAAAAAAAAAGAAATACATGACTTTACATTAGTCAAATGTTTCCATCTTTTATAGTGTTTGTGTTTGTTTGCATAGAAAAGTTTTGTCTCCTCTGAGATTACGTCTGTAGTTTAATTTGATTGCAAGTGAACTGGGTACCAAGTGGTCACCAGGCACTCACCCCATCTTCTGCTTTCTCGTTGAGAAGTTGCCTGCAGCACGTGTTCTCTTTTGTAGACTCACTGCTGGGCCCTGTGCTGTGTCCTATGTGCCATGGCGGCTCCCTGTAGCTCTGTGGTCCGCTCTCCTATCTGGATGCCGAAGCCACACGTGCTTCCTCTGGGCTCCCTGGTGTTCTTGCTTGCTTACTTTCTGCCCGACTTCAGACTCAGCTTGTCTGGTTCAGAATGATCCTGTTGGTTTTTATTGGCAATGACTTCAGGGATGGTGCTCCGTTTGGTCTTTCCATCCTGGGATGGGCTGCTTTTTATGTCCCCCAGCAGAACTTGAAAGCTTTCTTGGTACAGGGCTCACATCTTTTACTAAGTTTATTTATTTATTTATTTTTCTCCTTTTTGAGACAAGGTCTTGCTCTGTCGCCCAGGCAGGAGTGCAATGGCGCAATCTCAACTCACTGCAACCTCCACCTCCCAGGCTCAAGCGATTCTCCTGCCTCCTCTCACCTCAGCCTCCCAAGTAGCTGGGACCACAAATGCACGCCACCACACCCAGCTAATTTTCGTATTTTTGGTAGAGACGGGGCTTTGCCATGTTGCCCAGGCTGGTCTCAAACTCCTGGGCTCAAGCAATCTGCCCGCCTCAGCCTCCCAAAGTACTAGGATTACAGTTGTGAGCCACCGCATCTGGCCAGTTTCATAAGCATTTTATGATTTTCTTTCTTTCTGATTGTTGTGGATTTGGGCTTATTTATGTTGTTCCCAGCCTCCTTACTGACGTATGCTTTTGCTATAGGTGGTTGTCAGTTGATTTTGCAGGCAGGGATACAGCCACATCATCTGTCAAAAAACGGCCATTTCCCTCCACTTTTCCACATGGACTCCTGTGTTAGTCAGCTCGCTGCCACGATGGAAATAGCACACTGGGCAGCTCACACACAAACATTTATTTTCCCACAGTTCTGGAGGCTGGAAGTCCAAGATTCCGGTGCCAGCAGGTGTGGTTTCTCCTGTGGTCTCTCTCTCTGGCTTGTAGGTGGCATCTTCTCACTGTGTCCCCACCTCCTGGGGTCTCTCTCTCCTTGTAGGGACACCCATCACTTCAGATGACAGTCCTCAGGGTCCCTGTCTCCAGGTAGCCTGGCACTGGGGGTCAGGTCTTCAACACAGGAATCACGGGATTGGGGGTGTGATTCCGTCTGTAGCAGCACCTGACTCTCTCTCTTCCTAACTGCAGGGCGCCCGAGTTGTAAGTGCTGGCACTGGCCTGGAGTCTGCCCCTGCCCTTGCAGGTCCTCACTGTCCCCAGGCTGGCTAGGGCAGGGCCGGAGTCTGTGAGGGATGTGAGGTCACGCAGTTGAGGCTGAGGGGCAGCAGAGGCAGGAGAGTGGCGTGCTCTGGAGAGGCTTGTTATCTGGGGGGTCATGGGAGGGTCGGCAGGGACAGGGCAGGGTGAGTGAAGAGCTGTGGGAGGCGCTGGAAGGGCAGAGGGCCCTGGACCGCAGGCAGCGGTGCACAGGGGGAGCCTGGGAGAGCCGTGTGGAGTCACCCCCCATGCCCAGCCAGGCTCTGCCCACCTTGGGTCCTCCCAGGCTCATGGGTGAGCCTCCTGGGGCCCAGGTGTGTGGCCCCAGCAGCCATGGCGCGGGTGTCTGGTCAGTGGCCCTGACCTAGCCTGGTGAAATGCACTATATAAATGTAAATTTCCCTGCAAACCGCTCGCTCACTCATTCAACAAGCGATCAGTGCAGCGCTGTCACTCCAATTTTCCACACTTTCTGTCTCTGTTCTCTGTCTGGGGCAATCCTGTTTCCCTGGGCTGTGGCAGGCTGGCAGCTGCAAAAGTTCAGCTTTCAGCTTCTCAGACGCAGACAGGACCACCCAGCGGGCTGCCACTGAGGGGTGGGGCACAGCTGCAGGCGGCTGACCCAGGCAGGATGTCCCAGAGAGGTCTCTCCAGGCTCAGGGATTGGGTCGGTCGCCTGGGATGGGGAGTGGATTTGGGAAGAGGAGAGCCTGATGCGTGGGCCCTGGGCAGAGGGAGATGCATGCCCATCTTCTCTGGGCAGATGGGGGTGAGGGAGGAAGAAGTGGGGGCACTCCGTTTAGGGCTCTCCCTCCCTCCCTTCCTGAGGGAGCTCCCGGGTACCTGGGCCTCCGGGCCTCCTCTGCACTCCACTGGAGGGACAGCGGCACAGAGGCTGTCTCTGGATCACCATGGCAGCCTCAAACAAGATGCTCCCTCCAGCAGCAGCTCGCTTGCCTCCCATTGGTCAACAGCAGACAGCCCATGGGGTCTCCTTTTAAAAGCAGGGAAACTGAGGCCAGGGAGTGAGGTATATACTCCCCCAGGGCAAGTAGCAGACCTGAGGCGTGAGGCCAGCCCTGGGCCACATCCCTGGCACCCTGGAGGAGGAGACAGCAGGCAGGGCACAGGCATCAGGGGCTGGGCATGGATAGTGGAAGCGGGTGACCATGCTCAGAGCCCAGGCCCTGCCCCAGAGGCCCACACACCAGGCCTGACCCTCCCCCATCTCAGCCACTGTGCAGCCCTGGCTGCCCCGATGCTCTGTGGGCTCCGTGCTGCCCCTCGTCCCCGGGGTGTTCCCTGCCCACGCCTGCTGGCTGGGATTCATTTATCTCGGCGCCTGCACACCCCCCAGCTGGGCACTCAGGAGGAAGGCCCAGCTTCAGTGCCAGGGAGGAGTGGAGAGTTTCAAGGCCTTCCGAGGGCTGCAGGTTCATCCAGTGCTCACCTGCCTTTCCTACGAAGAGACATGAGCCGCTGACCAGGGACAGCAGGGCAGCCCCAGGGATGGGCTCCTTTTTAAAAAACAGCTTTATCGAAGTATCACTGGCATACAACAAACCTCATATATTTAACATGTACAATGTTATGGGTTTTGACATGTGTCCATGCCAGGGAGAACATCCCCGGGACCCAGGACACAAACATTCCGGTCACCCCCAGAAGTCATTTCTCTCCTTTCCTGACACCTCCTCTCAACCTTTCCTCTGAGCCCGGCAACAACTGATCTTCAGTCACCGTAGATTAACTTTCACTGTCTAGAATTTTATACAAATGTACGTTTTTCCCCTCTGGCCTCTCTCATGCAGCGTAATTATTTTGTAATCCATTCATGTCTTAAGTAACAGTAGTTCTGTTTTGTTGCTGAGCTGAGCAGCACACACTCTATTGTGTGGTTATGGTACACAATGGTACAGTTTACAATTCACCTTTTGATGGACATATGGGTGCTTCCAGTTTGGGCGCTGTTACAGATAAAGTTGAATGCACTTCATGTACAAGTCTTTGTGTGGACATGCACTTTCGTTTCCCCTGGGTAAATGCCTAGGAGTGGAATGGTGAAATTGCAGGGTAGATATATATGTATTTTTTTTAAGAAACAGCCGAGCTGGTTTCTAAACTGGCTGTTCGACTTTACTCCACACCACGATGCGTGCACACTCCTCCATGTCCTCACCCGCGCTTGGCAAGGTTGGTCTTTTTAATTTCAGCTACTCCAATAGGTGTACAGTGGCAGCTTCGGGCGGTTTTAACCTGCATTTTCCTGATAATTAACAATGTTGAGCGTCTTTTCATGTATTCACCTGCCAGCTGTGTATCTTCTCTGGTAAGAACGTCTCCTCAAATCTTTGGAGTGTTTTGAATTGGGTTGTTTCTCTTAGTATTAATTCGTAAGAAATTTTCCCCTGCCTTTTCAAATGGAACTATAACATGACATTAACCATTTTAAAGCATGCAATTCTGTGATTTTTAGTGTATTTATAAGGTTGTGCAACCATCATCACGGCCTAATTCCAGAACATTTTTCTCACCCTGTGAAAGTTGATCGTACAAATTGGGTCATTCTTGTCACACCCAACTACATGAGAGTTGGAGGCTGAGGGAAAAGCACTTGGGGTGCAAGACATTCCTCTAGGAATATGATTATCTGCAAGTCCAGCTGCTGAAACTGCTGACACGTGAAGGCAGCCTCATCTGCAGCTACTGCGATCAGGGCCGCAACCCCGGGGCCGACTTTGCCCGGCCTGGCCCAGCAGTGGGGACTTGCAGGCCTGAGCTTTTCCAATGCCCGACGTCCTCAGGACCACAGGTGACCTTCCTGTTTCCTGAGCCGCAGCCTTGTTTTTATTCTTCAGATGGGGAGCCCCCCTGGTCTGAGTGTGTACCCCAAACTGCAATTCCTTCCTCTCAAATAAAACCCACGAAACGTAGAGATTCATCTACGTTTGATTTTGACTTTGAAAAAGAGGAAACCCTGTTCCCATCCCGCAGCCGCTGCCTGATCTCCGCCCCTGTCCCTGCCACCAGGAGCCTGCACTGGGCCTCCGGAGACCACAGCCCCTTGGGAACCGGAAAGGAAGGGGGACAGAACAGGAATGGCCATCCCGGAGCTGGGACTGGCTGCCGCTGGGCCCGACGTTTTCAAGGGCTCCAGAGCGCGGCCTCTGTGGCTGGGCCTCAGAGACTGACAGACTCAGGCTGCCCGCGCCCCAGCTCAGGGCCCAGCGTCCCACGACCGCCATCAAGGCAGCTGGGGTGGCCTGGATCCCCTGCCCCGCTGGACGCTGTGGCTCCCGCCCCAGAACAGTCCCCCAGCCCCATCAGGAGGGCCGCCCATCACAGGGCCCCATCTCTCCCACCGCAGGGATTGGTCTAGGGCCAGGCACATGGCCTAAGCTGTCCAATCACAGTACCCCATCTGTGCGATCACAGTGATTGGTCCAGGGACAGACACATGGCCTAGGCTGTCCAATCATGGTGCCCCATCTGTCTGACTATAGTGATTGGTCCAGGCATGGGCACATGGTCTAGGCTGTCCAATCATAGCTCCACAGGGAGGAGGAACAGAGCGGGCGTAGGGAGGAAGGGAGTAGGGGAGGAAGGGAGTAGGGGAGGAGGGAGAAGGGGAAGGAGAGAGGGAGGAGAGGAAGGGTGGGGGGTGGATGGGGGAGGTGAGAGGGAATGAGGGAGGAAGGGCAGGGTAGCGGGGAAAGGGAGGGTGGGTGCTTTGCAATTTGATATGGTGCTAGCACCCAAGGCCTCCCGAAACTCTCCTTTCCGGGGCAGAGACCGTGGCTGCAGCCCACACAGACCCCGAGGGAGTTCTGGGCGCAGCCCCCCATCGACGCCCCCGCAGGGCAGCCAGCCACCTGCCAAAGTGGGGCTTCGCCCACCCTCAGGGCGTGATTTATAAGGTGTCTTGCTGCGGGTCATTTGCTTTCTCCAAAGCCTACAGAAATCTAATTGCTGTTTGAAGAAAAAAAAAATGCCTTAAATAAAGCAGTTAATTGCAAGCAGCAGCTCCCTTAGGCGCAGCCTTGCGGGCCTGGAGCTGCCGGCCATGGACCCCGAGCAGGGCGCCGGGGTGGGGCCTGGGCCTCAGGCAGGTCGGGAATCGGGCCGGGGGCGGCTAGGGTGGGCTCAGCAGAGCAGTCCCTGGCCCCGCGGTTAATTGAAATAACCGGGTCAATACACGGCCGCCGGGACCCAGCCCCATTTGATCTCTCTCCTGGGCAGATTAAGTGTTATCAATTAGCGGCCCTGGCTAAAGGGCTGCAATGTCAGGCCTGATGGGGACTGAGCGCGCCACAGGTCCGGGCCGATGTCCGTGGGGGCGACAGGCCTGCCAGGCGGGCTTCAGCGGGGAAGCCAGGGGTCAGAGACCAGGTCCCTGAGGCAGTGCCAGTGCGGGCAGGCCCAGAGCCTAGGACAGCCCCAGCACGGCTCCTGCACCGCCCAGGACGGCCCAGCACCGCCCCAGGACGTCCCCTGCATAGCCCAGGACAGCCCCAGGACAGCCCAACACCGCCCAGCAGGGCCCCAGGACAGCCCCAGCACGGCCCCCGCACCCGCCCAGCACCGCCCCAGGAGGGCGCCAGCACAGGGCAGCACAGCCCAGCACCGCCCCAGGAGGGCGCCAGCACAGGGCAGCACAGCCCAGCACGGCCCCAGGAGGGTCCCAGCACAGCCGCAGGGCACGCGGCGCTGTGGAGCGCATGAGCCGGGTGCGCCCTAGGGCGAGGCCCGCGCTGGCAGCCCCAGCCCAACTGCCGACCGCCGCTGCCGTAGAAGCTGGGCCCATCCGCGGTGCCGGTGCAACGTGCGGCCGTGGGGAGGCGGCGGGGCCGGGCCGCTGGGCGCTGGGAGCCGCGGCCACATCGGTGGAGCAGGGCGAGGCGCCACCTGGCGGCAGGCCCTCCCCTCCCGTGCGCGGCGCCGGAGCCGCTGGGGCCCCTTCCCGCTGCCGCAGCCCGCCTGCAGGTCTCCGCCCTCCAAGTCCCTGCCCACCAGCCTCTTCACCCATCATGGCGCCGTCGCCTTCAGCCTCTGTGGACACTGAATGTCAGGTTAAAGCCCGGACACTCACAAATGGTCTGGCTCCCCACACCCCAGGCTGCCCACACGGGCACCCCCGCTGACCCAGGCAGGGCCTGGGCTTCCGGCCTTCTTTATAGGACCAGAACAGGGAGGGGGTCTGGGGAGTGACGGCTGCCCAAGCCGGGTCTGTGGAAAGCAGTCCTCGAGGCTCAAGGGTGAGGCTGGGAGGAAGCTCTTCCCTCATCACCCCACCCTTCCTACCTCTCTTTGCTGGTCCCAGCTGGGTGGCCATACTCGTCCATCTTGAACTAAAGAGCCCTCCAGGGAATATGGGCCAGCACACGCCTGTTCTGAGCCTTGGAGCAGCTGGAGTTGGACAGACTTGGCCTCAGCTCGGTTTTTGCCATGTCTGCTGGGTGGCCGTAAGGAACTTGCTCCCCCTCTAAATCCCAGTTTCCTCCTCTTGCATGACTGTTCTGATTATTAAGAGACCAGGTGTGGAAAGAGCTGTGGACCAGAAAGAAACGAGATAATGATTATGGCAACGGCTATGGTGGAGGTGATAAAGATGATGATGGTGGTGATGGTGATAATGGTGATGCTGGTGGTGATGACGGTGGTTGATGATGATGGTGATGGTGATGATGATGGTTGTGGTTGATGGTGATGGTCATGATGGTGATGGTGATGGTGGTGATGGTGATAACGGTGATATGATGGTAATGGTCATGATGGTTATGGTGGTGATGATGGTGATAGTGACAATGATGACGGAGGTGATGTTGGTAGCGATGGTGGTAGTGATGGTAGTGATGACGGTGATGGTGGTTGATGGTGATGGTGGTGACAGTGAGGTGGTGGTGGTAGTGGTCATGATGGTGGTGGTGGTGGTGATGATGGTAATGGTAGTCATGGTGATGGTGACAATGATGGTGATGGTGATGATCATGATGGTGGTGATGATAAAGGTAGTGGTGGTGGTGGTGATGACAATGATGGTGATGGCAATGATAGTGGTGATGGTGGTAATAGTGATGACGGTGGTGGTGATGATGGTGGAGATGGTGATGGTGGTGATGGTAGTGACGATGGTGGTGGTGATGACGATGGTGATGATGGTGACAGTGATGATGGTGATGATATTGGTGATGGCGATGATGGTGATAGTGATGGTGGTGATGATGGTGATGATGATGGTGACAGTGATGATGGTGATGGTATTGGTGATGGCGATGATGGTGATAGTGATGGTGGTGATGATGGTGGTGGTAGAGATATGATGGTGATGGTGATGGTGGTGATGGTATTGATGGTGATGGTGACAAAGATGACACCGGTGATAGTGGTGATGATGGTGATGATTATATTGATGTGATGATGTGATATTGATGATAGTGACGATCATGGTGGTGGAGATGATGGTGATGGTGGTGGAGATGATGGTGATGGTGGTGATGATGACAGTGATGATGGTGATAAAGATGATGGCGGTGATGATTGTTATGGTGATGGTGGTAGTGGAGATGATGGTGATGATGATGATGACAGTGATGATGGTGATGGTGATGATGGTGATGGTGGAGATGATGGTGATAGTGATGGTAATAATAATGACAGTGGTGATGGTGGTGATAATGGTGGTGATGATTGTGATGGTGGTGATGGAGGTGATGGAAATGATGGTGCTGGTGATAATAATGACAATGGTGATGGCAGTGATGATGGTGGTGATGATGGTGATGATGATGGTGATGATGGTGGTGATGGTGATGGTGATTGTGATGGTGATGGTGGAGGTGGAGATAATGGTGATGGTGATAATGACAGTGGTGATGATGGTGATGGTGGTGATAATGGTGGTGATGATTGTAATCATGATGATGGTGATGGTGGAGATGACGGTGATGGTGATGATGACAGTGGTGATGGTGCTGATGGAAGTGATGGTTGTGATGGTGGTGATGGATATGATGGTGATGGTGTTGATTATAACAGTGATTTTGGTGGTGGTGATGGTGATGGTGGTGATGGTGATGATGGTGGTGATGATTATGATCATGATGGTGATGGTGGAGATGATGGTGATGGTGATAATGATGACAGTGGTGATGGTGCTGATGGAGGTGATGATTGTGATGGTGATGATGGATATGATGGTATTGATGGTGATGATGGTGGTGGTGATAGTGGTGGTGGTGGTGATGGTGATAATGGTGGTTATTATTGTGGTGATGATGGTGATGGTGATAGTGGTGGTGCTGGAGATGGTAGTGATGAGGACAGTGGTGATGGTGATGATGGTAGTGATGATTGTGATGGTGATGGTGGAGATGATGGTGATGATGGTGATGATTGTGATGGTGATGATGGTGGTGGAGATAATGGTGATGGTGATAATGATGACAATGGTGATGGTGGTGATGATGGTGATAATGGTGGTTATTATTGTGGTGATGATGGTAATGGTGATGGTGATAATCATGACAGTGGTGATGGTGATGATGGTGGTGATTGTGATTGTGATGATGGTGGTGGAGATGATGGTGATAATGATAACAGTGGTGATGTTGCTGATGATGGTGATGGTGGTGGTGGTGGAGATGATGGTGATAATGATAACAGTGGTGATGTTGCTGATGATGGTGATGGTGGTGGTGGTGGAGATGATGGTGATAATGATAACAGTGGTGATGTTGCTGATGATGGTGATGGTGGTGGTGGTGGAGATGATGGTGATAATGATAACAGCGGTTATGTTGCTGATGATGGTGATGGTGGTGGTGGTGGAGATGATGGTGATAATGATAACAGCGGTTATGTTGCTGATGATGGTGATGGTGGTGGTGGTGGAGATGATGGTGATAATAATGACAGTGGTGATGGCGGTGATGATGGTGATGATGATGGTGATGATTATGATGGTGATGATGGTGGTGGTGATGATGGTCATGATGATTATGGTGGTTAGTTGTATTACTGATCTATTGCTGTATAACAAATTGCCTGAAAACATAGTAGCTAAAAATCATGAATATTTATTATCCTGCACGGTTACTGAGGGACCCTCGGAAACTTAAGAACAGCCTAACGTGTAGTTCTGGCTCAAAGTCTCTGGTGAAACTGCAGTCAAGTTGTCAGCCATGGTTGTAGGCATCTCAAAGCCTGACTGGTGGCAGATTCGTTCCCAAGAACATCCCGAGGCTGTTGGCAA
Organism: Symphalangus syndactylus; assembly: GCF_028878055.3. Classification (NCBI taxonomy): domain Eukaryota; kingdom Metazoa; phylum Chordata; class Mammalia; order Primates; family Hylobatidae; genus Symphalangus; species Symphalangus syndactylus. Next base: position 10,801,011 of record NC_072438.2, read on the forward strand.
GCCACCGACGTTCACTGCCTATACCCCAGGGATGTCGGTTTCCTGCCTCTATGGGCTTCTCCGTAGGCTGTCTGAGTGGATTCGCTCCAGCTGCTGGCTTCCCCCAAGAGGAAGTGATGAGAGAGAGATAGGGTCGGGAGGGGAGGAAGGCGAGGGAGAAATCCAGGCAGCACCCGAGACAGAGGCACGCTCTTTTCTACAGCCTCCTCTCCATGGAGCTGCCTCCCCTTCTGCCACATCACCCAGAAGCACTGCCAGGTGCAGCCCCGCTCCAGGGGAGGGGACTCCGTAGGGGTGTGCATCCCTGGGGCCATCTCAGAGCTGCCAGGCAGACACTGTGATGAGGAGAATGCAGAAGGAGCAGAGGGCGTCTTCTGGCTTCAGCCCCCTCCAGCCAGGAGGAAGAGGTCAGAGACCCCACACAGTCCCTGTGGACTCCAGGTCTCACACCTGACTTAGAAAAAAGAGAGATTCTTGGGCCACACCCGGGGCTTCTTGTGATTTGCCTCTTCCTGCTGGGGCCTGAGTCCCTCTGAAGTGTTCTGTGAGTTGTGGCTGTGTTCACATCTCTCTCTCAGCCAGATTGTGGGTGCCGTGTCCCTGAGCCTGGGCCTCCCTCCGGCCTTTTGCGATCTGTGCATTCCCTCCAGACGGCTGCTCCTCACTCCCAGGGCCCCTCTACTGGGGCACCAGCAAGGAGGGAGGCAGAGGGGCCAGGCACTGAGCAGGGGAGGGGCTGGCAGGGACCCTGTACCCGGCCCCTTGGGAAGGACACAGACCCAGATGGAGCCCGTCTCCTCAACACCTGGCCTGGGCCCCTCCCCAGCTCTGCTAGAATAAATCCTCCTCTAACAACCTCCCGCTGCTGTCCCAGCGTCTGAAGAATGAACACAGCTCCCCATAACTTTCCAGGCGCTATCCGATGGGACAGTTTGTAATAAAACTGCTTCTTAAAACATATTTGCAAGTTGCCACCACATTTTTTAAGCAGAACAATCTCTCGCAGAGGCTGTTCGTCTCCGTGATGAAGTAGCCGACTTTCTTACATAGATTTTGCTGTATGCATCTTCACCAGGCTGAGGAAACGCTGTCTCTTCAGCGGTTTCCTTTAAAAAGTGTTTTGACGTGTGATTTACGGGGTTATCTGATGCATCCTCTCCTGGAGTGGGTTGACAGTGAGGGAAGGGGTGCCCTCGGGGCGCATCTGTAAGCCAGGCTGGCTGGGCAGGGCCCGGGCTCCAGGACTCACCTGAGGCTCGAGGGGTTCAGCATATGGGGTTCAGGTCCCCTGCTCCTGGTGTCCCGCTGGCCTTCTCCCTCCCAGCCCCAGGCATCTTCCTGGGCCCTCTGCCACCCCTCCTCAGGGGAGGGAGGCAGCGGGGAGTGTAGCATCTCTGCACCTAGCTGTGTCTGAGGCTACCGCAGGCCTTGGCTAACAGTGACGATCCTGCCCCTGGAGCTGGACCACGGGAGGGTCCACGCCCTTCTCCCATGCAGTGAAGTCAGCCAGCAGTGGCCAGAACAGGCGCCAGCCCTCAGCCCACCAGCAGCCACGGGTGCCACCCACCGGGGCTAGCCCTGGGTGGTGATGCTTGCTCTCTGCGGTGTCAGGCGCCGCAGCTGTGCAGGGCTGTCCTGGGCATCCAGGCAGACCCCCCCCCCGGCACACCCACGCCATGGTGGCCCTGGGGAGTGACTGGCCCCCAGTGGGTGACTGGGGTCAGACCCCGTAGCCACTGTGACCCTGCTGCCCTCCAACCTGAGTGCGGAGGCCCCTCCCACAGAGCTCCCACCGGGGATCTCAGGGACACCCACCACCTGACACTGGGTCACTGATATTTGCTTCTGTAAAAGTGTCAGCCGGTTGAAATGAAACTTTTGTTTCCCGCCCTGTCTGCATGACATCTTAGACCCCTCACTCACTCCTGTGGGACAGAAACCGCTCCTCACAGATGAACCCCCACCCCCTGGCCGACAGTTAGGGCTGAGCCCAGAGACCCGGGTGTTGGGGGCTGTGATGTACGAGCGGCCCCGTCCACACCAGAGGGCTGTGAAGGGTCTGTCTGGGAGCAACACGGGTCCTCTGGTGGGCAGACTACACGCCCGCCTCGAGCTCACCGGTCACAGGGGCAGTCAGGTGAGCCTCTCCGGTGGCACCAGCCCCTGGACGGGCAGCACTTGGTGAAGTTGAGCCTACGGCCTTTCCAGGGCTGTTGTCTATGTGGAGTCTGTCCTAGGGAGGCCAAGCAGGCCCTCGTCCTACCCAGCCCCTCAGCCAGCAGCACGGCCTGACCGCCCAGGGCCTACGTGCAGCAAAGCTGGCCTCCCCGGGGCAGCACCAGGCATCCTCTGAGTGGGGCCCCCTGGCCGGGAAGCCGCCTGAGGGCCCAAGGCTGAGAAGCCCCTGCTGTGCTCTGCAGCTCTGGCCTGGCACCGGCCCTTCCCAGCACCCCACACACGAGTGTGCACTGCACACCCATCCATGCACACCTGTGATCCATGCGTCTGCACACCTGTGAGTGTGTCCACCCCGTGCCAACAGCAGGCAGGGAGCCGCCCTGACAGGCACGGCGGGGGCACCCAAGTCTGCACTGCCGGGCAAGCTGGCCACCCAGAGAGGCTGTCCTCACCCAGAGCATCACACCCACCAAAAGGAAGGACACTGGCACTGAAGCCTGGGGGAGCCCTGAGGACTCTGTGCCCAGTGAAGGAGGCCGGTAACAAAGGGCATGTTCCGTGACTCCGCTCCTGGGAAACACCCTCCTGGGAAGCGCCCGGAGCAGGCAAATCTAGATGAGGGGTGAGGGGTCGCCGGGGGCTGCGGAGGGGACGGTGCAGAGGTTTCTTTTGAGGTGATGGAAACATTGAAAATTGACTGTGGTGATGGTTGTGCAGCTCTGTGGAAAATGAAAAACACTGAATTTTACACTTTAAATGGTGTGCAAGTCGTATCTCGATAAAGCTGTTTAAATAAAAAGAAAGAACATTAGGCCGGGTGCGGTGGCTCATGTCAGTAATCCCAGCACTTTGGGAGGCCAAGGCAGATGGATCCCTTGAGGCCAGGAGTTCCATACCAGCCTGGCCAACATGGCAAAACTCCGTCTCTATAAAAAATACGAAAATTAGCCAGGTGTGGTGGCACACACGTGTAATCCCAGCTACTCGGGAGGCCAAGGCGGGAGAATCACTTGAACGTGGAATGTGGAGGTTGCAGTGAGCCAAGACTGCGCTACTGAACTCTAGCCTGGGCGACAAAGTGAGACTCCATCTCAGAAAAACAAACAAACAAAAAAACCATTAAATTGGGGTGCCACAGGGGTGTTTGGGCAAAGGCTATGTGCCTCCCTCTGCCTGGGCCAGGCCTCCAGGCTCCAGCACCCTGGTTCCTCTCCATCCCCTCAAAGGCGGTAGTGCCTAGAGCCAGCCCTGGAGACCTCCCGGCCGGCCAGCGTAGCTGCAAAGGCTGGGGGCCGGCACCATGTGCACTGACCCCGGGGCCCAAGCGGCCCTTCATGGAGTACGGGGTGTGGTTAGGGCAGAGGGTGAACAAGCAGGCAAAGGGTGTCTGTGTGCCTGGGAAGGGGTGGCAAAAGCAAAGAGAACCACGGTGGAATGCACCCTGCTACAGGGACTGACCTGGGCCCAGCTCCCAGCAGCCTCCTACAGGCCCCTCACTCCCCTCTGCTCCCTGCGCGCCCACGATGCAGGCAGCTGGGCAGGGGCTTCAGCCTCAGAGGCCCCCCGTGGGATCAGTCCAGCCTCACCACAGCCACACTCCAGCAAGGGCAGGGCCACTGGGCCTGGGGGCGGCTGGAGGGGGCGTGGCTGCAGGCAGGCAGCCTTCCCTCTGGTGGAGGCACCACCCCACCCCACTTGGGACCCCCTTGGACAGCCCCTTCCGAGGCCCATGACTGTAGGAGGCCTAGGGGTGGACCCCGCGGCGCCCCTGCCCACAGGCCGGCAGAGCCCCCCAGCCCTTGTTTCCCCAGGGTTGAAGTGGTTAGAGATATATTAATTATATTTCTGCCCCTTAATGGGCTGCTTACTTTATGATGTGGGGACACAAAAGTAAATTTTAAAATCAATTATACAATTACATATGTAGCAATAACAGAGGACACAGCTAATCTTCACCGGGTCAGGACTGCAACCTTCCAATAATGCAGGTTTCATTAGGGAAAGGGCTGTTATTGCCAAGAATTACAGAAATAATGGGAGTGGGTGTATTCAGCGAGAAGTTAACAAATGAGGCTGCTCTGGAGATAAGACGCAGAGCCGGCTGCCGGCTAGAGCCGTGGAGGCCGAGACATCGGGGTCACCCGCTGCTGCGGGAACAAGAATTAATTTTAGACGCTCCTTGGGGTCTGGCGGCGGGGGCTTCTGCCTAGCGGAGGGTGGGGCGAGGGGCGGGCGCGGAGCGGGGTCCCTCAGCCTCCTTCCTCTCCGCTGCTGGATCCTGTCGCTGGGGGCCCCGCTGCCCGGCCCGCCCTGATGGCACGGGTGGACCAGGGGACAGGTGGCCAGGCTGCCAGCACAGGGTAGGAGTGCGTGGGCTCGGCGAGGGCTCAAGGGCTCCTCTGCAGTCAGCGTGGGGCTGCGCCACGGCCCCGGCACTCACAGGCCACGGGGTTGGTTTCCAAGGGCGGGTTCGAACCAGCGTCCAAAGCCTTCTGAGCCCAGAAGGGCGGAAAAGGACGGAGGCCAGGCTCGGGGAGGGAACGGCTGGAAAGGCAGCGCGGGCTGCAGGTTCCACAGTCAGCCGGGGGCCTCCCACCTCAGACGCCAAGGAGGGGCTTTGGCAGAGACAGGTGCGTCTCCCACCCGCCGCGCCCGGCAGGCCTGTCCTTCCCGCTGGCTCCCCGCACTCAGCGCGGAAGCAGCTTCTGGAAAGGTCTCGGCCCCGCTGGGTCTGGCTTCAGGAGCGGGGTCCTTCCCAGCCGTCGTCACTCTGCAAAGACCCGAGCGACCCCAGGACACCAGCCCCGGCCTGTCCAGGGTGCGCGGACCCCTCCCTGCGCGGCGGCGACCCCGGGGACGCCTCTCCCTCCTCCAGCCCCTCCGAGGCCGCCCCGGGGACGCCTCTCCCTCCTCCAGCCCCTCCGAGGCCGCCCCGGGGACGCCTCTCCCTCCTCCAGCCCCTCCGAGGCCGCCCCGGGGACGCCTCTCCCTCCTCCAGCCCCTCCGAGGCCGCCCCGGGGACGCCTCTCCCTCCTCCAGCCCCTCCGAGGCCGCCCCGGGGACGCCTCTCCCTCCTCCAGCCCCTCCGAGGCCGCCCCGGGGACGCTTCTCCCTCCAGCCCCGCCCAGGCCCGGCCCCTCCCGGTGCAGCGAGGCCCGCGCTGATTCCGGTGATTCCTGCGGCCGCCGGGGCCCCGCATGCAAATGAGCCGACGGCTCCGGCCTCTCTTTCCTGGCGCCGGCAAATAGACTCTGATAAGGGGATCTTTGTAATTACACGGAGCTACACTGGTCAATTCTGACTTTTAAATACCGCAGGGCCGAGAAAGGGAAGAAAGCGCGAACACATGTTCCCGGCGGCCGCCGCGGTGCCTTTGAATCCCGCCCCCGCCAGGGCCCCGTGGCCCGGCCGCTCTTTGTGAAGCGCTATCGCTCCATCTCGGCGCGAGATCATTTCCAAATTAAATTTTATGGTCCATTACTTACCGCTCCGACACTGGTCTAATGGAATCTTAAATGGAACTGACTTGATCTGCGTGGGGCTGGCCTCTCAGTTAAGATGTTATTTAGTTCTAATTATCAGATAATGAACTCGGGAAATTTAATTTTTAATATTTGTATGTCAAAAGTCCATTGTGTTTTGGTGAGAGACTTTAAATTAAAAGTTAACGCGGGTCGAGCACCAGCCCCAGCTCATCCCTCCAAGGGCGGAGGCCATGCCAAGCCCCTGCTGGGCGCCTGTTGGCAGGGGTGGCGCCTGAATGACCCGGGAGGAATGCTGTCCGGGAGACCCAAGCCCAGACCCTGGCGCTGCCCTGCCGCAGGGCCGCGTGGCACAAGGGTGGACGGGGCAACGCTTCCCCCAGCTGTCCCCAAGATCCCCAGGGGCAGCGGACGGACATAGGAAGATCGAAGCGCCTCAGCCCCACAGGCTTCTGGCAGACACCTTGGCTTCACAGACGAGGTACAGACAGTCCCCTTTGTCCCTGCGGTGAGGAGGAAGCTGTCTGTCCTGTCCCAACACACAGCAGAAGTGTTTCCTCTGCAGGACTCAGCAGAGGCCGCATCGGGAGGGAACAGGCCCTGCCTCCTCACAGCCAGCACAAAGAGCAACCCCACCAGGCTCCCCTGCCAGCCCCGGTGCAAGGCTGGCCTATAGCTGAGGCTGCTGCTGCCACCCTGGGTTCCTCCCCCCACTCTTTTGGCCCCTGCCCCCCTCACCCTCATGCCCCTTGGTGTGAACACCCAAGGCCCACCTGTCCTCTGTCCCGTCACAGCCACAGGCAAGGCCTGGGGACGTCAGTGCCTTACCAGCCTCCTGCCCAAATACTTTGAGTCCAGGTCTTTCTGGGGCAAGCCAGGCTCAGTGACCTCTGCCCCATCCTGATGTGGGCCTGGACTCGCGGCTGGAAATTCTCCCTACTCAGCCCAAAGTCAGGTGCGGCTTGTGCTTTGCATGACAGACCAGGTCTCAGGGATCTGACTGCGTCTCAGCAAGAACAGGGAAGCCTCCTTCCTACCCTGAGCGTCATGAGGCTGGGAGAGAAGGGAGGGCCAGGGGGGCTGCAGAAGACCACCAGGAGGGCTTCCGGAGGAGGAGCCACTACCAGGGACCTGCTGGGGCCTATCTGGATGCTGCAAGAAGGCTGGCAGGCCTGGCCCCTCCCCCTCTGCCTGTGGCTGTACCAGGGTGCCCACATGGGGCAGGGATGTGCCATCTGCCCTCCATCCCCAGCACTGGGTGATGGCTTCCACAGTGGCCACAGAGTCTGCACACGCTCAAGACCACCACAGACAACCAGCCAGGAGAAACTGGGGAGCCCCCCTTGGTGTCTCCCTCACGGTCTCCCATGTGGAGGCAAAGGCTTCCTAGTGTTATCAATTGCTGCATAACCAACCACCCCAAAACCTAATGTCTTACAACCATGACAGCATCTGTTTTGCCTACAGATCTGCACTTTGGGCAGGGCTCAGTGAGGACAGCTGGTCTCTGCTCCTCTTGATGTCACTGGGGTGACTTGGAGTCTGGGCTGGAGTCGTCCAGAGGCCCCTTCACTCACCATCAGGTGGTTCAGGCTGGCTGGGCTGGGACTGGGACCCCTGCGTGTAGCCTCACCTTGACCTGGGCTTCCTCTCAACATGGCGGCCAGGACGAGGGTAAGTTGCCTTTTATGATCCGTCCTTGGAAGTCAGCCAGCCTCAGCCTGCCCCATTCTTCTTCTGTTTGAAGCTTGTCCTTACAGTCAGCTGATATTCAGTGTAGGTGGGGAAATTATACAAGACACATCAAAGACTATGGACATGGTGGGGCCAGCTTCCCTGGATGGGGCCAGACTCAAACTCTCCTTTCTAGGGGCCTCCCTCTCTTGGAACTGGGAGCCCACCCAGCCCTTCCCTGCCAATCTCCTCCCTCCATGCTTCCCACACCCACCAAATCCTATGGATAGTGGGCTCTGCTTCACCAGACAAGCCCTTCACTTCTGCCTTCCCAGGGAAGGGTCTTGGTTCTCAGAGGAGCTGGGGTGCTCTGAGAGTGGAGTGGGGGTGTCTGCCCCTGTACTCTCCCATCTGCCTGCTGTGCCCTGTGTGTCCCCTGAGGCTCAGGTGCAAGCAGTGCTGCCCTCAGTGCTATCGATCCTCACAGGGAGTTCTGCTGTGGCTGCTGCTGCGTCCTCCCACACTTCCCCGTTTGAGTTCCTTGCACAGCTCTGCCATTCACCCCTGGACTCGGGCTGTGCACTTCTAAATCATCTTCCATGAGCTGGAGGAGGAACAACTTGTTTTAATCCTTCTTGCTTTTTTCAGATTTATTTTCAACATAGATTCCTCTGGTTACTGAGGGCGACAGCAGAGGAGTCACTTTTGTCCTTCCTTCTCACGGAAGCTGTGCAGCTCTTTCCACATGCTGCACTGGTGGTCTCATTGTGCGATATCCACACAGCGTGTATGTTTCAGGCCCTGAGGCTCCGGGGCTCCTGCTGCAGCCTCCTTGCTGTCATGTCAAGGGACCAACGTCTTCATTAATTCAGGATGGCACCTGCTCTGGAGCCGACTCCTGGCTCTGCACTTGCAACTCTCGGCAAGCCACTTAAACTCTGTTTTCCTCTGTCTAATCTGTGCATGGGGACAGTAAAAAGACCTATCACAGAAGAACTGGAGCAGCACATAGGAGGGGCCGTGCCAGCCGTCCCCCCGGCTTCTCATCACTGGCATTGTTTCAGGCCCCCGCCCCGGCCTTTGTCCCTAGGGTATATGTTCCAAGACCACCAGTGGAAGCTGGAAACCTCACATAGTAGCAATACCTGCACACTGTCTTCTCGATCTGATAATCGAAGTGGCTGCTAAGTGACTAATGGGAAGGCAGCATCTGCGGTGTGGATCCACTGGACAAAGGGATGACTCCTGTCCAGGGCAGGATGGAGCAGGCAGGTGTGAGGTTTCACTACACTACTCAGAACATCATGCAGTTTCAAATTCAGAATTGTTTTATTCTGAATTTTCCATTGAACAATTTTGGACTGTGGATGACCGCGGGTAGCTGAAACTGTGGAAAGCAGAACCGTGGGAAAGGTGACTACTGTATTCACGCCAGATTCTTGTGGGCTCCCTCCCTGTGCCACAGCCTGCCTTGGACACCGAAGATTCAGCACCTAAAACAGGGCTGGTGGCTGCACCGTGCAGCATCTGGGAATGTCTTTCTGCTCCCTTCTGATGGGAACAGTAATTTGTGTGACATATTCTTTCCCCCCAAACGTCTGTGTGTGTTGCTCAGAGTCGTTTGATATTTCAGAACACAGGGAAATCTAAGCTCACCCCAAAGTATCACAGATTTGTAGGTAGTGCATGTCTTTTGTTTTTTTCCTGGCTGGCTGGCGGGAAGATTTTCCTCTCTCTATGTGGAAGAAGTGCCTGAAGGCCTCCTGCCTGCCCCTGGCACCAGATTCCCCAAGGCCTGCACCAGCCCCTTCTGACTTCCGGTTGCACTTCTGGTCATTCGTGATTCTCCATATTAAATCACCCGGATTTGCCCCATGTGGTTTCTGTCTCCTGACTGGACCCAGACTGAAACAACTTCTTCGTGACTTTTTGCACATATTTTTAAATTGTGGTTAAATGTACATAACATGAAATTTCCCATTTTCGCCATTTTTGAGGGTACGATTCCATGGCACTGGGTATATTCACAATGCTATGCAACCATCCCCACCATCCATCTACAGAGCTCTTTTCATCCCACAGCCCCTGGCACGCACCATCCCACTGTCTGTCTCTAGGAATTTGTATATTCTAGGGACCTTATATAAATGGAATCACACAGTATTTGTCCTTTTGTGTCTTATTTCACTAGGTATAATGTCTGCAAGGTTCACCCGTGTTGTAGCACGTGTCAGACTTTCCTTCCTGTTTAGGTTGAATAATATTTCACTGTTTATATATACCACATTTTGTTTATCCACTTACCCTTCGATGGTTGCGCTGTTTCCACCTCTTGGCTATTATCAATAGTGCTGCTGTGAACATGGGTGGGCAAATATCTGTCTGAATCCCTGCTTTTAATTTCTTTGAGTATGTACCAAAGGAACATACCTAGAAGTAGAATTGCTGGTTCCTGTGGTGGTTCTCGGTTTCATTTTGTAAGGAACTCTCATCACGTTTTCCACAGCAGCTGCATCATTTAGCACTCCCACCAGCATGCGCTCAAGTTCTAAATGTGTCCCTGTCCTCACCAACACTTATTATGTTCTGTTTTTTTTATGGTAGCCATCCTAACAGTGAGAACGGGTAACTCACTATAGTTTTGATTGACCGTCATTTTCCTAATGGCTAATGATAGAGAACGGGTAACTCACTGTAGTTTTGATTGTCGTTTTCCTAATGGCTAATGATATAAAGATTTTTTCCATGGCTTGTTGGTCACCTGTTCATCATCTTTGGAGATATGGCTATTCAAGTCTTTTGCCAATTTTTGAATTGGGTTGTTTGTTTTGTTGTTGAGTTACAGGAGTTCTCTACCTATTCTGGATGTTAATCCCTTATCAGATACATGGTTTGCAAATATTTTCTCCCATTCTGTGGTTTACCTTTTCACTCTCTTGATAGTATCCTTTGATGCACAAAAGTTTTAAATTTTGAGTAAATTGTATTTATTTATTTATTTTTGCCTGTGTTTATGGTGTCATATCTGAGAAATCATTGACAAATCCAAAGATTTCTCCCTACGTTTTAAGGGTTTTATAGTTTCCCCTCTTACATTTAGGTCTTTCGTCCATTTTTACTTAGTTTTTGTATGTGGTTTAAGGCCAAAGCTTCAACTTTATTCTCTGCATATGCATATCCAGTTTTCTCAGCACCTTTTGTTGAAAAGACTGTCCTTTCTTTCCCCATTGAATGGTCTAGACACCCTTGTCGGTCACTTGTATATCATGGTGAAAATCATTTGACCATATACGCAAGGGTTTACTCCTGTAATCTCTATTCTGTTCCATTGGTCTCAATGTCTGTCTTTATGCCATTACCACACCGTTTTGATTAGATCATTTTGTGGTAAGTTTTGAAATTAGAAAGTGTGACTCCTCCAATTTTGTTGTTCTTTTTCAATATCATTTTGACTATCTGAGGTCCCATGAGATTCCATATGAATTTTAGAAGGGGCTTTTCTATTTCTGCAAAACATGTTGAGATTTTGATAGGGATTGCATTGACTCTGTAGATCATTTTGGGTGTATTGTCATCATAACAATATGAAGTCTTTCAATCCATGAACATGGACTGTCTTTTCACTTATTTACGTCTTCTTTAATTTCTTTCAGCAATGTTTTGTTGTTTTCAAAGTACAAGCCTTTCACTTCCTTGGTTACGTTTATTCCTAAGTATTTTATTCTTTCTTACACCGTTGAAAATGGAATTGCTTTCTTAATTTCATTTGTGGATTGTTTATATTTAGTTTATAGGAATTGTCATGATTTTTTAAACCTTTAAAAATGTAATCATAATATACATACAGAAAAGTGCTTAATGTATGAATGTACCACTCAATTATCACAAAATGAAATCCATGTAACCACCTCCGACTCAATAAATAGATGATTACCATCTGATGCCACCTCCTGACATCTCTGTGCTCCCCAAAGGTAACTACTTTCATAGTTTCTAACTCCGTAAGTTTGTTCAGCCTGTTTTCACACTTAACATAGAGGAAGCCTGCGTGAGTAACTTTTTGTGTCTGAACACTTTTGCTCAATCAACTCGTGTCTAGGAAGCACATTCATTTTGCCATGTGTAGCAGTAAATTGCCCATTCTCATTTGTAGAATGTTTCATTGTGTGGATACACCACAAGTAAGTTTTCCCCGTGCTGTTAGTAGGCATTTGGGTATTTTCTCATTTGATGCTCAGGTGGCAGAGCTGGGAGCATTCTTGCACATGTCTTTTCGTGAATGATGTGTATGTTTCTGTTTCGAGGTGCCCCTAGGAGTGGGGTTGCTGAGTCAAAGGGAGTTCTTGTGCTTGGCTTTTGTAGATGCTGCCAGAGTTTCCTAACATGCTTGCACCGACGTACATGACACCAGCAGGGATGGGAGTTCTGATTGCTCCTTAGTAGTGGCTGGAGCTGGCTCACAGGGGCTTGCAGGAGCCAACCATGCAAATCTCTCCCAACTCCACACGAGCAACAACAGACCGGTAACTGGAAATCAACCACAGCGGGAGTATTTGCACCATGGAAATCAGCCCGCGCTGCAGATCCGGCAAGTGCTTGTTAGACGCTCACCAGCACACTCCTGCTCCACTTCCTTGCCAACCCTTGATGCTTTCAGTCTTTTTCATTCTGACCACCCTGGTAGATGCGTAGCAGCGTCTCATTTTGGTTTTATTTTGCCACCCCTGCTCCCTAATGACGTTGAGCACCTTTTTGCCTGCTGGTTGGTCACGAGGTGCCGTCTTTTGTGAAGCACCTGTTTGAGTCTTTTGCTAGTTTTTTACATTGCGTTGACTTTTTCTTATACATCTGTAGCAGTTTTTTATGCGTTGTGATTATACAAGCCCTTGGATGATGGCCTGTGGTGATTTTGATGAGCAAAACTCTGCTTTTCTAAATTTTTTATAGTTAGTACTTTATGTGTACTATTTAACATCCCCCATCCTGAGGCCATGAAGATATTTTTTTTCTGCAGGGTCAAATTTTGTTGCATCCCATGTGGGTAGCAGCCAACCCAGAATATCTATTGATTATATCCTCCTAAAATATAACAGTTCTGAGTATTTTATTACTAATTTCACACAAATAAGCCATCCAATCTCAGCATTTTTCTCTTTTCCTGGGGGTGAGAGTACATTATCTTTTAACATTGTTAAATCATTTCAGACTTCTAGGTAAGTTGCAAAAATAGTACAAAGAATTCCCACACATCCTTCACCCAGATTCTGCAAGTGCTGGCATTTAGCACCCTTGCTGTCTCCCACGCTCCCCCTCCTCCTCTATCTACATCGTTTTTTATCATTTATAAGTAGGCTACAGACATGATGTCCCTCTAAATGCAATGCACACTTCCTAAAAGCAAGGACATTCTCTTATGTAACCGCAGTACAAATATCAAAATACGGAAATTAACATTAATAAAATATGATCTAACCTACAACATTCAAATGTTGTCACCTGTTCTACTGTGTCCGTTTTTTTAATCATCCAGCCCAAAATGTCATCCCGTGCTCTTCACATACGTGAGTCTATCCACACGCGCGCACGCGTCCCGGCTTTGACCACTGACGGGCTGGAAGCAATAACACCCTGATGACAGTGGGCACATCGGCCACTCAGATACCGGATGCTAAATACCTCCCAAGTCGTATTTAGAGAAACAGCCGAGCCCAGGGCTGGGGCAGGGAATCAGAGTGAAAACAGCACTGAGGGGAGAGTCCCACAGCGACCCTCCCTGGCAGTAAGCCAGGCCAGGTTCATGGTTGAGTCCAAATCTTAGCTTTTCTTTTTGAGACAGGGTCTTACTCTGTCACACAGGCTGGAGCGTAGTGATGTGATTGCAGCTCATTGCAGCCTCCAACTCCCGGGCTCAAGCAATCCTCCCACCTCAGCCTCCCGAGTAGCTGAGTAGCATGCACTACCATGCCCAGCTACTTTTTGTATTTTTTGTAGAGATGAGGTTTTGCTATGTTGCCCAGGCTTGTCTCAAACTCCTGGGCTTAAGTGATCCTCCCACCTCAGCCTCCCACAATGCTGAGATGATAGGTGTGAGCTACGACGCCCAGCCATCGTAGCTTTTTTTAACTCAATTTTTAAATTTTTAATTTTGAAATATTTGATGTTTACAAAAGATTGTGAATTGCAATAAAAAGTTTGAAAGCACTTGAGCCCAAGAGTTTGAGGCTGTAGTGAGCTATGATCGCACCACTGCACTGCAGCCTGGGTGACAGAGTGAGATCCCGCCTCAAAAAAAAAAAAAGTGAGAAAGGCCCTGCTCAGGTGTGGGTTCCTGGGTCCCCTGGGTTCATGCTGCCCACTTCCGACACTCAACCAAACTGTCCCAAGTTGCTGGTCTGGTTCATCTCCTGGTGCTGGGGCTGCGGCTCTGGGGCCACACGCACCCACACACACTGCCACAGCTTCCATGTTGTTTGTTGCTGCTTGGTGGGTGCAGCGACCCACCTGACCTGACCCTGGTGCCAGCCAGGGAGAGCCTCTTCCCTCACACCCACTGACATTCACCATGCAAAGTGCCTGTCTGTGCCTGTGTGCGCCTGTGTGCCCCTGTGTGCGCCTGTGTGCACCTGTGTGCGCCTTTGCTGGTTTTCCTACTGAGTTGTATGTCTTGATCTGATTAATTCTAGGAAACTTTTTTTTTTTTTTGAGACAGAGTTTTGCTCTGTCGCCCAGGCTGAAGTGCAGTGGCGTGATCTCAGCTCACTGCAACCTCCACCTCCCGAGCTCAAGCGATTCTCCTGCCTCAGCCTCCCAAGTAGCTGGGATTACAGGTGCCCCCCACCACACCTGGCTAATTTTTGTATTTTTAGTAGAGACAGGGTTTCGCCATCTTGGCCAGGCTGGTCTCCAACTCCTGACCTCAAGTGATCCGTCCACCTTAGCCCCCCAAAGTGCTGGGATTATAGGCGTGAGCCACTGCACCCGGCTGATTCTAGGAATTCTTTCTATATTCTGGATACTAGTCCTTTGCTTCTATGCACAGAAGATATCCTCTCGGGCGTTTGGAGGTCCCCTCTCTTGGCGTGTCATTTTGGAGGTCCCCTCTCTTGGCGTGTCATTTTGGAGGTCCCCTCTCTTGGCGTGTCATTTTGGAGGTCCCCTCTCTTGGCGTGTCATTTTGGAGGTCCCCTCTCTTGGCGTGTCATTTTGGAGGTCCCCTCTCTTGGCGTGTCATTTTGGAGGTCCCCTCTCTTGGCGTGTCATTTTGGAGGTCCCCTCTCTTGGCGTGTCATTTTGGAGGTCCCCTCTCTTGGCGTGTCATTTTGGAGGTCCCCTCTCTTGGTGTGTCATTTGACAAAGAGAAGTTCTTGGGTTTGACACAGCTTCTCTTCAGGGCCCTCTCTTGGTCAGTGTTTACTAAGGTCACAGAGATAAGCACCCGTATTTTCTCCTGTAATCTGCCTGAAGATGCCTCGTGTGAACAGCAGGGAGCTCTGGTCTATGGCACGTAGGATGGGGTTGGCAGCAAGTGGCAGAAAAACCCCTACTGACGGCTGCTTAGGTGAGGTGTGTTTAAGAAATAAATCAGAAGGCCGTATTTAAGAAACAATTGTATTTCTCCCTGGTGTTAAAACCAACAGACGCAGCTGCTGTGTGTCAGGGACAGCTCTGAGGAGACCTGGACACACCTCCCTCCCTGCCCACAGGCATGACGTTGGCCCCCACAGGGAGGCTGGAGGTGGAGGTTGGAGGCTGGAGGCCCCTGAGGGTAGGCTCGGCCTGGGCGAAAGTCCATTTTCTCTGGAATGAGTGGGGACTGGGTGTTAGGAGTCACCTGTCTTTGTGGGGACACCCTTCTCCCAGCAGGAAGGGGACAGTTGGTCATTCCCTGCCCCGGGCAGCAGGAGGAGGCTGCACCTACTGGGGCCCAGGCCCAGAGCATCAGGGACCTCCCCTCTGCCCCCGACCAGCAGCAGAGGCCCTGCCTGCGTCCCCGTGCTGGCGGCTGTGTGTGTGTGTCTGGGCCAGACGCCCCTCGGCCCTGCTCCACACTGCTGACCCTCCTCACCGAGATGCGGGGATCAGAGGGTGACCGGAGAAAGGGAGGCAGACGGAGGGGCCTGGGCTGGGCAATGTCTCCCAAGAGGGAGGACAAATTCACCTTCAGACAGAGAAGCAGCAGCAGCGTCTCTGATGGCAGGGGCAGCTGAAGGCCGGGCAGGGTGCGGGCTATGAGGGAGAGCAGGGCCGAGGGCTGGTGGGCTAAGAGGGCAGGGTTGCCCCCAGCAGGCTGGCGCAGGCTGTACCTCTCTGAATGTGGCCCTCGTGTGAGCTTAGTGGTGGGGGTCCAGGCACCCGGGCAGCCGGCTGGGCACAGGGGAGGCCTCTGTGGGCTCTAAGGAAGCCACTCATCCTGGTGACCCCAGGGCTCAGGCCTTCCACCTGTCCCGCCTTCCCCACCAGCATCTGTAGGTAGGGGCGCCCAACCCTGTCCGCCAGCCCTGACTCCAGCCGGCAGCCTGCTCCGCACCTGCATCAAATCTGCAGGAATCCCAGACACCCCCCCACCCACCCAGGTCCAGCCTGCCAGGAAATCCAGGCAGAACCTGCCGTGGGGGACCCCTTCCCAGGCACCGGCCGTGAGCCCCCATCTCTGTTGGGTCCGGAGCCTCCTGCCCACCCCAATGTGTCCCCAGCAGCCTCCAGGGACCCCCATTAGCAATTCACAGCCTCAAAACACCAGCCCCAGGGAATGGCTGGGCCAAGCTGGGGTGAGTGAGACAGAGGACACGCTCAGAGGACAGTCAGCGGGACTCGGGGACAGCTGACACGGCCACGGGCGACCCGGGAATCACGCCTCACAGACACGGACCCACGAGTGAAACCGGAGCCACACGCCCGCACAGACGCAGGGGATGGTAAACTGTCCCCCGCTGCTAAACACCCCCTGGTCACCAAGGGGTCCTGCCTCTCGGCAAAGCCGGTCAGAAAGACCCACGCCGAGCGGCGGACCCCAGCGGGAAGTCCGGGTGGTGGGGTCCTGCCCCTAACTCCGTGAGAGGCGAGCCCTGAGCCCTGGGTGGTCCACGGTGAGCCACAGTGGTCAAGGGGCATGGGTCTGTGGGCGCCACGGGGAGCCTGCCAGGAACATCAGTTCACAGGGGTCTCTTTCGCGTGCCCATCGGCAGCGGAGCATGGCAAGCTAAATCCACCTGATGCAAACGCAGCGCGCAGCCTCCTCATCCTGGGAGTTTTCTGGGCCTGGGTGGGGCAGGCAGGGAGGGTCTCGAGCGCATCTCACATCACAGGGGCTGGTGGCTCAGAGGCCTCGGGACAGCTGCTCTGCCCAGGGGCTCTGGGTACTCAGAGGCCAGTCAGCTGCCCACGCCTCAGGCCATGTTCCAGCCCGAAGCCCCTCATCTTCCCACTCAAATTTGTGCTCTTAATTGTAATCAATGCCCAGAAAAGCAATTAGCCCCCGACTGGCCACACTGGTCATCTCTGATGGCAAGAAGGACTGTGGACGGTCACGCCGATGCAGTGAAGGGGCCAGCAGGGGGCTGTGGGGACAGAGATCCATTAGCCTCCCCACAATTAACGCCGAAGCGCCACCCTCGCCTCCTAAATTACACTGGCGGCCGCAGCCAGCCCAGACCAGCGTAAATCATGTTCTGACTGCCGCGCGTCAGGGCAGCGGCTCTTCCGCTAAGAGCAGTGTTACTGTCTCCTAAATCCCAAAGCCATGATTGATGCCACCTGCCCCACACGTGCTGAGGCCACCATCTGCTTACAGGGAAACATAAACTTTGAATAAGCAGGTCCCGCTGATTTTAACTGGGCTAATTTATTGCTCACAAGCGGAGGAGCTGAGTTCGCAGCAAATTTCTCCAGCCACCCGGGAGCCCGCAGCCCGGCCCTCTCGTCTGCGATGGGAGCTTGATAAGGTCACCGTCAACAGCATCCACATGGCGCCACACCAGCCGCCGGCCCCCAAAAGCACCAGGGAAAAAAGCCCCGGAGAAGCACCTCCCGTGGGGGGATTTATTTCTGAATTAAACACTCCCTGCCCCAACGGAAGCCTATTCATTTTCACAATCAACTTTCTTCCCAGTTGTAAACACTCTTTCCAAAACTTGTGCATGATTTTAATTACAGATAAGTTTCTCTTTAAAGGCCGCGCGTTCATGCCTGGGGTGCTGAGCTGAATTCGATACATCTCTACGTTAACAGTGTCCGTGAGGAACAGGCTGGCCTTGGGCCGTGCTCCTGGCTGGGCCCAGGCAGCTCCTGGGTTGGGGCACTCCTTGGCACAGAGGCACTGGAGGGGCCCACCAGCTCCTTCCACCCTGTTGCCCCAGGACGTTGGGGACCCAGGAAAAGTCCTCTGTCCAGCTCCATGCCCCATGAGGCCATAGCCCAAGACAGCAAGCCGAGCAGTGTGCGGCTGAGACCCACCAGGAGGCGCCCCCTCAGCCCACACCGACCAGAGTGCACCTCTGTGGACATGGCAGCCCTGGGTGGGAGTGTGTCTGTGGAGTGTGTCTGTGGAGTGTGTCTGTGGCTGAGACCTACCAGGACACACCCCTCAGCCCACACCGACCAGAGTGCACCTCTGCGGACATGGCAGCCCTGGGTGGGAGTGTGTCTGTGGAGTGTGTCTGTGCTTCTGCAGGAGGGGAGGCTGTGGGTGGCTGGTGCACAAGGGCAAACAGGAGCCAAGGCCACTGGGACTCGTCCTAGAGCCAGCTCTGGGCTTTCTCCTCCAAGAAGCCTCCGCTGACCTGCCCTTCCCCAGCCCTTCCTGGGTGTCACCGCTGCCTGTGGCTGCTGGGCCTACGCCCTCCCCACACCCATACCAAGAGCTTCTGGACGCTGGGAGAGCCTCCCACATCATCCAGGTCCCCAGTCCCAGCACACAGCTCTGCAAAGCCACCCCCCACCCCCCCCCCAACAACTGCGAAAAGGCCCAGGACAGCCACACTGCTTCCCCTGGTTGGGGGTCCTTGGAACCACAGCCAAAGACAGACTGTTCTCCATGTACTGTTCAGCACCCGTGACACCGCTGAGTCCAGAACCCCCAGGGTACTGGGAGGCCCCCTGGAACCTCCTCCAGGGAGCACCAGCACCTGCCTCGCTGGACTGAAAGGAGGAGACCCGGGTTCCACCCACCTTCCCAGGCCGGAACACACTCGCCTTTTCTGGAAATGCAAGAGACACACTCAACCAGTGTGACACAAGAGGCATGAGCCGGAGACAAGGGACACAGCTGTCTGCAACACCAGACAGGGAAGGGAAGCTCCCCCTTGGGTCCATCCCCACAGTACTGGACGAGTGGAGCTCAGGCAGTGTGTGTGTGCACGCACGCGTGTGTGTGCGCGGGTGTGTGCGTGCACGTGTGTGCGTGTGTGTGCTTGCGTGTGCATGTGCGTGTGTGCACACACACCATGTGAACTTGCAAATGGGTCGTGTGTGTGTGACGGCGTGTGCATGTGTGTCTGAGCACATGGTCAGGTGCATGTGTGTGCATGTACGTGTGTGCGCATGTGTGTGTGCACGTGTGCGTGTGTGCATACGTGTGCGTGATGTGTGTGCGTGTGTGTGCTCAGAGAAGCCTCCTGGAGCCAAGGAGATCCCAGGAACCTGAGGCTGCCCCACAAGCACGGTTGGCTTTGCCGTGGGTTTTCAGCTTCCAGCTTCCTGGGTTTGAAGGAATGTCTTTCTAGCCATAGAAAAAGAAGGAAAACAAAAGCCGGGCTACAAATACTTTCCATTCAGTTCTCAAACGGAGGCCCCAGGCCAGGCCAAGCCTCGTCTCCGGAGGTCTCTGCAGCCTCTAGCGTCCGTGTGATTTTTCAGTGGTAAATGAAACTGCCAAGGCCCGGCTATGTTGCACGGCTTCGCCGTCATAACTTTAAATCCCATTATGATCACCTCATTTTACAACATGCTTTGGCCCTGGGATCAATATATCAAGAGGTCCCAGCGCCGGTTACGATCTGGACAAGATTCTGAAGTGGGGGCTGCTGCCAGCAGGGCCCCGGCCTCTCCTACCCCTCGGGTCACGCCTGCCCAGAGCAGTGGCTCCCCAGGGCGCAGCAGAATCCAGGAAAGGGGCAAAAGAGGGGAAGCCGTGGGGGAGGCATTGAGGGGCAGGAGAGCCCCAGAGCCTCCACCCCGCGCCCCCATAGGCGCCCGAGAGCCCGGTCCAGCTCCAAGTTACTCAAATGGAGACCAGCGCAGACCCCGGCTCCAGGGTGGCCCCGGCACCCTGTCCTCTTACTTGACAGGACCCCCAACCTCCTGCACACTCCCGGGGTGAGGCAGCCCCAAATGGGTGCCAGGCTGCAGGGACCCAAGTCTTGCCTTTGTAGACGGGAGACGCAGCCAGCACAGAGGCAGATGCTATGGGGCAGCGGCGGGCGGTGGGGGCGGTGGTGACGGCATCCCTTGCTCTCACTGAGGCCCTCTCCATGGGCTTGGGTCCCAAAAGTCCCCAGGGGCGCACAGCAGAGCCAAATGGAAGAAGCAAAGACACAGATTAGCTTTCGCTGAAACAGGATGACAACGGCATTTTCTCCCGTTTCTGAAGCTGGACCTCATCAGTGAGCAGAGACACCTGGAGTCAAGGCCTCTGGGGCAGACACCCCGGTGCCTCCCGAACCCCACATCCCACAGGTGGCTGCCACAGCCGGGCAGCCCACCCCACCCAGCCAGAGGAACCGCGGCCACCCAGGGGCCTGCCTGGAAAATCAATCAGCATGTTGGCCCCGCCAATTTCCAGGAGCATGAAACCATTTTTTGCCCAGCAGGGCGCTAATGTCCAATGCGGCCGAAAGCAGAAAGAGGCCACGTGGAGCCCCGCGGGGATCCTCACACTCCCCAAACAGCCCAGGACCCCAGACCCATCCCTGCAGCCTCCTGTTACACCTTGCCTGGGAGGGCGGCGACGAAAGGCACAAGGCACATGCGCGGACACACACAGGCTCACAGCGAAGCCTCGCACCCGCGCTCATGCACATGCCGCACACACAGACACACACAGGCTCATGGCGACCCCTCGCACCCGCACTCATGCACACGCCACGCACACGCAGGCCCACGGCTCCCTCGCACCCGCGCCAAGAGGCTGCTGTGGTCGGGGTTGGGGAGGAGGGGCCCAAGCCCGTCGACGCCCCCACTCCACACCCAGGTCCTACATCCAGCCCAGGTCCCCAATATCTGTCTGGCTCCCTGTCCCCTCCGGGGGGTCAGGTGGGGTCTGCAGTCTTTTGTGAGGCCCAGACCAGCCCAACCCAGCACAGCAAGGACCTGAGCCTTCCCTTCACAAATGGGGCAGCGGAGGCCCAGGGTCACAGCAGGGTGAGGCTGCCTCCCAGGCCACACTCGGCTGAGACACTGGGTGCAGACTCCGGGGTAGGGGGTCGGCAGTCTCTGACGGGACAGTGGCACCCTTTGAGCCAAGGCCAGCGGGGCCGGGGCCCACCCACTGCCCTGTGCCACAGGGAAGCAGCATCTAGAACCAGAGGCCCCAGGTAGCATCGGGCCCGCTGTGTGCCTGTGGCTGGTGAGGAGGAGCCACTGGTCCTCAGAGGCAGTGAAGGGGCAGGAGGCAAGCTTTGTGCTGCGACGTGCCATTCCAGCAGCTGGGAGAGTCCAGGTGTGGCAGAGGCAGCCCCGGAGCGGACAGGAGAGGCCTGGGCAGAGGAACCGCTGTCCTGCTGCTGGGGGCAGGTCCATGCTGGGGCAGGGGAAAGGCCAGGGCACCTTGTGACTCAGAGAGCCCCCTCCAGCCCAGCCTGCCTTGGGGGGGGGTGCCTGATCCCTCGGCCACGCCCCTGACCCCCACCCCTGGCAGTCCTCCTGGGTCCTGGGAAGTGCTCATTGGTGCTATACCTGTGACCTGGGACTAGTCGGATGACAAGGTCGAGTGGGGAGGGCCAGGGATGGGGCTGGGTCCACCCCTGTAGCCCTTGGCCCCTGGCCTCCGCTCTGAGGCTGGAGTGGATCCAAGAGTCCTCTGAACCAGAAGCCCCAGAAACACCCAGCCTCCCTCCCCGCCTCACCAGTGCCGGGAAAGGAGGGGCTGCTGACGGGGACACACAGACACGCGGAAGTGCTAACAGGTGCCCGGGCTAGAGGGAGGGTTCCTGCGGTGGGAAGGCAGAGGTGGGAGGGCAGGGGTGGGAGGGCAGGGGTGGGAGGGTGCAGGAACATCCCCCTTGTGTTCCCGGACCAAACTGAGGGTCAGACTGCTATTTCTCGTGGCCCAATAACGAGATGCAGATGAACTGGGGAGGAAGAGAGTTTTTATTTCTGCCACTGGTTACAGGGAGAAGGCTGGGAAATTATCACCAGACCAATTCAAAATTACAGTTTCCCAGAGCTTATCTACCTTCTAAGCTATATGTCTACATGTAAGTGTGCATTCATCTAAAGGCATAAGTGATTAACTTCTTTTACTCTATAACTAAGGTCTGAGTCCTGAAGACCTTCCTCTGGAACCTCAGCAAGTTTAAGTTTACCTCATCTAAATGGGCCCAGGTGCTGAGGTGATGGTCCTTATCTCGTCTCCTGCTAAATCACGGAGGTTTGGGGAGTTCCTTCAGACCCACAATAAAACTTATTTAATCTTAAACGGGTCCTGTGAAGAATTCCTTCATTGTCTTGTCACTTTAAGGCCAAGGAAAGGCCTGTGCAAAACTCTGGGTGGGTTTTTGTTACATTCCAGCCTTTGTATCAGGGCGCTGGCTTTTAATATTTAACTTCACCGCCCAGTCAGTGCTGAAACAGGTGTTGTGGAGGCCTGCATTCGTGAGACCTGGCCTGCCACACTTGGAGTCCTAGTGTAGTCCCCAAAGTCAGGGAGGGACGGGACCCACAGACACGTGGCCGCGGGGAGAGGCCCCAGGGGGCATGAGGCCCAGTGACCCCACACGGCCCGGGGACTAGGACAGCTGCAGCCTGACCTGGAAGAGGTGCCAGTCCCAGGAGGCCCCGGCATTGGGTGGGCGTACAGCCCCAGGCCCCGCCTCGACTCCCAGGGGTGGGCCGGATGTGCTGCCCAGGCAGGGACCCGGAGCCCCCCCAGCTGCCGTCTTCAGTGATTTGGAAGTGTAGAAAATGGGATTATCCAGGAACAGATGTGCACAGAGGGGGTGAAATGGAAAGCCTGCCCGCTGCGCCTGCCTTTGATTACCTCTGACGGCCACGCTGTCCACGCCCCCCCAGCACCCAGCTAAATTCAGCCCCAGCCCCACCAGCCAGCGCCTCATTGAAATTGAATTGATACTTTGTGAACTTCATTTGTGAATAATGTGATCTGACAGGGACAAATGTGACGGGGAATTGTTTTCAAACCTCCTCCAAATGGAACTTATTATTGGGTAAATACAGATTCCTTTGTCTCCAGCCTCTCCTTCCACCCTGGCGTCCTCAGGCCTGAATATGTATCAACCCCGGAGGTAATTGAATTGATGATGCAGAGGGTGGGGGCCAGGGTGGGGACCCTCCCCAGACTGCAGGTCCTCAGCGGGCGGCAGCCGTGGTGGCCCTCGGAGGCCGCCCTGCCCGAGCACCCGCTTGGCCCTGCGGCCGCCGTCAGGCCTCAGATGTCTTACATATTAATTTCCCACTGCAGAACATTTGCCGAGCGCAGCTCAAACCCAGTTAGCTGGATTGATGAAGGTGGCAAAAGGATACGACACACGCTGATTCCACCTTTTCAGCTTCGATTAGCTCCGGCCGGGAGTCTGTCCCCGTCAGAGCTCCATTACGCGGCCAGCGGAGAACTGGGGAGGGGCCGGCCGCAACAGTGCCCAGGAAGCCTTCAGTCCGGGCCATTATCCTAACAGGCCGCCCCCAGAGAGCCAGGTGGGGCCCCGGGGCATGGCAGAAGCAGCCCGAGAGCCTCGGACGCCCACCTGCGATGGACAAGCGTTTGCCCATGGCAGCCCGGCTGCAGCCCCTCCCTGTTCCTGCCTTCCCTGTCCACAGGCCTGGGGAAGCATCGCCACTGACCAGGCCCCGGCGTGCCCTGTGGGCACATCCCACAGGACCCCAGGGACTCCCTGTCCCTGCCAGGACACCTCCTCAGCTCAGGCTCGGGTGGGCCTGGGGGTCCCGGCTCCCCAACTATCTGCCGTGCAACATTGACGTTGGGGTCATAAAAAGCCCCGCGTGGCTGCAAATGTCCCCTTGTTTAAGCGCCCAGATGACAGCATGAGGAAGGACAATGACCTGCCCTTTACAGACGAGGAAACTCGGTCCTGTGTGGGCAGGGGCCGCAGGCTGGTGGAGGGGACACACATGGCACCCTGGCAGCCATCACACCGCAGCCCCACCCCTGCCTCCTCCTCACCAGCATCTCCGCGCGTGCAGAAGCCGATGACAGAGAAGGACTCGGAAACCTCTGCCCTCAGACGCGCACCCTGGAATGAAGGTCCCTGGAGCGAGTGAGGAAGAGAAAGCAGACGTGATTCAGGAAGATGCTGCCGGGCCCCGGCCCCACCCCAGGCCCTGGAAGCCCCGTCTGTTCCGACAGCCCTGAAAACACCGCTGATTTCAGGCCCTTCCTGCGGGTTCCCGTGAGGACAGCGACTCTGAGTGGGCCTCGTGGAGTCAGCGTCTGTATTCTCAGAAATGCTGCAGGTCCACCCCCGGGGACACTGGAGGTCTCTGGGCTTGCGCTTTGGGGGCCGGGGTCTCCCGACGCAGCTCGTGGCTCAGGGACTCTGATTGTGCTGTTCCAGCTCACATCCCACAGGTCTCCCTCAGCCCCCAGGAGGAGAGAGCAGCAGACAGAGCAGGGGCCACACCAGGCACCACCGCCTTCCACATGCTCCAGACCCCAAGTGGGCACAGGCACAGGCAGAGCCAAGGAGGCAGCCCAGGCCTGTTTTCCCTGGTGAGATGCCCTGAGACCAGGACACAACCCAGGCTGCCCGCCTCGGCCCACACCTCCGGCAAATCCACGGGCTCCAGACGAGGTTCTGCAGCCTCCGGCCCATGCCTCCCTGCAAATCCGCAGGCCCCAGACAAGGTTCTGCAGCCTCCAAGGGACCCTGGAGGATCCCTCCCTCCGTCACCTCACTTCCTCCTGGCCCCACTGAGCAGTCACTGTACCTATTTTATTTTAGTTTTTACTGGAAGCAAAATTCACATAACCTAAAATTAGCCATCTTACACGGTACGTGTCCGTGGTACTCAGGTGTTTGCAATGGCACCCACCCAACACCAATGGTGCCATCCCAGGTTCTCATCCTCACCCCAGTCAGAAACCGCCGCCTTTAGGGGCCCTGCCCCACCCTCCTCCCCAAACTGCCTCCCACCTCCCCCTGCCTTCAGGGGCCACGCCCCCTAGCTCCCCACAGCCCGACACCCCCTATTCTGCTTTCTGTCTGTGAATTTGTTGTTCTGGACGCATCATGTGGCCTTATTTCAGGGCTGAGCACAGGGTCCCCAGGTTTGTCTACACAGTGGCATCAGCGCATCCTTCCTCTTTAAGGGTTTTCCCTTAAGAATGCGGAATATTCACACTGCATTTTCCCTGTTGTGGACATTCCGCGTTCTTCCCAGCGTGGACACTCCGCACCCTCCCCCGGGGTGGACACTCCGCATCCTGCCCCCGCATGGACAATCCGCATCCTCCCCAGTGTGGACACTCCGCCTTCTTACTCATTCCTCTGGGCAGCGGTGCTGTTGGCCTCCCCTGCCTGGACGTTGTGAGTGGGCTGCATGAACAGGCAGTCGGACACCATCTTCCTTTCTCCTCAGGGCCCTTTGGGAACCGTGCAGACATCCCGGCCATGGCTGAGTGGGGCTGCCTGCTGGCAGGAGCCCCAGGACCAGCTCCGTCCACCTATACTCCCCCTAGAGTCCCACTGTGAGTCATCTCGAGGGTCCACCAGGGCCAGAACCTCTAACAGGGATGAGAGCCTCGGTGGTGCCCCTGACTGTCCACTACTGGAGCAGCTGGAGGGTCTGATGTGCGGCCCCCAGGGCCCTAGGGTGACCCGAGGAGGCCCCCGCTCCAACCTGCCAAGCAGGAGCATCACCTCAGCACAGCACGTTCCGAGGCTGTGGGTTTATCTTACAAGCACGGGAACCAATGACTTAGGAAATTGCCAAGATAATAAAGATTTTTACATAGCCTTCACGCTCTGTACTCCAGTGCAGTGGGGCTTCCACGGGGGACCCAGGGGCAGCCAGGCTTCCGGGAACCGGCGCCTTCACTCCGCCTCACGATGCAGGTGGGGCCACCTCTCTCACTCGCAGGAGGAGACATCAACACTGGCCACAGAAATGGACCTTTTGTCCCACCCAGCTCTGCAGGGGTTGCGAAATCTATCCTGGGATCTGAGCAGGCCTGACCCACAAACCTTCCTGACCGGCCATTAGACCGGGGGGCGGGTGCTGCCAGGCCCTGGGGTTCAGCCAGATACCGGGCACAGGCCTGGGGACCAGTCGGGCTAGGACAAGAGTAGGCTTTGGCCGGGGGGTAGGGGGACGCCTGGAGTGCCTTAGGGCTTGATTCGGTTTGCTCTTTTGTCCCTGCAGCTTTAGAGGTGGAGGCAGGAATTCAGGGAAAGACGCTGAGCGTGCATCACGGCAGCCCCAACCCAGGGCAGCCCCTCAGACGGGGAGCCAGGGTGTGAGCCCCAAGCTCCAAGGATCTCGGAGCTGCCGGGCTCGGGACCCCGAGGCCCAGTGCACAAGCCAGGGAGTGGGCAGGCAGGGCACCCGCGAGCCATGGGGTCTGACCCCCAGGCCTGGTGCTGCCCGCTTGCTGTCCTTACGCCGCTGCGTCCTGGAATTCCCATCTGAGACGACCGCCCAGTGTCCAGGCCACTAGGGACGATGCTGCAGGCCTGAGGTCACTGATCCAACCCCTTCTCCAGCCCTAAACAGAGTTCAGGGCTCACCGCCCTCATCACAAGCAAAGAAGTGTGAGGACTCAGGATGGTGGGAGTGGCAGCTGGAGACCTGGGTTCCCAAGGGCCAGCTGCAGATGGTGGCATCCTTCTGGATCTTTCTGCAGAAAAGAGTCTCATAGGTGCTTGCAGGGGCTGGAGGGACTGGCCCAGGCTGCCCTGACCAGACAGGGGCTGCCCCTGCCACTGCCAAGGGTCACCTCTGCCAGCCCAAGTCTGCCCCTAGGTGCAGCGCTGGCAGCTGACATTGGTCCCACTCTGGGCCCACGCAGAGCCCGTGCTGCCCAGCTCCCAGCAGGAACTGCTTCTTCACTGAAGCACCAAGTCCTAGGAATGGTTCTCTCAGGCCAAACCTATAATTTTATTGTTGTGTGAATACTCTGTTTGAACAGGAGATTACAATTTTACTTCCTGTTCAATAAACATCCCCACCGCAGGCCCTACTGAGGGAGTCATTAGCAGCTGTGTGGGGAGTAGGGATTAACAGCGGGTTCAGTGCATGCAGCAGGACAGCCGGACCCCTGCCCCAGGCTCTCAGCAGGACAGCCGGACCCCTGCCCCAGGCTCTCAGCAGGACAGCCGGACCCCTGCCCCAGGCTCTCAGCAGGACAGCCGGACCCCTGCCCCAGGCTCTCAGCAGGACAGCCGGACGGACCCCTGCCCCAGGCTCTCAGCTGGAGGTCAAGGTCTCCTGCTTTACTGATAAACTTGTCTCCAGGGACCCACACCCCCTGCCCAAGGGCTCTTGATCCTGGGCAGACATAGAAGCAGGGCAGGGCCTCAGTGTGGGCCCTGAGCCTCGGGCTCCAAAGGGTGAATGGCACGTTCACGCCATCGTCTTTACTGGAAACGACAGCCCCTGCCATTCAGGACGTTACCCAGCCCCCGGCCTGGTAGCCCATGACTCTCCGGTTCATAACACAAAATCACACTTTTCATCAAGAAGCTCGTATTCTCCAGATAATTCAGGAATCCACAGAGCGAATCCAGCACAGACTGTTTGCTTCCCAAAGCCCATACACATACATGTGCCTGCAAATTCCTGATGTTATGAAGACCTGCCCCGGGGAGGGGAGGCATCGCCCCCGGTAACCCCAGGGCATTGACAACCCACATCCCAGACCCCAGACGACCCCGGGGCACTGACAGTCCACACCCACACCCGAAATAACCCCGGGACACTGACAACCCACACCCCAAATAACCCTAGGCAACCCCAGTATGCTGACAACCCACACCCCAGACAACTCCAGGAGACAACCCACACCCCAGCTGACCCCGCATCCTGGCTGTGACGGGACCGCCATCCACACCGCCTGCTCCAAGGGCTCTGCTGCTCTGGGTTGGACCTGCACGGCCCTGGGTCGCTGCAGGACTTGGGACAAGTGACTCAGTTCCCCATTGAGCAGGACAGCATCCCAACCGCCCTGGGTAACTGTGATATCAGGAGTCAGTGGCCAACGTCTCTGAGCCCCCTTTCTGAGGCCAGATGCCAGCCTGGAGGCTGCAGTAAGTCCCTTCCCTCATCTGCATGAGGCCTGGGGGCCCCATGGCCACCTGGCCCAGGTGTGGGCACCGAGGCAGGGCTGTGGGGTGAGCTCCCGGGTGGCCCATGGCTGGCAGTCGGCGTCCTGAGGGGACTCTAGGTACGACACGAGGTCCTCCAGCCACCGGCATCAGCTTCCCCTCTCGGACACAGGCCAGCGAAGACAATCGCCGGATGTTTGAGTACCTCCTCTCCTTCCAAAGCAAACAGAAAACCCGTCCACAGCGTCTGTCGACCAAAAGAAGAACCGCCAGAGTCCAGGGAAGCAGCTTGCCGGGAACCTGCCAGGTTTGCATCAAATGCCCCGAGTTCTGGAAACCCCGTCCGTCCCAGGCAAACAGGCACCGTGGGTCACCCTCCCGGGACCCACATTCGCGCCAGGCCTGGGTGGAGGCCTTGGCCCTGGGAAGGAGGGTGCCCCGAAGCCCTGGCACCCTGCCCCCGCGGCCACGTGCGGACGCAGAGGCCTCTTGGGCGGTGAAAGGCTGCTCCTGAAGGCATTTCTGGTTTTTCCATTTATAAAGCAGAGTGAGGTTATAAATCAGAAAGGTGTTTACAGGAGACACACAGCTGGCAATAACAGCTTTGAGGGGCCACTGCGTCTCTGTGACTATTTCATCTTCCACGCCAACTTAAACACGAGAAAAAAAGGCTTTCCAGCCCAGGGCCCCGCTGCACGGCCCAGCAGATTAAGAGCATTTGTAATAATTCATAGACTTCTCACTTTCATTTTTCTGCCGCCCAGGAATTACATTCCACTATTAAAATGCGCTGGGACTGCCTGGCCCGGTCGCTCCTGCGTGTTCAGACACAGGTCGGGCGAGGACCCTGCGCGGCCCCAAGTGGGCTGCGGCTCCGGGGCCGGGCGCTTGCCCCCTGCTGGACACTCGGTGCACTGCAGGCAGCCCAGAGGGCCCTCCCCGCGCTGCGGGTGAGAAAATCCCGAGACAGGCCCATTTCCTCTGAGACGGCCACGGTTCCAGATGAGAAAACAGGCGGGAGGGAAGAAGCTGGCGTCCAGGCCCCTGTGCAGTCACATCTGGTCCTCTGCAGTCCGTTCCTGTTCTGGGGATGCTGGCAGGGGGCACTGCCCCAGCTCAGGGGCACACAAGACCCAGATGAGTGCAGCCAGGAAGGCCAGCTTGGTCGGGGTGGTGGGGGGGGGGCCCGGGCCGAAGCCAGAGCCGGGACAGCCCCCAGGCGTGGTCAGGCCCTGGACCTTCCCTACTGCAGACCCAGTGGGTCCCACTAGCCTTCAGCCGAGGCTTTGTCACCTCAGGGCAAGTTGAGGGCAGAGCTGGGACTCCCCGGATACTGCCCCATCTGCTCTCACCAGCCCCAGAGCCCCAGGCAGGAGGGATGGGCAGGGCCTGAGGGACAGGACTCTGTGGTCCTCAGAGCCTCACCCATTCACAGTCAGGCATGGGGCCAGAGAAGGCCGTGCTTCAGTGGGACCACCCCCTGAAGGCCAAGGCCGGTGCCAGAGGTCCCTACAACAGGACCCGGAGGCCTCTCTGCCCCATCCTCCAGATCCAGCTTCTGGTGTGCACAGAGGCTGAGAGGGGATGCTGAGGGCAGGAAGGAGAGGGACTTGGGTGGTCTGTCCCACACGCCCCCGAGGGGCTGGCAGGGGAGGATGGAGCAAGATGGCGGAGCTTGTCGGGGGAGATGGGGAGCACATTTCAGCAGCTGGGCTCTTCTGGGAGAGCACAAACTGTGGGGGAGAAGAGTGATGGCCGGCAAGGTCCCTGGGTGGCGAGGGGTCCCGAGTCCAGGGGCCCAAATGCTTCGGGGCACGGTGACAATGCCACCTCCTCCAAGAAATCTCCCCAGACTGCACTGCCCAGCGGTGACACTGAGCTGACTGCACCTCCCCTGAACTCCAGCCCTGGAAGCAGCCACTCTCCAGCTGCTAATATTACCTTCTAAGACTCGGGAGGTTTGGGGCGCAGTCCCAGAGGTTTTTCAGGAAACAGCCACTAAATGGATGAATGAATGATGAAGCCTGCTGCTCAAGGGCTGCAGACCTGGGCTCTCCCTGCACTGCCCGGGCCCTCAGGGCTGCACCCCCCAGGCTGGGTCGGGCCACACACCCCAAAAGGGCCCTGCCAAAGCCCTCCCACCCCAGAAACAGAAGAAGAGGCCGGCGGCCACCCCTGGGCCCAGCCCCGGCCTCCCCACGCATGCCCCCAGCCCCCCACAATGCCCTCCCCTGCCCCTCATGGGTCACAGACCTCCTGGAGGCTCCAGGGAGCGGAGGCGATGCCCGCAGGCAGCGAGCACGTTCTCAGGAGCAGGTGGGCAGGGGCCTTGCAGACTCTTCATTTCTTCCTTCCCTTATCGCCGTTAGCCATTTTCATGGGATAGAGATACAGAGGAGCTCCCATTACGAAGCGCCATTAAGCTGTCGTCTGTGCAACAGTGTGTGAAGAGCATTGGATAACGCTCAGGGCTGTGCATGCCTGAGTCGCTGCCCTGCGCCCGGCCCAGCACTCCTAGAGAGAGGCCTCACCTAGAGAGACAGGCCTGCTTCAGCACCCAGCACCACTGCCCAGCCCCGCCAGCCCCCCAAAGGACACTCACCGCCTGCGCAGGACAGCCCCGGGGCCCAGCACACCAGGAGGGCTCCGAACCCCGCCAAAGGTAGTGGGAAGACACAGGAACCATGAAGAACAGATGATAGTCCAGGCTGGGGAGGGGGCGCTGGTGTCCCCAGAGGCAGAGCCACCCCTCACAGTTGAGGGGGCCACCCACTCACGGCGCCATGGCCAGTGCAGGCCCTGGAGTCAGGCCAAGCTCCCGTCTGCCCCAGCTTGGTGTTCAGACCACCAATCCAGAGGCCACAGGAGTGAGGTGTAGCCCCAGCCCCTGCAGCTAGAGGGAAACTGAGGCTGGGGTAGGGGACCAGAGGTGAAGCAGGCCTAGACCCCACCCCGTCTCCGGGGGGAAGGAGCTGCCTTGGACCCACCATTCCCCCTCGGTGTGTCTAAGGGCCATGGGGATTTGGGAGCTCCAGGGGCATGGCTGGGGTGGACGCTCAAGGCCGGGAGGAGCTTCTTAGCGTCCCCAGGGCCCACCCTACCTGGCCATGCCCAGCCCACAGGTGCTCAGGCCCCAGGCCAGGGCAGACTCAGTAAAGAGGCCGGTGGGCAGGTGGGAGGTGGGAAGGGGGTGTCACGGCCCAGTGTCTGGCCTTTCCAGGGATGGGGACCAGGCCTTGACAGAGGCTGGTTGTGGTCACGTGGGGCCCAGGCAGCAGGGCATGACTCCATGGGGGGCACATGTGGCGCCTGGCAGGAGGCGGAGCTGCATCTGAGCAGAGCACACAGGAGCCTGTGTCCCTGCATGTGGGTTGGTGCACATGAGGCCAGCACACGCCAGGAGCAGCCAAGCGGGTTCCAGGACTCAAGAGGCAGCCAGGCTCAGGGAGCAAGACAAGGGTGCCTCCTGAGGACAGAGGAGGCCCAGCCAACCCAACAGACACCCCCAGACAGAAGGTCCCAGACTCACCTAAGACACCCCCAGACAGAGGGTCCCAAACTCACCTCAGAGACACCCCCAGACAGAGGGTCCCAGACCCACCTAAGACACCGCCAGCCAGAGGGTCCCAGACACACCTAAGACACCCCCAGACAGAGGGTCCCCAACTCACAGGCACCCCTTCATTCACCCAGCTGTGACTGGTGGGCCTGGAGGCCAGGCCCAGGGCAGGTGCAGTGAAGACCCCACCCAGACCCAGGTCCCCACACACACTGGCCACACCCCTGCCCTGGGCGTGACCTGGGCCGAGCTGGGGCAGGGGCTGCTGTCCAGGGGATTGGTCTAGCAGCTCCAGAGTGCTGGGCGCTGGGTGAGGCCTGCTCACCCCCTCTCCTCTCTCCTCCCTGAGAGTCAGTGCGAGGTGAGGGGAGAGGGCCTGGGAGCCAGTGGCCAGGGTCAAAGCCCAGCTCAGCCACGGGGCAGCCAGGGCCAGTCCCTGATGGATGATGGCCACCTGGCCTGGCCACTGCAAGGGTGGGGGCAAGGGTGGGGTCAGCACCCTCGCGGCGCCCAGAAAGGCCACTAAGGAAGCCGCAGAGCCTAGGCCACCCAGCACAGCAGGGAGAGGAAACCGCTTGGCCCGAAGGAAGGGAGCAAGCGGCCCCGGAGAGGCACCTCCCAGGACCCAGCACCCAGGGCCCCTCCGCAGGATCAAAGGCTGTCCAAGGGCACGGATGCCTCCCCACTCCCGCCCGGGCGCTCACCGACGCGCCCGCTCAGAAATACAATATTTGTAGGGTCTTTTTCATAAAGGTCTTTATGGGTTTGGAAATTTAAACACCACCGAGCCTGAGCTGAATTGGAAAGCAAACGTCTCTAAGCTTGTACATCTTAGAGGAAAAAAATTCAATTAAGTGGGATTTTAGCTGTTTCAATAAAATTGGACTCTCCCTTTTCAAGATAAGAGCTCTGTGGCGTAGAAGCACCTTTATGTGCCACGAGTATCCACTTCTCCTAAACGCGTAATCCCGGCTCAGGACACAATGCCCACAACAGGAAATCAATGCATAGTCGAATCAATTTGAAAATATAAAATAAACTAATATATGAGTGGAAAATTGACTTCCTATGGATTAAAAGCAGCACAAATAGTAGAAAAATCTAGCTTTTTAGCAAAAGGAAGCAGGTTGGGGGGCGGGGTCTGGGAAGGGGCCCGGGAAGCCCTCGGTGCTTGGAGGATGGCGCTGGGGCCCAGTCCAGCCGAGGAGAATACAGGGTGCCCGGTCCGAGGCTCCAGGGCTGCCAGGCAGTACTGAGCCTCAAGGCCCCCGTCACTAGCACACATAAATGATGCTGTCATAACCACTGAGTGGAAGAGTTGATAACGGGACTGTTTTTAAGGGCGGCGTAATAACAACCCCTTCACAGGTACCCATGGCTCCTCTCCTCCCCAGCACGGCTTGGGGTGATGGAGTAAGCTGCCTGCCTGGGGGATGCAGGGAAGAAACCCACAGGCCCGACAACATCTTCAATGATGCCTTCTCCGCATCACTGCCCCCCAGCCCAGATGCCTGGGAAAGAATGCTAGAGGGGCAGCCCCGCCAGCTGGTGCAAGCATGCCGTGCAACGTCCAGGAAGCTGAGCAGGATGGCGTGGCCTACGCACCCACCACGGGGCTCCTGGAGAGAATGTGCAGCCGCCCGATGAGGCCTGCCGGGGTCTCAGCCAGGCCCTGCACCTCCACAGCTGCGGGACGCCAGGCCTCCTCTGAGATCTCCGGTCTGTGCCGCCTCCACCCTTTTGTTCAGACACAGCTATCGCTCTCCCGAGACCACACGACCCACAGCCCCTTGGCCCGCAGGCACTCCTCCTCCAGAAAGCCCACTCAGTTGCCCCCCTCAAAGCCTGCTCCCACCCCTCCCCGGCTGCCAGGTCTTTCCCTCCCCGCCACTCCCTCCCCGGCTGCCAGGTCTCTCCCTGGCCCAGACACCACAGGCCCCAGACACCCCATGCGCAACTGGGACTCAGTGCCTATGAGGCTGCCTTGCCCCGACCCCAGCAACCACCCCTCACCCTCGGTCTGACCGGTCTGACGGGGACCCCTCCTCACCAGCCCCCCGGTCTGTCTCCCTATCACCTTGGTATGTGGTTTCCAGGTGACCTCAGCGGGCAGCCGGCAACTCTCTTTTGGTTTGTTTGTGTTTCCAAGCAACGGACAAAAGCGCCACTCCCGGGTCCCGCGGCTCTGAGGCTTCTGCCAACAGGGGAGGCCAGGAGAAGCCCAGTGGGCAAGCCCCTGGGGCCGCACCCAGGCCCCTGCCAGGCACCGGCCCACCTACCACTGCCCAGAAACCCACCTGCTCATGCACCCACCCACCCATGGGCTCCCAAACACGCCCCCTCACTACTGTCTCCACCCGCCCAATTCCTCCCCCGCAACCTATGCACCCACCTGCCCGCTAAATCCCAAACCCACCCACCCGTGCATCCATCTATCCAACCACAGCGCATCTGTCCGCCCCCAGACCGCCTTCCGCCTGCCTGTCCAGCCACGGCCCCCACCAGCCTCGACCTGCCCGTCCCATCATCCATTTATCTATGCCCCGCTCGCCGATGCCCGCAGCTGAATAACAGGTCTGTGGGTCCCGGCATAGGGTCTGCAGCATGAAGCCTGCCTGGCATGGCCCGGGCGGCCGCCATCCTCACCAGCCCTGGCTCAGCCTTGCTCTGCTAGTTCTGGCGTAGTCCAGTTAGCATCCCCACTCCTCACTCTGACCCTTGATCCACTCAGCAAACCCTCTTGAGCTCGCGAAGATTAAATGAGAGAATAATACTGGCAGCTAATGCAATGCCCACAGGTGCCAACCACGGGCCAGGCGCTGATCCAAGCACCTTGTTGTGCGCAGGTGACAATGACGTTCAGAACTAGACCTGCCACAGACTCAACAAGCGTGGACCGCCTGCAGGCTCCGAGCTGAGGGAGAAGCACACGCCGCCCCTGCCCTGTGAGCTGGCGTTCCAGGACAGAACTGGGTATCAAACAAGCACACAGATACCAAGTAAAGGCCCCACCATCACACAGCAGCCGCCGCTGGAAACTGACTTTGGTGGGGGAGGGGCCTCTCTGCCCAGGGACTGAGACCCCAGGATGGTGACAAAGGCCCCCCCTGCAGGGGGATGATGCCATTTAACCCTCCCCAAGACCCCAGGGAAGAGGTGTCCTTGTTGGCCCATTTTACAGAAGGGTACACTGAGGCCTCCAGACGCTGGTGGGGACCTCCCAAGCCAGGCTCCCCATGTCTCTTCCTGGGCCTCCGACCACGGTTGATCAGAGAAGCAAATCTGTTGGGAGAAATCTCGCAGCCACAGAGTGCTGGCAGGGTGCTCCTGGCGGGGACCAGCCCGGGCTGGCCCGACACTTCCTGCACGCTGGCCTCCCTGTCCCTGTCCTTTCGCCTGCGGCCTCTGCCCTGCCTCTGCCTCTCTCCCTCTTGGCCTCACTCCTGGGCCCTGTCTCTCTCTGCAGACCGTCCTTCCCACTTCTCTAAGCAGCAGAGGCAGCCACTGCCCACGGCACCCGAGCAGCCTCCGTGTCCACAGAACAGTGACCCCAGGGAGGGAAGTCGGCGAAGACAGAGGCAGAGGCTGGAATGGCCGCTCCAAGCCAGGGGACTCCGAGGGTTGCCGCAGCCCCCGGGACCTGGGGGAGGCAGGAGGGAGCCCCAAGCCTTCAGAGGGAGCCATGGGGCAAGTACCGGGTGCCCCCTGGTGATGCCGGTTGGTGCCGGGTAAATTCCAGGTGGCTTCCGGGCTCCAGACCACAAGAGAATTCTGCTGTTTTAAGCTCCACCCCTGC
The DNA here is from genome assembly GCF_028878055.3 of Symphalangus syndactylus. NCBI lineage: Eukaryota > Metazoa > Chordata > Mammalia > Primates > Hylobatidae > Symphalangus > Symphalangus syndactylus. The sequence goes on from NC_072438.2 coordinate 10,836,153, forward strand.
CTGTGGTATTCATTCCACAGCCCCAGAGGAAGGTCCCCCGGGGGCCATCCTGTGACTCCCCCTACACTGCACCTCACCCGGAGTCCCCACCCCGCCCCACCCACCCTCAGGTCACGCCCTCCTCTGAGCAGCCTCCCTACACTGCACCAGCTCCCGGCCCCCTCCTCACTCCCTCCTCGGCCCCTCCCCCTGTCGCTCTCCTGGCCTCACCTTGCCCCCTCCTCTTCTCCCGGGGCCAGACACCTCCTGCAAGACCATGCCAATGCCGGGGCTGTGCTCAGGACGGGCTCAGGACGGGCTCAGGACAGGCGAGGGCAGCTGAGACTCCCGGGCCGGCAGGCCGGTGCCGCGTTAGCGACAGGCTCGTTAGCGGAGTTAACTATCAGGCATAACGAGGGGAAAAAAGCTCAATTTGTAAACACTTGGTCAATATGAATTAAGGCCAACAGGATGGATTTGGGACCACACTGGACAATGCCATCGGCTGCACCGGACGCCCAGCAACAGTAGGTAAATTAGGTCATCATTAAATTATCATGAGGAAAAACGCATAATCGGCACCAGAGCTGGTAGAAAGATTACGGTTATTTACAAAAACCATGCTGTTTGCAAATTTGTGCAAAATTATTTGTTCCTAGCAGAGTTTTATACAGCTATCTGCACATTATCTCCGCCTGAGAGTCCCAGCCCTGCATATTAACTAATGTCTGTGGTTTAATTGGAAATAGAACAGGCCACATTGTAAATCGCTTTTCTGCCATCTGTCTCTGTCTCCACACGGGGCCTGGGAGTGGAGGACACAGTGAACAGATGGTTGACAGGGACCCTGCGCTGCCCGGCCCCACCCCACTCCCCGCCAGAGCCTCAACTTACCCCTGCACCGCCTGGCCCCACCTCATCCCTCTCCAGAGCAACTTACCCCTGCACCGCCCGGCCCCACCTCACTCCCCACCAGAGCCTCAACTTAACTTACCCCTGCACCGCCCGGCCACACTCCACTCCCCACCAGAGCCTCAACTTAACTTACCCCTGCACCGCCCGGCCCCACTCCACTCCCCTCCAGAGCCTCAGCTTACCCTGGTCACGGCTCGACCCTGACACCGGCCACAGCCACGGGCACTGGAAAGAACCAGCCCCTGCACAGCCACACACAGGGTTGGGGGCGGCCCTCAGTGGGCTTGAAGCGGCAACGGGCAGTAGTGTCTTCAGACCTGAAAAGTAAAGAAGGCGACGCAGGCCGTGTCTCAGCAATGCGTGCACTTCGTGGGCCTTTCTTCGGTCGAATTGACCATTAGAGCAAGGAGGGTGAAAAACGACCTGGATCAAAGGGTCGGGCCAGATGCCAGGGACTCCTGCGAGATCCTGGGTTACTGCCAGGTAAATTCCAGTCCTGACGGTGCTCCCAGGGCTCAGCCTCACACCTCACTGGGAGGCAGTGGGATGGGCAGGGTGGTGCCTGTCCCTTCCTCTGCATGACCCGGGCCGGCTGTGTCTGTCAGGCCCTGGATCAGCTGGTCTGGGAGGTGGACAGAGGGGCTGGGAAGCACTGAGTCCTCTCTGGAGGGCCACCCATCACCTATCCTCCCCACCAGGCCTCAGAGCAGCCCGGAGCCACACTGTGGAGGCGGAGGCCCCACAAGCCTACAGGACCTATTTCCCGGCCGATGCCTGCCTGGCTCACGAGGTTCCTCACAGTCATGTTTGCATGTGTGGATAACAGTGAGCACAGATGCCTTAACATAAAAAGCCCAAGGCAGGCCAGGCACGAAGGCTCACACCTGCAATCCAGCACTTTGGGAGGCTGAGGGAGGAGGATTGCTTGAGCCCAGGAGTTCAAGACTGACCTGGGCAACATAGCCAGACCCTGTCTCAAAAAAAAAAAAAGGAAAGAAAGAAAGAAGAAAGAAGGAAAGCAAAGGGAAGGGAAGGGAGGGGAAGGGAGGGGAGGGGAGGGGAGGGAAAGGAAGTCAGGGCAGTGCAGGGCAAAAAGGCCAAGCCATAGTCAGAAAGCCAGGGGGCACCTCGCCGTGCCCCGCCACGGTCTTAAACCCACCTCTTCTTCCTTACAGCCCTAGGACAGATGTGGCTGAAGATCAGGATCCAAGCGTGATGTTGGGGTTTCCAGTGACAGCCTGAACCCAATACTTGGCCCTGTCGGCACTTTTATTCGGAGTGGGGCTTGGGCTAGGGGGTGTGTCCTGAGACGGGGATGGGATCTGGATGCACTGAGATGAATTCTGGAAGCTTGGAACCCCCCAAGCCCCAGGTCCCCGTGGGCCTCCCCTGGCAGCAGAAGTGGCCCCTCCCCCTATCAGAAGGGACCCACCCCCCACCCCGCCCGGCTGGCTGCCCTCCTGGCGCCCAGAAGGAAACCGTCCTGTCTTCTCTGAATACGCAGCCTGAGGGACAGGAGACCATGCAGGGACACGGGTAAGCAGCGTGGACGTGGGTTCTGAGGGTGTCACACCAAGGGGGACAGGTCTGGGCTGAATGCTCCTACTCCCGCAGTTGGAGGTGGCTCTTGGAGTTCACTTGGACCCCAGACTCCGTGGTGGCCTGATCCCATGAGGCTGAGATGCCACAACCTCCCTGCACCGTGGGAGGAGGAAGCCGGGCCACCCGAGGAGGACGAGGGAACCCTGGGAGACGGCAGGAGGCAACCGCACCAGCTGGCCTCGTGAACTACACAGAAATGGAGCTGGAGGTGCCAGTGTCCTCGTCACAAATCCAGCCATCTCATTAATGCAATTACATCTTTTTACCCTTTCTCCTAGCCTTACTGGTTTTTTGCTGTTGTTGTTTTTCGTTTTTTGTTTTGAGACAGGGTCTCCCTCTGTCATCCAGGCTGGAGTGCAGTGGCGCGATCTCAGCTCACTGTAGCCTCTGCCTCCCAGGTTCAAGCGATTCTCCCGTCTCAGCCTCCGAGTAGCAGGGATTACAGGCATGCGCCACCACACCCAGCCTACCCTTACTTTTTAAATATTTGTGGTATTTGGCACCATAGCTCTGGGTTACAGAAAGCCCAGGTGATGTCACACGGAATTTACCCCTGCGTGGTGCCTGCGGGGTGGCTGGAGCCCGGGTCTCCGTCTTGGGTGGGGGCTCGGGGAGAGCTGCAGCGTCCGAGGCAGCCACCTAGGGCCTGGTCACGTGGAAGTCAGATGTGGGCCTGGGCCCCCGTGCAGCGATGGCTGTCCCGGCCGTCTGCCTTGCCTCTCACCTCCACCCCACCACATCGGCCACTCTGCCCTGGGGCTAGGACTGACCCTCCACCCTTGCCCCCAGGCTTCTGACCACTGCCCTCTGGTTGGGTCCAGTCAAGGGAGGCCCTGGCCGCAGCCCAGAGGGATCGGGGGCGTGGACCCCTCCGCATCTGTCCTGGGTGGCATTTCTTCACCTCGGCTCCCGCTGGGAGGTGCCTCCTTCTTGATCCGCCTCTTCTAGGAAGCCTGGCCCAGCTCTGCGTCCCCAGTTCCAGCTTCACCCCGGCAGCCTTAGGACATGGCAGCGGCTTCCTGCCGTGAGCCACGGGTTCCTACACCGCCTCGGTCACCCGGTCTTCAGGCGCAGCCCCTGTCGAGTCACCTGACAGACTCGTAGGTTTGTTCTGGTTTTCAGCGCCCTGCGTTAGCTGCCTGCACACCAGGCCCAGCTCAGCTTGTGCATGGCTCCAGCACCATTTTAATTATCGTATCAACTGCAAAATGCGTCATTTCTTGTTGTGTTACCTGCGCTGTTTCCTGACTCCCTGCTGTGTGGTTAAATGAGTTAGACGCATCTGTTCTCTCCTGCGCTTGGTGGAGCTCCTTGGCGCCCCACACTGTTCTGGGGACTTGGGCTGCATCGGAGGAAAAAGAAAACAGATGTCACCATGCCCTGTGGAGCCTGCGTCCTAGTGCGGATGTGGCAGTCGGCCCACGGGACGTATGTGGGACCCCAGGTGAAGGTGACCACCGTGGAGGAAGGTGGGACAAGGTGGGAAGGGCTGGGCGAAGGGAGCACGGTCACCCGGGGAGCGGCTCCAGACTGGAGACAGCAGGAGGCCCTCGCCACAGCACCTGGTGTGGCAGGCACAGCCAGGGTTATCGTGGCCATGGGCTGGAGGCCAGAGGGGTCAGGGCCAGGCTGTGAGGGCTCTGCTCTGCGCGATGGCTGCTGAGCTGCAGCGATGGATGGGGTGGATGCCGAGGGGACCCGGGCAGATGAGAGGCAGCATGAGGAGGGATTGGGTTCTGTGCATTTCCGTGGTGCAGCCATGGGAACCTCTATGGGATGAAGGGGCCGGGAGAAACTGCGGGGCCCATGGCGGGGCCTGGAAGGCCGGGCACCCCTTGCTGAGGGACGGGGACTTCTGGGCAGCAGGTGGTCGGGCATCATTAGGATTCAGCCACGGTGAGGGTGAGAAGCCTCTGGGACAGCCAGGTGGAGATGTTGGGGCCTCCGGATTCACGGCCTGGGAGTTGGGGGCAGGGGGGTGACCAGTGGTCATCAGCACAGGTGGTTCAAGAGGCCAGAGCCGGACAGAGCAGGTGTCAAGCCTCGGAGCTGAGGACCCAGAGGGCAGGCGCAGCCACGGGCACGGGAGTCGGGGAGCACAGAGTCCTGGACCTACACCGGAGCATGTTGCAGAAAGGAAGGGCTGGTCGTGTGTGTGTCACGTGTCCATGAGTGTCTGCGTGTGTCTCTGTGACCATGTGTCTCTGTAAGGGATTCTGTGTATTTCTGTGTCAGTATCTCTGTGTGTCCACGTGTGTCCACATGTGTCTGCATGTGGGATTCCGAGTACCTGTGTGTGTCCGCGTGTGTGTCTGTCTAGGTGCATGTGGTCTGGGGGCTGCACAGAGGCTGGGTGGGGATGCTGACGACCATCCCAGACTGAGCCCTGTAGCCCCGAGAGGAGGGCGTCGGTAGCCTGTGGAGCATGGCTGGGAGGGGCCCCTGGAGCTGGAGCAGACAGGTCAGGGTCACCGTGACTATCTCCCGCCCTGGTTCTGGGACCCTGGGCCTCAGGGTCTGGCCACCCCTCCCTGGCCTGGTGGAGCAGCTCCACGGCAACCCAGGTCCCCACCCTCCAGGACAGACCCTGCCTCAGCCTCGGGTGGCCGAGCCAGGCAGGGTGAGGCCGAGAGGGCAGGGGATGGGAAGCCCAGATACCCACTTCCGCCGCCGGCCCCACCGGCCTCCCTCATCCCTCGCAACGAGCCGCGGCCTCGGAGTGTCAATTCTGCGCCACTAACTCATTGATCGCCTTGCCCGGGTTAATTAATTAATTAGGGGCAGCCACAGAGCACAGTGGGCTGGGGCCAGGGAGGGACCCCAGCGCCGGGAGCTTTATTAGTACATAAAATGGGTGTTTAAAACCCACGCGGCCACGAGCGCGTGGTTGAGGCTTTTCATTAAACAAACCTATAACATTACGTGCCTCATTATGTATTTCGAGACTTCCCCTGCCTTCCGTGCTCCCTCTCCACCTGCCTCCCCGCGCACTCTAAGTGCCTATTTGAAATCAATTTCTCTAATAATGGACTTAATGAGCTCATCAATTAGAGCTGCCATAACCGAGTGTCGCGGGCTCTGCGGTTATCAGTTAAACTCTGGAACTAATTTCCATGCTTCATCTATCACGGGGCGCCCACGACGTGGGACTGCTGCTCCAGGACGATAGGGAGACCCCAGGCCCTTCCCACAGGCCGTGGGGCCATCCCCGGAAGAGGACAATGAGGACAGGGTGGCCCGCCTGGCCAAGAGCTGCCGAGGCGCGAGGCCGGTGTAATTAGTGGTAATGGATGGCCGGCGCGGGCCCAGATAAGACGTCGTTCCACATGGTCAGCCCCATTAGGCTGTTCTCGTCTTGCCCCAAACCCTCTAAATAACACCCCAGCATCGTAGGAGGCCAGCTGGCTGCATGGGGCCTGTAGTGCCTCAAATCCTGGGGCTCCCGCCTGCTGTTCAGCCCAGGGCTGGTGTGGGCCGGGCGAGAGCACCCATGGGCAGGCAGAGCTGGCAGGACCCCAGTGGTCAGGAAGGGAACCTGGAGAGAAGATACCAGAAGCTGACTGAGGACGGGCGTTGGGAAGGGAGGTGTCAGGGCATCCAGGGCTGCTGCTGGACACGGCAGTGTGGGTCCCCAGGTCCAACGGGCAGTGGCCTGGAAGGGGCTGCTGTGGGGAGGGCCGAGCAGAAGGAGGGTGGCCCGTCAGGGTGAGCAGGGCCGTGGCCTGGATGTCGAAAGCAGGATCTGCTCTGCCCGCTGCGCCCAGCTCTTGGGACAGTCTGGTGTGCAGTGAGGCTCGAAACAGGCGGACGATGGGCAAAGGGGAGCTCAGACAGCTGCCTCTACCCCAGCTAGGGGTGCTTCCCAGAAAAAGCAGACCCCACACCTGAGGTCCTGGATACGGGGACAAGGACCTGGAGAGGGACGAGGGGCACCAGAGCCGCAGACCCAGGACTGTGTGTCTCCCAAGCCAGACACCTCCTGGACTGAAGGAGAGGAGGAAATGGACCTCTTACCTGGGGTACTCTTGGGAAACTGAGGCACAGAGCTCGTGCCTCCCTGCCCAAGCCAGAGACCACGGTGCCAGCTCCCCACGGGGTGGGTGTTTCCCACATGGTCCGTGCCCCAGCCTTGGCCTAGCCGTCTGTGCTAGGGTGGTTCAAGGTGTCCTCAACAACCCCATGGCTGGGCCCGGGGTCTCTGGGCAACTCCTCACCTGCCTGGCCCGTCCTCCCTGCAGCCCTAGAGGCCCCTGAGTCTCCATCCAAGCCATGCACCCCCATCCCAGCCTCAAGCTGAGGACCGCCCTTCCTCCCGTCCTGCCCAGAAAAGCCTGAAACAGTTCACTCAGTCACCCCTAGGGACCCCACCCATTGCTGCACAGGCCCCATGCGCTTTGGAGAGCTGGCATGGGGAGGTGGGTGGGGATTTGGGCAGGGGCAGGTGAAGGGCCAGCATGGGGGCACTGGAGGAACAAGGGGCCTGAGAACCACCTCTCCCTTCCACCCTGCTCACCCTTCCACCCCCACCCCTGCCCCAGGGTGTCTCCGGTGTCTCCACTTAGCCCCTGCCCCCCTTCAATTTGTCATAATCAGCCCAGCTTTCTCATTAGCGAGAGGCCATTAATGAAGCTTTATCAGCAGCTGGAGGCCTGGCCCTTCCCCATCTCCGCCTCCCAGCCACCCTCAGGGCTGCACCCCCAGCCCCTACGGTGGAGGCAGAAGTGACCTGTGTGGCACCCTCTGCCCCCGCTCTTCCCAGCACCCAGCACATCCAGGCCCAGAACTTGGGGTGACTTAGCCCCAGGGAGGATGGTCCTGGTGGCCCCAGCCATGGGGTGCCCCTAGTCGCTTCACTAGGCTTAAGGGCACCCACCCTGTGCCCCGCACCACCCTGGGCGCTGGAGCGAGGGCTGGAAGGCTAACTGGTTGCTTGTGGGACGCAGGGACACAAAGCAGAATGGTTGAGGGGGAACAGGTGCACACCTGAGGGTCAGCAGGCTTCTGGAGCACAGGGGAGCCAGTGGAGATCTGAGCAGGGGAGGGGCGGGACCTCAGAGGCTATGTGGCCTCAGGCAGCAACCCTGAGAAGGCGGAGCGGGCAGTGGGACAGGTGTGGTGTGTGGGAACAGCACAAGAGGAGCAGGGAAGGGACCAGGAGGAGGCTGTGAGGAGACGGCTGATGGGGAGGCAGAGCTACGGGAGCTGTGCGGTGTCTGCAGGAGGAGGCAGAGCTACGGGAGCTGTGCGGTGTCTGCAGGAGGAAGGAGACGTCAGCTGGGCCAGATAACGTTGTGGGTGGGGGCATAATTTGGGGCCTGAGACTTGCCCCCGAGGTTTAGCAAGGTCACCATGGTGACCAGACAGAAGCCCCCTCGGTGTGGGTCTGGGAGGGCCATGGAGGCTGCCCCTCCAAGGGAAGGGGGTGGGCTGGGGTGGCGGGGAGGAGGGCAGGGGGTGCAGGTCAGGGCAAGATGCTTAAAGAAGGAGCAGGACCAGCCTGTCTTTGCTGATGGCTGAGGAAGGGGCCTTGTGGGGTCAGTGGTCTAAGAGGCCAGATTGAGGGGCAGGATGGGGGAGGCTGCAGATGCAGCTGGCTGGACTGGGGTTCCTCAAAGGCGCTCCCCCTGCCCCTCGGCTCCCCAGCATGCCGGGCCTGCTTGCGGATGCAGACCCCCCCGCAGCCCAGCTCCACAACCTCCTGCAGCTGGTGTCCCTCTGGGAGCTGAGCCGGCGTCATCCTCCCCAGCTGTGAGGCCAAGCCCTGTCCAAGGCCTCCTAGTTCTGGGGACCCTGGCCTTGCTCCCTGGGTCCCACGTGGGGCCATCCTTGGCTGTTCGTTGGGCCTCCGTGTTAGGGGCCTCTCGGCAGCTGTCTGGGTGCAGGTTGGAGTCCCCAGAACGTCTGCTCTCGGTAGGCAGACCCTGACCTTGCCAAGGCTGGGCCCCTCTGGCAAGGTGGGTGAATGATGGACAAGCAGTGAGGGGCCCAGCCCCACCCGACTGCTCACAGCCTTTCCCTCGTCCTCACCTCCGCCTACCCCCGAGGCCACTCCCCTGCAAGCTCAGACTGGAAAACCCCATCAGCCTCGAAAGAGGTCAGGGCAGTCAGTGATAGCAGCTCCGGGCATGAAAGCCGCTCAACACCCCTGCTCCCCAGGGGTCTCTCAGAACCATCAGGTCATTGCTCAGCTGGGCCAGAAATGGGGGTGGGGGGCGTAATTTGGGGCCTGAGACTTGCTCCAAGGTTTAGCAAGGTTTAGCATCCCCTGCAGGTGGGGACACAACCACACAGGTGAGGTTGCCCCTGGAGGGGACAGACGCCTCTATGTGGATGGGATCCTGGGTCCCCAGGCCTAGCCCTGGCCTTGTGGGGTGAAGACCCTGCAGGGGGCCCTCTCAGTCTCTTGGCCATAAATCAAGCCTGCGCAGGCGGGCAGGTCAACCTAATGACCCCATGGCTAGACATTCCTATGTTGTTCTTGGTGTCCAGCGAGACTGCTGAAACCAGCTTCAGGATGTCCACAGGCCCGGGCAGAGCGAGGATGTGGCCCCGCAGGTGCCCCATGGGGACAGATGGCTCACCTGCTGCCCGCAGAGAGCATCCAGCGGAGGGGCAGAACTGGGCTCTCCAAGTACAGAGAAGCCAGCACACCAGGTCACGTGTGTGCGTGCCAGCCTCCTAAACCTGTCCCTGGGGACTGCGGTAGAGGCAGGTAGGGGACAATGTGAGGTCCCACAGCACTGAGAAGGACCTCAGATCCAGGACAATGACCCCCTTCGTCCCTGGTGGGGAGGCAGGAGCCCCACCTGCAGAGGAGGAGGCAATGACCCCCTCCGTCTCCGGTGGGGAGGCAGGCGCCCCAACTGCAGAGGGGGAGGCAATGACCCCCTTCGTCCCCAGCCAGGAGGCAGGCACCCCACCTGCAGAGGGGAAGGCAATAACCCCCTTCATCCCCGGCCAGGAGGCAGGCACCCCACCTGCAGAGGGGAAGGCAATGACCCCCTTTGTCCCCGGCCGGGAGGCAGGCGCCCCACCTGCAGAGGGGGAGGCAATGACCCTCTCCGTCCCCGGGGGGGAAGCGGGCGCCCCACCTGCAGAGGGGGAGGTTCTGCGGAGCCCAGGGGTAGTCTGGGTTTGTGTCTCGTGGGCATCGGACACAGATGCCAACTGTGCTGGAGCCCGCCAAGAAGAGGGTGGCACCAACCACAGGGCTGCCAGCGCTTCCTGAGCTGACACGGACGCGGCACCAAGCGGGCCCCGCAGAGCCACCGCTAAAGCTGCAGTGCTGCCGATGCGGAGATGAGAATGCCACGGTGCCTGGGAGCACCAGGGGAGGCTGCCAGGCGTCCACTCTCCCGGGAGAGGTGAGGGAAAGGGTAGATGAACGCTGGGAGCTGGTAAATCCAGACTCCCCAGGACCATGATCAGAGGAAAGCTGCAGGGCAGGCAGAGGGGCAAGGCTCCCACCACCCAGCATTCCCGGTGGATGGGGCTCTGGGTGGGGCGGGGCTCCAGGTGGGCGGGAATATGGGTGGAGTCACAGGTGGGTGTGGTTCCAGCTGGGTGTGGTTCCGGGTGGAGCGGGGGCTTCCGGTAGGCGCGGCTTCAGGTGGGTGTGGCTTTGGGGGGTGTCACAGGTGGGGTGTAGCTCCAGGTGAGCGGGGCTCCGTGTGGGTAGAGTTACAGAGGGGGCCTCTAGGGGAGGTCCAGACCCAGGTCTCTCTTCTTCACCACAGAGGCCTGTAAGTCAGCCCCTCCCTGTGACCCTCCTGGAGCAGGGGCTGGGCCAGGGGGTTCCCCCAACCCCCGTCAGGTCAGGCACCCACTGCCCTTCCACATCAGCTGCAGCCTGGGCTCTCTCGCCTCTCCTCCTGACCCTTTAGTCATCGGGGCCTCCCTGTCCTTGGTGCCGCTCTGGCTCCACCTTCACTCCGCTGCAGTCCCAGGCTTCACAGCATCCCGCCCTGCAGGCTCAGATCTGCAGATGTGTGCAGCCCTTTCCCCAGCACCCTGCCAGAGCCCAGACCCTCCCAGGGCAGCTGGAGGGGCAGGGCTGGTGGTACCCAGTACTGGTGGAGGGCAGACCAGACGAGGGAGAGAGGGAAGGGGCAAGGTCCAGGACCGGCGGGCAGGCGCTGGCCTTGCAGCATGAAGGACCTGGGGCTGCGTGAGGCCCACCCACTCCTCGCTGTGCACGGCGGGGAGCAGCCTCACCTCCTGCTGGAAGAGAGGCCCCATCCTCTGAGCTCCCCTCCCACCCCCTGCAGCAGCTCTGTCCCCCGCCATCCCCCACCAGAGACAGCACCTGGGGACCTTCAGGACCCTCTGCCCCCTCCTCTGGCCCCAAAGCTGGCCATGGCCCCACAACCCAGGCTGAAGGGGTGGCCCTGGCCATGTCCCCTGTGCCCAGCAGAGTCCTGGGATCTCCTGTCTCCTCAGCATCTGCTCCCCTTTGCTGAGACCACACACCCAGCCAGATTTGGGGGGGCTGGAGAAACCCCTAATCATGACTTGGGCTTGGGGTCCCTCCTCGGCCTGAGGCCACCTCTTTAAAACACCTGGGGCCAGGACAGCCCCAAAGGCCCCCAAGGACCTACCAGGAGCAGCCCCAGCCCAGGGCCCCCGGCCCCTCCAGCCTCCCCTCCACACATGGGTGGAAGGTGCAGGGGGATGGGGGACACAGCCGTCCACACGTGCGGCCAGGGGAAGGGCTGGGCAGCACACCCCCTGCCCTTCCACAGCTTGGACCCGCCCAGCATCATGGGATCAACTTTGACCCAGCTCGGCCCCAGTGTGTCAGGCCAGACCGGCTGTGGAGGTGCAGGCAGGGCCGGCAGGGACAGGGTTAAGAGCACGGGGCCTCCCAGGCCTCCCTCCTCATTCCCTTTGAAATGGCTCCCTGGTTCCAGAATGACTCTGGCTTCCCCTCTTAATCTGTATTTTACGAGTGAGAAGGTTTGCATTATGCAAATCGTTAGATAGGAACAGGTGACATTTCAGCAAAGAACACGGCAGGCGGCGGCCTGCGGCTGCTGATTTAGACATTAGTATTTGTCACCAGGGCGGCGGGGGCGGAGGGGAACTCGGCCACGGAGGGCTCCGCACACCTTAAGGTGGAAGTCTCCCAGCCGGGGCAGGCCCGGCCCACACACCCTGAGGCCTCCCAGTGACCAGCACACCACCCGCGGGAGCTCCCTTTGTGCACCAGGCTGGGGCTCAGCAGCACCTCCTGGAGCTCACTCCGCCACGGGGCAGGGCAAGCACAGGCCCATTTTACAGATGAGGAAGCCGAGGCCCGGTGAGGTGATGGGCGGGCTGGGTCTCGGCTGGAGAATGGGGCAGGGTCCAAGCCAGCCAGGGGTCTCCCCACAGCGAGTGTCTGGAGGGCCCACTCCCCACGACTGCACAGCTCACTCTGGGTCCTTCCTCCAGCAGCGCCCCCATCCCAACTCACCCTCTCCCATGCAGCCCACAGACAGCCTGAGGCGGCCCACCCACCCCACCCGCGCCTCCTCCCACTCCACCCGCGCCGCCTCCGACCCGCAGCCGCGCGGCGCTCTCCTGGGCAGGCTGTGCGGCACCATCCATCATTCACTGTCGGAGGCATCCGCGTCCATTTCCCAGGAAGTTGTTTGAGGGGAAATGGACGAAAGAGAAGGGAGCGGCCACGCACTTCCAGGGCGCCCCGCGAGCCCTTCAATTTTCCAGCTGCCTGACAGCGCCCACGGTGCACCCAGCTCTGAGGGGCATTAGAAACGCCAGGCCCTGGGGTCCTCCAGAGGCTGGGAGAGCAGTGGAGCCACCAGGGTAGGCTTTCTCAGGAGCTCCATGGGGACTGTGGGCTGCGCCACACAGCTGGAACATGGACCGCAGCCCCGGGCAGACCCTCCCGGCACAGGCCCGGCAAGCTGCTGTCCCGGCTTCGAGGTCTCTGGTAGGCTGAGCTGGTTGGTCCTGGGGCTCCTGTGTGGCCGTGGGCCTGTAGGCAGCCAAGGGCAGTATGTCCTGGGGAGCCTGCAGGGCGCGGGACAGGGCCCAGCTCCTCACAGCCTGCCTGGCCTCTCCGGACTCTGGCTGAGTCTGCAGGGTGTGGAGGGGGCTGCAGCGGGCTCTCCCCTGTGTTTCTCAGAGGCTGGGCAGCCCTCTGGGGAGCTCAGGGGAGTCTGCGGTGCCGTGGTCCAGGACGACCTGGATGACCTTGGATGACCTCCAACGCCTTTTGGCTCAGACGACCCTGGATCCCAGGGGTGGGCAAAGGCAGGAAAAGGCCCATGAAGAGAGGCTGGGCGTGTTGTGCAGGGGGAACAAGGGCCAGAACCAGTGGCAGGGCCCGGATGGCAGCACTGAGCAGCTGCTCCCATGCAGGGTGACCCCTCCTGCCCTGTCCTTGCCTGTGGGGGAGGAAGGGTGAGGCAGCAGCAGATGGAGGTGGGAGCCCTTTGTGGAGCTGAAACCACGGCAGCCGGGAGGCCAGCCTCACCCACTCCGAGGACCCCCAGATCCCCGGCTTCACACAGCAGCCCAATGGCATTAGTAACACGCTTTTCTTGGAGAGACTTTGGGGCAGAAATGAAGTTGCGGGGAACATGCCATGGGGAAGGCAGAACCCTGGACACAGCCCAGCTCCGAGGCGCTGTCTGGGGCTCACGCCGCCCCTGAGACACCCACGTGGGGGGCGCATGGCTGGCTTGCGGCTGGCAGATGCCCTTAGATGCACCTGGCTGAGGAATCTGCTCAGATCCTCAGCAGATCTGCCTGGTGCTCACAACCCCACTCCGGGGGCTCCTGACACTGAAAGGCAGGGATATTGGCTCCTGGCTTATCTAGCAAGGTTCCTTAGGCCACAGAACTTTGGGTTCTGGACACTTGTGGGGGGGTGAGGGGGAGGTGACCCTGGGTAGGAAGAGGGTGCAAGGGCACGGAATTCATAACTCACGCCTGGAAGTGTGCAGAGTGTTTAGCCAGAGGGGTGGCTCAGTCCTCAGACATCCCACAGAGTGGGTCATTCAGCCACTCAACAAACACAGGGATCCAGAGGGGACAAAGGAAGCGGCTCGGCCAAGGTGGGCTGAGCACCCTCCATGTGCCTGGCATTGGGCTCAGTGCTGGCCATGCAGTGAAGGCCAGGGCCCTGTGCCTAGCAACAGAGCAGCTGGGTCCTCGTCTGGCACCCCCACGAGGTGGCTTATCCATCCACACGGGCTGGCTCTGATACCATCCGCGTGTGCCAGGTGAGGACAGTGAGGCGTGCTCAGGGACCTGCCTCCCTCTCACACTGCTCGGCTCCACAGCTCCCCCAGTGCACACCCAGAACCAGGTCAGGGCCTGGCGGTTCACGGCCGTCTGCACCCCCGCATCAGCAGCAGGGGTCCCCAAACGACAGCCCGTCCTCTCTCCTTAGGGGCTTCTCCAACCCTAGTGCCCCGAGTGCAGCTCCTCCTGGACAGCGCGCCCACTCCAGGCCAACACAGCAGCACAGCCCTGGTGTCAAATCTGAACGGACCCAGCAAGCCTGAGACAGGAGAGGAGAGAGGGTGCCCAGGCGGGTAGAGGCAGCCTCAGCCCAGCTAAGGAGGTCAAGGAGGCTGGGGAGGCCGCTGGGACCAGACCTGCTGGCCTCCTGGGCCTTTGAGAGGGGCTTGGAGGAGCTGCTTAAGGCCAGACTAGCAGGGGAGGGGCCTGTGGGGGTGAAGAGGATGCCCCAACCTCGACGATGTGCAATGAGGCCTCGGTGGGCGAGGCTGCGGGTTGGAACCTGTGTTTATGCATTTGGAGACTCCCTTCTCCGCTCGGGGCACTGTAGGTGGGGGCCGTGGGGGCCACGAGGGCCACAGGGTGAGGGCAGCGCCCAACCCACCAGAGGTCACAGGTGTGCAGCAGAGGCTTCCAAGGGTTAGGAGTGTGGGTAGGGCCATGGGGGGCAGACTCTGACCCTCATCCCCAGTTCCCAGGGAAAGTGGGGGATGCTGGCCACCTCACTGAGGGTCTGGCAGACCCCAGCCCAGCAGTCTTGCCCCAAGCACGGTGTCTGCAGCTGTGGGTGCAGGGGTGGAAGCGGAGGCTGAGGCTGAGCCTCAGTGGGCCGGGCTTGTGCTCGCCGCCCTAAGTGCTCTGTCCTTCGGGTCCAAGTGTGCTCTTCATTGCCATGGCCCCATGAGGCGGAAGGGCCTCCTCAGCAAGGTGCTTGGGGGTGGCCTCCTGCTTCTCTTAGAGCCCTGACCCTGGACGGGGGGAGTGTGGAAGGGGTGCATCGTGCAAGGAGGTGGAAAGCTGCTCTCTGGGCTGCCCCACCCTTCTCTGATCTGAGGCCCAGGGCAGCAGCCACCCTCCTTTTCCTCACCCTGGAACAAGTGTGCATGCAGCGGCTTCTGACACACACATGGAATAAACAGACACGGAAACACACATTTAATCTGCTTTTCTCTTAAAGCACTCTGTGGGCTGAGGCCTGGTGAGATAGGAAGACGGTGGGTCCCTGGCCCGCTCTGCCTGGGAGCTGAGCTGTGGGGTCAGGAGCTCTGACACCTGGAGGAGACAAGACCCCCACACTCTGGGGCCTCCCACACCCTGAGTTCCCAGCCCCACCACCAATGCCCGGCAGCCACAGCGTCACCCCCACTCCTGCAGCAGGAGAGCGCCATCCTGGCGTCTCTTTCCTGGGATCCCAGCGCTTTGTAGTGACATTTAAGATGAAAAGAAAGGGAAGTCCTCCCTGCTCTAATGTGTACAGTTCAGGTTTGAAATTAGCATGAGAAAAGGAAACACTCTCCTTATCTCTGGGAGCGAATGGGCCAGCTCCTCCACTCCTGGGCCTTTGTGACTGTCAATAATCACTTACCTTCAGGCCCATAAATGTCATTCTTGGGGTGCTCATAAACAGCCCCGTCCCTTTTTAAATTAGCAAGTAGAGATATTTATGGGTTTCTATTAAGGGCGATGGGTGGGGGAGTCAGGAGCACCCGGCAGCTCCGATAAGGGAGAGGTTGAGGGGGGCCTGCAGGAGGCACGGAACCCCCACCCAGCTTCCAAGGCGGGCGCCCCAGCTAAGGCTCCGTGTAGACCTGCAGACCCTCACCACACTCCTGTGGGGACAGCTGGGGGACATCCATGGCTTGCTGGGGGGAAGGGGGCTGCAGGCCTAAAAATCACAAAGAGTGAGCCACCTGTGGCAGAAGCCAGGTGGGGGTTGGTGGGAGCATGAGGGTGGGAGGGGCTCCAGCGGACGGGCACACCACCAATCCTGACTCCTGCCCCGGAGGGGCCTGGCCTCAGCTTCCCCAGCTGTGAAAAGGTGTGGCCAAGCCACTGTGGAGGCAGGTGAGGCCCCTGCACACGCAGTCACACCGAACATCCTACGCTCACGTGCGCACACTGTCCAGACACACACACACCACTGTGGAGGCAGGTGGAGGGCCCTGCACACGCAGTCACACAGAACATCCTGCACATACACGCACACACTGTCCAGACACACACACAGACACCACTGTGGAGGCAGGTGAGGCCCCTGCACACACAGTCACACCGAACGTCCTACGCGCACATGCACGCACTGTCCAGAGACACACACACACCACTGTGGAGGCAGGTGAGGCCCCTGCACACACAGTCACACAGAACATCCTACGTGCACATGCATGCACTGTCCAGACACACACACACACACACACACACACCCCCCACTGTGGAGGCAGGTGGAGGGCCCTGCACATGCAGTCACACAGAACATCCTATGCACACATGCACGCACTGTCCAGACACTCGCAAAACTGCTCACACATACATGTGCACACACACATTCACACGCACACTCATTCACACATATATTCACTCGCATTCACACATTCACGTTTGCACACACATTCACACAACTCACTTTCGCACACATTCATTCTCACATTCACACATTCACTCATGTTCCTTCACACACACACATTCACATTTACACCCACATTCACACACATTGACTCACATTCACATATTCACTCACATGCACCCTCACACATTCAAACACACACACACACCGCCTCCCACCTCTAAAATGTCTCTCCACACCTCCTGCCCCTTCAGCTTCTCCCTCATCCCAACTCTTCCTTCGTTTTAGGTCCTTCTTCATTCTCAACTCCTCCCTCTTCCTGGTTTCTCTCTCATCCCAGCTCCTCTTTTTCCCCAGGTCCTCCCTCATCCCAGTTCCTCCCTCAGGTCCTCACTCTTCCCCAGATCCTCTCCAATCCCCAGCTTCTCCCTAATCCCCAGCTTCTCCCTCATCCCAGCACCTCCCTCATTTCCAACTCCTTCCTCTTCCCAGATCCTCCCTCATCCCAGCTGCTCCCTCATTTCAGCTCCTCCCCAATTCCCAGCTTCTCCCTCACTGCAGTTCCTCCTCATCCCCAGCTTCTCCCTCCCAGCTCCCCCATCCTCAGCTCCCCCTTACCCTCAGCTCCTCCCTCACCCTCAGCTCCTCCCTCACCCTCAGCTCCTCCCTCACCCTCAGCTCCTCCCTCATCCCAGCTCCTCCCTCATCCCAGCTCCTCCCTCATCCCAGCTCCTCCCTCACCCTCAGCTCCTCCCTCACCCTCAGCTCCTCCCTCACCCTCAGCTCCTCCCTCACCCTCAGCTCCTCCCTCATCCCCAGCTCTTTCCCCCTTTGCCAGCAGCCACACTGCACACCAGAGCCAGACTGATTTTTAACTTTCACTTCCGAATAATTTTAGATTTACAGAGTAGTGCAAAGACAGCACATAGAGTTCGGATGCCTCCCCCGCCCTCCCAGTGTTTCATCTTGTCACCTTCGTCACAGCCTGGCACGTGGCTCTTCCCTGAATTTGAGCCTTCCTTTGGGCTCCCCGCTTTCCCAGTGCCGTTTGTCTGATCTAGGACTCTGCACCATCTCCTCAGGCCCCACTGGTCTAGGACGACCTTGACAGCTTTTGGGGGCACTGCTTGGCGTCCTGCAGAGTGTCCCAGTCAGGGTTGGCCTGGGGATTGTCTCAGGGCCAGACTGGTGCCCTCCTCATCCCCTCCCACCAGGGGCAAAAGCCCCCGCCTGCCAGTCATGTGGCTGCTCTCCCCTGGTGCCCTGTGTGAGGGGAGAGTCAGTGAAGCCCCCACTCAAATGGTTCAGCTCCTCCTCCGGGGACATCCAGCATGTTTCTTCGGATTCCTCTGTGAGGAAGATTGGAAGACATTCTTTTAAAACACGATGGTCTCTGGTGCCCCCACGCCTCTCTTCCTCTGTGGCCCTCAGCCGAGGGATCATTTCAAGGGACCCACAGCCCCACTCTGTCCCAGCCCCTCCTGTGGGGCCTTGCAGACATGGGCTCCCCTGAGACAGGCGAGGCCTGGGCAGGTGCAGGAGGTGGGCCTGGAGCCGGTGGGTGGGGCTGGCTGGACGGCTGGTGGTCAGTGGGTGGCAGGCTCAGCTTGCCTCTGGCAGGAGGGCCCGTGCCCTGTGTGCCAGGCTGCTGGGCCTCCCTGGATGGACCGGCTGCCCAAACCCCTCGACTATGACAAGCTTTCATGGTCTCTGCCTCCCTTGGTGTCAACACATGACATTGAGGTTAAAAAATGTGCCAGGTGGATGAGTGATAGGCCCCCTTCACAGAAGGTGGCCACAGAAGCAACCTGCACATCTAAAGGCACGTGAGAGCAGTCCAGTCCCCATGCAGTGAAGGGGCCCCATCCGCCCACCAAGAGGACAGGGTGCAGCAAGCCAGCTACCCCCTGAGTGCCCACTGCCTGCCCATGCCCTGCTGGGGGAAGAGGCAGCTGGGGGCCGCCCGGCAGGGCTGACTGCATGGGGCACACCCAGCTGGGCTTGCGGTCCCTGGGGAGGGCTGGCAGCCCCTTCAGGAGAAAGCGCAGCCACAGGATGGGATGCTGTGTGGACTCAGGTCCAGGGCTCCGCCACACCCCAAGTCTTTCTGGCCCCCAACCTTACCACATCCCACCCTGCACCCGAGTTGGCATCATCCATTGTGCAGACTGGATGCAGATCATCCAACGTGAGCCGCAGGGGACTTTGACAGGGGAGATGGCTGCGATCTGGCAGGGGCCACACCAGGGGAAAGAAAGGCAGTGACAGGCACAGGCAGTGCCCCTGACAGAAGGGTGGCCTGGGAGGGGGGCTGTCCAGGGGGTTGCTGAAGGTATGGCAGGAAGACCGAGAGGCAGGACGGGGAGCGCCTTGCCCGAAGCTGAGTACAGGTGGCGGCTGTCCAGCAGGGGGAGGGAGGGGTCTCCATGATACTGAGCGGAAGAGGAAGGTGCTGGACACTGCCCCTACCCAGGAAATGGCCTGGCACCCCTGGGGTCCTAAACAAGCCAGTCTCCCTCCTTGCCAGAAAGCAGGAGCTGGGGGCAGAATGAGGAGGCTGCTGGGTCCCCAGCCGGGAGAGCCATCGTTCTTGGCGGCCTGATAAGGGGTGGGAGGGGAGAGGGTCACCCTGAGACCCAGGCATACAGGACAGTACACTGTGCCCGGGGTCGCCAGGGCCACCTCACCCCCAGGACCCCCTGCAGCCACCCGGGGTGAAGTGGCCCCAGGGCAGCGTGAGAATTCCACACCCCCCACCTGCCCGGCTGTAGGCTGCAGCCTCCCTCCTGGCCATCCCAGCAGCATCTGCAGCTGGGCCTATGCGGTGAGTCCACCTTAAGTGGGTTTGATCGGCCCGTGCACTGGTGAGCGCATGCTAATATTGGCTCCAATAAAGAGCAAATCAGGGCCCTCGTCGACACGTCTTATCACACAGTCAGAACTGATGGCTGCAGAAGTCATAAAGATCCCATTTAATCTCGCGCCTATCTATCACGCGGCTGCCTTCATCCTCTTTGTGCCGGGGTAATATGTGCTCATTACGAAAGCAAAACAGATCTGGCATGAATAAACGCAGGATGAAGTGCTCACTCGGAAAGTGACAGCATGATCAGTGGCGGCAGTAATCGCAGAGAATCGCGGGCTAAATTATTCCATAACCGTGATTTGAGGGGACAGCCCAGAGCACCCCACAGCTGCCTGCAGCGCAGCGACGTGTCCTGATAAAACATCCTTCCCAATTTACGGGGCTGCGCTTGACTAATCCGCCTCGGTGCGCACACTGTCTAATCATGCCATCAGCACTGTGAGAAGGGGCTCAATTGGGACTCAAATGAAAGGAGATTGGAAAACTACCCTCAATTGAAATTACATTTGTAAATGAGGCAGAGTTTTCTGTTCAGAGTGTGAACGTTAAGGCAAATCTGCTCGAGAAAGTGGAAGAGGCGGCGGTGGGCGGGCCGGGGACGCCGCAGGGGCGGCTGGGACTGTGCCCCGGCTGGGGCTGGGGCACGGGGCCGGGGTCCACATTCTGGAGAGATGCCTGGCACCATGCTGGCCCCTGGGGACAGCCCCAGGAGAGGAGAGGGGCTGTGGCGGGAGCCGGGAGAGTTGGGCCTGGTTTGTCAGACATCAGACTTCACTCCCACTCTGTAAAATGGGGCGCAGGGTGCCCTCCTTGAAGGAGGGGGTAAGACAGAACGAGGGACGAGTCAGAGCTTAGCTGGCCTCCTCTCTGCCTTCCAAGGGTGCCCCCGCCCCTCCCTCCCGCACTGCACACTGTTCCCGGCCCCTGCCTCCCTCCCGCCCTCTGTGTGTCTGGTAGTGTTCCGGGTCCTCTGAGGCAACTGAGCGGGTATTGTGGGGGCAGGGGCACTTCCCGCACCGGGGTGTTCGGTCTGAGGCTGTCCTCGTGGTAGGGGAGGGCTGGACACAGATCACCTGCCTGACCATGTGCCCAGGACATTGGCCAGGCACACTCACTGGGACACTGCAGGAGGGGAGCACACAGGGAGAGCAGAGGAGGCCATGTGCCAGAAGGATGGACCTGCCCCCCAGGACAGTGGGAACCCAGGGGAAGGTGGCCTTGGGCCCTGGAGGTCCTCTCCCAGAGGCAGGGCCTGTGCTCAGGGCTCAGGGATGGCCATGGGGACCCCACCAGCAGACGGAGGCTGGACGCCAGCAGCTCCCGTGGCCACAGGGTGGGGGGTGGGGGATGGGGGAGGGGCTCCTGCCTGCTGGTCTCACCTCAGGGACTGCTGGCCAGAGTGGCCCCAGCAGCAGCGGTGAGGTACCCAGCACCTCCTCACAGGCCTTTATGTAAATCAAGGCCTAATTAGGCCACCCGGCGTTTGTGTAGAATATCATTTTTTTAATTACCAGCCCTGGGCAGGTTCCCCGGCTGCCTGTTGTGGGCCAATTACCATAAATCCCCCGGTAACAATTAACAATGTTGGAGCAAGCTGCATGTATTTCCAATGTTATAATTATGCGCGGCGCTCTTGTTAATTGGCCTATCTGACTCTGTACTTTTTATGCCGCTCATCTGCTCATTACCCCGGCCATTTAATTCAATTAGCACCTTAATTAGAGGAACAGCCTTGTCCAATGTCGGGGCCTTGTCAGGGAGCCGCCTGATGAGCAGAGACAAACACAGGCTCTGCGGGGACCAGGCAGCCGCAGGGCTGCGGGATGGGGGCTGCAGGTGAGGGGCTGTGGGGGTGCAGGTGGGGGGCTGCGGGGGTGCTGCCCGGGGATGCTCTGGGGGTTCTCCCCATGCCCTTGACCCGGCTGCCCTTGCAAGTCGGGGTGAGCAGCCACAGGGCGATTCCTGCCCGCCCTGAGCGCCCTCCCCTGCCACGACCTTCAGGCGTCTGGGAAGGTCTGTAGTCCTGGCTGCCAACACCCCCAGGCCCCCCCAAGCCTGGACACGGCCCCCAGACCGGCACGATGTCCAGGCTAGGTTTTGTTTTGTGCCAGTCTATTGAAATCGCTATTCCCTGCCTATTAATTCTCCTAATTAGAATTAAATGAAGCATGCTAAATTGCTAGATTAACCAATAATTAAGCAGCCACCGCACTAAAACTGAACACCCCGTGTGGCCTGCACCCCGTCTGCGTGCAAGTGCCAGGGGCGGGCGTGCCAGGCAGGAGGGGCCGACGAGCCTTGGGGACAGCGGTGCGCGCGCTAGTGCCCACACCCGGTGTGCAGAAGGGCGCGAGCGTTGGCGTGAGAGCCGGTGTGGCCTGGAAGCTCTGCAGGAACGTGTGGGGGTAGGAGGAGAGGGGACCCTCAGTTACGGGGAGAGGGCATCACACGGGCCTTGCTGGGGGCAGAAGATTTGTCGTGAGCGCGACAGACCCACCAGATTCTGCAGGTACCCGTGGGAAGCGCCCTGCCCTCCACGCCTACCTACGAGGTCGCGACCCCCCCTACCCCAAACCGCCCTCTGCAGACAGCGAGGCTGGGAGGAGGAAAGGAGCGAACCAAAGTTCCCACCGTCACCAGGGAAGGGAGAGGAGGGCAGGGCAGGGAATGGGCGGAGGAGGGGAGAGAAGAGGGGGAGGGGAGAGAAGAGGGGGAAGGGAGAGAAGAGGGGGCAGGGATAGAAGAGGGGGAGGAGAGAGATCGCCTCTCGAGGCGGGGCGGGCGGGAAAGGGCGCAGCCCAGCTGCGATACCCCTAGGCCCCCACCCCCGCAGGCGCAGAGCCGGGGCGCTCCCCCCATAGCCCCGCCCGCCCTCCAGGACGGAATCGACGTCCCCTTCCCAGCGCTGCTGGACGCCCCTCCCGAGCCCTCCGGAATCCAACCAGCCCAGAGGGGGCTGCGCCTCCAGGGGCTCCCTCCAGGCCCCTGCCCCCGCTGCTCTGGCGCGCCCCCCGCCCCTAGCCGCCATCCCCGCCCGAGGGTCCCAGCCAGCGCCCCTGCCCCCGGCCCCGCCCGCGCCTGCTGGGCGCCCCCTGGTGGCCTCGGCTGGGCCCTGCCGCTGAGCCCACGGCCCTCGGGGGAGGCCCCTCCCTACCCCGGCCGCCCTCGGGCCCCCACGGTCCACTCCCCCATGGGGACCGGCATGTTGCCTTTAGGTACCAAGCCCCTGCGTGGGAGCCTGCGCCACCCCCCCCCGCCCTCCGCACTCGCCCCCTTGTCCCAGCCCCGCGTCCTGGGGAGGAGGCTTGAGCCGCAGCCCAGCACCCAGAAGTGCAGCGCGCACGGGTGGGGCCAGGCTCGAGTCAGCCGGTGACGCAGCCGCTGTGTGACCAGGGCGGATGGCCCAACCTCTCTGAGCCTCCGTTTCCCCGCCTGTAAAAGGGGCTGGGGCTGCCTCCCAGGGCCGCTGCGAGGCGTGAGTGAGTTACGACTCAGAACGCCCAGGTCCGAGGTGAGCACACGTGACACCCGCGAGCCACGGCCACGCGTGTCCCCAGGGCGCCTCCCGCCACGGGCTGGCCAGGAGTGTCCGCGCTGTGGGGACAGGAAAGGGCGCGGCCCCAGCGCTGCGGGGCCCGCAGGGAGGGCGCAGGGGCAGAGCATCCGCCCCGGGGCATCCACCCGTCAGGCCTCGCCGTAAACTTCCTCGTTACAGCCGCTCCTGCAGCCGGAAGATATTGACTCGGAGGAGAAACAATGGCACGAATAAAATAAAAATAAAAAAGTTAATTATCCTTTGTGTTTGTAATTTAATTAAAGATGCAGTAAAGTTTTACTGTTTTTCCAGGTGATGATGTTTAGAGCCCCGAGAAGCTATTTGTGCTGGTGAGATTAAAGTGCATTTTAAAATGTTCCTTCAGTACTTTCACATTTGTTGATAGATTTTTAAATTAAACTTTAAATTGTAATCTAAATTACCTCCAACAATTCATGGTCCCTGTAATGAACTCCCACCGTTCCCGCTGTCATCCGTCGATGATGGAGGGCGAGCCGGGAGCTGCAGCCCTGCGGGCGCCGAACCAACCGCGGAGGCCAGGCAGCCTCGCCCCGGGGACCCCGCCCATGGCGCCCCACACCCGCGGCCAGTCAGGGAGGCCAACGCCGCGAGACAGAAGCAGCCAGACCCCGCGGGCCACCAGTGTGGCCAGAAAAGATCTGCAGGGATGTGAGGGCAGCTCAGAGCTGAGATCTAAGGCTGGGGCAGAACCGGGCGGCGCAACAAGCTAGGGAGAAAGCATCCCCGGGTCGGGGTGCACGGAGCCCCAGACCCCACCCGCCTCCCGCCCGGACTCCGCCTCCACTCAGGGAGCCGGGCCCCGCCTCCCACCCTAGGCCCCGCCTTCCACCTCGGGCCCCCACCTCCCGCCCAGGCCCTGCCTCCTACCCAGGCCCTGCCCCCAACTCAGGGCCCCGCCTCCCGCCCAGTCCACGCCTCCCACTCAGGACCCTGCCTCCCGCTCAGGGACCCGCCTCCCACTCAAGGCCCCGCCTCCCATCCAGGCCCACCCTCTAACCTGGGCCACGGCTCCCACCCAGGCACTGCCTCTCACCCAGGCCCCGCCTCCACTCAGGGCCCCGCCTCCCACTCAGGGCCCCACCTCTGCTCAGGGCCCCGCCTCCGACCCAGGCCCCGCCCCTCACCCGGGCCTCGCCTCCTGCGGTCTTGCATGCCAGTTGCTCAGACCAGATTTTCATCATAATGCCCCCTCCCTTACAGAAGTAGAAGTTAAAGGCAAAACCAATTTTGAGTTTCCAGTTTTCTCCAAATGTTCTAGAAATCGGTCATTTTCTTAAATGTTTAACTGTTACCTGAATTTTCTCTTCCTCGTGGTCCTGCATATCTGTAATATTACTGGCAAAACCCAGTTAGACTTTTAAGGCATGTATGTGTTTCTAGGCAGGTCAAATATCTTTTTTTGTTGTTTTTTTAAGACAGAGCTTTGCTCTTGTCGCCCAGGCTGGAGTGCAATGGGGCAATCTCGGCTCACTGCAACCTCTGCCTCTGGGTTCAAGCGATTCTCCTGCCCAGGCTCCCAAGTAACTGGGATTACAGGCACCCGCCACCACACCCAGCTAATTTTTATATTTTTAGCAGAGACAGGGTTTCACCATGTTGGCCTGGCTGGTCTCAAACTCCTGACCTCAGGTGATCTGCCCTCCTTGTCCTCCCAAAGTGCTGGGATTACAGGCTTGAGCCACCACGCTCGGCTTTTTTTTTTTTTTTGATACAGGGTCTTGCTCTGTCACCTGGGCGTGAGTGCAGTGGTGTGATCACAGCTCACTGCAGCCTCCTCCAATCCCTGAGCTCAAGTGATCCTCCTGCCTTGGCCTCCCAAAGTGCTGGGATTACAGGCGTGAGCCATCACTCCCCGCCCAAAATTTCTTTACATCAGCTACACAGAGCTCCCTCACTAGTTGAAGGCAGCACATGGCAAACAGCCGAACCTTGTCAGCAATCCAAGAAATGAGCTTTAGGACAGCAAGGAGACGCCATTCCCATGTCACGTTTCAGTGTTTACTACTGATATGATAAGAAGGGTCCCTGCTGTGGGGGCAGTGTGGCAGGGCAGATGCTCTGCGACCTATACTCCAGCCAGGCCACGGCCATCAGCGCGTGCTGCCCAGCAGGGCTGGACAGAGTCCACGGAGTTCCTCCTGGACCCAGCTGAGCGACACTCCCCTCCCTGCCAGGGACGCCACCACCAGCCAGCAGGGAAAGACCAGGAGGGCAGGGAGTGAGCCAGTACCATGTATGCCAACCATACAGACCCAAGAGAGAGTGGACGGGAGGCCCTGCACCCTGCACCCTGCACCCAGGCTGGGAAGACTAGGAGGAGGCTGGCGGCCCTGGCTGAGACCCCATTTGGAGGCTAACCTTGGCCTCAGAGAGCCACCCAGCCCAAGATCAGTCCTCTCCCATATCCAATGAGGAGTGGATGAGGGGTATAATGGCCCTCTGTCCCAGTGGGGTCTCTCTGCAGAGCCACCCCAGCTCCAGGCTCCCGATGAAATGGCTTGAGTCCTCACGCCCGGACCCATCACCGCACAGTTTCCCCTTGGCCACTCCTGCTTCTTTGTGCCTTGACGGATGAGAATCCCAAGAGCCTCCCTAAGCAGAGTCCTGTGTGCTCTCCTCATCTCAAGCCCGCTTCCCAGAATGCCACTGAAGGGCCAAGCTGGTGGAGACGTTCCTGCTGAGAAGCAAGCACCATGCCCCAGGGCCTCTCCAGGTTCTGCGGGCAGCAGAACCCACACTGGGGAACATGGCTCTGACCCACACAAGGTGACACTGAAGGCTGCCGGCCTCCAGTGCAGAAGGACCAGGTCTGTCTGCAGAGCAGGCGGCCTGATGTCTGGGTTGAACAGCCAGGCAGGCTCTGCAGGGAGAGGGGTGCCTCACATGGGCAACAAGGCCTCAACAGGAGAAGCCCAGGGGAGAGCTGCGGGTTCTGAGGTACGGCCATGCCACTCACAGAAGAGAGAAATGCTGGTCCTGAGGTGTGACTGGGCCCTGATGGAGCCCATAGAACTCCAAGTGACCCTCCAGTCGGAGCTGTCCATCGGGAGCTGGGGTAGCCGACCCCCCATGGTGTCCAAGCCATCACCACGGAAGCCGAATGGGCCCATTAACAACCCTTGGTAAGATGGAAGCAGAGGATTGTTGTTGGCCAAGGGCAGGATGGAAGAAGACAAGTCACACAGGCAGGTGGCCTGGGCCCCGAGTGATCCTCCACAATGGCACCACACCACCCGCCACTCACTGTCACCCTCCACAGTGACACCACATCACTCTCCACTCACTGTCACCCTCCACAGTGGAACCACACCACCCTCCACTCACTGTCACCCTCCATGGTGACACCACATCGCTCTCCACTGTGACCCTCCAGGGTGACACCTGCCACCGTCCACTCACTGTCACCCTCCATGGTGACACCACATCACTCTCCACTGTGACCCTCCACGGTGACACCTGCCACCCTCCACTCACTGTCACCCTCCACAGTGGCACCTGCCACCCTCCACTCACTGTCACCCTCCACAGTGGCACCTGCCACCCTCCACTCACTGTGACCCTCCACGATGGCACCTGCCACCCTCCACTCACTATGACCCTCCATGATGACACCCACCACCCTCCCCTCACTGTGACCCTCCACAATGGCACCTGCCACTCTCCACTGACTGTGACCCTCCACGGTGGCGCCACATCACTCTCCACTCACTGTCACCCTCCACGGTGACACTACATCACTCTCCACTCACTGTCACCCTCCACAGTGGCACCTGCCACCCTCCACTCACCGTGACCCTCCACGGTGGCACCACTCTCCACTTACGCCCCTGCTATGTTGGGCCACAGGGAGCTGACAGAGGGGGAGAGAAGCTGAGCTCCGCTCACAGATGGGTCACAGTCTGGGTGTGGGGACATGGATGCCAAGGAGATGGACTGGGGCCGCACAACAGCCCTCTGGGGGTAGCCCTCACAGGCAGTGGTGAGGAGAGACCTGCTCTGTGGGCAGATCTTTCAGCAATGAACCTGGCCATCCACTTTATGTGGAAAGAGAGATGGACCAGGGTTAGAATATATAGTCAGGAGCCACGTAACAATGGTTTCAGTCAACAACGACCAATGATGTTGGTCCATAAGATTATGGCCCTGTATTTTGACTATACTTTTTCTGTTTAGATACACAAATGCTCACTGTGTTACGGCTGCCTGCAGTGTTCAGGACAGTGGCTCACTGTACAGGTGTGTAGCCTGGGAGCAATAGGCTCCCCCATACAGCCAGGTGTGCAGGAGGCTGTGCTGTCCAGGTTTGTGCAAGTTCACCCTGTGATGTGTGCACAGCAGTGGTGTCACCTAATGACACAGCTCTCAGAGCATGTCCCCGTCACTACGTATACAAATGGTTTGGCTGGGTGGTCAGGGGCCTGGAGGGAAAAAGATTGGAAGCTCAGGGTCAAGGAGGTCTCGTGGGCCCATGGAGTGGACGTCAAGTGTAAGTGAAGATCTGTCTGACATATGATGTTCACCAGAGGGTACCTGCACAGAAGAGCCACTGAGCAGCCAACTTGACAGAAGGACCCAACTAGCAGGAGGCAGCTGGCAATGGGGTCATGAATGAGCAGCCATGGTGGCTGGGATGGAAGCCACTCCAGGCCCATCAGTTCCACCTCCTGCAACCAACATTGATCCAGCTACTGCCACTGCTGGATGCCCACCCTGCCAGTATCAGAGACAGAGGCTGAGCCCCTAGAGAGCACAGGGCCCCAAGAGCCAACCAGCCTCTTGGGGCCACTCACACAGCCACCCTGCCCAACAGGGCCACTGCCAGGGCCACCAAAGGGCCTCTTCCTCTGCGATGTCCTTCCAGTGCCCTTTGCTGAGGAAGCTTCACTCAGCCTCCTGTAAAGGAAAATGCTTAAGAGAATCCCACCATCATCACAGAGCAGGTATTGAAGAGTGAATTTGGAGCTAAGAGGCGATAAGTGGCAGTTTAGTGGCACAGCTGAGTGGCACAGTCACCCTTCTGACTGCTCAGCTTCCACGTGCACCATCCTACATGCATTTGAACTCACTTGCAATCCTAAAACAACTCATATTTCCACCTAACAATATCCAAGTGAAGAAGTTCTCACTCTTTCCCCAAATGAGAAGACACACATGCTGCATAGTCATTGCATCCGTATGTTCTATAAGAATCTCTCCTCAAATTCATAGTCCCACTGAATATCCTGTTACTTAAAGATTAGATTGCAAAGTTAGCATTCAATAAGATTGTGGGGAGACAGCACCATATATGGTCTGTGATTCAAAGCATAAGCCACATTCCTTCAGATAATCCCATCTTTTCAGGGTGTGGTCTCCCAGTTGGCTCCATAACTATGCCTTTTGTGAACCATTCTGCCTGTCAATGAAGCCACCTGATTCCCAGTGATGGAGGGTGTGGGAGGAAAAGCTGGTTGTATAGGCCTGAGCCCACTGCTGCATTTGCTGTGAAATGGTCTCCTCAGCCACACAAAATGCTGGAGGAATGACATTATGGTGGACAGGCATTCTGGAAGTCAACAGAGAAGCATCATGACCAGGCAGGCAAATTCATATCCAGAATAGATCTCTGTTTCACTGAGGACAAATCTTTGCTCCCTCCGTGATGGGAGAGTTCCAATGTCATCGACAGATGACAATGTCAGCCACAGATGGCTGCTGTTTGTCCTGGTGTTGTATCGGGGACTCACTGTAAGTCTTTGCTGTTGGCTGAGTAGACACTGAGCAGCGGTGGCTGGGCAGACAGGTCAAGCCCATTCCCAGCCCCCACACTGCTACCACACTCCTTGTTCATGGACCTGTTGGGCAAGCACTGGGATTGCCAGGGGCGAGAGGCTGACAGACATCACAGGTAGTGTCATTTCATCCACCCAAAAATTGAGAACCATCTCTTCAGTGGACACCCTTTGGTAGCCCTTCACATGGAATACAGATGCAACATCTTCATTCTCTGTGTTCATTTTGGGAGGTCTCTGCACACAGTTCTTCCCCAAACTTCCTTGTCACCAACCTTCCCATCCTGTTTATTCCAAATCCTGGGCCATCCAGCCAAACATAAGCAACTGCTCAGAAGTCAGTATTGATCCATACTAGACTGGACCTGTCTCACTGCAGAGCAAACAATCTAATGTACTGCTGTCAGTTCTGCCCGCTGAGCACATACATGTTCCTTTTCCACTGCCCTTCGGTGTCAGCCCTGAGTGGGGCTTAGTGCTGCAGCTGTCCCCTTTTGGGTGGCACCAGCATATAGTTCAGAGCCATCTGTAAGCCAGACTTGAAGACGTTATTCCTTCCCCAATAAACAGGTCATCAGGAGCACCATGCGGGCATGGGCTGAGAGAGAGGAAGCAATGCAGGAGGAGCTGGTGTCTAAGGAATCTGAGCTCCTGCCCGCTCAGCTTAATCACACCTTTTGGAACTGCTGAAGCTTCATCTCATAAATGCCATTTCCACTTTATGGTAGATCACTGCTGTGAATGCCCAGCATTATGGCTAGGTGGTCAGACAGTGACCAGTTCATGGTGAGAAGCTCAGGCCACGTGGGCACCTGATATCCTATGGCTACGTGTTTAGTTTATATCAAGGCTGGCAGCAAGGGAGAATCTGTTTCTTAAAAGAATACTCTGCAGAAGAGGGTGTAGATTTGCTCCCAAACCCTGGATATCTGTGATTTTCCCTCTGGTGCTTAGCAAAGCCTCCATATAGTGTCCCTTTTTTTTTTTTTTTTTTTTTTTTTGCCATGGATGCTTTGAGTGTTGTTGAAGATTCAGTCAGTCAGCATAGGTGCAATAACAAAATACCAGAGACTGGAGGGCTTAAGCAAAAGATATTTCTTTCTCACAGTTCTGGAGGCTGGATTCCAAGATTACAAGGCCAGCAGATTTGACACTTGATGAGGGCTCTCTTCCTGGATTTCAGAGGCCACCTTCTCACTGTGTTCTCACATGGTAGAGAGAGAGAGAGAGAGAGCACTCTGTTGTCTTTCTTCCTATAAGAGCACTAATCCAATTATGAGGGCTGTACCCTCATGATCACATCTAAACCTAATTATCTCCCAAAGACCCCATCTCCTAATGCCACCACAGTGGGAATCAGGGCTTGTCTTGGTCCATTTTCTGTGGGTATAACAGAATATCACAAACTGGGTAATTTGTAAAGAAAAGATGTTTATTTAGCTCATGGTTCTGGAAGCTGGGAAGTCCAAGAGCATAGTGCTGGCATCTAGTGAGGGCCTTCTTGCTGCATCATAACATGGTGGAGGACATTCGATGGTGAGAACCCAAGAGCAAAGGAGCCATAAAGAGCTTGCTTTTATTTAAAAAAAAGCCACTCCCAAGATAATAAACCCACTCCTGTGATAGCAAAATATTAATCTATCTACAAGGGCAAAGGGATTGTTTCCAACGCATGAACTTTTGGGGGACACATTCAAACCATAGCAGGGCTTCAGAATATGAAATCTTGAGGAACACAGACATTCAATCCCTAACACAATCTAAAGTATTGTAAAGCTGAAATGATCGAGTGGCTTGTAGTGGAGCTTTAACTTGCTGCAGAGCCTTTTCTTGCTCTGGTCCCCACTCATATCTAGCAGCGTACTGGTGACTCTGTAGAAGGGTCAAAGCAGAATACACTGAGGTGGTATATGTTGCCTTCAAAATCCAAAAAGTCCTCAAGAGCATTGTACCTCTTTTTTCATGGTGCAAGTCATATCAGCTTGCCTTTTACCATGGGGGGATATTTGACATGCTCCAAACCACTAAGCTCCAAGAAACTTTACCCAAGGGGCAGGCACCTGGATGCTGTGGGGCTGATCTCCCACTCTCTAGTTTACTGGGGCATCTAATTCCTGCTCCTCAGAGCCATCAGCAGAATGTTGTCCAATAGTGGAGCATGGCATGACAATCAGGGTTTCTGTAGTCAGTATCACAGCAGAGAGTAGAGGTGTCATATCCCCGTGCAGGTATACTTCTGGCCCTTTCAGGTAAAAGCCAACTGCTTCCAAGAACTCATGCAAACTGAGATGGAGAAAAAGTCATTAGCCAAGTCAATAGTTGCATTTTTTTTTTTTTTTTTTTTTGAGACAAAGTCTCGCTCTGTCGCCCAGGTTGGAGTGCAGTGGTGCGATCTCGGCTCACTGCAAGCTCCGCCTCCCGGGTTCACGTCATTCTCTTGCCTCAGCCTCCACAGTAGCTGGGACTACAGTCACCCGCCACCACACCCAGCTAAGTTTTTGTGTTTTTAATAGAGACGGGGTTTCACCACGTTAGCCAGGATGGTCTCGATCTCCTGACCTTGTGATCTGCCCACCTCCACCTCCCAAAGTGCTGGGATTACAGGTGTGAGCCACCGCACCCAGCCAATAGTTGCATATTAGGAGCCAATGGCTGTGCGATTTGCCCCAGTAAAGATGCTACATCTGGAACAGCAGCTCAATTGGAGGGATCTCCTGATTAAGTGAACAGTAATCCACAGTCATTTTCCAAGATTCATCTGGCTTCTGCACAGGCCAAACTGTGAATTAAACTGGGAACGTGATAGGCATCACTACCCCTGATTCTTTGATGGCGGCTCTGCCATTTCCCCAGGGATGAAGTATTGCTTCTGATTTACTGTGCTGGCAGGGAGAGAATGTTGCAAGTGAATATTTCACTGATGGTGACCTGGCAAAATACCCAGGGGACACGAGGGCAGAAGCCATGACTCGGGCATTTGAAAGATAGGGAAGATGACGCCCAAAAAGATGGTGGAGTTGGCTGGTTACTGCTGAGCTGTGCTGACACCCTGCAGAGGAATCATGAGAAACTGAGGCAGTTAGCAACTCAGGCAGAGAGTGAGAGCCAAGGACCTCCATGGGAACTCACAGGGTCCATATCTCCTTCAGCGGGAGGGCAGCCAGGGTGCAGTGGCAGACTGAGGACCTTAATGCTAGAACCCAGAGCTCCAGAGACATTGCACTGCTAAGCCAAGGCACATCTGTTATGTGGCAGTCAGGGCCCCACTGGGGAAAGGCTAGGACCACAAAACACATGATGGAACATCTAGGTGGCAGCCCCTGAGGACATGGCTCTACAGACTCCCTGAACACTGAACGCTGGGCTTGCAGCAGTCACCCCTTCTCTCATAAGAGGTGGCACGTCTGTTGTGTGGAAGACCCTGCAGACCTGCCCCCCATGGGCAAGAGGTGCCCCTCAGGAGGTAACTCCCTCTCATCTCCAGCTGCCAGGACAACAGCCAGTGTTAAATCCCAACATGAACTAGCTGGGAGGTGGAGGGCCTGGTAGGGGTGGAAAGAGGCTGTACACAGAAAGAGCTGCAAAAAGAGGCACAGGCCAGGTGCAATGGTTCATGCCTGCGATCTCAGCACTTTGGGAGGCCAAGGCGGGAGGAGCTCTTGAGCCCAGGAGTTCAAGACCAGCCTGGGCAAAATGGTGAGACCCCATCTCTACAAAAAGAAAAATTAGCCAGGTGTGTGGTGGTGCACATCTGTAGTCCCAGCTACTCGAGAGGATGAGACAGGAGGATCACTGGAGCCCAGGAGGTTGAGTCTGCCGTGAACTGTGTTCCCCACTGCACTCCAACCTGGGCAACAGAGTGAGACCCTGTCTCAACTAAAGCAAAACAAACCAAAAAAATAGCTACATATATAGGCAGAATCCAGAGAAAAACCTCGGGGTTGGATTTCAGGTCCCAGATGAAGGGATCAGCCTGGATGAGCAAGAATGCATTGATTTGACGACTCTTTCTTGGTCATGAGAATTAACATCCTGTCAAGAACCAGGATGATAGGGCAAACTCACTGCTAGGTGGCTCTTAGGAGCCTAAACAAAGTGATAGTTAACTCTCAGTGAAATGGCAATGCCCAGTTGTCCTGGGTGATGGCAAAGGGAGATGGGAGTGCTGGGTGAACACACTGTGGGTGCCAGAGACCCAGCAGAATCATGTTCTCTGGGAGGGCCAGAGGCTGTCGAGAGTGCACTGGGGAGGGACCAGCACCAAGACGAGGTGGACGGAGTGGCCTCTGCAGGCAGGGGACAGTTAAGAGATGGGAGAAAAGCAAAGGAAGCGGGGTCCCAGGTCTGCCCCATGAAGAAGAGCAAGACCAACAGGAGGCAAGGTGGCCGCATCTTAGACCCAGCACAGGCCTAAGGCCAAAGTCACTGGTCAGAGGAGTCTCGCGTCTCCCTAGGGGAACGAGCCATTCACTGGCTTCCCTGTGCTTGATCTGTGTTCCCAGGAGGATAATAATCTCTGGTCTGTGCCAGCAGGGATCAAGCACTTTGCAAGATCACCTCACATGCTTCTCACACGTCTCATGAGCAGCTCCGGTTACAAGGCACAGTGAGTGTGCACAACCCTCCCAGTCCTGCAGCTGCCAGCAGCTCAGGTGGAGCCATCCTGGCCTCTGTGCTCCTGACTCTGCTGCTGTGTTCCGCCTGATACCTGTCCCTCCTCCCGGGGCTTGTGCGAGGATTGAAGCGTGAGTGTCGTTCTTGACAGCTCATGGGTGGGCACCTGCCTGCTTTAACCACCTGCCGCCAGCTTGCTTTCCAGGAGACATCCTCTCCAGCCAGAGTTTCTCCTTGCCCCACATCCTTGTCAATCCTGGGAACTATACAATTATCTAATTTTTGTCTCTCTGATGGGTGCAGAGTTTATCTCACTGCTGTTTCCATTTGTGTCTTTCTGATCACTGGAGAAGCTGAACAACCACTCCTTGTTTATCATCAGCCATTCAGGTTCTCTCTGAGAATCTCCTGTTCGTGTCAATGCCCCTTTTTCTTTTGGAGGCCTTGTCTTCTTCAAGGTGATTGATGGCTGCTTCCTGTGTATTCTATCAATCCCTTGTGGGTTTCAGATGTTGCGATATCATCTATTCATCTGTCGTCCATTCATTAACGTGGCCTATCGAATTCTTTTTCAAACAGAATCCTTCATTTTGATATATTCAAATCCATCCATTTTTCATCTTATGATTTGTTCTTTTGGAGTCTTGCTTAAGAAATATTTTCCTATCCAAGGTCACAAAGAAATTCCACAGCATTTTCTCCTACGAGCCTACAGCTTTACCGTTTACATTTAGGTCCTGAATCTCTTACGTTTAGGTTTCTCTTTGTATATGGTATGAGGTAGGGATCCTGCCTTCCATTTTCCATAAAGTGAGGCGATTTTCTCAACATTATATATTCCAGTTACTATTTCTGCATAACAAATTATCCTATAACCTTGCAGCTTAAAACAAGTATCTTAATTTGCTCACATTTTTGAGCATGAGTAACTTGGGAAAAGTTCAGCAAGGGCAGCTCTTATTTGGGAAGAGAGAACAGTGGCATGTGGCTGCACCTGGATGTCAGCTGGGGCTAGAGCCACCTGGGCTGGATGTCCCCATTGGCGACTCCCATGGCTGGCAATGGAGGCTGGCTGTCAGCTGGGAGCTTGGCTGGGCTGTCAACACAAATGCTTACATGTGGCCCCTCCAGCATGGCGGTCTTGAGACAGTCAGACTTTTTACTCTGTGCCTGGCTGCCCCTATGGCAAGTGTCCCAAGAGGACAGGCAGAGGCTGCATGGCCTTCTCTGACCTAGCCTCAAAAGTCATGCAGTGTCATTTGCATTGCATTCTGTTGGTTATATGTAAGTCACTAGGGCCAATCCAGAGTTAAGGAGACAAGACACAGACTTCACCTTTCAGTGGGAGGAGTGTCATGGTATTTGCAGACTTGTTTTCTTAATTAACTAATTTTTTAATTGACTAAAACTTATATATGTTTACTATGTACAAGATGATGTTTTGAAATATGCATACATTACCTGTTTTGTAAATAAAGTATTATTGGAACACACACACAAAAAGAAATATGCATACATTGTGGAATGGCTAAATTTAGCTAAGTAACATAAATTTAGCTAAATAACCTCATATGCTTATCATTTTTTGTAGTGAGAACACAAAGTCTACTCTCAATGACTTTCAACAACACAATATATGATTAACTGTAGTCACATGTTGTACAGTAGATCTCTTGAACTTACTCTTCCAATCTATTAATAACTGAAATTTTGTACCTTTTGACTAATAATGTCTCTACTCTCCCTCTCTCTCTCTTTTTTTTTTTTTTGAGACAGAGTCTTTCTCTGTCACTCAGGCTGGAGTACAGTGGCACAATCTTGGCTCACTGCAACCTCTGCCTGCCAGGTTCAAGCAATTCTCCTGCCTCAGTCTCCTGACTAGCTGGGATTACAGGCACATGCCACCACACCCAGCTAATTTTTGTTTTAGTGGGGACGGGGTTTCACCACATTTGCCAGGCTGGTCTCGAACTCCTGGCCTCAAATGATCTGCCTGCCTCGGCCTCCCAAAGTGCTGAGATTACAGATGTGAGCCACTGCACCCGGCCCAATGTCTCTACTCTCTACATCTCAGTTCAACTTCTTTAGAGTCCACACATGAGTGGATCACGCAGTATTTGTCTTTCTGTGCCTGGCTTATTTTGCTGAACACAAGGTCCTCCATGTTCATCCACTTTTTCAATAACAGTATTTCCTTCTCTTTGTTTTTGAGACAGGGTCTCACTCTGTCACCCAGGCTAGAGTGCAGTAGCAATCTTGGCTTACTGCAGCCTTGACTTCCCAGGCTCAGGTGATCCTCCCACCTTGGCCTCCCAAGTAGCTGGGACTACAGGAATGCGCCACCACACCTGGCTAATTTGTGTGTGTGTGTGTGTGTGTGTGTGTTTGTGTGTGTTTAGTAAAGACAGGGTTTCACCATGTTGCTTGGGCTGGCTTTGAACTCCTGGGATCAAGCAATCCTCCTGCCTCAGCCTCCCAAAGTGCTGGGATCACAGGCATGAGCCACCTCACCCACCTTCCTTCTTAAAGGCTGAGTAGTACTCAATTGTGTATATAGACCACATTTTCTTTATTCATCTGTCAATGGATACTTAGATTGATTCCATATCTTGGCTTTTATGAATAGTACTATCATGAACATGGGCGTGCAGGTCTCTCTTGGTGAGGCTGATTTTTTTTTTTTTTTTTTTTTTGAGATGGAGTTTCCCTCTTGTTGCCCAGGCTGGAGTGCAGTGGCGTGATCTCGGCTCACCACAATCTCTGCCTCCTGGATTCAAGCGATTCTCCTGCCTCGGCCTCCCGAGTAGCTAGGAGTACAGGCATGCACCACCACGCTCAGTTACTTTTTTGTATTTTTAGTAGAGGCGGGGTTTCATCATGTTGGTCAGGCTGGTCTCAAACTCCTGACCTCAGGTGGTCCACCACCCCAGCCATGAAGCTGATTTTATTTTCTTTGAATATATTCTCAGAAGTTGAGGCCGGGCGCGGTGGCTCACGCCTGTAATCCCAGCACTTTGGGAGGCCGAGGCGGGCGGATCACGAGGTCAGGAGATCGAGACCATCCTGGCTAACATGGTGAAA
This sequence comes from Symphalangus syndactylus, assembly GCF_028878055.3. NCBI lineage: Eukaryota > Metazoa > Chordata > Mammalia > Primates > Hylobatidae > Symphalangus > Symphalangus syndactylus. The sequence continues at coordinate 10,872,374 of NC_072438.2, forward strand.
CCCCGTCTCTACTAAAAAAAAAAAAAAAATACAAAAAATTAGCCGGGTGTGATGGGCGCCTGTAGTCCCAGCTACTGGGGAGGCTGAGGCAGGAGAATGGTGTGAACCTGGGAGGCGGAGCTTGCAGTGAGCCAAGATCTCGCCACTGCACTCCAGCCTGGGTGACAGAGTGAGACTCCGCCTCAAAAAAAAAAAAAAAGGAGAAGAAGTTGAATTGCTGAAACATGTGGTGGTCTATTCTTAATTTTTTGAAGCACCTCTGTACTCTTTACCACTCTTTTCCACGTTTCTCCACATCCTCACCAACACTTGTTATCTTTCATCTTTTTGATAGTAGCTGTTCTAAAAGGTGTCAGGTGATATCTCACTGGGATTTTGATTTTTGTTTCCCTGACCATTCATGACACTGGCTGCCTTTTTATAACCCGTTGTCCATTTGTGTGTCTTCTTTTGAGAAATGTCTACTTAGGGCCTTTGACAATTTTTCAATCAGGTTGTTTTCCTGCTATTGGGTTGTTTGAGTTCCTTGTATATTTCCGATATGAACCCCTCATCAGATGGGCAGTTTATAACCATCTTCTCCCATTCCACTGGTTCCTCTTCACTCTACTGATTGTTTCCTTTATTGTGCAAAAACTTTTTAGTGTGACATAGTCCCAAGTATCTATTTTCTCTTTTGTTGCCTGTGCTTTTGGGGTCATATCCAAAAAATCATTACCCAGACCAATGTCATGAAGCTTTTCCCAAGCTGGTTGCTTAAAAACAATAGGCATTTTTGTTTGTTTGTTTGTTTTGAGACGGAGTCTCGCTCTGTCGCCCAGGCTGGAGTGCCGTGGCGTGATCTCGGCTCACTGCAAGCTCCGCCTCCCAGGTTCACGCCATTCTCCTGCCTCAGCCTCTCCGAGTAGCTCGGACTACAGGCGCCCACCACCACGCCCGGCTAATTTTTTGTATCTTTAGTAGAGACGGGGTTTCACCGTGGTCTCGATCTCCTGACCTCGTGATCCACCCACCTCAGCCTCACAAAGTGATGGGATTACAAGCATGAGCCACCGCGCCTGGCCAAAAACAGTAGGCATTTTTAAAACCTCTTCCCTTTCTGGCCGGGCACAGTGGTTTACATCTGTAATCCCAGCACTTTGAAAGGCTGAGGCAGGCAGATCATTTGAGGCCAGGAGTTCGAGATCAGCCTGATCAACATGGTGAAACCCCATCTCTACTAAAAATACAAAAATTAGCTAGGTGTGGTGGTGCATGCCTGTAATCCCAGCTACTCAGGAGGCTGAGGCAGGAGAATCGCTTGAACCCGGGAGGCAGAAGTTGCAGTGAGCTGAGATCGCACCACTGCACTCCAGCCTAGGTGATAGAGCGAGACTCTGCCTCAAAAAAAAAAAAACCTCTTCCCTTTCCAAAGACATATTATATTACCCTGTGACATCAAGCTGCCACAAAAACATGGATTTATCAGAGGGAATCTGTCTTCAGTTTTATTATTTATTTGTTCCAGTGCCATTGGCATACTGTTTTTCTTTTTATGTCTTTGTAGCATGTTTTAATACATTTTATAACTGTAGGCAATTTTAATAAATTTTAAATGATTGTATTTTAATTTATATTTAATATTTTAATAAAGGTAGGGTAATTCCCCCTCCCTTTGCTCTTTCTTTTCAAAGACTGTCTAAGATGTTCTTGTATCTTCATTTTTCAATGTACATTTTAAAATTAGTTTATTACACTTCTCAAATACCTTTCATTTGAATTATATTTAATTTACAGATTAATTCAGGGAATGATAGCATCTTTAATGCTAAGTCAGCCATCGGCGGCTGTGATGCAGCTCTCCTTTCATGCCTGCCTTTTCAGCAGACTGGGATTTTCTCATTCTCCAAATAGGGTCTGGTGCGTTCTTACTCAGGTGAATTCCTAGGTCCTTGATTGTTTCAACACTGTTGTGGTGGTTCCCCATTTGCAGTTTATATTTTCCCTCAGAACACTAGTGATGTTTGTAAGATAATTGTGGTGATTTACAAATATGCTCCCAGATTCTTCAATGCTCTTTCCTTCAAGAGGTGGATCTTAATTCCACTCGCTTTGAGTGGGCTGTGCTTAGTGATCTCTTCTTACGAACAGAATGGGATATGCTGTGTAAAGTTTTTCTAATAAATACTGATGTTTGCTGTCAGTCTTTAGGTAGCTTTTGATCAAGTTAAGAAAATGTTCTGTCCATTACTAGTTTTCTGAGAGTTTAAACAATAAATAGAGAGCCAGTGCTATCAAATCCTTTTTTAATCTGTAAAGATAATCGTGTAATTCTTCCCCTCTAGTCCATTCACAAGGTAAATCATGTCAATAGATTTTTCTGATGTTGAACCATCTTTGCATTCCTGAAATAAACCTATTTGATAATGACTTTTAGAAACATACACTTGGGGTTGGTTGGTTATATTTCATTTATAATTTTTTTATTGAAAGGCCTTACAATTGTCTTTTCTGATTTTGGAATAAGAGTGTTGCTTGCCCATAAAATGAGCTGTGGGACATTTCTCTTTTTTTCTGTTCTCTGGAAGAGTTTGGGGAATTATTTGTTTTCCATTTCAATTTCTTTCACGGATATTAGTCTTTTACATTTTCTATTTACTGTGGTGTCAGTTTGGCATTTTATGTTTTTACAGAAATGTATTCATTTTATTTGGGTTTTCTGAATATATTAGCGTATAGTCATTCATAATTTTCCCTTCATTATTTTTGTCATTATTTTCCATTTTCATTCTGTATTTACTTTGCTTCTTCTCTCCTTTGTCATCAGTATTGCCTGTCTTATTATATTTACAAGGTCCAGTTTTAGCTTTGAAAATCTTCTCTGACTTTTTAATGTTAAGGATGTTTTCTATTTCACTGATTTCTACTTTTTCTTTATTTACAGCTTGTTTCCTTAGCTATATCTTTAGTTCTTTTTCTAGCCTATTGAGTTAAATGCTTTGCTTATTTATTTTTGACTTTTATTTGTATTCTGATAAGTTTATTCAAAATCATAATTTTTTTTCTCTAGGTACTGCTTTGGGTATGTCTCACAGCTCCTGACACACAGAGCTTTAAATGTCGTATAATTTCTTTATGATTTTTCTCTTAATCAGGGGTTATTCAGTACTTATGATTTTTCTTCCCATGTATCTGGACTTTCCTTTTTTTTTTTTTACAATTCTTTTATTTATTGTATTGCATTATAGTGAAAGGATACCGTCTTTATTATGCCAATTCTTCGAAATTTATCACATTTTCTTTTGTGGCTGAAATAAACAGCCCGACTCCATTTTTTCATGTCTGGCTGCCAACAGCTTTTAAGCATCCCTCCCTTTTCTCCTGTGCCCCACATCTGGACAAGCTGATAAGAAAGCCTGGGTGCTCCCTCATTTGATGCTGGTGGGGAATTCAAACCACAAAAGGCCCTGCCTGCACATGAAAACTCTCACCCAGGTCCAGCCCTGAACCACAATAAAAACCTTTCCGTTCCTTGCTCTCTCAAGCCATTCTTGACTTGCTTGGGAGGCCTGCCCTGCTCTCCTCAGAGACCTCAGTTATGCAAAAAATCCAAACCATTTCAAGCCCTGTTGGTGTGTATGTGTGAAGCCATCTGTTCCCAATATTTGAAACAAATTTTGGGTAGGGGTCTACCTGCCTCTGAAGGTGACCACACAGTAGCCTAGCACATGGCCTATTTTTGTGAATAATAAGTGTGCACGAAAGAATCTGTATTCTCCATGAGATGTATAAATTGATAGATAATAGAGGTCACTCGATTAATTCATTATGCCATTCAAATTAAATAGACTTACTTTTGTATATTTAATCTATCATTTTATAAGAGGAATTTGTTGAAAATTCTAAATAACATAGTTTAGTCATACATTTCTCCTGGTAATATTCTCAGTTGTAGTTTTATATGTTCTAAGACTATATTATTTAATGCTTATATATATATAATCATTCTATGTTCTTGGTCTGTTGTTCTTTTGAACTAATCCCTAATATTCTTCTTTTGTGATTTGTTTGGCCTTATTTCTATTTTGTCTGACATTAGAATTGCTATCCCACATTGCTTTGGGTGTACATATTTGCCTGGTGTATCTCTTTTCCATCCCTTGATTTTCAATCTTTCTGTGCCCTTTCCTTTAAAACGTGTCTTCTATAAGGAACATATAGCAGCAGTTTGTTTTTCATTCAACCTGTGAGTCTCCACTTTCAGATCATTGAGTCTAACTCATTTATATTTATTGTACTTACTGTTGCATTAGGATTTATTTCTGCAGGCTGGTCCCCCTCTGGACAGACTGTGGACTCTGCACTCCGGGACCTATGATGCACCTAAAGAAGCCAGGCACCGCTGTACTTGCCAGGAATGGAGGAGAGAGAGAGAATACGCACGCACACGTACCCCATGACATTCCTACAGAGAGTGTTGGCCATGGCATGGCAAGCTCTGCCAGGATGGGGTGGCAGTCGGTCTTGTTTCCCACAGCAACTGCAACATCCCACACAGGGCCCATCTGCACATCAAATACTCTAGTTCACGTTATTGTGAGTGAACAAATGAATAGCTAGGTCCTGGTTCCTTCTGAGCACATGGTCTGGCCTGAGGCCCTACCCTACTTTCAGCTCCTTCCAGGTGTGGGTTTGGGATCCATCCAGGGGCCTGGGAGTCCCTGGGGGGAAAGCATGAGCCACAGAGGGATCTGAGCAACAGAAGGAAACCCAGAGACCCTGAGCTGAGGGACTCCCCAGAGGGCTGCAGGAGGTCACCCTCCAGGGCTCCCCCTTCCTTTACAAATTGGGAAGCTCCACCCTGAATGCCAGCTGCCTACCCCTTTCTGGCTGCTGACACAAGTTTTGGGGGCCTCCTTCTTGGGTGCAGGGTAGAAAGAGAAGACTTTAAATAGAGAGTGAAACGGGAGAGTGGATATTTAAGCCCAAAGCAGTCGGTCACCCCAGACCACAGGCTGAGCCCAGCACCATCCGGCTGGATGATAAATGGATGCTATTTTTAAAGAGAGACGCTGCTAAGATCGTTTCTATTTGTTCTGTGGGGTTTGTCGGGCCGCTGTGCCTACGTATTAATGCAGCTCTCTGAGGGAGATAAACTGGAGAGGCTGAGCTCTGAACCCACCTGATACCATCAAACACCCCAGGGAAAAAAAATGCCACGTAATAATCTCGTGAAGGTTTTCTAAATTAAGACCAAACAGATGACCGGCGGTGCACGGCACGCACCAGCCATGTCCACACGCGGCCCCATCCGTCTCCGCGGGCGGAGCGAGGGCTCCAGGAGGCAGCGTCAGAGCGCGCAGGCCTGGAGGGCGCGAGGCCAGGACCACACAGATTACCCCCAAAGTCCCGGAGGGGCAGGGCCCAAGCCCTGAGCAAGGCCGAGGGGGCCAGGAGGCGGGATCCCGGAGGCTGGGGGGCGCCGCGGTCCTTCTTGGGGGAAAACAGGTGCGGGAGAGGGGCCCTAGGGCTCCCGGGCGCCGGCCACACCCAGGGGCCCCCGACACGCGGTTCTGCACCCCCTGCCCAGCCCCTCTCCTGGGCCAAGCCAGGGCGAGCCCAGGGCCGTGACACCGGAGAGCCTGGAAGCCTGGGGATGGGAGGGCAGGATCTTCACAGCATGGAAGGAAGGAGATGATTGAGGCCTGGGTGGGAGGAGCAGGAGGGAACAGAGCTAGCCGCAGAGCCCAGGCAGCCCCTGCCATCGCTGCCCACAGGGAGGAGAGGCGGCCGCGGGGGCGCCTGAGTGGGCGCCGGGTACCACGTCCCACCCGCACACGCCTGGAGCCCCCCCGGACACGGGCCCCGCAGGAGGGGCGTCTGCAGGGCACATGGCCGAGGTCCTGGCTGCGGGGCGCGGGGCCGCTCACACCCTGCCCGGCTAGCCTGTGGCAACGGAACTGGCCCTGATATTCTGGGCAGCTGCTGCCCCATCCCAGCCCAGCTGGGTCATTTTCTCCCCAGTGCCCAGGGCCGAGGGCCCACGCGGAGCACGAGCGGGCGCAACAGAGGGTCGGGCGTTCTCCGCCGGAGGGGACACAGGCGTCCTGTGCGGGAGCGGGTGGCGGCCAGAGGGGCACCAGGTCCTGGCTCGGGGGCCGGGGGCATCTGAGCCCTCCCGACACCGGCTTCGCGGGTCCAGGGCTTGGCCCAGGCGCCTCGTCTGCAACCTGGAGGTTTGGGGTCAGCAGAGGCACCCACGTCCCCGCGCGCCCGCAGGAGAGAAGCCTGCGCGGCAGGTGCGCTCAGCCCAGGCCAGGGGAGGCTGGACCGCGGCCCGGAACCACGCCAGGGCCCCTCCGAGCAGGGCGAGCTCAGGCCCAGGGCCGCCCCTGACAGTCGCCCCACGCCCCAGCCCCGCTCCCCCCTCGGTAGATCAATAGCTTTGGAAATCTGAAAAGAGCCCAAACAAAGAAGTGGGCTTGTAAGTATCCAGCTTGTATCAGCTGATAAATGGTCCCCTCTTTAAGGGACTTATCTCTTTAGGGCTTGCGGGATGAGGGATGGCGTCATTTGTCCTGGCCGCTCGTCTGGACCAGCCAGGCCGGATCTATTTAAAAGATAGCGCGATACTGTCGACAGCAATAGACAGGGTAATTGCAGAGCGGCTGCCGGGGTATAAATTACACGGCTCTAAGTGGTGGAGTGGCCGCGGGAGACTGGAGAAATTCCTGACAATTCACTTGTCCCTCTGCCCTGCCGCCAGCTTATCACGGGCCAGCAGAAGACGTGCGCTCGGGTGAAAAAATTAAGTATTGATCAAATTAACAGTTTTTACTGATCTTTTTAAGGGAGAAAAGGAGTGCAACAATTAAATTTAGAACACAAAGGACGGGGCAGGGTAACTCTTGACCCTGCGTGGCAAAGTCTATGACACCAACAAGCAGGAAATACGGTCTTGGGCAGGACAGCGTCGCGGGAGGCCGACCCGAGGGAGAGCAGGGGCCGCTGGGGGCAGCTCCCGGGGCCAAGGGTGAGCAGAGGCCGCTGCGGGGAGGGGCGCCGCAGGCCCCAGGTCCCCCCCAGGCTGCCAGCGGGGCAGCCAAGCCGGAGCCTCCTCCGTGAGGTCCCTGAGCCCCTTCTGGGCAGATTCTCTCCTTCCCTTGGGAGCCAGCAACGGCCCCGCCTCCAGCAACCCCACATAGCAGGAGGCAGGATGGACAGATAAACCGACACACAGGTCACCAGGTCAGGGCTCAGCCTGGAAGACTTCCTGGAGGCGGAGGAAGGGGAGGGACCCAGCACCCACCCCAGCCTGTGTCCCCTTCTCCTTGTGGGGGGGCCCTGGGCAGGAGCGAATAATCCCCAGCCTCAGTTTCCCCTCATGAAGAAAGGAGGATAGAGGCACTGCCCCCCGGGGTATACAAGCAGGCACAAAAGGCACCCCCCATGGTGGGGGTATTACTGTCATCATGATTATTTTGGGTCCTCTTCTCTATCTTCTTTTTAAACATCTGGTAATGTGGATCTATGCTTTGGGAGACCAAGGCAGGCAGATCACTTGGGGTTGGGAGTTGGAGAACAGCGTGGGCAACATAGGGAGACTCCATTTCTGCAAAAATACAAAAGTTAGCTGGGTGTGGTGGCTCCACAAATGTAGTCCCAGCTACTCAGGAAGCTGAGGCGGGAGGATCACTTGAGTGTAGGAGTTGGAGGCTGCAGTGAGCCGTGATGGTGCCACTGCACTTCAGCCTGGGCAACAGAGCAAGACCCTGTCTCTTAAAAAAAAATGTTTAAGGTGCTTAAGTTTTACGAAGTTCACATCTCCTTCATAATATGCATTGCCGTCAGGAAGGAGCTCTCGGGTGTGGAGGGGGAAGTCTGTTCCTTCTGCAGACTGCCGGCCCCAGGCAAAGCCGTGCACAGGCCCACTGGGCCGTCTGCCACCCCATCCCCCCACAGGATGGAGACACAGATTGCTCATCGGGGACCAACCAAAGCACCATGGGACCCAGCCAGTGCCAATGTGCCAGGGATGGGGAGGCACAGATTCCAGCTCCCACAGGAGTCAGAGGACAGGGAAGACGCAGCCACTGAAAGGAGAGAAACACACAACTGGTCCCTCTGCCCACAGGGACCCCCGTCCACCTCCAGGCTCTAGACGGCCACCGGGCCCCAGCAGCAGGGGTGCAAGAAGGTGGGCAGCAGGAGCCCCACCAGCCCCTCTTTGTACGGACGTTGCCATGGTCCTGCGTGGCCACTGGACAGTGGCCAGGACAGGCTCCCCACATCCTGGCGCCCTGCTGACCCTCCCAGGCTTTTGTCTATTGAAGGCTGAGAAGGGGCACACAGAGGCTGGGGGCCCACCACGGGCTGGGGACAGCAGGGCTGCCCCACCCCTAGGCTTGGCGGTGCTGGACATACCAGAACCCACTGACACTTTAGGTGGCTGGTGGGGTGGGGCTGGGGTCGGTGGGAGCCCTGGGAAGTCACCACTGGTATAAATTCGTGGCACAGACGGCAGACAAAAAAACAGCACCAAGCAGTCCTCGTCCTGTGCACAGACCCCTCCCGACACTGCAAAGCCTGTCAGGACACTTGGAGCTTACCCAGCACTGCAGGAAGAGCACAGCTCCCAGGAGCCAGGCCCGGTCCCCAGTCCAGCCGGGCAGAGAGGAAGCAGCAGAATTGGAGCTCAGTCTAGGCACCAGCTCTGATGTATTGAAAGGCCTCGGGTAGGCCCACCTGTGGTCTACTGGGGCCCTTTGTCTCTTCCTCTCTTGTGCTGTGAGAGGAGAGTCCCACCCCAGAGGCCAGGCTGATCCTCTCTGTGGTGCAGGTGCTCAGTGAGGGTCTATAGGACTGGGTGTGACCCCTGGTCACTGTCTGCCCAAGGCACGGCTGAGCTCAATGGGGACCAGCACCACCATCTTGAGACGTGGGGCCACAAGAGCGGCCATCCAGCCTCTGCTGCCTGTCCCTGCTGATGTGGCCCATGAGGGTCCCTGCTCCTGTGCTGGGCAAAAAGTACACACAGAGACAGAGGGACGAGGGGAGGGTTGGCTCCAAGGCCACTACCAGGCCACACCCCCAGAATCACCAGGCCACCTCCAGGGACCACGCGTGGTCTGGTGGGGGCTGAGTTCTGACTCATGTCCTCGCAGCACGGGGCCAGTCTGAGGGATGCTCGGCTGGCAGGTCCCCTCCTGGGAGCACGGGGCCAGGCTGAGGGACACTGGGCTGGCAGGTCCCCTCTACATAATTCCAGGTTCTCCGGATTTTTTATTATAGCCATGTATTGTTTTCAATTAAACTTTTTACTTTGAGAAAATTGTAGTTTCACATACAGTTATGAGAAACAACACAAAGAGATCCAGTGCACCCCCACCCACCCTCCCCCAACGGTACCCTCTTGCCAAGCTTTGGCCAGTGTCACCACCCAACGCTGGCTATGACGTCCAGATGTGGTTGCCGTTCCCCCCTCAAGGACTCTCCTGGCCCTCCACCACCCACCACACCACCCGATCCAGACACCACTCATCTGCCCTCCATTTCCACAGCTGTGTCACTGCAGGCATGCCCTCTACAGGGACCAGATGGAAGGGCACCTTCAGGGACTGGCTCCTTCACTCACAGGGTGTCCGCCCGCCGCGCGCTGCTGTGGCCTCCACCGAGGCCGCGCCACACGGTACATGCGGGTTGCTTCCAGATTCCCAACTGTACTTCTCCCGTGAAACTTCCTTTAAAAAGGGGAAAAGACAGAGAGAGAGGGAGAGACAGAGACAGACGGGGGAGAGGCAGAGACAGTGGGAGAGAGAAACAGAGGGAGAAACAGAGGAGAGCGAGAAGACAGCCCCTGGCAGGTGGGAAAGGCCCCCGGGGGCTCGCCCTGGGCAGCTCTGCACCCTCCTCGGGGCCTCCCTCCAGCATTGCATCTCCCCTACTTCAACGTCCAGGCCACCAAGGCTCCGCAGGCCTGGGCTCCCCAGACACCGAGGGCACCTGGAGAACACAGGCACCGGGCACCCCTGGGCTCCAGCCAGACATCGGCAGGGCCCTCAGCCGCCTGGCCCTCTGTCAGGGGTCCCCCTCGAGGGTCCCCTAACTCCCCTGCCTCTGCTCCTCCCCCCACCACTGCCCATCCTAAACCCAAACCCAGCAAAACCGCACCAGCCCAACACAGCTTGAGGTGAGGGGAGCCCTGAGGACTGCCCCGTGCCCCCATGTCTACCCCCAACTTAGACCCCACAGCAAACACACACTGGGGGACCAGTTCCTCCTCAGGGCCAAGCAGGAGCCCAGGAACCATGCTGCTGGGCCTAGGGCCCTGGAGAGACACACACCCCACACAGGTGTGCCCCCTGCCTGCTCCAGACCCCCAGCCCCTCCCTCAGAACTGACCCAGCACAAACAGTGTGGGTCCCTAAACAGTCCCAAGTTCCTGAGAGGGGAAGTCAAACCCTCCGGGGCCCCCCAACAGTGCCTCCCACCCCATCCAGCCCTATGTGGCTGCAGGGGGCAACTGGGTGGTATAGCCTATTGTCCCAAAGAACTGAGGACCAGCCGGGTGCGGTGGCTCACGCCTGTAATCCCAGAACTTTGGGAGGCCGAGGCAGGCAGATTACATGAGGTCAGGAGTTCGAGACCTGCCTGGCCAACATGGTGAAACGCCATCTCTACTAAAAATACAAAAATTCGCCAGATGTGGTGGCAGGCGCCTGTAATCCCAGATACTCAGGAGGCTGAGGCAGGAGAATCGCTTGAACCTGAGAAGCGGAGGTTGCAGTGAGCTGAGATCGCACCACTGCACTCCAGCCTGGGCGACAGAGCGAGACTCCAAAAAGAACTGAGGACCTTGGCAGAGCGACCTCGTGGGAACCCCAGGACTGTTCCAAAAGAAACACCTGGAAGGTGCCCTTTGAGGGCCAAGCTGCGCCCCCAGGCCCAGCTGAAGGCCACTGCTGCTGCCTACGCACCCCCTTTGTGAGGCCCTAGGGGCCCAGCCCCTTCTTGCCCCTTCTCTGGCTGTGGAGAGGTAAGTGGGAGAAGATTCTGGGAGAAAAACAGCTCCACCGAGGCCCTGGGCGGCGGGGAAGGCACAGGGGACTGCCTGCTCTGATCCGAGGCCTGCAGCCACAGCTGCATGGAGCGTGCGGGAGAAACGTGGGGCCGACTCCAAACGCTGCGCCTTCCGCCAGGGCCTTGGCCCGGAGGGGCACGGACGGGAGCCAGGACCCCCACTATGGTTGATGGGCTGCCTGGATCTGTTTCCTCAAAGCAGAGGCTGATGGGGGCCGCAACCCCCAAACAATGAGGCTGAGGAAGGAAGTCAGTAAGACAGCCACGTTGGCACTCCCAGAGCGGCCGCAGAAGCGGCTCTGCAGGCAGCACGTCCCTCAGGAGACGATTTTTAAGCATGAAGAATTGCTGTCGTCCGATCCTTCTGGAACGCACCCCCTCCCGGTTTGATGCCTTTTCTCTGCATAGTAATGTGTCTTTTAAAAAAAAGAGCCACTGATATATGTTACGAGAAGTGTATCTCTTCCACCGAGACAGGACATTTTAATTCCCCGACACCTTTTAGTGATTGCTTCAATTTCCGAAGATTTTGATAAAATCATGTGGTTTAAGAGCCGCAGGATGGAGCCCGGCGGGCGGAGCATAATGAAATGCTGCTGTTTCACAGCCTTCCCGTGGCACAGCCCAGCTCCGGGGCTAATAAATGCTGCGTGATAAATGTTGGAGCCACGATTGTAAAAATATACTTGTAATTGGGTTAATATGCCTTAAAATACTACCCATCAGTTATCTTTCTCTCTCCTCTCTGCGGCGTGCACAGGGGTGCGTGCGGGTGCAGCACTGCGTTCCCTCCCCGGCCCGCTTCCCTCCTGGCCTGGCAGACCCTTCGTCACCGAGGCCAGGGGATCCAGGGTGCCGGAGTGCAGGGCCATCAGCTCCAACCCCGCCCGGTACTTGGCCGGAGCAGAAGCACAGTGGGATATGTGGGGCCGGCTTCCTCCAGGTGGGGCAGCTAGGGGTGCCCTCCAGGCGACCCCCAGCCCGGGGAGCAAGCTCCTCTCCGCCTGGGTGGACAGGACCCTGCTCCCACACTGTGGGGTCTGAGGAGCATGAGGGAGTGCGGTGAGGTGGGGAGAGCAGGGGTGTGTACCGGGGAGGAGAGGGCTCCGTCCTGAAACAGTGTTAGAGGAGAAGCATTGAAGCTGAACTGAGGGACTCAGACAGGCCCCAAACTGGACCTCAGTGACTGCAGCCACCAGACCCAGCCCTGCCCCAGCGCGCCCTCCCCTCTTCCTGTACCTAAGGTGGAGCCATGGACCAGCACTGTGCCCTCCACAGCAGCTTCGATCTGGAACACGCCCTCCTCAGAGACAGGGGAGAGAGACAGACAGGGGCATCCCCAGTGCCCCAACCACCGCCTGGCCCCATGGTGTTCCCTATGTTATTTGTGGACGTGCCAATCAGATGGATGATGGGTGGGTCGGTGGGTTGGTGGGTGAATGATGGACGGGTGGATGGGTGAGTGGATGGATGGGTGGGACAGTGGATGAGTGGGTAGATGGGTGGATGGGTGGGTGAGTGGGTGGGTGGATGGGTGGTTGGTGGATGGTGGATGGGTAGGTGGGTGGTGGATGGATGGATGATGGGTGGGTGGATGGTGGTGGTGGGCGAATAGATGGATGGGTGGGTGGATGGACGGATGGATGGATGGGTGGATGGCTGGTGGTGGGTGGATGGGTGGTGGGTGGGTGAGTGGGTGGGTGGATGGGTGGTTGGTGGATGGTGGATGGGTAGGTGGGTGGTGGATGGATGGATGGATGGATGATGGGTGGATGGCTGGTGGTGGGTGGATGGATGGTGGGTGGGTGGTGGATGAGTGGTGGATGGGTGGGTAAATGGGTGGTGGTGGGCGAATGGATGGATGGGTGGGTGGATGGGTGGTGGGTGGGTGGATGGATGGGTTGGGGATGGGTGGATGGGTGGTGGTGGGTGGGTGGGTGGATGGGTGGTGGTGGGGCCACTGAACCATCATTACACGGAACTTCAAAACAGCTAGTGCCAACCTCAAGCAGCATCACGCTGGTGAGTGAGCTTCTGTGTGGAGGGGCTTCAAGGAGGCTCCCAGTGCAGACCAGATGGGGCTTCCCCTTCCCTCCCAGGACCAAGGTCTTCTCCTCAGTGGGCTGGTCTCGATCTAAGGATCTCACCTCCGCCCTGGCCCCACCCTTGTTGGACACCATCTGCCTCCCTGCAGCCATCACACTCATTATCTCCTTCCAACCTTGCTGCCAGTCTTGCTTGGGGCCCAGCCCTGGGCTCTCTGAAAGGCCCTGGAGCATCCAGTCCATGGTGAGGTGGATGCATGAGGACCAGGGAAGAATAGAGACGGGCAGGGACTCAGACACCCAAGAAGGGGCCAGGGGCTCAGAGTTGGCTCTGCAGGGCAGGGACTCCCAGGGCCGATGGGGGTCCCGATGGGGAGGCGGGTGGTGGGAGCGGGTGGTGGGAGCGGGTGGTGGGAGCGGGTGGAGGGGCCAGCAGACCAAACAGCAGAGACCACAGGTGGTGGGAGCGAGGAGGGTTGTGGCAAACAGAAGCAGACCTCGGGGTCTCTGCACACCCCTGGGCACCACTGAGGGTCTGGAATCTTCTAGAAACTCCACTCCATGGGACTCGGGCCAGCCAGGAGCCCATCAGGGGCAGGGCATGGCACCTGGACCCGAGGGACATCTCGAGTGTTTCACAGACAAGGAGACAAGGCACAGAGGCCAAATGAGTGGCCCCAGGCCCCACAGCCACAGGAGCAGCACTGGACAGGAGGCTGCGAGGCGTGGACCCTTGTCAGCACAGGTGGAATGCATGAGAAAGAATTGTTCAAATAGCACAATTTTCAAGGGCGGGGACTGCTCTCAGCCCGGGGGTCCAGAGCACCTCCCCTACCTCTGCAAGAGCCCAGGCGGGCCTTGGCCCAGCCCAGCCCACCCTGCTTGGCCCTCTCAGAGGCTGCGCCCCCTCACAACACACGTACATACCCACACTACTCGAACACACATGCACAGACACCACACATCCCGCCACCTGCCAGCCACAGGCATACTCACCCCAGACACCTGCACAGGCGCCCCAAGTCCCAGTAGGGCCAGTAGTGCTGAGTGTTGGCCCCCAGGAAAGAAAATGGCAGGGCAGAGGGTGTGGGCTGCATAGCACTGTGACGGTCCCTCGGGGTACTGCCGCCCCTCCCCCTCCTCTTTCCTCTCCTCCCCCTCCTCCTCTCCCTCTCCCTTCCCCTGATGCAGACCCCACCACGTGTGACCCACCCCCACCTAGGCGAGGCCCCTCCCACTTTGCACTGGGTGCTATGATTGGGGCACTGGGTGCTATGATTGGGGCACTGGGTGCTATGATTGGGGCACAGGCCACTTGTGGGGCACAGGTCCCTAATGCAGGGACCACTGAGCAAGTCTCCCCTCGCCAGAGTCCAGGCACTCAGCTGAGCCGATGTGGGGGCTGCCTTGCCAGGGGTGGGCCGAGCCCTGCCGCCTGTTTCAGTGTGAGGTGAACTGAGGGCTGGGGCAAGAGTGGGTGTCCTACTCCAGAAGGGATCAGAGTTGGGGCTCCCCTGCAGAGGAGGGCTCTGGCCTGAAGTTGGGGCATGCAGGGGCCGGGTTCACCCCCTCGCAGGAGCCCCAGGGTGCCCCTCAAGTCAGCAGGTGGACAAGGCAGCTCCCCAGGCCGAATGAACCAGAAAGCCACGTCTATAGGCAGGTGGGGCCAGGGGAGCCCCTCTCCCTCTAACCCTCAGCCCCTCCCCCACCGCTGCCCCCAGCGCAGGGAGGACAGGGCTGCACCAGGAGGCCACCCACCCACCCGAGGCCCTGGCAGGGGCTGGACTCCCACGTGTGCACTGTCCCTGCAGGCCCCGCATGGCTAGGGTGGGCGAGAAAGGCGCCATTGCCGTGGCCAGCACACCGTGGTCCCCATCGGCTTGCCTCCCCTCTGCCCTGCTCCGCCTGACCACTTCTTTCTTTTTCTTTTTCTTTTTTGAGGCAGGACCTCACTTTGTCGTCCAGGCTGGAGTGCAGTGGTGCAATCACAGCTCACGGCAGCCTGGACCTCCCAGGCTCAAGCGATCCTCCTGCCTCAGCCTCCCCGGCTCAGGCAATCCCCCTGCACCCAGCCCTGACCACTTTCCCATCGCTGTGTCTTCCGTCTTAGCATCTGCACCACTGCCTACGTCCTCTGCGGGGCAAGGGAGGGTTCAGAGGAGACGGCTTCTGTCAGGCCCAGGCTGTGTGGGCTCGACGTCAGGGACACGGGGACCAGCCTTGCCCCAGGGCCCAGACCTCGAGGGAGGGGTCGAGAAGCTCAAGGCTCCTGGAACAGCAGGCAGAGGCCCCCCAGGGCCACGTTCAGGGCCGGCTGTCTTGTGGCCTCCATCTCAAGAGCCCTCCTGCCACAGTGGAGGTGGGGATGGGGGTTGGGACAGTCCTTCAGACCCTGTCCCACTGAGTCAGGCCCCCACCTCATCCCAGGCTGCCAACGGGCAGGGCCGGAGACCTCCCAAGGGACCCCTGGAGTGGCAGCAGGTCTGACACCCACCTGGGTCCCCCATGCAGGAAAAATCTGCACTTTCCTGGGCACTGCTTTCTGGGGGCCCCCCGTACAATGGGGACACCAGGCAGCCGCCTCGCCCTTCCAGCTGCTCTTCCCGACTCACCACCCTCAAGGGTCCATCCGTCCACCATTCACACAGGCCAGGGCGGAGCAGTCAGGGCGTGGCAGGAGGAGCTCCGTGGGACCCGGCCCCTGTCACCCTAGCTCCTAGGCCGCCTCCTGCTCCCACCCGTGCCTTGCTGCCCCCTCCTGGGTGCACGCGCCCCCCAGCCCCCACCTGGAAAGTCTGCACAAAAGGCTGAACCCCGTCTGCCATGCCCAACCCTCAAGGCCTGCCAGGATCACCCCTTCCCCAGGAGCCATGTTCGTCTCTCCTGCCCTCCCCTGACACCCCCCGCCCCTGGGCTGTGAGCTCCTTGGGGAGAGGACGTGTCCCTCCTGGGGGCCCTAAGCTATGGCAGGGCCTGGCACGTGGGCTGCCTGACCCAAAGTGCCTGATGGGGACTAGGTGCCAAACTAGACGGGTGGCCAATCCAGCTAGTGCGAGGCTGGGGAAGGGGGGATGGGCGGCCAGTCCAGCTCGTGTGAGGCCTGGGGAGGTGGGCTGGGGGAGGCGGGTGGGGGAGGTGGGATGGGGGAGGCGGGATGGTGGAGATGGGCCGTGGGAGGTGGGGTGGGGGAGGTGGGATGGGGGAGGTGGGCCGGGGGAGGTGGGACGGGGGAGGTGGGATGGTGGGTGTCACCTTGGCGTGCCAGGGCACCAGGGCTGGTTCATGGTGGTGCCGGCGGCTACACCCAGGATCAGGCCTGCCTCATGCATGGCTGGTGGTGTCATCCACACGGTGGCTGGGCAGAGATGCAGGGGGGCCTGGCATAATTGGATAATTCCATTTTAAGAGACCTGGGGCAAGAAGCCCTGCTGGGGGAGCTGGACCCCCACCTCCCAAATTGCCTCCACATGAAAGTCTGTTTAGGTGGCTGCAGGGGCAGGGGAGGGGCGGTGGGTGCGACACACAGGCAGAGGTGCCGGTCTTGCCATCAATTCCCCGGCCAGAAAGGCGGCGACAGGCTGGGGTCTCTGGCCCACACAAAGGCTGCGGCGAATGAAATGGTGTCTGCCTGCTTATGTGAAGAGTGATGAAACTTTAAATGAATCGCTGACCTTTCTGGAATGACAGGTGACCTGAGAGATATCTGAGGTGGGTATCGGCAGCGGCCTCGAAAATTGCTGCTGCTGCCCGAAAATAAACAATAAGAGAGCAAATGTGGTCTGAAAAATTGACTCGCTTGAAAGCTGGGGGGAGAGAAAGTGAATTATTTCAGGTCTGGGCCCCTCTGCGCGCCCCCTCCCCGCCAGGCAGGAGCTGCGAGGCCAGGCTGAACGAGACCCAGTGTAGGGTACAGCGGTGGCAAGTGCACGTGTGATGGTCCTGGACCCCAGGGGTCTCGGGGGAAGGAGGCCCACTGGGGCCACAGGAGGGGTCTGAGGGCAGCAGGAGCCGCTCCAGCGGGAGGGGCTGCTTGGAAGCCAGCCCACCAGGGCCGTGGCTCACACCACTCCAGGACGTCCCCTTCGTCCACCCGCCAGGCCAGGCCATGGCACTTGCGTCATGGGGGCCACCCCCCTGGCTGCCCTGTCCTCCATCATCTCCCGTCTCCCAGCTGTCTGGACACAACTCGGGGATAGCGCATTTCACAACGAGGGCACTGAGTTCAGAGGTGGTGTCCTCCTGCCACCTTTCCCGGAGCCCAGTGCGGAGGCTCCTGCTTGGCGGGAGGCCCAGCTCTGTGTAGGAGTGGGGCAAGCCGAGTAGCGAGGAGCCTCTCCGTGCCTCAGTTGCCCTGGATGAGACATAGGATGGCAACAGCCTGCAGGCGTGGAGCCGCCAGGAGGGTGGAGTGGGTAAACGCTGGTGGGCACACCCAGGAGCCACACATCGTCACCCACGGGGAAGGAAGAGCCAGACATTCAAGGGGCCCACAAGAGCCAGGCCAGCCACAGTCCCTGAGGGGTGAGACGGCTCCCCTCTGCAGGGCAGAAGGCAGAGCCAACCACAGCAGCAAAGAGGCGGGGACAGAGGCTCTGGGCCGCCCACCACAGGACAGGGGAGGACCCTTGCTGACCAAGGCTGGAAGCCCCAGTGGGTAGGAATGGCCTGGGGCCGCTCAGGGACAGGGTGGGGCCCGGCACCCCATCCCTCTGCCAATGCCCCCAGGAGGCTTCCTTCCTCTACAGACCCTGGCACTGGAGGGGTCCAGCCTGGCTCTGGGTGGTGAAGGCAGCCCTGCCCCTCCCAAGCAATCCCTGGCCCCACTGACACGGCTCCCACCAGGCAGCCCCCACCGCCTGGCAGTGTGTGTGCAGCCCGCAGCTTGAAAAGCCCCCTCAGGATGTGCTGAAATTGCCCCAAAGAAAGGGTTAAGCAGATTTAAAGCAGAAGAAGCAACGTCACAAAACGTGGCCCCAGGAAGCCTGGGTGTGGAGCCTCAGAGGCTGGCGGGCGTCCTGGGCAGTGCCCTACACAGAGCAGACAGCGATTGCTGCAGGCCTGACATTGGCCGGTGTCAGCTGTCGGGGCGACGGGGCCGAGGCCACCTTGGGCCAGCCAGGTAGGAGGGGTCCCATCCCTCACAAGCCCTCATGGGCACAGCTGCTGCCTCCAGCCTGCCAGAAAAGCCCTGCCCGGCTGCCCTCAGAGACCCCTGCCCAGGCCACCTGGGGTCATCACCGCAGGGTGGTCCAGGCAGGGTCCCTGCCCCCGCTGCCTCCAACTCTAAACATGTGGGGTGGACAGGACCTGAGGAAAGGTCCTGCCCCCGGGAAGGGGCTGCCTGGTGGAAACCCAGGACGGTCCCAGGCTGTGTGGATGGGTGGGGGAGAAGGCTCGAGGCTGCCGCGTCCACCCTGGGCTGCCCAAGGGCTGAGTCGGACCCCACGTGTGCAGCGGCCAGAGTAGAAAGGAGATGGGGAGGGCTCAGGCAGGGTGTAGGCGGTGGCTGCCTACACAGGTTGGGGTGGGGGCACCCAGTGCTGTTTGAGGGCGCAGACCTGGAGCCTGGAATTGGACCCTGGGCAGGAATGTGGAGGGTCCCGTACCGTGGGCAGGAGGGGGCCTCAGTGTGCAGGGCATGGGGGATACCCAAGGTCAGCACATCCCCGAGAGACCCCAGGGAGCCCCCCACTCACAAAGCCGCACAGCGCCCTGGCCTTGCAACCGAGACTCAGGGCGGGCCAGGGCCCCTCACTCCCTCCCTCCAACAAGTGCTGGGACCACATGACCACCCTACTTCCCCCAGGAAGGCGCAGGGACTGCGCTGCCCACTTCCTCCAATGGACACGGCCATCCTCTGGGGCCCTTCCCGGGACTACCGTTGCTCCCACGCCCTCCCGCCTCCTCCTGCTTCCCCAGAGCGCCCGCTGCAGCCCCCACCCCACTTGATAACAGGCATCCCCAGCCTACAGCAAAGAAAACCCAGACCGAGCACCACCCCCACGCCGCGGCGGCTTGCCCAGTGCTCTGCCCCCCTCCCGCAGTGCTGTCTGCCAGCTGCTCCCAGGACCTCAGCTCCCCCTGGCGCTGGCCCTGCCCCCTCCTGCCCCCTCTCCACATGCACGTGGGGCCTCCACATCTCCTCCTTGGCAGGAACCTGCCCCTCTCTGTGGGACACCTGCCAGCTCGCATTTGAGCCAGACCCTGCTCCCGCCACCTGCAGACACCAGGCTCCGCCTGGCTGCTGAGTCTCAGGTGTTCAGGGTCTGCCGTGGCAGCACCAACCACTCCAAAGCTGAGCGGCCTCCACCAGGCGATTTCACGATGCCCATGGCCTCCAGGGCCAGAATTCAGAGTAGGCGGTGGGGGTGGGGTTGTTTCCGCTCCACAACGTCGGAGGCATTGGCTGGGTGCTCTCGGTGCGGCCTCAGGTGGGACTGGAGCCGGAACCCCCAGCGCGGCCTCCCCATCCTCCCCATCCTCCCCATCCTCCCCGTGTGGCCGGGGCTTCCTCACAGCCCAGCTCCAGGTCCCAGGAGCAAGTGCTCAGGAGAACCCAAGAGACAGCCGTGCCAGTGACCCAGCCTGGAGTCGCCCATTCCACCTCCACCAAAGGACCCTGCACCCAGCTTCCAGGGGCTGGGCATGGACCCTGCCTCAGAGTGTGGTTGTCAGAGGCCCAGAGGAAGATGAGCGTGGGGGAGGGGATGACGCGCAACCACTTTTGAAAAGCGTGTTCTGCCACAGCCGCCCTCCGGCCACACTTCCCATCCCTCCTCTCCCTGCGGGTCCAGGTGTGGACGCGGCTCCCCGTGGTGCCTCCTCCGTGCACCCCAGAGACCCAGGGCTCCCTGCCGGCCCTGCAGGGCGAGCTCTGCCCGTGTCCTGCAATCAAGGGTGGGGCTGCCCAGAGGCACCTGCAGGCACAGCTCTGGAGGTTGCTGACTGGCGCACCCCTTCTTCCCAGGAGACCCGGTGGCTCTCAAGCTCCCGGCCCAGGCTTCACAGTCTTTTTCCCTTTCTATAAAATGGAGCCTGTGGGGGCTACAAAAGGGTTTTCTCCCCTTGCCCCCTCCCCACTGGAGTTCGGGGGACCCTCGTTGTCCCGTTCCTGTCCTTTTTAGCCCGAACTGGAAGTGCTGTCTTTGTTTTTTAGGCAGCATGGCTGACGTTAGCTGGCCTAGCAGGGCCTGTGCCGGGAATTCTCTCCAAAATGCCGTGGGTTTCCTATGACTCTTTTTTTTTTTTTCTGAGACGGAGTCTCACTCTGTCGCCCAGGCTGGAGTGCAATAGCATGATCTTGGCTCACTGCAAGCTCCGCCTCCCAGGTTCACGCCATTCTCCTGCCTCAGCCTCCGGAGTAGCTAGGACTACCAGCGCCCGCCACCACGCCCGGCTAATTTTTTTTGTATTTTTAGTAGAGACAGGGTTTCACCGTGTTAGCCAGGATGGTCTCAATCTCCTGACCTCATGATCCTCCCGCCTCGGCCTCCCAAAGTGCTGGGATTACAGGCGTGAGCCACCGCGCCCGGCCTCCTATGACTCTTACTGGGGTCTGTCATTAGACAAAAGCCACACTCCCCAATGCTCCATAGTAAGCTCTTCCCGCCACAGGCTCCTCGCGGGACTGTTAAGACAGCTGAGAGCCGATGCCCTTCAGATTCTAGAAGCCCCACTGTTTCATGGAGAGGACTGAGGCAGACCCCAGACGCCCAGAGTGTGTGAGGTGTGTGTCCTGCCTACCGCATGACTCAGACAAGTGCATAACGACAAGTGCATAAATGACTCAATTATGTGGGATGGGTCCTCTCACGATGGCTCATTTCACTCAGCATGGTGTCCTGAAGGTGCGCCTTCCTGAAGCACATTGAAGAACCCCCTTCCTTTTCCTGGCTGCATAATAGTCTACTGCGTGGATGGACCCCTGTGTAGCGCTCCCCTGCTGAGGGATGTGGGTGGTCACGCTTCCTAGCTGTTGGGAAAGCGCTGCTGTGAATGCGGGTGCAGCTGTCCCAGCCCCTGCTTTCCACTCCCTTGGGCCTGTACCCAGCGGCGGAATTTCAGGATCACATGGAGATTCTGTTTAATGCTTTGGAAGCTGCCACGCTGTTCTCCATGGCGGCTGCACCACCTCACGTTCCCGCCAGCAGGGCACGAGGGCTTTGGCGTCTCCACAGCTTCCACAACACTTGCCACTTTCTGGGTTTTTTGTTTTTTGTTTTTGAGATGGAGTCTCACTCTGTCACCCAGGCTGGAGTGCAGTGGCCCGATCTCAGCTCACTGCAACCTCTGCTGCCCGGGTTCAAGCAATTCTCCTGCCTCAGCCTCCCGAGTGGCTGGGATTACAGGCGCCCACCACCATGCCCAGCTAATTTTTGTAATTTTAGTACAGACGGGGTTTCACCCTATTGGCCAGGCTAGTCTTGAACTCTTGACCGCAAGTGATCCGCCTGCTTCGGCCTCCCAAAGTGCTGGGATTACAGGTGTGAGCCACTGCGCCCGGCCACTGGGTTTGTTTTTTTTAATCATAGCCATCCTAGTGGGTGTCTCATTCCAGTTTTTTTTCTATTATTATGGAAACGTGCGTGCGCACACAAAAGCAGTGAGACCTGTAGCATGGGACCTTGTGCCATTCACCCATGGCCTTCAATCGTCAACTCAGGAGCAAAGTGGCTCCATCTCCACCCCACCCATCCCCCAGAGCATCTCGAAGTGAATTTTCCATATCACATCCTTTCATCCATTCGGGCCTAAGTGAGGCCACCACCCCACCACTGATGTCCCCTAATCCACATCCCTCCTGTGGAAATCAAGCCATGCCAAGCCCTGGCTTCACCCTCCCAGGCCAGGCGCAGTGGCTCACACCTGTAATTCCAGCACTTTGGGAGGCCGAGGTGGGCAGATCACCTGAGGTCGGGAGTTGGAGACCAGCCTGACCAACGTGGAGAAACCCTGTCTCTACTAAAAATACAAAATTAGCCAGGTGTGGAGGCGCATGCCTGTAATCCCAGCTATTCGGGAGGCTGAGGCAGGAGAATCACTTGAACTGGGGAGGCAGAGGTTGCAGTGAGCCGAGATCACGCCACTGCACTCCAACCTGGGCAAAAACAGCGAGACTCTGTCTCAAAAAAAAAAAAAAAAAAAAAAAAACACCAAAATTAGCCGGATGTGGTAGTGCGTGCCTGTAATCCCAGCTACTCAGGAGGCTGAGGCAGGAGAATCACTTGAACCAGGGAGGCGGAGGTCACAGCGAGCGAAGATTGAGCCACTGCATTCCAGCCTTGGCGACAGAGCAAAACTTTGTTTCAGAAAAATAAAAACAAAAACAAAAAAAAATCACCTTCCCAGGACCCAGAGAACAAAACCCCAGCTCAGCCACTGATGGTGTCCCCATGGCCCTTCTGGTCTCCTCAGCCCCTCCCGGTCTCTCCGATCTTCTATGCGTTCCAGTCGGGGTCTCTGCACCTGCCGTGCCTGCACCCCGAGACCCCCACCCCAGGCGGCCCCTCCTGAACCTCCAGACCTCTGTGTAAACATGGCCTCCTGAGAGAGCCCCGTCCTGGGTGCCCCCAGCCCCGTAATTCCCTCCACAGAGGCGACGGTGGCCTGAAACTGCGTGGATCTGCTATTTCCATGCTCACGGGCCCCTCCCCATCCAGGCGCCAGCCCCAGGTGGAGGCTGCAGTCGTCTCCATCTTGCTCTCTGCTGTCCCAGGGGCCTGTCCTGCTGGTTCCTGAGGGGCTCCGTGGCAAGAGGTGAGACCCCTGGTGGGAGGACCCAGTGGGTGGGGGAGGCTTAGAGGCAGCAACGTCAGGTCCGCAGTGGCTGAAACCCAGGGAAGGTCCTGCAGCCGCAACACACACACTCCGCTTAGTAAAGGCTCCGGCGCCTGACACCCGCTGCCCACCAGTCCCTGGCCTCAGCCCCGTCCATCACTCCTCATCCTTCACCCATCCCTGCTCGCCGGAGGGAGAGCCGTTTGCATCTGCCCAAGCTGAACAATGCAATACTTCTGCTGAGCTGTGAAGTTGATTAATAATTTGGAAATGAAATCAATACGGGCTCTGCTTTTCATTCCTGGTGAATCCTCGTATGCTGGGCTTACGGGACGGAGGGCGCCAGGGACAGGGACCATGCAGGTTTGGAGGCGGGGCCCATGGAGGAGCAGGAGGGAGAGACACACACGGCCCCACGCTGTGCCCACTGAGCAAATGGGATGGCGGCTGCCGATGCAGTTCAGACTCGGCCTTGAATCCACATCAGGAACCAAGCCCAGCGGTGCTGCAGACCCCGAGCCCTGGCTCCTGCTCAGAAGCCCCTAGGCCTCTGGGAGAGAGGGGTGTCCAGCCTTGCCGCCGGTCTCAGGGAGCCCCTCCCCTCACCATGTGGCTCTGGCAGGGCTGTCTCTGCTGCCTGGGGTCCCCCACTCCCAGATACAGAGTCCGGGGCCTGGGGTCCAAGGCCAGCCCCACACCCCCACCCCTCATCAGCCCCTCCGGCCTCCTTCCAGCCCCCCAGGTCCTGACAGGCTCCAGGGCCTCACTGACTCTCACCGGGAGGCCCAGGCCTGCACCTGCCCCAGGGCCTCTGATAGGGTTTGGCTGTGTCCCCACCTAAATCTCATCTTGAATTGTAACTCCCATAATCTCCACATGCCGTGGGAGGGATTCGGTGGAGGTAACTGAATCATAGGTGCAGATACCCTCATCCTGCTGTTCTCGTGATAGTGAGTGAGTCTCATGAGATCTGACGGTTTAATAAGGAGCCTCCCCCTTCGGCGGGCTCTCACCCTCTCCCCTGCCGCCCTGTGAAGAGGCGCCTTCCACCAGGGTTGTAAGTTTCCTGAGGCCTCCTCAATTATATGGAACTGTGAGCCAATTAAACCTCTTTCCTGGCCAGGTGTGGTGGCTCTCGCCAGTAATCCCAGCACTTTGGGAGGCCGAGGCGGATCACCTGAGGTCAGGAGTTCAAGACCAGCCTGGCCAACATGGTGAAACCCCGTCTCTACTAAAAATATAAAAATTAGCCAGGCATGGTGGCAGGCGCCTATAATCCCAGCTACTCGGGAGGCTGAGGTGGAAGAATCGCTTGAACTCAGGAGGCAGAGGCTGCAGTGAGCTGAGATCGTGCCACTGCACTCCAGACTGGGCGACAGAGACTTTTGTCTAAATAAATAAATAAATAAATAACCTCTTTCCTTTATAAATTATGCAGTTCTTTATAGCAGCATGAGAATGGACTAATATGGCCTCCCTGGAATCCAGGGCTTTGTGGCGGCCCCTAAGATGGGTGTCTCAGCCCCTGCGACATCTCTGTGCTTGTGAGCACATATAACCCCTCATCATGGATGCAGAGACCCTTGCCAGCTCAGTGCTGAGGGGGCACCCAGGGCTGGGCCTGTCCACAGCAGCTCGTCCCCCTTCCCCAACCCCTCCCTACACCCCACTCACTGTGCTGTCCCCACACCAACAATTTCTCCTCCCCTGGCCCCCAGACCCCAGCTGCCTCCCCCGGCCTCCAGACCTCAGCTGCCTGCCGGAAGACTTGCCTCCGCCTCAGGACACTGTCCATGCAGGGGAGCCCAAGAAGCAGACGGGTGAGGGGAGGGATAAACAAGTGAGCGGGCTCTCGGATGCCCAGGCACAGTGCAGGGGCTACGTGCCTCGAAGGTCTGTGGAGATGGCAACCGGTGAGCCTAGCAGAGCCCCTGTTTTCGGGGCCAGAGCAGCAAGAGGTGCTCAACACTGGGAGGGCGGGACTAGGGCCTGGAGGAAAACAGGGAGGGCAGCGGGGGCGGCCTGGGGTGGAGAGATTACAAAGTCCCCAGGCAGGGCATCTGGGCTTGGGAGGGACTCCATGACGTGGGGGGCGGCCTGGGGTGGAGAGATTACAAAGTCCCCAGGCAGGGCATCTGGGCTTGGGAGGGACTCCATGACGTGGGGGGCGGCCTGGGGTGGAGAGATTACAAAGTCCCCAGGCAGCGCATCTGGGCTTGGGAGGGACTCCATGACGTGGGGGGCGGCCTGGGGTGGAGAGATTACAAAGTCCCCAGGCAGGGCATCTGGGCTTGGGAGGGACTCCATGACGTGGGGGGCGGCCTGGGGTGGGGGACGGAGGCCTGGGCACCCCAGCTGGGCAGGCGGCCGAGGTGGCTGTGATCCCAGGCCAAGACTGGAGGGGCACCTCCCAGGCTCTCCCCCACTGCACAGCCCCATCACAGGGCAGGGCAGCCAGATGCCCCCATCTGCCCTGCCAGGCTCTGCGGCCACACTCAAAACACTGGCCCCTGCCCCCAACCCGGGCCTCAGCTGCCCTGTTCCTGTCCCCGACTCACCCCTGGACCAGCCCTGTCCACAGCACACCCGAGGCCCTCAGGCTGCCCACACTCTGAGCACCCACCTTGCTCCAGGGCACAGCCCTGCCACTGGCACCTGCCAGTCGCACGGAGGTGGGCTGGACCATGTGGCTTTAAACTCTGCCTGGTGACCTCCGGCAGATCCTCGGGGCCCTGGCTGGGAAATGGGGGCACAGAACGGGGCCTCCGGGCCACCCTGAGGTGCATCTCGGCCGCCTGACCCAGCCCAGCTCACAGGAAGCAGGGGCGCCGTGGGCGGTGTTCCTCATCTGGCAGCGACACTGTGTGCGGGAAGCAGGGGCGCCGTGGGCAGTGTCCCTCATCTGGCAGCGACACTGTGTGCGGGAAGCAGGGGCGCCGTGGGCGGTGTTCCTCATCTGGCAGCGACACTGTGTGCGGCCTTCCCTCCTCTTGCTCAGCTCAGTCTTTGGAGCACTGCATGGGCCAGGATCTGGGGGCGTGGGGTCTGTCCGTGGGCCCTCAGAGACACCCCTGGCTGGAGGGGGGCAACTGCCACCCCAGTTCGAAGCGTTGGTGCTCAGCAGTCAGTCTCCCCCCATCCTCCTGGCCTGTCCTGGAGAGCAGCCCTCAGACCCAGCTCAGGTCACAGAGGCTCCTCACCAGTCCCAGGGCAGGGAACTGAGCTGATCTCCACTGGCCCAGCTGGCAGAGCCTCTCCTGAGGTGTCCCTGGTGCACAAGAAGACAGGCAGCTCCTCAGTTCAAAGGCCACATGTAGCCCCTGCTGGGCCTCCAGACACAGGCAGGTATCAAGGCCTGGGCGGGCAGCACTGTGCCGGGCAGCTCCGTGTGCCAGCAGCAGAGGAGCCTCCGTGGGGGCCCTGGCTCCCGAGCCCTGCAGTCTCTATCCACACGGTGGGCAAGGGGCCAGCATGGAGCGTGAGGGCCCCCACCCCGGCCATGCCCAAGATTCTCAGCGCAGGCTGGAGGCAGCCCCTCTGCCAGAAGTGGCCAGTGGATGGCGGCACATGCAGAGAGAAGGGACGACTCCAGCCAAGTGCCGCCGTCCGGCCAAGCAGCTGCCCAAGAGCTAAAGTTCCTTGACCCGTGCCGGGCGGGGGAGGTGATTTTACAGGAGCCATTGACCGGCGGCATTGATCCCCAAGAATGTATCACACAAATCATTTTGCACTAAACTGCGGAATCGATGGAGAAATCTCCCGGAAAATTTATATTAAAAGTCTCTGTTTGCCTAAATGAGTTCCCTGTGCCCATATTGAATATTTGGCTGATGAATTGAATGGGTTTAAATTTGAACATTGCAGACCCATTAAAGAATGAATTCTTAAATCAAACCCTGCCATTTATGATTGAAACGAGATTTCCTCTGCGATGGGCCAGCCACTATATAAATCAGCTGTGCATTTTATACTGAACCATAAACAAGATATAAGTCTTTTAAATACACAACAGGTGCCTTAAATCTTTTGATGCATCTTGTATTTATCTGAAGTGTGGATTGCTGTATTTACACCAGGTCGTGCAGGACCTCTCACGGTGCTGCCAGTGAAGGTTAAAGTGGCTACTGGGCTCCCGCCAGGGCCTCCTGAGAAGCCCAGGCAGGGCCGAGTGCTCTCAGCCAGCACGCTCGAGGGGTGTGCTCCGCCCCCTCAGACACACACGAAGGCGCACACACACACATATGCTCACACACACCACACACGCATATGCACACATGTGCACACCCACACGGACCTTCACTCACACATCACACACACTTGCACAAACACACACATGGTAGGTGCACAAATGAAACCTGCACAGATGCATACAAGCCTGGTGCATGCACACACGCCCATGCCTGCTGCATGTGACACACGTGTGCTCACACTGACACACGGCACCCACATGTGCACAGCATGAACAAGCATGCACACACCAGCACATGTACACACAGGGCAGGTTCACAAGTGCACACATGTACACACCTGCATCCACTCACCTGCACAAATGCGGGTGCTCGTATGCTCTCGGGCATGTGATCACACCCTCACGTATACACTCCAACGCTCACTGACACACACAGGCACATGGCACTCACTTGCACACACATGCCAACACACACAAGGCACATGGCCTGCTACACATATGTACATCTCTGCACAAATTCACTAACCCAGGCATGCACACACAAGCACAGACACCTGCGCACACACTTGCACGGCCTCCCAGCCCTCCCCAGTGATCAAAGGGTCAGCAGAGGCAGCCTCTGCAGCAACCCCACCCGGCAGGGACAAGCTGCTGGGGAGAACAGAGAACAGAGAACAGAAAGCAGGGCTGTTCCCACCTCTGTGCACAAGGCATGGCCAACTCTTGCCTTAGTCCCTCCCCTGCTGCTGTAACAAAACACACAGACTGAGTAATTTACAAAGAACAGAAAGGTACTGGGGGTGGGAAGCCCAAGGTGGGGGCGCCGGCAGCTTTGGTGTCTGGCGAGGGCCCAGGCTCCGCGCCCTGTCACTGGGTCCTCGCCCTGTCAAAGAGCAGAAGTGAGTGGGCCCGGTCCCTCAAAACCCTCGGTAAGGGCCCCAATCCCAGCCAGGAGGGCAGAGCTCCCGAAACCTAACCATCTCCCAAAGGCCCCGCCTCCTAGTCCTGCTGTTGGAGCTGACGTTTGAACATGAACGTTGGAGGGACACAAACACACAAAGCACCGCAACCCTGACGCGAAAATAAAGCACACGCAGGCACCACGAGAGAAGAAAGTCCTGGGCAGGCCTGAGATCCACACCCACGTGGGTGGCTATGCGTGTGTGTCACAGGCAAGCTGCATCCATGGAAATGAAATCCAACAGTGTACCTTAAGTGACACCGTGTGAAGCAGGCTAGGCGTGCCGGGACAGCTCCACACCAGAAAACCACCCCTGTGGTTAGTTCCATCAGGAGCCACAGGAGAAAAACCACACAATTGTCTCAGAAGACTTGGAAATGCTTTTCATAAAGTTCAATAGCTATTTTTTACATAACTCAAAAACTAGGAATGAAAGATGATAGGATCATTATATGGAGAACAGTGCACCTGCACCTGTACCTCAGGTCCCACACAAAGAGGGAGAGGCTGGGATCACATCAGCAGGCTTCAGAAAATGATACGAAAATGTCAGAGAACCCCAAAGAAGAAGTGAGCACCAAAGATTCGGCGATTCTCAGGAGGAGGGTGCCAGCCGGCGGGTACGTTACCTGGCCGGCCTCACAGGAGTCGGACGAACGCGGCCAGTCACGCTGGGCACCTGCCACACTCGGTGTGGAGAAGCAGACACTGGAGGGGCAAAACACAGCCACCGCCGGCAAGGACAGGAGGATCAGGGCCTGCAGGCTGCACACAGCCCATCCCAGAGGCGGGCTGTGGGGCCTGCAGAAAGGGTGTCTGCAGACCCTGGGGCTCCAAGGCCCCACTTCAGGCCACACGGCCAAAGTCATGGGGCCTGCTGAGGAGCACTCAAGCATCCCCCACCGGCGAAGGGGTGAGGGGCATGCAGAGACATGACAGGGATGCAGAGACGTGAGGGGGATGCAGAGACGTGACAGGGATGCAGAGACGTGACAGGGATGCAGAGACGTGACAGGGATGCAGAGACGTGACAGGGATGCAGAGACGTGACGGGGATGCAGAGACGTGACGGGGATGCAGAGACGTGACGGGGATGCAGAGACGTGAGGGGGATGCAGAGACGTGAGAGGGATGCAGAGACGTGACAGGGATGCAGAGACGTGAGGGGCATGCAGAGACATGAGGGGCATGCAGAGACGTGAGGGGGATACAGAGACGTGAGGGGCATGCAGAGACGTGAGGGGCATGCAGAGACGTGACAGGGATGCAGAGACGTGAGGGGGATGCAGAGACGTGAGGGGGATGCAGAGACGTGAGGGGGATGCAGAGACGTGAGGGGGATGCAGAGACGTGACAGGGATGCAGAGACGTGAGGGGGATGCAGAGACTTGAGGGGGATGCAGAGACGTGAGGGGGATGCAGAGACGTGAGGGGGATGCAGAGACGTGAGGGGCATGCAGAGACGTGAGGGGGATGCAGAGACGTGAGGGGGATGCAGAGACGTGACAGGGATGCAGAGACGTGAGGGGGATGCAGAGACGTGAGGGGGATGCAGAGATGTGAGGGGGATACAGAGACTTGAGGGGGATGCAGAGACGTGAGAGGGATGCAGAGACGTGACAGGGATGCAGAGACGTGAGGGGGATGCAGAGACATAAGGGGCATGCAGAGACGTGAGGGGGATGCAGAGACATAAGGGGCATGCAGAGACGTGAGGGGCATGCAGAGACATGAAGGGCATGCAGAGACGTGAGGGGGATGCAGAGACATAAGGGGCATGCAGAGACGTGAGGAGGATGCAGAGAAGTGAGGGGGATGCAGAGACATGAGGGGGATGCAGAGACATGAGGGGGATACAGAGACATGAGGGGCATGCAGAGACGTGAGGGGGATGCAGAGACATAAGGGGCATGCAGAGATGTGAGGGGCATGCAGAGACGTGAGAGGGATGCAGAGACGTGAGGGGGATGCAGAGACGTGAGGCGGATGCAGAGACATGAGGGGGATGCAGAGACGTGAGGGAGATGCAGAGACGTGAGGGAGATGCAGAGACGTGAGGGGCATGCAGAGACGTGAGAGGGATGCAGAGACGTGAGGGGCATGCAGAGACGTGAGAAGGATGCAGAGACGTGAGGGAGATGCAGAGACGTGAGGGGCATGCAGAGACGAACCAGAACACCAGAAGAGGCACAGCCCCAGAGCAGCGTCACTGCAGCAGCGAGAGGACGGGGCGCCAGGTCGGCCCTCGCTGCCCCTGGGGCTCTGTCTAGGAAGCCTCTGCACAGGGAGCTCCTGCTCCTGGGGGCAGCCCAGGGGAGGATCCTGCTGCCTCTGGTCACAACAGCTCCATCCGCCAATCAATACCCGGCCCTGCTTTATGTGTGGCCCTATTCACAAACACCATACTGAGCATGCATATTGACCCCTTAACATCGAGCTCACAGCCAGTGGTGCCACAGCTCCCACCCAGGGGCAGGTCCTCCACACCCATTTCTCCACGGGGCGCCCCACGGCCGTCCTATGCTGACGGACACCAGATGGCGTTTCAGCACCGGGCACAGGGGCCGCTTTAAATAGCAAAATCACCAAAAGGGACACAAGAGCAAAAACGTGGCACACGTAAACCACAAAAAAGGACATTTACAGATGAGCGGAGACAGAAGGCAGGATGCAGCCACACCCACCCCACCTGGGCACACACACGGAAAGCAGGATGCGGCCACACCCACCCCACCTGGGCACACACACAGAAGGCAGGATGCGGCCACACCCATCCCACCTGGGCACACACACAGAAGGCAGGATGCGGCCACACCCACCCCACCTGGGCACACACACAGAAGGCAGGATGCGGCCACGCCCATCCCACCTGGGCACACACACAGAAGGCAGGATGCGGCCACGCCCATCCCACCTGGGCACACACACAGAAGGCAGGATGTGGCCACACCCACCCCACCTGGGCACACACACAGAAGGCAGGATTTGGCCACGCCCACCCTACCTGAGCACACACACAGAAGACAGGATGCGGCCACGCCCACCCCACCTGGGCACACACACAGAAGGCAGGATGCGGCCACGCCCATCACACCTGGGCACACACAGGGGATGGCCCGAATTGTTTGCTGCTCCTCACATGTCCAAGAATGGCCACAAAAGCACTACAAGTATTGATTTGGGGGTTGCCACTTTATCAAGGAGGCAAATGTGCAAGTGCAGAACCCGAACGAGGGATTGGCCGCACCCACAGATGCAGGACCATGCGCTTTTCTCCAAAGCCACGATGCCGCAAAGACAGAGCAGCGACGTTAGGGCAGGGGCTGGGCAGGGCTGGGCAGGGCTGTGGGTGGCGATGTTCCAGAGACATCAGTTTGGCTGTTTCAACAGAGACCAACCTGCCACAGCTCAAGGGGCCTCCTGCCTGTCATCACCCCTGGGTGCTGGGCCAGCCCACTGCACAGGCCCAGCCCCTGGCCAGCCTCCTAGCCCCATCCCTCAGCCACCCACAGTCCCAGCTACGGAGCCAGGCCACTGGTCCAGCCACGGTGTGAGAGATTCTGGGATTCCAGGAAGGAAGGATGGGGGATGTTGGATGCAGTAAGCAGGTTCTGGTGCAGGAAATCAAGACACCAGCAAGACGAAGGGGTGGGCACAGCCAGGAGAGGAAGCATGTGAGACTGCGGAGCCACGTGAGACGCAAAATCAAACACAAAATGAAACGACAAAATGAAACAAACCCAAAATAAAGCAAATCACAGGACACGCCAGCACTGCTGATGAAGACAGTGCCAGGAGCCCAGGAGCAGCTCACTCAGCCAGGCACATGGGTCCCCATGGCCAAGGTTGGAAGTGGGGAGGTCCCACCCCTCCCTACTGAGCCCAAGCGCCATCAAGAGGGGCCAAGCAAGTTGGCGCCCACCAGGCTGGATGACACTGGAGCCGAGTCATGATTGCACCACTGCGCTCCAGCCTGGGTGTCACAGCGAGACTCCGTCTCATGTCTCAAAAAAAAAAAAAAAAAAAAAACTAAAACTGTGACTGTTCTAGGAAAACACATGTTTAAAAGGCAAAATAAAATGTTGAAGAGTTTATTTGAGCAAATACATTCTTGAATCGAGCAGCTGCAAACCAGAAGTGGTTGAGAGAATGCAGGGTGAAGGCTTTGATAAGACGGATGCAGAAGTGAACCAAAGAAAAGCTTGCATTGGTGACAGTCACACTGTTGCCTGATTTTGTCTGTCCCATGGAGAAGCCTTAGTTATGTAAGTTTATTAGCTGCTTTGGTTGGCTGAGCTTCAGCTCTGTTTTTCTTTAATATAGGCTCAAATTAAGTTTCACTTATGGGCTGGGCCCCGTGGCTCATGCCTGTAATCCCAGCACTCTGGGAGGCAAAAGTGGGTGGATCACTTGAAATCAGGAGTTCAAGACCAGCCGGGCCAACATGGCGAAACCCCATCTCCACAAAAAAT
Organism: Symphalangus syndactylus; assembly: GCF_028878055.3. Lineage (NCBI taxonomy): Eukaryota > Metazoa > Chordata > Mammalia > Primates > Hylobatidae > Symphalangus > Symphalangus syndactylus. Next base: position 10,904,876 of record NC_072438.2, read on the forward strand.
ACAAAAATTAGCCAGGCACGGTGGTACGTGTCTGTTGTCCCAACTACTAAGGAGGCTGAGGCAGGAGAATCGCTTGAACCCAGACGGCAGAGGCTGCAATGAGCTGAGATCGCGCCACTGCACTCCAGCCATATCCTCCACTGCACTCCAGGCGACAGGGTGAGACTCCATCTTGAAATTTCAAAGAAAGAGTTTCACTTACATTTGCAAATCAAGCAAGGTTGACATCACTCATGAGGCCTGACGTTTTGTCTGCTCAGTCTCCATTTTAACTTACTTTAGCAAACAGGAGAGTATCTTCATGACTTCGGGATCATGTGTTGAGTTATTTATTTGTTGAGCTATTTATGGTGTTTTTGAGTATATCTCTTCGTCCACTTTTTTAGTTGCTGTTCTAGGTTATTACTTATACATGGCTCATGACAGTTTACTGGTGTTGACATTTTACCAGTGCTGAAGGGAAGTGCTGAAGCCTTCCCTCCCTGGTGCCCATTTAGTTCCTCCATCTATAACATATCATACACATTTCCCTTACATTTATTGAGAATCACCTCAATCAGTATTCTAATTTTTTCTTCAACCATCACACATAATTTAGAAAACTCGAGAGCAGAAGGAAACCAATTACGTTCACTCAGTTCTGCCTACTGTGCTCTTTCTTCCTTCCTGATGTTCCAAGGTTTCTTCTTTCACTGTTTCCATTTCTGTTTCGAGACCTTCCTTAGCCACTCTTTTTTTAGGTCCGCTGGTGACAAACACGCTTGGTTTTCCTTCATCTGAGGATATCTTGACGCCCCTTTCATTCCTGAACGGTCTTCTCACTGGGTATAGCATTCTGGGTTGACGGTTCTCTTTCAGTGGTGAGGACAGCAGAGCCTCAGTCCTGAGGGTGCCCGTGCCCACCCCTTGAAGGGAGCGCCTGCATGTCAGGAGCACCCAGGAGCAGTCGGTAGCTGCCGGTGAGCAGCAGCAACCCCTTCACCAAGAGAGAAGTCGCTGCGATGGTGCCACCACAACAGAACTGACGTGCATCATGACTGCTTGGCGTGGAGCCGACCAGTGAGGAGACGGCTGTCAGCTGCCGTGAAGATGGGAAGACGGAGGGCCGTGCTGTGTCATGGCAACACACTTGGTGAAACAGTCTGTGAGGCAACCTGGAAGGAAGACAGAGGCAGGTGAGCGCTGCCTCTTGGGGAAGAAGTAGAACCAGAAGACAGGGCAGGTGCTGCCTCGCAGAGACAGTGAGGCTGGCCTTGAACCTGAAGGCCCATCACGGCAGGGGTGCATCCGGGCTGTGGCCCCCAGGTGGCCACCCTCAGTGGGGATGGCATGGGAAAGTGTGTCTGAGGGTAGGTGGATGAGTGAACGGCCAAAGACCTGGCCAGAATCCCAGGAAAACCAGGCCCAGACTGGAACACCAGTAACTGGTGGGGCCTGACCACAGTTCCAGGCCCAAATGTCCCTGGGTGGGAAGTGGGCTGGCAGCACAGCCCGGCCCCCAGGGCCCCCTTCAGACAGCCCCAGACACTTGAGCAGGGATGGCAGCCAGAGTCTCCTGGCCCTGCTGTGCCCACCTGGAGGTGTGGGCTGGAGCTGCATGAGGACGGCAGCTCTGGGCTGGCTCCCTTGCAGAAGGAAGATGGGAGGGGAGGCTGTTTGGCAGCCTGAGGGGTGGACTGTGGCTCATGGCTGTGGCCACCAAAGATGCCCTTCCCTCCTGGGCTGAAGCGACTCCATGCTGCCGGCCTCCCAGGCCATGGGGTATGGGCAGGAAAACGTGGCTGGAGGGATGGGACCCGGCCACAGAACCAGCCACGCGGGCCTGTGTGTGCAACCCCAGCACCATCCCAGCAGGGGAATGCCACTGCACGGATAAGCCAGCCCCGATCCCTGGCCCCCGACTCACAGCCCTCTCACTGGGCTGGGCTGAGGCCTCCACGGCCCCCCGAGGGCTCAGAGCTTATCTGCAGCAGCCACAAGCTCACCTCAATGAACACAGCACAGAAACACATCAACCTGCACCCAAACCCAGCAACGCTGCTCCACACTGCAAACAAGACGGGGAAGGGGACGCCACAGAGCGTCCACAGGTGAGAGCTGGGGGTCCGCTGAGCCCCCACCCCAAAGCAGCCCACAGAACGGCCTGGGCTCTCTTCCTGCTGGGGTCAAAGACAGGCAGGCTCTGGGCCCACGCTGCTCACCCATCCTCCCTGAGCTCCAGCACCTTCTAAGCGAAGCAGGTCACTAACGAGTCACTGAACTTTGTAGCCACAGGCTGAGGCAGGAGCTGCCAGGATCCCACCTCGTGGCGAGCGGCCCCTCGCCCCTGCCCGGGGCTGGGCAAACACGGAGCTGGAGAGGGAATGGCACGCACTGCCAGGGCGGCCAACGACCCGGCCTCACCAGGGCAGGCAAGGCAGGAGGGCAGAGGCCAGGACCAGCTGGGGGTGCGCACGGAGGGGTATGGCAGGCAGGGCCTTGCCCAGCTCAGCGTCTCTGGGGTTGGCCCACTTCAAGACTGGCCGGCCTTCCCGCCCTGCTCCCAGCCTCATGCGCCTGTGGACACGGGCCCTTTCCTCCAAGCCGCATCTCCCTCCCGCACCAGGTGCTCGCCTATCTCTGCGTCTATACCCTGCAAGCGGCTTCTCAGGTCTTCACCCCTCTGGCCTCCCGTGACCACCCCCGCCCTTCATGTCCAGCGTCTCTGACTCACACTCTGGGCACCAGCCTCGCACTTTGTCTTTTACTGGAGATCCCAGTTCTGCTGTGCATTGGAGCTCCATTTGTAGCACTCAGGGCCCTGGCAGGAATGGGGGTTCACGGCGTCCACACGCAAAGGCCTGTCCTGGGCATGTCAGGTCCCTTTCGCTCACACTGGCACCTGGATCGGCTTCACTTCATCTGCCCTGCGATCATCTAAGCTGTCATCTCTCACCTCATGGTCTCCACATTTCCTTATACTTTATTAAAAAACAAGTCAGCTGGGCACGGTGACTCACACTTGTAATCACAGCGTTTTGGGAGGCTGAGGTGGCCAGATCACAAGGTCAGGAGTTCGAGACCAGCCTGGCCAATATGGTGAAACCTCGTCTCTACTAAATATACAAAAATTAGCCAGGCGTGGTGGTGGGCACCTGTAGTCCCAGTACTCGGGAGGCAGAGGCAAGAGAATTGCTTGAGCCCGGGAGGCAGAGGTTGCAGTGAGCCGAGATCGTGCCACTGCACTCCAGGCTGGGCGACAGAGTGAGACTCTGTCTCAAAAAAAAAAAAAATTAATTAATTTAAAAAAATAAAATAAATAAATAAATAAAATGTCATCTTATTTCCCATAACAGACCTTTCTCAAGTGTGCCTGGACCTAGCTGTGGGAGGAAATGACCGCCTCCTCCGCAGGCACCTCGCAGGAGCACCTGAGCTCTGTCTTCTCACTTTGTCTTGGAGCGAGGGAGGCCTTTCAGGGAGTTGTTTCCACAGAGGGGGGATTCTCTTTGGTTCCTGCCACAGTCAGGAATTGTACTGGCTGCATATAAAATACCATCACCACCAACAGGACCATCATCACTACCACCACCATCAGCAATGCCAAAAATCTACAGAAACACCTGCACATCGGACGTCTGTAATCCCAGCTACTTGGGAGGCTGAACCCAGGAGGTGGAGGTTGCAGTGAGCCGAGATTGCACCACTGCATTCAAGCCCAGGTGACAGTGCGAGACTCTGTCTCAAAAAAAAAAAAACAAAGAAAAAACACCACCACCACCAAAAACAAAAACGATGATGAAAACATCAACAAAAATAACATCAATGCCACCAACAAAAACATCGCAACAGCAACACCAAAACACACCACTGCCATCAACACAGTAGCAGCAACCACAACAAAAGTCAACTTCTCTCTCATGAGACGAGAGTTGGAGGTGGCCACACCAGGCTGGGATCGGGTCCCCAGGGTCACCACATACGTAGGCAACCTCTGGCTTTTTTCTGCTCCACCTCCTCGCATGTGGCTTCCCGCCCAAGGTCACCTCATGGTTCAAATGGCTGCCAGAGCCCCGGCCATCACACCTCAGTTTCAGGAAGCAAGAAAGAAGGAACACAAAGAACATGGGACCCTTTTCGTAGTTGAGTCAGCTACTTTTTTTTTTTTTTTTTTTTTTTTTTGAGACAGAGTCTCGCTGTCGCCCAGGCTGGAGTGCAGTGGTGTGATCTCAGCCCACTGCAGGCTCCGCCCCCCCAGGGTTCACGCCATTCTCCTGCCTCAGCCTCCCGCATGGCTGGGACTACAGGCGCCCGCCACCTCGCCCAGCTAATTTTTTGTATTTTTTAGTAGAGACGGGGTTTCACCGTGTTAGCCAGGATGGTCTCAATCTCGTGACCTCATGATCCGCCCGCCTCGGCCTCCCAAAGTGCTGGGATTACAGGCGTAAGCCACTACGCCTGGCCAGTCAGCTACTTTTAAGGAGTCTTCCTGAAAGTCCTGCCCAACACTTTCACTCATATCTCATCAGACAGAACTTACGTCACATGGCCACACTCCACTGCAAGGAAGGTTGGGAGGTGGGGCCCAGCAGCTTGGGGTGGGGGACAGTGGGGTGGATCTGCCCCCACCCAAGCTCCACAACAGGAAGAGAAGATGGTGAAGGAATCAGGATTAGCTCTACTGGGTCCTGTCCCAGGTCACGGAGGCAGCGCCAGCCCCTCCCACTGGACTGGGGGAGTCCCCCCATCCAAGGCTGTCACAAGGTCCCTGCCCTCCCCAGCTCTGAGACCCCAGCCTGGGTCTGCAGGAACCAGCAGGTCACACAGAGCAGGCTGAACATCTGGCCCGTGCCATCCCTGGCACCGTGCTGGGGGAATATCCCTGTGGCCATGGGGCTCCCCACCCACTGTGGGGTGAAGTGTCCCCCAAGGCTCATGTGTTGGAAACCTGATCCCCACAGTGGTGGTGTGGGGAGGTGGGACCTGATGGGAAGTGTTTGGGTCGAAGGGCACTGCACTCATGAACAGATCGATGCCGCTGTCTTGGGAATGGGGCCCGTATTAAAGGGCAGGTTCCGACCCCATCTGCTCTCTCACCTTCCTTCTTCCCCTCTGCCCTCTGCCACCTGATGACACAGCAAGAGGCCCTCCAGATGCAGCTGCACAATCTGGGACTTCCCAGCCTTCAGAACCTTGAGCCAGCCGACCCCCATTCATGATCAGTTACCCGGTAACGGTGCTGTTACAGCAGCAGCACAGAGAGAGGCAGAACCCGGAGTCACATCAGGATGCCAGCCTTGGCTCACACTCTCCAGCCAGCGTGACGGTCAGAGCACAGCCCCCAGTGTGGGGGTGACAACAGGGGCAGAACAAAGGCGGCTGCTTCCCTAGGAGTCACCGCAGCAGGAGACCCCCCGGCTGAAGGCAGATCTGGCTGGGGTGGACACCTTCCCTGCGGACTCCTTTGTGGCCCCTCAGGCTTCCAGCCAGGCCCTGGCCCCACGGCCCCTCCGATGACCTCCTTCCACTGGGCTCCTCCTCCAGGGCACTGCTGCTGAGGGGCCGCCCCACCAGCCCTGCCCTGTGACTGGCAGTACAGCCGGCCCTCCGTGCCCGTTTTAAATGGCCTCAGACACACAAACAGGGGCAGAGGGGCAGGGTCTCCGGCCCTGCACGCCCATTTGGGGGTCTGGTGGGGGCTGTGAGGGGACAGTGGAGCTCTGGGCTGGCTCCCTCGGGGAGGGAGGTTGGGAACAGCGGCTGTTTGGCTCGGCCCAGGCTGGGAGTCAGATCCCGCCCGCAGCCATCTCTGCCTCCCTCAGACCCAGGCACCACATTTCCAAGCCCTCCAAGGGTCCCCTTAAGCCCCCACCAGCCCTGAGGCCAGAAGCAACCACCCTCCGCCTCGAGGGGCCCCTGCCAGGGGCAGGACAGGTCAGCACCAAGGGGAAGGGGGGGCCACACGCACACAGCCAGCACGAACCTCACGCTTTGCCTGGGCCACCCGTGTGTCCCTCCCTAAACCACAGATGGAGGCACCGTATGATCGCTCTTGTGCCCAAGGGAAAACGAAGGCACAGGCGCTGAGGCAGCCCCCACGGTCACAGGGCTGGCAGTGGCGCCCGAGGCTCTGTGCCTCCCACTGTGGCCACCAGCCCGGCAGGCAGTCCCCCACGCTGAACAGTAGAAAGTATGGCAGGTCCAGCCCTCCAGTGGTCCATGGCCAGGGCCCTGGCGTGCCCGCTCCAGGACGGGGACATCGGATGTAGAGGAGACGGTGTCCAGCTGCAGGGGGACCCTGAGATGGGCCCAAGCTCCCCCGACATGAAAGGCAGCTGCTCCTGGTCAGCGCCTTCCTCACGAAGAGGCCTGGCTCCTGCCACCACCCCTACCCCTACCGCAGCCCCGGGAGAGGAGGCTGTGGCAGCCTCAAGCAGAGGTGGGTTTCCGGCCCCTGAGGGATGGCAGCTGTGAGGCTTGGCCACGGTCTCAGGCTCGCCAGTGCTTTCACCGGATGGCCACCGGCTGGGCAGTTCTCGGGAGTCCACTTGGTCACCCGCTGCAGGGCTGCCCACCTTCCCCGGCGGCCTGGCCGGCCCCTCCTGCGGTGGGTGGCGGCTGCGCAGTGACCTTGCAGTAACCCAAGTGCCATCCGTCAGCGGACAGCCGCCCGCTCTGGAACACGAAGGCAGCTCATCTGAATTCAAATTACCCCAGGAGCCGCGCAGTGCCAGCCATAACTCAGCCTGCGGAGGAGTGCGGCCGCCGCGGATCGGACGTTACCATACATTCCCAGGGCGTTGGACAGGGCTGCTAATGAAAATATCAATCAAAAACTCGGCTGACTTAATGGTCAATTTAAATTAATTAATTGGGGAGGAGAAAAAAGTTGAGGAGGGTGGCGTTGATGGGCTCCCCCTCTGGCGGGCGGGGAGGAGAAGTAGGTGCCCAGCTGGGCACAGCCCCCAGGCCAGGAGATGGGGCCAAGCCTCCCCGGGGACCCTGGGGCATACCTCAGGACCCAGGGGCCGTGCCTGCCTGGGGCAGGTGTGAGGCCTGAGATTCCCGTCCCGCAGTTCTGGGCGGGCTGTGGGTGGCCTGTCCTACTCCAGCTGTGTCGTCTGCAGGGACCACTGGTGGTCAGGTGCCCCCTCCCTGAGGCATAGAGAAGTCCCTTGCTCAGTGCGGCCAGGGAGGGCTGGCATTGTGGGCATGGGCATGGGCCGCCACTGGCTCAGGTCCCTGGGCCTCATCTTGTCTGTGACACAGTGGCCATGTCCACCGCCCAGCACGTCGCAGGGCCCAGGACAGGCAGGGTGGGGCTGGACGCGGGGCTCACCAGGGATGCCCCCAGGTCAGGCGCTGCGTCAAGGGAGACACAGGTATCCCTGCTTCACAGCTGAGAAACTGAGGCTCTGAGGGGGGACTGGTGCCTCAAGAGGCAGAAAGCGCCGTGGCCCTGCGAACCACAAATGTGACAGTGCGGAGGCTGACGGGTCATCCAGGAGCGAGATGGAGAAAGGAACAAGGCCCAGAAGGACGGCGGGGGTGACCGCGCAGGGACTCCAGGGCCCCCATTCCAGGCAAAACCTGTAGGAAGATTCCCACCCAGCCCCTCTGGGAGACATCTACATCCTCAAAGGCAATAACAGAACCCTCCGCACAAACCAAAGGTGAGGACTCATAGCCAGGCCAGCCCGCCTCCCCGCCACCACGCCAGGTACCGCCACGCTGCGGGTCTGGCTGAGAAGGCACCTGGAATTCTGTCCCAGATGCTGTGTTTCACGCCAGGTGACAGCAAAGCTCTCCCTGGACACGTGGGCGCACTCCAGACTCCCCCAGAGGCCCTCCTGGAAGAACCACTCAAGGACCCAAGGGCCCAAGAGGCATCAGAAGGTCCCAGGTTCGTGATCAGAAGGCCCCATGTCCCAGTCCACGTGGTCAGGGGTCACGCCAGGTGATCAGAAGGCCCCACGTCCCGGCCCATGTGGTCGGGGGTCACGCCAGGTGATCAGAAGGTCCCATGTCCCGGCCCTTGTGGTCAGGGGTCACGCCAGGTGATCAGAAAGCCCCGTGTCCTGGCCCATGTGGTCAGGGGTTATGCCAGGTGGAGCCTTGGGGGAGGCTGAAGCCAGCGCCCTGGCCAGCACAGGTCATGTCTGGGCAGCCAGGAGCTGTCCAGAGACCCCAGAGACAGGTTCAGGGGGTGGGATCTGGGCTTCCAACCCCTTCCCCAGGGTCCGTCCATCAGAATCCTCCACAGGATCCTCTGCAGAGCCTTCCAGGAGGCGGCCCAGCATGTTTTTCCTGCCCCGACCCTGGGTGTGGCTGCCTGCCAGGGTGCAGGGGAGGTGGTGTGAGCCCCTGCTGCCCTTCTGGGCCTTGTTCCTGTCTCCATCTGGCTCCTGGATGACCCTGGTGCATAGGGCTTTCGTCGTGCTCTGCCCACACCAGGAGCAGAGCAAGCCAGGGGCAGCTGGCCCAGAAGGAGGAGGTAGGGGTCAGGCCAGACCTTAACCCAAGCTGAGCCCAAGTGACTACAGCTGCACGGGGCATGAACAGACGGCGGCCGTCATGAGCTGTCCATACGGGCTTTCCTTCCGCAGCATCTCACAGCAGAAGCTGACCCAGACAGCAGAGCCCAGGGAGCCCGACTCAGACCAGAGGCTGCCAGTCACACAGAACAGGAAGAACCGCAGACTCTCAGCCACGGCCATGCCCTGAGCCCGGGGGCACCCAGGGAGGACCCAGACAGTGTAGACTCTCAGCCACAGCCATGCCCTGAGCCCGGGGGGACCCAGGGAGGACCCAGTGTAGACTCTCAGCCACAGCCATGCCCTGAGCCCAGGGGGACCTGGAGAGGACCCAGGACAGTGTAGACTCTCAGCCACAGTGATGTTTTGAGTCTGGAGGACCCAGGACAGTGTAGACTCTCAGCTACAGCCATGCCCTGAGCCCAGAGACTCAGCCTGGCAGTGCCAACACGCAGCCCTGAGTCTCCATCACAAACCCACCCACTGTTCATCCAACTCATTGAGCCCCTGGCCAGGGCTCAATCACAGGTTCTGTGGCCTGTATGTGGGGAGGGGCCAGCCCTCCCCCAGCCTCCAGATGGAGAGGGTGGGGGCCTGGCCTGGAGGCTGCCCGAGGGCAGGGGCTGTGGGACAGGACAGACTAAGGCGTGGCAAAGAGTGGCAACCATGGGCCCAGTGAGGCCAGCCAGAGCCACAGGACCAAGTGTGGCCACGTGGACGCAGGCCAGGAGGGTGGGGCTTCGCTCCGGTGCCGCCAGGTCGCTCCCAGGAAGCCATCCAGCTTGGCCTTGCACCCTCACACACAGCCTCCCTTGGCCAACCAGGTCCCCACCGGCCCCAGCACTGGGCATTCAGGGCCCGGCCCAGCAGGAGAAGGGAACACGACCACTACCCTTTGACCCCAAGGCACCCAGAGTGCTCAGGCAGGGCCTGATCCTGCGGAGGCCATGGTGGCCACTTGGTTGGTGTTTCTGTTCCCTGAGCGGCTCACGCCCTTGGGTGACAGAGCAGCCGTGAACTGCCGACTGACGGACACACCTCCCGGAATGTTTATGGACCGCAGTCACTTGTATAACCACAGGGCTGCTTACGCTGGAGCCTCAGACGGAAAGCACCCTGGGGTGCCACACACACCCAGCCCCCTGCTTGGAGCCCACCTGGCCACAGCTCCCCAGCAGACCCTGCCAGGCCGACCCCTCCCACAGCCTGGTGGAGAGCAGGGGCTCCCGGTGGCCCGAGACCTCCCATCTGCCCTGGGCCTAATCCTTCTTGTCCCCTCCACATTCTCCAGGGCAGAGACAGTGTCCACACTGGGGCAAGTGGCCAAGAGCTGCAGCTGAGGCCTGCAGGGGAAGGGTGTTGGGGAGGAAGCCCAGGGCCAGAGGGTCCCGCTGCCTCCCTCCACCACCCCCTTGCCCTCTGGCATGTGTCCCAGCAGCAGCCCCACCTGGGGGTCTCCACTCAGCAGGGCAGCCTCTCCTGAGGTCATGCAGGGGGCCTGGGGCTTGAGCCATGAGCCTCCCACCCACCATGAAGTGACTCTGGGAGAGACAGGCTCTGCTTGTGAGCTGATGCCCTCAGGCAAGTCCCATCTACCTTCAGGGTCCTGTCAACTGCAGCATCCAGTGATGAGGCTTAGAGGATTCCATAGGCCCTGGGGTCAACCCACATGCACCTGGGTGGGGAGGGTGGCACAGGGGGAGGGAGCACCTCAGGGGGTGGGTGGCACGAAGGCAGGGTGCACCTGGGCGGGGAGGGTGGCACTGAGGGAGGGTGTACACCTGGGGGGAGGGTGGCACAGGGGGAGGGTGCCATGGGGTAGGGTGGCATGGGGGAGGGCACGCACCTGGGCAGGGAGGGTGGCCCAGGGGAGGGTGTACCTGGACGGGGAGGGTGGCATGGGGGGAGGGTGGCATGGGGGGAGGGTGGCATGGGGGAGGGTGGCATGGTGGAGGGTGGCAAGGGGGAGGGTGGCATGGGGGGAGGGTGGCATGGGGGGAGGGTGGCATGGGGGGAGGGCGCACACTTGCACTAAGACTCCCCAGGCTTCGCCTGCTGCAGGGTTCCCTACTCCGTAGCCCAAGATAAGTGGGCCTTGGAACACCTGAGTTTGAGTACATTCTCCCCTGGGGCCCTGCACGCCTTAAATCCATGATGAGTCCCCATGATGGCGTGGTCTCCAGGAGGCAGGGGCTGTGGGATTCTCCTCTCACCCACGTCCACCCCAGGATGTGCACCATGCCTGCTTTGGGGGACAGCACCTCGATCCCCTCCAGGCGGATACCTTGCCCAGCCCAGCTGGGAAGAGGAAGGAGCAGGGTCCCTGGGGCACTAGAGTGGGCCAGACCCATGGTGGAGGGAGCCCCATCCCCACTGCACCTGGGACCCCAGGGGGTCTGCACGCTCCACCAGGACTCCAGGGCCCACAGAGGGAGGCTGAGGCTGTGGCCACCACCGAGAGTCAGTCTCTGCTGCCACCCAGCGGCCTCCAGGGGAAGTGCGGGCGAAGCCTCAAGCCAGGCCAGACCACCCAGCAGCTGGGCCCGCCAGGGAAAGCGGAGCCTGGGGCCTCAGGACCCCTCTAGGGTGTCTAGGGTGGCCCGAGTCAGTCCTGGGCCTGGACTGTGCCCTGGAGGCCTGGCCAGGGGGCAGTGGGGGACATGTCCGCCCTGAGGGCCACTGGCCATGGCCTTGGCCTTGGCCTGGGGTTGGGCCTGTCCAGGCTTCACCAGCTCTGGGCCACCCCCTCACCGCCATCCCGCCTGTGGCTGCCCGCATGGGTCCTCAGCAGACAGGAGCTGCCCAGGGCTAAGGCAGGGCCTTGCCAGTGCCCAGCTCCAGTGAAGAGTACAAGGGGGGCTCCCAGAGCAGGGCCCTCAGGCCCAGACTCAGCCCCTTGGGAAGAGGGACCCAACCTGGGGTCCCTTTGGGAGGCTGAGGCAGGAGGATCGTTTGAATCTCCAAAGGTAGTTAGTCCTGGAAGCAGCTCTGAGAACAGGGCTGGGCCCACCCAGGCCCACCCACAGCTCATCTCTGTGCCCAGAGGGCTGGCCCAGCTCCACCAGGCACAGCCTCACTGGGCACAGCCTGGACCTCACACCCTGGGTTAAAGCTGTGGTTTTCTCAGACGGGCCCTGGCCTGAGCAGGTGCCAGATGGAGCTTCCCCTCTCCCAGACCCTCCCTCCTGTGCTCCCTTCCTGGTCCTTCCCCATGTCCCCCAACTTCCCCCTCTGCCCAGCACAAAGAGACCACAGTGAGACCCCGCTGGACACCTCACCCAGCTGCCTGCCTGCCAGGTGTGGTGAGGGTATGAGTCCTGGACGAGGGGACCAATGCCTCACACACAAGGGTATCAGTCATCCCCTTCCAAGCTGTCGGAGCTGCCCATGAGGCAGGTGCACAAGACAGCCTGGCCCTGGTGCCACCTGCTGCAGGGGCCTGAGACACCCTGTCCTCTGAGCTGCCCGTGACCAGGGGGTCAGAGCCCACCTTGGTGTTGTGGCCCCCACGGTGTCTGCTGAAACCACTCACCTCTGCCACTGCAGCCGAAACAGCCACAGCCAAGACCTACACAAATGCACGTCGGGGAGTTCCCATCAAACCACAGAAACAGGTCGGGTCTGGGTGTGGCCCATGGGCCACAGTTTGCTGACCCTCAACTCATGGATCACATGTCACGAATCGGGTATGGGGACACACAGGCAAGAGCAGGGTCTACAGAAACACGTGCCCCGGGCTCCGTTCAGCCAGTCCGTCCCGCACCTGAGGCAGGCTCAGCAATTCCCCTCAGCCTCACCTCCACTCCCAAGACAGGCCAGGAGCCTGCTCTAAACACCATCACGGAAGCCAGACAGAAAAGGCCCGCACAGCATGATTCCACGTCTACGAAATGCCCAGCTCCACAGAGACAACAAGCAGAGGGGAGGCTGCCAGGGCAGGGCAGGGTGGGGAGGGCCCACTCATGGGGAGGGGACTCGTTTGGGCAATGGGATAAAATGGTTTGGAACCAGATAGAGGCGGTGTCTGCACCACCTTATGAATGTACTAAATGCCGATGAACCGAACACTAAATTTTATGTTGGGGCTGTGCACCATGGCACGTGCCTGCAGTCCCAGCACTTTGGGAGGCTGGGGCAGGAGGATCGTTTGAGCCCCAGAGGTCGAGGCTGCAGTGAGCCATGATCACACCACTGCACTCCAATCTTGGTGACTGGGGGAGACCTTGTCTCAAAAATAATATAATAATAAATTAATAAATATATTAATACTAACAATAAAAACAATGTTTCCAATAAATTATTATAACACTTAAGAGGAGAAAGATTGGAGTAAGGATGGCTCTGACTCCGCCACCTGTCAGTTGAGATGCACACAGCTTGGAGCGGGGCTGAGGCAGGCGGAGACCCTGCTTGGGGCTTCCCAGCAGCCGTTTGCCCCGGGAGCTCCAAGAGCAGCGGTGGACAAGCCAGAGGCAGCCCCAGGCCTGCTGTCCGCAGCAAAGGTCTCCATCAACCCCATGTCCCAGGCAAGGCCAGGTCTCTGGGCCTCAGTCAGGGCAGTGAGGCCAGCGTGTAGCCCAGGCCGTTCCCACGCATGCTCACCTCTGAGAGTCCAGGGACAGCACTGTGGGGCTCCTGTGCCAGGCATCATGGCTTCCTGTCCCTGGAGTGTGTCCCCCGCTGCCTGGGAACTCCTCAGGGAAGGGCACACAGCAGTCCCGGGGAAACGGCCTCTGAACTGAAGGCGCCTAGCCACAGAGGGAAGGTGCCATATCCACGGTGCACTGGGCAGCCTCTGAGACGCCCCAGAGAAAGAGAGTGGGGAGTCTGGGGCACCGTACAGAAGGAGAAAGCTATAAAAACACTGATTCAAGAAGCTAAAAAAACGGCCAAACCAACCAGCAAACACGTGGAATAAACACACAGAAAAGCCGCTCCCACAGGCAACCCACTGAAAACCAAAAATACAGAGATCTTAAAAGCTTCCTGAGGACGGGGGACACATGATATACAAGGAAACAACAACAAAAAAATTGCTCCTCACTTTTAAAAATTATGCAAGCCACGGCCAGGCATGGTGGCTCACGCCTGTAATCCCAACACTGGGAGGCCTAGATGGGCGGATCACTTGAGGTCAGGAGTTCGAGACCAGCCTGGCCAACATGGTGAAACCCCGTCTCTACTACAAATACAAAAAATTATCAGGGTGTGGTGGCAGGTGCCTGTAATCCCAGCTACTCAGGAGGCTGAGGTAGGATAATCACTTGAACCCAGTAGGTGGAGGTCGCAGTGAGCCGAGACTCCACTGCACTCCAGCCTGGGCGACACAGTAAGAGTCTATCTCAAAAAAACAAGATGTTTAGTATTTGGAGATAGAGTCTCTAAGAGGTAGTTAGGGTTAAATAAGGTCATATGAGTGGGTCCTAATCCAATCTGACCTGTGTCCTCACAGGAAGAGGAAGAAGATGAGGACACAGACACACACAGAGTGACGACCACGTGCAGACAGGGAGATGGTGGCCACCTTTGAGCCACAGAGCGAGGCCCCGGGAGAAAGTGGCCCTGCTGATGCTTCCATCTCGGACTTCCAGGCTCCAGAACTGGGAGGAGAGACAGCTCTGCTGTTTAAGCACAGTGTGCAGTATTCTGTTACGGACCCCCAAGAAGACCGACCCACAGATGACAGGAGAAATATCACACAACCGTCTCAACAGACAAGTAACAAATAATAAAAGCAACACCCATTCGTGATGTTTTATCATCAGCACCCTTGGAGTGTAGAGCCACCTGGACAAAGCTGGAACGAAGCCTGAGTCCTCTCATCACCATCCTTGACTCAACAGCCATCTGAAGCCACAGAACCCTCCACAGGTGTGCATGCACATGGGCAGTTTGCACGCCTGTGTATACACACCATACAGGCACACACTACACAGTGCTCACACGTGTGCATATTACACAGTTGTACATGGACACACATGCCCATGTGCACACAGACCCACCTGCAAATACCTGTGGACACATAGTTACATGTGCACACACACAGGTACACTTACACACAGACTCCCATGCAGACAATGTAGGCACACATGTAGTTATGCCTGCAGGCACATATGCACACACATGCACAGACATACATGCATGTGCACAGGGCACACGCAGGCATAGGTACACACTCATGCTCACACGCATAGGTACACACATGCTCACACGCACAGGTACACACTCATGCTCACACACAGGTACACACTCGTGCACACACACAGGTACACACTCATGCACACAGGTACACACTCATGCTCACACACAGGTACTCATGCTCACACGCACAGGTACACACTCATGCACACACACACACAGGTACACACTCATGCACACACGCACAGGTACACACTCATGCTCACACAGGTACACACTCATGCACACACGCACAGGTACACACTCATGCTCACACACAGGTACACACTCATGCACACACACACAGGTACACACTCGTGCACACACAGGTACACGCTCATGCACACACACAGGTACACACTCGTGCACACACGCACAGGTACACACTCGTGCACACACACAGGTACACACTCGTGCACACACACAGGTACACGCTCATGCACACACACAGGTACACACTTGTGCACACACGCACAGGTACACACTCATGCACACACGCACAGGTACACATGCTCACATGCACAGGTACACACTCACGCTCACACACACGAGCGCATATCTGCCTGCATTCCAAACGGTGAAACACTCACAGGCTTCATTATTTAAACCATAATCTACACCAATGCAATAAACCTAGAAATTAATGCGAAGGTCTAAAGGAGCAGCCAGCTGATTGGAAAGTTTAGAAACGCTCTCCTAAACAACTCCTGGGTCAGAGGGTAAACAAAATTCGCCCTGAGAGAAGATTTTATAATTGTATGGAAAGAGAAACTGCAGTTCCACGAAGCCAGATTCAGGAGGAGTTGGTGGAGAATTCACAACTTTAAATGTTTTTATTACTGAGCAAGAGAGACTGGAAATAAATGAACAAACACTCGACACAGGAGGGAAAAACAACCATAAAGCAGATTCACGGGAGGCAGGAGGGGCGGGAACGAAGATAAAGGCGGAATTAATGAATTGGAAACAAGAAGAATGGGTGAGCCCATCAGTAAATCCAAGAGCCGGTTCTTCCCAGTAAATAAATAAATAAAATAAGCAAGGCTCCAAGCACCTCATCAACAGAGCGGGGAAGCAAGGGAGCCTGGGACCGAGAGGGGATCAGAGCAGCCCGGGAGATTGAAAGTGACAGCTAATGCATTCGATATTCCTCACAAAACTGACCATTCTCCAAGAACACATAAATTACCAGAATTAACTTAAAGAGGTTTAAAAAAAAATCTATATCCATAACTGCAGGAAGAGAGAAAAGGTGGCATGATTGGGGGGTCTGGCTACAGGACCTCACTTCCCGTTCAGCACCAACACAGAACCCACCATTCAGAGCAATGAGGTTGCGGCTGGGGGAGCGCCAGGGGTTTCAGGGACACCCGGGAGGACCAGTAGAACACCAGGAGGGGCCCAGGGAGGGGCTCTCTGGCAGTGAGTAGCAGGTGGCAGAGGGAGTGCCGGGTCTGCAGCCTGTGAGGGAACTGGAGCCTCTTCACTGGCTGTCTGGGGGCTGACAGGGAAACTGGATTGGAGCCCACAGTGAACTCTGCCTGCCTGTGACCCTGACCTCGGAGTGTGGCAGGAGGTGTCTAAGCTGCTTCGTGCAAACAGGACTCCCTTGTATGGGGTCCAATGGAGGCGGGGCAGGGTGGGCAGGAGGGAAGAGGTCTCTGTTGGGGGCTCCTGTTACCCTCTGAGCTCCATCCCTGCCCCCAGACCCCCTCCACACTCGTCCACACACACAGGGGAAAGCAGGGAAGGGGCGGAGTCAGCCCTGAGGTCTAATTCGGCTCTCAGGGCCACCACCTCGGCCACCATGTTCAGCCATCAACTAGCAGCTCCCTCCCCTGTTCCTGTCTGGTTTCATATCAAGATCATACATGCCTGGGCCATAATTTGGGGACAGTCTTTTTTTCCATTCTCTGAACGGAATTATGAAAGGCCGGAATTTCCTCCCTTATGCATTTTGTGGAGGTTGCCTATAAAATCATCTGGGGGCCAGGCGTGATGGCTCACACCTGTAATCCCAGAACTTTGGGAGGCTGAGGTGGGTGGATCACCTGAGGTCAGGAGTTCAAGACCAGCCTGGCCAACATGGTGAAACCCCATCTCTACTAAAAACACAAAAAATTAGCCAGGCGTGGTGGTGCACACCTGTAGTCCCAGCTACTTGGGAGGCTGAGGCAGGGGAACTGCTTGAACCCAGGAGACAGAGATTGCAGTGAGCCAAGATCGCACCACTGCACTCCAGCCTGGGCAACGAGAGAAACTCTGTCTCAAAAAATAAAAATAAAAAATGAAATCATCTGGGGCTGAGGCTTTCTTTGCAGGAAGATTTTAAACTACTGTTTCATTCTGGTAAGTGGCTGCAGGACTATTTACAGGCTCTTTTTCTCCTTGAGTCAGTTTTTGGCAATTTTTTCCAAGAATTTGTCCATTTCCTCTAAGTCATTCATAATATCCTCTATCTTTATAATCCAGACTGCATCTCTAGTTCTGCCTCTCTTTTCAGTCCCAGTAGTATTTATTTGCTCATTCTCCCCTTTTCTCAAGCTAAAAGACTTTTGCCAATTATTTAGTCTAGCAAAGAAAAAGCTTGTGGGTCTTCTCTGCCGTGGCTTTGTCGTCAGTTTCATTCATTTCTGGGTTTTGTTTTGTTTTTTTGAGACGGTCTCGCTCTGTCATCCAGGCTGGAGTGCAGTAGTGTAATCTTGGCTCACTGCAGCCTCAACCTCCGGGACTCAAACAATCTTCCCACCTCAGCCTCCTAAGAAGCTGGGACTACAAGCATGAGCCATCACACCCAACTAATTTTTTTATTTTTAGTAGAGACGGGGTCTTGCTATGTTGCCCAGGCTGGTCCCAAACTCCTGAACTCAAGCAATCCTCCCCACTGTTGGCCTTCCAAAGTGCTAGGACTGCAGACGCCAGCCACTGTGCCTGGCTATTTTTCACTCCTATTTCTTCTAATACAGTCACTGAGGACTGTAAATTCCCTTCTACACACCACTTGGGAACTACTCCACAAGTACGGATCTGCCGCGCCCACTGCCATATGGTTCTAAGTCTTTTCTCACTTCCGTTGATTTCCTCTATAACCCATGAGTTACATCAAGTGGGTTTTTGGAATTTCTGAAGCACATGAGGTTTTGTTTGCTTTTTGGTATTGAGTTGTGGTCAGAAGATAGGATCTATATGATACTCTTTTTTTTTTTTTTTTTTTTGACATGGGAGTCTCGCCCTGTCGCCCAGGCTGGAGTGCAGTGGTGCGATCTCGGCTCACTGCAAGCTCCGCCTCCTTGGTTCACGCCATTCTCCTGCCTCAGCCTCCCGAGTAGCTGAGACTATAGGCACCCGCCACCACGCAGGCTAATTTTTTGTATTTTGTTTAGTAGAGACGGGGTTTCACCGTGTTAGCCAGGATGGTCTTGATCTCCTGACCTCATGATCTGCCCGCCTCGGCCTCCCAAAGTGCTGGGATTACAGGTGTGAGCCACCGCGCCTGCTCATGATACTAATTCTTTGAAATGTACTGGCATTTGCTTTCTGGCCTATAAATAGTCCATTTCTGATAGGCAACATGTGTGCCTGAAAATAATGTGATTTCCCAGCTAGGTGAGCCCATTCCACAGACGCCCCTCCGCTCAAGCCCAGGAGCCAGCACCATCAAACCTCATGTATCCTTACTGTTTCCTTTTGAGTCTGCTTGACCGATTAACCACCAAGAGGATTACGAGACCTCTGCCTAGGACAGGGCTTTGTGAATTTCTCCTTGCAGTTGGCTGGGTTTTGCGGTAGCGCATTGCTTTTGGAAACAGCTAACTTTGTGGTATTGCCCCGTTCATGGGAGATCCTGTCCATCCTCGCGTGTCAAGCTTCCCGCTGCATGTGGACTCACTTCTGCGCTCTCCACCTGAGCCCACGGCCTCGGGCACCTGGCTCGCTCGTCCCTCCGGGCCTTCACACCGGCTGTCCTGAGTGGAACTCACTTCCCCAGATCCCATGCCCTCAACTCCTGAGTCTAGAGCAGCAGCCAAGAATTGGCCAATCCACCTCTGTCAGAGGAGAAAGTGCATGCCTGCCCAAGACCTGGGTTTTTCTGGTATAGAGGGGTCCGTGTCTGCGTCTGCCAGGCCAGGCATCAGGAGGCCACGGGGCTAGCATGGGGCCCAGGGTCCTCAAGGGAGACCTCCCTCCCTCCACCCAAAGGCCAGCTAGGAGAGCTGAAATTCCTGCTCTTGCTGGGGGGGGGGTCCCACCTGCAGGGCTGCAACAGCGAAGGTGCCCCGCCAGTGTCACCCATGTCCCCAGCATCTGCCCTCCCTCCCTCCAGGGCACTGGCTGAGCTGCAAATGCAGCAGCAAGCGTGAGAACAAGGAGCTCCCGCTGCACCAGAGGACAGGCAGGCCCCTCTCCTGGTGAGGGCTGCCTGGTGAGGGCCACCGCCTCAGCGGCCACAACTGTCTGGGCCTGGGGAGTGCCTGGGTGGACAAGCTCTCGGCACAGGAGGTCCAGGGCTCTCAGCTGGGCTGGACTGCCTTTCCTCCAGCACCCATGCTCGGGGGGCGGGGTGGGGCGGGGATGGCCAGAGAATAGGCCCAGGACAAGGAACAAAAGGTTGGACAAGCATGGGGCCTGTGACCGCAGGGGACGGGCTGGCTCTGAGGCCCTGGCACAGAGGCCGCCACTCCAGGCTGCCAGGGAGGCTCCCAGCCAGGCCGACCCCACCTCCCCGGGTCTTCAGAGGCTCTGGGGAGGGCTGGAGGGAACAGGGGGGTGAGGCCAGCCCTCGAGGGGCAGAGGGAGCCTGGGGTAGGAAGGGGGCATATTCAGGAGAAGACATAGGTGTGGATGCCCACGGAAGGGTGGGGAAGCCATCCCTCTCTCATCCCCATATCCCTGCCCCACCTTGCCTCAGCCCCTTCCCCTCAGGAGCCCTCCACAGGGACAGGAGCCCTGCAGTGGGGAAGGCCCCAGGAGACGGGGAGGGCTGGGGGCCTCAAGGTAGCCAGCGGGGGTGGGCCGCTGCAGCAGTGTTGGGGGCTAGGGGCAGGGAGGGGCCTGTCTGGAGGATCCTAGCCTTAGGACTGAGGAGTGGGCTCACAGGTCCCCAGCGCAGGAAGGGAGCTGTCCCAGGGTACCAGGCACAATCCTGGCCCTCCCACCACGTCTGCCCAGCCCGGTAGCTCCCACAGGGGCTGACCGCTGAGGTGGGTGCCCAAAGCAGGTCCCAGGGACCCAGGGGCTGTGCTGTGCTGCAGACCTCCCATGCCCCCCATCCACCTGTCCACGGCTCTGGGGTCACCCCAGAGGGCCCTGGGAACCCCTGCCTGTGGCCAGTCAAGGAAGGACCAAGTCCAGGCCCACCATGGGTGACACAGCGGAGCAGCCCCCACCCCACCAGAACTTCCTGCAGCTTCGGCAGCAGCCTCTCTCCATCCCCTAGGGGCCAAGCATCCACCCGAGGCAGCAGGCCAACCCCCCAGGCTGCCCCCGGCCTCAGGCAGGTGACCCCGCGGGGCCAACCAAGGGACTCAAATGCCCCTGGTGAGGGTCCTGGCCCCCCATCCCAGGAGACACACAGACACGCCCAAGGGAAAATACAGCCCTGGGGACAAGCCCTGGGGGCCAGGCTGTGAGCTCACTCCAGACACACACTACCCTGTGCCAGGCAGACAGGGGACCTAAGGGTGCCCTGAACCTTCCGTCTCAGTCTCCCCACCTGCAGAGGACACAGCAGGTCGGCACTGCAGAAGAACTGGCTGCACTGCCCCACCGAGGGCCCCACCCACCCGACACCCTACGTCAAGGGCACTGAGGGGAATGGCCCCGGGCTCGGGCCTCAGAAGGAGCCTCAGGAGGAGCCTCCAGCCCCGCTCAGCAGCCAGCTGGGAAGGTTCTCACCAGGAGAGCCAGAGGTTTGGGGAAGGAGGAGATGAGGGGGGGTAGGAGGTGAGAGGTGGGAAGCCCTGGGGGATGGTGGCAAATCCAAGGGTTGCAGGCAGGACCAGAGGCTCCATCAAGGGAAGGGGAGCGTCAGAGGGGTGGGGGGCGGCTGGTGACTCCACACGTAAACCCCAGCTCACCCCACATCCCCTCGCTCCCACACACCCAGGCCAGGCTCAGAGCTGGTGAGGGGCCCCGAGGGCCCTGGGCTGGGGTGGGAGCAGAGTCAGCAGCCCCCACTCCTCCTGCCTGTCCTTGAAGGGGACTCAGGTAGCAAGAGTCGGCTGGGAACTGTTCCAGACTCCAAGTGACACTGTGGACAGATCTCCCAAACCTGGGTCACCATCCAGCGGGAGGAGACGCTGGGTGGACTCAGACCGTGGAGAGTGACTGCAGGGAGGGGGCAAGGCCCCACCTGCCCCTAGGGCATCCAGGCCTTGGTGGGGACCTCGGGGCCCTCTGCAGCCACAGCCACACACCCTGCCTCATCTCTGACGCCCTCCCTGGCCTGCAGCAAAGGGCCCAGTGGGACCCCGGCAGTCCTGACACCACCACCACGCCAGCCCCACAGCCCTGTCTCCCATTGCTGTCCAGGTTGCCGTGTCCTGCAGGCCGGTGGCCGGTGTCCTGGAGGCCACTCCAGCCCCACAGCCAGCCTCTGACCTGAGGGACCCTGCCCTGTACTAAGTCATCTCAGAGCACCGCCTGCCCCACCCCAAATCCCAGCACCCTGGAAGATTAGGCAGGTGACTGTGGCTTTTGCTAAACCACCCAGAGCTGATCTCCACAAATTTAACCAAAAACAACTTTCCTGGGCAGTCTGGCAACTGTGTCAAAGTCCAGTGCCAGGGCCCTCCCTTCCCTCCACATGAGGCCTGGGGTGGCTCTGGGGAGCAGGTGACACTCTCTTGAGCCCCTGTTCCGTCAGTCCCAGCACAGAAGCCACCCAGGGCCTGCCAAGGACAGGAGGGCTCCTGACTCCGGGCCAGCACAGCAGAAGAGTAGGCACTGCCCCAACAGAGGAGGGCAGAGCCTGGCCAGGGAGGGGGCTCCCACTTGCCAAGGCCCCAAACTCCCCAGCCCCATCTCCCATCTTACAGGGCAGGGGCAGGAGGGTCACCCAAGAGCCAGAACCCCACTTCACCCAAGCAGCTCGGCCTCAGGAAAGCTGATCCAAAAAAACCACACCACTCGCCACCTTTGCCCACCTTTGATCTGTGGCCCTTGTCAGTTAACAAAGTGGCATTGATTAACTTCAGTGACCTTTCATGAATTTTATTGGGAAAAAAAATCAAGAAAATTTCAAAAAAGTATTAATGTTTTCTTTTGTTATCGCAAACTCGAAACCCCTACAATTTTATTAAAAGTGCAGGAATGAAAAACAGGAAATCCCTTGCCCTGTCTGGTTCTGAGCCAGAGACCAGAGGCCTGAGGCATAGCCAGGCCCACTTCAGATGGTGGAAATGAAAATTAATCAGAAGTCATATGTGCAAAGCAAACGCCTTGTATTAAATTCACAGAGTGGGTGCTGACAGGTGCTGCTGGCAGGACGGCCTTCCCAGAGGCCTGGCACCACACCCCACCTGAAGGCGCAAGGGCCCTCCCAGGCCACGGGAAGCATGGACTCACGGCAGCTCGGTCTGCCCCAAAGGCCATCACAGCCACTGGTAGAAAACCAGGCGGCCACAAACTGGCGGTTCACTGGCAAGTGGGTGACAAGGTTCATGGGCACAGATGCCCATGCACAAGCCCCAGGCACCGTGACCCCTCAGGAGGAAGGGGACACACAGGGCCAGTGGGGCGCTGACCACCGACGCCTGGGGTTTCCTAGCAACTAAAGCACACAAGGCGCCCTGCACAGCAGGCCTTTCATGGGGAACACAGACCCATGTTAATCTGTTTCAGATTCATGTTTAATAGAACGCCCTTCTGAAATGCATCCCAAATAGAGAAGCTTTCCCTCGAACTGCAAAAGCCATAAAAATGCAAAATGTTTCTTTAGGAAAAACTGAATCAAAATTATGCCTTAATATTCCAAGCAACATGAAACCTACTCTGTGCCCCAGGGCAGGTGCAGGCGGCAGCAGTGGCCCCAACCAGCCCCCACCAGCCTCAGTTGTTCTCGATCTGCTCCAGGTCCAGCTCCCCGCGGGCCTGGGGGAAGATGCCCTCCTCCCCAGCACTGTCCCCATCACTGAGGTCCCCGTTGCTCCTGCTCGAGCCATCACCGGTCACTGACTCCCTTGAGGCCCACAGGCTGGGGTGGGCAGGGCTGGTCCTGAGGCCCCTCTGGCTGCAGCCAGGCATGGTGATGCCAGGGAGGCCCCGGGAGTCACACGGGGAGGACAGAACCATCTTCACTGGGGTGTCATCCTCACCGTCATCTTCGTAATTGAGGGAGCAAAGGCTTTTTGAATTTTTTAAAGTCTGCAATAGAGAAGATACGGGCTTAAAGCATTTCTAGCAGGTCACCCAGGAGGCAGAGTCCCACCAACCCATCGAGGGCTCCGTGTGCTGGGGCTCTGGCCATCCCCAAGACCACACAAAGCAGGGGCCTTGGTCCCCTGTACACCAGCCACAGCTCTCAGAGCCCCTTCCTCAGACCCTGCCCATGTCCGCCCCGGCCCAACCAGCTGGCCCCTCAGCTCTCCTCAGGCCCCGCCCAGCTGGCGTGGGCAGAGACACACAGCCTGGCCCTGCCCAGACCCAATGGACCAGGTTGGTGGGCACATGACACCTAAGCAAGCCCCAAGACGCCCAGGGCTCACAGGTGACAGCCTTGTCCCAGTCTTGTCCTCGGCAGGTGGCCTGGCCAGGGAGGGTGCCTTGTGCCTCCACTTCCGACAACAGCCCCACCCAGGGCCGCTCTCAGCAAGCACCTCACAGCCACCTCTGAGGCCCTGTGGTGGCTCCGTCTCTCCTCCACCTGCCACCATAAGGCCCCTGGAACCCCACCTCGTCGATGTCCTCAGGGGACCACCAGATGCAGCTCCCACCCTCTCTGTCCTTGCACCTCCTCCCCTAATAGTTACTCTAATAGAAACACATGCAAATCCTTCTCATCTCAAAATAACGCGACAGACAGGTGCACATACAGGGGTCTCCCCTGGGCAAGGCCCGCCCTCGTCCCAGGCGGGCAGCTTCCAGTACCCCCATGCCCCGCCCAGGCTTGTCCACAGCAGGTCCCTGAGTGCCAGGCTCTGGCCCTCCCTCTGCTCTCTGGAGGTGCCGCCACCACCCCCTTCTCACTCTGCCCCCAGCCAAATCTCACTCAGTAGCCCCCTTTCCCAAGGCCTGTTAGGGATGGGGGTCCCCCCAGGCTGCACCCCCCAACTGGAGCGCTCTGAGCTGCAGGCAGTCTCCATCCACCCGGGCGTGCTCTCTTGGGCGTCTCCAGGGCCCTGAGACCCAGCAGCTATGTCCAGCTGGGGCAAGAGTCCATGGCCATGGCCAGGGCAGCAGCCCCTCAGCACTCCTGGGTCCCCACCCCCAGTCTTTGCCTCAAGTCCCCCATCTGTGATGCGCAGCACCGTCCATGTCACTCATCCACTGCCACTGGGAGCAGCCTTCCTACCCAGCCCCACTTCCCGGGTCACCTCCAGGCCTCCTCAGGGTCAAGGCTCCCCTCCTCGACCACACCACGCTGGCTTCAGACGCCTCACCTCATGGCTCAGGCTTATGAGGGCACATGGGTGCCATCGGCCACACCTGCAGGGCACAGGGGTGTGGTGATGCCAATGATGAGGCCACACTGACACAGCAACCTCGGCCACCTAAAGTTATGACCTAGAGCACAAGCTAACCAATTCCAAAGGACCCAAGAAACTCCCCAAACCACCTTCGTCCAGAGCAAGGAAACACCCCACAGACAGGAACCTCAAACACTTCCTGGAAACACTTCCAGCAACTGATTTTTATAAAAGCACATGGCCCTCGGGGACAGAGCTCCTTTTTTCTAAGGATATTATTGGGGTCTAAAAGACAAATTGACGCCAAGCGTGGTGGCTCACGCCTGTAATCCCAGCACTTTGGGAGGCCGAGGCGGGCGGATCACGAGGTCAGGAGATTGAGACCATCCTGGCTAACAAGGTGAAACCCCGTCTCTACTAAAAATACAAAAAAATTAGCCGGGCGTGGTGGCAGGCGCCTGTAGTCCCAGCTACGCAGGAGGCTGAGGCAGGAGAATGGCATGAACCCGGGAGGTGGAGCTTGCAGTGAGCTGAGATCACGCCACTGCACTCCAGCCTGGACAACAGAGCGAGACTCCTTCTTAAAATAAAATAAATAAATAAATAAATAAATAAATAAAAGACGAATTGACATATTTTCTGTCTTTGTGGTTCTACTATAAAAAGTGAATCACTGAGAAGTAAAATTCTAAAGAATAATTTTTTTTTTTTTTTTTCTGCGACAGGGTCTCGCTGTTTCCCAGGCTGGAGTGCAGAGGTGCAATCATAGCTCACTGCAGCCTCGACCTCCCAGGCTCAAGCAATTCTCCCACCTCAGCCTCTCAATAGGCTGGGACAATAGGTACACACCATCATGCCGGTCTACTTTTTGTATTTTTTGCAGCAATGGGTTCTCGCTTTGTTGCCCAGGCTGGTCTGAAACTCCTGGACTCAAACAATGCTCCCGCCTCAGCCTCCCAAAGTGCTGGGATTACAAGCATGAGCCACCATGCCCAGCCCCACTCAAATCTTTAAAGATACAACTGGCCACACGTTTTGTTCACAAAATAAGGATGCATAATTTGTTTTATTCAAATCAAAGTGAATTTGCCCATGGACATCACTAGTACATACAAGCCCCAGGCCCGGCATGAGGATGTGGCTGGTCTGCTGGGCCCCTGCTGGATGGCGTGGAGGCCCAGGTCTCACCAGCTCGGTCTGGTGTCACTCATGACTTGCAGACTCTGGCTGCCGTGCCGCCCACACAGGATGGCCTCCAACCCACAGCACCGCCAGGCTGCACTACGCACGCACCAGGGGTGGCGGGGATGCTACGCACCTTCTGGGGCCAGGTTTCCTTCCATTTCAAACCACGACATTTTGTTTTGATTCAGAGTCAACCCTCTGGACTGACTGCTTGGACCCGACAGATGCTGCAAGAGCCACGCCAAGGCCTCGGACACGTGACTCGCACTCGCGGGCGCAGCTGTGCGGCTAGAGCGTGAAAACAGCAGGTTCTGAATGCCTCTGGATGACAGTCGGTGGAGGAGAAACAACTGCTGCCCACAGACATGGCAGCTGCAGAGCTAAGCGCCCAACACCACTAGTGAAGGCCACACGGAACTGAAGGGGCCACCCACACTGTAGAGACGGTGGAAACCAAGGCCCACGGGGCCGGTGCTGGCCTAGACTGCGCCGCCTGTCCACCTCGCGCCCCCATCCCTGGACGCCAGCCCTGGGGCTCCGTCCCAGCTCCTGCTACCATCACTCTGGTTCAATGGTCACCTCATCTGAGGTTAAACATAAAACAGTTATCCAAAACACAAAGGTCAAGCCTTCAAGTTCTGAATTGAGCTCCAAAGCGCAGAGGCCTTTCAAACTGTGTGCGAAGCCCTTCAGTCAGTCTGGGGGGTGCATGGGCCTCAGCTGACAGCTGGAGAGCCTCCAGCACCTGAGGTGGGTTAACTCAGCTACTGGAAGCCGGTGAGACCCTGGAAGGTCAGGGAAGCCTCCTATGAGCTGACCTGACGTCACTCAGCAAACGTCCAGGGCCCTGTCTCAGCCACATCTGTACCTACCCCTTGCCAAAGCCTCTGGCTTTTGTCAAACTAAAACACCGGTTTACTCTCTTGTGAAAGCACGATCTCCATCCACCATGTGGGAGGGGCTCACATGGTCCCCTCACAGCCAAGGCGGCCCTGGCCGCTGGGCCACTCTGCAGTAGGGCCAGGCAGCAGTCAAGGGTGGGGAGGGCTCCCCAAGGGCCTGGCAGTGCCTGGGGCGCAGCACAGTGCATGTAGAAACAGGCAGCCGAGCAGAGCCAAGCAGCTCCCTCCTGCCAACGGGAGGAACAGGCCAGCCCGGCCGAGCCACAGAGGACCACAGGGCGCAGGAATGTCCACGGCACGGGCAGGGACAGAGACGGCCAGAGCAAGCTCCGTGCATACATCAGGCAAGGAGGCCAATGTGAGAAGCACCGGGACCCTAGACCCCTTGTTGCCTCTGGGGAGCGCTCTCCCAACCCAGAAGGGAGGGTTATTAGGAAAGTGCGGACTGGAGCATTCTAGACAGGGGAGCTGGCCGATGGCACATGAAAAAACTAGCTGAGTGAGCCCTGCTCAGACAACCTGCTCGGGCTGTGAGGGGTGCACAGCCTTACAATGCCAGGAAGCTGGAGATCAAAGATCCTCCGTCTCCCCAGCCCTCCACACAGAGGCAGAAGGAGGGGGACTCTCCGCCCTGACCGTGCAGCCACTGATGGCACCGGCTCCTCACCCCAAGGAGGATGGGGTAGCCAGCGCCCGTCAGGAGGTGTGGAGTGAGTGCCCAGCAGTACGCCCCCTGCCCAGCACTCGCTTCTGCCACCTCACTCACCACCTCTGACCACCCTGGGTGTGGCTCCTGGAGAGAAGGTCTCAGAAAACGAGCAAGAAAAATCAGCAGCTACAAATTCCTGATTTTCAGTCTGTGCCATCTCAAACATTCCATGTTCTTGATGGTCCCTGCTCCAGTTTGAACGTGTCCCTCCAAATCTCTCCAAACCATGGTGTTGGGAGTTGATCAGGTCCTGTGGGCCTGCACAGGACAAGAGCCTCATAAAGGGCTAGAGGGAACCAACCTCAGTCCTCTGCGTCCTCTCTCTCCTCCGCCAGGTGAGGACACGGCCACAAGAGGCCATTTTGGAAGCGGAGGCCAGGCTCTCACCAGACACCAGACTTGCTGGGGCCTGGGTCTTGGGCTCCCAGACTCCAGAACTCTTTTTTTTTTTTTTGAGACGGAGGCTTGATCTGTCGCCCAGGCTGGAGTGCAGCGGCACGGTCTCGGCTCACTGCAACCTCCGCCTCCTGGGTTCAAGCAATTCTCCTGCCTCAGCCTCCCGACTAGCTGGGACTACAGGAGCCTGCCACCACGCCCGGCTAATTTTTTGTATTTTTAGTAGAGACAGGGTTTCACCGTGTTAGCCAGGATGGACTCGATCTCCTGGCCTCGTGATCCGCCCGCCTCAGCCTCCCAAAGTGCTGGGATTACAGGCGTGAGCCACCGTGCCTGGCCCAGAACTCTTGAGAAATACACATTTCTCTTATTTATAAGTGACCTCGTCGGGGTATTTTGTTACAGCAGCACAAACAAACTAAGTCAGTCCTTTTCTTGGTACCAGGAGCTGCTCTGAGCTTTTAGTTTTTCAGTTTTCACCCAGGAGGCACAAAGAAAACAGCTCAGCAGGTGCAGCAGAGGCCCCCATGGAGGACAAGCCTTGCGCCCTCGTGACTGAGGCCGCGGAAGGCACCACCTGCTCACTAAACCCAAGACCTCCAAAAACGCAGCGGGCCTGAAGGTGTGAACACAGCCACATGCACCTCCAGCTTGTCCTTAGGTTCTAGCCTGTGAGGTAACTGCTGGCCCCGAAGCTGCCTGCCTGTCTGAAGAACTCCTCAGGCTCCGGATGACCTGGCTGCAAGGCCACACAGGGAGCTGTTTCTTTCTCTGCAGCAGCCTCGGTCTCTCCAGAGGCAGCTGAGCGCCTTCTCTATGTGGCAAAAGCTTTTCAAAGCCCTAAAAGCACACACTTTTATAGAAACCAGCAGCTGCTCCCACACCTTGCTGGAACCATAACTGATGTGCATATTTTCAGTGGTCATATTTTAATTTCAACTTTGAAACATAGTTTGCCAATAAAAACAGAAAACGTAGCTTCGCCAGTAAAAGCCGCGCATGGTGGCTCATGCCTGTAATCCCGGCACTTTGGGAGGCTGAGGCGGGTGGATCACCTGAGGTCTGGAGTTCAAGACCAGCACGACCAACATGGTGAAACTCCATCTCTACTAAAAATACAAAAAATTAGCCAGGCGTGGTGGCAGACACCTGTAATCCCAGCTGCTCGGGAGGCTGAGGCAGGAGAATCGCTTGAACCTGGGAGACAGAGGCTGCAGTGAGCTGAGATGGCGCCACTGCACTCCAGCCTGGGCGACAGAGCGGGACTCCATCTCAGGGGAAAAAAAAAAAAAGCAGGAAATCCTAAATGTTTTCCTGTGAAAACATGCACTGTCTCCAAGGGAAAGGCAGGGAAGGCAGTGCCCCCGCACCCTGCTCAGTCAGAGAGCAGCCCTCTGACACCTGGGGAAGCCCTCTGACACCTGTGAGCCTAGACTCAGAGCAGACGGCAGGGGGTGGCGGGGGGTTGGGGATGATCGCCGAACTGTCCCATTGATAAGCCCCGACATAGGAGCCCTGCAGGGTAAACACAGCCGCGCACGCAGACTGCACAATACAGGCCAGGGATGCCGGACCGGAGCTGGGCCGCACATACCGAGTCTGTCAGGTGCAAGCACAGCACAGCCGGGGTGCAGGTGTGAGTGAGCGTGAGCATGCAGCAGTGCGCATGAGTGGGAGTGTGCACCTGAGTGTGTGCATAAGCGTGGGGGTGAGTGTGCATGGTGGGTATGTGTGTGTGCCCACCCAGAGTCAGGACTAATTGTCCGATAACACACAATTATAAAAGTTGCAGAGGAAAATCAGAGCATTTCTTTTTGGCCCTGAGGTGGAGAGGAGCTTGACACAAACAGGAAGTGGCAAAGCCTGGGCCTGGTGGCGTACGCCTGCAATCCCAGCACTTTGGGAGGTGAGGCAGGAGGATGGCTTGAGCCCAGGAATTTGAGACCCACTTGGGCAACATAGTAAGGCTCTGTCTCTTAAAAAGTTAAGAATATTAGCTGGGCACAGCAGTGTGCACCTGTGGTCCCTGCTACTTAGGAGGCTGAGGTGGGAGGATCGCCTGGGTCCAGGAGATGGAGACTGCAGTGAGCTGTGATTACGCCACTACACTCCAGCCAAGGCAACAGAGAGAAAGAGACCCTGTCTCCAAAAAAAACAAAACAAAACCAGGAACTGACGTAACCCAGGCTGGGGGCCACATGTTCACCAAAGCTGCCACATGTTCAGGTGGTACGGCGCAGGCAGGGGGCAGGTGGGTGTGGGTGAAGACTGGTTGGCTGACAAGGAGAAGGGCGCACAGACGGCAGATGAGGAACACGGAGAAAGGTGGGAGCCAGTTTTTGGGTGGGATGAGCAAAGAGCTGGAAAGAGCGAGAGCAGGCAGCCCTGGCCCCTCGGGAGTCTTGGCGCTGTCCTCTGCAGCCACGGTCAGCAGGGCTCTGGGTTTGCAGACGTGGCCCCTGAAGACGCTGCCTGTCTCCTCAAGGGCTTTCCTGACATTTGATGAGGCCCTCTCCCCATAAACCTTCTTTTTACCAGAAAGTGATGACTACTGTCACACTGAAGACACTCGCGAGCCAGCAGACCGAAGCGGCTGAATTTAAGGCAGTGCACACTCCAGGGCAGGCAGGTATCACCTGGCCCCCACATGAAGCAAATAAACGAAAAGCTTTTATTTCAGGTGGGGTTGAGTCCCAGGAGCAGAATGGGGTGTGTAGCACCCACATCACTGTTCTGGCTCATTAACAAAGTCACTGAAGAAAACGGGGCAAGCCGGGAGTGGTGGCTCACGCCTGTAATCCCAGCACTTTGGGTGGCCAAGGCGGGCGGATCACCTGAGGACAATAGTTCAAGACCAGCCTGGCCAATATGGTGAAACCCCATCTCTACTAAAAATACAAAAATTAGCCAGGTGTGGTGGTGGGCGCCTACAATCCCAGCCACTTGGGAAGCTGATGCAGGAGAATCTCTGGAACCTGGGAGGCAGAGGTTGCACTGAGCTGAGATCACACCACTACACTCCAACCTGAGCAACAAGCGCAAAACGGAAAGGCAAAGGGGAAGGGGAAGGGAAAGGGAAGGGGAAGGGAAGGGGAAGGGAAAGGGAAGGGGAAGGGGAAGGGAAAGGGAAGGGGAAGGGAAGGGGAAGGGGAAGGGAAGGGGAAGGGGAAGGGGAAGGGGAAGGGAAGGGGAAGGGAAGGGGAAGGGGAAGGGGAAGGGGAAGGGAAGGGGAAGGGAAGGGGAAGGGGAAGGGGAAGGGAAGGGGAAGGGGAAGGGAAGGGGAAGGGGAAGGGAAGGGGAAGGGGAAGGGGAAGGGGAAGGGAAAGGGGAAGGGAAGGGGAAGGGGAAGGGAAGGGGAAGGGGAAGGGGAAGGGGAAGGGGAAGGGGAAGGGGAAGGGGAAGGGAAGGGGAAGGGAAGGGGAAGGGAAGGGGAAGGGGAAGGGGAAGGGAAAGGGAAGGGGAAGGGAAAGGGAAGGGGAAGGGGAAGGGGAAGGGGAAGGGAAAGGGAAGGGGAAGGGGAAGGGAAGGGGAAGGGAAAGGGGAAGGGAAGGGGAAGGGGAAAGGGAAGGGGAAGGGGAAAGGGAAGGGGAAGGGGAAGGGGAGGGAAGGAAAGAAAAGGAAAGAGAAACAAGGAAACAAGGGAAGAAAGAAAGCTCTGCACCTGCCTATCCTCTCTGTAAGCCCCTTACCTGTCTGTGGCCAACCAAACTCCAGCACAAGGGGTGCGAGGCACCGGAGCCAGCATCAATGCCAACACCATTCCACAAGCACCGTTTCTGACCGACACTCCTTACAGAGAAGAGCGGTTTTGAAATCGCTCCCTTCAAAAAGTGGAGCCCAATCCTCCCCCCACTGAGTACGGGCTAGACAGAGTCAAGGAGCAGACAAAATCTCAGCTGGTGAGGACCAGGTCACACAGGACTCTGTGGGACCCGCTCACACCCACTGGGGTCACTCGTTATGGGAAATCAAGCTGCCGCATCGTGAACATACTCAGGCTGCCCCTCAGGGAGGCCCATGTGGCAAAGAAATGAGGCCTCCTGCCAAAAGTCACATGGGTGAACTTAGAAGCAGGTCCTGCAGCCCCGGTCGAGCCTCCAGGTAACCACAGCCTGGCTGACTGAGCTCCAAGGAGGCCTGAGCAGAGCCTCCCCATCGGCCTCCCGGACCCCTGAGGAGGCACAGGCGTGGTGTTTGTGAAGAGGCACAGGCGTGGTGTTTGTGAGGTGGCTCAGGGGTGGTGTTTGTGAGGTCACAGGCGTGGTGTTTGTGAGGTCACAGGCGTGGTGTTTGTGAGGTCACAGGCGTGGTGTTTGTGAGGTGGCACAGGCGTGGTGTATGACTCTGAAGTCACAGGCGTTGTGTTTGTGAGGTCACAGGCGTGGTGTTTGACTGTGAGGAAACAGGCGAGGTGTTTGTGAGGTGGCACAGGCGTGGTGTTTGTGAGGAGGCACAGGCGTGGTGTATGACTGTGAGGTCACAGGCATTGTGTTTGTGAGGTCACAGGCGTGGTGTTTGTGAGGAAACAGGCGTGGTGTTTGTGAGGAGGCACAGGCGTGGTGTTTGTGAGGTGGCACAGGCGTGGTCTTTGTGAGGTCACAGGCGTGGTGTTTGTGAGGTCACAGGCGAGGTGTTTGTGAGGTGGCACAGGCGTGGTGTTTGTGAGGTGGCACAGGCGTGGTGTTTGTGAGGAGGCACAGGCGTGGTGTTTGTGAGGTCACAGGTGTGTTTGTGAGGTCACAGGCGTGGTGTTTGTGACGTCACAGGCGTGGTGTTTGACTGTGAGGTCACAGGCATGGTGTTTGTGAGGTCACAGGCGTGGTGTTTGTGACGTCACAGGCGTGGTGTTTGACTGTGAGGTCACAGGCGTGGTGTTTGTGAGGTCACAGGTGTGTTTGTGAGGTCACAGGCGTGGTGTTTGTGACGTCACAGGCGTGGTGTTTGACTGTGAGGTCACAGGCATGGTGTTTGTGAGGTCACAGGTGTGGTGTTTGTGAGGTGGCACAGGCGTGGTGTTTGTGAGGTCACAGGTGTGGTGTTTGTGAGGTCACAGGCGTGGTGTTTGACTGTGAGGTCACAGGCGTGGTGTTTGTGAGGTCACAGGCGTGGTGTTTGTGAGGTCACAGGTGTGGTGTTTGTGAGGTGGCACAGGCGTGGTGTTTGTGAGGTGGCACAGGCGTGGTGTTTGTGAGGTCACAGGTGTGGTGTTTGACTGTGAGGTCACAGGCGTGGTGTTTGTGAGGTCACAGGCGTGGTGTTTGTGAGGAGGCACAGGCGTGGTGTTTGTGAGGTGGCACAGGCGTGGTGTTTGTGAGGAGGCACAGGCGTGGTGTTTGTGAGGTGGCACAGGCGTGGTGTTTGTGAGGTCACAGGCGTGGTGTTTGTGAGGTCACAGGCGTGGTGTTTGTGAGGAGGCACAGGCGTGGTGTTTGTGAGGTCGCTCAGGCGTGGTGTTTGTGAGGTCACAGGTGTGGTGTTTGTGAGGTCACAGGCGTGGTGTTTGTGAGGTGGCACAGGCGTGGTGTTTGTGAGGTCACAGGCGTGGTGTTTGTGAGGTCACAGGCGTGGTGTTTGTGAGGTGGCACAGGCACAGTGTTTGTGAGGTGGCACAGGCACAGTGTTTGTGAGGTGGCACAGGTATGGTGGTTTTTGGTTTTGATTTTGGTTTTTTCTGTTGTTTTTGTTTTTGTTTTGAGACAGTCTCACTCTGTCGCCCAGGCTGGAGTGCAATGGCGTCATCTCAGTTCACTGCAACCTCCGCCTCCGGGTTCAAGCAATTCTCCTGCCTCAGCCTCCCAAGTAGCTAGGACTACAGGTTCCCACCACCATGCCCAGCTAATTTTTGTATTTTTAGTAGAGATGGGGTTTCACCATGTTGGCCAGGCTGGTCTCGAACTCCTGACCTCAAATGATCCGAGTGAGCCAGTACACACAGCCGGTTTTGTTTTTTTTAACACAGGCGTGGAGTTTGAAGCTGCTAGATTCAGGCTTGCTTGTCCCGAGGAGAGGACTAGGCCAGTGCTCATGCATCTTCATTGCAGAGGGTTCACTCTGGCAGTGGCATCAAGATTGAGCTGGCCAGATGCGGTGGCTCACGCCTGTAATCCCAGCACTTTCGGAGGCCGAGGTGGGTGGATCACGAGGTCAGGAGTTCGAGACCAGCGTGGCCAATGTGGTGAAACCCCATCTCCACTAAAAATACAAAAATTAGCCGGGCATGGTGGTGGGCGCCTATAATCCCAGCTACTCGGGAGGCTGAGGCAGGAGAATCCCTCGTACCCAGGAGGCAGAAGTTGCAGTGAGCCAAGATCACACCATTGTTCCATTGCTCTCCACCCTGGGACAGAGTGAGACTCCGTCTCAAAAAAAAAAAAAAAAAAAAAAAAAAAGATTAAGGGAGGGCCGGGCACGGTGGCTCACGCCTGTAATCCCAGCACTTTGGGAGGCCGAGGCAGGCGGATCACCTGACGTCAGAAGTTCAAGACCAGCCTGGACAACATGGTAAAATCCTATCTCTACTAAAAATACAAAAATTAGCCAAGCGTGGTGGTGCATGCCTGCAACCCCAGCTACTCGGGAGGCTGAGGCAGGAGAATTGCTTGAGCCCGGGAGGTGGAGGTTGTAGTGACCGGAGATCGTGCCACTGCATTCCAGCCTGGGCAAAAAGAGCGAAACTCTGTCTTAAAAAAAAAAAAAAAAGATGGAGATTAGAGGCAACAAAGCCAACTAGGATGATGTCTCAGTAGCCGAAGAGGGTATCAAGGCCTGAGGCAGAACAACTGGCATCAAGAGGAAGGAGGACTGAATCAGAGAAACATCCAGAGGACGGGACACCAGCCTGGGTGACCAGCGCTTGTATGGACAGGGACAGGCAGGCTCAGCAAGGGACCCAAAGCCGGGGACAGGGACACGCAGGCTCAGCAAGGGACCCAAATCCGGGGCTGCATGGATCTGAGGGATGGACACCCCACACAGCCCAGTCCTGGGGGTCACGGCTCCAGTTCCCACACAGTGGGGGTTTCTCCTCCCAGAGAAAAACCAGGCACCCACCTATGCATCAGACACACACACACACCAGGCACTCACACACACCACACACACACACCACACATGCCACACACACACACCACATACACCAGTCACACACACATCACACATACCATACACACCACACACATGCCACACACAACACATACACCACACACACCACACACCACACACGTCACACACAGTACACACACCACATACACCAGACACACACCACACACATCAATCACACACACACCACACACCATACACACCACACACATGCCACACACACCACATACACCACACACACACCACACATGTCACACACACCATACACACCCTACACACGTCACACGCACACCACACACAACACACACACATCACACGCACATCACACACCACACACATCACACACACACATGCCACATACACACACATCGCACACACCACACACACCACTCACCCCACACAACACACATCACACATACCACACACGTCACAAACACACCACACATTCCACACACCATACACTCTACCATACACACAGGCCATACCACACACACCACACACACCAGACACACCCACCAGACACATCCAACACACCACATACACACCACAGACCACACACACACAGAACACACACCACACACTACCAGAGACCACACACTGCACACACTCACCACACACAGACTACACACCACACAGCACACACCACACCACACACGTCACGCACACACCACATACTACCCACCACACACCACATATGCTACACGCCACACAGCACAGACATACCGCACACCAAACACCACACATACCACAGACACCACACACTACACACCAGACAGCACTCACCACACACACCCCCACCACACACATAC
The DNA here is from genome assembly GCF_028878055.3 of Symphalangus syndactylus. Classification (NCBI taxonomy): domain Eukaryota; kingdom Metazoa; phylum Chordata; class Mammalia; order Primates; family Hylobatidae; genus Symphalangus; species Symphalangus syndactylus. Next base: position 10,940,291 of record NC_072438.2, read on the forward strand.
CACACAGACCACACATACACTACACCACATACACACAACACACATCCCACACACACACCACACACCACACATACCACACACACATCACACACCACACACAGACCACACACACTACACACACGCAACACAGACCATACACCACCCACAGACGTCACACACACACCACACACCACATACACCGCACAGAGCACACACCACACACACCACGCAGCATTTGATGGCAGCCCTGCCCTTCTCCTACCCATCTCCCCCACACACCCCACACCCCGGGTGCCCATGAGCCCTGGTCCTGGGTCTGGCGAGTCCTTGCCTCTACCCACACCTCACACTCTACCGGGGGTGCCCCATCTCCACACTGAGCCCCATGCAGCCTCTCCCAGGGGTCCTGGATCACCAACTCACCCAACCACCTGGTCTGTCTCCCGAGGCATCTGAGAAACCCAGGGCCGCTCTACATTAGGACTGTTGTCTGGTCATCAATACATCGCTGGCACCATCATTCCCCGCCCCACAACGTGCTGAGCCGGCAGCTCCCTTCTCTGCTCCCGTCCCTCCTGGTCCCCGCGGGGTCTGACACCCACGCTGTGCACACCCCAAGCCCTGGCAAGCAGGGACAGCCTGCTTGTGCTATGTTCAAAGCTTGCCACCAGCTTTCCAGCATTTACTGGCTTCCCCAGGTCAGCCCATCTCACAGCAAAAGATCAGAGCCTTCTTCTCTAAACCCTGTTCTCTGCAGAAAAGTTTCATAGCAGGGACGTCTGGCTTTTCAACTCACCTCAAACCCCCCGGAAGAATCAGCTGGAGAGCCCACTGATCAGAAGAGGCAAAGCTCACGGTGCCCTCGGCGTGGCCTAGCACTGGTGTCCCGGAGGACCCTGGGGGATCCCACCTGGCACGCCGGCCACACTGCTCTCCAGCTCTGAGCTGTGGCCAGGTCGAGGAGGACCTGGGCCATCTGTGCCCCTTCTCCAGTCACTGTCCCCACACGATGCCCAGGCCCAGCCCACCCGAGCAAGACAGCGCAGCGTGCTGTGGACGGCTCCACCCACATCTACGGCCCCCAGAGGAAGGGCATGGGCAGCCCCAGAGGATGGGGCTGGGGGCGAGAGTTCGGGGGGCTGCCAAGGCCACAGGTCATCGAGGAGAGAGGCTGACACTGATCCCACCCCACCCCAGCCACAGCCCCACTCAGCCCTGGCTTGCATTCAGTCGGCATCGGGAAGTCCTGTTAATTTCTGCCACTGCCCAAAGCTCCCCCGACACAGATGACCCAGTGAGTGTGCGCAGAGCCCACTCTACTCTGTCACGGCTCCGCCATCTCCCTCCCCGAGCACTGCCAGGGCCCCCAGAGGTCTCTGGTGAATGCGCTCCCTTAGTAACACAGAGCAAGACCTAGGGAAGCCTCCCCAGTCCTGTTTCATTCCTTAACTCTGTGCCAACCACGGCCTGTGACGGGGAGTGGAGAGGTGGGCAGGTGGGTGGCACTGAGAATCTTCAAGTGGGTGCAGGCTGTCTCCTACATCCAGACAGTTTCTGCAGGGGTTGCCTGTAGAGTCCCAAGGCACACAGGCGCTGCTGGGCTCTGAGCTGCAGCATGGACACCCACCGGCTCCCACAAGACAGGACCCCGGGCTCTGCCTCGAATGGGGCTCCCAGGATGGCCTCTTACTTCCTGAGCCATCACCACCCCAGAAAAAGTCAGGAGGCTCCCCAGCAGCTGAGGCGGGTGGCTCAGCTAGGCCAGAAACACAGCTCCGTTCTGCTGCCTCCCACAGGCCACACCGTGTGAGCCTGGCCGGCCACCCTGGGCCGTGTGTGCAGCTCTGCCTCTGCAGGAGCAGGTGGGGTGAGCTGGGTACTCTGACCCCAGGACAGGCTCCCAATCACTCCCACACACTCCGGATGGCTCTCCTCACTCCTTTCCTCCCAGCCCAGAGGAGACCAGCAGTATGGCAGCAACCGCATCCAGAGAGTCAGCCAGCCTCACCCCAGCACCGCCATGTCCAGATCCATGCCCCTCTGAGCCCCTGGAAACGAGAAAGCCTCACCTGGGTCATTTTTAGGAAGTCCAAGGATGGGCGTGTCCACCTGGCATCCTCCTCACGCCTCCGTTTGCGCCGGCTCCTCTTCCCACTGAGCACGCATGGCTGTGAGCGGCACCGGAGCAGCCCGCGGTGCCAGCCCAGCTCAGGCGTGGACGTGGGGCTGCTGCTGGCTGAGGGCAGGGGAGTGCCTGCACCTGCGAGTTGCTCCTGTGAGAGGGACAGGCGGCACCTCGTGGAGAGCAAGCAGGGCTCCGCAGAACACCAGAGTGGGCCTGAGCCTGCACTGCCCTTGCTGCTGTCCACGAAGCCGCTGCTGGCCGAGGACGGCCGGGGCGTGGCAGGTGAAGTGAGACCAGCCAACCACACAGCATGCCTCGGCAGGATGGCGCCAGGGCTTCCCTGCAGAGTGGTGCTCCCGCCGCTGTTGCACCGCCTCTTGGAGACTGGAGTCCAGACCTTGGAGCTGCCGGGGCGCCAGGGGGACTGGCAGCGCACAAGCTCCTCGGGTTCTGACAAGGACTGGCAATGTCGCTTGTTCGGTGGGGCCGGGGACAAGCCTGTGCTTTCACTGGGGTGAAACACCACAGTGCTGGCTGCAGCCAGGCCTGCACCTGGGCCCGGGGACTCTGGCTGCCACTGAAGACCCATGGCGTGAGCAGCAGCAGACAGGCCCGGCAGGAAGGAGAAATCAGGGCCTGTGGCTGCCTGGCTTCCGACAGGCCGTCCTCCACTTAAGACCTTCCAGGGACTCTGGTCTACAAGAAAAGACACAAAGAGGCAGGGGAAGAGCCAGGTGAGCCACAGGGCAGGCCCAGCCTCTTCCCACCGTGTGAGGCGACATCCATCCTGTCAATCAGCCTGGCAGAGCCGTCAACGGCACAGCCCCATCGCCGCCACCCCTGGGCGTGCTTCTCAAAGACGTCCGTGGCGCACAGTGGGCACCAGCCCCGCCTGCCCTTGCTGGGCTAGCTGCAGGGTTCAGCTCACTTCTTTAAGGGGACGCCACGTCTGAAGGAGGCATCAGCCTCCCCACCAGTGCCTCCCTGAGAACAACCGCACGGCTCTGCTCTCCCGGCAGCTTTGCTAAAACATCCTTCCCGCATCCTCAAAACGCCCCCTCCCTCTGTGACCAGGCATCTCAAGGATGTGCAGCTACCCCGGCCAGGACTCTCCAGGGCCCCTTCTTAAAGCAGCTCAGGTCCCTCAGTAACACGGGCAACACAGGGTCACACCTGCTGCCAGGGTCTTCAGGGAGAGTCTGAGCCCCAGGAACTCCTCACAAACCTCAGAGCCACCAGGCCCAGGCCTGGAGCCCCTCCTCAAGTCTCACTTCCTGCACAACTGTCCTGGGGCCGCCTGTCTAACGCACTCCCCAGCCCCCCTGCCACTGCCTGCTGGTTCGGAAAAGCCTTGAGAGCAAGGCCAGGTGCATGGGCCTGCAATGGAGTCTGCCCAGGTGGGGTCGTTGGACCCCCAGGACTCCCCCAGTGGCTTGTGTAGTCACTGTCCAGCTGAGGAACTTGGAGTGGAGGCTGCGAGACCTGCCTCTGGGGAAAGGCCCTGGGGTGACCTTGGGGTGACCGGGAGAGAGATGGGGGCTGTGGGGAGGAGGCGTGGAGGTGTAGGCAGGGAGCGCGGCCGGCCGGGTGAGGAGTGTAGGAACCCCTGCGGGGCTCGGAGCCAGGATGGAGGTGGCTAGTCTGGCCCCGTGTGCAGGAGGAACCCCAGGAGGCTGAGGTGAGGACATTGCACCACAGGCCGGGCAGGGGGTGGGGCTCTGGCCAGCTGGGAACTCATACTTCCTACTTCCATCTACTCGTGAAAGAATCTGGTAAAACACTTTCACTTTGGTAATCTGGCGCTCAGCAAGGTGAGCCTCCTAATGAGCCCACTCTGCGTGACACAGGGCGCTGGGCGTGTCACAGTCGGGTCAGCAGGGCCAACAGAGGGAGACGCCCCTGGGACCTTCGCTGGGGGAGGACCTGGGACCCCAGGGTTACCTGGTCCGTGAACACCAGCCAGCCCCCATACTCGGGGCACCTGCTCCCCATCAGTGAAGGGCGCACCTGCGGGTAAGCCAGGCACAGCCATGCCCTCCACTGCACGGACAGCAGGTGGGCCGCCCAGTATGCCACGGCACGCTCCAGCTGACACTACAAGCCCTGCCGGCCACACCGTCCTCTTCTTTTAGTGGCCACAGGGTGGGCCTTGCACCTTCCAGAAAGGGCGCAGCAGACCCCTGGGCCCCACCAGCTGAGGAGGGAGAGACCTGGCTGGGCCCGCACCCTACACAAGCTGTCCTGCTCACAGACCACTCTTGACCACTGTCCCAGCCGTGGGAGGACAGCAGCAGGGACCACCCCAAGCCCCAGTGCAGGGCACACGAACACCTTCCTGGGCTTCTGCAGATCAGGCTCATGTTCTGCGTCCAGGACCCTCCCAGCCCAGGAGCCTGGTCCCAGCCCTGCGCAAGCCTCCGGCTACAGCTCCTAAAGCACTCACCATTGAGCTCCAAAGGGAACAGACGACCGCTCTTGTTCAGGGCTTCGGCAGAATACTGCAGGTGACAGGAAAGAGAGGTTTCGATACCATGACTGACACGTGAGAATTCGGCAAAAATATCCCCCACTTTAATCACTGCAGCACGTTCTACCTTTCCCCAGTGTTTTCTTTCTAGTGATTAAAATAAGCACAGTTTTATTAAAACCTAACAAAATTCAACTGAGTAAATGCACATTTAAAAATTTTTTTAAAATTTTTTCTGTTTTTAAAAGAGCTGTTAACACTAAACGGTCTTTTTTTCTTTTTTTTTTTTTTGAGACAGAGTCTTGCTCTGTTGCTGACTGGAGTGCAGTGGCACGATCTCCGCTCACTGCAAGCTCCGCCTCCCAGGTTCACGCCATTCTCCTGCCTCAGCCTCCCGAGTAGCTGGGACTACAGGCACCCGCCACCACGCCCGGCTATTTTTTTTTTTTTATATATATGTATTTTTAGTAGAGACAGGGTTTCACCGTGTTAGCCAGGATGGTCTCGATCTCCTGACCTCGTGATCTGCCCACCTCGGCCTCACAAAGTGCTCGGATTACTGGCGTGAGCCACCACGCCCGGCCTCAGACATTTTCATTCCAAGCCACAGGCATGCATCCTGTCCCTGCTCCTGAAGCTCAGGCCCTCCTGCCTTTCGGCAGCCTCAGCTGCAGCCGTCTTTGCAAACCTCACCACTTACTTTCAGCAAGAACTTCAGCCAAGACCCAAGGGGCCCTTTCCCACTTGCAACAGCTCAGACACGGGACCTGAGCCCCTAAGCCAGACTCTGGAGTGTGGCGCTGGTCCAGGGAGACGTCCAGAGGGCAGGGTCTCCCTCCCTGGAAGCAGGAAAGCCCCTGGGCGTGGTGGCAGCTGGAAGGACTGCAGGGAGGGCACTAAGGGAAATGCCACACAGCTCTCTTCCCTGCCCCATGAAATGTCAGGGAGCTGCTTGGAGGCCGTTATGTGTCTGCTTCCACACACTGGCCCATGCAGGCGGGACACAGGGCCCTGCAGAAGATGGGGCACAGGAGGGGTGTTCTGCCGGGTGCCCGGCAAGCTCCCTAACCTCCCAGAGCCTCCTGGTCTGTGAGAACACAGAAGGCCACCCTGTGACAAGGACACGGCTGTCCCGCAGGGTCTGGGCACAGCAGCCCCTGTGCTTTTCTGCCTTAGAGTTCTGGGGCTCCTCTGCCACACCTCAGAACCTCTCAGTTAACACCTAAGCCCATGGCATCGCGTCCTGTGATAACATTTCCAAACACGATAAAATTAAAAGGAAATCCTTTGTTGCTTCCCGTAAAGGGAATAAGTTAAAAGTTCGGTTTGTGACCCCGAAAATAGACACCGATCCACAGACAGGCCGCCTACACACGGGGTCCCACCTCAGCCAGCACGGCAGTGTGGAGCTGTGAGCACCCGGCCACACCACGAGGACAGGGCCTGGTGCGGTGCGGGCCCGGGAACCACATGACTTCCAGGTTCTCCCACCCCGGGACCCGGGTCCGATGGAAGAGAGGAGAGGCAGCTCTGCTAAAGGACCTGAAGGCTTTCATGCCACAGGACCCTTGTTGCTGTAGATCCTCCCAGCCCTGGGCCTCCCCTCAGCAAGCACCAGGACCTCGCTCTCTTCCTGTTCCGCACAGCACCTGTTCCCCGGGGCCACATGAAGAGCACCCAGCCCGACACTGCCACGGAAAAACGTCTAGCAAGGAAAGGACTTTCCCAGGCGGCAGAGACGGCTCTCGCAGGCAGCTTGAAAGGGCCACAAGCCCACACGGTCCCAGATGTGACGACCTCTACGCAAAGACACGCCAGGGTCAACAGCTACTCCCAGTGGTACTGACCGTGTGGGATGTGGGTGCAGCAGACAAACAGAGCCAGGGTCCCCGGGAGCCAGGAGAGGCTGGGCAGCCAAGTCCCACAGGCTCAGGCGGGGGGCTTGTCAAAAACACTTACTCCCCACAGTCCTGGAGGCAGAAGTCCAAGATCAAGGGACGGGCAGATTCAGCGTCTGGTAAGGCCACCGCCTGGTTCACAGACAGCTCTTCCGGTTGTATCTATGCATGGTCGAACGGGCTGGCTTCCTCTCTGATGCCCCTTACATACGCGCACTTAATTCCATTCATGAGGGCACTGCCGCCATGACCTAAGCACCTCCCAGAGGCCCCACCTCCAAATACTCATCCCATCACCTTAAGGGTGAGGATTTCAACATACAGATTTCGGGGAACGTGAACATGCAGCCCTTAAGCCTCAAGAAATCTGGACTTCAGGGCTGGGCACGGAGGCACACACCTGAATCCCAGCACAGCGGGGGGTATCGCTTGAGCCCAGGAGTTTGAGACCAGCCTGGCCAACATGGTGAAACCCCGTCTCTACTAAAAATACAAAAATTAGCTGGGTTTGGTGGTGGGTGCCTGTAATCCCAGCTACTTGGGAGGCTGAGGCAGGGGAATTGCTTGAACCCGGGAGGCAGAGGCGGCAGTGAGCCGAGATCACACCACTGCACTCCAGCCTGGGCAACAAGAGCAAGACTCCATCTCAGAAAAAGAAGAAGAAAAAAAAGAAATCTGTACTTCAGGGACGGACACAGGCGAATCCCAGCACTGTGGGAGGCTGAGGTGGGAGGATCACTTGAGCCCAGGAGTTTGAGATCAGCCCGGGCAACACGGAAACCTGGTATCTACAAAAAAAAGAGCGGATGTGATGGCACGAGCCTGTGATTCCAGCTACTCAAGAGGCTGAGGTGGGAGGATTGCCTGGGCTGGGGAGGCCAAGGTTGCAGTGAGCAACTGAGTGCACTGCACTCCAGCCTGGGCAACACAGCAAGACCCTGTCTTTAAAAACCTAAAAGTTATCAGGCCGGGTGCAGTGGCTCACGCCTGTAACGCCAGCACTTTGGGAGGCCGAGACAGGCGGATGACGAGGTCAGGAGATCGAGACCATCCTGGCTAACACGGTGAAATCCCGTCTCTACTAAAAATACAAAAAATTAGCCAGGTGTGGTGGCGAGCGCCTGTAGTCGCAGCTACTCGGGAGGCTGAGGCAGGAGAATGGCGTGAGGCAGAGCTTACAGTAAGCAGAAATCATGCCTCTGCACTCCAGCCTGGGTGACAGAGCCAGACTCCGTCTCAAAAAAAAAAAAAAAAACTAAAAGTTTTTTTAAAACCAACTCTCTACCAATCAATCCCAGCCTGTATCTCCACAGCTGCACAGAGCTGGAGGACACCACAACCTGCCACCCACCCATACCGTGCCCGCCAGGCCGGCGGCACAGTGAGCTTCCCTGCGCCTACGGCCCCCAGCACAGCCCCATCACACCGCCTCCTCTCTCCTCCACCCTGACATTCTCAGCTCTCCCTGCTCTCTGCCCCTCAGCCCGGGAACTGCTGCTCTGGTCCTGGCCGCGGCCCTCTACTCTGCCCTCTGGACTCCTGAGAGTCAGATCCCAGGTGCCTGTGCCCCCAGGCTCCCACCCTCACAGCCTCCCACGGCCATGGGAACCTCCGCCTGGCTGACTCTCCCCAGGTGTCCCTACGGCTCACTACCTGCCTTCCAGCTCCACCTGGGGGTCACAGCCCGGCACCCTATGTAAACTCCCAGCACCCCTTGGGCTCTACCTTTTTCCTGATGTACTATCGCGACTCCTCAGTCACCTGCTTCCCACCCGCCTCCCTGCAGGAAGTGACCACTATATTGCTAACCCAGCACAGCCAGTGCAGCGCGGACGCCCCAACGCTGAATGATCTTCACACGTGACCTTCAGGCCCTGCCACCTCCACGCGGCTGTCCCGGGCTCTCTGGGGAAGCCCCAGCCAGAGCACAGTGTGATGCTGGCCCCACCCACCCATCCACGTCCCCCTCCCTGTGGCCCCGATGGCCTTTGCCCACCCCAACATTAAGACCCCGCCCATCTTCCAGCACTCAGCCGCCATTACACCTCCAACCCTCTTTGCTGCTCAGGCAGCTCAGCGAGGCACCCGTGCCCACTGCCCTCCCACTGCCTCACGCCTGTGGTCACTGGTCGTCTGTGTAGGTCCCCCATGAGGACACAACCCTAAAAATCACGTCATGATTTGTATCAGGACGCGGCATTCCTCCGCATGGTTACACAGAGCGCACCTCCACGCCATGGAGCGCCTCTTGGTGGCGCAGAGGAACCGCCAGACAGACCTCCGGGGAAGCCTGCTGATGGAAGGGCAGAACCCAAATGCTTGTGCACCGTGTCACTCCATTTACAGACCACTCTCGAGATGACAGAATGACAGAGCGGGGGAAGAAACCATAAAGAACTCTTACTGGCCAGGTGTCATGGCTCACACCTGTAATCCCTGCATTTTGGGAGGCTGAGGCTGGAGGACCCATTGAGCCCAGGAGGTCAAAACCAGCCTGGGAAACACAGGGAGAGCCCCTTTCTAAAAGATACAAATTTTTAAAAAATAAGCTGAGTGTGGGCTGGGCGTGGTGGCTCTAACCTGTAATCCCAGCACTTTGGGAGGCCAAGGTGGCAGATCACAAAGTCAGGAGTTCGAGACCAGCCTGGCCAACATGATGAAACTCCATCTCTACTAAAAATATAAAAATTAGCCGGGTGTGGTGGCGGATGCCTGTAATCCCAGCTACTCAGGAGGCTGAGGCAGAAGACTCTCTCGAACCCGGGAGGCGGAGGTTGCAGTGAGCCAAGATCGTGCCACTGTACTCCAGCCTGGGCAACAGAGCAAGATTCCATGACCAAAAAAAAAAATGCTGCGTGTGGTCACACATCTCTGTAATCCTAGCTAATCAGAAGGCTGAGGCAGGAGGATTACTTGAGCCCAGGAGGTCAAGGCTGCGGTGAGCAGTGATTGAGCCCCTGCCTGGGCAACAAAACCAGGCTCTGTCTCAAAAAAAAAAAAAAAAGTCTTACAACTCAAAAATAAAAAGAGAAATAACCCAATTTTAAAGTAAAAATGGGATTTCAGTAGATATTTCTCAAAAGAAGAGGTACAAATGGCCAATGAGCACGTGAAAACATGCTCAACATAGCTAACTATAGGGAAATGAAAATCAGAACCACAGTGAGATACCACTCCACACCCACGAAGGTGGCTTTTATCAAAAAAATGGACAATAACACGTGTTGATGAGAGTTGGAGAAATTAGGGCCGGGCGCGGTGGCTCATGCCTGTAATCCCAGCACTTTGGGAGGCCAAGGCGGGCGGATCACGAGGTCAGGAGATCGAGACCATCCTGGCCAACACGGTGAAACCGCATCTCTACTAAAAAAAATACAAAAAATTAGCTGGGCGTGGTGGCATGCGCCTGTAGTCCCAGCTACGTGGGAGGCTGAGGCACGATAATGGCATGAATCTGGGAGGCGGAGTGAGCCAAGATTGCGCCACTGCACTCCAGCCTGGGCGACAGAGCAAGACTCTGTCACAAAAAAAAAAAAGAGAGAGTTGGAGAAATTAGAACTCTCATACATTGCTGTGGAACGGAACATGATACAGACACTGTGGAAAACGGTTTGGCAGTTCCTCAAAATGTTAAACATAGAATTACCATATGACCCGGCAATCCCACGACTAGGTTTGCACCCAAAAGAAATGAAGACATACTTCCACACAGAAACTCATACACGAAACTTCCACACAGAAACTCACATACGAATGTTCACAGCTGCATTATCCCTAATAGCTAAAATATGGAAACCACCCAAGGGTCCAAAAACAGAGGAACGGATGGGCAAATGGTGGTCTCTCAAACACGAACCCGATCGAGCTTGGAACCTCACAGCACTGCCTGTGAGAACATTCTGTGGTGAGGGACAGCTGACAGGCTGTCCACCACGGCAGCCACCAGCCACCCAGAGACAGTGAGCACTAGAAGTGCGTCTGGTACAAGTGAGAAACAGCATTATGTGGGTTCCACTTTAACTAACTGTAGGCTGGGCGCAGTGGCTCACACCTGCAATCTCAGCATTTTGGGAGGCCACATCAGGAGGGTCACTTGAGGCCAGGAGTTAGAGACTAGCCTGGCCAACACAGCAAGACCCCGTCTCTACCAAAAACATTCACAAATTAGTGAGACCCTGTCTTTAAAAAAAAAAAAAGCTAAATCAACTTTAATTTCAGTTTTAAAAACCCATGTGCAACTAGAGGAAACCATAAGGGGCAGGGCAGCGCTCGCTCCAACTAGCAACTCCCAGAACACACGTGGGAGGGGAGTGCGCGAGGCAGCAGCCGGGGCTTGCAGCCTGGACACTTCGGGACAAGCAGTTGGGTCCTCAACACACAAGCTACAAGGAGCACCCTACGGGGAAAAGGGACATGAGACGCCCTGAATCTGGACTCCCTGAACAAATTCTTAAACTCAGACAATCAGGGAAGTTTGAATGTTGACGGGATATTTAGAGATATTAAGGAATCTCTGAGGGTTTTAAGTGTGAAAATTACATTCTGGTCATGTGTCTTAAAGTCTTTATCTTTTGGAGATACAGAGTGAGATATTTACAGAGAAAGTATGTCTAGAATGCGCTACGAAATCATGGCAGGAGGGGACTGGGTGAAGGCACAGATCAAACAAGGAGCCCCGAGCTAACGGCGCCCGCCTCGCTCACTCACTGAGGCTGGGCCATGGGTATGTACGAAGACATACTTCCACACAGAAACTCACACATGAACGTATGGGTTTCTACTCTCTACAACTGTCTACACTTATTTTTCATGAAAATACTATTTTAAGTCACCTTTGAAAACATCAGTTTCTATTTTTATACAACGAATTGGCTATTTAAAATACTGACTTGTTTCCATGAATGTTAAAAGTAACTTGTGTTTAGATTCACAGTTGACGTGGGAGAGCCGGTCTCATGTGTAAACAATCTATCACTGAGTAATTGGGTTTCTTCAACACAGGCAATCACACTGTCCGAATTACACAGATTAAAAATCCCAGCCAGGCACAGTGGCTCACGCCTGTAATCCCAGCACTTTTGGAGCCTGAAGCGGGTGGATCACCTGAGGTTCGGAGTTCGAGACCAGCCTGACCAACATGGTGAAACCCTGTCTCTACTAAAAATACAAAAATTAGCTGGGCTTGGTGGCATGCGCCTGTAATCCCAACTACTGAGGAGGCTAAGGCAGGGGAATCGCCTGAACCCAGGAGGCGGGGGTTACAGTGAGCCAAGATCACGCCACCGCATTCCAGCCTGGGCAACAGAGCGAGACTCCGTCTAAAAGATAAAATAAATAAATAAATAAATGAAAAATAATTTTTAAAAAAATCCTGATAAAGGCTGGGCACAGTGGCTCATGCCTGTAATCCCAGCACTTTGGGAGGCTCAGGCAGGTGGATCATTTGAGGTCAGGGGTTCAAGACCAGCCTGGCCAACATAGTGAAACCCCATCTCTACTAAAAATACAAAAAAAATTAGCCGGGCTTGGTGGCGCATGCCTGTAGTCCCAGCTACTCGGGAGGCCGAGGCAAGAGAATTGCTTGAACGCGGGAGGCAGAGGTTGCAGTGAGCCGAGACTGCACCACTGTACTCCAGCCTGGGTGACAGAGCAAGATTCCATCCCTTTAAAAAAAAAATTAAAAAATACGTTGGGCATGGTGGCACACCCCTGTAGTCCCAGCTACTCGGGAGGCTGAGGCAGGAGAATCGCTCGAGCCCTGGAAGCAGAGGTTGCAATGACGTGTGATCACTCTGCTGCACTCCAGCCTGGGCAACAGGGCAAGACTCCATCTCAAAAAAAAAAAAGTAAAAAGATTTACATTTAGGAATAAAAAGGTTTGTCCTCCCATTTCAGAAAGAAACCACTGCCATATTCATAGGCTGTGTTTTAAGAGAACAGGAGTCATTGGGAAAAACCATCTTCGACAGCAGCAGACTCAACAGTGGCCCTGGCTGGCCACGAACAGAGCCGGCCGGGTCAGCAGGAGTGGGAGCAGGCTGTGATGGAACCCTCGTGACCACTCACCCTGCAGGGCTCCCAGGGCTCCTGTCCCAAGGCCGAGGCTGACCAAGGAACTGCCTACGCTGCCTTCTCTCTGTCAATGGACAAGTGCTTCGCAAAGAGATGAAGAATGGGAGGGAGGGAGGAGGCAGGGGCTGAAGAGCTACCTACTGGGTACTGTGCTCACAACTCGAGTGCAACATACCCAAGTGACAAACCTGCACCTGCACCCCCTGTATCTAAAATAAAACCTGCACCTGCACCCCCGTATCTAAAATAAAACCTGCACCTGCACCCCCTGTATCTAAAATAAAACCTTCGGCCAGGCGCGGTGGCTCACGCCTGTAATCCCAGCACTTTGGGAGGCCGAGGCGGGCGGATCACGAGGTCAGGAGATCGAGACCACGGTGAAACCCCGTCTCTACTAAAAATGCAAAAAAATTAGCCGGGTGTGATGGCAGGCGCCTGTAGTACCAGCCACTCGGGAGGCTGAGGCAGGAAAATGGCGTGAACCCGGGAGGCGGAGCTTGCGGTGAGCCAAGATTGCGCCACTGCACTCCAGCCTGGGCGACAGAGCGAGACTCCGTCTCAAAAATAAATAAATAAATAAATAAATAAATAAATAAATAAATAAAATAAAACAAAACCTGCACCTGCACCCCCTGTATCTAAAATAAAAGCTGAAAAAAAGGAGGTGAAGAGCGGCCACCTAAATCACAGAGGACGTGGGGGCCCGTGGGTCACCCCATACCAGGACATCCGTCCAGACACCTCCCAGGCCCAGCAGGCATGCTGCGTAGCCACCTCCCTGGAAAGCCGTCCACGTCCTGGCTGACGTCCACTTGCCAAAAATGTCCTCAGAGTCACACAGCCATCTGATAGGCATGTGCTGCTCTGTATCCTGTGGTCTTGGTTAGAGACTCCTTAAAAATGTTTTCTCCATTTAATCAAAAGGAAAAATGGGGCTGGGCATGGTGGCTCATGCCTGTAAGCCTAACACTTTGCGAGGCTGAGGTGGGCGGATCACTGACCAGCCTCGCCAACATGGCCAACATGGTGAAACCCCATCTCTACTAAAAATACAAATTTAGGCTGGGTGTGGTGGCTCACGCCTCTAATCCGAGGACTTTGGGAGGCCGAGGCAGGCAGATCATGAGGTCAGGAGCTCGAGACCAGCCTGATCAACATAGTGAAACCCCGTCTCTACTAAAAATACAAAAATTAGCTGGGCTTGGTGGCACACACCTATAATCCCAGCTACTCAGGAGGCTGAGGGAGGAGAATTGCTTGAACCTGGGAGGTGGAGGTTGCAGTGAGCCAAGATTGTGCCATTGCACTCCAGCCTAGGCAACAGAGCAAGACTCCACCTCAAAACAAACAATACAAAATTTAGCCGGGTGTGGTGGCGTGTGCCTGTAACACTAGCTACTCGGGAGGCTGAGCACGAGAATCACTTGAACCTGGGAGGCGGAGGTTGCAGTGAGCTGAGATGGTGCCACTACACTCCAGCGTGGATGACAAAGCAAGACTCTGTCTCCAGAAAAAAAAAGAAAAAAGAAAAAATGAGAACCGGCCATGGTGTCTGAAAAGAACATGGCTCTGCAGCCAGCAAGGCACTGAGACATCAGGCAAGCACTGCCTTCCCCGCCTCGACCACCTCTACCCGTGGGCTGACAGCCGGAAACGTACTAACTACAGGACACAGCCAGCACTGCCATGGTCACCTCAGTCGTACTGGCCCTGAGTGCCAGGCCCCACAGGCAGTGCTTGCAAAGGTTCAGGCCACATGCCACCTCCCACAGCCCAGTGTCCACACTCGCCAGCTCTCAGGAGGAGAGGCTTCAGCTTGGACCCTCAGACCCTCACTGGAGCCCCCTGCGGTGAAGATGGGTCACACGTGTGCAGTCCAAAGGCCCGAGACCCACAGCTTTCCCTTCACCCTCTCATTTCCGTAAAATGCAAGGGGCTGCAAATGCAGCATGCCCACGCCTCCAGAGCCACAGCCAAGCCAGGCGCAGGACAGGCAGGTGTTCCATGCACCCCTGCTGGCTCTGAGGGCCTGGCAAGACCCTGCAGGCTAGACATCAGCCACCTCCTTCTGGATCTGCCGTCTAACTAGGGCGGGGGGGTCCTGAAGGTGGCACATCCAAAGTTCACTTCACCATGACTGTAGGAAAATCAAGCTGCCCGCAGGATCAAATCCAAGACAGAGACTCCCTTGGGGGGCGCGGCTAGGAGGGGAGGGACAGGGAGCCTGGCGGGGCGCATGCTGCTGCTTGATTGGATGGTAACAGGCACACCTGCACTTGGGGCTCCAGCTTCCGTGTGTAAGTCAGCCTTTCAGTAAAACTCTATTTTTTTTAAACAGCAAGTCAAGGCTCTTTTTTTTTTGAGACGGAGTCTCGCTCTGTCCCAGGCTGAAGTGCAGTGACGCGATCTCAGCTCACTGCAAGCTCCGCCTCCCGGGTGCACACCATTCTCCTGCCTCAGCCTCCCGAGCAGCTGGGACTACAGGCGCCCGCCACCGCACCCAGCTAATTTTCGTATTTTTAGTAGAGACGGGGTTTCACCATGTTGGCCAGGCTGGTTATGAACTCCTGACCTCAAGTGATCTGACCGCCTCAGCCTCCCAAAGTGCTGGGATTACAGGCATGAGCCACCACACCCAGCTGGCATTTTTAAGTCTATTTTTTTAAATGATGCTGAAAATCTGCTGTGATTACACTGATGGGCTCTGGGGCCCACATGTGCACCAGACACCCCCATCCCTGGCCCGGCAGTGCCCCCCAGGCCCCTGAGAACTTAGCCTTCACCTCCACCTCCCAGTGTGGCCATTTCCCTGTGACAGCATGGGGGAGGGGCACCCAGCGTGGTGCCACCCGCAGCTGCTTACCGGGCCAGCCTCGGCCTTGCAGGTGAAGTCGTCCAGGCTCTGGCTCTGCAGCTTCTCAGTGATGAGTGTGACCATGGTCGGCGCCCCGTGTCCTCCGTCCACACCAACAGGCACTGGAGTCCTGGAACATCAGACTTGCGAAGGCCCCGGCATTGCTGAGTCTGAGCCAAATCTCAAGGTCATGTCTCCACTTTCTTTACAGATGAGCGGTCCATGCCCACGGGCTCTTCAGGATTTGTGCCTGTTTCTCAGAAGAGAGAAATCATCACGTGATTATACGCAAAACCATTTTGTTGATGTTTCTGTTACATGCCGAGTCCCCTCTGTATAAAGTATTTCTGATATCCCGCCTCACAAACACCCTCCCATTTTCAAAAGTACCACGCGAGTTCTCTTCTGGAAAATCTAATCACGGTGGTCTTCTGGCTAAAGGCAAAGGCACACATTAGACACCCCGCCGGAAGCCTCAACTGAAAGAAGAAGATAGGCCACCCCAGGCCTCTGCTCCAAAAAAGAGGAAACAGGATGGGAGATGATGGCAAGGACATTCTGGAAGCTGGGAAGCTGCTGGAAAGCCAGTATCAAACCAGGAACACAGAAACTCTGACTACCCACCCCCTTCTGCTCCAAGTGGCCAAACACCCCTCCCGCTCCCACACCAGCCAGCTGGGCAAGTGCTCCACACTGAAGCTGGGGCACAGGAAGCCTGCCAGGGTCTGCACCTGGCCTGCTGACAGCACGGGGCCGGCGGAAGAAGGGCAAGGGCTCAGGGGGTCTTTCAGGCCCTGAGCTCTCCAGCCCCAGGAGTGGGCAGATCCGTCTGTACTGCAGGCAGAGGCTGCGGGGCTGCCCCAGGGCTGCTCCCAACAGACACCAACCAGCCGAGGTGCCCAGCAAGGTGGCCCTGCTCCCAGCGCGTCCCTGACCTGCCCCAGCTTTGACCCTTCTCAGGGTCCCACTGTTGGGTGTGAGCAGCTGCCAAAGCCACCTAGTTCAGACCCAACAGAGGCCAAAACAGACAAGGTGCAAACAAGCAAAACCAGCAACTTGGAGAAGGGTGTTACGTAGGAGGGCAAGGCCTTCCTCAGCAGCAGCCCTCTGCCCTCAGAGTGATACGGCACCTCCATGAAGACCAGGACACCCTTAAAAAGGAACTTCCAGAGAAAAAGAAGAGTGCCTGGGAACTAAGACAGCAGTGACGGAACCTCCACACAACCTCCAGGGTGCGCGTCCTCAGCTGCCGCCCGGCTCCAGCTTCTGGCCAGTCTTCTGGGGCCCACAGACTGCTCCTAGGCAAGGATTAAGGGCGGACAGGACACCAAAGCCCAGGCCTCACTTCCACCGATGAGGGTAACCCGTAGGCAGCACCGCTCACGAGCATCTGCCCCAAAAGCCTGGCACGAGGGAGCCACATAAGCCGCTCCATCAGAAGGACCGCCCGGCCACTCGGGCCACGCTAGGAAGGCAGGCGGCATCCAAGTTCACAACACCTGCCAGTAAAGTAAAAGGGCAAAGGAGACTCACACACACACTTCTGCCAACGCTGGAAAGGTTTCAACACGGTTCAATACCTGCGTTCCACGCTTCAAATGTACACACACAACCGCTCTCGACAGAAACCAACAGACACTTCCCTAGAGCCCAAAAGCCAGCATCTTACTGAACGAGGGCCAGGGCAAAGGCGCCACCACCAACACAGCAGCTACGCGCACAGTGGGCCACCCAGCCTGGCTCGGAGCCTTCCCGTTACCAGGCACAGACCCGCTGCTGCCAGGTCCAGGGGACTGGACAGACCAAACCCAGGCAGGGTCTGTGCACAGGTCCTGACAGGTGCCACCCACCCATGGGGCTGTTCCAGGCCAGGGGACACACCACATCAGCTAAAGGCTGTGCCCACCTGGCTCACTGGATCTGAAATCGTGTGCTCAGCGCTGACCGCTCCCACCACCCTCGGCAGCCACCACTGTCATCTCCAGCCCACAGCCAAGAACCCCAGACTCCAAGAGGGGTGTCGTGCACTGGGCCAGGGTCAGCCGGGCCCACTGTGATGCTTCAGAAGGAAGTCTCTCCACAGCAGTGGCTCCATTCAAATTGTCTCAAACTAAGGAGCACAAATCAGAGCCAGCCACACTGCACACCCAACGCTGGTCGATGTCAGCTGGGAAAAGCCACCAGTAACTGGGATGCCAGCTCACAGCCACAGTCCAGACTCACCTCTGTCCCAGCGTCAGAGCCCCCAGCTCACAGCCACGGCCACGGCCCGGACTCACCTGTGTCCCAGCGTCAAGAGCCCCCAGCTCACAGCCACGGCCACAGCCCGGACTCACCTGTGTCCCAGCGTCAGAGCCCCCAGCTCAAAGCCACGGCCCGGACTCACCTGCGTCCCAGCGTCAGAGCCCCCAGCTCACAGCCACGGCCCGGACTCACCTGCGTCCCAGCGTCAGAGCCCCCAGCTCACAGCCACGGCCCGGACTCACCTGCGTCCCAGCGTCAGAGCCCCCAGCTCACAGCCACGGCCCGGACTCACCTGCGTCCCAGCGTCAGAGCCCCCAGCTCACAGCCACGGCCCGGACTCACCTGCGTCCCAGCGTCAGAGCCCCCAGCTCGCAGCCACGGCCCGGAATCACCTGCGTCCCAGCGTCAGAGCCCCCAGCTCGCAGCCACGGCCCGGACTCACCTGCGTCCCAGCGTCAGAGCCCCCAGCTCGCAGCCACGGCCCGGACTCACCTGCGTCCCAGCGTCAGAGCCCCCAGCTCACAGCCACGGCCCAGAATCACCTGTGTCCCAGCGTCAGAGCCCCCAGCTCACAGCCACGGCCACAGCCCGGACTCACCTGCGTCCCAGCGTCAGAGCCCCCAGCTCACAGCCACGGCCACAGCCCGGACTCACCTGCGTCCCAGCGTCAGAGCCCCCAGCTCACAGCCACAGCCACGGCCCGGACTCACCTGCGTCCCAGCGTCAGAGCCCCTAGGTCACAGCCACGGCCCGGACTCACCTGCATCCCAGCGTCAGAGCCCCCAGCTCACAGCCACGGCCCGGACTCACCTGCGTCCCAGCGTCAGAGCCCCCAGCTCAGCCACGGCCCGGACTCACCTGCGTCCCAGCGTCAGAGCCCCCAGCTCACAGCCACAGCCTGCACTCACCTGTGTCCCAGCCTCAGAGCCCCCAGCTCACAGCCACGGCCCAGAATCACCTGTGTCCCAGCGTCAGAGCCCCCAGCTCACAGCCACGGCCACAGCCCGGACTCACCTGCGTCCCAGCGTCAGAGCCCCCAGCTCACAGCCACGGCCCGGACTCACCTGTGTCCCAGCCTCAGAGCCCCCAGGTCACAGCCACGGCCTGCACTCACCTGTGTCCCAGCCTCAGAGCCCTTACAGGACGGGGCTTTATGGCTGACAAGCCAGCCTCCCTCCCTAATCCCACCAACCAGTCCTGCAAGGCGAGGGGCCAGCTCCCTTCACACCGTGCACCACGAGCGGCTACACACCCACCTTCCGAATCCTCCTGATTGCACAAAGCACACACACAACCCTAGAAAGGCAACAGCAGCCACACTATAACTTGAAAAAATAATAACTAGGATTTTATTTTAAAAACAGGCCTCACAGTCCGTGTAGAAATGGCTGATTTCAGGGCTGGGGCAGGGAAAAGAGCTGGAGCCTGTTGAGGTGCAGGAAGTGAGGATGGCTCCCCAGAAGCCTGCCTGTGACACAGAGCAAAGCGAGCGGCAGTGAACACAGGCACCCAGGAACCCATGAACATAGGAACCCATGAACCCAGATACCCAGGAACCCACGGACCCACAGATCCAGAACCCATGAACCTAGGAATCCACAAACCCAGGAACCCACAGACCCACGGACCCAGGAACCCAGGAATCCACAAACCCAGGAACCCACAGACCCACGGACCCAGGAACCCAGGAAGCCACAGACCCAGGAACCCACAGACCCATGGACCCAGGAACCCAGGAACCCACAGACCCAGGAACCCACGAACCCATGGACCCAGGAACCCACGAACCCATGGACCCAGGAATCAGGAACCCAGGAACCCATGGACCCAGGTGAGGTGGGGGTGGCGGGAAAGCACCTCCTCACAGGGCGGTGGGGAGCCACTAGTGAGTGCAGAGAGAATGAGGGAAATGCCCGGCCGCCCCGTCCGGGAAGTGAGGAGCGCCTCTGCCTGGCCGCCATGCAACCTTCCAAGTGTGGAAGGTTGTAGAATGAATGAAGACACTGGCACTGATTATATAACACCTTGGCAGCTATCTCAAGTTGTTGATGGTGGAGGTATTGGAATTATGGAAGAAAGCAAACACACAAATTTGACTAAAGGCGACTTTGTGACTTCTTTCTATTGGCCCTGGCAAACCAAGGTTATTCTGGATGGAAATAGCCTTGAAAAGGTGATATATATATGAACGTATCTGATTTTTTTTTCCCCGTATAATTCTTACTTTGTGCATTTGATATTCAGTTGTGTTTGTAATCACGGAAAAATAAAAGCATATATAAAAAAATAAAATAAAATAAAATAAATAAAATCACCACTTGACCAACATCCCAACACAACAGCCTCAGGCAAGATGCATCCATGATGCTGGACCCGCAGAGAACGTATGGCGAGAAACAGAGTTCACAGCCTCAAAGTGATCCCCCAAAGATGCTCAGCAGCCACCAAGGAAAAACAGCAACAGCAGGGATGCCCGGCAGGCACCTGAACCCAGTGATCAATGTGAACACCCCAAGAGCCTCCTGCGAGGCGCCCAGGACACAAACACAAGAACCTGAATTTCCTTTTTTTTTTTTTTTTTTGAGACAGAGTCTTTCTCCATCGCCCGGGCTGGAGTGCAGTGGTGCAACCTCGGCTCACTGCAACCTCTGCCTCCAGGGTTCAAGCGATTCTCCTGCCTCAGCCTCCCAAGTAGCCAGGATTACAGGCACACACCACCACACCCGGCTAATTTTTGTATTTGTAGTAGAGACAGGGTTTCGCCATGTTGGCCAGGCTGGTCTCAAACTCCTGACCTCAGGTGATCCGCCCACCTCAGCCTCCCACAGTGCTGGGATTACAGGCGTGTATCACCACCATGCCTGGCCTGGAACCTGATTATTTAATTCTGAAGAAATGTCAATCTCAAAACAGGCCAACTCTACAAAACGACCAGCCAGAGATCTTCGGAAGCATGGAGTCAGGAAAGAGCTCGGCAAGGCCCTGCCCAGACTGGAGGGGGTCCCCATGCAGCACGTGACCCTGGGTCAGAAAAACGGCAGGGGGGACATGTCCCAAATCTGCCTGGGCACCGTCAGATGCCAGCACCATGCCACACTGACGCAGCACTCCTGGCTGTGACTACTGCCTGTGGTCACGTGAGATGCCAGCACCATGCCACACTGACGCAGCACTCCTGGCTGTGACTACTGCCTGGGCACCATCAGATGCCAGCACCATGCCACACTGACACGGCACTCCTGGCTGTGACTACTGCCTGTGGTCACGTGAGATGCCAGCACCATGCCACACTGACGCGGCACTCCTGGCTGTGACTACTGCCTGGGCACTGTCAGATGCCAGCACCATGCCACACTGACACGGCACTCCTGGCTGTGACTACTGCCTGTGGCCACGTGAGATGCCAGCACCATGCCACACTGACGTGGCACTCCTGGCTGTGACTACTGCCTGTGGTCACGTGAGATGTGAATGTCTGGAGGGTCTGCACGCCCTCGACAGAGAAACGATGACACGTGTGTGCAAGAGTCACACTCTCATAACTCACAGACTTTAAGACATCAGACAGGCTGGGCGCAGTGGCTCATGCCTGTAATCCCAGCACCTTAGGAGGCCGAGGAGGGCGGATGAGGAGGTCAGGAGATCGAGACCATCCTGGGACAACATGGTGAAACCCCATCTCTATTAAAAATATAAAAATTGCCGGGCGCGGTGGCTCACGCCTGTAATCCCAGCACTTTGGGAGGCCGAGGCGGGCGGATCACGAGGTTAGGAGATTGAGACCATCCAGGCTAACACGGTGAAACCCCGTCTCTATTAAAAATACAAAAAATTAGCCGGGCGAGGTGGCGGGCGCCTGTAGTCCCAGCTATGCGGGAGGCTGAGGCAGGAGAATGGCGTGAACCCCGGGGGCGGAGCCTGCAGTGAGCCGAGATCGCGCCACTGCACTCCAGCCTGGGTGAAAGAGCGAGACTCCTTCTCAAAAAAAAAAAAAAAATGTAAAAATTAGCTGGGTGTGGTGGCATATGCCTGTAGTCCCAGCTACTTGGGAGGCTGAGGCAGGAGAATTGCTTGAACCCAGGAGGTGGAGATTGCAGTGAGCCGAGATCATGCCACTGCACTCCAGCTTGGGCAACAGAGTGAGACTCTGCCTCAACAACAACAACAAAAAATTACAATAGCATCTGCAAAGACCCTATTTCTAAATAAAGTCATGTTTGCAAGTATTAGCGGTACAGACTTGAGCATAACCTCCTGGGGGATGCAATTCCACATACACAATGCCAGGCCCATCTCCTCTTACAAGAAACTGAGCCACGAGGATGCAGCACCAGTCACGAGGCGTGATGGACAGCAAGTCCCTACCCCTTGGCGGTTCTCAGAGGCCAGTCTGCATGAGAGAAGTCTGGGGAAGGAGCAGTTCAGGACCAGAGGAAGCCCCTGCGGGAGCTGGGAAAGCCCAGAGATACAGAAACAGTGATGGATGGTGGCAGTGAGAAGGATGCCGCAGGACCCCACCACGGCAGGACAGCCTTTTCGAGGGGCGATCAGAGAGGCCCCTCTAAGGCAGTGACATTGAAGCCAGGACTGAAAGCTAAACAAGAGGGTCCTGGAAAATGAGACAAAGGCCAGGACGAGTGGGAAAAGAGACCTCTGGGTTCGAGGTAGATGTAGAAGAGACGTGAGAAGTGAGAGAAACCTGGCTCCTGCTGCCAGAACTCACTGTCCCTGCCACCAACAGGTGAGGAGTGGGACCCAGCAAGAACAAAGAGGACATACCACCTGAGTTCCAGGAAGCAGAGCCAGCATCAGGCATCCCTCGCCCCTACCCCAGGACCTCTCAGCACCGGCCCCTCCGAACAGGAAGCGGTCCCTCCCAAGGCCACAAGCACCGCCCTGAGCCCGGGCGACGCCTTCTCCCCACACTAAGTGGGCTCACTTCAGAGGACGGCTACGACGAACTCACTTCCACTTTTCCTGCATTAAGTCGCCGTCCTCGCTCCCAAAGTCTCCTTGTAACTGCACTGGTGACTCAGCCGACAACCCCAGGAGCTTTCCCTGCCTCTCCTTCCACCTCTGCATCCAGCTCAAGCCTGGTCCTCAAGGTCTGGAGGACCGCAGCAGCCTACACTCATTCCCATCCACTGGGCAACCCTCGGCCCGACCTCAGCGGAAAGCAGATCACCGTGCTCCGGCCCCCAGAAACACCCTCCTCAGCCCTTAGGACAGAGGCCAAAATCCTCGCCCTGGTCCCCCAACTCCCCCATCTTCTCCCCTCGCTCCCCAGGTTCTGGCCACACCAGTGCCCTGCAGACCCCTAGGAGGGTCAAACCCAGAGCTGGAGCTCCACGGGGCCAGCAGGGACGAGCTCCCACCACAGGCAGTGCCTCAGCTCAGATGGCCGCCTCACAGGACAGCGGCAAAATGCCCTCGGCTGGCGGCTCTGGCCACTCTCATTCTCCAGGACTCCATCCTCCAAAAAGGCACCAAAGCAGGTTCGATTTTTCTGTTTTAATCTAACTCGATCCACATGGAGTCAGACACAGCATTTGTAGAGCCATGAATTAGTTTCCTATAACCAAGTATCACAAAGTGGTGGCTTAGGACAGAAATGAACTGGCCAGCTGTCCCTGGAGGCTGGGAGTCCAAGACCAAGACGGCAGCAGGGACATGCCCCTCTGAAGGCTCTGGGGAGGGACGTGCTCAGGCCTCCCTCTGGCGTCACTCCAATCTTCCCACCGCATTCTCCCTGTGTGTGCCTGTGTCCAAGTCTCCCCATTTTATAAGGATATCAGTCATTTTGGGGCAGGACCCACCATGCTCCAGTGTGACCCCATCTTAACTAATTACATCTGCAACAACCCTATTTCCAAGTAAGTGCACATTCTGAAGTACTGGGGGTGTCAGGACTTCAACATGTGACTTGTGGGGGCGGACCTCATTCAACCCATAACAAGCTGTATTGTATTTCACCACGGCAACACATACACGGTGCTGGCTTACAAACCAATACTGAGCGACTCCCGAACGTGCAGAGGCCTCACCCCTGCCACTCCGCAGTGGGCACTTCCGTCCCTTCAGCCCTGTCCCCGGGTACTTACTACACCTATGCACACAGCCCGCAGACACTGCTGCTCCTGGACTGTGCCCCAGTGCGCCCCTGTGAGCATCGTCTGCTGGCTTGAGGGCACGTCAGGGTGTATCTCTTTGCCAACACAGCCCCACCCCACGCCTCCCAACAGGGCTGTGTGAACATTTTGTCAAGTCATCGCCGATATCATCACATCACTATAGTGTTTCCAGTTAGGCCACACAGTGGGGTCTGTTCTCCAGAGTTCATAATTCCTTCCTTTTTACGAGTGCAAAGTTTCTGCCTAGTATAAACTCTTGCCCCAAACTCCCCAGCAGATTTATAAACCTCCTAGGAATGAGCCCTTTGGTCAAAGACGTCAGGACACCTTCAGCCCTTTTGCTCCTGGAGTCCCACCTTGTGCTCAGGGCTGGCGGGGGTGTGCTCTAGCCCACTCGGGGCACCCCTCACCCTCATCTTGCAGCTTCCTGAGAAGGGGGGCACGTGAAGACCACACCTCTTCTCTCCTCCACTTCTGTAAGAAGCCCACTCCCAGGATGCCTGCTCAGCTTTCAGGGTCCTCTCTCACCCCAACTTTAGAAAATGCTCAAGGCGCCTCAAGCAAGGTCTTCCTTGGTCCAGAGACCACGTCCTTCTGGCCTGGCTCATGGCGCACTCTGCACTCCACCCTGGTCTGCATCTCCATCTGTTCCTGGACTCCGTGTCCCACGCTTGCTGCTGTTGCCACCTGTTCCTGGACTCCCACGCTTGCTGCTGGACTCCATGTCCCACGCTTGCTGCTGTTGCCGCTGTTCTAGGATCTGTCCTCCACTCCTCCAACCCTTCCAATGACGTGTGTATGCTTCACCCCCACGGGCTCCCTCCTCTTCAAATGCCCATGTCGGGACCTGTCTTCACGCTTATCTCTAAGCCTACATATACAGGGCTGCTTTTCATGGGGGGTTTTAAATTACTTTTTCTGGTCCCTGCACTCTGTATCTCAGCTCCCTTGGTCTTCTCTGCTCTTCCTGGCTTCTGCTTTCAGGCTGGAGGTTTCCTCTGATGTTGCTCATTCTGGCTCTCCATTCACACACAGAGGGAAGAGCTGTGAATACGCTGCCTCACTGCAGAGGGAGGCAGTGGCCATGTCCTCCCTTCAGATGGCAAGAGAACTCACCCTGAGACCAGCCTGGCCAACATGGTGAAACCCCATCTCTACTAAAAATACAAAAATTAGCTGAGCGTGGTAGCAAGCGCCTATAATCCCAGCTACTCAGGAGACTGAGGCAGGAGGATTGCTTGAATCCGGGAGGCGGAGGTCGCAGTGAGCTGAGATTGCACCACTGCACCCCAGCCTGGGTGACAGAGTGAGACTCCATCTCAAAAAATAAATAAATAAAGTTTATACAGAGAGGCAAAAGACCCAGAATAGCCCACATGATATTAAAGGAGAAGAACAAAGTTGGAGGACTGACACTATCCAACTCTAAGACTTATGATAAAATTGCTGTAATCAAGACAGTGTGTGGCCAGGCACAGTGGCTCACATCTGTAATCCCTGTATTTTGGAAGGCTGAGGGAAGAGGATCGCTTGGGCCCAGGAGTTCAAGACCAGCCTGGGCAACACAGCGAGACTCCATCTCTACATAAAATTTTAAAATTACCTGCGTGCCTATAATCCTAGCTACTTAGAAGGCAGAGGTGGGAGGACTGCTTCAGCCCGAGAGGTGGAGGATGCAGTGATCCATGATTGCACTGCTGCACTCTGACCTGGGTGACACAGCAAGACCCTGTCTCAAAAAAAAAAAAAAAAAAGTGTGGGACGGGCAAAAGAATAGGCAATTGGCTCAATGGAACAGGCAGAATAGAGAGCCCAGATATAGAACCACATAGTCACTGATCTTTAACAAAGGAGCAATGCCAATACAACCGAGAACAGACAGTCTTTTCAACAAGTGCTGCTGAAAAACTAGAATTCACAAGAAAAAAAAGACATGAGGCCAGGTACGGTGGCCCACGCCTGTAATCCCAGCACTTTGGAAGCCTGAGGCGGGTGGATCACTTGAGGTCAGGAGTTCAAGACCAGCCTGGCCAACATAGTGAAACCCCACCTCTACTAAAAATATAAAAATTAGCCAGGCATGGTGGTGCACACCTGTAATCCCAGCAACTCGGGAGGCTGAGGCAGAAGAATCACTTGAACCCAGGAGGCAAAGGTTGCAGTGAGCTGAGATCATGCCACTGCACTACAGCCTGGGCGACAGAGCAAGACTCCATCTAAAAAAAAAGAAAAAAGACATGGAGTGTATGGACACTCTTCATGAAAACTAACTCAAAGTGAATCACAGACCTAAAGTAAATGGCAAAACTATAAAAATCCTAGTAGATAGATAACACGGGAGAAAAATACAGATGACTTTGGGTTTGGCGATGACTTTTGAGATACAACACTGAAGGCACGATCCATGAAAGAAAGAATTGTTAAGTTGAACTTCATTAAAATTAAAAATATCTGCTCTGCAAAAGACACTAACAAGAGAATAAAAAACAGGTTCCAGACTGAAAGAAAATATTTGCAAAAGACTTATTTGACAAAGAACCATTATCCAAAATATAAAAAGATATTTTAAAACTCAACAATGAGAAAACAACCCCAGCCTGGCCAACATGGTGAAACCCCGTCTCTACCAAAAAACTACAAAAATTAGCCCGGTGTGCTGGCACACACCTGTAATCCCAGCTACTCGGGAGGTCGAAGTAGAAGAATCACTTGAACCCAGGAGCTGAGGTTGCAGTGAGCCGAGATCACGCCACTGCACTCCAGACTGGGTGACAGAGTGAGTAAGACCATGTCTCCAAAAAAAAAAAAGGCCAGGTGCAGTGGTTCATGCCTGTAATCCCACTTTGGGAGGCCGAGGCGGGTGGATCAACTGAGGTCAGGAGTTTGAGACCAGCCTGGCCAATGTGGTGAAACTCCATCTCTACTAAAACTACAAAAATTAGTCAGGTATGGTGGCAGGCGCCTGTAATCCAAGCTACTCAGGAGGCTGAGGCAGGAGAATCCCTTGAACCCAGGAGGCGAAGTTTGCAGTGAGCCGAGATAGCACCACTGCACTCCAGCCTAGGCAACAAGAGAGAAACTCCATCTCAAAAAAAAAAAAAAAAGAACCCAACCCAACTAAAAACATGGGGCAAAGACTTTGGCAGACACCTCACCAACTGGGGCCGGGTGTAGTGCTCACGCCTGTAATCCCAGCACTTTGGGAGACCAAGGCGGGTGGATCACCTGAGATCAGGAGTTCAAGACCAGCCTGGCCAACATAGTGAAACCCCATCTCTACTAAAAATACAAAAATTAGCCGGGCATGATGGCAGGCGCCTGTAAGTGCAGCTACTCAGGAGGATGAGGCAGCAGTTGCAGTGAGCCAATATTGCACTACTGCACTCCAGCCTGGGCGACAGGGCGAGCTCCATCTCAAAAAAAAAAAAAAAAAAAAAGTCCGGGTGCGGTGGCTCACACCTGTAATCCCAGCACTCTGGGAGGCCGAGACAGGCAGATCACCTGAGGTCAGGAGTTCAAGACCAGCCTGGCCAACATGGAGAAACCCCATCTCTACTAAAAATACAAAATTAGCCAGGTGTGGTGGCACATGCCTGTAATCCCAGCTACTCGGGAGGCTGAGGCAGGAGAATCACCTGAACCCAGGAGGCGGAGGTTTCGGTGAGCCGAGATCGCACCATTGCACTCCAGCCTGGGCAATGAGAGTGAAACTCCGTCTCAAAAAAAAAAAAAAAAACCACTACACACAAGGTACCACTACACACCAATTAGAATGTCCACAATCCAGAACACTGCCAACACCCAAGTGCTGAGGAGGATATGGAGCAACTGTGTACGTGATCCAGCAATCTTGCTCCTTGGTATTTACCCAAAGGAACTAAAAACTTATGTCTACACAAAACCTGCACACAGATGCCCATAGCAGCTGTATCCCTAAGTGCCAAAACTTGGAAACAACCAAGATTTCCTGTAGGTGAGTAGATAAAGTGTGGTACATCCAGACAGTATAATATTGTTTGGCACTAAAAAGACATGAGCGGCCGGGCGCGGTGGCTCACGCTTGTAATCCCAGCACTTTGGGAGGCCGAGGCGGGCGGATCACGAGGTCAGGAGATCGAGACCACGGTGAAACCCCGTCTCTACTAAAAATACAAAAAATTAGCCGGGCGTGGTGGCGGGCGCCTGTAGTCCCAGCTACTCGGAGAGGCTGAGGCAGGAGAATGGCGTGAACCCGGGAGGCGGAGCTTGCAGTGAGCCGAGATTGCGCCACTGCACTCCAGCCTGGGCGACAGAGCAAGACTCCGTCTCAAAAAAAAAAAAAAAAAAAAAAAAAAAAAAAAAGACATGAGCTATCAAACCACCAAAAAATATAGAAGATATTTAAATGCATATCACTAAGTGAAAGAAACAAGTCTGAAATGGCTATGTATTGGATGATTCCAACCATATGGCATTCTGGGAAAGGTTAACTGTGCAGACTATTAAAAAACAAACAAACAGTGGCTGCCACGGGCCAGGGGTAGAGAGAGGTGAGGCAGGGCACAGATTTTTAAGGCAGTGAAACTATTCTGCATGATACTATAATGGTTGACAAAGGTCATTACACATTTGTCTAAATCCATAGACTACAACACCAAGAGTGAACCCTGATGTCAACTATGGACTTTGGATAATAAGCATGTGTCCATGTAGGTTCATCAACTGTAGCAAATGTACCACTCCGGTGCGGGATGCTAGTCATACAGGAGGCCCTGCATGTGTGGGGGCAGAAGGTATAGTGTCTAGCAACTTAATTTTTTTTTTTGAGAGGAAGTTTCACTGTTGCTGCCCAGGCTGAAGTGCAACGGCGCGATCTCAGCTCACTGCAACCTCAGCCTCCCAGGTTCAAGTGATTCTCCCACCTCAGCCTCCCAAGCAGCTGGGATTGCAGGCGCCCACCACCACGTCCAGCTATTTTTTGTATTTTTTAGTAGAGACGGGGTTTTGCCATGTTGGCCAAGCTGCTCTTGAATTCCTGACCTCAGGTGACCTGCCCGCCTCAGCCTCCCAAAGTGCTGGGATTACAGGTGTGAACCGCCACGCCCGGCTGAACTCGCTATTTTTAAGTGCACTAAAACCACATTTGAAGTGTTCCTTTTGCAACCCAACAAAGGAGAAGAAACTCAAATCTTTTTTTGTTTTTTCTTTTGAGATGAAGCCTCACTCTGTTGCCTAGGCTCACTGCAGCCTCCACCTCCCTGGCTGAAGCAATCCTCCCGCCTCAGCCTCCCAAGTAGCCAGGACTACAGGTGCACACCACCTGTTTCCATTTCCGTTAAAAAATCCGGCTAATTTTTTTATTTTTTGTAGAAATGGGGGTCTCACTATGTTGCCCAGGCTGGTCTCCAACTCCTGGGCTTAAGTGATCCTCCTGCCTCAGCCTTCCAAAATGCTGGGGTTACAGGTGTGAGCCACCAAGCCTGGCCAAGAAATTCAAATCGTAAAATGAAGATTATCATTGTAACCACTCCACTGGTGAGAACAGGCTGCAGCATATCACCACATGGAAAAAGATAAACTGCGCCAAGTAATTTCATTGTGAGATAAAGAACACAAGGTGAGCTCTGGACAGCTGCACAAAGCCCCGGGTTCAGACACCAGTTGGGCCCGCTCACTAGCCAGGCCAAGTAACTTCACCTGGACAAGTAACTGCACCTCTCCGGGCCTGGGTTCCTTGGAAATGGAAAATGAGAAGAAACCACCCACTTCATGAGGCTTCAAGGAATCAAATTAAACTAAATAACACGTGACAGTTCCTGAGTCCCTGACACACATTTTCAAATTATGACCACTTATAACAAATGCTTAAGAGATTGTGAAATTCAATTTTTCTTTAATATCATTGTAGAAAATGCCAAAAGGGTTTATATAAAAATTTTTAATTTCCTTTTTTTTTTTGAGACGGAGTCTCGCTCTGTCATCAGGGTGGAGTGCAGTGGCGCCATCTTGGCTCACTGCAACCTCCACCTCCTGGGTTCAAATGATTCTCCTGCCTCAGCCTCCCGAGTAGCTGGGATTACAGGTGCGCACCACCACACCCAGCTAATTTTTCTGTTTTTAGTAGAGACGGGGTTTCACCATGTTGGCCAGGATGGTCTCGATCTCCTGACCTCGTGATCTGCCCGCCTCGGCCTCCCAAAGTGCTGGGATTACAGGTGTGAGTCACCGTGCCCAGCCTTAATTTCCTTTTTTAAAAAAACATTTTCCCTGTTCCCAATGCACCAGTGAAAAATACCTAAGTGTTTTCTTCGTTCTTTTATCTACCAGCTAAAAATGTGTACTCTCTCAGATTAGAGCCTCTTCCTATTTCTGTTTCCTGTGCACATCATTGCATGTGAGCAACTACCTCTATAACTAGAAAGACCTCAAATGCACGCACTAAAAAAAAAAAAAAGAAAAAATTACTTTGGCATTTTCTCTTACATACTTCAAGTAGTAACAAAAACGTTCTGTGGTCCCCACGTCCAACCTAAGTCAAGAAACATAAGGACGCATCCAAAGGGGCGGAACCATTACCAAGGCCTCAGTGAGTATGACCCTCAAAGTCGCAACACAGAACACAACAGAGGGACAAAGCTGCAGAATCAAAAGCTCTAAGTTCCCGGGACAGCACGGGGAATCAACTATCAAGCCACAGAAGGGGATCAGGACTGCCAGTACCCAGCGCACAAGGAGGACTCAAGGAGGCGGGACAATGGTGCCGGACGAGGGAAAACTACAATTGTCTGAAAGAACTACCACCTAGTTTTCCTGCGCTAACTAACCCAATTTAAAGAAAAGTCACTGTTTCTAAACAATGTCAATTTCCATTTTGGGGTAATATTCAAGAGCTTCAAATAAATCAAAACCGTTTCCCAGCCTTCTACCTTCAGGGTGCAAGGGTGCACTTCCCTTCTAGCACCCACTCTGATGAGGGACAAGCTCAGGCGACAGGAGGGTGTTTAAAGCAGCATCAATTATGTTCAGGTTACATTTCTTAAGTATTGTGAAACGGAAGCACATTCTTTTCCTTTTTTTGTTTCGTTTTAAGACTAGTCAAGTGCAGTAGTGAAAAGGGGGAAAGAGTGGAACAAGGAGTTCGATCTGTAACGGACTGAACAAGCAGCAGAGACAACTCACTCCCTTGGCACCAGCCACAAGTACATTCTTGAAGCCAAACTCATCCATCCGTACTGGGAGACAGATGATCATAGAAACAAGTGAGTCTGGTTTGAGTTTAAAACGAAAAGTGCTTTAGAGTTATGGAAGC
Source organism: Symphalangus syndactylus (assembly GCF_028878055.3). Lineage (NCBI taxonomy): Eukaryota > Metazoa > Chordata > Mammalia > Primates > Hylobatidae > Symphalangus > Symphalangus syndactylus. The sequence continues at coordinate 10,971,349 of NC_072438.2, forward strand.
TTAGCTTCAAAGAAGAGGCACCGAGGATGCCGTGCGAAAACTCACGAGGCCACTTAGCACAGGCTGCGTGGGAAACAGGGGCTCCGCGACTGCGCTCAGATTAAGGGAAAAAGACACCCCTCTAGAGTCGCGCAACAGCGGGCGGGCACCAGCGCCTTCTCCACACAGGAGAATCTCGGCGATTTAAACTCTCCAGGCTACGCAGAAAAAGCGGCTTCGGAATCCGCCGCAAGTCCCCTCCTCGGGTCGCCGGGGAAGTCTGGCCTCCCGCGTCTGGGTCCCCTTCGGGACGCCCCAAGGCCCCGTTTACCACGGCGACTTCCCGCCTCTCGCGCCACCGAACCACGCTGCGGGGCCACCAGGGCGGGCCTCGCCTCGTGCGGGAAAGTCGCCTCGACGGGCGGCGCAGACGGCGGGGGCTCGGAGCGCAGGGCCCCGCGCCCACGACCCCCCGCGCCCTCCACGTGCCGCGGGCAAAGCTCGGAGACGGTGCGCCGAGACATGGGCGGCGTGGACAAGAGTTGGGGAGGCGGCGGCGCGCTCCGCCCGGTCTCGGTACCTGAGCGCTGCCGCTGGGCTGAGGAGCCAGAAGACTGCCGGCCGCCCACGCTCCGCTAGCTCAGAGCGACGCGCCTCAGCCACGGCGGAACAAAACCGCGGCCGCCGCCCCGCCCCCTCCGGCCGCCCTCATTGGCCGCCCGCGCCCCGCCGCCGCCGCGAGCCCGTCAGCAGCCGCCTTCTCCACGCCGGCCCTCAGCCGCGCCGCGCCGACGGAGGGGGCGGAGCCTCCAGGCGCCCAGGCTCGCACCTCCCGCCGAGTCCGGAGCGCGCCCTGTGCGAGGGCCTGGCCCCGCCCCCGGGTCGACGCCCCGCCCCCTTCGCACGTGCGTGCCCGGCACTCGGCGGCGTCCTCTAGGCCTAGAAGGCAAGACCCGTGGCGGCGGCGACCTGAGGCGGCGGGGCAGGACGCGCAGCGGGGAGGGCCCGGCCGGCGCTAGCCGTGGCTCAGGCGGTGACCCAGCCCGGGGCGCGCGGTCTCGGGGCCCGAGGCTCGCCGCCGCCGCCTTCCCGCCTGCCGTCTGCCTGCTGTGTAGCCGTGGGCAGGTCGCTCGCCCTCTCGGGTGGCACTTCTGCACCTGCACGGTGTGAATTAGGCCCTCGCTCGTGGGCGCTCAGGACGGACCGTGCTGCAGGGCTCTTTCTGGCAATAGGCGGGGTTGGGGCCTGGTTCCGTCCGAGAACAGCAGGCCCAGGGAGACCGGACTCTTGGGGGGGTCCCTAGGGATGAGCACCCTGCAGAGGAGAGGGTGGCGGGCAGCGGAAGGAGGCCGTGCCTCGCTCTCGGGGTCTCCAGCAAACTCCCAGGAAGGGGGTCCCTGCCTCCCTCTCCAGCCTCCCGCTCTGTCGCCTAGGTTGGAGTACAGTGGTGCGATCTCGGCTCACTGCAAGCTCCGCCTCCCGGGTTCACGCCATTCTCCTGCCTCAGCCTCTGGAGTAGCTGGGACGACAGGCGCCCGCCACCACGCCCAGCTAATTTTTTGTACTTTGTTTTTTAGTAGAGACGGGGTTTCACCGTGTTAACCAGGATGGTCTCTATCTCCTGACCTTGTGATCCACCCACCTCAGCCGTCTAAAGTGCTGGGATTATAGGCGTGAGCCATCGCGCCCGGCCAGATTTGTCTATTTTTCATTTGACTTCTATCAGCCTTTTACCTCATGTGTTATTAACCTGTTATCAAGTGTGTACTCATTTTGGATTGCTAATCTTTCTGCAGAAATGACCCCTTTATCACTAGGAAATGTTTTGCTTTCTGCCGACTAACATTTCTTGTTCTGAAGCCTACTTTGTCTAATATTAATATACCATATACCCACTCAAGCTTTCTTTTGATTATGTTAATGCAGTATATATTTTTCCAGCCTTTTACTGTGAACCTATATATGTCTTTATATTGAAAATGGGTTTCATGTAGACAGCATGGGTCTTACTTTTTTATCCAGTCTGACAATCTCTGACTCTTATTATTTAGACCATCTATATTTAATGTGATTATCAGTATAGTTGATTATTTGCCTCCTTGCTATTTTCTATTTTTCTATGTATCCTCTCTGTTCTTTTTCCCTTGTTTACTTGTTTCCACTGTTCTGGATTAATTGTTTTGTTTTGGTTTTTTTGAGACATGGTCTCTCTCTGACACCCAGGCTGAAGTGCAGTGGTGCAATCTCAGCTCACTGCAACTTCTGCCTCCCAGGTTCAAATGATTCTTGTGCCTCAGCCTCCTGAGTAGCTGGGATTACAGGTGTGTGCCACCACAGCTGGCTTTTTTTTTATTTTTTTTTAATTTTTACTAGAGACAAGGTTTTGCCATGTTTGCTAGGCTGGTCTGGAACTCCTGGCCTCAAGCAATCAGCCCACCTCAGCCTCCCGAAGTGCTGGGATCACAGGCGTGAGCCACCGCACCAGGCCTAATGTTATTTTTTATTATTATGAAAAATTTAAGGTCGGGCACGCTGGCTCATGCCTGTGATCCCAGCATTTTGGGAGGCCAGGGCAGGCAGATCAGGAGGTCGGGAGATCGAGACCATCCTGGCTAACACAGTGAAACCCTGTCTCTACTAAAAATACAAAAAAAAATTAGCTGGGCATGGTGGTGGGAGCCTGTAGTCCCAGCTACTCGGGAGGCTGAGGCAGGAGAATGGCGTGAACCCGGGAGGCGGAGCTTGCAGTGAGCCGAGGGCGACTGCACTCCAGCCTGGGCGACAGAGCAAGACTCCATCTCAAAAAAAAAAAAAAAAAAAAAAAAAAAAAAAAAAAAATGCCGGGCACGGTGGCTCACGCCTGTAATCCCAGCACTTTGGGAGGCCGAGGTGGGCGGATCATGAAGTCAGGAGATTGAGACCATCCTGGCTAACATGGTGAAACCCGTCTCTACTAAAAATACAAAAAATTACCCGGGCGTGGTGGCGGGCGCCTGTGGTCCCAGCTACTCCTGAGACTGAGGCAGGAGAATGATGTGAACCCGGGAGGCGGAGCTTGCAGTGAGCCAAGAACGCACCACTGCACTCTAGCCTGGGCGACAGAGTGAGACTCCGTCTCAAAAAAAAAAAAAGTATTGGAGATAGTGATAATGGTTATACAACAATGTGAGTGTACATAATGCCACTGAACTGTACACTTTAAAATTATAAGATAGGGACCGGGCGCTGTGGCTCATGCCTGTAGTCCCAGCACTTTGGGAGGCTGAGGCAGGCAGATCATGAGGTCAGGAGATCAAGACCATCCTGGCTAACGTCCCGGTTTCTTTTAGTGGGAACCCCGTCTCTACTAAAAAAAATATAGAAAATTAGCCGGGCGTGGTGGTGGTCGCCTGTAGTCCCAGCTACTTGGGAGGCTAAGGCAGGAGAATGGCGTGAACCCGGAAGGCGGAGCTTGCAGTGAGCAGAGATTGCGCCACTGCACTCCAGCCTGGGAGACAGAGCAAGACTCCATCTCAAAAAAAAAAAAAAATTATAAGATAGCCGGGTGCAGTGGCACATGCCTGTAGTCAGTGAGACCCTGTCTCAAAAAAAAAAAAAAAAAAATTTATTCTCATAAAGATACAAGTCCTCTGTTGGATATGTGGTTTACACCAGTGGTCCACAACCTTTTTGGCACCAGAGACCGGTTTTACGAGGGACAGTTTTTCCACGGACAGAGTGGGGATGGATTCAGGATAAAACTGTTCCACCTCAGATCATCAAACATTAGTTTGATTCTCGTAAGGACCAGATGCCTCACATGTGCAGTTCACAGTAGGGCTCACGCTCCTGTGAGAATCTAATGCTGCTGCTGATCTGACAGGAGGCAGAGCTCAGGCGGTAATGCTCTCTCACCTGCTGCTGGGTGGCCCGGTTCCTAACAGGCCACAGACTGGTACCAGTCCCCAGCCCAGGGGTTGGGTACCTGTGGCTTACACATATTCTGCCCTAATCTGTAATTTGTCTTTTCATTCTTTTTTTTTTTTTTTTTTTTTTTTGAGACGGAGGCTTGCTCTGTCACCCAGGCTGGAGTGCAGTGGCGCAATCTCGGCTCACTGCAAGCTCCACCTCCTGGGTTCACGCCATTCTGCTGCCTCAGCCTCCCCAGCAGCTGGGACTACAGGCGCCCGCCACCACGCCCGGCTAATTTTTTTTGTATTTTTAGTAGAGACGAGGTTTCACCATGGTCTCGATCTCCTGACCTCGTGATCCGCCCGCCTCGGCCTCCCAAAGTGCTGGGATTACAAGCGTGAGCCACCGCGCCCGGCCAACGCCCGGCTAATTTTTTTGTATTTTTAGTAGAGACGGAGTTTCACTGTGTTAGCCAGGATGGTCTCGATCTCCTGACCTCATGATCCACCTGCCTCGGCCTCCCAAAGTGCTGGGATTACAGGTGTGAGTCACCACGTCCGGACCTTTTCATTCTTTTAACGGTATTTGGCAGAACAAAAGTTTTTATTTTTTATTTTTTATTTTTTTTTTGAGACAGGGTCTCTGTCACCCAGAATGGGTTGCACTGGTGTGATCATAGTTCACTGCAGCCTCAAACTCCTGAGTTCAAGGGATCCTCCCACCTCAGCCTCCGCAGTAGCTGGGACTACGGGTCTGTGCCAACATGCCCAGCTAATTTTTATTTATTTATTTATTTATTTATTTTTGAGACAGACTTTTCTCTTGTTGCCCAGGCTGGAGTAGAATGGCGCGATCTTGGCTCACCGCAACCTCCGCCTCCCAGGTTCAAGCGATTCTCCTGCCTCAGCCTCCCAAGTAGCTAGGATTACAAGCATGCACCACCACACCCAGCTAATTTTGCATACAGATGGGGTTTCTCCATGTTGGTCAGGCTGGTATCAAACTCCTGACCTCAGGTGATCCGCCCGCCTCAGCCTCCCAAAGTCCTAGGATTACAGGCACAAGCCACCATGCCCAACCAGGCTAATTTTATTTTTATTTTTTTAGATGGCATTTTGGTCTTGTTGTCCAGGCTGGAGTGCAATGGCACGATCTTGGCTCACTGCAACCTCCACCTCCCGGGTTCAAGCAATTCCCCTGCCTCAGCCTCCCCAGTAGCTGGGATTACGAGCATGCACTATCACGCCCAGCTAATTTTGTATTTTCAGTAGAGCCGGGGTTTCTCCACGTTGGTCAGACTGGTCTCAAACTCCCAACCTCAGGTGATCTGCCCACCCTGGCCTCCCAAAGTGCTGGGATTATAGGCGTGAGCCACCGCACCTGGCCCAGCTAATTTTTAAAATTTTTTTTGTAGAGATGGGGTCTTGCCATGTTGCCAGGGCTGATCTCAAACTCATGGCCTCAAGCCGTCCTCCTACCTCAGCCTCCCAAAGTGCTGGGATTACAGGCATGAGCCACCATGCCTAGTCACAAGTTTTTAATTTTGATGAAGTTGAATTTGTCCATTTTTCCTATTATGGATTGTGATTTTGGTGTCCAGTCGATAAACTCTGCCTAGCCCTAGATCCCAACAATTTTCTGCAAGTTTTATACTTTACACTTCATATTTAAGCCTGTGATCCATTTTGAGTTAATTTTTCTGTAAGGTGTGAGACTTAGGTTGAGGCTTGCATTTTTGCTCTTGGATTTTGCTCCAGCCACTCTAGCACATTTGTTGAAAATACCATCCTTCTCCACTGAATTTTTCTTTTTCTTTTTTTTTTTTTTTTTTTTGAGACAGAGTCAAGCTCGTCGCCCAGGCTGGAGTGCACTGGCGCGACCTCAGCTCACTGCAAGCTCCGCCTCCTGGGTTCACGCCATTCTCCTGCCTCAGCCTCCCGGGTAGCTGGGACTACAGGCACCCGCCACCATGCCCAGCTAATTTGTTGTATTTTTAGTAGAGACGGGGTTTCACTGTTAGCCAGGATGGTCTCGATCTCCTGACCCCGTGATCTGCCTGCGTCGGCCTCCCAAAGTGCTGGGATTACAGGCGTGAGCCACCATGCCCGGCCTCTCCACTGAATTTCTTTTGCACCTTTGCAAAAGTCAGTTTGCCAGACTTTTGTGGGTCTATTTCTGGGTTCTGTGTCCTCCTCCATTGATCTGTCTATCCCTCCACCAACACCACAGTCCTGATGTTATATAACCCTTGAAAAAGATAAGCTCATTCTATTCACCTTGTTCTTTTTCAAAACTGTTTCCACTATTCTAGTTCCTTTACATTCACATAAATTTTAGAATCATCATCTACAAAAAATATTGCTGAGATTTTGATAGGAATTCCATTATAACTACATACATCCATTTAGGAAGAATTGACTTTTTTTTTTTTTTTTTTTTTTTTTAGACGGAGTCTCGCTTTGTCACCCATACTTGAGTGTACTGGTGCAATCTCGGCTCACTGCAACCTTCGCCTCTCAGGTTCAAGTGATTCTCCTGCCTCAGCTTCCTGAGTAGCTGGGACTATAGGCGCACACCACCATGCTCAGCTAATTTTTTGTATTTTTACTAGAGACAGGGTTTCATCATCTTGGCCAGGCTGGTCTCGAACTCCTGACCTCAGGTGATCCACCTGCCTTGGCCACCCAAAGTGCTGGGATTAGTGTGAGCCGCTGCACCTAGCAAAAGTTGACTTTTTTTTTTTTTGAGATGGAGTTTTACTCTTGTTGCTCAGGCTGGAGTGCAATGGCGCAATCTCGGCTCACCACAACCTCCACCTCCCAGGTTCAAGCGATTCTCCTGCCTCAGCCTCCCAAGTAGCTGGGATTACAGGTATACGCCACCACACCTGGCTAGTTTTGTATTTTTAGTTTCTCCGTGTTGGTCAGGCTGGTCTCAAACTCCCCACCTCAGGTGATCCGCCCACCTCAGCCTCCCAAAGTGCTGGGATTACAGGCATGAGCCACTGTGCCCGGCCCAGGAATTGACATCTTTGAGTCTTCCAATCCGTGAACATGTTACATTTCTCCACTTACTAGATCTTTGTTTCATCAGTGTTGTGCAGTTTTCAGCATACAGGTCCCATACATGTTTTGTTAGATTTGAAACTAAGCATTCTAGTTTAAAAAGCCCAGAATCTCATCTGAATCCACTCCCTTGTGGAGGAGGCTCCTGACAGCTGTGTTGAGACCCTTTCCATGTAAAGACTGTCCCCGGCCCCCACCACACACACGCACACCCCCCCTCAATGAACAGCAGGGACAGACCTAGGACACCTGCTGCAGATGCTCCCAGGAGTCCCTGGCCCACAGCAAGTCTGAAATCCCGCTGGGCACACATCACCTGGCAGTCCCCTGACTAGGCCAGCCTCAGTCGTCCAGGCTCCTGGCTCCATCTCTGAATTATCCTTCTTTTTCATGAAAGGCAGCCTGTGTTTGCAGCTGGAGAGTTTTATCTTCCTGCTTCCCGGTGGTAGGAACCTGAGGGTTCAAGGCCTCTTGTATCGCCTGGCCCTTTCAGTCCAACCTGGCAGCAGCTTCCATCCATGTAATTCTGTGACTCTTAATAGGGTTCATTCAGTTCATTAGAAGCCACACCCGTGGGCTTTTCAGAATAGCACCATCTTGGGCTCCTGCAGAGGAGCAAGAAGCCTTATTGAGGGAAAGAAAGGTTCTAACAGCTGGGCATGGTGGCTCACACCTGTAATCCTAGCACCTTGGGAGGCCGAGGAGGGCAGATCACCTGAGGTGGAGAGATCGAGACCAGCCTGACCAACATGGAGAAATCCTGTCTCTACTAAAAATACAAAATTAGCTGGGCGTGGTGGCACATGCCTGTAATTTCAGCTACTTGGGAGGCTGAGGCAGGAGAATCGCTTGAACCCGGGAGGCAGAGGTTGCAGTGGGCCAAGATCGCACCACTGCACTCCAGCCTAGGCAACAAGAGCGAAACTCTCTCAAAAAATAAAATTAAAAAAATAAAGAAGGCCCTTTACCCAGCGCTACTCGCTGAGTGCCACTAGCTTCAGACACAAGAAAGGCAGACACAACTCTGACCCTCCAAACATGTCCGCTCTCATGGCAGCTGGCCCACCTGGCAACACCACCAATCAGTTAAAGAGGGTTCTTTTCTTTTTATTTTTGCAATATCTCATACAAAAGCAATAGAAACATAACAGTCTTAACAAGAAGTTTACAATTGAATATTTGAACAGAAAATCTGTACACATTATCATTTACAGCAATTTTACATGGTAAATTAACTGATTGTTTTAAAATGTTCTTTCTAAATCGCTCCACTCTGCTGCCCAACTCTTGGAGTATTCTAAAGAGTCTAACTAGTGCTATTTACAAGTACCAAATTAAGACCATATAACTTACATAAAACCTATTAGTTTAATAGCTCAATTTAACAATGTCTGACTTCAGAGTGCTGTTATGACATATTGATAAAAGGCCAAAAATTAAGTTTCCATAAAGATATTAAAGGTGTCTGAGAATACTTTGATGCCTATAAAAGTGGCTCTCAATTGGTCCCATGGATTACATGGTTAAATCCAAAACACTCCATCTGACAAGCAGCAACTGAAGATGCCTGTGGAAAACCAGTTAAGTAGACCTGTCAGCTTACCCTGGAGGACAACAGGGATTACGCAACTAAGCTCGCTGGAAGATTGCTTCAAGTACTTTCTTGGATTTAGCTCCATTTACAATTTAAAACATGCAAAATATACTCACTATACATAAAATTAATGTTTCTTAAGAAAGTAAGGCAAAAATAATTCATCATGAGATAATGGACTACTAACAGAGAAACCACCAGGTACAAGTGCACACACATGCTTGGTGCCTGGCCAGCCTTCCACCTAGTCGGGGAGGAGCTGTTTCTCTTCCTGGCCGCCAGGTGGCAGTTAGCTCATGGCTGAGAAGTCTCTCAAGGGTTCAGTTAAACAAGCTTCCAAATCAAACTCATCCTCCACTTGACTGTCCATGTGTCTGACCTTCGTGGGTGTGCCAGAGTACACATCCTGGAAAACAGAAGCATGGGTCAGTTGACATTCATCTCACCCTGAAAACAGAGGCCACTTCCTACACCCCACAGCTTATGTGGTAAATCGTGACGTAATGCACAGCAAGGTGTACACTTCATGTGCAACTGAGACAGATTTTAATAATGACACTGCAAAGAGAAACCACATGTACCATTTACAAGACGCTGAAATTTAGATGTCCACACATTTTATTTTTATTTTGTAGAGACAGAGTATATGTTGGCCAGGCTGGTCTCGAAATTCTGGGCTCAAGCAATCCTCCTGCCTTGGTTGGCCTCCCATTATGCTGGGATTATAGGAAGGAGTCACTAGTCACTGCGCCTAGCCACGTACATAGTTTATAAGCATGGAAAGAATTCTAAAAGCCTAGACAAAACCACAAATAGTGGCTGTCTCAGGACAGGAGACAGTATTTAAACTGATACATTTAAAAACGGTTTTCTTTTCTCTTGAGACAGAGTCTCACTCTGTCACCCAGGGTGGAGGGCAGTGGTGCAATCTCGGCTCACTGCCACCTCCACCTCCCGGGTTCAAGTGATTCTCCTGCCGCAGCTTCCCGAGTAGCTGGGATACATGCCTGCATGACCACACCCAGCTAGTTTTTGTATTTTTAGTAGAGACTGGGTTTCACTATGTTGGGCAGGCTGGTCTTGAACTCCTGACTTCAGGTGATCTGCCTGCCTCAGCCTCCCAAACTGCTGGGATCACAGGCGTGAGCTACCACACTCAGCAGACGGTTTTTTTTGTTTTTGTTTTTTTGAGACAGAGTCTTGCTCTGTTGCCCAGGCTGGAGTGCAATGGCGCCATCTTGGCTCACTGCAACCTCCACCTCCTGGGTTCAAGCTATTCTCCCACCTCAGCCTCCTGATTAGCACGGACTACAGGCACCCACCATCATGCCTGGCTATTATTTGTATTTTTGCAGAAACAGGGTTTCACCATGTTGGCCAGGCTAGTCTTGAATTCCTGACCTCAGGTGATCCGCCTGCCTCGGCCTCCCAAAGTGCTGGGATTACAGGCGTGAGCCACCGTGCCTGGTCCAAACTTCAGTTTATAAGGCAGCATGTGTTGCTAACAATTCACCTGCAACCACCAAGCTGAAAGACTTATCCAAAGAAAGTACTTACAAAGTCATCCTGAGAGCTGGTCTGGGGCTCAGAGCTGCTTTCTGCAGATTCAAGGTCTACAGGGTGTCTGTTAAACAAAATCCAACAGATGCGTCAGGCACTAACTTAACAAAGCCAGAAGACGGGGTGCTGCAAACCCCATCCATATGGTACAGCCACAACACTGACAGTGTGCCCTAGGCTCCCTAAGGGGTCAGCTTTCAGTGACTATTTGACAGACTTAATCTCAGCCCAATCAATCCAGCAAAGAGAAAGCTGATGGCAATGAGAAGCAGCAAAAAGATCTGCTGGGCTCACCACACAAGCATCCTTGGAAACAGAAGCACTCATAAGCCCAATTTTTGAGGGGGAGAAACAAGCACTGTAATGAACATACTATGCATTATCACTAATTTTTCCAAGTTTCTACTCAGAGAATGGGACAATGGTGTCACACTGGGGGAAAAAACCCGAATGACATCTGTCAGGACGAACTGGTAAAGCCACTTACAATCGTTTCAAACATGCCAGTCTCTAATAAATTTCCCAGCACAGAGGAGAAACTCAATTGTTTGTTTAAAGAATGTGTCTGAGGAAGTGAGAGGCTCAGGACCAGAGGAGAGCTGAGAAGAAACCCCACATAGAGGGAGGGAGGTACAAGATCATTCTCTCTACCTTCCTGGTCAGCAGGTATTCCCATGATGCAGCAAAAGTTCAGGCCTGAGACATTTCAACTAGGCACAAGTTTAAAGGCCAACAGGGCTGGGAGCGGTGGCTCACCCCTGTAATCCCAGTACTTTGGGAGGCTGAGGCGGGCAGATCATGAGGTCAGGAATTCCAGACCAGCCTGATCAACATGGTGAAACCCCGTCTCCACTAAAAATACAAAAAATAGCTGGGTGTGGTGGCGTGTGCCTGTAATCCCAGCTACTCAGGAGGCTGAGGCAGGAGAACCACTTGAACCCAGAAGGTGAAGGTTGCAGTGAGCTGGGATCATACCACTGCACTCCAGCCTGGGTGACAGAGCCATCTCAAAAAAAAAAAAAAAAAAAAAAAAAGCCAACAGAGAAAGAAAGCCTTCCTTCCTTAATTAAGAACTTTTATTTTCACGGTTGAGCCGAAATGACTCAAATACTTTTTAGGATATTTATATTTAAAATACAAATTCCAGAGATTGTTGTAATTTTTAGGGGAAAAACAACTACAACAACAAAAACAGCAAAACAACAAACAAAAACTGTATTCCCAGAATGACTTTGCTTGAAAAAATAAATTCAATCCAGGAAGCAAACTCTTCCTTCCAGCTGCCTCCCACCCAGTACAGAAGAACTCAGCACCAGGCTGCAGCAGCTGCTCTGCTCCCCAACAGCTGCTGGGGGACTTGGCGCCAGACCCTCCTGTCCCAGTGGTGCACAGCTGCTCCAGTCACTGGACCAATCAGAGAATCACAGAACAAGAATGCAATAAAGACATACATTTCTTGCAAATCACATCCTTCTTCAGCTGGAGGATCCCAAAAATGCAGAGCCACCTTCCAGAGCTTGATTTGCTGGTCCCATGAACGTCGACTATACTTCTTAAATTTATTAGGGGTCTTGGGATGAATGCCAGGTTGTCGAAGGTGTCTACAGGAGAAAGATTATTCTAGCACATGCCCACATGCCACTCACATTTCCACATTAGCTTGAAGATTAATCAAACTATGAGATTAGTATTATTTTAAATATTATAGATCACCAGGCATGGTGGCTCATACCTGTAATGCTAGCATTTTGGGAAGGTCATGCCAAGATCACTTAAGCTCAGGAATTCGAAAATGGCCTGGGCAACACAGTGAGACCTCGTCTCTATTTAAAAAAAAACAAAAACAAAAACAAAAAACAGCTAGGGGCGCTGGGAGCGGTGGCTCACACCTATAATCCTAGCATTTTGGGAGGCTGTGGGTGGATCACCTGAGGTCAGCAGTTCGAGACCAGCTTGGCCAACATGGTGAAACCCTGTCTCTACTAAAAATGCAAAAATTAGCCGGGCGTGGTGGCCTGTACCTGTAATCCTAGCTATTGGGGGGCTGAGGTAGGAGGATCACCTGAACTCAGGAGGCAGAGTTTGTAGTGAGCCGAGATCGTGCCACTGCACTCCAGCCCGGGCAACAGAGCAAGACTTCATCTCAAAAAAAAAAAAACAAACAAACAAACAAACAAAAAAAACGCTGCTGGGCGCAGCAAATAACTTGAACTCAAGAATCTGAGATCAGGCCGGCCAACATGATGAACCCTCATCTGTACTAAAAATACCAAAAATAAGCATGGTGGCTCATGCCTGGAATCCCAGCTACTCCAGCGGCTGAGGCAGAAGAATCGCTTGAACCTGGGAGGAGATGGTTGCAATGAGCCTAGATCATGCCACTGCAACTCCAGCCTGGTCAACAGAGCAAGACTCCACCTTAAAAAAAAAAAAAAAAAAGTTGGGCACAGTGGTTCACGCTGTAATCCCAGCACTTTGGGAGGCTGAGGCAGGCAGATCACGTGAAATCAGAAGTTTAAGACCAGCCTGGCCAACATGGTGAAACCCCAACTCCACTAAAAATACAAAAAATTAGCCAAGCGTGGTGGTAGACACCTGTAATCCCAGCTACTCGAGAGGCTGAGGCAGGAGAATCACTTGAACCCAGGAGGCGGAGGTTGCAGTGAGCCGAGATCACGCCACTGCACTCCAGCCTGGCGACAGAGTGAGATTCCATCTCAAAAATAAATAAATAAATAATCAACTGAGATCCTACAAAATGAACAAATATGTTAAAAAAAACAAAACGAAACAAAAAAAACACTATCCGGGCCGGGTGCGGTGGCTCACGCCTGTAATCCCAGCACTTTGGGAGGCCAAGGCGGGTGGATCACCTAAGTCAGGAGTTCGAGACCAGCCTGACCAACATGGAGAAACGCCATCTGTACTAAAAATACAAAAAAATTAGCCTGGGCATGGTGGCGCATGCCTGTAATCCCAGCTACTCGGGAGGCTGAGGCAGGAGAATCGCTTGAATCTGGGAGGTGGAGGTTGCAGTGAGCCAAGATTGTGCCATTGCACTCCAGCCTGGACCAGAGTGAAACTCGGTCTCAAAAAAATCACTATCCACTGGGCACAGTGGCTCACGCTTGTAATCACGGTACTTTGGGAGGACTACTTGAGGCCAGGAGTTCAAGACCAGCCTGGGCGACATAGGGAGACTCCCATCTCTACAAAAATTTAAAAATTTAGCCAGGTGTGGTGGCATGCACTGCTAGTCCCAGCTACTCAGGAGGTTGAGGTAGGAGGATTGCTTGAGGCCAGGAGTTCAAGACTACAGTGAGCCATGATGGTTGGGCACGGCGGCTCACCCCTGTAATCCCAGCACTGTGGGAGGTGGAGACAGATGGATCACAAGGTCAGCAGTGCGAGACCAGCCTGGCCAATATGGTGAAACCCCGTCTCTACTGCAAATACGAAAATTAGCCAGGTGTGGTGGTGGGCACCTGTGGAGGCTGAGGCAGGAGAATCGCTTGAACCTGGGAGGTGGAGGTTGCAGTGAGTTGAAATTGCGCCACTGCACTCCAGCCTGGGCAACAGAGCAAGATTCCGTCTCAAAAAAATAAATACACAGTGAGACATGATATGCCATTGCACTTCAGCCTAGGTAACAGCAAGACTCAGTCAGCAGGGAAAAAAAAAGCACCATCACATTGAATCTTACTATTCCTTTGCTGGCTATGTTCCAAAAAAAAAATATATATATATATATTTTTTTGAGATGGAGTCTTGCTCTGTGATCCAGGCTGGAGTGCAGTGGTGGAATCTCGGCTCACTGCGACTTCCTCCTCCCGGGTTCAAGCGATTCTCCTGCCTCAGCCTCCCGAGTAGCTGGGACTACAAGTGTGTGCCACCACGCCCAGTGAATTTCTTGTATTTTTAGTAGAGACGGGGTTTCACCATGTTAGCCAGGATGGTCTCGATCTCCTGACCTCGTGATCCACGCTCCTCGGCCTCCCAAAGTGCTGGGATTACAGGCATGAGCCACTGCACTCAGCCAAAAGTAAATTTTTTTTTTTTTTTTTTTTTTTTTTTTTTTTTTTTTTTTTTTTTTTTTTTGAGACAGAGTCTCGCTCTGTCGCCCAGGCTGGATGCAGTGGCACGATCTCGGCTCACTGCAAGCCCCGCCTCCCGGGTTCATGCCATTCTCCTGCCTCAGCCTCTCCGAGTAGCTGGGACTACAGGCGCCCGCCACCACGCCCGGCTAATTTTTTGTATTTTTAGTAGAGACGGGGTTTCACCGTGGTCTCGATCTCATGACCTCGTGATCCGCCCGCCTCGGCCTCCCAAAGTGCTGGGATTACAAGCGTGAGCCACCACGCCCGGCCAGTAAATTTTTTTTTAAGAGACAAAGTCTCACACTCTGCAGCCCAGACTGGAGTGCAGCGGTGTGATTAATGGTTCACTGCCGGGCGCGGTGGCTCACGCTTGTAATCCCAGCACTTTGGGAGGCCGAGGCGGGCGGATCACGAGGTCAGGAGATCGAGACCACGGTGAAACCCCATCTCTACTAAAAATACAAAAAATTAGCCGGGCGTGGTGGCGGGCGCCTGTAGTCCCAGCTACTCAGAGAGGCTGAGGCAGGAGAATGGCGTGAACCCAGGAGGCGGAGCTTGCAGTGAGCCGAGATTGCGCCACTGCACTCCAGCCTGGGCGACAGAGCGAGACTCCGTCTCAAAAAAAAAAAAAAAAAATGGTTCACTGTAACCTTGAATTCCTGGGCTGAAGCAATTCTCCCACCTGTCTCCCAAGTAGCTAGGACTACAGGTGCAAACCACCACACCTGGATAATTTTTAAATTTTTTGTAGAGATGAGGTCTCCTTATATTGCCCAGGCTAGTCTCCTGGCCTCAAGCAGTCCTCTCGGCCTCCCAAAGTGCTGGAATTACAAGCATGAGCCATTGCACCTGGCCCAGAAAAGTAAATTTCAACCCCAATCCTGCCAAAAAGTTCAAGAAAAAACTAAAGCTTTCTTTATATCCTTCTGTGTCTGTGTGTTTGAGGGAGCAGGATAGGCAAGAACATGCTGCTTAAAGGCAATAGGGCAATGCCAATTTTTTTTTCTCCAATTAGAATTTTACAATATTTAACTTGAACTTCATTTTTTCCCCATCATGTATTTTAATAAGCTTACATCTATATGACTGCTGACTCCCAAGAAATAAAATGTTATCTAACATTCAAAATTATGAAAATGATTTTTGAAATCTTCATGTCTTTAGTTTTTCAGTTGCCAATCCATTCTTTATTTACGTCATAAGCCCCAGTAAGTCTCTATTAAATAGCTCTTAGCAGGTGTGAACTATCCCCAGCATCATTTGTACTACCCAATCTAAGCAACTCTTTAGAAATGCAATGCCACATGGCTTGTTCAAGACATGCCCCTGAAACAAGACTACCTTGGGACTTCTTTAATATAACGATCGTAGGCAATTGTGTTCTTCCCATAGTTGATCTGCTTCTGTCTCCTCATTAGGACACTTTCATCTGTCTCAAAGTCAGCCGGCACAGTAGACATAGACTCCTTTGAATCAGAACTGAAAAAACAACAGATTAACCGAATAAGCCCTGCAATTAAGATCACCATGTATGTAAGGTAAGCCAAGAAAATGTCAAAACACAATAATGGAGGATTCACTCCAGACTTCCAACCATACGAATCCTAAACAGTCCAGAGACTGCACGTATAGGAATTTAGTACACAACAGATACAGTATTTCAAATTAGTGAAAAAGGTATTAATAAATGCTACCGCGACAGTCAGCATTTGTCACAATTTTTTTTTTAACAAATTACAGGTCTATCAAATTAGAAAAGAAACATTTACACAGCCTTTACCTTCCTGATGATGATTTTCTCTCTCTTCCAAAGTCATTGATGAGGAGTTTCCTTTTATATCTGAGGGCAAAATAAATATTGCTGTTTTTAAAAAAGGTATAAAAATAAAGCAGCCAGGTCTGAGGAAGCTCCACCCTGATACCCTCAGGCACACCATCCTATGCAATCCAGAAGCTCTGTGGGCCAAAAGAAATCCTTGTCAGGTTCAGTTTAAGTAGTGAGATCCACACAACAAAAATTTACATCCCCCCAGGCCGGGCATGGTGGCTCACGCTTGTAATCCCAGCACTTTGGGAGGCCGAGGTGGGCGGATCACAAGGTCAGGAGATCACAAAAAAAATTAGCCGGGCATGGTGGCGGGCACCTGTTGTCCCAGCTACTCGGAGAGGCTGAGTCAGGAGAATGGCGTGAACCCGGGAGGCGGAGCTTGCAGTGAGCCGAGATTGCGCCACTGCACTCCAGCCTGGGCGACAGAGTGAGACTCCGTCTCAAAAAAAAAAAAAAAAAAAAAAAAAAAATTTACATCCCCCAAAACTTGGCAGCATTAAAAAAAGAAAAACAAAACATAAATTGAAATAAATTTTTATTTTAAAAACACCAAACTTACTAATGGGACTCGTATGCCTACTGGGCACTGCATACCTTCTCCAATCTTGGGAGACCAGACGTGCCCCCTTTTGTGTTGTTCCTCATGAACTTCCTGAGGCATCTGCTTTCTATTGCATTCATTACCAGAACACAGTTTTGCCAAAAAAAAAAAAAAAGTATGACATCTCCAAAAGGAGTCTAGCGCAATCTGACGTTGAAACCACGAGCTACCTTGAGCTCCAAGTTCATGTGGGTATCTTTTTTTTGGAGATGAGGTCTCACTCTGTCACCCAGGCTAGAGTACAGTAGCACGATCATGGCTTACCACAGCCTCATACTCCTGGGCTGAAGCAATCATCCCACCTCAACCTCCCAAGCAGCTAGGACTCCAGGCAAGGGCCGCCATACACATCTCAAAAAAAAAAAAATTTTTTTTTTTTTTTTTTTTTTTTTTTTTTGAGAGATGGAGGTCTATGTTGCCCAAGCTGCTCTTGAACTCCTGAGCTCAAGCGATTCTCCTGCCTCAGCCTCTCAAAAGTACTGAGATCAGGAGTGAGCCACCACGCCTGGCCTGTTATGCAGGTATCTAAATTATGTCATGTATCACTGTGCCTCCTCTCAAAATCTAAAATCCACCCAAGTTTGCTGAGTTGTTCAGTGCAGTTTGGACGCCAGAAGGTAATGAAGTAATTTATCTCCTGTGCATCTAGAGTAGCACTGGCTATATGACACCATCTTTGTACGATTCAGAGATTAGTCCTGCAAATCATTTGCTGCAGGGCCTCATTCTCTCTAGTATCATAGATGAGAAAGACTGGTTTTCAGGTATGATGAAAACCCATTTTCATTTTTTTTTTTTTTTGAGATAGAGTTCCCTCTTGTTGCCCAGACTGGAGTGCAATGGTGAGATCTTGGCTCAGTGCAACCTCCGCCTCCCGGGTCCAAGTGATTCTCCTGCCTCAGCCTCCCAAGTAGCTGGGATCACAGGCATGCGCCACCACACCCGGCTAATTTTGTATTTTTAGTAGAGATGGGGTTTCTCCATGTTGGTCAGGCTGGTCTCGAACTCCTGATCTCAGGTGATCCGCCCGCCTTGGCCTCCCAAAGTACTGCGATTACAGGTGTGAGCCACCGTGCAGAAAATCCATTTTCATACTCTTATACTGCTAGTTTGTAGTCTGTTAGTCTCCTTGAAGCATAGTAAGCTGACATTTCATACCCCTCTTACTGTCGGGAAGTAAGCCGGCCTGCCAGTAATGGCTCACTAAAGGGCCAGGAGTTTAAATTACACAGGTTGCACTAAAAGCCGTAGCTTTGGCCAGGCAAGGTGGATCACGCCTATAATCCCAACGCTTTGGGAAGCCGAGGCGGGCGAATCACCTGAGGTCAGGAGTTCAAGACCAGCCTGGCCAATATGGTGAAACTCAGCCTCTACTAAAAATGCAAAAATTAGCCGGGCGTGGTGGCATACGGCTATAATCCCAGCTACTCGGGAGGCAAGACTCCATCTCAAAAAAATAAATAAGTAAATAAAAGCCGTAGCTTTCCATCACAAAGGGTATAATCAACAGAGCAGTCCAAACAGTGCTGTTTTCCAAAACAGGACAATTTTCAGGTACAGACCCATGAGATATCTGAAGAACAAATGGGATCTACTCACAGCACAATCTGGACAGGTGGAATACACGTGAATAAGAGCTGCACATAACCCCTGGCAAGGGGTGACTTGAGAGAGCAAGTAGGCTATAGGTATGCAAGAACTGTCCTAAGACTTGTGAATGCAACACAAACTATACAGGTCAAGTCAAACATTCTAATTTTATAGTTGAGAAAGTCAAGACCTATATAAATATAATAATTCACTAAAAACATTGGTACTCACATCTGTGAACTCCTAGTTCCTTTCTTCTACCAAGGCATACATCCACCCACACATTTTGATACCAGAAGAAATGACAAATAACTCCCCCAAATGTTCAATAACCAATTCTCACGTATTCCTATCCCTTTTCAAAGGAGGCTGCTATAAATACCATCACTGGCTGCCAAAATGAAAACAGGTAGTCTAGGTATGCTTCCGTGGCTGACACGCAAGACACATTTTTCTCAAGACCCTGTTTGATTTATCAGCCACTTGTTGGCTAAAATTATCTTGCGAAATACTTCAACCAATTATGAGCCACATTTTAACTGGGTTTGAATAAACCCAGTCCTTGCAACTGGGTTTCAGTTAGACAACTGATCAAAAGAGAAAGGATCAACACACTGATAATCAAGGGAGATTAAACAGTGGTTAAGGATGCAATCAGTAATGGTAATGAGTCAACAAAGAGGAAGTAGCTTAGTTTGCAAGAACTTGGATACACACAACAATCTTGTGTACAACTGCAAGAGGTTCACAGAATCCAAGTTTGAGACCTTTCCTTGTATGATGGCATCTCTGAGCTGTGTTTGTTGCCTAAGCCAAGTGTCAATGTATTCCTTCATCTGGAGAGAGCACTCCATCTACTGTGCTGGGTTGTGTGAGCACCGCATACAGAAGGTCAGTGGTAACAAATGACTGTAGTAAGTTCCTGATAGGCCAGGCACAGTGGCTCATGCCTGTAATCCCAGCACTTTGGGAGGCCGAGGTGGGCGGATCAGGAATTCAAGACCAGCCTGGTCAGGCATTTGAGACCAGCCTGACCCAAAACGGTGAAACCCCGTCTCTACAAAAAATACAAAAATTAGCCAGGCGTGGTGGCCTGTGCCTGTAATCTCAGCTACTCAGGAGGCTGAGGCAGGAGAATCACTTGAACCCGGGAGGCGGAGGTTGCAGTGAGCCGAGATCTTGCCACTGTACTCTAGCCTGGGCAACAGAGAGAGAGTGACGCTCTGTCTCAAAAAAAAAAAAAAAAAAAGTAAGTTCTGATAGTCCTCCAGCCTGCAATCCAGCAGTAACACCACTGTGCACCTACTTCCACTCTCGGAAGGATTACCACCAAGAGGACAGTGGTCTTGAAGCTTGAAAGAGTGGACCCGCCTGGAGGGCTTTTCACAGGATAGCCAGGCCCCACCCCATTCGCAGGCCCAGGTTTTCTAACAAGTTCCCAGGAAATGTTGATGCCTTTGGTCTGGAGCCCAGAACTTTCCTGAGAACCACTGTTCTAAGACATATATCAAATTTAATGTGTTACTGAAAACGCCACAGATTAACACTTCAAGGTGGTCCAAAATGTGTACCTTGCCATTTCTTTGTTAACTCTGGTCCTCATTTCATCTTCTTCAACTGCACTTGCCCAGTCAGAGCATCTGGAACGGGGTTTAGGGCCTTCAGGAGTGGTAAAGCTGCAATAAAACGAAAATGCTACTGAACCATGACACATACTTTCTTCCAAACTGTATGTCAAGAAATATTCAAAGGCTGGTGGGACACAGTGGCTCACGCCTGTAATACCAGCACTTTGGAAACTGAGGTAGGAGGATCACTTGAACCCAGGAGGAGTTCAAGACCAGCATGGGCAAGATAGTGAGACCTCATCTCTATCCCCCAACCCAAAAAAATAAAAGCATTATATCAGTGACCTATGTGTATCAAACCATACTAAACTGGAGTTTAGCAGGACAAAAGCAAACTAGATGTAGAACATAACCTATCAGCTGACTCTGTCTATCCAGGGCTGTCTTACTAGAGCAGAAGTCACAGAGCTCCCTGGCAGTGTGCCCACTGTGTTTGGGGGTCTAACAAAACCAACTAGATTTTAGACTTCAAACTAAATTATCATTCCTTTTGGGTGTCCACACTTCAGTAGTCCAGGGCTATCATATGGCTAAAATCAAGGTATTTGGTTCATCTCTGGTATGTGTTTATAAAGTGATTAAAATGAGAGATTTGCTTCAAATTTTTGCAGTGCGTGTGGCAGTCAGAAAAACCCGTATCTAGTTTTCAGCTTCAGTTCTGACATTTCTATGAGTTAACCTTATCTCATTGATCCAACATCCAGCCTGATGCTGGAGCTCATGAAGTTGACTCTCTAAGAAGTTCAGAGAGTGTAGAGTTTCCCATCCTGTATTTAATTTGTCCCTATGCCATTAGTCCCAGCTTGAAGTCATTGCCAATGTCAATGTTGACAGGATTGCGACAATATTGCCTTTCATAAAACCGACGACCAAAGAATTCCATTATTCTAACAAAGCCCGAGTTTCACAGATTGTGGGCCCATCTAGACAGATGTGTGCATGCTTGATGGTGCAGAGCAACTACTCACTTCTACCAACCTCATGCTTCCCCTGGCTGGCCATACAGAGGGATTCGTTGTCATACTGAGAAGGCTCTGCAAGATAAGTCTCTAATTGAGGCTATCTCAGGTGGGTGTTTCCGCTGTGTAGTCCCAAGCCTTGGGACCAACTTCTGATAATGAAGCAGGCTACCAAAAACTTACCCAGCCCACCCCAGGAGTGTCTGGATTTGATCATGGATGTAGCACACACCAAAATCACTAAGACTTTAGACTACTTGTTTTATTTTGCCAGATCATGAGAGAGTCTTTAGTTCTGAATTTTCTGTAAGTCTGAGTACTTCGTAGAATTATAAAGCAGGTACAGCTGACACCTTCTCACCATGTTGTAAATATTTACTGAGACTGGACACAATACTGAGGGATGATAATCTTCTGATTTATCCAATGCTGACTGTCTAGAGCAAATTGTCCACTCTGTGAGTGGTCCTGTAACATGTATGAACATATTTCTGGGTGCCTTAGAAGTTGTCTTTTTCATGTGTGCTAATATGCAGTATTTATACATTGTGAGAAGTTGATTTTAATAAAAAGGTTGGAACTTCATCTCCAAAATAAATAAATACCCAAGCATGGTGGGGCATGCCTGTAGTCCCAGCTGCATAGGAGGCCCAGGCAGGAGGATCACTCTAGCCCAGGAGGTCAAGGCTGTATGAGCCATGATCCTGGCACTGCACTCCAGTCTGGGCAACAGGGCAAGACTGTATCTCAAAAAAATATATATGGTGGCAGAGGACAGTGGCTCATATTTGTAATCCCAGCACTTTGGGGAGGCCGAGGCGGGTGGATGACCCAAGGTCAGGAGTTTGAGACCAGCCTGGCTAACATGGTGAAACCCCATCTCTAATAAAAATACAAAAATTAGCCAGCTGCAGTGGTGCGCACCAGTAGTCCCCAGCTACTAGGGAGGCTGAGGCAGGAGAAGTGCTTGAACCCCAGAGAAGGAGGTTGCAGTGAGCCAAAATTGCACCACTGCTCCTCCAGCCTCAGCAAGAGACTCCGTCTCAAAAAATTAATAAATAAAATAATAATACAGAATAGCTAGCATATCCATTTACCTTTCAGGTGCATGTAATTAATAATTCAGAATGTTAGGTACACTATGATTACAATGTGTATGGAGAAGCATATGTCGGAGTCCTTGCTGTGTCAGGACTCCGTCTACTGGCAAAGTACCCGCTATGCTTGAGTTAAACCACATCCAGGAGCTCAGTTCCATCTCAAGTTCAAGGTAGTCTTCAGTCAGTATCGGGAAATTGGCCGGGCAGTGGCTCACTCCTGTAATCCAAGCACCTCCAGAGGCCGAGGCCAGCGGACTGCCTGGGCTCAGGAGTTCCAGACCAGCCAGGGCAACATGGTGAAACCCCGTCTCTACCAAAATACAAAAACTTAGCTAGGCGTGGTAGCGCGTGTCTGTAATCCCAGCTACTAGGGAGGCTGAGGCAGGAGAATCCCTTGGACCCAGGAGGTGGAAGTTGCAGTGATCCACCAGGTGGAGTTGCAATGAGCCGAGATCGTGCACTGCACTCCAGCCTGGGGGAGAGACCCTGTCTCAAAAAATAAATGAATAAATAATAGTCCAGGCGTGGTGGCTCACGCCTGTAATCCCAGCACTTTGGGAGGCCGAGGCAGGTGGATCACCTGAGGTCAGGAGTTCAAGACCAGCCTGACTAACATGGTGAAACCCCGTCCCTACTAAAAATACAAAAATCAGCTGGGTGTGGTCACGGGTGCCTGTAATCCCAGCTACTCGGGAGGCTAAGGCAGGAGAATCACTTGAACCTGGGAGGTGGAGGTTGCACTCCAGCCTGGGCGATAGAATGAGATTCTGTCTAAAAAAATAATATATAAAATTTAAAAAATAATAATCAGGAAATCCGAAAGCTTAAGGCTTTGTGCCCCAAATTCTGGCAGTTCAAATTGATGTATCTTATTTATACATCAGACATAAACTCACATTATTTTTCTACCCCATTTTTCTGTTGATCACTACTGATATTAAAACTAGATACTGGGCCAGGTGCACAGGCTCATGCCTGTGATCCCAACACTTTAGAAGGCTGAGGCGGGCGTATCACGAGGTCAGGAGTTTGAGACCAGCCTGGCCAACATGATGAAACCCTGCCTCTACTAAAAATACAAAAAATTAGGCTAGGCATAGTGGCTCACGCCTGTAATCCCAGCACTTTGGGAGGCTAAGGTGAGCTGATCACTAAGTCAGGAGTTCCAGACTAGCCTGACAAACATGGTGAAACCTAGTCTCTACTAAAAATACAAAAATTAGCCAGGCGTGGTGGTGTGCACCTGTAATCTCAGCTACTCAGGAGGCTGAGGCAGGAGAATTGCTTGAACCCAGGAGGCAGAGGTTGCAGTGAGCTGAGATCACGCCATTGCACTCCAGCCTGGGCAACACAGCAAGACTCTATCTCAAAAAGGAAAAAAAAAAAAAAATTAGCCAGGCTGGTGGCGCATGCCTGTAGTCCCAGCTACTTGGAGGCTGAAGCAGAACTGCCTGAACTTGGAATGCAGAGGTTACAGTGAGGTGAGATCATGCCACTGCACTCCAGCCTGGCTGACAGTGAGACTACGTCACAAAAAAATAAACTAGATAGTAACTTTAAATACAACAAATAAGCAACCTATTTTAGCTGTAAACCAAATGCTGTGCTTTGAAAATGCAATTGCAGTAACAAATGAATAATCCTCTTATGTAATTATCATTTCTTCCCTTACAGTCACACAACTCGGATAGACTTAAATTGGATTTCTAAAAGTAAATTTCCAGATTCTAAAAATGGTAGAAAGTTATGAAATCAAATTAGGTAATTAACTGAAAATTAAATTGACTCAACAGAGGCTTGTCCAGGATTGGATACAAGCATCCTCACTAGTGTATCAAGAGGTTCAAGTCTGGGTCTCCCAGCCTAACAAATTCCTGAACTACAGGAATAATTTAGGCCGGGCGCGGTGGCTCACACTTGTAATCCCAGCACTTTGGGAGGCCAAGGCGGGCGGATCACGAGGTCAGGAGATCGAGACCACGGTGAAACCCCATCTCTACTAAAAAAAAAGAAAAAAAAAAAAAAGAATAATTTAAAGCCTGTGTATGTGAATGACCATATACTACATACCGTATTTTGGTACCTTTAAATCCATGTCTTAGATTAAGTAGGTTATATTCACAATCTATCCTATCTTGGGACAACAAAGCCTAATTTTACACACTAAGCTAACAACCTTCCAAAGAGTACTTCTAGATCTTATCGATCAACGAGCTGGCTCCATTTGTCAGGTGCCTCCAGGCATTATCCACAATGTGCAAACACCAGTGCAAAGGCCCTAGGACAGAAGCATTCCTACAGTTGGAGGAATGATACCAAAAACTCCCGTGACGTCTAAAGCACTGTAAGGATTTAATATTTTTATCTTCAGCTAAATGGGACCACGGGAGGGCTCAGAGCTTGATCTCAATAAGGTTTGATTATCTTCCCTTCATATGTGGACCTAGGGCCTCTTCTGTACCCACCCCTAGACCCAAGTCTTTTTTTTTTTTTTTTTTTGAGACGGAGTTTCACTCTCATAGCCCAGGCTGGAGGGCAATGGCGTGATCTCGGCTCACCGAAACCTCCACCTCCTGGGTTCAAGGGATTCTCCTGCCTCAACCTCCCGAGTAGCTGGAATTACGGGCATGCGCCACCATGCCCGACTAATTTGGTATTTTTAGTAGAGATGGGGTGTTGGGAAAAAGGCTTATCGGGTGCCTGTATAAGCTGGCCATAAAAATATGGCACAGTAAGTTCTGAAAAGCCACAAGAGGCCTCTGAGGAGGAAAGTCTCCTAATTGTCATCATGTTCCCATGCTCAGAGCGAGACCTGCTCTTATCTGTAAACACTGTGTTCAAGGAGAAAGACACTCCTTTAAAGCACTGGAATGTGGACAGATGTGCAGGATCCTAGTTAAGCGTGCTCCCACTAGCTACTCTCCAATAAGTTAAAGATATGCTGTTTGAGCACAAAGGAGATTCATTCAAACCACTATAAATTACGCCTATGACGCACTGCCTCCCTTTCACGGTTTCACCCTGAACATCTACTTTTTTTTTTTTTTGAGACGGAGTCTCGCTCTATTGCCCAGGCTGGAGTGCAGTGGGGCGATCTTGGCTCACTGCAAGCTCCACCTCCTGGGTTCACACCATTCTCCTGCCTCAGCCTCCTGAGTAGCTGGGACTACAGGCGCCTGCCACCACGCCCGGCTAATTTTTTGTATTTTTAGTAGAGATGGGTTTTCACTGTGTTAGCCAGGATGGTCTCCATCTCCTGACCTCATGATCCACCCACCTCGGCCTCCCAAAGCGCTGGGATTACAGGTGTGAGCCACCGTGCCCAGCCTACTTCTTAAAGTGATTGTACTCAATAAATAGTGTGGAGACCAGAACTCTGGGCCTTTTGCAGCCTCCATTTTCCAACTGGTCCCCTGGCTCCCACCTTTATGAACTCTTTTTTTTTTTTTAGACGGAGTCTCGCTCTGTCGCCCAGGCTGGAGTGCAGTGGCACGATCTTGGCTCACTGCAAGCTCCGCCTCCCGGGTTCACGCCATTCTCCTGCCTCAGCCTCTCCGAGTAGCTGGGACTACAGGCGCCCGCCACCACGCCCGGCTAATTTTTTGTATTTTTAGTAGAGACGGGGTTTCACCGTGGTCTCGATCTCCTGACCTCGTGATCCGCCCGCCTCGGCCTCCCAAAGTGCTGGGATTACAAGGGTGAGCCACCACGCCTGGCTCCTTTATGAACTCAACCTGTCTCTTCTCATTCCTTTGTCACCACCGGACTTCGAGTACCCTACAGGTAGTGTCGAGGCTGGTCCCCAACAATGGAGTTTCTCCATATTAGTCAGGCTGGTCTCAAACTCCTGACCTCAGGTGACTGGCCCGCCTTGGCCTCCCAAAGTGCTGGGATTACAGGCAGGAGCCACTGTGCCCGGCCCCCTAGACCCAAGTCTCTAAATCTCATCTATATGTCCTGGCAACTCACTGTGCCTGAAGATGCCTCCCATGTAGACTCCTACACCCCATTCCCTTTCTTGACATCTCCTTTGCTTCTCTAAGCAGCTTCTCAAGCCTCACAACTTCCCATGCCCAGCTGCTCCAGCCCATCTTCTCTCTTAGCAAACGGCCCCAATCAACAGCGTTCAGACCTAAAGGCTTGAGTCATTCTTGATGCCTCTTTCCTCTGTAAACCAAAAAGTGTCTCAGACAGGTCTCAATTACTTTAGGAATTTAGCTAATGTTAAGGACATACCTAGAAGAACATGAAATTACAGAAAGAGTCTGTGGTCTGTGCCTTTCTCCAGAGATGATTGTCAGGGCTTCCATATTTAAAAGAGAAAAGTAGGTTGAAGGAGAAAGGATCTACATGTTCCTAGAGAAAAGGAATAGTCAATTATGTATTCCTAGTGTGCTCGGTAAGTCGCCACTTAAGGTGAACAGAATTCACCCGTGGAGGTAATCTTTTATCTGTAGCTATCTGCTTAGAAACAAAAAGAAACACAGAGGTGGCCGGGCGCGGTGGCTCATGCCTGTAATCCCAGCACTTTGGGTGGCCGAGGTCGGTGGATCACTTGAGGTCAGGAGTTCGAGACCAGTCTGGTCAACATGATGAAACCCTGTCTCTACTAAAAATACAAAAAATTAGCCGGGTGCGGTGGCATGTGCCTGTAATCCTAGCTGCTGGGGAGGCTGAGGCAGGAGAATCACTTGAACCCGAGAGGTGGAGGTTGCAGTGAGCCGAGATCGCGTCACTGCACTCCAGCCTGTGAGACAGAATGAGACCCTGTCTTAAAAAAAAAAAAAAAAAGAAGAAGAAACGCAAAGGTAGTTTCTTGCATGACTCCGCCTTCAGCATATTATTTTTTCCTTTCGGCATAGTGAACTTGGGTCCGATTTTTTTTTTCCTTTCATGCCTCCCATCCCCAACCCATCACAAGTCTCACAGGTCCTGCCTTCAGAAGTCCATCCTGAACCATGCATTTCCCCCCACCTTCACTGCTCCATCTCGGCCAAGTCACCATGCCTTTCAGGGCACGTAGGAGCAACAAGCCCCCAATGCAGAACGGGCCACCAAAGCCCCTCGAGAAGTGTTCTCTAACCATAGCCCCGAAGAGCCCACCACTATGACCACTGGCACCCCTGCTTATTTCCTCCAGACCCTCATCGGCTGTCCCACCCCTATCAAGCCCTCCTTTCGCTCGCATCTTGACCCTCCCTGCACACTGCCTAACCTAGAAAATGGCCAAGCAGGTAAGCCCTGTAAATTCACTTCTCCTCGGGACTCGGGTGTCCCCTGACTTCCACGTGTTCACGAGAAGCTCGTCAGAGACCCTGACCTCTCCCGGGAGCACAACACAGACTCGAACTGGCTAACTCGGGCTGACACCGGTTCAGCTGACTCCCATCCTGGCAAGAGGCTTCCGGAGTGTTCCAGCGCCTCCCAGGCCTGCTGCGGCCACCCTAGCCCAGGCGCCGCGCGGAGACAAAGGTAAAAGGACGCAGGGTGCCGACCCGACCGATCGCGGCACCGCGAGAGCGCGACGAGGTCCCTGGAGCCCGCGGCCTCGTCAAGGGCCCCACCGCGCCCCGACCCCCGGGTCCCGCGCCCACCTCTCGGGTCTGCGCTCGGCGCCGCGGTGCTCTGCCTCCTCGGCGTCTTCGGGCCTCCAGCGCCTGCCGTCGGCTCTGCGCTTCCGTCCCAGGCTCCATCGCGCGGGGGACGGCGGGCTGCGGGGAGGGACGCGGTCGGCTGGGCTCGGGAGGTCCGGGACCGCCGTACGACCCCCGCCCCGCAACACCCCGGCCCCGCACAACCCCCGCCCCACGGGGCACGCGCTCCCTCGCCCGCCGCGCAGCCCGGCCTCACCTGGCGTCACCGTCGCAGCGGCTCTGATGCCTCGGCGGGCTTCGCGGGCGGCAGGCCATGGCGGCACGGGCCGGGCGCGCAGCGCAGAGCCGGGGCTGAGGCGGCGGCGACGTGGGCAGGGAGCGCAGAGCAGGGAAGGGCCGGGCCTGAGGCAGAAACCCGCGTCCCCGCGCCGACGCTCACAAGCTCTGCGCGCCCTGCCCCCAACCGCCTTTATGTGGGCGCCGGGCCCCGCCCCTCGGCCTCCCGCGCGCTCCGGGTCGGGCGAGACCATCGGGCCACGCCGCAGGGGTCCACTCAGCTGCGCGCGCCTCGCCAGCCGACTGGGGCTAGGGCGAGGCCTCAGGACCGCAGGCAGCCGCGAAGCCCGACTGCCCGGCGCTCGGCTCGGGAGCCGGATGGACGCCGTGGGCTGAGGAGAGGACTAAGGAAAGGGTTGCCCCCCACCCGCGGGATTGAGGCGACCGGGACGCCGCGGGCCCCTGCGACGCTGATAGGTCGCGCCTTGGAGGGCGGGGGCAGCTTTGGCGGGAGATTCGGCCGCGCGCGACGCGGCGCAGGGCCGGGGGGAAGGGCAAGCGGCACGTTTCTCAGCCTGGGTCGTAGCGCATCTCCCATTGGTCCCGGCCTGGGTGGGGCGCGGCTCTGCTTGGCCCCTGCCCAGGTGGGGGCGTGTCTTCTCCCTGGCGGGAACCCGGAACCCGGAAGGCGCGGCCTGTGGCGGGTCCTGACTGCTTCCCACTGTCCCGTGGCCGCTGCAGGCCCCGTAAGCGCCGTCTATTGTTTTGAGCCGCTTAAAGTTTTGGAGTAACCTTTTAGGTAGCGATAGTTGACAACTACACTGAGTCTTTCCAGTCCCACTGCCCTGGCCGTTGGCCGCACACCGGCCACCGACTGAGCCGCTAGTCTCGCTTGCCGCTGCCTCCCTGCCCGTCCGTGACGTCCTCCACTGTGTCGCCGGTGCATGACGCTCCCATCCTCTGCCTGGAGTTGCCTGGGCTTGAAGTATCCTGAAGAATCCCTGGCTCAGCAGGGAGGCCCCACCTGGAGGCGAGGTCCTGTAGATCCGCACCATCCCGTCCGGCTTCCCCGCCGTCACAGTTGCAGCTGACGGCCCCGCGGATCCAGCCAAATAGAACCCCAACGGGTGCACTACACCTGGGAACAGGTTCCCACAGCTTCCTGTTGGGGATAAAGTGAGGGATGCAGGGGAGAGTGGAAACAGCCATAAGAGTGGGCAGTGGGGTCAGGTCCAGGAGGCTGAGCCCCAGGGATGCTTGGGATCCCTCTAAGGCCTTACACCTCTGGGAGGGCCCGACTTTTGCACCTGCTGCCCTCAGGACTGTGCCTTGGTGCGTCCACCGCCCCCTTTTGAACTCGAAAAGGTCATCCTCAGACTGGGACGGACACATCCTGTCCCCTTCCTCCCCAGGCCCTGGGCATCCCGTAACCCTCAAAAACTGTAAACTAAAATCCTGGCAGGGCGCGGTGGCTCACGCCTGTAATCCCAACACTTTGGGAGGCCGAGGCGGGAGAATCATCTGAGATCGAGAGTTAGAGACCCGCCTGACCAACATGAAGAAACCCTGTCTCTACTAAAAATACAAAATTAGCCTGGCGTGGTGACGCATGCTTGTAATCCCAGCTACTCGAGAGGCTGAAGCACGAGAATCGTTTGAACCCGGGAGGCGGTGGGCTAAGATCGCGCCACTGCACTCCAACCTGGGCAACAAGAGCGGAACTCTGTCTCAAAAAAAATTAAAATAAAATCCTAAGCCCCCAACAACTGAATGGACCCCCTTGCAGCCAAGGGGACACCAGTGGCAATAAGATACCAAATTATGAATAGGACCTTGCCAGGCAAAGGTTAAGTCACATACCCTACGTTTAAACTATATTCTTACTGCCACACTGCTTTTCTTTTCCTCTTAGTAGCTCAATAAGCACTGGCCTTGAGCTTAGCAATATTGGAACAGTGCAGTGGCTATGATGGCTCATGCCTGTGATCCCAACACTGTGGGAGGCTGAAGTCAGAGGATTGCTTCAGGTCCAGAGTTTAAGACCAGCCTGGGCAACAGCGAGACCCTATCTTTACAAAAAACTTAAACAAAAAGGCTAGGCACTGTGGCTCACACCTGTAATCCCAGCATTTTGGGAGACCAAGGTGGGAGGATCGCTTGAGCTCAGGAATTCGAGACCAGCCTGGGCAACATAGCAAGACTTCATCTTTACTAAAAATCAAAAACATTAGCCGGCCGTGGTGGTGTGTGCCTGTGATCCCAGCTACTGGGAGGCTGAAGTGGGAGGATTCCTTGAACCTGGGAGGTCAAGGCTGCAGTGAGCCCAGATGGCGCCACTGCACTCCAGCCTGGGCGACAGAGTAAGACCCTGTCTCAAAACAATAAAAACCAATTTGCAGTTCCACCAGATGCTGACTGATCCCCCAGCCCCTATTCCACCAGCCATAACTATAGGTTTCATTGGACAAGAGACTGATTTCAGTAACTTGGTCCAGGTAAGAGACCACAGTGATGGACCACTTCTGGCCTGTGTAGAACCTCATTATAATATATTTAAATGTTAAGTCTCCACCCCAAAGTGAATGTGGATTGTATGTTTGTTCAGGATGCATGCGGCAGGACTGCCTCCATGAATATTCATAGCTCCTGTCACCTGCTGAATATGCATGTCTAGCCAACCTATTCAGCATAAAGCTCCTGCCCCAACCCCTCCTCCTCCTCTGAAGTGCCTGTCTGTGGTCTTGGCCAGAGGCTGTGCTTTCCAGTCTGAGGGATGGCCACCTTGCAGGCTGTTAACTATTTTTATTTTTTTGAGACAGTCTCACTCTGTCACCCAGGCTGGAGTGTTGTGGCGCAATCTCGGCTCACTGCAACCTCTGCTATCCAGGTTCAAGCGATTCTCGTCAGGCTGTGACTTTTTAGAAGAAATAGTCTCCTCTAAGTTAACAGCACACAGCCAAAGAGTCCCAAGTGCCTGTGAGCCATAGGGCCTGGCACAGTCAGGGCCCATAACAGCCCCTCAGTAGATGCTCACTAGATCTCTGTCATTGGCTAAAGCAGTGCCTGGTTGTGTATGCAAAAGAATGCCAGTCAAAGTACCACGCTGGAAAGAATGTGAAGACACTCGTAGCGCAGGAAACTAGAGCCCACTGTCATATCTTTCAACAGGATTACGGGTACTGTTTCCCCAAGAACCGTCCTGTGGGTCGAGAAGCAGAATGGGGAAATGGCAGCAAGCACTCACTGTCCGTCCGGTTGCTGGGGTGCTCACCTGAGGGCCCAGTGCTGTGGGGAACCCCAGGGTGCTGTCTTGGCTGCCCTAGGTGCTCTGCTGGCAATTCCTGGGCCACCCTGACCCACAGTGAGGTCAGTAGAGACAGCCTGGTGTCCCTACAGGACGCAGCTGCAAACATAAGTGACACCGAAAAGCTGCTCACTCCTTGGCTACCCATGTGTCCCCACATCAGTGCCTGAATCTGGAAGCAGCCAGTGGCGACCACACGGTGACTTCCCCCAGGACGTGTCTCTGCCCCTCCCACCCTGCTCCTGCAGATGGCCCTGGGTCAGGGGTTCTCAAGACCCCAGAGTCCCCAACTAGAAATCAGAGGGGAAGGTTCCTACTGCACCCACCTCCCAACCAATGGGATTTTTCCTCCTTATTCTGAACAAAGCACGCGACGCACGCAATTCCCACGCCACGCACGCAATTCCACCTCTGAAGTGGCTTCTCCAATACCCCCAGGCCATTCTCCAACTATGACAAAAGTTTGGTTTTAATATCGGGCAACACAAAACACAGTACATCACTTCAGACTAAATTTTATTAAATATGTGTCATTTGGCTACAATAGGTTTGTTTTTATAAAACTAAGTAACTTATTTTGTAGTAAAAACAACCCCAACCCACTGCCCCTCTTTGGCAGCCCTTAAAACTCAGGTCAAAGCTAGCTCTGGCTCCCAGCCATGGTCCCTGCTGCCTTCACCTGCTGAGTGCTCTAGGAAGCCTCCCAAATTCCAAGTGTCAGGCCCCCTGAGTCCATCACCTCTGCCTCAAACAGCCAAGCCTGGGGCTTTGGGGCCGCAGGTGTGAGGGCCCCTCCAGTAGCCACATCTGTGTCAGGGCTGTGCCCTGGGGCCTGGCCAACGTCTCCCCGTCCCCTTGAACCATCAGGAACTGGGCAAGACGCCCACCAGAGCCTTGACCACAGGGGGCGTGCATCCCCTTCTGAGACTGGGAGACCCTAGGGGAGTGGGTAGCCTGGGCTGGACCCCTGGTGGGCTTGTGTTCTGGATGTCGCTATGGCACTTTGGTCCTCAACTCAAACCCCCACCCCTACCCGGGAGTCTGAGACCTCGGCCTTCGCTGGACTTGTTGGGCAGCAAAAGGCACCAAGGACAGGATGAGAACCCCTAAGGGGCAGCACTACAAATGAGGGCGCTCTGACCTGTCCTCCCATTGCCACCCCACCGAGGAACAGCCCCTCAACTGGCCACAGCCACCACGAAGCCCCAGGACTGCTCCCACACCACAGCAGTGCCCTCTTCTCCATCCCACCCTCAGGACCTACCCAGGGTTCTCCAGGCAGCCAGGGGCCAGCTCCAGGACAGGGCAGGAGAAAGCAGTCCGGGTCTGGCACGTAACTGAAGGCGGGTATGCTCCAGAGAAGTAAGGCAAATGGCCCAGATGACGACCACCTGGGATAGACCCAGGGTCTCCAGGGAATGGCTCAGGGGCACAAATGCTGTGTCTGTGTGTGCAGGATCTGCCCCCACCAGCAGGAAGGGGGCAGGAGGGAGGCAAAGAGGAGGTGCCCAGGACTTGTACCCTGGCTGCCAAGCAGGGTGGGGTGTTTTCATAAGGATTGCTTTTAACCAAAAGTCCTCAGCCTTCTGCAGACCCAGGGCAGAGGCGAGTTGCTCTAGATCATGTGCTTTAAGTAGAGCCCTTTGCCAGCCAGGAGGCCCAGCCACCCCCTTCCCTGCCCCGTGGCTTTGGGGGGAGACACAGAGTCACCTCAAGGTCCCAGACCACTCAGCGCACGGTGCACACATCCAGGATGCAGAAGCGTGCGCGGCAGGTGGGGCAGGGCACGCGGCTGGCCAGCCACGTGTCAGGACGCAGGGGGTCCTGGCGGCTGGCGAACCACTTGCCCATGCAGGTGAGGCACCACATGGGGCGGCAGTAACACTGCTGGCACTCGCCTGTGGCTGCCTCCTGGCAGGTCTTCACCAGCTTCACGCTGGCACGTGTCTGCATGCAGCCTATGCAGGCCTCCAGCTCCTGCAGGCAGGTGGAGCGTCACCAGGAGCCCAGGCAGACGCCCGTGGGCACCCACCCATCCGCCCGGCCCTGGCCCAGGCCCCCACCTGGCTGCTGGGCACTGAGTAGGCCGGGTTGACCTCTACCAGGGAGGCGAATGTCTCCAGGAACAGGTCGCCCAGGCTCTGGTGGATGACCACGTGGGCTGCCCTGCGGATGGGTGCCCGGAGCTTCTCGCAGAGCTCCCCGTACTCAGTGGAGTTCAGCCTGCAGGGAGGAGAGCTGCTGGGCCCCTCTGCAGGGCAAAGGGAGCGGAAGAAGGAGGCCACACGCCAAGAAGTGACAGGGCAGCTGTCGCACCAGGACCAACCAGGAGAGATGGCCCTAAGGCCAGAGCCCCCGGACCCAGTGCCAGACAGCCCAGCCTGGGCATGGGGCGGACCTAGGAGCAAGGCAGCTGTCCAGCCTGAGGGCTGCACTGTCCTGAGTGCTCCCCAAGAATCTGGGGGAGGCGGCTCCAGGGAGTGGAAGAGGAGGCCAAGAGTGCAGGGGGGCCCGAGGGAGGGCTATGCGGGAGGGCTCAGTGACTGGTGTCACACAAGCCCAGGAGTGTTGGAGTCCACACCG
Organism: Symphalangus syndactylus; assembly: GCF_028878055.3. Lineage (NCBI taxonomy): Eukaryota > Metazoa > Chordata > Mammalia > Primates > Hylobatidae > Symphalangus > Symphalangus syndactylus. The sequence continues at coordinate 11,004,998 of NC_072438.2, forward strand.
GCTACACCCAGCACCTCCCAGGGGTCGTGGTGCCAGAGCCTGGCTCTGGCCTGCCGTGTGCCCTCTGCACCCCCTCCGCACCCCCACAGGCACCACACTCTTACCAGATGTCAAAGGCCTGCACAGCAGGGTTGGCGCTGGCCACACGGATGGTGAGGAGCTGCACGGGCAAGTTCGAGTCTGGCGAGAGCTCATGCTGCCGAGACTCCGTCACAGTCAGGTGCACATCCTGCTGCTGGGCCACGTGCACTCGGTAGGTGGTTACCTTCATCACCCACGTGTCTGTCACAATCACACGGGCACCTGGTGCACCGGTGGCAAACTTGTCAATCCGCCGGAACTCAGTGTTGACGGAGGAGGCAACAGCCTGCCAGCCAGACCGTGGGAGGGCGTAGAGTGCCAGGGTGCGCGCCAGTGGGTGGCAGGCCCACCGGTCACGGGACCAGTAGTAGATCAGGATGCAGGCGATGGAGGGGACGGTCACGGCCAGCAGCAGGAAGAGCCGCCAGGCCTCAGGGGCCTGGCTGAGGGAGTGGAGCTGCTTTTCTGAAGCCGCAAGGCACATGCCCACATAGTAGCCTGCAAAGGACAGAGTGAGCCTCAGGGGAAAGTGAGTGCCAGGCCGCTGTCCACCCCCCCACAGCCCTGGACCTGGCTCTCTGCCCGGGTTCCAAGGTCAGCTCCCAGGGTAAGTGGGCTTTACCCACTCTGCACTTCCCCAGCCGGCCCACTCTCTCCCTGCCTGTGGCAAAGGCAGGATATATTAGGGGAAAAGGTTTTTAATTTGCTGCTTTAGTTTCACACAATATGTAAGTATTGAAAAAAAACTACAAAAGCCTAGAAAGGGAAAAACAAACACAGTCAGGTGTCACCTCAGGCAGAGCTGACCCCTGGCCTGCCAGGGCAGCTGCCAGGACAGGGTCTCAGTCTCTCAATCTCACCTGCTCTGATGAGGCTGATCAAATATGGCCCATCCCAGAGCTGAGAAGTTATGTGCGAGAAAGGAAGCAAGTGTCAAAGAATGATGGGACATGTCCAAAGGACACGGAGCCTGCTTCAGGGCCCTGCTGGCCAGATCGGGGACAATTTGAAGGTCCAAATAAGCAATGGAGACAGTGAGGAGTTGCACCAGCAGGTTCCAGTTGGCAAAAAGTAATAAATAGTCCACATTTGGAGTTGGCCCAGTCACTGCATTTCAAGGTAACGTGACATATAACAATAGGTAACTAGGGGCCGGGCGCAGTGGCTCACAGCTGTAATCCCAGCACTTTGGGAGGCTGAGGTGGACGGATCACGAGGTCAGGAGATCAAGACCATCCTGGCTAACATGGTGAAACCCCGTCTCTACTAAAAAATACAAATTAGTCGGGCGTGGTGGCAGGTTGCCTGTAGTCCCAGCTACTCAGGAGGCTGAGGCAGGAGAATGGCATGAACCCGAGAGGCGGATGTTGCAGTGAGCCGAGATCGCACCACTGCACTCCAGCCTGGGTGACAGAGTGAGACTCCGTCTCAAAAAATAAAAATAAAATAGGTAACTAATACCTAGTAAAGCTTGAAAACTTTCAAACTAAGTTAAAAATAAAAAGAGCTTGACATCCGACTGCAAGGCCAGCTGTGCTGTCTGCTCCAGGTGTGGCCGCCATGATTCACTTGTGGTCCCTCACAGGCCTCTGGGGAGGGTGCAGCTGGAAGGGCTACAGAAACCCACCCAGTAGCCCTAGAAAGTGGCCTGGTCAGGGCCCCAGCCCCACTCAGCCCCATCCATCTGTCAAATGGGCCCCCAGCCCACCCTCTCCATGAGGCAGGCCTGGGCGCCTCCACCCCACACCTGCCTCCAGCTCGGCCCAGGCAGCTGCATCCTCACACCAGAATGTGGAGGGTCACCCCTCTTGTGTCCCCAGAGTGGCAGACCTGGCCAGCCACTGGCCATCTATCCTCCCAGAGCTGCGTCTGCCCCCGTGTCCTCCAGAGGTCCCCCCCGTGAAATCCCCCTCCAGCCACTGCACCCCCCACCTTCCACCTGTCCGTCATCCAACCAGCTGAGAGAGGGACCTTCCTGAGCCCCAGTTAGCACCTGGGGCCCAGCCCAGCACCCCCCCCGGACAACTCTGAGCGTCCCACCTGCACTGCACAGAGGCCCTCCCCAGCCTCTGCCCCTGTGGCGCCCCCAAACTGGAACTGCCTCCAAATCCGCCTGTTCTCCCCACACCCACCTTCCAAGGCCTACAGCAGTGCCAACCTCCACACAGCCCCTCCGACCCCTTCTGTTGGACTCAATCAAGTTGCCTTCTCCTGGCCACTGCCCTCAACCACGATAAGCAAAGGCTGTTTGGCCTTGCAACCCCCAGGCACGTGACGGTTCAGGACTTGGTGGGCCGGAGCATCCCCTGCCCAAGGTTCTGAACTTGGGTTCCCGTCACCTGCAAGTCAGCACCGGCGGCGCCCCTAAGCGCGCTCAGCCCACGCCGCGGTCCCTCTGGATGAGGACCGGCGCCTCTCCCCAGCTGCGCCCAGGCGCTTTCGGGGCTTCGGGGAGGACCTCCCAGCAAGCCCTGCGCAGGAGAGGATGCGGCTGGCCGGCCCGAACAGCCTCACCGAGTGGCAGCAGCGAGTGGCACAACAGCGTGGCGGCCGTGCGGCGCAGGTGGAAGGGCACGAAGGCGGCGTCCTCGCTGCCCAGCCAGCCCGACAGCAGGTTCTGCACCGTGAGCCCCGCCGCGTGGAACTCGTTGGGCGTGAACACGAAGCACACGGCGAACACCAGATAGGCGAGAGTGAAGGTCACCTCGGGGTTGTCCATCGCGCAGCCGCCGGGAAGCTGCCGGCGAGACCCCCGCCCCCGGCGTGCGGAAGAGGCCGCAGCGCCCAGTTCCGGACCTGTCGGTTGTGGCGGCCGCCGCCCGGCCGCCCGCGGGGCACTCTAGGAGATGGAGTCCCGCCGCCCGGCCGCCCGCGGGGCACTCTAGGAGATGGAGTCCCGCCGCCCGGCCGCCCGCGGGGCGCTCTGGGAGATGCAGTCCCCATGCGGGTGCGGCCTCTCTTCACGGCCTGCTCTGGAGGCGGCACCGCACCTGGTCTCAATGCACAGCTGGGGAAGCTTAGGCCTGAGCGCGGCCCTGGCCATGAAGCCCCGCCCAGTATCGTCAGCTGCAGAACCCGAAATTCAAGGGGCCACGGCAAGCCCGCGGTCTCAGCTTCAGACACCCCTGGCGTGCCCTCCACTCCGGAAATGGAACCGTCGGCGCACGAGGGGGGCGGGGCCGGCGAGGCACAGCTTCCCATTGGACGCCCGCGCTCCTGCGGTCCCGCCCCCGGCCGCGCGCTGATTGGCCGCGCGAAGGCAACCGTCGGCGTTTGAAACTCCGGCGCGCCGGCGGCCATCAAGGGCTAGAAGCGCGGCGGCGGTAGCAGCCAGGCTTGGCCCCGGGCGCGGAGCAGACGCGGACCCCTCCTTCCTGGCGGCGGCGGCGCGGGCTCAGAGCCCGGCAACTGGCGGGCGGGCAGGTAGGAGAGCGGCTACACGACGCGGGGACGCTGGGGTCCTGGGGGCACGAGGCCGCCCCGCCACGCCCTCGGCCCTCGCCCTCCCGCCCCGGCCGCCGCTTTCCCCGGGAAGCGTCCCCCACGGCTCCTCCTGGGGCCGCCGCCAGAGCCCGTACCGCGCCCTAGACCGACCGCCGGGCTGGGCCCCCTGGACGGTGGCCAGGGGCGGCTAGAGCTGGGCCAAGACCGACGGCAGAGCGGGCGCCCCGAGGTGCTTTGCCCTCCTCGACCTTCTCCTGTCTTTCGGCCGCCCACCTTGGCTCTTTGTTGGCTCCCAGCTCGCGGACCTTCTTGTTGTTCTTTGGTCCCTTCCGGCCTCCGTCCTGGGGCCAACTCCATCTAGGCCACCTGCAGCGGACACCTGGGCCCCGACCGCTTCCCCGCACCTGCTGCGTCGCTCCACCTTCCCCCGCACCGCATCCCTCTTGTGCACCAGAATAGCACCAAAGCACCAGCCTGGGGCCGGTCCCTTCTCTGCCCAGAGCCCCTCCCGGGCCTCCATAGTCAGTAAAAGGCCTCTCCTGACCAAGGCTGGATTTGCTGCTCTCTCGAGCTCCTCCACGCCGCCAGAAGGCTTCCTCCGAGTCACTTTCTCCCTGAGTTCCAGGCTTGCGGGTCCCCCAGCGATCCAGCACCCCTTCCCCTGCCCTGTACCCAGTTATTCGGGCCAAAAACCTAAGCGTCGTCCGTAAGTCCCATATGTGCCAGTGGCCAGGCCCGGGTCTGATCTGGCCTCTACTCCTTGGGCTCCAGAAGCCTGTGGTTTCCCTGCTTCCCTCCTGCTCTTAACCTCCCCACCCACACACAGCACCACAGTGGGCTTCTCAAGCTGCAGCACCGACCTGCCCGGGCTGCCCCCTCCCTCTTCTCCAGGATCCTCCCCAACTTTGCTCTTCTTCAAATCAAAGCCTCTCCAGGTCTCCCCCCAACCACCAGGTGCCCGTGGGGTTCCTGCCCAGGTCGACACTCGGTTCTTTCTGGCAGCCTTTCTGCCTACGTCATTCCCTAGACTGGGAACGCTGTAGACAGAAAGGGTGGCAAGCGTGTGGGTGACCGGCATGAGGACCTGGGCGGCCCTAGAACCTGGGACTGACTGGAGACCCTGATGTGGAAGTTCCTTGGCACCTGCTGCTCAGCTCTGGCCTTCCCTTGTTTGCGCTACGTCTCCCAGCTCCTCCTCTGGGCCTTCACCCTCTCAGCCTGATCTTGGCCCGGTGGGAGAGAGCAGACCAGAGCCGCTGTCCTGCTTTTCTGCCCTCTACTGCCCGGTCCTGCCTCACGTCACACGCGGAGGCCTGTGGGAAGACCGGGGTTTCCTCTGGCTCTTCTGGGTTTCCTATAGGCCAGGGCTTTTCTGTGTCTTGACTTCTGCCTGATGTAGTAATACAGCAGTAGAGATTATGCAGGCTTGGTTTTTTTTCTCACCATCTCAGCCTGAAGGCCCTTTAGCTCTTGGTCCCAGGAAGCAGCAGTGCTGCCCGTGTCCCCCTGCCAGGCTGGAGAGTGAGTCTCTGAAGCAAGATGGGGACTCAATCTGAGGCTTTCTCTGCCCCACTTGGCAGAGGACATGTGTGGGAGGTATGAGTTCCAGAGCGATGAGCACACCTGTGCAGGAAGTGGTCGTGCCCCCTGCGGCAGCTGTCACGTCTGTGTCTGGACAACGTGGTAGTGTTGCCCTCACACTGACACAAACATGTTCTGCTTTTCCAGAATGAGTCTGCAGGTCTTAAATGACAAAAATGTCAGCAGTGAAAAAAATACAGAAAATTGCGACTTCCTGTTTTCGCCACCAGAAGTTACCGGAAGATCGTCTGTTCTTCGTGTGTCACAGAAAGAAAATGTGCCACCCAAGAACCTGGCCAAAGCTATGAAGGTAAGTGTGACCTGTACAGTGTGTGGCTGGCCAGGTTGCCCTAGGGCCTGCTTTCTTGGTGACCTCTGAGCTGCTGGTGTGGCTGTAACAGCTTGAACTAATGAATAGGTGCTCTCCTCCTCACTCCGCAACAGGTGACTTTTCAGACACCTCTGCGGGATCCACAGACGCACAGGATTCTAAGTCCTAGCATGGCCAGCAAACTTGAGGCACCTTTCACTCAGGATGACACCCTTGGACTGGAAAACTCTCACCCGATCTGGACACAGAAAGAGAAGTAAGTGTTGGTGCTGCTGGACATGCTGGAGCTTCACCCTCTCTTTCCGATGGCTCTTGCAGGAATGTGCTGTCCTGTTCTGTCAGGCCTTGACTGGATTTTTTTTTTTTTTTTTTTTTTTTTTTTGAGATGTAGTCTCGCCCTGTTGCCCAGGCTGGAGTGCAGTGGCGCGATGTCCGCTCGCTGCAAGCTCCGCCCCCCGGGTTCATGTCATTCTCCTGCCTCAGCCTTCCGAGTAGCTGGGACTACAGGCGCCTGCCACCACGCCTGGCTAATTTTTTTGTATTTTTAGTAAAGACGGGGCTTCACCGTGTTAGCCAGGATGGTCTTGATCTCCTCCTGACCTCACGATCTGCCCGCCTCGGCCTCACAAAGTGCTGGGATTACAGGTGTGAGCCACCATGCCCGGCCGGCCTTGGCTGGGTTTCTCCTGAAATCTGCACTGAGTGTGTGCAGCATGTGGCCAGTTCACTAACAGAAAAATCGATCATGAGATACTTGGATAACTTCATACTTCAGTTTTTTGTTTTTTTGTTTGTTTGTTTGTTTTTTGTTGAGACAGAGTCTGACTCTGTCACCCAGGCTAGAGTGCAGTGGCTCGATCTCGGCTCACTGCAAACTCCGCCTCCCAGGTTCACGCCATTCTCCTGCCTCAGCCTCCCGAGTAGCTGGGGCTACAGGCACCCACCACCACACCCGGCTAATTTTTTGTATTTCTAGTAGAGACAGGGTTTCACCATGTTAGCCAGGATGGTCTCGATCTCCTGATCTCGTGATCCACCCGCCTGAGCCTCCCAAAGTGCTGGGATTACAGGCGTGAGCCACTGCGCCCGGCCCGCTTTTTATTTTTTTGAGATGGAGTTTTGCTCTTGTTGCCCAGGCTGGGGTGCAGTGGCACGATCTCTGCTCACTGCAACCTCTGCCTCTCATGTTCAAGCAATTCTCCCACCCCAGTCTCCCCAGTAGGTGGGATTACAGACGCCCACCAACACCTGGCTAATTCTTGTATTTTTAGTAGAGATGGGGTTTCTCCATGTTGGCCAGGCTGGTCTCAAACTCCTGACCTCAGGTGATCCACCTGCCTCAGCCTTCCAAAGTGCTGGGATTACAGGCGTGAGCCACCGCGCCCAGCCCACACTTCACATTTTTGCTGTGCCTTTGCCAACCAGTTGGCCTCAATCTTTGCTCCTCTAATTTGTTGAAATGTCTTGGCCCCATCTCCAGGAAGGACGATCCGCAGTTTCATTTATCTTGAATTCCGCTCACCTTAGGACTTAGAAAGAGTAGACAGACTTGTAGGCAAAGAAACCATGTTGTGTGATCTACCACTCAGTGTGTGCATGGTCGGCGGGATCTGCCAGGCGCTGGGTGTTGGGTTAGGCTTGGCAGTCTGCTGGCCGACCTGGTGCTTAACTGCAAGTGGATGGTGAGGCGGTGTCTGTCTTTGCCTAGAAAGGGAGGATCCAGGCCAGGCGCGGTGGCTCATGCCTGTAATCCCAGTACTTTGGGAGGCCAAGGCGGGTGGATCATGAGGTCAGGAGTTCGAGACCAGCCTGGCCAAGATGGTGAAAACCCATCTCTACTAAAAAATACAAAAATTAGCCGGGCGCGGTGGCAGGCGCCTGTAATCCCATCTACTCGGGAGGCTGAGGCAGGAGAATCGCTTGAACCCAGGAGGTAGAGGATCCAGTGAGCCGAGATCACGCCACTGTACTCTAGCTTGGGCAACAGAGTAAGACTCCAACTCAAAAAAAAAAAATAAAAGGGAGGATCCTGGAGGCAGCTCTTTACTCTGCAGCTGAACTAATCTGTCTGGGCACCCAGGAATACCTCATCTGCATCCAGGGTGGGAAGGGACCCCAGAGGCATGATTTTCTGCTGGTTTTTGCTGATGTAACTGTTGTTGCTGTTGTTTTGAGACAGGGTCTCACTCTGTCACCCAGGCTGGAGTGCCATGGTGCCATCACAGCTCACTGCAGCCTCAACCTCCTGGGCTCAAGCAGTCCTCCACCTTGGCCTCCTTAGTAGCTGGGACTACAGCTGTGAGCCACCATGCCCGGCCAATTTTTTTTTTTTTTTTTTTCTAGACAGAGTTTCATTCTTGTTCTCAGGCTGGAGTGCAATGGTGCGATCTTAGCTCACCACAACCTCCACCTCCCAGGTTCAAACGATTCTCCTGCCTCAGCCTCCCAAGTAGCTGGGATTACAGGCATGCGCCACCATGCCCGGCTAATTTTTTGTATTTTTAGTAAAGACGGGGTTTATCCATGTTGGTCAGGCTGGTCTCGAACTCCCGACCTCAGGTGATCTGCCGGCCTCGGCCTCCCAAAGTGCTGGGATTACAGGCATGAGCCACCACGCCCGGCTGGCCCAAAACTTTTAAGCAGATTTTAGATGTGCAGAGAAAAGCATAAAGAACAGAATACCACTGATGCTTCTCACCCCCTGAGATAAAATGTCACCAGTAAGTACAGACAGCATTTCCTACATCCTTCTCTGGGCCCTGGCTCCGTCTCCCCTCTACCCCTCCAGCCTGAATTCGCAGTTCTTCCCATGTCTGCTTGCTACTTTTCAACTTTGTTTTTTGCCCCTTTTGAAATTTGGTCAAACGAAGTAAGAATGAATCAAACATTGGTTCACGATGACCCCAAGAAGGAAGGGAGACCCAGCAGCAGAGAAGTCGCCTCCCAGCTGCCTTGGGTGTGATCTGTCCCAGAGCCACAGATCCCCTGCCTCTCCCCTGTGCCTCCAGGGTCACCCAGCAGCCTCCATAGGGCAGAGGGTGTAGAGGAGCTAGGAGGGGCTTGAGAGGTTGGCCCCGAGGGGCTCCAGCCAGAGTGACTCTGAGCTTGTGGCTTGGACTGGTGGCTGTCATCTCCTTTCTGGAACTCTGCTGAGGCCCAGGTGGTGGTCGCTGTGGTGCTCCCACATCAGTGGGATGAGACCAAGAGCAGCCGCTGCGTGCAGCGAGTGCCCCAGGGATGGTGGGTCCCTGGGAAGGTGTCCTCTGCACCCATGGCACTCCACTGTAGCAGGCGGGTGCTGGGCCAGTGTGGCCACATCCCAGGGAGGTGTTGCAGAGGGCACTCAGGCCCTTCTGTGCCTGAAGGTGGCATCCTGCACCTCGGCCTTGCCCTTCAGTGAAGGCTTTGACTGTCCCTGGCCACAGCACTGCCAGTCCCTGACTTGAAGGGGAAAGCAGATTCGTGCAGAAAACCTTTGTTTACCACGCCCCCTGCTGGCTGTCCCGGGGCCTGCAAGTCCCCAGCACTGATCTGCGGGCATGTCCTCGGGTGGGGTTGAAGGCAGAGGACAGTGGTGACTGAGCTTTCTTGTTTTGCTTGTAGCTGATGTTTTCACGCAGACTAAAGTGTTATCGGAATGCTGCCAGGTCCCTTAATGTTAGAATTCAGGGTCATTAAGTGGTGCACACCCTTTGGTGATTAGGGGAAACACAGGTGGAAATAATGATTATATGACTTACAGGCCCACAGCAGGCTGGAGGTCACACAGAGGACTGGAGCCAGGCCCTGGAGCATAGGCAGGGGACAGCTGAGAGGGTGGCAGCTAGCCTCGTCTATCGGGGAGTAAGGTGGGGTCACTGTATGCTGGTGGGCAGGTGCTCAAATGGATTTTTTACAGGAAGTGGTGGATGCCGGGTGCGGTGGCTCCTGCCTGTAATCTTAGCACTTTGGGAGGCCGAAGCGGGTGGATCACCTAAGGTCAGGAGTTTGAGACCAGCCTGGCCAACATGGTGAAAACCTGTCTCTACTAAAAATACAAAACAAAATTAGCAGGACATGGTGGCAGGCACCTGTAATCCCAGCTACTTGAGAGGCTGAAGCAGGAGAATCACTTGAACCCTGGAGGCAGAGGTTCATGCCATTACACTCCAGCCTTGGCAACAGAGCAAAAATCCGTCTCAAAAAAAAAAAAAAAACATAAAAATAAAGGAAGTGGTGGGAAATTGAGGAGCCCAGCCTACCAGGTGGGAGAGATGCCTCCAAGCTTCTTTCTCTGGCATCAGCTTGAGTCATTTGGGTGTGGTGTCCCACGTCTGACCCCCCAGGCAGCAGCCTGTGCTGTGTCCGTGCTGTGGGCCTGGGTGCAGACCTTGTGCATGATGACAAGTGCTGTTTGGGTGGCAGAGGCTGCTGGAGGAGTCTGGGTCCAGCACCTGGCAAAGCACATGATGAGCACAATTAAACAGGCAAGCAGCCCAGAGGCACCCCTGTAACTTGGAACCCCATGCATAGCCACCCCCAAGAAGCGGGAGTGTGGGGTCACGTGGTTGTGTCCAGCCGTTCCACAGGGAGCTGGTCCCTGGGAGGACAGGAAGGAACCACATTGAGGAACTGAGGTGGGGGGTGGAGAACAGGAAGCTGTGCCAGGGGTGACTCAGCCCTGCTTCTGGTGTGAGAGAGTTAAACCTACGTTGAGAATGAGTGCTGAGGCCCCTAACCTCACAGGTACTCACTGCTTCACGTTGACTAAGTCTGTTTTAAAAGCCAACAGCTCATCGAGGAAGTGGATGCCAAAGCTACTCATGGAACTCTACAGAAACCAGTGGAGGCTGACACCGACCTCCTGGGGGATGCAAGCCCAGCCTTTGGGAGTGGCAGCTCCAGCGAGCCTGGCCCAGGCACCCTGGCTGACCTGGACTACTCGAGCTCTTCCCAGAGCCCAGGAAGTTCTGAGAACCAAATGGCGTCTCCAGGAAAAGCGTCTGGCAGCCCTGAGCAAGCCTCGGAGGAAAACGTTAGTTCCTATTCCTTAGACAGAAGAATGACACCCACCTCTGAGACCCTAGAAGACCCTTCCAGGACAGAGTCCCAGCACAAAGCGGAGACTCCACATGGAGCCGAGGGAGAATGCCAGCATGGTGGGGTCTGTGCTCCCACAGCAGTGGCCACTTCGCCTCCTGGTGCGATCCCTGAGGAAGCCTGCGGAGGAGCACCCCTGCATAGTCTGCCTGGCGAGGCCCTGGCCAGCCCTGCGGGTATGGGCACCCCCATGTCAGCAGATGGCACTCAGACCCTTACCTGTGCACACACCTCTGCTCCTGAGAGCATAGCCCCGACCAGCCACCTGGTGGCTGGCAGGGCCATGACCCTGAGTCCTCAGGAAGAAGTGGCTGCGGGCCAAATGGCCAGCTCCTCGAGGAGCGGACCCATAAAACTAGAATTTGATTTCTCTGATGGCGCCACCAGCAAAAGGGTACCCCCACCAAGAAGACTGGGAGAGAGATCCGGCCTCAAGCCTCCCTCGAGGAGAGCAGCAGTAAGGCAGCAAAAGGCCCCGCGGGAGGTGGAGGAGGGCGATAGGAGCGGAGCGGGGGAGGACACCCCCATGCCGGCTTCTCGGGGCTCTTACCACCTCGACTGGGACAAAATGGATGACCCAAACTTCAACCCGTTCGGAGGTGACACCAAGTCTGGTTGCAGAGAGGCCCAGCCCCCAGAAAGCCCTGAGACCAGGCTGGGCCAGCCAGCGGCTGAACAGCTGAGCGCTGGGCCTGCCACGGAGGAGCCAGGCCCCTGTCTGAGCCAGTAAGTGTGAGGATGGGGTGGGGAGCGTGGTGTGGGGCAGCTGCCCTGCAGTGTATGTGGTCCAGGACCCGAGGCCAGAAGTGTCATCAGATACTCCTTTGAGGCTGGGTAGGTTCCCCCTGAGGAGGGGCCTCTGGGCAAAAACAGGGCTCAGGTGGATCCCAGCTGAGGGTGCTTGGCCTTGCCTTGGCCGCCACGCATCTCTTTAGTGCTCCCGGCCTAAGGAGGGATCCAACAAGGGCGGGCTCAGGCCAGAAGCCAAATGCAACCAACCCTGGGCAGGACCCTGTCCCCCAGTCACGTTCCTCCTCAGGCGAAGTTGACTCGGGTGTGTAACTCCAAAAGCCAGGTGCCCGAGTGGCGTCTGCTGCTTGCTGGGGTCTTGGCCATGGGTCTGCTGCCTCCTGGCTGAATGGTGTCAGGCTACATCCCCTAGAGTGGTTCAGTGGGAGATTGTCCTGCCTGTAGGGTCAGCCCTACTGGGTCTGTGGGTTTTTTCTCCTCGTGTGCATAGACGAGAGATTGTAAAAATAAAGACACAAGAAAAAGATAGAAGAAGAGACAGCTGGGCCCGGGGAACCAGTACCACCAAGGCACAGAGACAGGTAATGGCCCCGAATGCCTGGCTGCGCTGTTATTTATTGGATACAAGGCAAGGGGACAGGGTAAGGAGTGTGAGCCATCTCCAGTGATAGGTAAGGTCACGCAAGTCACGTGTCCACCGGGCCCTTCCCGGTTTGGCAGCCGAGGCGGAGAGAGAGGACAGCTTACACCATCATTTTTTCTATGTATTTCAAAGACTTTAGTACTTTCACTAATTCTGCTACTGCTATCTAGAAGGCGGAGCCAGGTGTACAGAGCGGAACATGAAAGTGAAACAGGAGCGTGACCGCTGAAGCACAGCATCACAGGGAGATGGTCAGGCCTCCGGATAACTGCAGGTGGGCCTGACTGATGTCAGGCCTTCCATAAAAGGTGGTGGAGCAGAGTCTTCTCTAACTCCCCCAGGGAAAGGGAGACTTCCTTTCCCAGTCTAATTAACAGGTGCCTTCCCAGGCACTGGCGCTACCACTAGACCAGGGAGCCCTCTAGTGACCCTGTCCAGGCGTGACAGAGGGCTCACACTCTTCTCTTCCGGTCACTTTCTCACCGTGTGCTTTCAGCTCCTATCTGTATGGCCTGGTTTTTCCTAGGGTTTTTTGTTTGTTTGTTTGTTTGTTTGTTTTTTGAGACGGAGTCTCGCTCTGTCACCCAGGCTGGAGCACAGTGGCGTGATGTCGCCTCACTGCAAGTTCTGCCTCCCAGGTTCACACCATTCTCCTGCCTCAGCCTCCCGAGTAGCTGGGACTACAGGCACCCACCACCACACCCGGCTAATTTTTTTGTATTTTTTTTTTTTTTTTTTGAGACGGAGTCTCGCTCTGTCGCCCAGGCTGGAGTGCAGTGGTGCAATCTCGGCTCACTGCAAGCTCCGCCTCCCGGGTTCACGCCATTTTCCTGCCTCAGCCTCTCCGAGTAGCTGGGACTACAGGCGCCCGCCACCACGCCCGGCTAATTTTTTGTATTTTTAGTAGAGACGGGGTTTCACCGTGGTCTCGATCTCCTGACCTTGTGATCCACCCGCCTCAGCCTCCCAAAGTGCTGGGATTACAAGCGTGAGCCACCGCACCCGGCTATTTTTTTGTATTTTTTAGCAGAGACGGGGTTTCACTGTGTTAGCCAGGATGGTCTAGATCTCCTGACCTCATGATCCGACCGCCTCGGCCTCCCAAAGTGCTGGGATTACAGGCGTGAGCCACTGCGCCCGGCCTTTCCTAGGTTATAATTGTAGAACAAAGATTATTATAATATTAGAAGAGTAATGCTACAAACTAATGATTAATTATGTTTATATATAGTCATATCTATAATCTGCTTCTAGTATAACTATTCTTATTCTATGTATTTTTTATTATACTGGAACAGCTCGTGCCAGCTCGTGCCTTCGGTGTCTTGCCTTGGCACCTGGGTGGCTTGCTGCCCACACCTGCCCCAGCCTCCACACCTGAAGCCTTTTGTCAGTTTCACAGTAAAAGGGAGGTACTCATCCTTGTGATTCCCTTTGGCTGCACTGTGCTGACTTCAGAGCTCCCGGCCTGCTTCTCCCAGAGCTGGCAGGCAAGGCGTGTGTTTTCCTGCTGGGTGAGGTTGGTGAGGCAGCTTTGTGGCCAGGTCGTTTGGGGCAGCCTCATGCCTGGCACGCTCTACCTGAGTGTTCACGTGGCCGGCACAGCAGTGCAGGGAAAGGCAATGGCAGCTCAGTGCTGGAGCAGGGGACGCCGGGGTTGTGGGGTGGGGGGCATGGGCCTCTGTGGACTCTGTCTCCCCAGGCAGCTGCATTCAGCCTCAGCGGAGGACACGCCTGTGGTGCAGTTGGCAGCCGAGACCCCAAGAGCAGAGAGCAAGGTAAGGGGTGCCTGTGTGGGTACCTGTGCTCCTGGCCTGGTTGTGTAGAAGAATAGCAAGCAGTGCAAGCCGCCAGCAACCCTGGGTGATGGGGTGGGATGGTCCCGCTCCCTCTCCCCCAAGTCTACTTCAACAAGGTTGTGGGGAGGCAAAGCCACACCCCAAGTACCTTGACTGCACTGCACAGGGTGACTCTGCCCCTTCCTCCAGGAGAGAGCCTTGAACCCTGCCAGCACCTTGCTTCCCACAAGCTGTCTAGGCAGTGAGCCAGTGCCCAGCCAACAGCAGGGGCAGCCTGCCTTGGAGCTGAAAGAGGAGAGCTTCAGAGACCCTGCTGAGGGTACGTTGCCTGGCACAGACATCACACACAGTCTGCCTGGAAAGGATCCCGTGAGCACTTGGGCAGCTCAAGACACCTGTGTCATCAGCAGGTGGTCATTCCGCAGGCAGTTGGGTCCCTTGACTTTGAATGACTCATGCACAAACTTCTGGTTTGTCAAAACTTAGGCACTGTTAGGAGAACAGGGCTGATACCTTTAACATGAAAGACTTCTAGAAATGGAAATTGTAGACTCCGGAAAATGGGCAGAAGAGATGAACAAGGTAGTGCACGAATGAGATACAAATGCAGAGTCAACAACTGGACACTCGATCATCAGAAATACTGCTTGAAACAACTTTTTTTTTTTTTTTTTTTTTTTTTTTGAGATAGTCTTGCTCTGTCACCCAGCCTGGAATGCAGTGGCACATTCTCGGTTCAATGCAACCTCCACTTCTCAGGTTCAAGAGATTCTCCTGCTCAGCCTCCTGAGTAGCTGGGATTGCAAGCATGTACCACCACGTCCAGCTAATTTTTGTACTTTTAGTGGCAACGGGGTTTCACCATGTTGGCCAGGCTGGTCTCAAACTCCTGACCTCAAGTGATCCACCTGCCTTGGCCTCCCAAAGTGCTGAGATTGCAGGAGTGAGCCCCCACACCCGTCCCAGAACCCCTTGATAGTGAAATGTGAAGCCTGAACCTTAGACACCAGGCTGCAGTTAAATATGGTTTGTCCTTAAGATTGGAAGGTGGGACATTTGGTAGGAACTGATGGCTGAGTTGTTTTAAAGGACACAGAGCCAGCTGGGTAAGATCTCAGTTTAGAGAACTGAAAACCCAGGCACGCAGCAGACAGGAGTGGCACGTAGGGTTTGTCGCTGACAGGATAGTTGTGGGCCACCACCATGTGGGGATGTCGGCTCAGCTGGGATGGGCCTGTCACCCTCACGCAGGATCCCTGGAATCACACAGCGTGGCCTTCTGTGTCCGGCATCTCCCTTGGGGAGGTGTGTTTCCAAGTCCCGGCCATGCTGGAGCAGGTGTGGGTGCTCCTGTCCTTGGGTTGGTGGCTTGGCTTCACGTCATCTTATCCATTCATTCGTGGATTTGCTGGTTTCTGCTTTTTAGCTGTCAGGAGTAGTGCCACGAATGTTCAGATGTAAGTTCTACGTGGAGGTTTACTTCCATTTCTCCTGGATACATACCTAGGAGTGGAGTCGCTGGTCACGGTAACTGCTCACCTTTTAGCTACCAGGTGGCCTTCCAGAGTGGCTGCAGCGTTTCACATTCCCACTGGCAGTTATAAGAGAGCTCCGGTTTCTCCACATCCTCGCCAGCGCTGCTTGTCTGTCTTGTTGATCCTAGACTTCCAGTGGGTGGGAAGCGGATCCGGTTGTGGTTTTGATTTTCAGTTCCCGGGTGGCTGATGAACGAGCGTCTTTTTGTGTGCTCGTTGGATATCTTCTTTGGGAAAGTGTCTGTTGAGATCCCTTGCCCATTGAGCCACTTACGTTTTTATTACTGAGTTTTAAGAGGTAAATCCCTTTCATTCAAGAAGTGAAGGAAAGGAAAAAATAAAAATAAAAAATCAAGTCGCTTATCAGATGATGTTTCAAAGTATTGGCTTTTGGCCAGGCACAGGGTCCCACACTTGTAATCTCAGCGTTTTGTGAGGCCGAGGCAGGAGGATTGTTTGAGACTAACCTGGGCAACATGGTGAGACCTCATCTCTACCAAAAAAAAATTTTTTTTATTACCTGGGCATGGTGATGTATACCTATAGTCCCAGCTGCTCGGGAAGCTGAGGTGGGAGGCTCTCTTGAGCCAGGAGGTAAGGCTGCAGTGAGCCGTGATTGCACCACTGCACTCCAGGCTGGGCAACAGTGAGACCCTCTCTGAAGGAAAGAATAAAAAGGCAGAAATGAAAATTGACAAGAAGGCCGGCGTGGTGGCTCACCTGTAATCCCAGCACTGTGGGAGGCCAAGGAGGGTGAATCACCTGGGATCAAGAGTTTGAGACCAGGCCGGGCGCGGTGGCTCACGCCTGTAATCCCAGCACTTTGGGAAGCTGAGGCGGGCGGATCACGAGGTCAGGAGATCGAGACCACGGTGAAACCTCGTCTCTACTAAAAATACAAAAAATTAGCCGGGCGTGGTGGCGGGCGCCTGTAGTCCCAGCTACTCGGAGAGGCTGAGGCAGGAGAATGGCGGGAACCCGGGAGGCGGAGCTTGCAGTGAGCCGAGATCGCGCCACTGCACTCCAGCCTGGGTGACAGAGCAAGAATCCGTCTCAAAAAAAAAAAAAAAAAAAAAAAAGAGTTTGAGACCAGCCTGGCCAACGTGGTGAGACCTTGTCTCTACTAAAAATACAAAAATCAGTTGGGTGTGTTAGCACACGCCTGTAATCCCAGCTACTCAGGAGGCTGAGGCAGGAGAATTGCTTGAACCCAGGGGTGGAGGTTGCAGTGAGCCAAGATTGCACCACCACACTCCACCTGAGCAACACAGCAAGACTCTGTCTCAAAAAAAAAAAAAAAGAAAACTGACAAGGCCATAGCAGAGAAGGACCTACAAGTTTTTGCTAGACTAAATAATTGGCAACAGTTTTTTAGCTTAATTGAGAAAAGGAGAGAATGAGCAAATACTACTAGGCATGAAGAGAGGGACAAAACTAGAGATGCCTCAGCCTGGATCGCAGCCAGATCAAGACCCTGTCTTAAAGTACCGGCTTGGTTTGTTTTTTTTCTGAGACGGAGTCTTGCTCTGTCACCCAGGCTGGAGTGCGGTGGCATGATCTCAGCTTGTTGCAACCTCTGCCTCCCAGGTTCAAGTGATTCTCCTGCCTCAGCCTCCCTGTAATAGGCGTGCACCACCGCGCCTAGCTAATTTTTGTATTTTTTGTAGAGACAAGGTTTTGCCCTGTTGAACTCCTGGGCTCAAGTGATCTGCTCGCCTCGGCCTCCACCCTTAGTTTTAACCAAAAATTGTATTATCAAAAATTAAAAGACTTGTCTAGGGTAATTTTAAAGACTAATAGTTCTCAACCAGAGCAGTTTTGTCCTCGCCTTCGCCCAGATGTTTGTGGTTGTCACACCTGGGGGTGCTGCTGGCAGGGAGTGGGTGGAGGCTGGGGGTGCTGCTCAGCACCCTTCGGTGCCCAGGAGGCGCCTGCCACAGAGAGCAGTCAGGCCCCGAACACCAACACCTCCAAGGGGGGAAATACTGCTGGCTGGAGTGACCCCGCCTCACTGAGTGCTGAGGGCCCCGGTGAGGGGCGATGGCGGCGGCGTGACTCACTCCCTCTCAGTTCTAGGCACGGGCGCGGAGGTGGACTACCTGGAGCAGTTTGGAACTTCCTCGGTGGGTACTGGGCACTTCCGCGAAGCCTCATCCGCAGGGCGTCCGAGAGCCCCAGCAGGTCTTCCCCCGGAGCGTCCGTTCATGCCCACGTTCCCCCAGCCGCACACAGGCCCAGGCATCGTGGCGGGCTGTGAATCCAGGGCCCCTTCTGCAGCACCTCCTCTAAGTGGCATCCTGTGGCAGGGCTGTAGGGCTCTCTACCTGGCGCTTAGCCCAGGATGAAACTCTGACATGCTGTGCTGCTGGGAATGGCAGTGTCTCGGGCAGGGTTGTGGGTGACCTCCCTGGCCCTTAGCCCCACTGTGTGTGTTAGGGGATGGCAGTCAGACCTGATCACTTGCCCTCTTGTCCCCAGTTTAAGGAGTCGGCCTTGAGGAAGCAGTCCTTATACCTCAAGTTTGACCCCCTCCTGAGGGACAGTCCTCGTAGACCAGTGCCGGTGGCCACTGAGACCAGCAGGTATGCGTGCCAGCCCTCTCTCACGCGTGAAGCCTTGAGTGTGGGAAGACTGGAGGCTGTTCCTAGGTGTGCTGTCTGCACGGAGGCTTCTAGACCGGGGGGGAGATGATCGGAACTGGAAATGAGTTGTGGCTAGGGGTGGGCAGGGCAGCAAGCCCAGAGCAGCCTTGTGTGGCTGGCAGGAGCAACAGCAGGGGTGCTGCCTTGCTGGTTACAGCCACCATTCTAGGTGGACTAAAGATCTAAACTTAAATCTTTTAAAAGTAGTTCCTCTAAAACAGGTCAGCAGGCCAGGCGTGGTGGCTCACACCTGTAATCCCAGCGCTTTGGGAGGCCAAGGTGGATGGATTGCCTCAGCTCAGGAGTTTGCCACCAGCCTGGGCAACATGTTGAAACCCTGTCTGTACTAAAATACAAAAATTAGCCAGGCATGGCAGCATGTGCCTGTAGTCTCAGCTACTTGGGAAGTTGAGGCAGGAGAATTGCTTGAACCCAGGAGGCGGAGGTTGCAGTGAGCTGAGATTGCGCCACTGCACTCCAGCCTGGGCAACAGAGCGAGACTCCATCTCCAAAAAAAAAAAAAAAAACAGAGGTCAGCAAACTATCACCTGTGGGCCAGACTTGGCCACTACCTGTTTGTGTAAAGTTTTATTGTCACAGAGCCATGCCCGTTCCTTTGCAAATTGTGGCAACTTTCACACTACAAGGGCAGAACTGAGTAGTGTGACAGAGGTGTGTGGCCTTCAAATCCTAACACATGGCCAGGTGCGGTGGCTCACGCCTGTAACCCCAGCCTTTTGGGAGGCCAAGGCAGGTGGGTTGCCTGTGGTCAGGACTTTGAGACCAGCCTGGCCAACATAGTGAATCCCCATCTCTACTAAAAATACAAAAATTAGCCGGGCAAGGTGGCAGGCACCTGTAATCCCACCTACTTGGGATGCTGAGGCAGGAGAGTCACTTGAGCCTGGGAGGCAGAGGTTGCAGTGAGCTGAGATCATGCCACTGCACTCCAGCCTGGGGGACAGAGTGAGACCCTGTCTCAATAAAAGAAAAAGAAAAGCCTCTGAGCTGTGAGCAGCCCCCCAATGAGGCAGCTCCAGCTCCACTCAGCCTGCAGTGGGTAACGAAGCATCACCGTGTTCTCCAGAAGGACAAGCAGCCACGTGGGACGGGCAGGTGAGGGAAGGGGGCACGGGGCAGCAGAGATCCCAGGCCTGCTGGATGCGGGTCTGCGTTTTCTACTACTACCCTGACTTGAGTGGTTTTAAACTAAAAAGCAAAGAGCCCGGTTAACTTGTCCATACAGTCCTCTGTGTCCTACTCAACACTGGGCGGGCCTGAGTGACTGAGGCTGCCTCTGCTTGGTGGCAGCATGCACGGTGCAAATGAGCCTCCCTCAGGACATCCGCGGGAAGCCAAGCTTGTGGAGTTTGATTTCTTGGGAGCGCTGGACATTCCTGTAAGTCCTTGAGTCCCTCTTGAACTGTCTTGTGTGTGGTCTGAGGGAACGAGTTGTTTTAAGGGCCTGTATTTTCTATTCCTGGGGGTCTGAAGCCTTTGGCTCTATGGGGGGCACGGGGCCACCGCGCTGTCTCGGGTCCCTCACACCCTGTCTGAGGCTCTTGGCCTGCGTGGGCCCTTCCTCCCTCATGCCAGGTCAGAGGTAAGAGGAGGCAAGGGCAAAATGGGCTCCTGGTTCATCCCCATCTCCCGCAGGTGCCAGGCCCACCCCCAGGTGTCCCCGCGCCTGGGGGCCCACCCCTGTCCACCGGACCTATAGTGGACCTGCTCCAGTATAGCCAGAAGGACCTGGATGCAGCGGTAAGGACGCAGGTAGTAGCTATTCCACACAACCTGCAGGCCGCTCTGGGGCTTGGCCAACCGTGGGTGCGGGTGGGGTCCAACGGCCTGACCAGCCGTCCCTGCCATCCTTGCCCCTGCTGGTCGGGGTGGAATTGCAGAGAGCTGCTGGCCCCTGGCCTGTCACTGCTGCCCAGGTCGCTGAGGGTCCAGCCTTCCACCCAGTGTCCCCGCAGTCAGCTGCCCACCGGCAGCCTCCCCGGGACTGTCCAGCCTGGGTGCGACATTCACCTCTGGTGGCCTTGCAGCAGTGTGGTTCTCGCTGCTGTGAGCCCGAGTGTTGCCCCTTTCCTTCCGCCCTCCCACAAGTCCAGACGCATCTCCTGGCAGGTTAGGAAGCTCCATCTTCACCCACCCCACATCTGAGGGTCCACTGCCTTGTCTCCCTCCATCCTCACTGTACATGCCAGGCTTCAGCCTGTTCTAACTCTGGGCCTAAATTGTCCCTAAGAGACCTGTAGGCATGCAAAGGGGCTGGGTGTCTGCAGGCACCACTGTGAGCTACCATTGCCAGATAGTCCCCAGGGAGGTACGGACAGGGTGGCTCCGGAGGCTGGCTGGCAGGGCTGGGTTCAAGCCCCAACGTCCACACCAGTGTTGCTCGCAGTGGCCCCAGGTGTCATCTCAGAGACCTGCGATGTGGCCCTGACCCAGTACCCCAACAACCCCCTTCCCTGTGTCGGAGCCCGTGCGAGTAACACAATAGCAGGCCTGGGGACCACAGCGTGGCTGGCCCCCTCCTCTGCAGGCCTGGACTCCGGGGGCAGGTGGCCCCTGCATGTAATTTATGTTAGAAATGCAAAATGCTTGTTCTCTGGTGCCACAAAGAAATAGCGCTTGAACATTAATTTTCCCAGCAAGGCAGTTTTTACTTTCTGCAGAAAGGGTGTCCCTCGCAGATGGAACAATGGCGAGAGCACACTTGAACAAGGAAGGGGAAGGGGTTCTTATTCCTGATGCAGGTAGCCCTACTGCTGTGTTGTTCCCCTGTTGGCTAGGGTTGGACCGCACAGTCTAAGCCAATTCCGATTGGCTATTTTAAAGAGGGCGGGGTAAGAGCCAGAGTGGCGGGGTGAGTAGTTTGACGGGAAGGACGGTTAGGAACAGGTAATGCAAGGTGACTCAGGTCAGAGCAGGTGACTGGGATGAGTCAGGACACAGCAGGTGACCAGGGAACAGATGTGAACTACTGATTAGGACTGGCAGGAAAATTGTTTACTGAAACTAGAAGCAAGAGGGCGAAGAGAACCAGGAATTTAAAATGGAGAATCAAAGAAGAAGAGATCTGGCCAGGCGCGGTGGCTCACGCCTGTAATCCCAGCACTTTGGGAGGCTGAGATGGGCAGATCACGAAGTCAGGAGATCGAGACCATCCTGGCTAACACGGTGAAACCCCGTCTCTACTAAAAGTACAAAAAATTAGCCGGGCGTGGTGGCGGGCGCCTTTAGTCCCAGCTACTCGGGAGGCTGAGGCAAGAGAATGGTTCGAACCTGGGAGGTGGAGCTTGCAGCAAGCGGAGATCACGCCACTGCACTCCAGCCTGGGTGACAGAGTGAGACTCTTGTCTCAAAAAAAAAAAAAAAGAGATCTGAACATATTGACATACTGATTCTTTGAAGAGAAACTTGGGGTTCACTTGGGGTTCACTATATTGAACACTTAGGACCCCTGGTATCTGCCACTGGGCTGTGGGGGCGGCTGCAGGGACACACACCTGTTGGGGGTCTGCTGGTTCCGCCCAGGAGCACAGCCCGCAGTCTCATGCCTCCTGCCCCCGGCAGTCAAATGCGTGTGGAGCGGGTGGCCTTGGCCTCAACAGGGTTCCCAGGGTCCCACTGGAAGCCCCACGTGGAACTGTGCCTCTGGGACGTCGCTCCAGGGACCTTGGGTGTGGGCTGGCCCCATCCTGTGGGGAGGTCCTGGGAGGGTCAGTCTGGCCCGCCTGCCTGCTGACTTGGGTGTGGCTCGAGCAGGTCAAGGCAACACAGGAGGAGAACCGGGAGCTGAGGAGCAGGTGTGAGGAGCTCCACGGGAAGAACCTGGAGCTGGGGTAAGGAGGCCCTGCCCCCTGTTCCCCTCCGTCCCCATCCCCTTCGCCATCCCTGTCCCTGTCCCCATCCCCACCTGGCCTGGGACCGCTGGGCACCCGAGGCCATGGCTGTGTGTGTGTTCTCCCACAGGAAGATCATGGACAGGTTCGAAGAGGTTGTGTGCCAGGCCATGGGTGAGTGCCCGGGCCGCCGAGGCCACGTGCCTCCTTGAGGGGCTGCCTATGCCCCACCCTGGCCCTGCCCTGCACCCTACCCTCCTGAGGCCCCTTTTCCTAACACACGAGTCCCTTCAACATGGGCCCAGCCGTGGAACCACTGAGGCAAGTTACGGGGAAGCTGGTGGTAGTGACGCTGGTGGCTCCCACGGAGCCAGTGCTTGTCAGGCCCCAAAGCTGTGCAGATGCTGAGCTAGCAGTGGGGCTGTGGTGGGAGCAGAGCCTGTCCCGCCGTGGCCTGCCCCACTCCACCCTGCCCTCACCATGTGGCTATGTCTAGCAGCAGCCTCTGTAGGTGTCTGGCAGGACAGGAACACCGGGCCTCACCTGGCCTCCCAAAAGCTTGGGCTCCTGGAGGTGCTACTGTGGGGATCTGTCTTAGGCTGAGTGTCAGCCGGGGACAGGTGACTGCCTGGCCCTTGCAGTCCCTCCAGGACCACCACGAAGCATGACCCACAGCCTGGAGCTCGCCATACCGGCTCCCAGGCCTCACCCTGGGCTCTAGGATGTTGGGCGCCGCCTCTTCAGGGACCTCTGTTGCTGGGCCCTGGCTCAGGCTCCAGTTCCCTGCAGATCTGATGTGGAGGAAACAGCTGCTTCCTGGGCCTTGCCTCCGGCCTAGAAGATCCCGGGTGGAGGGGCTCATCACCCTCCAAGGCTCACACCCACTGTCCGCCTCTCCTCCTGGTGCTCGAGTCCCTCGCCTCATCCCTTGGGCTGCCTCTGGCGCCCAGCGTTTCTGTTTCCTCCTCATCCTGAACGTTTGCTTTTCTTTTCTCAAGAGGAAGTTCAGAAACAGAAGGAACTTGCCAAAGCTGAAATCCAGAAAGTTCTAAAAGAAAAAGACCAACTTACTACAGATCTGAACTCCATGGAGAAGTCCTTCTCTGACCTCTTCAAGCGTTTCGAGAAACAGAAGGAGGTGATCGAGGGCTACCGCAAGGTATGTCTCCGCCGCCCTGGCGTCCTCACCTCGGAGGTTGATGGACTCGTGGTCCAAGCCAGCAGGGCTACAAGCTGCTGTCTTTGCACCTTGGTCCTTGGCCAAGCCTCCCCTTGCCACGGGGGCATGGGATGGCCTGTGAATGAGACAGGGTGCAGGAGTCACAGCATAGCTGGTTTGCGAGGCAGCTGAGGGTGGCAGGAGGCAGAGTGAGCAGGGCACCTCGGAAAGGGCATCAAGCCTGGGCTGTCCGAGCGCTTGGGTCTCAAGGGTTGGGGACCCAGGGCATGCAGTATCCAAGGCGGGAGGCCCACAGAAAGGTGGTCACGGCTGTGGAAGGCCACCCTGGTGTCCTCCTGGCCACAGGACTCTGAGCTCCCCCGCTTTCTGTGCTGGGCAAGGCCCACACACTTGCTGGAAGGAGGGATGTCTGGGCCATCCATCTGTCTGGAGCAGGCCTGGAAGGTTCCTGCGAGGTCACCAAAGGGTTCTGCCCACCCCAGCAGTGTTGGAGTGGAGGTGCTCAACGCCTCCTGTAGAGGAGCTGGACCTGCAGGTGCAGCCAGAAGAGGGGCTGTCACTGTTGGTGCAAGGGGGTTGGGGACACCAGCTGGGTCCCCTGGGAGCCAGACTAAACTGGAACAGCGGCCCTTGCAGGGCCTGGCTGAGCCACACCTCATCTGAGTCCTGAAGTCAGGTGGGTGTCAGTGGCTGGGACCCAGCTGCCTAAGAGAAGCAAGCCTGAATACTCTAGGGAAGAAGGTATCTTACGCTTCAAATTGCTGCTGCAGAGTTTTAAATTAGTGTCTGGCACAGAATAACCAAGTGTGAAAGGACAGGAAACATGAGTGAAAATCAGATGCGTTATTAGAGTGAGGCATGGTGATGTACGCCTGTGGCCCCAGCTACTCGGGAGGCTGAGGTGGGAGGATCGTTTGAGCCTGGGAGGTCGAGGCTGCAGTGAGCCACGATTGTATCACTGCACTCCAGCCTGGGCAATAGACCAAGACCCCCATCTCTAAAATTAAAAAAAAAAAAAACAACTTGTTAGACCCACAGGAGCCCCAGATGGAGATGGCACCAGCAGGTGGTGCCTCAGATCTGCAGGGAGCAGATGGGAAGGGCCCTGTGGCAGCAGAGTGCCCACCGGCAGCAGAGTACGGCAGTCTGGCCCAGCACAGACGCTTGGAGAGGCAGGACTCTTCACACGGTGCTGCTGGCTTGAGGACACAGAGGCTTTGCTGACCTTACCTCAGGTTGGGCTGTGGTGTGAGCAGCTGCCTTGGCCTCGCCTCTCCCCGGGCAGGCCTGTGCCTCAGCTCCCACTGGCCGCCTCCGCACTTTCTCATGGAGGCTTCTTTGCCATCTAATCCCATTTGGGAGGACCCAGTGCAGACTTTAAAGTAATTGCCTTCCGTGTTCAGAAGAGTATTGCTTCAGTAGAGACCTTGAAACTAGAAAAGAATCCCCTTTGGGAGACCAAGACGGGCAGATCCCTTGAGGTCAGGAGTTCGAGACTAGCCTGGCTAACATGGTGAAACTCCATCTCCTAAAAATACAAAAATTGGGCCAGGCAAGATGGCTCATGCCTATATTCCCAGCACTTTGGGAGGCCAAGGCAGGTGTATCACCTGAGGTCAGGAGTTCGAAACCAGCCTGATCAATATGGTGAAACCCTGTCTCTACTAAAAATACAAAAATTGGGCCTGGCGTGGTGGCTCACACCTGTAATCCCAGCACTTTGGGAGGCCATGGTGGGTGGATCATGAGGTCAGGAGTTCAAGACCAGCCTGACCAATATGGTGAAACCCCATCTCTACTAAAAATGCAAAAATTAGCTGGGCATTCGCCTGTAGTCCCAGCTACTCAGGAGGCTGAGGCAGGAGAATCACTTGAGCCCAGGAAGCAGAGGTTGCAGTGAGCCAAGATCGTGCCGCTGCATTCCAGCCTGGGCGACAGAGTGAGACTCCATCTCAAAAAAAAAATTAGTTGGGCATAGTGGTGTGCACCTATAGTCCCAGCTACTTGGGAAACTGAGACAGGAAAATCATTTGCAACAGAGGTTGCAGTGAGCCGATACCGCACCATTGCACTGCAGCCTGGGCGACAGAGCGAGACTCTGTCTCAAAAAACAAAAAATACAGAAAAAGTAGGCCTACTTATGCCTGTAATCCCAGCACTTTGGGAGGCCGAGGCGGGTGGATCACGAGATCAGGAGTTTGAGACCAGCCTGACCAACATGGTGAAACCCCGTCTCTACTAAAAATACAAAAATTAGCCGGGCGTGGTGGCAGGCGCCTGTAATCCCAGCTACTCGGGAGGCTGAGGCAGGAGAATCGCTTGAATCCGGGAGGCGGAGGTTGCAGTGAGCTGAGATCACGCCACTGCACTCCAGCCTGGGAGACAGCGAGACTGTCTCAAAAAAAAAAAAAAAAAACAACAACGCAAAAACTAGAAAAAAACCAAATGGAAATTTCTAACAGGTACAGTTAACAAAGTTAACAATTCAAAGGGTACAGGTCAGATGAGGGAAGCAGAGGGTGAGTTGGGAGCCAGTGTGTGGACGGCAGCCCCGAGAGCCAGAGGGAGAGACGCCGCTGTGGCAGGAGGCTTGACCTGTGCACACGTGAGAGCTTCCAGCTGCCACCTCCTGGACAGACGCTGTTGGGAATTTTCCACAGCAGAGAAACACAGGGCTGTGGGTTTAAGGGAGGCGTGACCTCCGCAGGACATCGTGGGCTGCATGCTGGGTGGGGGGTCAGGGAGAGGCTGCAGTGCTGAGGGTGCTCCTGGGATACAGGGCTGCGACAGAGGAGTGGGGATGGCTGGGCTGTGAGGCCGCTGGGGGCACTGCAGGAAGAGGGCAGGTGGGCTGAGCCTTCCCAAGCAGAGGCCACTCAGGGGCCCAGGAACCCCTCAGCTGGGGCTTCTCAGTCACTGAGCGGAAGTCCCAGAGCTGTGGGGAGCAGGCGTGTCTGGGTAACCATGTGGCTCCTGCCAGCCTCCCCTGCCTGTCCCCAAAGCACAGGGCTCAGCTCCAGAGGGAGACGGGCTGGGCTGTCAGTGGTCCCAGGTGCATCCCACTTTCCAGCAGCACTTGGTGCCAGCAGAGGCTGCAGGTGTGGCAGGAGGGGGCGCAGCCGTGAGGGCACCGGGTTCAGGCCCGGCATCTCTGAGGGTGGAGAGCCAGGGCTGTCCTCAACCTCCCGAGGGGGTGAGCTGGGAACTTGTGTGAAGGGGCTTTTTCCAAAAGGAAAACGGGAGGTACTGCCTCACGACTGATGCCCCAGACAGCTTTGAGGATCTGCAGGTCCCCAGACACCAAGCCTGGGTGCTTTCCAGCAGACGGCGTGGTGCCCACAGCTAATGCCTGCCCCTTCCTAGAACGAAGAGTCACTGAAGAAGTGCGTGGAGGATTACCTGGCGAGGATCACCCAGGAAGGCCAGAGGTACCAAGCCCTGAAGGCCCATGCGGAAGAGAAGCTGCAGCTGTGAGTGCTGGGCGAGGCCCCACCCTGGAGGGAGAGTCTGAGCACCTGGGCCCCAGCTCAGCCTCTGCCCTGCCCCTACCCTCCAGGGCAAACGAGGAGATCGCTCAGGTCCGGAGCAAGGCCCAGGCGGAAGCGTTGGCCCTCCAGGCCAGCCTGAGGAAGGAGCAGATGCGGATCCAGTCACTGGAGAAGACAGTGGAGCAGAAGGTGGGTGCGGGAAGCCCAGCTCACGGGCCGTCTGGCAGCACCTTCTAGAAGGCCCTTGGGCCTGCCGCTCCCTCCAAGCAGGGAGAAGCCCCGCAACTCATCTTCCTCCTCCAGACTAAAGAGAACGAGGAGCTGACGAGGATCTGCGACGACCTCATCTCCAAGATGGAGAAGATCTGACCTCCCCCGAGCCGCTGTCCCCGCCCCGCTGCCCCCGTCCATCCCCGTCTTGTCTGCTTCTCTTAGGTGTCATGTTCTTTTTTCTGTCTTGTCTTCAACTTTTTTTAAAACTAGATTGCTTTGAAAAGATGACTAAATAAAAGTTTCCTTTCAATTTAAACCCTGAAGCTGCTCTGGTCTTGATGAAGCAAAGGTTTCCCAGCTCTGGCCAGAGGCTGAGCCGACCTGCAGGCGCCCTCCCTTCCCCTCAGAGCTGGCCACTTGGTCCCTGCCTACCCCAGGCTCAGGCCGCCCTGCTGAGGGGCAGGGACAGCCAGTGGCTGGAGGAGGCTCAGGCCTGCCCAGTCTGCCGTGGCCACCTCGGGCTGGCTACATGGTCCTGGCCTCAGGTACACACACCAAAGTCCAAATGGACTCTTTTTGTTTTTGAGACAGAGTCTCTGTCACCCACGCTGGAGGGCAGTGGCACGAACTCGGCTCACTGCAAGCTCTGCCTCCCAGGTTCACGCCATTCTTCTGCTTCAGCCTCCTGAGTAGCTGGGCCTACAGGTGCCCGCCACCATGCCCGGCTAATTTTTTGTATTTTTAGTAGAGATGGGGAAGTTTTCACATAAAAACCATGAACAGCCAGGCATGCGTGCTGGTGGCTCTGACTCTGGTGCCAACCTGGCGAGCCTGCAACCCCGGCTAATTGAGTGCTCACCTAGGTGTGGGTGTGGAGGGAGGCCCCTGCAGGTGCAGCTGCTCAGCTCCCATCATCCTCAGGGGCATGGAAGCTTCAGAGCAAAACAGGCTTCCCTGGGGAAGTTCTGTCTCCACACGGCAGGGCTTCCTCCCCGATCCTAACCCCGTCTCCAGCAGTCCCATCCTGCGGCTCTCAAACTCGGACAGGCGCACTGGAACCCAGGGAGCCCTTCTGGTCAGGCAGAGGCTTGGCCCAGCTGGGGCATCCGGGGAACCCTGGGCACCGAGTTGAGAGATGCTGGTCGCTGGGTTCAGCCATGGCACCTAGGACCCCAGCACCAGCCAGAGGGCCAGGGCCTCCTGAGGGGCCAGGCAGGACCAAGGGTTGACACTGTAACCTGTTCCCGGGGGGTCGGTGCTGCTGCTGTGCCCAGATCATGCCGTCCAGAAAAGCCGTTTTCTCCCATCAGTGAAGAGTGGGGCTCCCCACATAGGGAGGGACCCAGGCCGAGATCCGGCCGCAGTCACCTGCCCCCAGTAGTGTCTGAACCTGGGGGTTGCAGTCCCAGGACCTGCTTCCAAGGCTCTGCAAGTCTGCCTCTGGGCCTGATGAGCAGCACTCCAGTACTGGCCCTCAGGTGGGCGCAACAACACCCCCAGCCGCCTCCAGGGGTCGCTGCCACCATGGGCCATGCAGGGACCAGACCGGGTGGGTGACACCCTGAAGGGATGGGGCTGGGGTGCCAAGAAGCCGCATGGACCAGCAGGGAGGCTGAGGAGCGGGTGGGGGCTTCGGCCTGGGCGGCCAGTGGCATGTCCCCAAGGGCAGGAGGGTGTGTTTGTTCTTAGCACATTTGGAGGAGGGAGCCTGGTGCAGGGATGGACGGCCACAGCGGGCCATGGCCAGTCACGGCTGGGGCAGGGAGGGCAGGTGGCTGGGGCCACTCCCCTCCCCCTCCACAGCCCACCTGTGCTCCTGCAGCACCTCCTGACTGGCCTCCCAGGACCATCGCACCCCTCCCTCCCCTGCGCAGCAACCCCCATCTCAGCTGTGAGCCTGGGTAACAATAGGGTGCAATCCCTGGCTGAGGGGCCTCTGAGAGCCTTCCGTGGCCCACTTCACAGACAAGAAACCGAGGCCCACAGACCAGTGGCCATTGGCTGGGGGAGACAGGCCAAGCACAGAGTGTGGGGCCCCCTCTCCTGCTTGGGGTTGAGGATATGGGGGAGCAGAAGGGCCTTGGAGCCTCCAGAGCTCACCAGCTGCCCCATGGGCAGCACGGCCCGCCTCGGCCTCCCCGCTGCCCACAGGCATGTCCGGCCGCAGGACTCCCACCTCTCTCTGCAGGGTCAGCTCTGGTCTGACGCGGTCGCAGGACACAAGGCGGCTGCCAGATCCTCCTCCTCACTCAGCCCTGCCGGTCTGGCCTTCTGGCTCCTCTAGCAGCTGCCCAGGGCCCTGTCCCCCGCTGGGGCCTCTCTGAGCCAAGCCAGGAGCCTGCCCGGAGAAGGCCATGCAGGGCGGCTGGACGTGTCAGGGCACCCGGCCGGGCCTGGGGCCGCGCCGAGGACACCGGCCACCAGGCAGCGTCCTGGGCCGGGAGCCTCTCTCCCAGGACAAAGGGGCCTTGTGTGGCTGAATGGGTGTTTATCCTGGAGCCTGAGTTAACTCAGGGCTGCGAAGCCGGGCGGGGGCCCTGGCACTGGCCTGCCTGGTAAACATGACCTGAGCTGGGCACGCAGCCGTGGCCTGGACTTCCGCAGCCCCGGACCCCCTGCACATCCACGCAGTCGCCTTGTGAGGGGCTCAAGGAAACAGGAGCTGTCCTGGGGGCTGCCTCCGTGGGAGTCCTCATACACAGTCGTGGAGGCAGCGCTCGGCTCTGCCCTTCCCACAGCTCAGGGCAGGGCTCAGAAACACCCCCCCACGCGCCCCATTGGAAGGAGGGGTGAGGGTTAGACGAGGTCGTGAGGGTGAGGCCCTGGTCTGCTGGGATTAGTGTCCTTGGGGAAGGCGGCAGGCCGGGAGAACACTTTGGAGGAACTGACTCGCCAGCACCCTGATCGCGGACTTTGCGCCTCCAGAACCGGGAGAAACACGTCTGTGGTGCAAGCCATCTGGTCCCAGGCAGGATGAGACCCCACCATCCGAGGGGCTGTCCAGCCTGATGCCCACCCACTGCCCAGCTCCCCCTGCAGCCAATATCCGAATCCTGAGGGGAGTGCAGGGCTCAGCCCACGTGGAGAAGCTAGGTCTGTGGGGCACCCCCACCCCTCTAAGGCCACCTAGGAGTGGAACCTGCAGCTGCCTCCCTGGGCTGGTCAAGACCCTTTCAACAGGGCTGGTGGGACTGCCCCTCCAAGCTCACTCCCATGCCCCCATGCTCCTTCCAGGGGCTGCCAGCCACCGGGCTGGATGCAAGAGGGGGTCGGGGGGAGGAAGATAGGCCAGGACAAGCTGACCACAGCCTGAGCATTCCCTGCCAGGCACCCCCTCTGCAGCCCCCACCCTGCCGTATCCAACCTGAGCCCCGGGAGAGAGTTCACCCAGCCCGCAGGCAGACCCAGGTCACCCTCCCATGGACTCAGGGGCTGTCCCCAGCCCAGGCTGAACCCCAGAACCCTTTCGGTCCCCCAAGGACCACGCCAGTGAGGGTTCCTGCAAGCCCACGTGGGTGCCAGAGGTCCCTCCTCCAGCCCATCACTCCACTTTCTGGGAAGGACCCCCGGAGGCCTGGGGACTAAGCCCTGGCCCCGGACTGCCCTGGTAAGCTGAGCGCACACCCCTTGTCTCTCTTAGGGAGCTCTGTGAGGGGCAGGACTGGGCCAGCAGCTGCCCAGGAAGCTGGTGCCCGTTGGGGAAAAGCCCTGTCCCCACAGGGCTGAGGCTGGACGAGGTCCAAGGAGGGGCTTCTGCCCCAGCCCAGGCCTTCCTTGGGGTGTGCTCAAATAGCAGGTGCGCGTGCCGCCTGTGCCGTGGGTTGGAGGGGGTGGAACGTGTACGTCCTGGCTGCCCCCGAGCTCTGCGGACCCCGAACTCCCGGGGCTTCTGCCTGAGCCTTTGGACCCCAACAGCCTGCAGGGGGCGCCATTGGGCCACCGGAGCCCCTTCTGCAGACCCGGCGCGACCGCACTCCTGCCAGGCCGTTCCTACCGCCCGGCCACAGGACTCCAGGAGGGGCCCCCACCCTGGGGCGACGAGGAGCCACCTGGGCCCGCACCAGGCCTCCCCACAGGGCCTCCCCACCTGCCCCCTCCCCACCGTGCTCCCTCCGTACCACGACCCCTCCCCAGCGCGCCCCCTCCCCACCTGCCCCCTCCCCACCACGCCCCCTCCCCACCTGCCCCCCCACCACGACCCCTCCCCACCTGTTCCCTCCCCCTGCCCCCTCCCCACCTGTCCCCTCCCCACCTGTCCCCTCCCCACCTGTCCCCTCCCCACCTCCCCCCTCCCCACCATGCCCCCTCCTCACCTGCCTCCTCCTCAGCATGGCCCCTCCCCACCTCCCCCTTCCCCACTACGCCCCCTCCCCACCAGCCCGTCACTGCAACTTTGCCTCCCCTCTGTTCCCAGGACCCTGCACACTCACCAGACCCCTGGAGGTTTGTGGAGGGCAGGGCTGGGGACTGGGAGGTTTCAGGCCATGCAGGGCTGGAGGCAGCACACCAGGCACCCTCGCTAGCTGAGGGCCTGGCCTAGCCTGATAGGGGGACTGCAGGACAGGAGGGCCCTGGAAAGGCTCAATCCCTCCCTCTCCACCCAACCCTGCCCAGCTGGGTTCTGGAAACACACCCTGTAACTGGGTGTCTGGGGATACGGCACCTCTACAGCCTGAACCACCAGCGGTACTCACTGGGTCCTCCAACTCTGCAATTCTGCAGGCATGGACCAGACTCCAAGAAACAGCCCCTCGAATGCGCCTGCCCCAGCCCGGTTCCAAACACCAGGCTGAGGCTGCGCGGTTTGCAGGTGTGTCAAATTAATGAAGGGACAATTGTCCAGGCTCCAGGAATCCCCGCCATACAGTACCCGCCCCCGGTCCCCACCTCCCTTTCACTCAGGCCCCTCCCTCCAGGCCAGCAGGGGTGAGGTGAGGGCTTAGAGCCCCTGCAGGCATCGGGGGTGGTGGGGCCCCTGCCCTGTGTCCCCTCTGTCCCTCGATGTCCATTCGCACCCATCTCCCCAAACCCCACTGACATGGACGGCCCCACCTGGCTGAGCTCACAGGACCTCTGGAGCCCACTCTGCAGAGAGAGAGGAGGGGGCAGGGGGACGCACTTATGTTTGCTTCTGAGGGACAGTGGGCAGAGCAGGGCTGTTTGTGAGTGGGACACTCAGGCCCCGGGCCTCTGGACCCTGAAAGAAAGGGTTCCTGTGTGGGCTGGGGGCTGCCTCTGCTGAGAAGTGGTGGCCCGGCCACTTGGTGTCCAAAGGCCTCATGTCCGTCCACATTTAGGGACTGGGAATGTGGGAGGCTGTTCCAGCACAGCCACAGTGTGGACACCATCCCAAGGGGGCATCTGCAGGGGCGCACCTGTATGGGCAGAGCCGGGGCTGCTGTGAGCCCAAGGGGCTCCCAGAGGGAGTTCCATCCCAGCCTAGTGGGGTGGGTCCAGGGCAGTGCTGGGGAGGCCAAGCTGCCAGCATCCCACAGGGCCCAGTGGCAGAGGGGAGTGTGAAGGCTCAGGGCTTCTGCCCAGGGAGTGGGGTGACCCACACTTGGCCCCTGCATGCCCGGTGGCTGAGGCCACACCCAACCTAGAGCATCCTGACAGCAGGAGCCCCGCTTGGTGCCAGGCAGTCCTGGCTGGGGTGGGGCAGGTGCCATACGGTTGGCCTTGGGTAGACCCTCACCCCGACCCCCCTGTGCCCACACTGAAGCCCAGTGTCTCCATCGGTCAAGGTAGAGGTAGAACCCTGAGATTCGAAGGCTTCTCCACACACACTCATTCGTTCACATGTCAAATGTGTACTGAGCACCATCTCTGTTCCTTGCACTGTTCCAGGCTCTGGGCATGGCAGGGACAGAACAGTCACAACAGGCCTGTGGTGAGAATCTTCTGGCCAGGGGCTGGGTGGGGAGCAGCAGCGTGAAGGAATCAGTAAACACACAGGCGCCGGCACACACACACCCACTCCCACGGAACATACCAGTTGGTGACAAGGCTGTGGGGGGCTGGAGGGTGAGGAGGAGAGAGAGTGAGCATCTTGGGTGGGTTCCAGATGCCCCTCGGAGGGGTTCTGCTGCTCCCATCAGGGTCCCCTGCCCCCACCCCACGACGGGGGCTCACCCACCTCTGTCATGCTCTCCGCTGGGGCCCTGACAAGCTCAAGGCCAGAGCAGCAGGAGCGCTCGGCGGGTGGGGCTGGCCTGCGCCGTCGTCCTACCTTCCCACAGGTGTGGGGCTGCATCGGGACTGGCCCAGCTCACGGGGAGCAGATGGGAGCTGCGTCCACGCTTCGAAGGCCAGTGGTTGGGCTGGGCCTGGCTCTGTGCCCCCTCTAGGACAACAGGTGGCCCCATGCCCTCTCTGTCCCGGGCCCAGCAACCCTGGGGCTCTTCTGGGCCAGGGAGGCGGCCTCTTTACCCCCAGGGTTCACCCACAACCCCCACCCCAGATGGACAGGGGCCGCCTGGTGGGTGGTCCTGCACCAGGCCAGGCAGCCCGGGACACTGAGTGGGCCCAGGGTGGGGGCGCCTTGCACACGCACCGCGCTGGGGAGGCCTCCAGGAATCAGAAACACACAGCCGAGCAGCCCAGCGCCACGCCAACAGCCCACAGGTGCTCGCCCACAGCCACCACAGAGCAGACCTGGACAGCAGGGACCTGCCGGGCGCTCCTCCCTCCACCCGCACCGTCCCTGCTGGGGACGCCCATCTGTGTCCCCACCACCCCGCCAGGCTCACTGGCTGCCTGTGCACCCAGCTCTCCAGGTTAAGGCGCACCTGCCAAGCAGGGAGCTGCTCCCAGGAGAGTGTCCCCTTCCCAGCCCGAACCTGTGACCTGGAGGACCTTGGCCTCCCTGAGGTCCACACCCGCAGAGCTCAGGGGCCTTCGTCACCCCCAATGCTGGTGATGAGGTGCAGGCCCCGGGACAAGGCCATGCTGCTCACTCGCCTCTGTGTGGTCAGCACTCTGGACAGCCCAGCATGGGTGGGGACGGAGGCGGGCCCTCAGCATTGAGGGACTTCCTGGAGGTGGGGGCTCCTGAGCTGGGCCCCAGTGTGGGAGGGAGCATGGCCAGGCTGGGCCCTCTCCTAGAGAAGACTGGGAATCCTGGTCAGTGCCCAACCTGCCCCACCTCTCAGCTGTCAAGAGGGTCCACAGTGTTCCCCTGGGAGGCCACACCTGGCCGGAGGGCAGCCCAAGCTGGGCGGATTCAGGCTGGATCTCCCCCGCCCCAACGTGCCCACGGCACAGCTCATTTCCCTCTGCACCAGGTGCTGGCTCCTCTGCCAGGAACATGAGCTCATTTCATCCTCTCAGGCAGGGTAGGGCAAGGCAGACCCCAACCCTCAGGTGACGTGCCTCTCTGCCCTGCCCCAGGTAATCCACTCAGCTGGGGAACGGTGACCCCCCCTCAGCCCAGAGGCACTCTGATTCCGGAGCCCAGGACAGCGGGCAGGGTTCTGCTGGGCAGCCGGATGGGCACGGTGCAGGCACAGGCTCGGGGCAACACAGGATGCCCGCCCTGCCCACCAGCCAGGGGTCAGGCCTCTGGAGATCCCGGGGGAGGGCGCCCTCCTCCACATAGGCCTGGGAAGAGGAGGGAGAGCGACGATGGTTGTTGTTGTTGACTGGCTTCTCCCACTTCTCCGAGCTCAGGCTGCAGAGGCCAGCCTCCTAGCCAAGCAGGAAGCGCCCGGGGCTCTCCCCTCGGGCTGCCGGCCAGGCCTCCTCGGCATTTCTGGGAACCCCCACCCCACACGCCCAGAAAGCAGGAAGGCACCTCTGCCCCGAGCCCAGGCTTGTCTGGCCCCAGGTGCCCCTCCTCTGGCTGGGGACCGCTGGGTGTGGCTGATCTGCAGGGGTGGGAGAAGGCTTCCTGGAGGAAGTGCCCGGGGCCTCGCAGAGCACCAGCCTGTGGGGACTTGGGGTGCTGGTGGTGAGGCCTCTTGGCAAAGGGGAGGAGGCAGAGGAGACGGGAACCAGGTGGGGGGCTCTGGGGCCCCAGCTGGGGGCAGCACCCCCTTCTCTCCTGCTGTCCCCTCATCCATGGCCAGGTCCTGGCCTGTCTTCTCACTGAAGTCCCCAAGCCCCAAACTTGAAACCCAGGCCCCTGACTCCACCTGCGAGAGGAGACACTCTCCAGGCCAGCCACCACCCGATGGTGACAGTCATAGACCCGTGACCTAGGGCTGCAGGAGGCCCTAGCCCTACCTCCAGCAAAGCCACAGGACCTGCACCCACTCCTGTGGAGACCTCAGAGGGAAGCGTGGCAGGGTCCCTACCTGCTGGGGGCTGGGGGTGGGGAGTCTTAGAGGACCTCAGATCCCAGGAGCCCCTCGCTGGAAAAACCCACAGAGCAGTGCTGGCCCCACCTGGGAGCCCCTTCAAGCACTTCCTGCTCCCGGGCCCACGTGGAGGAGGGCGCCCTCCTGGGGATCTCCAGAAGCCTGAGACAGGCACCCTCCCCACTTTCCAGCTGGGACCTGAAACTCCAGGGTCAGGGGCTCGGCATGTGGGCGGCAGCCCCTGGGCACTGGGACCCAGGTGGGTGCCCTGCCCTGGGACCCGAGTCAGAAGCAGCGAGTCTCCAGCCCATGAGGGGCCCAGGTGTGGGGCAAGGGGCACCCGGGGGTGGCCTTGGACAGTGGCCTTTGAGGTCTGTGCTGTGGAGTACGCAAGGGGGCTGGGGACCCCTGGCCAGGGTGTGGGCACCAGACTGGCTTGGGGAAGGCATAGTGGGAGCCGCCACCGCCAGAGCCCGGGAAGTGGCCACTGGTCTCTGAGCCTCCACAGATAAGACTGGGCTGAGCCCAGCCATGGCCACACCGAGCCGTCACCGGGGCCACTGCCAGGTCAGGCATGCTGCCCCCAGCCCGACACTGTGGGGAGTTGTGTGTCCCAGCCACCAGCTTGCTCCTCCCCGGCAGACGACTGCCCGGCCCCGTGCTCCTCCCCAGGGCGAGCCTGGCACCTGGAGTCCTCTGGACTTCAGGCACTGCTGCCGGCAGGTGGGAGGGGACAGGCAGTGAGGATCTGTCACCAGTCCTGAGGTGGGACAGGCAGCTGGGGAGAGGAAAGCTGCCCATCCTGGGGGCATATGAGGAGCAGGGCTGGGGGAGCCCTGAGCCTACCACCCGGCACCCGGGAGAGCCCAGCCAGGCTCACGGCAGAAGCTGCCATCTGCTCGGGCCACGGAGCTGGGCCGCGTGTCTTTGCTGGGGCCGCTTGAGGCCCTGAGACCTGAAGGGAGACAGGGGCTGTGATGGGGAAGCCTTGGGCTCAGGCACAAGAGAGCTGCTCTGAGCAGGGCTCTCCTGGGCGCCACCACCCACAACAGGGAGAGGCCTACAGACAGCCCTGTGCTGAGGGGCTGGGAAGGTGGCTGCTGCCTGAGGCCAGGGAGGGGGACATGACTTGGAACCCGAGCTTTTAGGACAGGATGAGGGACGAACACTGAAGGCCAAGGCAGGGGTGGAGGGCTCCCTGGAGGAGGTGTTCAGGCTGAGAGGCCTCAGAGCAGGTGTGGGCAGCCTCCAGGCAGCAGACGGCCAGGCGGGGCACAGATGCGAGAGATAGCTGCCGCTGGCTGTTCCACGTGTGGCCCGGCCCTGTCCCAGACCCAGCACCTGTCCCACACCTGTCAGAGCAGCCACCAGTTCCCAAGGCTGAGGTGTGGTTTTCATCAGCCACTGAAGCCTGAGGCCCAGCAGAGGCACTTAGGCTGGGGCAGGGGCCAGGCAGGAGCCAGCCACGGCGTTAGGTAGCCCTCCAGGACCCCCTTGAACTCCAAATCTGCCCTGGGCCCTCACACTCCCTGGGGGCCAGGGTGACTGTCAGATGGATCTCAGATGGGTCATATCAGGGGCATCCACCAAGGAGGCTTCCTGGGGGAGGTGGGGCCTGGAGGACAGAGAAGTAGAGGCCACGTTGGCACAGAGCAGGGCGCTCCACACGAGTCAGGCATGTCCTAGGAACTGGGCAAGGGCAGGCGTGGGAACAGGCCGGGTGCCTTCTGGGCAGCTCTGGGTCCAATCCTTGCCCCCCACCATGTAGCAACACTCCTGGAGGACACAGGGCAATGGGCGCAGCAAAGCCCCCCCACACTCGCCCCCACCGCCTCCTCTGTGCCACCAGCTTTCAGGGAAGCCACGAAGGCAGCTTGGGCGGGGGTCGGACGCCCTCCAAGTCCGCGGCCCCCATGCCCAATCAGCACGATCCGATTTCATAACCAGCCTGGATTCTGCCCCAGCTGAGGAACGAGCATAAAACCCAATATATTTTAATTATATCTTTGAGGGCCATGAGCACAATCGTTTCCAGATGGGGGCCCCGCTGAGGGCCTCGCTGCCCGCAGGGCCTGGGCTGGGGGAGGAAGGGAGCACAGGCCACAGCCACGAGGCCACAGGGCCCCGGACGTGGCTCCTGCCCAGCACTCTCTGCGGGGCCACTGCCGAGCCGAGACTGTGATGGGTCATGCTTTCCATCTACAGATGGGGGAACTGAGGCTTGGGGAAGCCGGCTTGGAGCTGACTTGTTGGGATGGTACCGCCGGAAGCAGAGAGGCTAGTGCCCCAACCTGGAGGCCCTTCCAGACTGGGACATCTCGGGGGTGGCCTCGCCCAGGCCCTAAACCAGGGGCCAGCCAGCTAGAGCCCAGGGTGTTGGGATCTTGGGTCACACACCCAGGCCCCGGGGGCAGGGGAGGGGCCCAGGCCATGCCACGCCCATGGATGGGCCAAGTTGCCATGCCCCTGGGATGGCGCCGACTCTAGCCACACTCCAGGCAAGTGGGGGGCACATCCCTGAGGCCCAGGCTGCTGAGTGGAACCCCAGAGCTGGACAGGGCCCCCAACATCCATGCTTCAGCTCCATCCAGGCGGGGAAAGTGCCCAGACACCCCAGGGCCTTCTCAGCCAGAGTGAAAACGGGGCCAGGCAAGGACCCAGTGGGGGCTTCCCCGGCCTGTTCAGGGACAACCTGGCCCCTGGGGGGTGTGATACAGGCACAGCAGTGGCGGCCTCAGGCTCCCACCCACAGCCAGGCAGAGGTGGAAGGTCGCTGGGCGGTCAGCGATGGGGCCTTCGGAAGTCTGCTGGCTAATAAGATTTGCCCACTCGGCCTTCCCGGCTCTTCCTGTGGTGGAGGCAGGCCTGGCGTCTGTCCGGAACCCCTCCCTTCCCCAGCAAAGCTGCACCCCCACCTCAGGAGGGGCTGATGGCTGAGCTCGAGTCCTGTGGAGGCAGGACAGCCACAGGCCCCCGCCTGCGTGAGGACCGGCATGGGTGGCGCAGCAAAGGCTGAGAGGGGCCGAGACTCCATTCCTGCCTCTGTGCCAGCCGGAGCAGGAGCTCTGGCCCTAACCTGGGACAGAGGCGCCTGGGCATGGGCTCAGGGCTATGGGGTCTGCACCCCAGGCAGCCCCAGCTCACCCGCTGCCTGCCTCAGTGCCCCCACAGTAAAATGGGCATACAGCAGAACAGAGGCCTGGGGACTACACACCACGCGCACCAGGCACTGAGACCCCGCTCTCTCTCTCTCCTGACCCTGCCCTGGGTGGGGGATGATCCACCGCAAGCCCCCACCTCTTGCTGCAGCCAAAGACCTAGAGGTGACCCCAGCCCTGGCCTTGCTCCTTGCAAGCCCCCACATGGACTGAAGGGATGAGAAGAACTCGGCCCTGGGGAAAGCCCGGCCCCCATGGCCAGTGTGGGAGCACCGGGGTACCTCAGGTCCTGGCCAGGCTGTCCAAGGAGGGGTCCCTGAGGGCTGGACAGGTGGGCCAGTGGTGTCTCTATGCCATCCTCCTTCCTCTTGGTGCCCGCCTGGTGACCCCAAGATGGCCCAAGCGAGTGGAGGTGGGCAGGGGCAAGGACCTGCGAGGCCCTGGGCTCCGTGCCTCTGGCCCAGGGGCACCCACAGCAGACGTGACCTCATCCTTGGGCCTCAGCCTGCTTGGAGCGGGAGGGGTGGGGGTGCCCACATGGCCCCTTGAGGCAGGTGTGGGTGCTCATTCACACCGGGCTCCCCAGGGCTGGTGAACAGCTCCGTCCCACTGGAGGCAGCCCCCAGCGCTACTCCAGGCAGGGGGAGGTGGCAGCACACGGCCTGTGCCAGGACCCTGGAGGCTGGGCTCTGGCCCTGGGTGCACCCCTGGGGCCCCAAAAATCACTAATGCCAGCGGCACAGGCGATGATGAAGTGGATCCCCTTGATGGGTCCCCCTCCCACACCCAGCCGCCTGCCCTTAGGGTTTCATTTACGGAAGGGCTCAGAAAACCCCACACACCTTCTGGTGCCAGCTCCCAGGATTCAGGGAGATGCTGACTTCCATTTCGACTCCAGCTCCACGTTCCCGCCTCCCACCTGCCCACCCACTTCCTATCCACCCATCTCCCTCCAGCCTCCATACATCCACCCTTTCCATGCCCCCATAATCCCCCCATCCCCCCACCCAACCCCCACCCCCACCCTGTCTCCACTCCCACCTCATCCCCACTCCCACCCCAGCCCTCCCCCTTCTCCTGCCTTGAGCATGAGCATTCTGCCCTCTGCACACCAAGCGGCCATCCACAGACCTCTCGACTTCTCCAGGCCTCCGGCCACCGCCTCGTCACCTCGGTACCCCTCCCACCCTCCACTCACCCCCCCATTCTCCAGGGCCAACCGAGTGCCCTTCCTCCCAGGCATGCTGTCCCTCTGACCCGAGTCCTGCACCACAATCCCCGCCCCATTCTGTCACTCCTCCTGTCCGTCAGTCTGTCCGTCCATCAACAACCATTTACTGACCACGTTCCTTGTCCCAGGCATTTGGGGACATAGCTGCATTCTCACCAAGCTCCCACTCTGCCCCGGGGAGAAGGAAATACAGGCCAGGCAGCAGCTGGTGGTGATGAAATCGGGGGCGATGTGGGGGGCAGGAGGGTGACAGGAAAGAGCCAGTGGGGACAGCGGGCAGCAGGGCGAGAGAGCAGAAGGCTTGAGGGGGCCCAGTCGGACCTCGTGGGAACCTGCCGCATGCTGCGCTGGTCTGAGAGCCAGAAGAGGAAGCTGAGGGCCCACTTGGGGCCACTGGGCATGGGCTGCGGGAGGGAACAGCGCTCCCATCTGTTGGGACCTGGCGGGTCTCAGAGGACGCTGCGTTCCCGGCCAGAAACCACCCCTGGGGCAGGGAGGGTAAGGCAGGCCCCGGCTGGAATGGGGCGGGGAGGGGAGCGGCACAGCCCCAGGTGCCTCAGCCTCAGCCTAGGGCTCTGGGGACGCCCAGCCCGGACAGGCCTGGGCAGGTGGATGGAGGTGGGCTGACATCTTCATGGCACCAGCAACTGCCCCGCTGATGCCTGCCACTACCTAGTGGCATCTGGCCACTGTGAGCACCACAGAGCTCCAGCCATCCCGCATAGCTCAGGCTGCCTCAGCCCTGAGTCCAAAGCCACCATCAGGGAGGCCTCTCCTGTCTAGTGGTGAAGGGAAACTCAGTGTGACCTCAGTACGCCAGCCCCTTCCCTGCACGTCCCAAGGCCACTGGCTCAGAAAGCCCCTCCCTTCGGCTGCCAGGGCCCTGCCCGAGTGTGGGGCACTCCCAGGCCCTGGGCCAGCGGAAGCAGCTCTGGGAGACTGCGCAGGCCAGGAAAGCCCAGGTGGCCCTGGGAGGTCAACAGCCACTGGCAGCATCTACCCCAGGCTAACCCTGTGCCCTCCTCTGCTGGGGTCTGGGCTGCAGGCTACACGGTGGGGTGTGAGGCTGTGGCAGGTGAGCAGGATCTCTTTCTTGGCCTCCCTGTAGCCCCAGCCAGCTGAGATAGAACTGGAGAAACACAAGTTTACACCAAGAAGCTTGGCCAGGGTCCCCGGCAAGCATGGGGGAGCAGCAGGCTCCTGGAGTGGGAAGTGGGGTCCTGGTGAGGTTCCAGGCCCACCACTCCATTCCCCTCCCTCTGGGTAGGCACAGAGTTGGGTGCGGGGGGTGGGGAAAAGGCTCCTCCTTCCCTGGCACCCGCTCTGTGTGTCTCATTGGTGCCTACCTGTCCCCCAGGCCACAGGGCAGCTCACTGGGGAGAAGAGGGACCCGGGATCCTGAGGGGGTCAAGCCAGTTTCCACCCACCAGTCAGGCTCCCCAGAGCTGACCTCGGGCTGGCGCCCAGGGCCTACGGAGTCCCCTGCCCTTTCCCTGAGAAGGAAGGACCTGCCCAGGCTCTCCACAGCCCACCTGGGCCCTTCTGGGCCCGGTTTCCAGGGCCCTTGTCCCACCCTTCCCAAGCTCCCAGAATGCTGGCCAGATAGACTGAGACCGTGTGACCAAGGCAAAGATAAACTGTGGCCGCCCCGGGCCCCGATTACAACAAATCCCAGGAAGTTTCCGCCCCATTTTCTGCCCTGTCCTGAAACCCCATCTCCGCAGCCTGACAGCTGTAATCCCACCAGTCACCCATTGGGCTGGGCCTGGGCCTCCAGCCGCCACTGCTTCCCACTGCACCTCAGCCTTCCCCGCTGGAGGGGGTCATGCCCCCACTTTAGGGACGAGCTGACCGAGGTGCCGGGAGCTGACCCTGCCCACAGAGGCCTCTCCACTTGGCGTTTGCTCTAACACAAGTGGAGACTCTCCAGGGCACCCAGCTTGGGAAGCCCTTCTGTGGCTGGGGCCAGAGTCCACGAATGCCTGGTGGATCCACGGGCCTGACGTTAGGGGTCTGTGAGAGAGCATGTGTTTCTTGAGGTCCCTCAGGTGCCGAGACAGCCTCCCAACCCTGGTGCCCCCAAGGTCCCCACCAAACTGGAATCTTCCCTCCAAGTGATGTGGGGGCGCCTGGGAGCCCTCAACTCCCAGGAGGTGGGGCAGGCAGAGCCAGCCCAGCAGAGGCCCCCGGAAGCGTCAGGGACATCAGGAAAGGCAGCCAGGGCACAGGGACTTCCCACACTCATAAGCAGGGTGACCCTGCACCCACCCCAGCTGGCTCTCCTTAGCCCTCCAGCTCCAGGAGCTCAGGGTAGGAGCAGGTAGGAGGGGCTGCAGGCATCAGCCTCAGGCCTAGGGGAGGCGAGAGGACAGTCAGATGCTTCTCCAGCCGAGTGGTCCCTAGAACAGAAGGGTACACTGAGGCAGTGTCCTGGGAGGGGTGAGAGGGTGACAGGCCCTGGGAGGACATTGTGGGCATCTGGTCAGTAGAGGCCACAGCAGGGTAGAGGGAGGCAGATACCCCCGCCATGGCGGGGTGGACCGACGCCTGCTGCAGGGCCAGGGGGCCAGGCTGATGGCAGTAGCTCAGGGGTGTGGGCAGGCAAAGCTCTCAGCCATGGTTGGCTGGGCTGGGGGCGTTGGGCAGATGACTTAATCACAGGCGGGCTTTGTCCCTGGGCACCCGCCCCCTGCCCGGATCCTCCGCCTGGTCACACGCCCCCCACCCCCACCCGGCTCCTAGCAGCCTGCAGCCTAGCACGAGGAATCGAGGACGGCGGGGGGCTCTCCACCCTCGCAGGGCCTGGGAACGGCTCGGGGGTGGCCGTGGGGTGCGGCCAGGGCAGATCTGTCCTGGGCTGGGCTCAGGGGATGCCCGCCCAGCCTGGCCCGTGCCAGCCCCCAAGGAGGGCATCCTGGGAGTGGCTCCAGGCTGGCATCCTGGCAGAGGAGGCGCCAAGGCTGTGGGCCAGGGGGCCGGGGGCTTTGTATGCTGCAGGCCCCCCTCTCTTCCTGGGGCCCCCACCCTCCCTGGTCCTGTCAGAGCCTTAGAAAGTGAGACAGAGGCCCCGGGAGGCCCCGGACACAGGCAGGAGACGGAGCTTTAATGACCGAGCTATCATGGTGGGAGCGGAGGCCGCAGGTTAACCCTGTCGGTCCCTTGCACTGGGCCCACCTGACCTCCAGCCGGGCCCCCTCCCACCATGCAGCTGCCCATCCCCCACCCCCTGTCTCCTGTCACTGCCCCCGGAGACACTGGGAACAAAGTGAAAATCTTGCTCCAAAGAGATGAAAGCAAAGGTGTTCCGGGCCCAGCACTCCACCCGGCCGGCCACCTGTTCCTGTGAGGTGCTGGGCAGGGCACTGGCTAGACACTGCCCATGCACCCGGTGCACCTCGTCCACCCTGTCCACCCCGTCTGCCCTGCCTGCCCCGTGTGCCCCCCCACCCGCCCCGTGCACCCCGTCCACCTCATCTACCCCGTGCACCCCGTCCACCCTGTCCATCCCGTCCACCCCGTCCGCCCCGTGCACCCCATCTGCCCCGTCCACCCCGTGCACCCCGTCCATCCCACCCACTCCGTCCACCCCATCCGCCCCATCCACCCCACGCACCCCGTCCACCCCATCCGCCCCATCCACCCCATCCATCCCGTGCACCCTATCTACGCCGTCCACCGTCACTTCCCTCTGTACTCTCAACTTTCTCGACTCCTGACCTTGGAGGAGCCGAACTCCGGCCTCGCCAGCTGTCTGCAGTGTGGGACCCTGTACTCCTCCACGTGGGAGCCCCAGGGTGCCTGCTCAGTGGGGCTCTGTACTCTGCCCCTCACAGAGATCTGCCATGCAGAGGTGGGGGGAGCTTGGAGCCTTGGGGGCCACAGAACTGAGGCGGAGACCCTCCAGACTCCGCCACCTGCTCATTCCCTTGTGTTCAAGGGCAGCCCAGGCCCCCAGAGGACCTCCTGCCCCACCTCCGTGTCCTTACCTTTGACTGGCTGGGCATGGGCTGGGGTCTCAGGCTCCTTGGCACATGTGGTTGACCCCAGGTCTGGAGCTGGGTGGCACAGGATGGAGGGTGTGGCATCTTGAGTGAAAGGAACCCGGAGGGAGAACCCCGGCCCCCCAACCCTCCACCCCTCACCCTCCCTCAAGACCTCAGATTTGCATGGGACCTCAGCAGGCCCCTGGGTCCGTTGAGCCTTGTTTGGTGGAGGGGCCAGACGTCCAGGGACCCAGTGTAGAAATCAGGAGCAGGTACAGGGGCCCAGCACGGAAATCAAGGAGCAGGTAGAAGGGTCCAGTCAGAGCCCCTGGGCCATCCACAGATGGCACTTAAGGGCCAGGGTCTGGAATTGAACAGCCCCTACCAGGAGGCGAGCAGGCTGGGCCTGTCCATGCTGGGGAGACTGGGAGAGTGCCAGCCCTAACCCCAGGAAGCTCACAGCAG
Source organism: Symphalangus syndactylus (assembly GCF_028878055.3). Classification (NCBI taxonomy): domain Eukaryota; kingdom Metazoa; phylum Chordata; class Mammalia; order Primates; family Hylobatidae; genus Symphalangus; species Symphalangus syndactylus. The sequence continues at coordinate 11,048,749 of NC_072438.2, forward strand.
CCCTCAAGGTCAATGCCAAAGAGATGGAGGCCCAGAGAGGGCTCCTGCACTCACCCCCGAGGTTCCAGGCTCCTGTTCAGGACCTGCATCCTCTGCCTGCAACCCCCCGACCCCGGCAGGCACGGCACTGGGCAGGAGAGGGGCAGACTCCAGGACACAAGAGGTCCCCCTACCCATGAGCCAGGGCAGAGGGCAGAAGGCAGGGCTTCTCTGTTCCTCTGCCCCTTCCCTTGGGAGCCCAAGCCGGGGAGACAGGAGGGTGCTGAACAGAGGACAGTGTGCCCCACTGAGACCTGCAGGGGTCTAGACCTGGCAGAAGGGGGGCCAGGGTGGCACAAGGAGAGGTGGGAGGAGCCGCTGCCGCGGTCCAGGAGGGTATGGGGCAGGTCTCATCCTGCAGGGTGCCCTGGCGGCTGGATGGGTGACCAGGAGCCCTGGAGAGGCTAGGCCTGGGCGGCTGGAAGGACAGACAGAGCTATAGGTGCCTGAGGCAGGGTGGGGCGGGGTGCTGAGTTCAGGAAGCCCGGTCAGGATGCCTGTTACCCTGTCCAGCACAGACACTGAGTGAGTGAGCTGCATGTGTCTGGTGCAAGGTGTGCTTGTGAGTGCGGGCAGCCGTGTGTGTGCCCACCTGGGAGCCTGGGAGCCTGGGAGCCTGTGAGCCTGCGAAAACCCACACAGAGTGGGTGGGGCCAGGGGCTGCCCGGGTGGACCTCTGAGGGATGCCGGCACTGAGGCCTGTACCAGGAGCGACAGCCTCTCCGAAGGGTCGCTGCAGGCCATAGCACATGCCGTCCGGGTCCCCGAGCTGTGGGTCACTAGGACCCCCAACCCCCATCCTCCAGCGGAGGTCTCTCCCACTCCCAGGAGGCCTGGTCCTGGTTCGGGCACCTCACCCCTTCCCCATGCCCCCTCGGGTGGGGGTCCTGGGGTGGGGGTGGCCTTAACAGGGGTCCCACACTCACTGGCCACTCAAAGAGCACATAAGCTGCCACTCGGAGGGCAGAGATGCCTGGCCCGAAGTGCACATGCCTCTGCCTCGGAGCCCCAGACAGCACCATGCTTCCTGGGCCCCATCGTGTCCTTGGAGGAAAACTGGGTCCCACTGAACACAGAGAGAAACTCCAGCGCCTCTGCCGTGGCCTCGGTCTCCTCACCTGTGCATGGGCGGCGGGGCCGGGGAGGGGCCGGGCCAGGGGGGTCGGAGAGCGGCCGCCGCCAAGGCACAAACAGCACAGCTTGTCTTCACCCACCGGGTGCCGCGGGGCTTCCAAACGCCTGCATGAGGGACGTGGCCAGGCGGGAGCCTGCGGCGGCCGTGAATGGAGCCTTGAGCCGCCCCGGCCCCGGGGCCGGGATAAAGGGCCCCAGTCATGCCGCCCTGGCCCGGGCAAGTGTGCTAAGTTGAGGCTATAAATTACCCGCGGCCAGGCCAGCGCCACCGCAGGGCGGGCGGGTGGGCGGGGTGCCGGGAGGGGGCTCCGGCTCCGTAAATCGGCCCTTTCACCACTGGAGGCCGCGCACGAAAGAAAAACTTTGTTTTATTAAAGCAACATCAGGGCTGTGGCCGCCGGCCGAGAGGCGCCGGCAGCGAGGCTGGGCAGGCTGGGGCTCCTGCCGCACCCGGCTTGGAGAAAGGCCCCTTCAGGAATGGCTGTCTCTGGCCACGGGGCCGGGCCGGGGGCTCGGTGCTGCACCCCCGAACCCACAGGCCCACCCTGACCCTGGCCCCAGAGCCTTCTGGGCGGCCTCGCCCTTGCCCCCAGACCCCACAACACCAGCTGGCCTGTGCTCATCCAGGAGTCGTGGCCTGGAGCGGGCGTCCGGGCCATCCACCTCCACAGTCAAGAGCCAAGTCGTCCCTTCAGGGGCTGGGCTGGGTGCCAGGATGGTTGGGGGCAGAGGAGGAGAAAGAAGAGAGACCCAGGCCCAGGGCTTGCCCCGCTGGGCTCAGGCCCCACTCAGCAGAGCAGGCATTCGGCTCTGGGGGGCTGGAAACACAGGCCAGCCCTCAGGTGCAGCCCTGGGGAACTTCGAGTCGGAAGGAGGGGTGTGGGTCTGGAGCTGCCTAGGACAATATTTACAGAATTTTTTTTTCTTTGAGATGGAGTTTTGCTCTTGTTACCCAGGCTGGAGTGCAATGGCACAATCTCAGCTCACCGCAACCTCCGCCTCCTGGGTTCAAGTGATTCTCCTGCCTCAGCCTCCCGAGTAGCTGGGATTATGGGCATGCACCACCATGCCCGGCTAATTTTGTATTTTTAGTAGAGACAGGGTTTCTCTATGTTAACAGGTCAGGCTGGTCTTGAACTCCCGACCTCAGGTGATCCACCCACCTCAGCCTCCCAAAGTGCTGGGATTATAGGTGTGAGCCACCATGCCCGGCCAATATTTAGACAGTTTAAGTGAAACTGAATGAAAACCAGGCAGCTGGCATCTGTCCCTCTCGTGGCCATAGGCGATGGGGCCCTGCAGACCCCAAGGGCAGGTGATTGAGACCTGGGGGCCGAGTGTGAGCCTGGCTGGCCTCCTGAGCCTGCTCCCACCCGTATCTTGCCCCTGCAGGGGATCCCCCACCCTCCGTTCCTGCTCCTGCAGGGCCTCCCTGAGACCGGCCCTCTGCCCTCGAACCCCCAGCCTCCTTAGAGCCTCCCCTGCACCGCAGACCATGGTGGGGGCTGCGGCCTGAGGTTGGTACCGCCCCGTAAGGTGTCCATCCTCCCCTCCCTCCTCCTCTCCTCGGGGCAGGCCTGAGCCCCCACCTCCAGCCCTGCGAGGGGTGCGGGCAAGTTGGGTGCCTGGCACCAGAGCAGGGGCCAGCAGGACATCATGGCCTGGGACTCAGGTACTGAGGCAGGTGGCGGGGGGCTGCTATGGGGCCGAGGGCATCTTCTGACTTCCTCCTTTGAAGGTGTGGCTGGCTTTGGGCCCAGACCCCTCAGCTGAGAATGGGGCTGGGCGGTCAGGGCTGGGTTTACACTGTGCGCCTCTGGGCGCTGAGACCCACCTCTCTCCAGAGACCCCTCTGCCTGCCTCTCCCCACTGGGGCTGCCTTGTCCCTGGCCCCAGTGCAGCTTGCAGCTAGGACACTCCTGTCCCCCAGCCCTGGCTCTCAGATGAGTGGAGTCTCCATGGGGCACAAAGAGCTGGGTGGCACTGAGGCCCGGTGCAGGGAGGGGCCTGCCAGGGACTGGAACTCGATGTTTGGGGACAGTTTCTTGTCCCCAGGGTCCCTGGGCCACAAAAAGCTGCAGGGTCAATCCAGAGACCCCAAAGCCCAGGCCTCCTGCCCAGCCCAGTTCACACTGCCACCTCTGCATCCCTGGGGTCTGCTGGGGTCTGCCTCCTCCTCCATCCTAGCAAGCTCCTATTCACCCCTGAAGACCCAGGCAGAGGAAGCTCCCCTGACTCAGGCTGGCCTTGTCCCCTGCCCTCTGCTCCTGGGAGATGGCAGTGTGCAGGCGTTCTGCAGGCAAAGCCCGTGGCGGGCCTGGGTGTGGACCCTCCTCTGTCCAGGCCTCCCTAGAGGAGCCAGCTCTGCACCACCTCAGCCCTGTTGTGTCACGTGACTGCGCCCTGAGGGGATGCTCAGAGGGGTGAAGATGAGCAAGGCACCTGCATTCCAGCAACGGAGGAGGCACAGAGTGGGGAGAAAGGGGGAGGGAGGAGGGCGTGGAGCACAGGACACTAGTGCTGCAGCCTAGTGGGCACCAGGGAGCTTTGGTTCTGACCTGGAGGTCACAGGAGCCACTGCAGGTGTGGGGTGGGGCAGGATGTGGGGGACCCCCTGGCTGCCATGGGCACAGGGGACAGGAATCCACCCAGGACAGCAAGGTCCCTGCGGGGACTGGGGCTGGGGTCAAACGTGAGGAGGGTGTAATTTTAGGCCTTTGTATGTGGCCTTGGGCCTAGGTGCAGGCTCACACCTTCCTAACCTCCCGCCCTGCCCTGGGGCCCCTCCCTGACATGGTGGGCAGAGCCCAGGCTGGCTGGGGTGCCAGGTCCCACCAGGGTATTAGGGGGCAGGGCCTGGGAGGCCAGTACCCCTGGAATCACTCAGCTCTGGGCCTGCCACCCAGGAGATGAAAGGCCCTGCCCCTCTCGGGGCCCACATGCCCTTTGAAGGCTGTGGGAATGCCCACAGGGCAGGCGAGTGCCAGGCGTGAGGAGGCTGCTGGGGCCATGGCGGAGGCCCAGGGGACGGCCCAGGCCTGCAACGCCTCCTGGCTGAGTCCAGGCAACCCTCCCAAGGCCACATTGTCATGCACTTCCCAGCTCTGAGGTGCCAGCCGAGGAGGGAGGGGAGGGGGCAGGGACATACCCACCTTCTAGACCTGGGACCCTGTCTTCCATCTGGACTGCCTCTAGAGGCAGGGGCCCCGTGGGCGGGTGCGAAAGCAGGGTTCACCCACCCAGTTCAGGCCTTAGTGACCTGCGCTCAGCCACAGCCACAGCCACAGGGCCCTTGAGCAGGTCGCCTGAGACCCCTCCCCCACCTCCTCTCCAGTCCAGGGTCCGAGGACGGGTCTCCGGCCATCCCCTCCTCAGGGGTCAGCACAGAAGCTCCATCGAGAGCCTGGTCCCTGCCCTCTTCAGACCAGGGCTGTAGGGGGATGTGCTGCCACTGGCAGGGGTCCGCCGCCTGCCCTCACCCTCCTGGCTCCGGCGGGCGCGGCTGGAATGTTTGCCTTTGCTGTTTGCCGGGGGAAGGGGGGTGGGGTGAGCGCGGCCCCCCGGGGAGCCCTGTCCCGTCCAGCTGGGTCCGCGAGGCCAGTCGGCCATGGAGGGGACCCTCCGGCTCCGACGGGGAATTCTAGGGCCGGCGGTGGCACAAAGGGTGCTTCCTGCCCGCGGTGGTCCCTCGCCTGCTCCGGCCCCTGCGGCCCCGACTGGGAGACCCAAGCCCAGAGGCGCGCTCGGCCCCGCCGCCCCCTCCGCCCCCTCCGCCTGCCCGCCTCCGGGGCTCCCCGCGCGGCTCGGAGATTATGCAAATCCCCGGCGTCTCCTTAATTAAATCCCTAACGAGGCGCTGGGGCCGGGCCAGGGGCGGCGCTGAAAGCCGGGGTCACGCTCCAGAGGGGCCCGGCCCGTCTGCGACCGGGGGGCCCCCGCGCCCCTCCCGGCCTGGGAACCACGGCGCAGCCGGAGGGGGCGGGTCTCCCCCTGCCTCCCCCCTCCCCCTCCCTCCCCCCTTCCCTCCCCCTCCCCCCCCCTCCTCCTCTCCCCTTCCTCCTTCCCCGCTCCACTCTGCCCCGCTCGCCCGGCCGCTCCCGGCCTCGGTGTCCCCACGGGGCGGCGCGCGCGGACCCTCCGGGCGCCGAGGGCTGGGGTCCCGGGCGCGAGGCCGCCGGGTCGGGGGCGGGGCCGGCGGGGGCAGCGGCCCCCAGCGCCCCGCGCTCCCCTTTCAGCCGCCTGTTGTTGGGCCAACAGCTCGGGCCGCGGCCGCCTGAAAGGCCGGGATTAGCGAACATTAGCGGCCTTTGAGCGGCGCCCGGGGAGCCCCTTCCGCCCGCCACGCCCCCGCCGGCCGGAGCCCCCCGCCCCGCGCCCCGCGCCCGGCTCTCGACCCCGCTCGCTCGCAGAGGCCCGGAGCTGCCCTTTGTGGAGAGCTGGGGCGGCCCGTACCCTCGTGCCCTTCGGAGAGACCCAAGGGTGTTCTCCAGGTGGGAGGGGTGCCGCCCCCGCTAGGTCGCGGCCGCCGCCCCCCAGCCCACCCCGCCTTCCACCCCCCACCCCAGGCCCCGGCTTCCAGCCCTTCTCCGCAACCCCAGCACCGCCTCCTCCCGGCAGCCTGCGGGAGTTTCCTGAGCTCAGCCCTGGGTCGCTGGGTCCCTGCAAGCCTCCCGTCCTCCTGGAAGCCCTGGCTCCAAGGTTCCATAGGCAGGTTAGCACCCCTTCCCCACCCCCACCTGGCCTCATCCTTCTCTCTCAAAGTAGTTTCTGGGCTCTGGGGCCAGAGGGGAGGCTGCTCATGAGATGTCGCTGTCCCCAGACAGAGCTCGGGCCGGCTCACATATGCGGAGCGCTGTCTGAATGCCCGGCCCTATCCCGGGACACCTGACCCAGATTACATTACAAAAAGGTGTTGTTATTACCCTCATTTTACAGGTGGGAAAATGAGGTGCAGTGAGGCAGCCCAAGGTCACCCCCACAGCAGGTGTGGAGGGGGAACTTGACCTCAGCCCCAACACCAAAGGTGTACTCGCCCGTTCTCACCCTGCCCCGCCGTCTCCGGGGCCGCCTGTTTAGGGTAATTGCTGGCGCAGGAGCCCAGGGGCTCTGCACATTTGCCTAGCCCTGCAGGGGCCTAGGGCAGGGGTCCTGGCCTGGACCACACGCGCGTGGCTGGCCCTGCGGTCCGCAGGGAATGGCCTGGGCCGGGCTCCCCTCTTTAATCCTCCGTCTGTTCCTGCTCATTCTGGCCCAAAGCGCAGCTCGACCCTCGCTGCCGCCCAGGACCCGCTTCCAGCAACCCAGCCACAGGGACACGTGCACACATGCACACGCAGGCACACACAGGCACAGGCACCCCAGCAGGCGCCCCGGCCTCAGGAGAGTAAACATCTTCACCAGAGGAAGCAACAAGCCCTCTCCCAAGAGAAAAAATGTGGCCAAACCTGACCCAGGCAGGCCTGTGGGGGGCCGGCTGAGGGCCCCATTCCTGCTGCCACCCAGAGTCACGTTGGCCTCTAAAGTTTGGTGGTAAAACATTGACAGTCCCCTGCCCCCCACCCACAGGCCTGGCACCTACACTGGTTGCATTCTGCGAGGAGCGTGGGGCCAAGCAGGCCAGCACGGCTAGGCAGGTGGGCACCAGGTGGGCACCTACAGGTGCCGTTGCCCCAGTGCACGTGTGGGTGGGCTGCAGTGAGTCCCTGGAGGGCTGTATTGGCGGGCCCCCTCTGCCCCCCGCATGCCCACAGCCCCATGTCTCCTGATGCCCCCACCCTGTGCCCAGATGGTTCAGGACCAGTTCAGGCAGGTGTGGGGCCTGTGGGACTTCAGGGGGCGGCCGTGGCTGTAGAGGGCACCCGTTGGAGCCTATCAGTGCCCAGGGCAGAGGCTCTGTAGGTCCTGCCTGCCAGAGTCCTCTGTCCTAGGCCCCACGGTGATGGCCCTGAACTCAGGAGCCCCGTCTTTGCTGGTTGGAGGAGTTTTGGGCCAGCTCTGACCCCTTTGCCTCTGGAAAGGCAGAGCCCTGAGTCCCCCATGGCTTCCACTCTCCTGGCCAGGACAAGGACAGGCCTGGCCGGATCCTGTGACTCTGAAGAAACCACAGGAGCCTGGGGTTTGCAGCGGGAAACCCGATCAAGTAATGACAGGGTTGATGTGGGGGCGACTGGCCAAGGGGGGCCGCTCCACCGTGGGGATCCCATGGCCTCCACTTCCCACTGTGACCAAGCAGCAGGGCTAGTTCTCTGCCTTTGCTCTTGTACCTTCAACCCTGGAACTTTCGGCAGCTTCTGGGTCAGTTGGGACTGCTCTTCTGGAGTCAGCCCCAGGAGGGGTGTCAGGCCAAGGGGAAGCCATGCCCCATGCCAGCCTGCCTCTTTGTCTCATCCCTGAGCCACCTCCAGTCCCAGGTCCCAGGTGAGGGCTGGTATAGCAGGGAAGTCAGGTGGAGTGAGGAGGAACCACGGTTCCCAGGGGCCTGCACCCCTTCAGGCCCCCGAGGCAGGGCTCAGCTGGGCCTCCCAGAGGCTACCCCTGAAGAGGCTGCCCCACTCAGGGTCTGGGCTGGACCCCTCAGGCCTGGTTTCTAGTACCTGGCCAGGCCTTTGAGCAGCTCCCAGGAAGCCCCGTGCAGAGATGGACGTGCAGGAGTTCTGGATGGTTCTGCAGTGGCTGGCCACACCCCTGCACCCTCTAATAAACCAGGATCCACCCACGACCCTTTCCCACCACCCCAAGACACTTCATGGCAGGGCTATGTTCGCCCAGCTTTCTAAAGGGGAAACCGAGGCAGGCACCAGCATGCAACGACTACCTTGGTCACCCTGGCAGGAAGGAGGGGAGCTGATGAGGAGGGGGATGTGGCCTCCCAGCACTCATGGGCGTGGGGCGCTACTGTGCAGGTTCAGGCGGGGCGGGCTCTGGGGTGGAACCGGGGCGGGCGCCAGAGCCTCCCTGGGCCCCGCGGCAGCCCGGGCGGGCAGCTTTAATTACCGCTCGCTGGGCCCATTGAGCCTCGTGCTAATCCGGGCCGCCGCCGCGGGCAGCCCAGGCGGGTGTCCCCTCCCCCTGCGGCCCGGGCACGGGGTCCCCGGGTTCTCACGTCCCGCCGGCCCCAATTAAAGCGAGCTCGGCGGGGCCGCTGCTGTGCTAATGAGCTCTGTAGGCCTCTGGGCTCTGTGCCGGGGGTGCAGAGCGGGTGGGGGTGGAGCTGGCTCTGAGAGGGTGACTTGGGACCATTCCTGGGAAAAAGCCCCAAAGACTCCCCCACTCTGTGCCCACCCCCCAGGAGAAGCACCTGATGGGAGAAAGGCTGGCACAGCACAGAGCCCTACGGGGTCTGCAGGACTCGCCCCCAGAAGTCAGGACGCCCACCATCGGGCAGGGGCGGGGGAGGATGGCTTCCAAGAGGGCAGTGTAGCCAGGTGGGGGGCACCAGCCTCGGGGTCGGGTGGAGTCTGCCCACTGTCTCAGCTCCCTGAGGGCTTCCTCTCCTCTGGACAGTGGTGGTCGTGGGCATTGGTGGCCTAGGGACGAAGGCCATGCTGGTGCATGTTCTGGCATCCACCTGAGGCTTGACTCCTGTGGGACACAGACACTAGGAGGGGGCCCTGGGCTTTTCACTCAGAGGAAACCTAACCCCAACCCTAACCCTGGGACCTGAGAGGCAAAGGGCAGGTGAGGGCTGAGGTCTCTACGGCCCAGGGCTCCAGGCTCTGCAGCTCTGGGTAGCAGAGGAGGCAGGGGAGCAGGACCAAGCACATCTCAGGCCCACCAGGGGTGCCCGGCCTCAGGCTGAACTGCACGGGGCAGCCCTGTGAGGTCCCTGGGGGCTCTGTGGGTTTGCAAACCTCTCCCCACCCAGGGCCTTCAGGTCACTCTGGAGCTGTGACCTGAGCAAAGACTTGGGCTCAGGCTTGAGGCCTGGCCATGGTGATGGGGAGCTATGGTGACGAGGAGGCCCATGGCGATAGGAGGACCTATGTCAATGGGGTGCTGGCACAGCACACAGGACTCACCAGGGTGAGAAACTGGAGGGTCCCGGGAGGGTCCCTGGCCAGACTGCGCGCCTGAAGGCCATGAGGACAGCGGGTGGGGGCTGGGAAGGGGCTCTCTGTCTCGGGTGGCGCGTCACTGCCGGGAGCACCCTCTCTACTCGCCTGGCCTGGTGTGCTGTGTGCAGCCTGGGAGTGGCCACCCCTCTCTGGGTCCAGTTGCCTGTCTGGAGGCCAGGCTGGGCGTGTGAGGACCCTGTGGGGGCTGGAAGTGTGGGCCGGGACCCCTCCTCCCCCACCCCAGCCGGCCCGGTGCTGGGCCTCGCGGTTTTCCTGGGGCCTCCGGGTCTGGCTTGTGGCGCAGCCCCGCCCCCGCCCTCCAGTTCTGCACCGCAGCTCGGGGCCCCAGACTCCGAAGGGGGGTGAACGGGGGCCTTGGCAGGCAGAGGCCCCAGCTCAGCCCACAGAGGCCCAGAGAGGAGCCACTGGCAGTCCACGGGGGGGCTCGGTGCAGGCATCGGGAGGGGCTGGGAGCACGGGCCTCGGCTTCCTGGTGCCAGCAACTTGTGTCCTGATCCCTAACCTTTCCGACCTGACCGCTTGCAGGGGGGCCTGGGGCCTGCTCAGCAGGGCACTACCAGGGACTCTGCCCTGGCCCCTCTGTGCACACAGACACACAGACACACAGGCACACGTGAGCATATGTCTGCGGGTGTGGGGCACACCCATGAATACATGGCCCCTGGGCAAACATAGGCCCCAGCCCTGGGAGGGGTCCCTGGGAGGGGCCCTGGGTCTGGCCCCTGGCAGGGTCTGGGCTCAGTGGGTGTTTGTGGTGCCCGGCAGCGGTGGAGGCCAAGACTATGCAAAGCGGCCTGCAGGCTGCGTGATGGCGGCCCAGGTTATTGGGGGAACCCAAGCCTCCGAGGAGGGGGGTCGGGGGTGACTGTGACCGGCCACCTCTCAGACTGGACCACAGGGATAGGGACTTTACCCAAAGCCAGCTCCATGCCGTGGAGAGGCGTGGGTACCCACACACCTGTGTCCAAAGACCCAGAGATGGTGGGGACCCAGGGACAGGTCAGTCCCTCCCCACCACCCCATCTCAAAGCATGGGAAACTCAGGCTACTGTCAGGGGGCACTTATGGCACCACCAAAAGATGCTTGTGGCCCTCTCTTCCCAGGGCTGGGCAGATGGCCAAGAGTCAAGCAGGGGCTGGGGAATCTGGGGAGTTGTCCCGGGCCTCCACCTCCTTCCCCCACATCCTCTCTGGCCACCTTGTTTGACTGGGGGATGAGGGAGGGGCCAGTTGTGTCCAAGGTGGCTTGTGTCCTGGAGAGGAAGGGACCCCTTGGGTCCCCCAAGCCTGCTCCACTCCCACCCCATGCCCCTCCCTCTGGGCCCCCTGAAGGAAGGCAGGAAGGGGGGTTCTCACTTCCAACTGGCCCTCCCCTGGGCCCTGGCCCACCGTGCCCACCTCTCTGCCTGGCCTGAGCCAGTGCCAGCCCTTGTTCCCTGGACAGCCGGTGAGCGCCGGAGGTGTTATCTCTGACGGGAGCAGAATGGACTCGTCGCGCCCGAAGCAGGTGTCGGCGCCTGGGATGGGGCCAGCTGGAAATCCTACCCTGCTCACCACCCCCCACCCGCTGTGAACCTGGCAGGGCCGTCCCAGGAGACGCAGAGATTAGCACGACTCTTGTCCCTGTCCCTCCCCAGCTGATCTGCCCCAGATATGGGCAGGGGCCGGAATGGTGGGGCTGGAGCCGCCTCCAGAGAGAGATGGGCTCTGGAGGTTGGGTCAGGGCCGAGCGGGGCAGCTGGTTCTCTGGTGTTGGTCTCCCATTTGCCGGGTGTGGCCCACCCCTGCAGCATCTGAGTCTGTGGGGGCCCAATCTCAGATCCCAGCTCCCTTCCTGCTCGGATGGCAGCGAGATCTGGGTCAGGGTGGGGGCCAGGAGGGAGGCACGTTCAGGTTGGCTCCGCTGGCTGTTCTCACACCGGCCTCCCTCTGGGCATGCCGGACCCAGACCGTCCCCAGGGGGTGACTGTGAGCTGCCAGCTCTGACTGGCTGCTGGCCTCTGCCCGCCATGACCTCCTCCCAGGGCCCTCAGGTCCCACCTCCCACCCCCGCTGCCCTCACTGGCCATGCACTTCTGCTCTCAGACCCGACTCAGCTGTGGCCTGCTCTGGGAAGCCCTTTTAAGCCCCCCAGCCCAGGCCTCAGCCCCACCTCCCCTCCTGTTCTCATTGCCTGAGATGGGCCCTGTTGGCCCAGATGGAGGCTCCCCTCTGCCCCGTGGCTCTGTGTTTGGGGGTGCGGGCAGCTGCCGGACCACAGCCCGTTTCTGTTCTGACCCCTCATGGCTCAGTGTGGGTGATGGGGCGGTAGGCCCTGGGACAGGGGTGAGGGGATCTGAGGAGGGCATCTTCCAGCAGGCACAAATCCCAGCGGGTGCTCAGCTCGGGCCTGGGATGGTGGCTCTGGGCTCTAGGGCTCCTGAACTCACTGCTGGGCTTGTGGCCCTCTCCTCCTGGACTGCTCTCCATGCCTAGGTGGACAGCCCCCAGGCCCTGCGTGATCCTCTAGTGTGGCTCAGCCGAGCCCCCAGCCTCACCTGTCGCTGGGAAGGTAGCTTCAACTTCTTCCTGGCCTTCCTGCCTCCATTCTCCTCCATTCAGCCTGGGCTGGTTCCTGAACCCCATGTCCTGATGGTGGCGCACTTCCCTCGGAGAGAGGCCCCCCCGGGCCAGGTCCTGGCTCACGGGAAGGATGGGGGTGTCAGGTGTGCCCGTGACTGAGGTTTTTGACGCGGTTGTGTGAGGTTCTGCTGGAGCTGCTCTGCAGCCTCGTCTCCGACTCCAGACCTTGGGGATTTGCCCGAAGCCCCCAGGCTATCCACCTGCCTGCCCTTTCCTCGGTACCCAGCCGTGTGCACACGGGGGCCTGACCAAAGCAGCTGAAGCTGCAAGAGCGTCCAACCTACACAGGCTACGTCTCCCAGACTCATCCCTGGGCCCAGCGCAGCCTCTTGGCCAGGAGTCCGAACTGTGAGCCCCACTGGCTACTATGGGCTCTTTCCAGCCATGAGAGAACCCAGGCCCCAGAAGGAGGATGGGGTTCTCATTCCGCCCAGAAGAGGATCAGGGTGGGCCAATATTCTCAAGAACCCCACCCCACCTGGGCCGCCTACGGACGCTGGCCCGTGCGCATCAGAAGGACAGAGCTTTGGTTTTAGGAAGATGCGTCTTGGGCCAAGTCGGAGCAGGGGGCTGAGGCTGCCAGTGCTGTCGGGGTGGGCCACGGGGTCAGGGCAGAGGCTGTGGCCCTGGGGTGTCAGGCTATGTGAGGGCAGGCCACTTCCGAGCGGGGGGGGACCTTGGTGGTCTGTGGCCCAGTGTGGGGGCCTGGAGGGTAGTATTCATGGCAGAATAGGATGGCCTGGGACCCAACGTAGGTCACCCAAGGCACAGGGATGCCCCTCCCACTGCAGGCCAAGGGAGCATTGGTGCATGGGATGAGCAGACCCCACATTGGCAGGTTGCCCCCTGAGGTCCTTGGAGGGGTAGACCTCCAGACAAAGGCCGAGGACCAAGTGCAATATTCCCAGAGGGAGCTGCCCTTTGGGGCTGCATTAGGAGCTCCTGGGCACCAGTAGGCTGGCCCAAGGGGGCCTCTGACATGGTGGCTCACACCTGCAATCCCAGGACTTTGGAAGGCTGAGGCGGGAGGATCGCTTGAGCCCAGGAGTTCAAGACCAGCCTGGGCAACATAGCAAGACTCTTATCTTTTTTTTTTTTTTGAGATGGAGTTTTGCTCTTGTTGCCCAGGCTGGAGTGCAATGGCACGATCTCTGCTCACTGCAACCTCCGCCTCCCAGGTTCAAGTGATTCTCCTGCCTCAGCCTCCTGAGTAGCTGGCATTACAGGTGCACACCACCACGCCCGGCTAATTTTTTTGTATTTTTAGTAGAGACAGGGTTTCACCATGGCCGGGCTGGTCTTGAACTCCTGACCTCAGGTGATCCGCCTGCCTTGGCCTCCCAGAGTGCTGGGATAACAGGCGTGAGCTTCTGTGCCCAGCCAAGACCCTGCCTCTAAAATAAATAAATAACCCAGGGGACCTCTGAGCTCTGCCCATTCCCATAGCCTCCAGCACTCCCTGTGGGGCAGCCCCAGCTGCAGATGTGGGGTCCCACGCGCCCTGCACCTCACATCCTGGACAGTGGGGCTCATTCCTCACCCTCAACCTGCTCCTCCCATGGTGTCCCCAAGCTTCCTGCCCTCACTGCCACCCTTGCTTCAGAGACCACAGTCACAGTGGTTGAGAACCAGCCAGGAGTCCGGCTGCCCTGAGCCAGCCCACAAAGCCCATTGGCCGTGGATGAGCGGACATTGGACAAACAGCCACAGGCCCCATGCTCCAGCTGGGCGGGCCAGGCCACTGACATGCCCACGGCTGTGTCTTCGCGGCCCATGAATGGACCGTGTCTGTCTGGGCAGGCACCGGGGGCTGGCAGGAGCAGCGCCTGGGACACAGAGGACAGTGCTGGGTCAGCGCTGCTCGGCTGCCCCGGGCAGACAGAAACCTCCCACCCCTTCCCGACCCCCACTGGGCCAAGGGGCCAGGACTTAGCAGCAGGCCTCACCACACACGCCTGGGGCTGTCTGCTGTGCTTCAGGCCTCCAACTGCAGCGCGCCTCCACCAGGAAGTCCTCCAGGAAAAAGTCCCTGCCCGCCAGCTCCATCAGGCCCAGGCAGCCCCAGGCTCTGTGTGAGTCAGTGTGCAAGTGCAGCGGCCAGGGCTCTCTGCCTCGAGGGAGTTCAGACTGTGGTGTGCACGGGGAGGATGGCAGTGAGGGGCAGGAGGGCTCAGCCCGAGTCCTTCCCCTTTTCATAAATGTGCCTCCGCCCCAACAGCGGATCAGTCAGCAAACCCATGTGGCTGGGCCTTCCAGCCACACCTGGGCTCTGATGCTTCCCACCCTCCCATCCACCACCTGCTCAGATCAAGGTGGTCTCCGCTCACTGGGGCCCGTACCCACCTTCCCCGGTAGTAGAGCCCCCATCCAGCAAACAATCTTTTGAAAACCTTATGTAGGTCACACGCCTCCTCCATCAGCCCCCTGAGCCCCCATTTCACTCCAATAAAAGTCTCAATGGCGGCTCACAGTGGCCTCCTCCCCTGTCCCAGGGGCCACTCGGCTGTGAGCCCGCCCTGCTGTCCTCAACCTCCACCCTGGCCTCAGGGCCCTTGCAAGCTGTACCCTGGGCCCGGGTGATGCAGGGACCTGGCCACAGCCCGTTCACCGGGTGTCTCTCAGCCCCACCCTCACTGGCTACCGTGCAGGTGGCCTGGGCCTGGCTGGCCACGTGAGCACAGCACTGCCCGCGCCAGGATGGCATCCGTTATTCACCCACAGTGCTCGTCCAGGCTGGGCTGGGCTCATGTCTGCTCACCGGCATCTGCCACTCCTGGAGGGCACACAGCTTGCTGGGCCGTGCGGGCCGGGTGGGCGACAGAGCCTGCGGTCCCCTCCGTGGGCCTCCGGCCCAGCCCCCCCATCCCACAAACACACACACCAGACTCTCCCCAAACACGAATCCATTTCCATTTGTGCCATTGATTGTCTGCGCGGACAAAGGCCCCTTTCAGACATGTCAGAGGTTCAGCAAATAAATAAATGAATGAAGTCCTGGCGGAGGAAGGGGTATGGGATGGGCTGGGGGGCGGCCAGCACCTCCTGTAGGTGGCCTGGCCCTCAGAAGGTGCCTGAGCTGGGCAGATGGCCCAGGGCACCAAGGAATGGGCCCCAACCTAGGGGGCTGGAGTTGTGTTTGGTGGGGTTTGGGGTGTAAGAACGGGAATTGGGGGTTTTACATGCTCCTGCAAAGGTGAGGCAGGCTCTGCGTGGAGTTGGGGTACGCGGTGACACACCCTGGCCGCTGTGGGAGGACAGACTCAGAGGCCCCAGGCCTGGACCGGGTAACGGTGTGGTGGCAGGTCCCTGTGTGTCCTCAAAAGCTGGGTACATCCCCACGTGCCCCTTTCTAGGGTTTCTGCTTGGACTCAGACCCAGGGACCACCCTTAGTCCAGGGAAGTAACCCACCTGGTGCATCTGAGCTGCACAGTGTACGAGCTGGAATGGGGACCCCCATGAGCTGCCTTCCAGGGTGGGAGGCTAGAGCTTCACCTCTCTTCCTGGGGCCCTCCAACTCCACAAGGCTGGAGCTCAGGGGGACACGTGCCCCAGGAGTCTCCTCCCAGCCCTGCCTGGGTCAGACCCCCTGAGAGCTCTGTGCTACCCCCAGCCTGGGCCTGAGGATGCCTTAGGGGTGGGCCCAGCATCCCACCCCAGCCTCTTCCACCAAGGGGGTCGGGGTACCCAGAAACCTTGAGTGCAGCCCTGAGCTCCTTCTGCTCCAGCCCCCATCCTGGGCTCCTGATGGCTGGAGTGGGGCCCTTGGGAGGGTGAGGGCTACTCTTCACAGGTGGGCACGGCCCAGCTTGTCTGGGAGACAGCAGGCCATGGGTGGGGCTCCCCAGGCAGGTCCTAGCCCAGGCAGGGACCATGTAGGAGCTATCCATCATCCTTCCCCCCAGGGCAGAAAGAGCCAGAAATAATCTGAGCTGGCAGCCGGAAAAGGGGGCTGGCCAGATGCAGGAGGACTGCCTGGAAGAGGGGGCTAAGGAAAAGGAATGCCAGAGGTGGATGGGCCTGATGGGAGCTGGGCTGGCCGGCTGCTGGATTGGCCACTCCAGTCCTGCCTGGCCAAGCCCCCAGGGCAGCGCTGACTCCTGGCCATTCTGGGGACAACAATAGCCGGCATTTAAATTCCAATTGAGTCGGCCAGAGTGGCCGCGGGCGTGAGAACGGGAGCCCCCACCCCCAGCCAGAGCCCCGCCCGCCACATTCCTGCCTCCCCGGAGATGGTCGTGGCCAGGGCCGTCGCCAGGGGGCCGGGAATGCGGCGCTCAATGGCTTGGGACAAGGGCCCATTGAGCAGTGACGGCCAGGATTGAGCCGTCAGCGCCCCCCACTCGGGACCCCTCCTCTGTCCCTGCCCCTCCCCCCAGCGTTACCGGTGTCAGCTGCTCCAGGGACCCTGCTGATACCCTCGTGGGCTGGGCCCTGACCAAGCGTGGGCCTGGGGTCCGTCTGACTGGCCGCTGGCCTCCACCTCACGTGCCCTCGCCACCTGGCAGCAAAGGGGCCTCCCACTTCACGCCTCTCTTCTGTCTGAAGCCCCTGGGGATTCCCAATGTCCACCGGCATCAGAGGCCATGCTTCTCCAGCCACAGGGCCAGCTGCCTGTCACCTCCCTTGCTCTGCTTGGTCCTCTCCCGGCCCAGCCCTGTTCTGTGGCACCCAAGAGGCCTTGCCTGGCCATCGCCCACCCTTGCCAGCCCCAGAGGAAGGGACCCCTTTCCCTGCTCTGCTCAGTGTCTGTCTCAAGTCTGGCACTCAGGGACACCTACCGTATTTGAGGGGTCGAGGTTTTCATGCAGCGTGGCCCCCAGGACCTCAAAGCATGATGACCTCAAGCCAGCCTGTAGGAAGCAAGGGTGAAGGAGGTGTGGTAGTGGCCCCTTGCCCTGACCCTGCTCGAGCCCCGTGGTTGGAGGCCCATGCCAAGAGGCCAGCCCAGGCCCCCCGAGCCTGCATCCCACCTCGTGCCTGGGTCTCCCTCTCTCCTCGGCTCTGTGATGCCTGCCTCAAACCATCAGGTATCCATCCCCCACCCAGACAGGGTCCCCGCCAGCCCCGAGCATGGCCAGCCCAGCATGCTTTGCTCAGTCCTCGCACTGTGTCTGGGCACAGCCAGGGTGGGAGCGTGTCAGGAGGACCAGGGAGCCTGGCCTGGGATGGGGCAGTCCCCAGGCTGGCGGGTGACAGGAGGCACAAAGGCCTCAGCTGCTGGGGCCTCACTTGGGAGAGAGCTTGGAGCTGGGGGAGGCTGGCACCATGCCCAGGGGACAGGCGTTGAGGGGCCCACCTGAACATCTCCTCCACTCTGCCTGGGAAAGGAGCTCTTGCCCCCATCCCCTGACCACCTCGATGGAGGGTGCCCTGGCGTGGGGAGAAGGGGGCATCCATGGCTGTAATGGGCAGCCTGCCAGGCCTGCCACCTCCCCCTGCGAGTGGCAGGATCCCCAGACAGGCCCAGCGATGGGCCGAGGGGCAGGGCCTGGGCTTCTGAGTGCTCCCAGGGAATGGGGGCCGGGGCTCCAGGCAGCATCAGCCCCTAGGTTCAGCCTGACCACCCTCATGCTCAGGACCTGGCCCAAGCGCTGCTCGGAGACCCCTGGGGCAGGGCCCCATGCAGGGCTGACGCACCAGCCTCCCTGTACAAAGTGCCCAAGGGCCCCACCTCCAGCCTGGGCCACCATGCGGCCTTCGAGGGCAGGGCCATGGCCTATGGCCCAGATGAGCCTCCAGGGCTGGGAGCAGCCCCAGACACCCAGGAGGTGCTTGCCGGGTGGCTGGGATTGAATGAATTAGTGAAGAGCAAAGGACCAACGCCTGATTCACAAGAGTCCTGTAAGGGCTGGTGGCCCGCAGCACAGGCCTCTGAGGTCCCCAAGCCTGACCCTGCTGCCCTGGGGTTCGGGGAACACAGGCCTGGAGCAGGGCCCTCTGCTGGCCTCAGTCTCCACACCTCATCGGCTGGGCTGGGGGCGGGGCAGGGCCCGTGGCCAGGCCCCAGGGTCAAGGACGGCTACAGGAGGTTCCTCTGGGAACTGCCTGCCCCTCGGGGGCCCAGCTGGCCTCGGTCCTGCTCTGGTCCAGGCCCAGGTCCCTCCCTGGGAGCTCACATGCCCCCAGGGGCTGCCCACGTTTCAGCCTCCTCCCCAAACCCATGGGGTCATCTGATGCCTCCAGGCCTCTGTGGAGGCCCACACCTGGCAGGTAGGATTTGAGAGTAGATGGGGAGGGCTGAATAGCCCTGGGGGGTGAGGTAGGGCTGTGGGGAGAGGATGCAGAAAGGAGGTGTGCACCAGCAGGTCTGCGGAGCGGCCAGGGGAGGGTGGGGAGCCAGGTGGTCAGAGAGGTTGTTTGGAAGCCCTAGCTGTGCTGAGCTGGCCGGAAGCCCAGGAGCTGTAAGAGTCCCGAGCAGGTGGAAGGCTGAGGTGGAAGAATCGCTTGAACCTGGGAGGCGGAGGTTGCAGTGAGCCAAGATCGTAGCACTGCACTCCAGCCTGGGCAACAGAGTGAGACTCCGTCTCAAAAAAAAGAGTTCCGCGCAGGAAGGGGACTGAGCCAACCCAGGTTTCCATGGGCCCTAGACGGTCTGGGAGAAGGGACTGAGGAACAGGCGCCATGATGAGGCTGTGAGAGGGTGCTCAGATGTCCAGTGTGGGCGGCAGGGCCTGGACCTCAAGTGGGCTTTGAAAAAAACAGCTCCAGTAGCGCTGTGAGGAGGGCTGGACCCACTACTGCCTCACCTCATTCCCTGGGGCCCGGCCTGTGCCAGCTTCTCCAGGCCCAAGTGGCCCTGCTCAGTGTCTCTCAGCTCTGGGGTCTCTTGGCAGGCGTGGTGTCCAACCCAGAGCCGGTTACGAGCCCGTCGTGGCTCTGCCCTCTCCACTGCTCCAAGGCACATCTGCAGGGTGGGGGCCAGAGTCTCAGCCCTGGGAGGGGGAACATGGGCACAGATGCCAAGGGTGGGGGCCAAGCCCTCTGTCAGCCCACAGAATCTCGCTGCATTGCTCTCTGCTGAGCATAGGGCACCTTCTTTCTCTCTTTGCCCTGCCTGCCGGGCAGCTCAGACAAAGCCAAGGGTCCAAGGGCGGTAATTCTCTCTCCCCAGGTTCTGCAGTGTTTTTATTTTCTGGGCCTAAATAAATCTGATGTATAGGGCCAGGGGCAGTGGCTCACACCTGTAATCCCAGCACTTTGGGAGGCCAAGGCGGGAGGATCACGAGATCAAGAGATCGAGACGATCCTGGCTAACACGGTGAAACCCCATCTCTGCTAAAAATACAAAAAATTAGCCGGTCGTGGCAGCAGGCACCTGTAGTCCCAGCTACTCAGGAGGCTGAGGCAGGAGAATGGTGTGAACCCGGGAGGCGGAGCTTACAGTGAGCCGAGATCGCGCCACTGGTCGCCAGCCTGGGCAACAGTGAGAGACTCCATCTTAAAAAAAAAAAAAAAAATTACAATAAATAAATCTGATGTATAAAAGCTGTGTCTTCTCAGAAGCTTAAAGCTCCAGCTGGGCATGGTGGCTCATGCCTATAATCCCAGCACTTTGGGAGGCCAAGATGGGCAGACTGCTTGAGCTCAGGAGTTCGAGACCAGCCTGGGCAACATAGCAAAACCCCGTCTCTAAAAAAAATACAAAAATTAGCTGGGTGTGGTGGTGCTCGCTTGTAGTTCCAGCTACTTGGGAGGCTGAGGAGGAAGGATGGCTTGAGCCTCGGAGGCGGAGGCTGCAGTGAGCTGAGATCGTGCCACTGCACTCCAGCCTGGGCGACAGAGCCAGATCCTGTGTCGAGAAAAAAGTAAAAAAAGAAAAAAAAACAGGAAGCATAAAGCTCCACTGTGCCAAAGTTGTGCGGGGTACACATCTCTCTGTTCCCAGCCCTGAGGCCTGGATAGCATGAGAGGACCCAGCCACCCTACCCCAGTGCAGCCCTAGCCCCAGCAGAGCCACCACCCAGACCTGCAGCCCCAGGCTGGATGGGCGGAGGGGGGCAGCCCTGAGCTGGGCCCGTGCTGTTCACAGGAACCAGCTGTCTGCTGTTCGACTGGAGTCCTGTCTCTCACAGAGTCCCCGGTCAAGCCTGGGTGCCCTCTACTGCCTGTGAGCCACACAGCAGGTCCGGGGGCTTCCTGCCGCCTCTCCTGAGCATGCGGCCCCACAGGCGTGCCCGCCTGGGCAGCTGCTCCAGGGCCTGGCGGCAGCCCGAGGCAATGCCCAAGCAATAGCGGCCCAGCGCCTTCCAGAAGTCTCTCCAGACACTGAGGCCTCTCCTTGTAGGCCTGGTCGCAGCTTTATTGCCCCCACTCTACGGATGGCTGCATGCGTGAGGCCACAGCCATGCAGGGAGCCTGGTCCTCCGGGCTGGGACCGGCCTTGAGATGGGATGCACGGCCAGGAGGCGGGCGATGGCCGAGGTGAGGGGCTCGGGGAGGGGGCCGGTCATGGCATTCAGAGCCAGGTTACGATGGGGCCTGGCCATTGAGGACAGACGGGGTGATGACAGCGGGGCCCCAGGATGGAGCCTGCAGCCCACGACATTCAGAGCAGGGCACGGGGGATGCAGGAAAGGGGGCCAGAGGACCTGCTGGGTCTTTCCGGGTGTATGGTGCCAGCAGGTGTCCAGCACCTCCGGTCCCTCGTCTGAGGGCAATGGAGACAGGTGGGGGGTGGTGCAGGGTGACTGGGTAGAACCTGAACAGAGAGGCCCTGGGGAACAGGCTGGCTGTCGAGTCTCCACCTGCCCAAGCCGATTTCTGGCACTACCAGTTCCGTGAGCTCCACAGTAGCAAGCAGTGGGGTCCTATCAGCTCTCCGGGCGGAGTGCCATGTCTGCACCCCTCACGGGCCTGCATGCACAAGCCGGGCAACTTGAGTCCAGGGCATCCTTAGGAGAGGGCGTGTGGGGCCGCTCTGGGGGTCCTGCCATGCTGTGGTGGGGCCACAGTGTCAACGTTGCAGTGGGGGGAGGTCCAGCCGCCTCCCTGTGATCCCTGGGCAGGACTATTTTGTCTGGGGGAGCTAAGGGTCTTCCAGCAGTAAGGAGTGGGCGGGCAGGGTCAGGGATGGGGGTGGGATAGGGGTCTCTTTGAGACTCACCAGCCCCTGGTTTTGGAGATTTGCCCCTCCCGCTGCTCTTCAGTGGGGTGGATCTGGGAGGACCGCAGAGCCAGCAGCAGCTGGTGGACTGACCCTGCCCAGCAGGTGCACAGATTGCCCCAAGGCAGGGCTGGAAGCCCAGGCAAGCCCAGGCCTCTGTGGGACCAGGGAGGAAGTGGGGAAGGAAGAAACTCTGTGGAGGGAGGTGCCTGTCCTTGGACCCTTGGCTTGGTCTGAGCTTCCTGGCAGCCAGGGCAAAGAGAGAAAGAAGGTGCCCCATTCTCAGGAGACAGTGGTGCAGCAGGGTTCTGTGGGCGGACGGAGGGCTCGGCCTCCACCCTTGGCACCTGGGGTGGGGGTCACCTGCAGCCCATCCCTCTCTTTAGTCCCTACCCTCCAGGAACCAGGTTAGAGGCTGGACAGGGGTATGGGGACCAGGGCTTCAGTCCTGAGGTGCCCGTGACAATGTCCTGCAGTTCCTGCACCGCCAGGAGGATGAGCCTCAAGGGCTAATGAGCCCCACGCGGTCGGGGCCAGCCTCAAGGCCAAGGCACAGCTCTTGGGGAACCCTGGCAGCTTCTCTGAGGCAGCCATGCGGAAGATGGGGGTGTGTCCTGGTGCAGCAAGCTTGGGGTTGCTTGGGAGGGATGACGAGCTTGACCCAAGGGAGAGTGCTTGATGGGCAGTGCTGAGGCGCTCAGCCAGGAAGCGCCTATGCTTGATTTGCTGTGCACCCAGGGCAGGGGCTGTCCTCCCGAAACTGAGCTTGTTCACCTGTCTTCTGACTCACTTACCTCCCCGAGCCCCGGAGATACAAGGATCACAGGCAGGGGCCCTTTCCTGAGCTGGTCAGAGCTGGGCAGGATACTTGGGGCACACAGCTTTTGTGGGCTAGCCTGGAAACTGGGCTATCCTGGACACCGCACTGGCAACAGGTTGTCGGGAGCCAGGTCGGGGCACGTGGGGCTGGGGAGAGGCCTGAGCCAAGGCTGTCAGCTGAAGCCTCCGACATTACTTGTGTCCCTAGGACAATCACACGTGACCATGTGAGCACACCGGCACGGGTTCTGGCCCCAGGCTGTGCTGCCACCTGAAGCCCCTGCCCTGGCTGTGGACGCCCATTTGGCTGGGCACAGCAAGGCGGTGGCCTTGGCACAGGGAGCCTGCCCAGCCTTGCTCTGACCCAGTTTTCCATGCCCAGGCAGGCGGGCGGCACTGGTGTGGGGGCTCCCAGACCTTCTCTTTGGCAACACCAATCCCCTGGGCCCAAAGCAGCTCTGCAGGGACACCTGGCTGGCTCCATGTGCCCTGGGCACGTCCTCTGAGAGGGTGGGTGCCCCCCCGGGATGTGACCACCCAGGCCCAGCAGTTTCAAACCCTAGAACCAGTGCCACGCCCCTGCCTTCTGCCTGTGGTCCCTAGGCACAGCTGCCGCTGCCTGAATGTGCTCTGCCTGCCCTGCCTTCTGCCTCCAGATGAACGGACCTGTCATCCAGGGACCAATCCCTGTGGTCTCCACTCCAGACCTGCGGGCTGCTTCCTTGCCCACTCCTGGGGGTCAGCCATGGCCTGGCTGGAGACCAGATCCTTGAGGGGTGAATCTGGGGATAAGCCTCAGAGCCACAGGGCCTGGGCAGGCCTCAGAAGGCATCCCAGAGAAGGGAGGGTGGAAGGTCCCCATGGGCAGGGAGGCGCAGGGAGCAAAGACTGCTGGGAGTGGGGAGGGGAGCTAGGCGGGCGGAAGGGCGGCCGTGGGAAGCCAGCCCTGGCCTGGCTGGCCTGATAAGCTGCCCCTTTGATCCGCACTGAGGCAACACAGACCCCCATCCTGAGATAACCCCGGGTCCGGGACCCAAGGCTCTGGTCAACCCGCCCTCCCGAGTGTGCACTGCCCTGCTCCTCCAGCCCTGGGTGGACCCTGGCCCTGACCGTGACTGGTCCTTGCTCAGCTGCAAGCTGGGTGGATGCAGTCTGAGCCCAGGCCTGGCGGGCACTCCATGTGCCCCCCACCCCAGGACCTGCTGGTCCTCACCCTGCCTTCAAAGCCTCCCCAGCCCCAGCCTCTCTGTCCAGCTCTCTGTCCCCTTTGGTTGGGAGGGGGCACCTTCCCCACCCCCCAGTTCCCATCCCCTTCACTGTGCCCCTGGGAGGCCCCTGAGGCCTCCACTCCCCAGCTGGGGCTCAGCAGGTTTGAGGCCCTTTGGGCAGCCCTGTCTGACCGGGGCTACAGTGTGGCACAGGTGTGGGCACAGGTGTGGCATAGGTGTGGGCACCAGCTATGTGTGGGGTGGGTGTGCACTGTGTAGGCACCTTCTCCCGGGCGCCTGCCTCTGCCTGGCGCCGGTCAGCACCCCCATGCCCTCAGTCCCTCCCCTGCCCAGGTCAGTGGACAATGAAGCTGTCAGCAGACCGGGGCCGGGGGAGGCAGGCAGGCGTGGTGGGGGAGGGAGGCCTCAGGAGGCAAAGATGTCTCTATTAGGGGCTGCAGACCTTGCTCCCACTGACCTGCCCAGCCCTGGGGCCTCCGAGAGCTGGAGGCAGAGGTGGCCCCAGGCTTGGGGCAGAAAGGCTCATCTTGTCCATCAGGGCCCCAGTCAGCCTTGGGGCTGGGTCCCTGGAAGGGCAGGCCCATAGTAGGAGGAGCGCAGAGCGTGGGGCCGGCCACAGGTGGCAGGGAGGGTCGGAGCGTGGCTGGGAGCTGCACAGGGATGAGGTGTCGATGGCACTGACATCCCAGCCCTGCCAGCTTCCTAAGGCACCCACGGCCTGCGTCTCCCGGCTGAGCGGAAGCACTGGGGGACACTCTACCCAGTGCCTGAGCAGACCCTCAGCCAACGGCTGTTAGAATGTACCCTCGTGAAGTGCTTCACGACACCCAGCTGTAAAATGGGGCAGCCCTGTGGCTTCAACAGACACCCCTCCCCAGTGCCTGAGGCTGAGCTGCAGTGGCAGGAGAGCTTCCGTGGGAGCAGGTGGCAGGAAGCATAAGGGCTGGGGGACCTGCAAAAGCTCCGTACCCCCAGGAGGCTGGGGCCAGAGCAGGCTTCTTGCAGGGACCCCGGTTTCGGCCCTCACCCTGACTGCCCTGCTGGATCCGGGCAGAAAAGGCCCCACGCACACCGCAGCAAGGGGCCCAAGGTGCCAGCCAGGCCCTCACCTTGGCAAGAGGCAGCTTCTGTTTCTGACAGAAAGGTCAACAGCTGGGCTAGGGGAGGTCTCCAGGGACCAGCCACGCCCCACTTCTGGAGGGCTGGAGAGGGCTGGGGAGGGTGGCCCGGGGTCTGCAATCATCAGGGCCTGGCCAAGGCCTTCTCTCCCAGATGCCCCCAGAGCTGGAGTCCCCAGAGCCACGCCCCTTCCCTGGCATGCTCTGGTGCCTGGGCCATCTCCTCCTGGGCACTTGCGGAGGTTGCCCCTGCTCTCCCCACTGCCCTCTGAGCAGGCATGAATAAAGTCCCTCATAACTTGGGAGACTGAGGCCCCCAGCAGGTGCCTCTTACCCAGGACCTTGGAAGTGGGCGAGGTCCTCCGGGCCCACCAGGACCCGCCTCAGACATCAGGCTTTGCACTTGCAGCCCCGAGCCTCCCGACCCCACTCCCAGGCCAAGGGCCTCTCTGGCTGCAGCCTCCGCCATCATCTGCCGGCTTCCGGGGCTGAGCGTCAGGGCCCAGTGCCCCTGCTGAACGTGCCGGGTGGGGGCCTGGCTGGAGGCTGCACCTGGAGGCAGGGCTCCTGAGGAGGCCGCCCAGGGAGTCAGAGCCAAACAGCTGCCTCCTCTAGTCAGCCCCATGCAGCCTTGTGGGGGCAGCGCCCTGCAGTGGCTGGGGGTGGGGCGGGGTGGGGCAGGGCTGCCCTCTCTCATGCCGCTGGGCACCTGGCCTGGGGCAGGGGGCTCTGGCCCACTCTCGGGTCTCCCTAAATACTGTGGCGAACACCCCACCCTTCCTAAGCTCAGCTGAAACCTCCCTGGAGCAGGGCTGTCGCATCAGGCCACTGAGCGCCTCCTGCTGCCTGTGGCTCTGTGCCTCAGTTTCCCCACCTGTCAAGTGGGTGTTGGTGATGTGGCTGGCATGAAGTTTCTGTTAGGAGCCACCAGCACTCTGCACCTTGCCATCCACCGGTTCTCAGCCACACAGGGTGTGGGGTTGCCCCAAGCCAAGCCATTTGTGGGGGTAGGGCCATCCCTACACCCCGGCTGCGCTGGATGGGGTCTCCAGCCTCTCGTGGGCAGCTGCCTGCTGGGCCCAGCTGGCCACTCTGGACTCTTGGGCCCTGGCCGGAAGCACGACTGAGGCTGTCCATAGTTTGGGGACGGGCGGGCAGAGGGTGGCCAGGCGAGGCCCTGAGAAGGGGCTCTGGCCGAGGCTGGCCAGGTGACACCCAGAGTGGCGGGCAGGGCTGAGAGGATGGGGCATCCTGAGGAGGGCGGAGGCCACGGAGGGAGGAGGGTATGACGTGGGGTTGGACTGGCGGCCCCGAGGCCTGGATTCCTAATTCAGCCGGAGCCTGTGGAGTCGGGGCTTGTTTATTCTTGGCAGGAAGGCTGGTGCTGGGGGGGTGCAGAAGTGGGGAGTGAAGCCTTTTCAAAAAATAATAATAATAAAAACGCTCATTTAGAGGGCTCCCAAGGCGTGCTGAACTCCAAAAGGGTCTTGGAAAAAATGCTGAGAGGGTTTAAGTGTAAATGGACCCAAAACACCATAATTAAATTTCCCTTAAATTTACCAGAGTTTGGGGTCAAAGAAAAAATAAAACTTAGGGAAAATACACTTGAGGTTTCAGGCAAATGCCAAGTGCTTAGGAAAATAGATTCTGAGCTGCTCAGCGGCTACCGGCCTGGCCCCCGCCATCCTGGGAGCTGCCCAGCCTTAACCCCTCCCTGGCCAGCCCTCCACTGCCCGCCCCATCCACCCCCGTGGGGGACCCCACCACCACCTCCTACTGCTTCTGCACGGTTCGAGCCGCCCTCCTGTGCCAGACTCCAGGCAGGGAGCTGGGGACCCCCCACTCCCAGGCTGGGGCAGGAGCCCAGGGGGAGCCTGAGCATTCACCCCCGCCCCCATCTCTACACCTCTCTCGTGTCTGCAGACAGCTCTGGTTTCCCTTCTTTGCTCATCTGGGAGCAGCCACATTTTCCAAACCAAAGTCAGAACTTGAGGTCTAGTGGTCTGAGTGAACCAAACGGCAAAAAGGCCAGAATGTTTGAACTGCGACTGTCCCGGCATATCCAAGACAACAGGCTCCCAGCAGTTCATGACTCACGGTGTTACCCTTTTTCCTCAGCCTGACAGGAAGCTCAGAGCTAAAATTAAGGGTCTTGCTAGCTGCGTTGGCTTAGGGATTTTGGAATATTTTTTCTTCTTCTTCATGTTCTTTTTTTTTTTTTTTTTTGAGACAGAGTCTTGCTCTGTCACCCAGGCTAGAGTGCAGTGGCGCGATCTCGGCTCACTGCAAGCTCCGCCTCCCGGGTTCACGCCATTCTCCTGCCTCAGCCTCTCCGAGTAGCTGGGACTACAGGCGCCTGCCAGCACGCCCGGCTATTTTTTGTATTTTTAGTAGAGACGGGGTTTCACCGTGGTCTCGATCTCCTGACCTCGTGATCCGCCCGCCTTGGCCTCCCAAAATGCTGGGATTACAAGCATGAGCCACCGCGCCCGGCCCATGTTCTTTAAAATTTCATTTCTGTTATAATGAGCAAATCAAAGTTTTTTTTTTATTTTAATACTTTTCAAATTTTGTGAGAATAAATTTAAAAAGCAAAGTCAGGCATGGTGGCACATGCCTATATTTGGGAGGCTGAGGCAGGAATATTGCTTGAGCCCAGGAGTTCAAGACCAGCCTGGACAGCATAGTAAGACCCTGTCTCAAAAATAAAATAGGGCTGGGCATGGT
The DNA here is from genome assembly GCF_028878055.3 of Symphalangus syndactylus. NCBI lineage: Eukaryota > Metazoa > Chordata > Mammalia > Primates > Hylobatidae > Symphalangus > Symphalangus syndactylus. Next base: position 11,075,616 of record NC_072438.2, read on the forward strand.
GGCTCACGCCTGTAATCCCAGCACTTTGGGAGGCCAAGGCAGGTGGATCACGACGTCAGGAGATCGAGACCATCCTGGCTAACATGGGGAGACCCCGTCTCTACTGAAAATACAAAAAATTAGCCGGGCGTGGTGTCACGCGCCTGTAGTCCCAGCTACTCCGGAGGCTGAGGCAGGAGAATGGCATGAACCCAGGAGGCGGAGCTTGCAGTGAGCCGAGATCGCGCCACTGCACTCCAGCCTGGGCAACAGAGCAAGACTCTGTCTCAAAAAACAAACAAACAAATAAATAAATAAATAAATAAGTAAAATAAAATAAAATAAAATAGAAGGCAGAAACTATCCATAAACTATAACAGCTATAACCCCACTAACCGCCCAGCCCAGTTCAGCAGGGCTACCCAGGGGCCCTTCTTCCTCCATCCCATGGTGGCCTGCCCTGATCCCTGGCACCCAACCCTGTGCCCTGCCAGTGTGGAAGGGCACTAGTGGTTCCTGGGGAAGGTGGTAGGAGATGGGGAGCTCCCAGGGGAGATCGTGTGGCTCCCAGGGGGTCCCATGGGTAGAAGGGACTTGATACCCCCTCCGGATCTCCGTGTCCCCCGTCCTTCCACTCAGCCTCATGGCAGGGCCGAGGGAAGCTCCCCGCAGCAGCCCCAGCCCTAGGCCAGGTTCTGATCACAGAGGGGAGCTGGGCAGGAGGCTCTCTCTGGCAGCTCCCCTGCCCTGGGTTCCAGGTCTCCAAGCCTCGGCCTCCCTGCCCACCACCCTGTCGGGAACGGCGGCAGCTGCCTGCCCGGAGCACTGTGGAGAACAGGTGGTGCAGATCTGTGTCTGTGCTGGGAGCGTCCTCTCTGCCGAAGGCGCCTCTGCCATTTTCCGAGTACCTGCAAGGGAGGCACAGGAGAGGCGGGTGTGAGCAGGGCCATGGGCAACCTGCTGAGGCCCTGCACCCAGGATGGGCCCCCCTCCCAGGCACCCTCTGCCACTCACCCACACAGGCCCCAGCAAGCCAGGCCGCCCAGCTCTGAGTCACCGCCAGGGCTGGGCTGGGCCGGGCCGTCAGCCCCACGTGCCGCTTGCCTCGGCCCCTGCCTCCCACATTCAACTTCAGGGGGGACCCCCGGGTGTGGGCCTCGGGAGGTGGATGGGGGTGCAGGGGGAGTGGGAAGTGTAAACCAGAGTCCAGCAGATGGGAAGTTCCTCTCCGGCCAGCACCTGCTTGGAGCCTCCTGCACATGCGGACCCTCAACAGGCGCCCCCAATCTTCGCCTGCCCTCCCTGCCCCAAGGGCCCCAGAAGGGCCTACCTCATCCGGTGCCAGGAGGATGAAGCCAGGTAATATTGCAAAGGGTCTGTGGAAACGCTTGAGCAAGGGCGCTGTGATGAAATGGTGGCTACTGACAGCTAATGTGCAGAGAGTCACCGAAATTCAGGAGTCAAGCAGCCAGCCTGGCCTCACCTCAGTGTCGGGCGAATGCCACCTGCACCCGTGGGCTTGGAAGTGATCCATTTGAACAATACAATTATTCAGACAATACTAAACCAAGCTTTCAGGCAAGACCTCCCTTGGCCCTGACGGCCCTGGGGCAGAGTGGGCAGCAACTCCTTGCCGGTGGCCGTGGTGGCACTAGGACCCTTTTGAAAGCAATTTGGCAAAATTAGCGGCACCACAGAAATGCTCCTGCCCTTTGACCTAACTGCTCCCAGACAGTGCCACTGAAGAAGCCATTCAGAATGTGGAGGGTGCCAGAGGAGGCAGCTGCCACGCAGTGCTTAGTGGGCAGAACGGCGGCCCCCAAAAGACATGGTCATGTCTTCACCCCTGCATCCTGTGAACGTGACCGTATTTGGAAAAAGATCTTTACAAGTGTAATTAAGGTGAGAATCTTGAGATAGGGGATCCTCTTGGATTATCGAAGTGGGCCCTATATCCAACGACAAGTGTCCCTATAAGAGATGGAAGAGAAGATGGCAGCGTGGGAAGCAGAGGCTGGAGCAATGCGGCCGCGAGCCAAGGGACACTTGGAGCCCCTAGGAGCTGGAAAAGGCAGGAAAGATCTTCCCTGGAGCCTTCAGAGGGAGTGCAGCACTGCCTACACCTTGATTCCAGACATCTGGTCTTCCAGACTGTGAGAAAGTAAATTTAAGTCATCTAGTGTACAGTAATTTGTGAGGGCAACCTAGAAATACAGGATGCTACTGAACAAAGGAGTCCCCGGCTGCTACTGGAGGGAGAGGCAGTGGGCTTGGGCCACGGCTTCGGGGACGAAGGGAGGGAGTGGGCTGTGAAAGTGTCTGGTCTCCAGTCCCTCCTCCTGCCAGCACTGCCCACTGGCCAAACCCACCCAGAAGCTGGAGAGCAAGGGACCCTGAGAGACAGGGTCTGCAGGATCAGGCTTTCAAGGACAAATGGGAGAGGGGCTGGGGTAGGGACACATGGGGAACAGACCCCTACTGGGCATTTCTGCCAAGGAGAGGATCCTGGTGAGGAACAAAGCAGAAAGCAATGTGTCCACAGATACATGGATGCTCCCCTCCCAGAGACCCATGGCCGTGGGTGCAGAGGGAGTCAGTCCTTCTTGGAGGTACTGGGAAAGGAGCCTACAGCTCCACTGAGCCCTTCTGCCTATAGGAGGGGCCCCACTCGGCAGCTTTTCCCTGAGGGAGACCTGTCCCACGCATGAGCTCCTTCCCACAGTCCCATTCAGTCCCCCAGGGGAAGGGGCAAGACGGTCAGGTCAGGACCCACACGCACGCTGATGACTTAGCTGGTTAAGAGAGCTCACACCTGCAATCCCAGCACTTTGGGAGGCCAAGGCAGGTGGATCAGTTGAGGTCAGGAGTTCAAGACCAGCCTGGCCAACATGGTGAAGCCCTGTCTCTACTAATAATACAAAAATTAGCCCAGTGTAGTGGTGCGCACCTGTAATCCTAGCTACTTGGGAGGCTGAGACAGGATAATCACTTCAATCAGGGAGGCGGAGATTGCTTGAGCTGAGACTGCCACCGCACTCCAGCTTGGGTGACAGAGCGAGACTCCCTCTCAAAAAAAAAAAAAAAAAAAAAAAGCAGGGCCAATGTGCTGCTGTGCCTTGGGGAACGGTGTCCTGGGAGGGGGCCTGGCTGGCAGTGACCTGGGGCTGTGCACTGGATGGGACTGGACAGTGTACTTGGAGGTTAGTGAGCCTGGGCCCCAAGACGGTCTGGGGACACAGGCTTGGCCAGAGCAGGAAATGAGGGTGGCCGAGGACAGCTGCTGAGCCATCAAGTGGGCACAGAGGGGTGGGCATGAGAGCTCCCTGGGAGCAGGGCCCTTCCAAGTCCCTGAGGTCAGCCCAGGGACACTGGCCTCTGGGAGATTCAGGGTGGGGCTGTGCATGGGCTGGGTGGGGTCAGCAAGCAGCCAGTCAAGAGGGGCTTTCAGCGCCCATTTTCCTCATGAGCACATCCAGTCCTGGAAGCCACAAGCCACGCAGGCAGCAGACCCGGCCGGCCCTCCCGGCCAGCTCACTGGCTCCCATGGGCCCCGGACCTCCTTGGGCTTTGCCTGAAGGTGGGAACAGATGGCCTTTTCCTTGTGAGGGTGGACACAGAAGCCAACAGTCATGTGGGGTGAGGGGACCCAGACACCCCCAGCATCCCCCGCAGGGCAGCACCTTCCCCTCCTGGGAACCCACCTCACCAGTCCCAACCCTCCTCAGCAGGACTCTGAGCCCACCCCGTGGAGCCCAGAACCTCGGGCCAGCTCAGGCTCTGCCACCAGCTCTCTGTCATCCTCCCTCAGGGCCGGGCTGTGCTCCCCAAGCCAGGGGTATCCAGCCCCTGCTCTTCATTCTACGCCGGGCAGTCAGCCAGCCCAGGCCTGTGTCTTCCTGGGGGGGCGGGGGTAGGGACCCCTCGGGCGGGGCACTCAGGCGGCTTAGCTGCCTGCGGCCACAGGTTAGTCAACGCAGCCTCTGCATCTAGCCAGTCAGGTACGCAGGCCGCGCCGGGCTGCCCCAGGCCTGCCGCGCACACGGGAGGCTCAGCCTGGAATGCCGTCCTGCCCTCCTCCACCTGAGGAATTCCCGCTCACACCACAGGGTTCAGCTGCGCAGCATCTCGGCGAAGCCTCCGGACATCCCGACCCCCGCCGAGACCTCCCCTCTGAGCTCCTGAGCACAGCCCCAGGGGACCCGAGCTGCGCGCTATGCAAACAGACGCCTGCCCTCGCCCTCGGTGCGCCCCGTGCCCGCCGCCCCCTGGGCCGCCCCGCGGTGCGTTTGGGGGCCTCGCCCGCCTGCCTCAGCTCCCACGCCCTCGAGACCGCCGGGCGCCCCCGCCCGGCCACGCCCCCCTCGGATGCCCCGCTCCGCCCCGAGGGGGCGTGCCCTGCGCCCCCGCGAGCCGGGCGGGGGCCGGGCGGGGCGGGGCAGGGGCGGGGCAGGGGCGGGGCGCGGACCTTCCCCCACTGGCTGCGGCGCGCGGGGCAACCCAGGCTCAGTGCGCACTGGCGGCGGTGGCTGCGTAGCGGACAGCTGGCGCCGCGCGGTCCTGCTCTGCCGGTCGCACGGACGCACAGGCGGCCCGCCGGCCGGAGGGACGGGGCGGGAGCTGGGCCCGCGGACAGCGAGCCGGAGCGGGAGCTGCGCGTAGCGAGCCGGGCTCCGGCGCTCGCCAGGTCAGTGCCTGGGGCCGGGCAGGCGCGCGGAGGGGTCCAACCGTGCTCGCGGAGGGGCCGGAGCGCGGCTGTCGCGGAACCACAGAGGTCCCTGCGGCGGGCCGGGCCGGGGCGCGGGCTTCCCGCTCCGGAAAGTTTGCCGCCGCCGCCGCCGCCCTGGGAGGGCTCTGCAGCAGCCAGGGAGGGAAGGGGGAGGAGGGAGGGACCGCGGCGGGGAGGAGGCGGCCGGCGCCAGGCGGCCCGGGAGCCCTGGGCGGCGGCGGCGGGCGGGGCGGCTGGGGGTCGGAGGAGTCGGGACGCAGGAGCCCGCCACCGCCGCTTTCGTCCCTGTCCGCCCCTCTAACGAGCTGCCTTCCTCCTCCCGCAGTCTCCCGAGCGGCGCCCGCCTCCCGCCGGTGCCCGCGCCGGGCCGTGGGGGGGGCAGCATGCCTGCGCGCGCTGCCTGAGGACGCTGCGGCCCCCGCCCCCGTCATGGGCGCCCGTGCCTGCGCCCTCGCGCTCTGCGTGGCCGTGGCCATCGTGGCCGGCGCCTCCTCGGAGTCCTTGGGGACGGAGCAGCGCGTCGTGGGGCGAGCGGCAGGTAAGAAGGGACCCACTAGGCACAGGAGAGGCCGGCCCGAGCGGGCAGAGGCGTTGGGGACGGGAACCGGACCCGGGTCGGAGGGGGCGCCGGGTGTGAGTGACGCCCCGGGGTCAGCGCCGGGATTCCGCTGCCTCCTTCCCGGAGAGCGCGGCCAGAGATAGCGCGGCGACTTGTGGGGCGCCCGGAGCCGCAGCTATCCTCCAAGTGCGAGGCCACCATGGGGAGCCAGGCTGGGGGTTGGCGTCCGCAGCCCCGGTCCCCTGCGGCTCCCTAGCCCTGGCCTGTCCAGAGGGCGCGGGGGGCCCCATTTCCACGATTCCCGCTGTTGTTATTCGGGTTCTGCGCAGACGGAAAGTTCCCATTGTTGGCGTCCCCCTCCCCCGGGCCCCAGTTTGTGGCCAGTTTCGGCCAAGGCGAAAGGCCGGACTTCTAAGGGTGGGTGTGCGCGTCAGCGAAGCCCGGCCCCTGCCCGCCCGACGAGGCCGCAGCCTCCAGCGTCCCCGCTGCCCACCCTGCCCGTGCCTGGGGGCCGAGGGCGCTTCCCCGTGGGTGCGCGCCGAGCTCCAGGGAAGCGAGGGGCGCGTGTCCCAGCGCCGCGGGCCCTAGACCGGGCTGGCGGTCCAGGTCCCGCGGGACGTCGAGGGTCGGAAGGGAGGTCCCGCGGGGCGAGGGGAGGGGAAGGGGTGCCCGGCCCGTTCTGCACACGCGCCGCGGTTTCTCGTGGGCCGGGCCGAGAGCTCCGGTGCCTCCGCCCCGTACACCCGCTGCCGGCTCCGGGCGGGCGAGGGGGGCGCGCACAGCCCAGCCAGGCGGCCGCGCGGAGGGAGGCCTTGGCCCGGTGAGCTCGCGCCCCACCCGGGCCCAGGCCCGAACAGCCGCTTCTTTGTACCTCGGCGCGGCCACAGACCGCGCATTGATGGCGGCGCAGCGGCTCGCGGGGAGGTGTGAGCGGCTGCGGGCGCGGCGGGCCGGGGAGGGCGCCTGGAGGGCCGAGGCAGATGGCGGCCGCCCCGCCCGCGCCCCCGTGCCCCTTTCTCCGTCGGCGGCTGCAGCTTCCCGGAACAATGTCATTTTTTTTATGAATGAAAGTGGCCCGGCGCTTGAATGTGCGTGTCATTCAGCGGCGTGACAGGGGCCGTCGGGAGGTCAGCGCGCGCTTTTAGCGCCTGCTCGGGCGGCCCCGCTTCCAGGGGTGCCGGAGGGGCGGCCGCGGGGGGAGCCTGGCTTTAGCATTCTCATTCAGATAAAGATATTACTCCCTACGGCCCGGGAATGTCAGCCAGCCGCGGGGAAGGGCGGCGGCCAGGCTGCGGAGCCTCTCCCAGACCCCCTGCGGGCGCGCGGGGCCTCCCCGACTCGCTCCTGGAACGCCCCGCCCCTCCCCTCGGGGCGGCGCCCCCGCCCGCACTGGAGCTGGTGAAACAGGTAGTGAGTTGATCGGTCAATAAACTTAATCCGGTTCCTTAACAAGATGGGCCGGGCAGTAAAAATACAAAGACCTCGTGGAATGTACTGAGGTCTAGGCTGGCGCTTGCCCGGGAACATAAATTATGGAGCCTTGGCTGGTAGGGGTCAAGGGCGGTGGGGAAGGTTTTGGCCACTGGACTGCCCTGGCCACCCCAGGCCCTGCCAGGACAGCCCCCGTCTCCCCAGGGGGCCATGTTCCTGGTTGGGACCTGGAAGGACCCCCCAGGGTGCAGGGAGGTAGACAAGGTCGGCTCTCCCACAGCCCCACCCCACCCAGCAGGGGTCTGGGGGTGCAGGGCCTTTCCCGAAGGTGCTGGCTGCAACCTCCCCTACCCCTCCTTTGCAGGGCTGGACTTTGAGCCGCGTGGGCCTCTGGGTGGTTCATTAACCTGGGCTGAGCCTGGCCTCCAGGTCCTTGTGTGAGCCTAGGAACCCCTTGTTACCCACCCCCCAGCTCCCCAGCCCTCAGGTCTCACTTGGGGCTAGATCTGGGGCTGGGGCACCTCTTGTTACAGTTGAGCTTGAGTGGGAGCCCGGGGGCTTGGGGTCTCCTGGAGGAGGGGGGTCTAAAGTCACCTCATCTAGGGAGGCAGGCAGCCCTCACCTGAGTGAGTCGGGAGTGAATGAGCCAGGAGTGGGGCCACCTTTGGCGGGGTAGCGGTCGGCCTAGACCTCCAGGCTGCCAGCTCAGGCTCTGGTGCCCTTTTCCAACCTCAGTTTCCTCACCTGTCCAAGAGAACCGATAATGGCAGGGCTGTTTGAAGGATTAGGCCAGATAACCCTGGCAAGCCCTCTTTAGCCTGCCCAGCCTCGGGATCCCTTTTTTCCTGACTTTATTGTGAAACTCCAGGTGGGGAGACAGGGAGGCTGGGCTTTTGGGGTCCCCTCCTCTTAGGCTATTTTATAGCCCCTACCTGGCAATACCTCCCGTACCCCAGAGAGCTGCAAAGAACTTCATTTGCATCCCAAACCAGAACGTGTTGTTCCCTGACCCCAGGCCCTCATGTCACCCCAAAACCCAAATAAACCCCTGGGGCAGCTCCAGAAGCGAGGATTGGATCCTTGTTCTCTGGGGTCAACCCGAGGGGCTTATGATGGAGCAAGGCTCCCCCACCCTCTCACCCATGCTTCCTCATGTGCACTGGGCCTCCACTGCGGAGACCCAAAACCTGGAGAAAGGTTCCCCAGGCCAGAGTTTGGTTGTCCCCAGCACCCTGGCCTAATGGACGTCAGTCTTGGGGCCAAAGACCCAGGGCAGGGAGCACCTCTCACCCCCACCTTCACTCCTCCAGCCACTTCAGGGCGTGGTGCCCTCCCGGGGCTCCTGGGCCTGTGGGGTGGGAGTTTTACATTGTGCCACAGTGGGGGAAACTGAGGTATAGGACCAGTGAGTGGCAGAGTGGTGGAGACTCTGGGACTAGGAAACGCCTCCCAGGTCCAGCACAGCCCCTCTGGGACACAGCAGAGGGCTGTTGTTGGCATGTGGAGCTCAAGTGGAGGTCGGCACCGTGTGGGGTTAGGGCGCCGGCGGGAGCACGTGTTGTGGGGTCCATAGAAGGGTGGGAGGTGGGAGGCGTTGCCTCCTACCCTGCCTTGGGTACAGCAGGAGTTTTGTCTACGATGTGTTTGGGCACCAGTGTCTGTGTGGTGTCAATGGGGCCTCCCTTTTGTTGATCAGGAAAGAAAGAACCCTTCCTGGGGCTGCTGGGGGGCTGTAGCTCTCCCCATGCCTGGCAGCTGGGTGGGGTATAGGGGCTCCACTCAACTGCTGACTCCCCAGTGGGAGTCAGACCCTGAGTTCATAGTGCCCACTCATGCCCCATGTCACACTGTCCTTCACCTGGTGCTCCCCACCCAGCCCCTGCTGGGGTGCCCTGGCCTCTGCTGGCCCCTAGCAGGCAGGCAGTGGGGGGCAGTCAGGGCTTCACCCTCCCCACCACACAAGGGCAGATGGCCACCGGCGTGGCTGGCCTGGGGCTGCTCTATCCCCCGTCCCCCCGCGCTGGACCAGGCTGAAGCGAATACTTGTGCGGATGGCTTGACCTGTTGTCGCCACTCAGACCAAACCGGAACCAACCGGCTGTTGCCCTTGGGCCAGGGCCTGCAGCTGAGGCTGCCATGACCAGCCTGTTCTCGGCCTTCTGGGGGGCCTCGAGCAGCTTCCAGCTCTGGGTGGTCCCCACAAGACACTGGCCAGGACTGGAGGGCTGGAGATCAGGCCAGGAGCCCCCCGACTGTGGGGTCCCCACAGGGGCAGTCCTTGAGCTGTGGGTCCCTGTGGGGCGAGGGCTCCCGCGGATGCTTCAGGGGATGAGTGTGGGCTCTTCTGGCTGGCAGGGTCTCGCTGGCCACTGGGCGTGTGCGGCTGGATTAGGTGGGTTGGGCAGAATAGGGCCTGGCCAGGCAGCCAGGGACTGGTGTGGCCAGAGTGGGCAGCTGGGCCCCCGAATCTAGGCCACGCGTCTGCAGAATGACAAGTGATGGCGCAACCCGCCCAGCTGGGTCTGAAGAAGGAGGCTGCCTGGGGGACCACCCACCCCCGTCCCGGCCCCAAGCCCAGGACGCCTGCCTGCACGCATTGTCTGGCCCTGGCAGGGAGGCCTAGGGGTGATTGTCCCCCCAGCCCTGCCTGTGGTGTGTCCTTGGGTCACAGGCTTTGGTGGCCCTGGGGAGCTGGGCAGCTACTGGGGAGGGACCCAGGGGCCACCTGCACATCTGCCCGTAGGTGGGCCCCCACCCCAGCTTCTCAGCCCCCAGGGAGGGGCCAGGGCTGCTGACCTGCTCTGGCTCTCACAGCTTCCTGCCCCCAGCCTGGTCCTCCTCTGTGAGGGGGCCCCAGTCCCCCTGCAGGCATCAGGACTCCACCCCCAGGCCCCCTTGAGGGCCCGCCTGGGCCTCCCCAGTCCCCGGCCTGTGAGACCCACTTGGCTGGACCCAGCGCCGTGTTTGTACTTTGCTCTTCTCGGTGTGTTTTCTGTCATGACCGCTGTGTGGAGCTTCCACAGGAGCTGCAGGATACAGAACCTTGCCCGCCTCAGGGAGCCCCCACCCCCACCCTGGCCCCCTCGAGCTGCTCCAGCCTGTGCTCTGCCCGGTGAACCTGCGCATCGCCCCCCCCAGAGCCATCCCCACGGCCACGTGACCCTGCACCGCCTTCCTTCTCGCCTGCTCTGTTCCCTGGCTGTCCATCTGAACTGTTCTTCCGGCCCATATGGGGTGCGGGGGCTGCTGAGAGGGACGGACCCCTCCTGGGGTGAATCTGCACCACGAGGGGGCTGGCTGGCCAACCCTGGCACCCTTTCTGAGCTCCATTTCAGCCAGAAGCCAGCAAAGGGCAGCCTGTCCCCTTTGCCCACAGCACCTGCCCGTTGTGGTGCCGCCTGTGAGCCAAGCATGGATTTTATGTTTTCCAAGCAGTTGAACAAATTAAAAGAACGAAGAGTCACACTTTGTGACACTTTGAGATTTGAATTCTCCGTGTCCATAAGTGAAGCATTGTGGGGCCACCGCCGTGGGGTTGGCTGCAGGTTGTGTGGGGAAGGCGGCTGTCACACCGAGGCAGACCGGAGTCCTTGGGACAGACTGGTTGGCAAAGCTGAAGATAGAGACCTTTGGCCCTTTTGGGACACAGTTTCCAGCCCCTGGTCTGGTGGGACCCTGGATCTGGGTCAGAGCCTTCCTCACTCAGGGCTGCTGAGGCCTCCACCGCTGTGTCTGTAAACGGGGCCGGGTTTGGGGGTACTTGCCTCATGGTCGCCCGTCTTGCCCGCAGAAGTCCCGGGCCCAGAGCCCGGCCAGCATGAGCAGTTGGTCTTCGGCAGCGGGGACGCTGTGGAGCTGAGCTGTCCCCCGCCCGGGGGTGGTCCCATGGGGCCCACTGTCTGGGTCAAGGATGGCACAGGGCTGGTGCCCTCGGAGCGGGTCCTGGTGGGACCCCAGCGGCTGCAGGTGCTGAATGCCTCCCACGAGGACTCCGGGGCCTACAGCTGCCGGCAGCGGCTCACGCAGCGCGTCCTGTGCCACTTCAGTGTGCGGGTGACAGGTGAGCCCTGGGGCCACGCCAGCTGCAGAAAGGAGCCGAGTGCTGGGCTCCCTGAGTCCCTGCGTGGGTCAGGAGTGGCTGGGGGTCTCTCTGGTCATTGGTGGATTGGAGGGCACCCCCAAGAAGTGCTGCCCACATGGGGGACCCTGCCCCGTCTGGGAGGGGCACCTGGGGGCTTCCTGGGGCAGGTCGGGCATTGGACGCGGCCATCTCTGCCTTGCAGATGCTCCATCCTCGGGAGATGACGAAGATGGGGAGGATGAGGCTGAGGACACAGGTGTGGACACAGGTGGGAGCAGGGTCCAGGGTTCAGGCCGGCCGGGGTGGGGCCTGCTGCCACCGCCAAGCCCTGCCCTCCACAGGCAGCTGAGGGACTAAGGCCCCGGGACAACCTCCCTGGGGTCACCCCAAAGGCCCGGTCCCCTCAGGATGCAGGAGAGGCTGGGCTACTGACATGGCTCTAGATGCCCAACCCTGGTGGCAGGGCTGGGGTGCAAGGGGACACCCGTGTTGCTGCTGGGGAGACCGAGGCACAGGGCCCTGGGGGTTCCGGGAGCGCCTGTGGGGCTCTGGCGTTGGCTATAGGTGAGGTCGACCCCGCAGATACGAGCGCAGCAGGGCAGGGCGCTCAGATGGCTGCCCTGGGGTGGACGGACCCAGGGTGAGGGCGTCAGGAGCACCTACCACAACCAGTGGCGGGGAGGGTGGCTGGCAGGAGGGTGGTTGGTGGGTGGGCTGTGGCTGTGGGAGAGCAGTCGGGGATGATGCCTGGTGTCTTGGCCTGGAACGGTGGCAGGTGGACTTTGCCAAGTTGTAGGGCGGGGAGGTGGGGCTTCTGGTTTTGGAGGGAACTCTGAGGGGAGTGCGTGCAGGTGAGGGTCATCGCGGCACAGACATGGGGGCAGTTACGACTTGCGGACTGATGGTGTGTGGGCTGGGTCCCTGGGCCAGTGGGGTGAGCAGGTGAGGAGGGGAGGCTGAGTCCATAGGAGAAACTGAGCTGGGGGAACTCACCCTGGGGGTCTCCGGGAGGCCTGGGAGGGAGCTCAGCACCCTGGGGTGCCTCTTTCCAGCCTCTGTCCACACTGCTGCTTGCTGGGCCTCAGTGCCCCTGATGGGCGTGTCCCTGGAGGGGGCTGGCAGTGAGGTCACTGAGGGGAGGACTGCTTCCCTCCTGGGGAATGCCAGCCCATCCTTGCCTGGAGTCCCCGCAGGAAGGCAGCACCAGCCCTGAGGAAGGAGAAAAACCAGTTGGGCTGTGAGGGAGGGGTGGTGGGAGCCCTGGACATCGAGATGGGAGGAGGCAGGGCCTCCAGGGTGCCACCGTCTCTGGGTGCCCACCAGACGTGGAGCTCTGCAGAGGGTGGTGTAGGGTCTCTGATTCCTGTGGGCCCGTGCTGCCCAGCTGCCTCCAAGGCTCCTGGCTCTGCAGGCGACTGGGCTCCTCTCCTGGTAAACTGCTCCCAGGTCCTGGCTTGTCCGCTAGATGGGCCTACCCCCTGGGTCTTCAGTCTCCCTGTTAGTGGGCCTGGCCCCTGGCATGCCTCTCTGGGCAGGTGGGCTCCCCTGGACAATGCCCTGTGCCCCGTGACTTCACAGGTCTGGGCAGAGCACCCTGGAGGGAAGGGGAGGGGACACATGGCCCAGCTCTGAGAAAGCCCTGGGGTGGGGACAAGATGTGGAGGCTCCTGGGAGCTTCATCCCGCTCTCGTCCTACACAGGACGGGAAACTCAGGCTGGGGGTGGGCAGGGGCAGCTTTGGGAAAGGGGTTGCTCAGAGGGGCCTCTGCTGCCACTTGGGTCACGGCCTTCACGTGCACCTCGGCCAGCAGGGGCCCCTTACTGGACTCGGCCCGAGCGCATGGACAAGAAGCTGCTGGCCGTGCCGGCCGCCAACACCGTCCGCTTCCGCTGCCCGGCCGCCGGCAACCCCACCCCCTCCATCTCCTGGCTGAAGAATGGCAAGGAGTTCCGCGGGGAGCACCGCATCGGAGGCATCAAGGTGGGCGCGGTGGGGCGGCTCTGGGCCCGGCAGGCGCGGTGGTTGCTGCCTCCGCTCGCTCACTCGTGCCCCGCTGCAGCTGCGGCACCAGCAGTGGAGCCTGGTCATGGAAAGCGTGGTGCCCTCGGACCGTGGCAACTACACCTGCGTAGTGGAGAACAAGTTTGGCAGCATCCGGCAGACATACACGCTGGACGTGCTGGGTGAGGGCCTTGGGGTGGCGCGGGGGCGGGGGTGGCAGTGGCGGTGGCGGTGAGGGAGGGGGTGGCCCCTGAGCGTCATCTGCCCCCACAGAGCGCTCCCCGCACCGGCCCATCCTGCAGGCGGGGCTGCCGGCCAACCAGACGGCGGTGCTGGGCAGCGATGTGGAGTTCCACTGCAAGGTGTACAGTGACGCACAGCCCCACATCCAGTGGCTGAAGCACGTGGAGGTGAACGGCAGCAAGGTGGGCCCTGATGGCACACCCTACGTTACCGTACTCAAGGTGGGCCACCGTGTGCACATGGGTGCCGCCACTGGGGCTCCTGGGCTGGCCCCAAGGGTGCCCCTTGGCTGGGGATTGCGTGAGGATTTGGGCCTAGGGGTTGGAGCTTCGGGGGAAGAAGCTGTGGGGGTGCTTGTGGGGCCAAGTCTCAGCCACCCCACACCTCAGGGCCATAGGCCGCTGCGTTGGGACCTGTCTCCGTGTCTGCAGAGGGCCAGCCTCGGCCATGGAAGTCCCTCACACGGAGCTGCCCACAGGGGCCTCTTGGGGGTGGGTGCGGCTCGGGCAGCAGTGGTGCCCCAGGACAGGAGGGCAGTGTGGCCAAGCCCTCCAGGCCCCCTCTGGACCGCAGAGGCGGTGGCTGAGCCCCGACCTGGCTGATTGGCTGTCGTCAGCTGTGTGCAGTGGGGTGCAAGCTCACTGTCTGCCCGCCTCCCGAAGCCCTTAGCTTTGTTCCCACGGCTGCCGGGTGGGGGCCATTGAATCGGGACGGTTGCAACACTCAAAGACCAAAGAGAAACATCTGTTCAGAGAGAAGACGGTCTCATGGGGGCGGGGAGCAGGCGCAGGGCGAGGGTGGAGTACCAGACCCTGCCCAGAGAGGCTGCATCGGGATTTGTCCAGGGTACAGGTTCTGCAAGAGCCCGGGGGAGGGCAGGCCAGTGACCAGAGGTTGTCTGCGGGTCTGGGCTGGGTTGTCGGGTGGAGGCAGAGATGTGCATCCTGTGAAACCACAGCCACCGTGAAGTGCCTCCACGCCTCCTCCAGGCAGCCTTCGGGGCTGACGCAGCCCAGCCTCGATCTGTACCTTGGGGATCTCCCACATCCTGCCTCGTGCCCGGCGGGGCTGCCTCAGGGGCGTGCCTGAGCCGGGTCTCTTGTCCCCGCAGTCCTGGATCAGTGAGAGTGTGGAGGCCGACGTGCGCCTCCGCCTGGCCAATGTGTCGGAGCGGGACGGGGGCGAGTACCTCTGTCGAGCCACCAATTTCATAGGCGTGGCCGAGAAGGCCTTTTGGCTGAGCGTTCACGGGCCCCAAGCAGGTAACGACTCTGTCCCATGCCGGCCGGCACAAGAGCTCCAGCTCCAAGGCCCTGGCCGCGCGCCCTGCACGTCCCGCACGCCCAGCCCTGCTCGCTCCCGCCCCCGGCTCGCGCTCTGCTCGTGGCCGCCTGGGCAAGGCTGGCAGCTCCAGCCTCCATGGTGACCGCCCGCTTCGAGCCCTGTGGCCTGCGCCGACCCTTCCCGCACGCCTGCGCCCCCCACAGGAGGTGCCCGGTGCCCACCGGGCCGGCTCCGTGGCATCTGTGAGCGCCCCTTTGCGCCTCTCTCCGCCCCTGCCCGCTGCCTGCTCGCTTCCCCAGCCTGTGTGTCCGTGTGTCCATCCTCCACCTGCACCCGCCCGGCTCTGCGCTAACCCGCATGCTGCCTGCCCGCCTGCCGCTCACCTGGGACAGAGGACTCGCCGGTGGAGGGGCCTGGCTTCGGGCTCAGTACCGGTGCACCAGGCGGAGGGCCCTCGGCCGCGTGGCGGTGACCAAGTTGGCGGTGGCTGAGGAGTTGGTGGTGGCGGCGTTTTCCTTGCAGCGGCTGGATCCTGCCATGTGGATTCTGTGCGGTGCCCGCAGGGCGGTGCTGGCGCTCGCCTATCGCTCTGCTCTCTCTTTGTAGACGGCAGGCGCTAACACCACCGACAAGGAGCTAGAGGTTCTGTCCTTGCACAACGTCACCTTTGAGGATGCCGGGGAGTACACCTGCCTGGCGGGCAATTCTATTGGGTTTTCTCATCACTCTGCGTGGCTGGTGGTGCTGCCAGGTACCGGCTTCTGCTGCTGCTGCTCCGCACTGTCTCGGGGACGCTGGCTCGGGACATGCCAAAGCCGCCAGGACGGACGGGAATCCTGTGGCTTATGGCCGTCCCGCTCCTTGAGCCCTCACACCTGGCCCTGTGCCCAGTGTGGGGACAAAGTTGGCCTGGCCCGGTCCTGGTCCCAGAGGGGCCTCCTCAGCCCCCTCAAGCCCCCTTCCCAGCTGGGTCCCCAAAGGCCCCTCCTGCGGCTCTGGTGTCTCCGGGGCGCCTGGTGGCGGTGTGGGACTGGCTGGCTCTGCTGGGCTCCTCCTCTCCAGGGTCTGGCCCTCTAGACTCACCGGCGTTACTGACCGCAAAACCCTCCAGACAAGGCGGGTGCTGAGGTTCTGAGCCCCCTCCCGCGCCCAGTGGTGCCTGTGGCTCTGGGCCGGGGGCATCCATGGGAGCCCCGGGGGGGCCAGGCCAGGCCTCAACGCCCGTGTCTTTGCAGCTGAGGAGGAGCTGGTGGAGTCTGACGAGGCGGGCAGTGTGTATGCAGGCATTCTCAGCTATGGGGCGGGCTTCTTCCTGTTCATCCTGGTGGTGGCGGCTGTGACGCTCTGCCGCCTGCGCAGCCCCCCCAAGAAAGGCCTGGGCTCCCCCACCGTGCACAAGATCTCCCGCTTCCCGCTCAAGCGACAGGTAACAGAAAGTAGATACCAGGTTCTGAGCTGCCTGCCCGCCGGGCCTCCTGGAGCCCCCCTCGGCCCACGCTGGTCCTGGGCTGTGTGAGTCCTCTCTGCAGCCAGGCGGGCTCCCCTTTCCTTGTCTCTGGTCACCATGTAGAGCCTAGCGTACTTTGGGGCACAAAACATTCTAAAAATCTTCATTCAATGCTGGTGGAAGTCAGAACGCCCCCCCTTCTGGCCCAGCACTGACCCCCGGCTGTACCTCCACGCCCTGTTGCCCACACGGCACCAACCTGCCCTTGCTGACCCAAGCAGGTGTCCCTGGAGTCCAACGCGTCCATGAGCTCCAACACACCGCTGGTGCGCATTGCAAGGCTGTCCTCAGGGGAGGGCCCCACGCTGGCCAATGTCTCCGAGCTCGAGCTGCCTGCCGACCCCAAATGGGAGCTGTCTCGGGCCCGGTCAGTGGTGCTGAGGGCCGGCATTGGCTGTAGGGGGCTTGGTGGTGGGGGTGAAACAGCCACCAGTCAGAGGCCCAGCTGGGTTTAGGGGCCATCAGGGATGTGGCGGATGTTGGGTGTGGCTGGGGCTCTGTGGAGATGCTCCTGGGAGGGGTGCATGACAGGGACTGCGCCTCTCAAGGTGCCCTGTCTGGAGGGGCAGCAAGGGTGGGAGGCTGTGGGTGACACCCTTCGTCCTTATGAGCAGGCTGTAGCGGGGGCATGGAGGACTTCCTGGAGGTGGTAGCTCTGGGCCTCAAAGGCTGGGCCAGGCTGGGGTGGGGACCGTGGTGGGCTGAGAGTGGGCGAGTTTGCACACTCATGGTTTCTCTGCCTCCACTGCCAGGCTGACCCTGGGCAAGCCCCTTGGGGAGGGCTGCTTCGGCCAGGTGGTCATGGCGGAGGCCATTGGCATTGACAAGGACCGGGCCGCCAGGCCTGTCACCGTAGCCGTGAAGATGCTGAAAGGTGAGGAGGGGGCGGCCAGGGGTGCAGAGCAGGGCTGGGGGCGCCGCCGCCGCCTGACACAGGCCCCTCGCTCCTTGCACAGACGATGCCACGGACAAGGATCTCTCAGACCTGGTGTCTGAGATGGAGATGATGAAGATGATTGGGAAACATAAGAACATCATCAACCTGCTGGGCGCTTGCACGCAGGGCGGTAGGTGTGGTAGCGGCGGTGGTGCCGGGTGGGCGGCCGTCTTGGGCCTGGCAGCCCCTCTGAGGAGCCCGTGCCCCCAGGGCCCCTGTACGTGCTGGTGGAGTACGCGGCCAAGGGCAACCTGCGGGAGTTCCTGCGGGCACGACGGCCCCCGGGCCTGGACTACTCCTTCGACACCTGCAAACCGCCCGAGGAGCAGCTCACCTTCAAGGACCTGGTGTCCTGTGCCTACCAGGTGGCCCGGGGCATGGAGTACTTGGCCTCCCAGAAGGTGAGCAGGGCAGCAGATGCGGGCAGAGTAGGCTGGGCACTGCCCTGAGATGCTGGTGGAGAGGCTTCAGCCCTGCCTCCCACCCCTTCCCCAGTGCATCCACAGGGACCTGGCCGCCCGCAATGTGCTGGTGACTGAGGACAACGTGATGAAGATCGCAGATTTTGGGCTGGCCCGGGACGTGCACAACCTCGACTACTACAAGAAGACAACCAACGTGAGCCTGGCCCTGGGGTGGGTGGGTGGGGGGGGAGCCATGCCAGGAGGACGCCTGGCGCCAACACCGCCTTCCCACACCCTCCCAGGGCCGGCTGCCCGTGAAGTGGATGGCGCCTGAGGCCTTGTTTGACCGAGTCTACACTCACCAGAGTGACGTGTATGTGTCCTCCAGACCTCTGGCTTCGGGGTGGAGGCGGGAACCGGGCAGAGCCAGGACCTCAGCTGCAGCCCCCACGCCTGTGCCCTGGAGCTCTTGGGTGTGGTTTCTGCCCCTCCCTGGGGGCAGCAGCGCAGCCCTGGCCTATTCCCCTGGTGCCCGCCCAGGTGTCTGTCCTGGGAGTCTCAGGACAGCCTGACCTCGCCTCCCCCTGCAGTTGGTCCTTTGGGGTCCTGCTCTGGGAGATCTTCACGCTGGGGGGCTCCCCGTACCCCGGCATCCCTGTGGAGGAGCTCTTCAAGCTGCTGAAGGAGGGCCACCGCATGGACAAGCCCGCCAACTGCACACACGACCTGTGAGCGGCATCCCTGGCCCTCCAGTGGGTCCTCAGGGGTGGGGTCCCTCCGGGGCTGGGCGGGGGAGGGACTGGGAGCCCTTCAGGCTGTTCCCAAATAAGGTGGGAAGCGGCGGGGCTCCCTCCTGAGTGCCCTGCCCGCAGGTATATGATCATGCGGGAGTGCTGGCATGCTGCGCCCTCCCAGAGGCCCACCTTCAAGCAGCTGGTGGAGGACCTGGACCGTGTCCTTACTGTGACGTCCACTGATGTGAGTGCTGGCTCTGGCCTGGTGCCACCCGCCTATGCCCCTCCCCCCGCCGTCCCCGGCCATCCTGCCCCCCAGAGTGCTGAGGTGTGGGGCGGGCCCTCTGAGGCACAGCCTGGGCACAGAGGTGGCTGTGCGAAGAGGGGCTTGGTGGGACAGTGCTCACCCCGCCTCCCACCAGCAGGAGTACCTGGACCTGTCGGCGCCTTTCGAGCAGTACTCGCCTGGTGGCCAGGACACCCCCAGCTCCAGCTCCTCAGGGGATGACTCTGTGTTTGCCCACGACCTGCTGCCCCCGGCCCCACCCAGCAGTGGGGGCTCGCGGACGTGAAGGGCCACTGGTCCCCAACAATGTGAGGGGGTCCCTAGCAGCCCACCCTGCTGCTGGTGCACAGCCACTCCCCAGCATGAGACTCAGTGCAGATGGAGAGACAGCTACACAGAGCTTCGGTGTGTGTGTGTGTGTGTGTGCGTGTGTGCGTGTGCGCGCGCGTGCATGCACATCTGTGTGTGCCTGTGTGTGTGCGCATCTCGTGGCCTCCAGGTGCAGAGGTACCCTGGGTGTCCCCACTGCTGTGCAACGGCCTCCTGACTGGTGCTGCAGCACCGAGGGGCCTTTGTTCTTGGGGGACCCAGTGCAGAATGTAAGTGGGCCCACCCAGTGGGACCCCTGTGGGGCAGGGAGCTGGGCCCAACATGGCTCCGGCCTCTGCCTTTGCACCACGGGACATCACAGGGTGAGCCTCGGCCCCTCCCACACCCAAAGCTGAGCCTGCAGGGAAGCCCCACATGTCCAGCACCTTGTGCCTGGGGTGTTAGTGGCACCGCCTCCCCACTTCCAGGCTTTCCCAGTTCCCACCCTGCCCCTCAGAGACTGAAATTACGGGTACCTGAAGATGGGAGCCTTTACCTTTTATCCAAAAGGTTTATTCCAGAAACTAGTGTACATTTCTATAAATAGATGCTGTGTATATGGTATATATACATACATATATATAAAATATATGGAAGAGGAAAAGGCTGGTACAACGCAGGCCTGCGACCCTGGGGGCACAGGAGGCAGGTGTGGCCCTGGGCGGTGGGGGCGGGGGGGGAGGGAGGCCCCAGGGGGTCTCACCCATGCGAGCAGAGGAGCAGGGCCTTTCCTGGCACCGCGGTTTTGTTTTAAAACTGGACCTGTATATTTGTAAAGCTATTTATGGGCCCCTGGCACCCTTGTTCCCACACCCCAACGCTTCTAGCATTTAGGCAGCCACATGGCGGAGAGTTTTAATTTTTAACTTATTAACAGCCGAGAAGGTTTATCCGCCTATAGAGGGACGGCCAAGAATGTACGTCCGGCCTGCCCTGGAGCTGGAGGATCGCCTCGAAGCCTAAAAGGTTGTTAATAGTTGGAGGTGATTCCAGTGAGGATATTTTATTTCCTTTGTCCTTTTTCAGGAGAATGAGACTTCTATAGGATTTTTCTTTAGGAGATTTATTTTTTGGACTTCAAAGCAAGCTGGTATTTTCAAATTCTTCTAATTGCTGTGTGTCCCAGGCAGGGAGACGGTTTCCAGGGAGGCGCCGGCCCTGCGTGCAGGTTCAGATGTTATTAGATGTTACAAGTTTATATATATCTATATATATAATTTATTGAGTTTTTACAAGATGTATTTGCTGTAGACTTAACACTTCTTACGCAATGCTTCTAGAGTTTTATAGCCTGGACTGCTACCTTTCAAGGCTTGGAGGGAAGCCGTGAATTCAGTTGGTTTGTTCTGTACTGTTACTGGGCCCTGAGTCTGGGTGGCTGTCCCTTGCTTGCCTGCAGGGCCATGGCTCAGGGTGGTCTCTTCTTGGGGCCCAGTGCATGGTGGCCAGAGGTGTCACCCAAACCGGCAGGTGCGATTTTGTTAACCCAGCGACGAACTTTCCAAAAAATAAAGACACCTGGTTCCTAACCTGGCCCCGTGCTTTCTGCCTCCAGTTTTTCTGGGATAGGGGAGGGAGGGGGCACGGTCTGCCAGGTGGTCCCAGTTGCGTGGGCTGGATGCTGGCAGCAGCACCGAAGGTCACTGGTGGTCTGGGAGCCCCAAGGGCAAGGAGTGTTTATGGGAGGGGCCTGGTGGAAAGGAACAGGGTGCCTGGGGGTGCACCGCCCTGGCTGCTCCCAGCTCATGGGTTCCTGAGGTGGTGGTGGTGGGGAGGGTCCTGTCTCACTAGCTCTGAGGCAGACCTTCCCTCATCACCCCACCCCTGGCATCCGCCTTCCCAGTCAGCTGGGGAGCTTTCTGGGCATCCCCCTATGGAGCCAAAAGTCAGCAAAGCCCTCATGGGGCCCTGGGGGCTACACAGGTGGCCACTGTCCTCCAGATCAGCTCTCTGCCCTCCCAGGCCAGGCAACCAGTGCCCCCACTGCATTGGGCTCCATCAGGGTCCCCCACAGTGATACAGCACCTTTGGGCAGATGAGGTGCTGATGGGGGTGCTGAGAACCCAGAGATGGAACCAGGCCCTTGCCCAAGTTCATAGCCCTAGCAGGGTGGGAGGACAACATGGTGAGAGCAAGTCTGAGAAGGCTTCCTGGAGGAGGCGTGCCGTCTCCTGACTCCCCACCAACCTCTCTGCTGTCCTCCCTTCTGCTATCCTCCCTCTCGTCCTCCCCTCTGCTTTCCCCATCTCTGCTGTCCCCACCTCTGTTGTCCTCTGCCATCCTCCCTCTGCTCTCCTCCCCTCTGCTGGCTCAAGAGCAGGGCTTCCCAACCATGGGCTGCATGAACTTTCACTCTGGCTTCTAAAATACTCTGGCTACAAACTCACCTTTCAGGTCAGGGGGCGTTTCTGGCCGTTTCCTGAGCAGGCAAGGGTTTAACTCAACCCTGTTTAGGGAAGTATGTGTGGGCGTGGGCCTGGTGGAAGCGGCACAGTGACCTCACAAGGGACTCTGTATCCCTAATTCCCCCACTTGCCCAGAAACCCCATGCTGGGCCCCAGAGGCAGGCCTGGCCATGGGACGCCTGGTGACAGTGGCAGGATGGGGAGGCCCACATGGGCCTGAAGGGCACAGGCTGAGGCCTGCAGGGCAGTGGGGGGGACCAGGCCAACAGGCAGGCAGTTCCAGCATCCACACCAAGGCAGGCAGAGCATGGGACTCAGAGCGCAGGCTGGGAGCGCCCCCTAGCGCTGGCTGGGCAGTGTCCCTGCTACAACCTAAGGCCCCTCTCCCGTCAGGGCCCTGGTGGACCTCTGGTGGGCACAGTGGGACCCTGAATGGGTGCTGGGGACCAAAGGGCTGGGCCACCGGGAGAACAGTGGCCCATGAAGGTGCTGGTGGGCCAGCCCCCTCTTCCTCAGAGTGCTTCCTTAGCGACCCCAGGTGGCAGGGCACAGTCCTCGAAGCTGCCCCACCAGGGGCTCCCTGGCTGCCTCCCCCTGTCCCATAAGAAGGTGAGCCCATAAGAGACCCCAGCTGTCAGCACAACTGAACCTCCACCATCAGGGTACCCTCTAGTGGTTGGGTGTGCTCTAGGCTGGCAGGGTCCCTGCCCTTGCTGTCTGCTGATGGCTTTCTGAGGGGGACGTGTCTCATGGGAGGCCCAGCTTCCAGGACACAACTGGTGGCTCCTGGGGTCACCAAGGGCACCTGGTTTGTTCACAGCTCTTTGGGCTGCTGTCCCCATGAGTGAGCACCTCCCACCCCAGCTGTGGGTCATTTCCTCTGATTAATTAGGGCCTGGGTGTCAAGGGAGGCACCGAGGGAGGACCCTTAGTGTGAACAAACCAGCAGCCAGGGCTGCAGAGAAGCCCATGAGGTGCCCACAGGGCCTGGTCCCAGTGTGGGCAGAGCGCCTAAGGGATGGCTTCTGTCCACTGAGAAGGGTAGGGAGCCAAGACGCCACACTGCCATCCTGGCCCTGGAACCATCCACGCACTCCTGCAGCAGGGCCACGCTGAGGCAGGTAGGCACCCAGAGGTCCGGGCTGGGGGCTGCCCTCCACGGCCCCAGGCCATCACACATCCCTCAGGGCGTCTGGGCCCTGCCTGTGGGCTGGACTACAGGCTGAAGGCCCTGCCTCATCCAGGACTCCCTAGGGCCGTACTCGGCGCTCTTTCCCCTCAGCTGCCTGAGGAGTCTTTCAGAAGAGCTGGCCCTCCTGGGTGACACCTCGGCCAGGATCCCAGCTCCTAACCCCAGGACTCCCAAGAAGTCACTGAGGTCCCCAGAGCAGGGAAAGCATGACCAGGTGGCAGGGCCACTGGCCTGGAGAATGTCCCACACTGTTCCATGAGCAGCTCACGCTGTCACAGGACCTGGGAACGTGGGTCTCTTGACCCTACAGGCCCATCCTGCAGGGCAAGAAGCGTGAAGCCAAGGGCTGAACCCACGGAGGGCGGCCCAGCACTCAAACCCCCAGGGATGGTGAGGCTCCTTCTGGAACTGGCCTCACAGCCACACGCGCCCCAAGGCCCAGCCCCTGCAGCCACGTGGACAGCTCTGCCGGCTTCCACTCGCTCCTGTGTGCCCAACGGTTCAGAAATATTACTCTGCACTGTTACAGGAACACAGATTTGATGTTTTAATAAAAATACGAATTCTACAAAAGGTGCTTAACACAGCCCAGGACGGGCTGTCCGGTGGAGTCAGCCCTAGGACCCCTGAAGGATGCACAAAGACAGAGCCGGCTCGCCAGCACACTCCTGCCAGCACCAGGACCCACTTCGAACAAAGACAGAGCCTGCTCCCCAGCACGTTCCTGTCAGCACCGGGACCCACTGCGAACAAAGACAGAGCCTGCTCCCCAGCACACTCCTGCCAGCACCAGGACCCACTGCGAACAAAGACAGAGCCTGCTCCCCAGCACGTTCCTGTCAGCACCGGGACCCACTGCGAGCCACTGCGGGGTGTTCTTCATTAAAAAAAAAAGTCTGGATTGTGACATTGCAAAAGGAGTCTGAAAGCCATATGCCCAATTCCTGAATCCCTACGTTAGAACTGAGAGTTTAGGCTGGGCACGGTGGCTCACGCCTGTAATCCCAGCACTTTGGGAGGCTGAGGCGGGTGGCTCACCTGAGGTCAGGAGTTCAAGACCAGCCTGACCAACATGACGAAACCCCGTCTCTAATAAAAACTTGCCCGTAATCCCAGCACTTTGGGAGGCTGAGATGAGCAGATCACGAGGTCAGGAGATCGAGACCATCCTGGCTAACACGGTGAAACACTGTCTCTAATAAAAATACAAAAAAAATTAGCCAGGTGTGGTGGCGGGCGCCTGTAGTCCCGGCTACTCGGGAGGCTGAGGCAGGAGAATGGTGTGAACCCAGGAGGCGGAGCTTGCAGTAAGCCAAGATTGCGCCATTGCACTCCAGCCTGGGTGACAGAGCGAGACTCTGTCTCAAAAAAAAAAAAAAAAAAAGGCTGGGCATGGTGGTGCATGCCTATAATCCCAATTACTCAGGAGGCTGAGGCAGAAGAATCGCTTGAACCCGGGAGGTGGAGGTCGCAGTGAGCCGAGATCGCACCACTGCACTCCAGCCCAGGTGACAGTGCAAGACTCCGTATCAAAAAAACAAAAAACAAAAAACTGAGTGCTTAGCTGGAGTGAGGAGGAAATACTGAATTCCTAGATCAGGAATTCGTTTCATTTTCACCAGGCGCAGATATCCCAGCTCCTGAAAAAGGCCAAGACCGGGGGTCTGGCACTGGGCAGGTGTAAGAAAGGACTGTTTTACGAAGCTTATTACACAAAGCTCTTATTTCTGGATCCACCACTGCTTACATTTGCACCCAGACAGCACTTTTAGGTGCAAGAAGAAAGGTCAGGACATAGAGAAAAATGCACACAGAACAATGAGGGAGGATGACGAGGGAGCAAGCCTGCATCAGAGCACGGCTGATGTCGCGGAAGCCACCAAAGGCAGAGCCTTCCCCACCTGCCAAGCCCCTGCGGCACCCGGAGGGCAAGCCGGCTTTCTGAGGCCACGCGGAGTCCAGGGCAGAGGGGACAGTGGGACGGGCTGCCTGTGGCAGCGGCTGTTCACGTCAACAGCGCTCAGCCAAGGCAGTGAGGACGGGGACGAGAGCCGGGGCAGCTGAATGGGCCCGGGATGCGGCTCACAGGAGAGGCGTCTGCACACACCTGGCAACTGCAAGCCTTGTTCTCAAGGGTAAGTACACTTGGACAAACGAACACCAGGCTACTTACACAGGGTGAGAGAATTCATAAATATTAGTTAAGGATCTAAAACAAACTTCTCAATTAACTGAAATCTGAAAGCCTCTGGAAGCCAACTGTCCCTGCACGAAGGTTTATAATTGAGAAATATCTCCTGTTCCTATTTTGTCAAGTTTCTTTAATGGCTGAACAGAAAGAAGCTTCAAGTAATGGAGAAGGCATCGTCTGAGCGCAGCTGCTTTCCTGGCTGCCTGTGCCGTTCCTGTCTTCCAAATCCTATGCTTGGAGGCCCCCAGAGGGACATTTTTGCCAGGAACCAACCTGACCTTAAAAAGATGAGTGTGGGCCGGGCACGGTGGCTCACACCTGTAATCCCAGCACTTTGGGAGGCCGAGGCGGGCAGATCACGAGGTCAGGAGATCGAGACCATTCTGGCTAACGCGCTGAAACTCTGTCTCTACTAAAAATACAAAAAATTAGCCGGGCGTGGTGGCGGGCGCCTGTAGTCCCAGCTACTTGGGAGGCTGAGGCAGGAGAATGGTGTGAATCTGTGAGGCGGAGCTTGCAGTGAGCCGAGATCATGCCACTGCACTCCAGCCTGGGCGACAAAGCGAGACTCCGTCTCAAAAAAAAAAAAAAAAAAGATGAGTGTGACACAGCCGGCTGGGCAGGAGGGTGGAGGTGCCACAGGACACCACCTGCCCACACCCTGGCCAGCCTGACCATGCTGCCGAGTGCCGAATGCGGGGAGGCCGCCCCACCCAGAGGGCACAGGGCAAACCCTAAGCACTGGGGGTATTGCCCTTGAAGCCCCAGGGAATGCCCTGTGCCGGATCCTCGTGCCTTGTTGACCAGCCTGCTTGCTAAAGGAGCCCAGGGGCCTGAGCCTGCAACACCGTAAGGAGTGAGGAGGGCATGAGGAGGGCATGCTGCTGTGGGTGCACTGGACTCAAACCTCACATTAGAAGCTACAAAGAACCCCAAATGCGCTTCAGAGCCCCACCAACCCCCGAGCCAGGCTCATCCCTGACACAGTGAATCCACTGCAGCCCCCGTGGCACGCAGCCCAAGCACCACCCAAGGGAGCCCCATGGCCAGGGCTGCGTCGGAGTCGCACGGCTCTTGGGGCAGGCAGACCAGCGTGGGAAACTCTGTGCCAACTGACTGCTTAAAGAACTGGGGGAAATAGCCAAGAAAGAGCTCCGATACACAAGGAAAACCGCACGTGAGAACCAGCACTCCCAGCAGGAGGACGTCACTCTCCAGAGGCCACAGAGATGGCAGACACCTCTGTCTCCAGTGACCCAGATCCAACTGAAAGTGTGCAGGAAGACAGGTCTATTGACACTGAAATCGAGAAATCCAGGTCCACAGGCGAATGGAGGCATCTTCAGCCTTGAGGAGGCCAGGCTGTGTCTCCTGACGCCCCTGGGGGTGGGCACAGCAGCCAGCTCTGTGTGGGCAGAGTCCACGTGGTCCTTATTCTCTTCCCTGGGGACAGGGCAGCACAGTCAGACGCTGAGACTCAAGGCCACACGTGGGGGGTAGGGGGGGCGCTTCCTGCCTTGGCCCGGCCCAGCTGCCTCTGGAGCCAGGAGGCCGTGGCAGCCACACCACAGTGTGGATCCAGACACGATTCTGTGGAGGGGTTCCGGGATTCCAGACAGATTGAATCTCCGTGGAATGATGAAAATTAAAATTTACTTGATTATGGAAGTCTCTGATTTATTCCAGCCAAAATATTAGATGAGCTACTAAGAATCACCACAAAGCAATCGCCCTCATGGCCCTTGCCAGGGTGGTGGCACAGCAGGAGGACAGGTGCCCAGGCCGGTGGTTCTAGCTCTTCACCTCTGCGACCTCCTTCTCCGCCTTCTCTTTGGCCTTCTCCTTCTCCTCCACCTTCTCCTCTTTTTCCAGTGTTGCTACAATCTCGGCCACCTGGCTGGTGGAGATGTGAACATCTTCTTTGTCCACCAGCTCAATCACCTACACACATGGGAAAGGGAGAGGCTCAGGTGGCTGCGCCCTACAGCACAGTGAGGCGGAGCCGGAGGCGTGGCCAGTGCCATCAGCCGCCCCAGCTGGGGTGGCAGCAGCATGCACGCAATCACTGCCTGAGGGCCCCAGGGTCCTCAGAGCACCAATTCCTCCAAGGGATGCCACAGGCCCTGGGGAAGGGGCTCAGAGAGTGAGAGGACAAAGGAGCCAGGGGGCTGCCTTGGCAGGTGGCAGACAGCACAATGGGGCTGCCAGGGTCAAGTTCCTGCTCTGGCCGGGAACCTGGGCCATGGCTTCCCAGGACAGAGTGGGGTGACATGCAGGGACCTTGTCCCCACTCTGCCACCCAGACTAGCAGGGAAGGGAAGGGCAGCTGTGCAGTAGATACCTGATCCTTGCTTCCAAACTGAACTGCAAGAAACCAGCCAACACTTCTGTTAGACGTCTGGAAAATCACTATCCTGACGCATGCACCGGGAGCCACGAGGCAGCTTCCCCTCAGAGACGTCAGTGATTGGGAAAATTGGTGTGTGCGCACCCAGGCTAGAGCCCTGCCTTCCCTCCAGAGACTGGATCCTGGGCCAGGATATTCTAGGCTACCCTGGAACCTGAGTGGCTGCACTTGGGAGCTCAGCCCAGCAGTCGCCTCTCAGCCTCGGGGGGGTGCCCAAGCTGCCCCCCTGCTCCCCTATGCAGTTGCCTCTCAGCCTTGGGGGACCCCGGGAAGTGTGAGCCGCCCCCCAGCTCCCTGTGCAGTCGCCTCTCAGCCTCGGGGGCCGCCCTCTCCCCCGGCTCCCCAGTGCCACCAGCTTGGGGCAGGGTCCAGTGAGACACGTGGCCACTAGGTGCATTTGTTATCTCAACACTTGAGTTGTAACTTCAATAATTTCTCACTTCTGATGTTTCAAATGAGAGCGGCGGCTTAAAGGAGCAGTCGCAGTGACAGACCCAAACCCCTGACAGGAGGGGGTAGCTGCCCACGAGGGTGCCGGGCATGCAATGCACAGTCTCCCTGCCCCACCCCACCCCAGAGCAGGTGGTGGATGGCCTGCGCGGTCCCCAGCGAGGCCCACCTTGACGAGGTCGTCGATGTTGACCTTGCCATCCTTGTTTTCATCCAGTGCTGCGGCCAGGCTGGTGAGCTTGCTTTCGGGAATGTGCTTGACTTGCTTCATGGCGTTGATGAGCTCAGCGACACTGATGACGTTCTCCCTGTGGGAGCACAGCCTGCATGTGGCCACGGGCAGGCATCCTGCTACACGGGACCTCACCGCCCACACCTGTGGCTGCAAGTGGTCAGCACTGACACAGGCAGCTCCGCGTGAGCCAGGTAACCTCCAGCATGGACCCCCAAGGCATTATCCCATCCTGCATACACTGCCAAGAGCTCCCAGGGCCAGCGTGGACACAAACACAGAAACACCACCGGGTCCAGGGTTTCCACAGGCATGCCCCTCTGGGGCCATGGCTGCTGGGCGGTTGTCCTCAGGCCTATGGCCACTTGGCAATACTTTCATAACCATGGGGGCTGCGGTGCCCTGGGCAGATGAGAGCCTCCAAGAGCAGGGACGAGGGCATGAGCAGGCTGCCACGGGCAGCCCGCCTACAACACTGTGGGTGTGGGGGTGGAGATTTGGAGCCTGCAGGACACCAGCTGTCACCCAACAGCTGTTTCATTCACCCAGAAGGGACTCACAAAACGGCAGCTCCCTCAGCCACTGCTGCAGGAATCTGGGACATGTTGGGCACAGAGAAGGCCGACTGCCCGAGCTGGTGTCATTACTGAGTGTGGGTGGGGTCAGGAAGAGGGAGAGGCAAAAGAGAGCCTGGTAATTAGAGGAAACAGAAGCCAAGAGAGGCGGAGGTTGGAGTGGGAGGGGAGAGGGCTGTGGGAAGAGGAAGAGGGGCCAGGAAGGGACGAACTGCTCTCAGAGAGGCAGAGACTGACATGCCAGAGGGTTCCTGGCTGGGACTGCTGGTCAAAGGTGGAGAGGCAGCCAGGCAGAGGCTACGATGTGCCCTTTGGAGCCAGAAGGGCCCAGCTCAGATCCAGCAAAGAGACCAGCCTCCCTGTGTGAGTCTCCGATCCCTCTCCCGCGCCCGCCACCCTACTCACCCCGTGGGCATGCCATTGGCCGGGGCCAGCTTGCCAGCCTGCTGGTCCATCTCCAGCTGCGAGATCAAGCCGTCGATCTGTCCGATCATCTGCTGCACCCTTTTTGTCAATCTCTTGCTGGCTTTAGATTCTTCCACGTATTTTTCTTCACCAGTCTTTGAAAGTTCCTTCTTGATCTCCTGCAAGTCCTAATAAAATTATTTTGGTTGTAAAAAGTTTGTCTTAAAAGAAAAAGGGGGCTGGGTGTAGTGGCTCATGCCTGTAATCCCAGTACTTTGCGAGGCCAAGGCGGGCGGATCACCTGAGGTTAGGAGTTCGAGACCAGCCTGGCCAATGTGGTGAAACCCCGCCTCTACTAAAAATACAAAAATTAGCTGGGCATGGTGGCGGGCACCTGTAATCCCAGTTACTTGGGAGGCTGAGGCAGGAGAATCGCTTGAACCCAGGAGGCAGAGGCTGCAGTGAGTCAAGACCATGCCAATGCACTCCAGCCTGGGCAACAGAGCGAGACTCTCTCTCAAAAAAAAAGAATCTGGTTGGCACAGTGACTCATGCCTGTAATCCCAGCACTTTGGGAGGCCAAGGCAGGAGGATCACTTGAGGACAGGAGTTTGAAACCAGCGCAGGCAACATAGTGAGACTTTATCTCTACTAAAATTAGAACAAAAAATTAGCCAGGCGTGGTGGTGCACACCTGTAGTGCCAGCTACCCAGGAGTCTGAGACAGGAGGATTGCTTGAGCCCAGGAGGTCGAGGCTGCAGTGAGCCAAGATCACCTTATCTCGAAAAAAAAAAGGTAATAAATTAACTTGTAATTACACCCATTAATTCAAACCAGAGAAAGTCATAAAATTGTTTCTATCATACCAATTTCTTATTTTCGTACACTGCCTTGCAAGCAAAAGACATAGAATCTACTCTCAATCTCAATTTCCTTCACATTTGTTAAAGAAAAATTAAGTGAACTAATTAATCAAGGAAATTAAGTGTCTTTGTTTTTTGAGATAGGGTCTTGCTCTGTCGCCCAGGCTGGAGTAAAGTGGCATGATCTCAGCTCACTGCAGCCTCCAACTCCCAGCCTTCCACTCCCAAGCCATCCTCCTGCCTCAGTCTCCAGAGTAGCTGGTAGTACTGCCACACACCATCATGCCTGGCTAATTTTTGTATTTTTTGCAGAAATGGGGTTTCACCATGTTGCCCAGGCTGGTCTCAAACTCCTGAGCTCAAGTGATCCTCCTGCCTTGACCTCCCAAAGTGCTGGGATTACAGGCCTGAGCCGCCAGTGCCCAGCCTTAAGTGTCTTTCTAAATTCCAAGGTTTTTTTTCCCATGAGTAAACATCATGAGGAAGAATGGGGGAGGCGAGGGGAGGGGAGGGAAGGAACAGGCTGAGCTGGTGATAAGCACCTCACATCCAGTGGAGAACCCACATGGCATGAGGGCTGTCAATCTAGAAATGGCAAATTATTTTTGCCAATTGAAAAATCAGTTATCATTCCCAACAGAGCTATGAAAACAGTTTTTAAAAAATCGTATTAGGGGCCGGGCACAGTGGCTCATGTCTGTAATCCCAGCACTTTGGGAGGCCAAGGTGGGTGGATCATGAGGTCAGGAGTTCAAGACCAGCCTGGTCAACATGGTGAAACCCTGTCTCTACTAAAAATACAAAAAATTATCCAGGCGTGGTGGCACATGCCTGCAGTCCCAGCTACTCAGGAGGCTGAGGCAGAAGAATCACTTGAACCCAGGAGGCGGAAGTTGCAGTGAGTCAGATCACGCCACTGCACTCCAGCCTGGGTGACAGAGCTAGACTTCATCTCAAAAAAAAAAAAAAAAAAAAAAGAAAAAAAAATCGTATTAGGAAGTATTATTTACAAAAAAAAGGAAAAAAAAATCACTATGGAAGAAAAGAAAAAAGCCACTTTTATGTAATCATGAATAAGATCTCATCGAGTGACTAAACTCTTCATGAGACACCTTCGCATGTTTAGAAACTAAAAGATGTGGCCAGGCAAGGTGGCCACACCTGTAATCCCAGCACTTTGAGAGGGCGAGGCAGGTGGGTCACCTGAGGCCAGGAGTTTGAGATGAGCCTGGTCAACATGGTGAAAGAAACCCTGTCTCTACTAAAAATACAAAAAATTGAGCCAGGCGTGGTGGCACATGTTTATATTCTCATCCACTCGCGAGGCTGAGGCACAAGAATTGCTTGAACCCAGGAGGTGGAGGTTGCAGTGAGCTGAAATTGTGCCACCATACTCCGGCCTGGGCAACAGAGCAAGACCTTCTCTCAAAAAAAAAAAAAAAAGGGTGCACACACATCTGTGGCCAGAATGGCACACAGCCACACTATAGAGGATTGGTCCAGCCAGAATGGCTGTGGAAAGGTTACTGAATAAGGTTTATTTATAATTTGCTTTCCTCTCCAAATACTCTGGCCAGCTTATCACGTATCTGAGGGAAGCATTATGTAATCCTTCTGGGGCCAGTACAGCGATTTTACTCGTCTTGCAGTCTCACAGTCCAGGGAGCAAACCCCACCCACCTCGCTGTAGTCCTGCACGTCCTCCTTCAGCAGCTCCAGCTCCTCCTTCTCCTTGGTGAGCGACTTCTTCTGTTCCTGCAGCTTAGAGCAGGCATCACTGAGGATGTCGATTTCCTCCTTAGTGATCTCTTCCTCCTGGGATAAAAATGGGCAAACAACAAAGCCTGAACCAAGGGAAAGAACTGGCCTGTTCCCAAGTGACCAGCTGCTCTGCTCCTATTATATGGGCAGCCCAGGGCAAGAGTCTCACTGGACACTCATTGGCAACAAGAGACCAGCAGGGTTCAGGTTCACTGCTATGCTGGCTGCAGGCATGCAGTCACTGTCTGCCCTCATATGCCAAACCGCATTTGTTTAAAGCGTGTCATCTATGAATTGACACGTGTACTGTGAAACCTTCACTACAGTCAGAGTCACCTCCAAATGCATCTTTGTGTCCCTACTGGGTCCCGCCGCCGACCCCCAGGCAACCTCAGGTCCACCTCCTGCCACTGCAGACTCAGGTGCACTTTCTAGCATCTTAGACAGACGGATCATCCAGCGTGTGCTCTTTTTCTGTCTGACTTCTCTCACTTATTTTGAGATTTGCCCCTGTGGTCGTGTGTTTCTTGTCTTGTTTTTTGAGACAGGGTCTCACTCTGTCGCCCAGGCTAGAGTGCAGTGGTGCAATCATGGCTTGCTGCAGGCTTGATCTCCCAAGCTCAAGCAATCTCCTGCCTCAGCCTCCCCAGGAGCTGGCACTACAGGCACACACTGACACATCTGGCCAACTTTTTATTTTTTGTAAAGACGGCGTCTCACTATGTTGCCCAGGCTGGTCTCAAACTCCTGGACTCAGACGATCCTCCCACCTCGGCCTCCCACAGTGCTGCTATCACAGGTGTGGGCCCCGCGCCCAGCCCCTCTGTTTGGTTTTTCTTTCCCTCAGCAACATTTTACAGTACTCCGTGAACAGCGCTTGCATATCTTTTTCCAAATTTATCCCTAAGTAGTTCATTTCAGGGCGTGCCATACTGTTCAAACCTTCTCTGACTACTCATTACCATAGTGAAGCACAATTGATTGTTCATACCATTTGTGAATAAAGAGTTTTCCTTTTTCCTTTCTGATCTATATGGTTTTGTTTTCTGTATCCAACTGCCCTGACTGAAACCCCCAGGCTGATGCTGAGCTCAGAGTGAGGACAGACAATCTCATCAGCGTCTCACCACTGAGGGTGACGGCAGCTGGAGGTGTTTCTGCAGATGCTTTTGATTGGGCTGAGAAAGCTGCCTGCGTGTGCAGGACATCTGCTTATCAGGAACGGATACTGGGTTCTGCCACAGGCTCTTTCTGCAGCTACCGAGATAAACATTCCCGGCTTCTCTAGTTTAGTCTGTTAATATGGAAATTACATTTTAAAAATTTTGGCCAGGCGCAGTGGCTCAAGCCTGTAAACCCAGCACTTTGGGAGGCCGAGGTGGGAGGATCGCTTAAGGTCAGGAGTTTGAGACCAGCCTGGCCAACATGGTGAAACCCCATCTCTACTAAAAATACAAAACTTAGCCGGGTGTGGTGGTGGGCACCTATAATCCCAGCTACTCGGGAGGCTGAAGCAGGAGAATCACTTGAGCCTGGGAGGTCAAGTCTTCAGTGAGCCAAGGTCACGTCTCTGCACTGCAGACTGGGCAACAGAGTGAGATCCCATCTCAAAAGGAAAAAAAATTCAAGCCAATTTGTATTTTTTGCACAAATCCCACGTGATCATGATTCTTTTTACAGAACAGTTCTATTTGATTTGCTAAAAAGTTTGTTAATTTTTTTTTTTTTTTTGAGACAGAGTCTCACTCTGTCGCCCACTGCAAGCTCCGCCTCCCAGGTTCACGTCATTCTCCTGTCTCAGCCTCCTGGGTAGCTGGGACTACAGGTGCATGCCACCATGTCTGGCTAATTTTTTGTATTTTTAGTAGAGATGGGGTTTCACCATGTTAGCCAGGATGGTCTCGATCTCCTGACCCTGTGATCCGCCCACCTCAGCCTCCCAAAGTGCTGGGATTACAGGCGTGAGCCACTGCACCTGGCCAAATTTTTTTTTTTATGGCTGGGCGTGGTGGCTCATACCTGTAATCCTAGCACTTTGGGAGGCTGAGGCGGGAAGATCACTTGAGGTCAGGGGTTTGAGAGCAGTCTGGCCAAGAGAGTAGTGAAACCCCCTCTCTACTACAAATACAAAAATTTGCTGGGTCTGGTGGTGCACGCCTGTACTCCCAGCTACTTGGGAGGCTGAGGCAGAAGAGCTGCTTGAACCTGGGAGCCTGAGACTGCAGTGAGCCGAGATGGCGCCACTGCACTTCAGCCCGCGAGTTCGAGATGGAAGGCACCAGGAGGCGTCCCATGTAGGCAGCACAGGCGCCTGGAGGCTGCACCTCACAGGCTCGCATGGGGAGTCTGAAGATGCCCCAAGCCCAGATCACCCCACAGGAGGTGACAGCAGGTTGGGCTGTGGAGGAGGCTCCACCTAGAGGGGCCACATTGGCTTCCACACCCCTTCACTGTCTGGGCAGGCTGACAAAGGGCCCTGAAACCTGCCGACTGGCATCTCTACCTGCCACACTGCGGGCCAGGGTGCTAAGTTCACAGCAGCCTCAGCTGCTGTGCACCCAGGCAGTGCGGAGCCCGGCCGGACTCACTCTCTTCCTAACCACCAAGCCTCCTAGGGGCCCAGTGGCCTCGTCCTCAACCCCTTGCACCATCTCCTCTCACTGAGGGCTATAGATGCCCCAGCTAACCTGTCCCCATCCTTGCCCCACAACTGTCCACAAAGCCAGGCCATGCCCTCCTCAGTCTCCAGGGCCCCAGAACCTGCCTCATTACCTTCAAGCCCTCCAGCACAGGGGCAGTGTCCTTCAAGGTCTCTGACTGCAGGACTGTGTCAGGCATTTCTGGCTGTGGCTCGGTCCCTGGCCTTTGGGGAGCAGCTACCACACGTTCGGGCTCAACATCCTTCTGAAAGGCAAGGCGACACCGGCCCGGCACCTGCCATCACACAGAAGCAGTCTTCCCGCTCCCCAATGCTCAGAACAGATGGCAGAGGCCACACTGGGACCAGGCCTGCAGGTGAAAGCGGGCAGCACGCCTGCCACAGAAGGTCCCTAGGAAGGCTCCATGCAGCTGCCAGGTCACCTGGGGCCCTCTCTGGAACAGGCTAGAGCACCTCATCCATCTCTGGTCTCCCCAAGACTCCACCAAGCTGCCCTGTCACTTGCAGAGCAGGAGGCTGAGCCTGTGGGTGGGCACCATGCATGTGACTCAAGAGGACCACAGGGCCCGAGTTGAAGAGGAGCCCAGAGGCTGGGGGAGCCTGAGGCTCCTCTGCCAGCACCCCTCACAGCAAGTCCCTGAGGAGAGGGTGGGCACTGCCATATGCTAAGCTCGCCCCTCTGCGACGGCTAAGGTATATCTCCCGTGAGCACCACTGTGGCCATCAGGGAGTCCCCATGTCAGAGTTGCAGCCCTCACACCCGGGCACCCTGCCTCCCTGACCACTCCAGGAGGAAATAAAAATGCAGGACAGAGCTGCAGGGCCAAGCATGCAGGAGGCCAAGACTGGGCTTGTGGGGGTTTCCAGGGAGGCTGGGTCAGGACAGCCCCATGCCCCACGGAGCAGGGCCACTGCTTACCGCCGCCTCCGAGCGCTTCTGCAGCTCCTTCTCACGGTGCTCCTGCTGGATGGCCGCCTCCTCCTGCAGCGTGGCCTCCAGTTTGGCCTTGTTGTCCACCTGCTCACCCTCCACCTCGGCCGCTTTCACCTGCGCTTCCTTTGCCTTCAGAAGAGGGTACACCTGTGGGTGAGCCCAGAAGCCGCCAGAGGCCCTTGCTGCCCCTCACCTCTGTCCTGTGTCCTGTGTCCCCTGCCCCTGTCACCACCTGGGCTTCACACACACAGGACAGAAGGCACTGCCAAGGTGCTGCCCGCAATTGCTGGGAGGCCCCTGGGCCGCCCTCTGCGCTCGCCTGATGACTCCTGACGTGTGGGAAGGAGCACAGGCGCTGCTGGCATAGCTCCAAGGACCGCGGCCCAGATCCACAGCAGCCAACACGTGGCCAGGTTGGGACCACTGGCAACTGTGCCACACGGGGGATGGCAGGCAAGGGGCTAGTGAGGAGGGATGGAAGGAAGGGGACAGGTGGCTGGGTGGGGGCACTAGTGAGGGGGTGGGAGGGAGGCTGGGTGGATGGGGGGCTCCTCGCCCATGGTTGAGGAATGAGTGCGCTTGCACACCTCCCCCCACCCCAGAAGAGCGGGGCCACCTATGAAGAGATGAGGTAAAAGGGGTCTCCGACAGCACGTACAACAATGTCTGGGAGGGTCTGCAGTGTGGACTTGAGCTGGTCGGCTGGAGAGAGTGTGTCCGGGAGGTACATGGCCCGGGACAGGATGAGCAGCGATGTGGGGATCTCCTGATGCAGATGCAGGTCCAGCCACTGCAACCAAGGCCAGATTCAGCAGATGGGCAGCCCCCCAACCCTGCTGGCACCACAGCAGGTCCACCCATCTCATCACCAGAATAGCTCTCAGAGAAGATGGTGTCTCAAGTTCTACAAGGTCTGTTTGTTGCTCTGCTGTGTGACCCGACGATGGCCTTAGTAAACAAAACACCAGAGAAGCTCGGGGGTCAGCAACCCCCACAGCAAGGACCCCAAGGGCCTCAGAACAAGGCACCAACTCTTCACTTAAAAACACCCCAGGGGCCGGGCATGGTAGCTCACACCTATAATCCCAGCATTTTGGGAGGCCGAGGCAGGAGGATCACCTGAAGTCAGAAGTTCAAGACCAGCCTGGCCAACATGACGAATCCCATCTCTACTAAAAATACAAAAATTAGCCAGGTATAGTGGTGAGCACCTGTAGTCCCAGCTACTTGGGTGGCTGAGGCACAAGAATTGCTTGAACCAGGGAGGCGGAGGTTGTTTCGAGCCGAAATCACGCCACTGCACTCCAGCCTGTGTGACAGAGCAAGACTCTGTCTCAAACAAAGAAACAAGACCAGCCCAGGTCAACATATAATGGGCCTGCAGAGGCAGTGTCACTGAGGCCCGTCAGCACCTGGGCCCTTGCAGGCTCTGCACAGGCCAGGTTCTGGGGCTGGCTGCTTGAGTGACACCAAGACAATCTCCAAATGGGCAAGAAAGACCGTGACAATGTTTGGAGACAAACTGAACACGGGGCAAAACATGAGAACAAACCCTAAGAGAAGAAAGGCAACGGTGAGGAGAAGTGGGTAGAGAAGGAAAATGTGAACACATGACACTCGGGCCCCCAATGTGCCACACTCCACTGGGGGCCGAGGGGCCTGGGCAGGGACAGCACCGGCCCCCCCGCTCAGACACCCCTGTGTGTGTGGCCCATATCCCCACGGAGCTCCAGAAGGCTGGGCAGAGTGCTAGGGAGGTCAGCACCCATGCCAGACACAGAGAAGGCTCTGCTGGGGAATCCGATGGAAGACACAGCTGTGGAAGGCAGGGGGTGCCACAGGATCACGCCATAAATACTGTCTGTGTCGAGAGGGGAAGTGTGTACACACACCTTCATCTACACTTGCAGGTTGTGAGAAAAACTCGGCAGGAGGATGACTGCCAACAAGGGCATGCCAGTGCCAGGGCACCGAGAGAAACTGGCTGGAGCCCTGCACCCCTTACCCTTTCCATGTAAGAGTGAGTGGCCGGGGCTGTCACTTTCCGACCTACAAGCCACTCAATTTGATGGCATTGGGAACCAGGCACCAGATCAGGGCGTGGCCAGAGAAGGGGTGGCTCCAAAGTCAGATCTCGCCATGCCACCCAAACCTTCCATGGCCCCAGTTCAGAAAGAGTCAAAATGTGAACACGTCCGACATCTCAGAGGTGAACTCCAGTCCTCATCTGACTACAGATAACCAAAATAGTAAGTTATTAAGGTCTTTAAAATCAACTAAAAGCAAACAAGAAAAATCAGAGCAATATTCAAAAGGCAACGAAAGGTGAGAATTCAGGGGTGTGAATGTGGTAAGAGCAGAAGGGCGAGAAACAGCCCAAACATCCTAGCCGTCCCCAGAGAGGTCACAGTGTCGCCTCGCCAGGCCGGCCCAGAGTTTGAGAAGAGCCTCCAAGTGGCCTTTCAAGGCTGATGTTTCCTTTGAGCAAATGCTGGCCTGGCACAAGGCGAATATTCACGCACCTGCTTCAGCTGACCCCTCAGGCGGTCTTCCGTGACGCCCAGGGCGCGCATGCCTCGTGCCCGACACGCTGCCTGCAGCTCCTTGACATTCAGGCTGTCCACCCCTTCCTCAGCAATCAGCTAGAAAACAAGTGAGTGAATTATCATCCAGTTGCTGGTGGGTCACTGTGTCTATGTGAACACCCTCCAGAGCAAGTGGCTAACAGATTTTGCCAAGCAAGAATCAAACCACTGCCACCAAAGCCCAGTTCTAGGTTTGAAGTGACTGGAAGCCAGTGATGGAGGGTCAGGATCTTGGGAAGTGCAGAACGGCCACGACCAACCCCCTGAGACAAAGAAGTTCACCTCCAACCCTCTGTCCTGATGGCAGAACCAGCCCCACCCTGGCCACTCCTGCCACCTGCTGTTTCTCCTGATCCCCCAGTCCACCATCTGTCAAAGTGTACCCAGGATGGAAAAGAAGGGACGGAAGGCGAGGGAACCAGATACTCCGAAGATATATCTTGACCTCATACCCAAAGGGCCCCTCTCTTCTGCTCAGCCCGAGGTCACTGTGACCCCAACTGGAAAAGCAAACAGGAGTTCCAGAGATAGAGGACACCAAGGCATACAGGGAGCAACAGGTGAAGAGAGACATGGAGAAGTAATGACAGCTACTGCTAGGCAGATGCCGACAACAGGGCTCCCACGCCAGGACTCTGCAGCAGGGCCCACCATTTCAGAGTTTACTCCACATCACAACCACCCTGTGGGGTAGGCAGTACCACCACTTCCACTTCTAAAACCAAACTTGACATAACTGTGGACGCACATCCAGTTTTAACAAATAACAAAGCTCCCATGCATCAGATGCCTCCCCTAGCGTAATGTCTCACCAGCAGCACTGCAATTAGCACACACCACCCACCCAGTCAAGACAGAGGCCACCTTCCCCAGCTCCCGGTGCTGCCTGTTCACAGACGTGCTTATCTCCATGTCTGCAGCTGTCACCTGGAGTGCTCTCTGAATAGGATCGTGCAGGACGTCACCTCTGGGGTTCCTTGAGGACCCACTGGGGGTGCTATGGGTGTGCCGGGTTAGGCCTCTCACTGCCACGCAGCATTCTGCGGCGTGTGTGCCCTCCTTAGCCAAACCCTTCGCGCACTGAGCTGGGCTCTGCCAGTTGATCAGGAATGAAGTTGCTTTCTGTCTGCTTTCTTCTCCCTGTCCTCCTGTGGGCTGGCTGGCCTCCGTTTGATTTGGCTCTGGTGGTCTGGAGTCTCTGTGCAGCATTTTCAGTGTTGCTCTGGGGATCATGGTACACAATCCATGGACGCAGCTCACTGTAGCGCAGTGGAGTCGGTGCTCCACCCACGAAGGCAAGTGCTGAAGCTTCCCCTCCATCTGTTCTGAGTCTCAGCCGTCACCTCCACCCACATCGCGGAGCACGTCCCTCAGCCCCGCTTGCTGCAGGGAGAGCGCAGCCCGCCATGCCGACCCTTGCTCTGGTTGCTGGGAACTCTTCCTGCCGCGCTGAGGTACTTTCTCTTACTGTTTCCTTTCTGGTCGAGGAGCTTCCCTCAGCCCTTCCTTTAAGGGAGGTCTGCTGGTGACACAGTCTTAGCTTCCTTCCCTCTGATACTGCCTTGGCTCCCCATCACTGCTATATTTTTGCTGGTTATAGATCCCGGGTTGACAGTTCTTTTAACACTTGAAAAATAATGCTCCACTTCCTCTGGTCTCCACAGTTCCTGATGAGAAATCCATTGTCATTCAAATTTTCCCCTAATGGTAAAGATGCTGTTCTTGGCCAAGAACAGTGGCTCATGCCTGCAATCCCAACATTTTGGGAGGCCAAGGTGGGAGAATCATTTGAGCCCAGGAGTTCCAGACCAGCTTGGGCAGCCTAATAGTAAGACCTCATCTCTACAAGAAAAATAAACAAAACTAGCCGGTGTGGTGGCACACGCCTGTGGTCCTAGCTACTCAGGGGGCTGAGGTGGGAGGATGGCTTGGGTTCGGGAGGTCAAGGCTACAGTGAGTTGAGATTGTGCCACTGGACTGCACTCCAGCCTGGGCAACAGAATAAGATACCATCTCCCCCAAAACCCAAAAAAAGACCTGGCATTCATAAATGAAACAACAACAACAACACACACACACACACGATGCCTTTCTCTCACTGCCTTAAAAACCCTTTGTCTTCAGCGTTCATTAGTTTGACTCTGATGTGACTTGCTGTTAATTTATTTGGATTTATCCTACTCAGGGTTCACTCAGCTTCTGAAATTGGCAGATTTACATCTTTAACTGAGCCTGGGAAGTTTTCAGCCAGCCATTATTTCTTGAGGTACTTTTTCAGCCCTGCTCTATCCTTTCTTCCCTGAACATCAGATAACACAGAGGGTCGACACCTGTGACAGCACAGGCTGTGGGGCTCTGTTCAATGTTTTCCACTATTGTCTCTCTGTTGTTCAAATGGGTAATTTCTATCGTGTTATCTTAAAGTTCACTGGTTCTGT
Source organism: Symphalangus syndactylus (assembly GCF_028878055.3). Lineage (NCBI taxonomy): Eukaryota > Metazoa > Chordata > Mammalia > Primates > Hylobatidae > Symphalangus > Symphalangus syndactylus. Next base: position 11,115,256 of record NC_072438.2, read on the forward strand.
CTTTTATCGTATCCATTCTGCTGTTGAGCCCACCCAGGTTTTGACTTTGGATATTGTATTTTTCAGTTGTAATTTTTCATTTGGTTCTTTTTTTTTTTTTTTTTGAGATGGAGTCTCGCTCTGTCCCCCAGGCTGGAGTGCAATGGCGGGATCTCCGCTCACTGCAAGCTCCGCCCCTGGGTTCACGCCATTCGCCTCAGCCTCCCAAGTATCTGGGATTACAGGCGCCCGCCACAACAAAAAATATATATTTTTGTATATTTAGTAGAGACGAGGTTTCACCGTGTTAGCCAGGATGGTCTCGATCTCCTGACCTCATGATCCACCCACCTCGGCCTCCCAAAGTGCTAGGATTACAGGCTTGGGCCACCGTGCCCGGCCAGGTTCTTCTTTTTTAAATTTTTTTGAGACTGAGTCTCCCTCTGTTGCCTAGGCTGGAGTGCAGTGACACACACGACTCACTGCAAGCTCAATCTCCCAAGCTCAAGCGATCCTTCTGCCTCAGCCTCCTGAGTAGCTGGAGCTACAGGCGCAAGTCACAAAGCCCAGCTAATTTTTAAAATTTTTTGTAGAGGTGGGGGGTCTCACTATGTTGCCCAGGAAGGTCTCAAACTACCGGGCTCAAGCAATCCTCCCACCTTGGCCTCCCAGAGTGCTGGGATTATAGATGTGAGCCACTGTGCCTGGCCTTAATATCTTCTCCTAATATCTTTTAATATTATTACTATTTAATAACATATTTCTTCTCTTTCCTTGCCCAGATCTATTTTTCATGTGTTCTACTCTGTTGTGGCTTTTGTAGCTCTGCGCTGGTGGTTGTTTGAGGCCCAGGTGCGGGGTCTCTAACTGTCATCTCAGGGTTAGTACCACGCGTTGCTTTTTCTCATTCACTGATACATTCCTGCTTCTTGAATCTAGATCTGACTTCCAGTGTGTCGCAGCTGACCTCCTCTGGTGCATGGTGGCATGGGCGGTGGGTATTCTAATTTGCACAGAGTTTGCAATTGATGATCTGGCATCTACCAATCCCATGAGCCAGCTAACAAGGCCAAAGCTGTTTCTAGCTCCCTATGGTCCAGCTTTCATGGACCAACCACAAACCCTAACGTCTGTGTTTCCCTTCCTTGCCCAGTCAGACATGTCTCCACCTGCTGCACACAAGGAAGGCAGGCATCGTCTGCCCCAGCTTACTGCTCCCCATGGGTGTGGAGGCTCTGTGGGGCCGAGTGACAGGGGAGCTGTGGGTAACACATTTCTCTCAATGGCACTGACCTCTCCATGTTGTCACTCACTCACATCCATAAGCTAAATCCCAGGCATATTTTAGAAGTGGTGGGAGCGCTGCCTTGTAAGAAGTGCAGGCTCCCCATCCAGCCTCCACAGACATCTGCAGGACAGCGGTGCTGCTTGCTACCGCTGGGAGCGGGTGGGTGGGAGCTCTGGCTCTCACAGGTGTCTCTCCCAGCAGGAGGGCAGAAGCATCTCAGTACTGTCTCCCACCTGGCTCCCACTGGCACCATGGTAGACGTGGCCTTGTTCCTGCTGGGCAGTGGTTAAAGTCCCAACTCTCCACTGGGCCCCCAAGGCCACCCCAGCGGTGGGGGAGTGTGGTGGATACACTGTCAGATGAGAGGAAAGCTCAAGCCCCCCACCTGGTCTCCACTGACACCACAGGGGCTGGCCCCCGCAGCCTTCTATGACACCATCACCACCAGGGCTGGGGTGCCTGCTGTGTCCAGGCGAGGGCGGGATACAGGCTCCCCACATGGCCTTGCCTTGATTCGTGGAAATGACTGGCCCTCAACCTGCTCACCAGAGATGCAGGCAGGCTCCTCCTGGAAGAGTTCAACACTGCCCTGAACCTCTTTATCTTCCACAGACAATGCCTGCATTCAGGAAAAACTAAACACTACAAACAAAATCAGAAGGGAAAGCAAAAGAAAAAGGCCTACGGACCACCCAGTTATTAGAGTAATCAATGTGAACTAGGGTTAGTGCATTCAAAAAGACAAATGACAAGACGAACAGTTTTACCTGAGAACTGAAATCTTAAATTAAGAGCTCCTAGTAGGAATAAAAGAGTAACCAGCCGGGCGCAGTGGCTCACGCCTGTAATCCCAGCACTTTGGGAGGCCGAGGCGGGCGGATCACTTGAGGTCCAGAGTTCAAGTCCAGCCTGACCAATGTGGTGAAGCCCTGTCTCTACTAAAAAATACAAAAAATAGCCGGGTGTGGTGGTGTGCGCCTATAATCCCAGCTACTCCAGAGGCTGAGGCAGGAGAATCACTTGAACCCAGGAGGCGGAGGTTGCAGTGAGTCGAGATCTTGCCACTGCACTCCAACCTGGGCAACAAGATCGAAACTCCGTCTCAAAAAAAAAAAAAAAAGGTGGCCGGGTGCGGTGGCTCACGCTTGTAATCCCAGCACTTTGGGAGGCCAAGGCAGGCGGATCACGAGGTCAGGAGATCGAGACCATCCTGGCTAACACGGTGAAATCCCATCTCTACTAAAAATGCAAAAAATTAGCCGGGCGTGGTGGCGGGCGCCTGTAGTCCCAGCTATTCGGGAGGCTGAGGCAGAGCTTGCAGTGAGCCGAGATGGCGCCACTGCACTCCAGCCTGGGCAACAGAGCGAGACTCCGTCTCAAAAAAAAAAAAAAAAAAAAAAAAAAGAGTAATCAGACCTAGAAGGAGGGTAGCGCCCTGAAAGCACAAAAGGGCATGAAACACACAGGCAAGCACGTGCAATGGACAGGACAGGGCAAAGGGGCAAGTGGACCCTCAATGAGGCCCTCGATGGGAGGAGAGAGGCACAGAGGCACTGTCATCAATAAGCAGGATGAACACAAAGACAGACACACCTAAGCAAGTTATTATACATCTGACGAAATCCAAACAGAGAGATCATCCGAGAAGCTGCCAGAGAAAAGACATCCATCTTCAAAGGATCTGCAATCTGTGAGTGGCAAGACTCCTAGTGAGCTTATTTTTGATCCTTCAGCATCTTCCAGAGTTTCTACAATGAGGACATGCTGCTTTTGTCATCAGGAAAAAAAAAAGGTAAAACAGCATAGCTGTGGCGCGAGTATGGCCAAGCTCACCTTGTCGTCTGCCTTTATGGAGCGCAGCCGCATGGTAAGCTGGAAGCGCAGGAAGTTGTTGGTGCCGATGGACTGTAGCTCCAGCAGCTTGCACAGGGCCACCAGCTGTGGCCGTGTCAGGTTGTCCAGGGTCAGCTCGTCCTCAAATAATTTGGAAAAACGCATGATTTCCTCATTGCTGGGCCTCTCCCCTGTCTCCCGGATCTGCGGAAGTGGTCACAAGGGTCATCCCCGAGACACGCGCCCACCTAGCTCCCTCCCACGACCAACCACATTCCCAAAGGGTGCTGCCTCTCATCCTCAGGGACTCAAACCACTGATGACTTCTTTTTTTTTTTTTTTTTTTGTCTGAGACAGGGTCTCACTCTGTCACCCAGGCTGGAATGCAGTGGTGTAATCTCGGTTCACTGCAACCTCCACCTCCTGGGTTCAAGGGATTCTCCTGCCTTAGCCTCCCAAGTAGCTGGGATTACAGGCTGAGCCACCACGCCCAGCTAATTTTTGTATTTTAGTAGAGATGGGGTTTCACCATGTTGGCCAGGCTGGTCTCAAATACCTGACCTCAAGTCATCTGCCCAGCTCGGCCTCAAACCACTGACTTCTGACTCCAGTGCTGGGCTAGCCTGGGGAGAGGTGGTGTCTGGCCTGTGGACCTCTCCTGCCTGAGCCAGCAAAGCTGAGGCTGCTGTCTGCTGGGGGAGAGGCCCGGGCCCACAGGCTGCTGCATGCAGGTCCTGTGATCCTCTCTCTGCCACAGAAGCGGCTGGGACCCTGCTGCTCTGGGGCAGGAAGAGGCGCACCTGTGTGCACCTACATCTCCCACGGATGACTGCCTGAGCCTTGGGGGAGGGGTGGCCATCTAGCTCTTTAGGGAGAGCTAGAGTCCCTTAGCGCAGATCACTCAGGGCCCTTTGGGTGACCCTCTGCAGTTCCTCCCACCTGAGGGATAAGCCACCAGCTCAGTCTCTGCCAAGAGCTGGGCTAGGAGGGTACCTAGCAGAGGGGACAGATGAGGGAGGACGAGCCTGACTTGGTGCCCAACTCAAATTGTAACATGCAGGATGCCAGCTCTGAGACACTGTTTCAGGTGTGCTCCTGGGGGCCGCCCTATGCAGCACACCCCAATGCAGGTGACTGCAAGCACATCCTTCTTGGCAGCTGGGCGGCCCAGGAAAGGTTGCGACAGGCCCCTCCTTCTGCTCTGCAAGCCGCAACGTCCTGGGTGAGGCTCCCAAAGTATGGCTCCCCCTAGAACATCTTGCTGGAACCACCACCCACTCCTTGGGGGGCTCAGCAGCCCCATGGCTGTGTCGCCTCCTCCCGAGAGGCTTCTCCGTGGTTAGGCCTCGGCCTGGCAGTCTTTTCTGTCAAGGGCCAGAGAGCAAGTATTTCTGGCTTTGCAGCCATGGAAACCACTCGCCTCTGTGCTGCAGCGGGAAAACCCCACAGACAATGCACACGCATGGCTAGAGTTTCTAGCCCCTGGTTTAAGCTCTTCCTGCACTTCAGACACATCCTTCTCACTCCAAAGTGGCACAAGTCCCTCAAGCCAATGATACTGGCCTCGTCAACCCCATCTAGTCCTCAGGGATCTCGTCCATGGCACCTACCCTCTCCCCCATCCTCACCTCACTGGCCACATGACTGCAGGAAACCTCGAGGGCCACTTCTCCTCTCCAGCCCCCACTGCTCCCACAGTCCAGGCCTCCGACCAGCCCCTGGGACCTGGGACCTTCTTGACTGACTCCAGCCAGAGGGCAGTGCCCAGCAGAGGAGCCCGGCCAAGCCACCCACACCTCACAACATCAGGGTCTCAGGCTCCTCATGGGTCAGATTCTACTGCTCCTGGACAGCTGCAGGGTGACGAGACACAGACACCCATAATTCTGAAGGCTGACGAGGCGCAGCCACCACAGCTCAACTCACTGGGAGCTCATGGGGGCCAGACTCCTGACACTCCACTGGCCCCCGACTGAGCCTCCTGGGTAAACTCTCAAGCGCCAGCCAGCACCTGGGGGAGCTCCACTCTGCTGAGCACAGCGAAGGGGAAACAGAAAATCAGGGGAGGCTCCCTGGTGAGGTCACAGGGACTCAGACGTATCACAGCACCTTCTGGAAAAACACAGAGAAGTCTTTGGTGGCGCTGCCCTTGGCTGCCTTGTTCTTCAAGGCCATCTCCTCAATGGTGTCCTGGAGGAACTTGGCCAGCTCCAGCTTGACCCGAAGCTCCTTCTTCAGCCTCTCCTCCTGCAAGGGCAGAGAGGGCACTGCACTCCAGGCCCCGGCCTCTCCTGCCGGCAGCTAGACGCTGGGGCCTCCTAGAGGGTGGGCTCAGGAGTGCACTCCAACTGCTCAGACTGTGGTTCGGGCGAGGAAAACATCTCACGCCTGTGCCCGACCCCCACTCCCAGAAACATTTCACAAAACACTGACTCTCATCTAAGCGCAATACATTCTCAAACTCTTTTATTTCATGGTTTTAAAAAATACCCATGTGGGCCAGGCACGGTGGCTCATGCCTGTAATCCCAGCACTTTGGGAGGCCAAGGTGGGTGGATCACCTGAGGTCAGGAGTTTGAGACCAGCCTGGCCAACACGGCGAAACCCCGTCTCTACTAAAAACACAAAATTTAGCCAGGCATGCACACCTGTAATCCCAGCTACTTGGGAGGCTGAGGCACAAGAATTGCTTGAACGCAGGAGGTGGAGGCTACAGTGAGCTGAGATGGCACCACTGCACTCTCCAGCCTGGGCGACAGAGCGAAACTCTGTCTCAAAAAAAAAAAAACAAACAAAAAACAAACAAACTCGTGTGATTCCCTAAAGCAAGGGTCGGCACACTTTCCATAATGGGCTAGACAGGAAAGCATTTGGCCTTCACGGGCTGTGTGGTCTAAAACAACTGCTTAACTCTGCTGGTACCTCACAGACAAGACACATGACTGGGCATCGCAGATCCCCACAGGGCTCTACTGAGAACAGGCTGGGTCCTGATCTGGCCTGTGGGCTGCAGCTGGCTGACCCTGCCCTAGAAGGACCTCACGACTCCCCTACAGCACTGGTAGGGTTTTCTAGGTTTAATGTATTTTAAAATACATTGAGCTGGAAGCAGTGGCTCACACCCGTAATAACAACACTTTGGGAGGTCATGGCAAGAGGATTACTTGAGCCCAGGAGTTTGAGACTAGCCTGGGCAACATAGCAGATCTTTTTTATAAAAAACAAAAAAAAAATTGGCCGGGCGCGGTGGCTCACGCTTGTAATCCCAGCACTTTGGGAGGCCAAGGCGGGCGGATCACGAGGTCAGGAGATCGAGACCACGGTGAAACCCCGTCTCTACTAAAAATACAAAAAATTAGCCGGGTGTGGTGGCGGGCGCCTGTAGTCCCAGCTACTCGGAGAGGCTGAGGCAGGAGAATGGCGTGAACCCGGGAGGTGGAGCTTGCAGTGAGCCGAGACTGCGCCACTGCACTCCAGCCTGGGCGCCAGAGCGAGACTCTGTCTCAAAAAAAAAAAAAAAAAAAAAAAAAAAAAATTAGCCAGGCATGGTGGCTCAGCCTGTAGTCCCAGCTATTCGGGAGCTAAGACAAGAGGATCACTTGAGTCCAGGAACTTGAGGCTGCAGTGAGCCGTGATCGCACCACTGCACTCCAGCCTGGGTGACAGGGCGAGACCTGTGTATGGTGGCACACACCTATAATCCCAGCTACTTGGGAGGCTGAGGCAGGAGACTCACTTGAACCCAGGAGGCAGAGGTTGTATGCAGTGAAACAAGATCGCACCGCTGCACTCCAGCCTGGGTGACAGAGCAAGACCCTGTCTCAAAAATAAATAAATAAATAAATAAATAGAAGCAAATCCAAAACCCAGCATCCACTAAATAATTATCGCACAGCATAAGGACGATATGAAGATATATAAAGTCTCAAAAATATCTAGCACCTGAAAAGTCACAAACAAGGAAGCTATCACAATGAATTTCAGACTCATTCTAAAACAAGCAGTTGGGATGCTGCCCTTACCTTGAGTGACTGAGTCTCAAATGTGGATGGCAACATGTTGGGGAAGAGTTTCACAGCAACAGGCAGCAGAAACTCCATGAACGGCACCACCACGAACACAAGGAACGGCACCAGGCGGAAGAGGTCAGCGCAGATCCGGAGAAACTGGAAGGGGCGGAATCCATCAGAGGGGAGCAGAGCACATGTGGGAACAGGGGTAAGGGGTGTGAGCATTTCTCCTGTAATGGTTTATAGGCACAACCTCAGGCAGCGACTCACAGGACCCACTGAGGACTCTAAGTTCCAGAACCACTTAGCAGACCACTCCCGAAACCCAATTCTTTCTCAGGGTCCAAAGCAGGTACCAGCAGCCTCCAGAAAAGCAGGGTATGGTGCTGACACCAAGGGCCACTGGGTGCTCCCGGCGATCCAGTTCTCCAAGGACACCGGCCAGCACTGCGGGCTCAGAGGCCAGCAAGTGAGGGCTGCAGGCTGAGGACTGGGCATTACTAGCGTGGTGGGGGGTCACCAGGATGGGCTGAGCCACACCTCTTGGAGGGTGCTCTATAAGGAGGGCTTCTCTTGTGTTTCCTAAGACTATACTACAAAGCAATCATTAGGAAAAAACCCAAGTATTTCATTGACATAAACAAACTAGTACTTGATGCTATTAAAGAAACATCCAATTTGAAATAATCAGAAATCCCTGTGAAGCCTGAACAACTGCTGGAAAACAGCGCGGGTGATGCTGCCCCTCCTCGGTGCTGCTCACAGGGGTCCCTTGGCCAAGGTGTTCCATGTAGTTCCTACGTTTCCTATGTTTCCACTGGCAACAAGTGAGCGTTCCCAGGGAGACGCCCTGAGAGCAGCAATGTCCTCCTCCTCATCAGCCTCTCTCCCCCGACCCCGCGCTCATTGAGCCAGCCTCCACTCTCATGGGCACACAACAGGGGCTGCCTAACTCTCCTATCTGTCATCTGTAGGAGGGGAGAACCCTGCCTTCCTGTACATTCATTTTTCTATTTATTATCGCACTGGACCCATGGACTCCTGTATTTTTTGACTGATTTACAATTTATGGCTGTCTTTATTCCCAAACAGTGCCATATTTGGGCAGGACATATCCTTAAGGCTGGCACGTGTCTTTTGATACGCCTCATTAATTTTTTTTAGCAGTTCTACTGAGGTGTAATTTACATACCATAACATTCACCTATTTTAAATAAGTTTGATGGTTTTTGGTAAATTTATACATTGCAAAACCATCACTAAAATCCAAATTTACAAGTGTGTTTTTTTTTTTTTTTTTTTTGAGATGGCGTCTAGCTCTGTCACCCAGGCTGGAGTGCAATTGCGCGATCTGGGGTCATTGTATCTCCACCTCCCTGGTTCAAGCGATTCTCCTGCCTCGGCCTCCTGAGTAGCTGGGATTACAGACATGCGCCACCATGCCTAGCTAATTTTTTATATATTTTTGGTAGAGACAGGGTTTCACTATGTTGGCCAGGCTGGTCTCAAACTCCTGACCTCAGGTGATCTGCAGCACTGGCCTCCCAAAGTGCTGGATTACAGGCGTGAGCCACCACACCCAACCAATAAAATAACTTCTTAAATGTTTGTAAACACAAAAGCAGAACTACAAATCCCAACCTTTTAGAGCACATTTAAGTGCACAGGATTACCTTTATTTTTTTATTTTTTATTTTTTTGAGATAGAGTCTCACTCTGTTTCCAGGATACAGTGCAGTGGCACGATCTCGGCTCACTGAAACCTCTGCCTTCCGAGTTCAAGTGATTCTCCTGCCTCAGCCTCCTGAGTAGTTGGGATTACATGCACCCACCACCACGACCGGCTAATTTTTGTATTTTTAGTAGAGACAGGGTTTCACCATGTTGGCCAGGATGGTCTCGATCTCTTGACCTCGTGATTGGCCCGCCTCGGGCTCCCAAAGTTCTGGGATTACAGGCGTGAACCACTGTGCCCAGCCAGGATTATCTTTAAAAAGGAAGGCTGGTGCCGGGTGCAGTGGCTCATGCCTGTAATCCCAGCACTTTGGGAGGCTGAGGCAGCAGGACTGCTTGAGGTCAGGAGTTTGAAACCAGCCTTGGCAATATAGTGAGACCCAATCTCTACAAAAAATTTAAAAATTAACCTGGCATGGCAGCATGCGTCTGTGGTCCCACCTACATAGGAGGCTGAGGTGGGAGGATCCCTTATGCCCGGAAGGGCTGAGGCTTTGGTTAGCTACGAGGGTGCAACTGCACTCCAGCCTGGGTGGGGAAGTGAGACCCTGTCTCAAAAATAAAAATAAGTAAATAAATAGTAGAGCCACAAAAACGTAATATAAACTCCAAGAGCTAGAAACCATGAGGTGTTCTTGGGAGGAAAGGATGGAGCAGACAGGAGATGAGGCTGCACCTGGGAGAGAGTGGACTCGATTCCCACACAGGGCTGCACCCTCTGAGGCCCATGCTGTCCCATGGCTCTCACAGAAGCAAACAATATCTGTGCTGAAGAAACTAGCTCACCACCTACATCACACAAGGCTTACCCCTCTGAAGTGAGATTCCATCTCTTTTAAATTAAAAAAATTAATTAAAAATAAACTAATTGAGTTTCTAGAGTTAAAAACATAGGCACTGAAAATAAAACCTCGGTGGCTGCATTAAACAAGATTACTTCAGCTGAAAACAGAATGAATAAAATAGAAAGAAAACATCTAGATTGCAGCCCCGAGACAAAGACAGAAAATGGAGAATCTTTTTAGAACCGTGAAGGACAGCAGGAGCTGGTGCACCAGAGGACAAACCAGGAGCCCCGAGAGCCTAGGCACTGGTGAGTGAGCAGGTTCTATGACAGATGGCAGATGTGGAACCTTGGGGTCCGGAGCACGGATCCCAAAAATAAAAACAAACTCACCCAGAGGGACACACGCAGCCCTCCAGACAGACCTTGAAGCAATGAGACAGAAAGGGCCTGCACCTGCACCGAGGTGCAACTGGGCAGATGCAGACCCCACCCAGGAAACAGCAGTGGGGATCCAGGGAATGGCATCACGAGGGTGAAGGCGTCGAGTGGGTGGAGGTGTGTGCTGAAAACTGCTGGTGGGAAGAGTCGAAACATGAGCAGATGGTGTTGCAATTCAATTCGGTGGCGAGGTGCGCCTTTCCATAGGTGTGGTGTTATGACAGGTATTGGTTCCTGGCTCAACTGCCCTTGTTACAGTCTCTTGTGATAATGTTAGGTGTGTCAGGCCTCTGACCTCTCTACCCTCCTTTCACCTGCCCTAAGGCAGGTCACTAATCTTCCCAACTTCCTGACTATGGGTTTTAAGACCCTCCCTAAAAAGGGCTCCACCCTATTCCCTGAGGGAAGGAATGCCCAAGAGGACTGGGTTCAAGGAGCTTCCAGAAAGCTGAACACGGTAGAGGTTCACTGGGGGTTGTGCCCTGGGAAGCATGCAGCTCCATGCCCCTTCCCCGTACATACCTTGCCTTTTGATCTCTTCACCTGTATCCTTTGCACTATGCTTTATAGTAAACTGATAAATTTAAGTGTTTCTCTAAGTTCTGTGAGCCGCTCCAGCAAATCAATCAAACCCAAAGGGGTGGTGGGGGGGGCGTCACACCTCATGTAGCCCATAAATACATATACCTACTATGTACCCACAAAAATAAACAGAACAATTTAAAAACAAAGAGGGGGCCAGGCACAGTGGCCCACGCCTATAATCCCAGCACTTTGCGAGGCCAAGGCAGGTGGATCACTTGAGGCCAGGAATTCGAGAGCAGCCTGGCCAACATGGTGAAACCCCTCTCTACTAAAAATACAAACATTAGCCGGGTGTGATGGTATATGCCTGTAATCCCAGCTACTCAGGTGGCTGAGGCAGGAGAATCGCTTGAACCCAGGAGGTGGAGGTTGCAGTGAGCCGAGATTGTGCCACTGCACTCAGGCCTGGGTGATAGCGTGAGACTGTCTCAAAAAATAAAAATAAGGCTGAGCGCAGTGGCTCATGCCTGTAATCCCAGCACTTTGGGAGGCCGAGGCGGGTGGATCACGAGGTCAGGAGATTGAGACCATCCTGGCTAACACGGTGAAACTCCGTCTCTACTAAAAATACAAAAAATTAGCCGGGCGTGGTGGTGGGCGCCTGTAGTCCCAGCTACTCTGGAGGCTGAGGCAGGAGAATGGCGTGAACCCGGGGAGGCAGAGCCCGCAGTGAGCCGAGATCGCGCCACTGGACTCCAGCCTGGCGACAGCAAGACTCTGTCTCAAAAAAAATAAATAAAAAATAAATAAATAAATAAATAAAAACGAAGGAGGGGGTGCTGGGAACCTAACTTGAAGCCAGTCTGTCAGAAGTTCCGAGAGGCCTGGACTTGAGACTGGTAGGGGGCATCTTGGGGACAGAGCCCTCACTCTGTGGGATCTGATGTTATCTCTGGGTAGACGGTATCAGAACTGAATCAGAGAACACCCAGCTGGTGTCTGCTGCGTGGTCTTCTATGTTGATGACTGTTGCGTTGGAGGGTAGAGGAAATACACAGGTAAACCGAGTTTTTCCTAGGCAATAGGTTTTACCGATTTTTATTCTCTACCAAACAGAAAGCAAGCACTAAAAATATTTTTCAAGCAATCTATAGAGTGAAAAGAATTTGGGCACGGCCCAGCACGGTGGCTCACACCTGTAATCCTAACACTTTAGGAGGCTGAGGTGGGAGGATCATTTAAGCCCAGGAGTTTGAGACCAGCCTGGGCAACAAAGTGGATCTATAAAAAACAATTAGCCAGGTGTGGTGGCACATGCCTGTGGTCCCAGATACTCGGGAGGCTGAGGCAGGAGGATCACCTGGGTGATAGAGCAAGGAAAAAAAGAAAGAACTAGACATGTCCCCATTACCTGCCTGCGCTCCCGGCGGGTCAGGGTGTGGCCGTTGAGGATGCGCCAGAGCATGCGTGCCGCGATCTTGGTGTCGATCCATAGCAGGCGGAAGCCATGGTAGTAGTGCTTCAGCTCGTCCAGCACCCTCTGCCCCAGAGACTTCTTCACCACCACCTCTGCGGGGGGGCTGTACACTGGGCCGCCTTCCTCCAGCTTCTTGTTCTTGTCCTTCAAGGACTTGAGGGACTTCTCTACTACTGAGTCATCACCAACAGGGCGTGAAGAGTGCCAGCCACGCACAGGAAGGCACCGAGGTCCCACAGCCACAAAACCCACAGAGGTAGAGGTCCATGGCGCTCTTGACACCGTGCGAAGGCACTCGGGCCTCAGAGTCCAACAGCCGAGGTGATCGCCTCTGGAGGACGGGTACACAGGGTGGATGGGAGTGCAGCAGCCAAATGGAACATTCCTTGAAAAGGGAAGAGTGGAAAACAGTAGTAAGAGCCAGCACCAGCCTTTGACAGCTCAGCACCAAACACCAACAGTAGCAAAACCCACATGCCCCATGCCATGCCATGTCACAACCACACACAATCCCACCTACTTCCTGATGTTTGCACTGCCCCCCGGGGAGCCCTTCGGAAGGGAGGCTGGGACAGTGTGCAGCCCCCTCAGCCCCACGCCACGTCGGACAGCAGCACGGGCTCGCGATCCCCACAGAAGGGCAGGCAGGTCAGACACAAACACAATCAGCAAAGGCTGGATCCCTGGGTGGGTCTCTCAGGCCCACTCCCAGAGACGTGGGGAGGTAGGGTGCATTGCGTTGGCACTTCGTGGGGGAATGGAGTGCAGAGCAGAGACTATGTTGACTTTGGAGGTCCTCCCCTCCAACAAGTGACTTTCTGGAAAGACCCGTGGGCTCTTGAACAAGTCCTGCAAATCAGTAAGGGCGCTCGCTGACCTCAAACCTCTACACTAGCTGCCCGCAGGCACCAGAGCAAAACAGCAAAATCCAAAGAATAAGGGCCAAGGCCCATCTCCTCCTCCTCTACCCACCTGCCCACTCTGTCTGGCACCAGCAGGCTCCAAGCCCAGAGCCTCACACCTGCCCCCCCGCCTGGACATCCCTAGCTCATGCCCTTGCTTCACTCAGACCTCCCTAACCACTCCACCGCTCTGGCCTCTCATCCACAGTGCTGCCTCCTAGCGGGTGCCCTGCTGACATCTGGCCGTCTTAGAGACCAGGTGCACACTGTGTGCACCACATTTGCTTTCTCCCAACTGGAATGTGGGCCAGCGAGGGCCAGAGAGTAGGCTCGAGGCCTCACAGGCAGCAGTGGGAGGCTGGCACTAACCCAGACCCATCTCGGTCCATGCTGCATCGGCCCCAGCGGCCGCCTGTGCCATATCCACCCATAGAAAGGCCTTGAGGAGGCTACTGCAGCCTGAGCTTCTGCAGCATGGACTGTGCGTGGCCCAGAACCTATGCTTTGTGTGCAACACAGAGACCATCATCTGACCACAGCGTGGTGCCACACCACCATTTACAGTCCGAAATTCAAACAACTGACCTGTACGAGGCCCTTTCAGGCTCACGATCTCCTGTGTGTCTTGCCTGGCACACTAGAAACTCCCCTGCTGATTGGGCACAAATCCCCCCTGGGTGGCCCGAGCTCACCTAAAAGGCCATGTGTGTCGCATAACTTCACATCAGCTCCTCCTGTTCCATCAGCTCTCTATGCCTGGCCTGACGCCAGCAGCAAGGCCCGAGCTCCGGGGCAGACTGTTAGAGCTCAAATTCCAGCTCCACTACTTACTGCTGTGTGACCCTGACTGAGTAATTTCATCTCTCTGTGCTTTGGGAGCATTCCTCATGAATTCGTGTGTTGACAGATACTAAGTACCCAGACGGTACCTGCAACATGGGAACACCCACCAACGACGTGGCTCCTGTAATTACCACCGCCTTGCAGCCTCGGAGAAGCCACCAATCAGGGCTGGAAGCCAGGCGGGAACTCTCTGGACCTGCTGCTTGTTTCTCAGATGGAGATCCTGGAGGCCTGCAGGCACAGGCCTGCCTCGGCTTGCAGCCCAGAGAGGGCAGTGCGGCTGGTGCAGGGCACTGTCAGCCCAGGGCAGCTTACAGCGAGCACACACCAGGATCAGAAGCCCAAGCAGCAGGGGCTCCACTCTGCACCAGTAATGGTCTGGGGACCTCCCCCAAGAACTCTCCTAGGCTCAAAGTCTTCCCTCAATTACAGACATGCAAACCCAACACTGACCTCACAGAGAGGTTCTCAAGAATACGGGAAATAGACACGTGGAAGGTGCCTGGTGGACACGAATGAGGCCTGGGAGGGGTGGGAAGGGGGACAGGCACCCCCCCTCGGTCACCTCCCCAATCCCTGTAAGGGCAGCTCCAGACTCTTTCCAGGGCTGGCCCAGCCCCATCCACCATGTCTCTAGGTTCTCCCCAGCTCTGGGGTCACCTCTGAGCCAGGAAGAGGCCCCTGAATCCATGCAGTCTTGAGTCAAGGCGTGCCGAGGGCCAAGCCACACAGAATGCAGCAGAGCCCACACAGGCTCAGACTGCCCCCTGGCCAGGCTGTGTTCCTTCTGTGAGGTGGGCTCACCTCCCGGTGTGGGTGATGACAGTGCCCACGCATGGGAACACACCTCCTCCCTGCATCAAGCTGAATTACACAACTCCACAACTCTCAGTTAGCAAGGAGGATGGTGGCTTCCACAAGAAGGCATGATGCCAGCAGTCACGGGGTGTCGACAGGCAAAGACGAAGACTCGGAAAAACAGACCAGGCAGAGAAGCACACGGCGGACTCAGTGAAGGCAGGGAGCCATCCAGAGTTGGGCACACCTGCAGGGGCCTGGTCCTCACCACAGTAACATCCCCTGGCAAATCCCATCAGCATTCACACTAAGTACAGATTTAGAAATAAAAATAGCCTCACATCAGCTGAGGTCTCCCCACTGAGTGAGATTCAGGTTTGCTGGGTCTCACAACTGCTGTCTTACAGTTTGCTTAGCCAAAGTCTGGGTGCTGCTTCTCTGCCCTTGTTTCTATGAGAAAGAAGGCTGGAAGCTGCTACACAATGTCCACGATGTTCTCTTGGATCAAAAATACTCCGGCAGGGCGCGGTGGCTCACATCTGTAATCCCAGCGCTTTGGGAGGCCAACGTGGGTGGATCACTTGAGGCTGGGAGTTCAAGACCAGCCTGGCCAACACAGTGAAACCCTGTCTCTACTAAAACTACAAAAATTAGCAGGGCGTGGTGGCACACACCTGTAATCTCAGCTACTTGGAGGGCTGAGGCGTGAGAACTGCTTGAAGCCGGGAGGTGGAGGCTGCAGGGAGGCAGAGGCTACAGTGGGCCGAGATCGTGCCACTGCACTCCAGCCTAGGTGACAGAGTGAGACTGTCTTAAAAAAAAAAAAATGCTCTATCAGCTGGGCACCATGGCTCACACCTGTAATCCCAGCACTACACGAGGCCGAGGCAGCAGCGCTGCTCAAGTCCAGGAGTTCGACCTCAGCCTGGGCAACATAGTGAGACCCTGTCTCTACAGAAAAAAAAAAAAAAAAAAAAAAAAAAACCAGGCACGGTGGCTCACGCCTGTAATCCTAGCACTTTGGGAGGCCGAGGCAGGCAGATCATGAGGTCAGGAGTTTGAGGTCAGGAGTTTGAGACCAGCCTGGCCAATATGGTGAAACCCCGTCTTTACTAAAAATACAAAAATTAGCCCGGCGTGGTGGCACACGCCTATCATCTCAGCTACTCGGGAGGCTGAGGCAGGAGAATTGCTTGAACTTGGAAGGCAGAGGTTGCAGTGAGCCAAGATTGTGCCACTACACCCCAGCCTGGGCGACAGTGAGACTCTGTCCCCCGCACCCCCCCCCCAAAAAAAATGATCCACCTACTCACCCTCAGAGATCTGGGCCATTTCATCTGAGGATTACCTGCATCTGTAAAATAACTGTTTACAAAAACTAATGTAAATGGTTACCATTTATAGCTACTTATCTGGTGACTACAAGGCTCACACCTGTAATCCCAGCACTTTGGGAGGCCGAGGTAGGTGGATCACCTGAGGTCAGGAGTTCCAGATGAACCTGGCCAATGTGGTGAAAACTTTGTATTTTTGTACTAAAAATGGAAAGGTGTTTATATTGTGTGACCAAATAAAAAGTAAAATTTTTTGGCTGCTGAAACATTACCACCATCCATAATTCTTTTTTCTTTTTTTTTGAGACACAGTTTTGCTCTGTCATCCAGGCTGGAGTGCAGTGGCATAATCTGGGCTCACTGCAACCTCCACCTTCCAGGTTCATGAAGTTCTCCTGCCTCAGCCACCAAGTAGCTGGGATTATAGGCATGTGCCACCACACCCAGGTAATTTTTGTATTTTTAGTAGAGACAAAGTTTTGCCATGTTGGTCAGGCTGGTCTCGAACTCCTAACCTCAAGTGATCTGCCCGCCTCAAATTACAGGCATGAGATTACAGGCATGAGCCGCTGCACCTTGCCTCATCCATAATTATTATATTATTATTTTTTTTGAGACAGACTCTCCCTCAGTTGCCCAGGCTGGAGTGCAGTGGTGTGATCCTGGCTCACTGCAACCTCCACCTCCTGGGTTCAAGCGATTCTCCTGCCTCAGCCTCCCAAGTACCTGGGATTACAGGCGCGCACCATCACACCCAGTTGTTTGGATTTTTAGTAGAGACGGGGTTTCACCATGTTGGCCAGGCTGGTCTTGAACTTCTGGCCTCAAGTGATCTGCCCACCTCAACTTCCCAAAGTGCTGGGATTAGAGACGTAAGCCACTGTGCCCGGCCTCATCCATAATTCTTGATAAGTAAACAAGTCCATCAAAACAGCTGTATAGTCCTCATTGTTTAAATTTTTAAGTAGATGTTCAAAATTGGGAACTTTAAAAAAAGTTATGTGAATAAAGTACAGCTTTTATGTTTTGTTGTTAGCCCAGGCTGGAGTACAGTGGCGCCATCTCGGCTCACTGCAACTGCCATCTCCCGGGTCCCGGTTCAAGCAATTCTCCTGCCTCAGCCTCCCGAGTAGCTGGGATTACAAGAACATACCACCATGCCCAGCTGATTTTTGTATTTTTATTAAAGATGGGGTTTCACCATGTTGGCTAGGCTGGTCTTGAACTCCTGACCTTGTGATCTGCCCGCCTCAGCCTCCAAAAGTGTTGGGATTACAGGTGTGAGCCACCATGCCGTGCCCGGCCAGCTTTTATGTTTTAGTATGAAATTTAAATGCTAAAAATTTGCTTGACAAATTCAACATCCATTCCTAATAAAAAGAGTAACAGACAGAACAAAGATTACTTAAACCCAAAAGCTAACATCATATGTCACAAACACTAGATCCTGTATTTTCTGCTATTGTGATACCGCATGACTGACTACAGCTTTTCTGACACAGATCTGGCTACTGAGCTAAGAAATGAAACCACCTCAGAAGCAGAAGCCCTGGGAAAGAAGAGGCAGATGATTACTATGTACTAAGATCACAGCCATAAACTAAACCTGGGCTGCTACAAGAGCTGAACAAATAACAGGAAAGGGGCCAGATACAAGAAAATTGTACAACTTAGCAACTTATGGGACAGCAATAATCACTTAGAAAAGATAATGAAAAGAAATAATGAAAATAATAAACATCTGGGAATTATCTAAAATGCAATGCATGTGGCCTATACAAAGAAAATAGGCCGGGTACAGTGGCTCACACCTGTAATCCCAGCACTTTGGGAGGCCAAATGCAGGAGGACTGCTTGAGTCCAGGAATTCAAGACCAGCCTGGACAACATAGTGAGACTCCCGTCTCTACAAAAAATACCAAAAAGAAAAAAATTTAGCAAGGCGTGGTGGTACATGCCTGTAGTCCCAGCTACTCAGGAGGCTAAGGTGGGAGAATGGCTTGAGCCTGGGAGATCAAAGCTGCAGTGAGCCATGACTGCACCACTGCACTCTAGCCTGGGCAATGAACGGAATGAGATCCTGTCTCAAAAAAAAAAAAAAAAAAAAGTAATATTCCTTCCCAGCTGGTTTAATGACACTTCAGATACAATCCCAAAAAGACTGTTTTAGAAGTGAAATGGTTCAGCTCATCTAGAAGGACAGACAAAAAATCAAAGGAAGGTCCAGACTGATGAGGTTTGGGGGAACTGGTCCCCAGGGAGGAACACCTGCTGGAGAACTCACTAAAGAAAATAACGGGAGCAGCTGGGCGCAGTGGCTCACACCTGTAATCCCAGCTACTCAGGAGGCTGAGGCATGAGAATCTCTTGAACCTGGGAGGCAGAAGTTGCAGTGAGGCAAGATCACGCCACTGCACTCCAGCCTGGGCAACAGAGCAAGACTCAATCTCAAAAAAAAAAAAAAAAAAAATTCCAGCCTGGCGCAGTGGCTCACACCTGTAATCCCAGCACTTTGGGAGGCTGAGGTAGGTGGATCACCTGAGGTCAGGAGTTCCAGATGAGCCTGGCCAATGCGGTGAAAATTTTGTATTTTTGTACTAAAAATGCAAAAATTAGCTGGGTGTGGTGGTGGCACCTTTAATCCCAGCTACTAGGGAGGCTGAGGCAGAAGAATCACTTGAACTTGGGAGGCAGAGGTTGCAGTGAGCCGAGATTGCGCCTTTGCACTCTAGCCTAGGTGACAAGAACAAAACTCTGTCTCAAAAAAAAAAAAAAAAAAAAAAATTAGTTGGGTGTGGTGTGTGCGCCTATAATCCCAGCTACTCCGGAGGCTGAGGCAGATAACTGCTTGAACCCAGGAGGTGGAGACTGCAGTGAGCCAAGATCATGCCACTGCATTCCAGCTTGGCTACAGTGCGAGACTCTGTCTCAAAATAAATAATAAAAAAAAAAGAAAATGCAACCTTAAGCAAAAAGACGTAAGAAAATCAATTTTTTTTTTTTCTCATCCAAAGTTATAATAAAATGTTATTTGTGGACCTTAAAGTTGCAGTTTCTGCTGGGCATGGTGGCTCACACCTATAATCCCAGCACTTTGGGAGGCTAAGGTGGGCGGATCATGGGAGGTCAGGAGTTCAAGACCAGCCTGGCCAACATGGTGAAACCCCATCTCTAATAAAAATACAAAAATTAGCCAGGTGCAGTGGGGCATGCCTGTAATCCCAGCTCCTCGGGATGCTGAAGCAGGAAAATCACTTGAACCTAGGAGGCGGAGGTTGCAGTGAGCCAAGCATGCACTACTGCACTCCAGTCTGGGTGACAGAGCAAGACTCTGTCTCAAAAAAAAAAAAAAAAAAGTTGCAGTTTCCAGGAACCTACAGACATTAAATGAGACTTGCTGTACATCAAAATACTGACCCGGGGCACTTTGAGGGCGCAGTGGCCAGTGCCCACTCCAACTGGGAGTCCAACAATTAAATTCCATTTAATTCCTGTTAGGGGACAGGAAGGCTTCTGTCCCCAGCTCTCCAAGCGCAACTGGGCACTGAGGTTAGGAATGTTTCTATACTGCCTATAGATTCACTGAGGCATGTGACAATCATTTTCAAAATGGAAAGATAAAGGTCTAAAAGAAACAAAGAACAGGAAAGTAGGATACACTGTTTCCCTCAAAAATCAAGAGTCACTTGTGATTCTCCACCATTTTCAAACCCTGTTGTCAAACAGACAGGTGCAGAGTGATACTGATTTACTCACAGGCAGCTCCTCAACCCCAGGGTGTTGGCACAGCTGAGATGAGCAGGATCCCCTGGACTACCTATAACAGGAACGGGGAAAATAAAGGAGTAGTAAATCAGGGTTTATACTCATACCTTTTTCTGTTGTTGGTTTTTGGAGTTTTGCTCTTGTGCCCAGGCTAGAGTGCAATGGCATGATCTCGGCTCACTGCAACCTCCACCTCCTGGGTTTAATCGATTCTCCTGCCTCAGCCTCTTGAGTAGCTGGAATTACAGGTGCCCACCACCATGCCTGGCTAATTTTTTTTTTTTTTTTTTAGTAGAGACAGGGTTTCACCATGTTGGCCAGGCTGGTCTCAAACTGCTGACCTCAGGTGACCCGCCCGCCTTGGCCTCCCAAAGTGCTGGGATTACAGGCATGAGCCACCATGCCCAGCCTTTTGTTCATTTTTATTTACTTATTTGACTTTGCCCAGGCTGGAATGCAGTGGTACAATCACGGCTTACTGCAGCCTTGAACTCCTGGGCTCAAGGGATCCTTTTGCCTCAGCCTCCCAAGTAGCTGGGACTACAGGCATGCACCACCATGCCAGGCTAATTTTTGTAAAGATGGGTTTCGTTTTGTTGCCTAGGCTGGTCTCCAACTTTTGGCCTCAAGCGACCCTCCTGCATTGGTCTCCCAAAGTGTTGGGATTACAGGCTTGAGCCACCATGCCCAGCCTGAAATCTTCTTTTAAGTCTGAAAGAAGGTGGGGTGTCGTGGCTCAGGCCTGTAATCCCCGCACTTTGGGAGGCAAAGGCGGGCGGATCACCTGAGGCCAGGAGTTCAAGACCAGCTTGACCAGCGGTGAAACCTCATCCCTACTAAAAATACAAAATTAGCCAGGTATGGTGGCATATGCTTGTAATCCCAGCTACTTGGGAGGCTGAGTCAGGAGAATCGCTTAAACCCGGGAGGGAAAGGTTGCAGTGAGCTGAGATCGCACCACTACACTCCAGCCTGGGCAACAAGAGTGAAACTCCGTCTCAAAAAGAAAAAAAAAATAAGTCTGAAAGAGTACAGATCTCTTTTGCAGAAACCTCTGTGTGTAAGTTTCTGGAAGCCAGTTCTGAGTGTTGGAAGGTTTCAGAACATTGCTAAGTGAAGGGTCTGCCCCAATTAGGAAAATAGTATCTCAAAGGAGTCCTAAAGAAAGATGGGGAGCCTCAAGTAGACCCTGACTCTAGACACCCCAAGAGGGAAGCCAAGCAGGCTAGCCCTAGGGAGGGAGCACTCCTACCGGTGGCACCATTCCCACTCACTTCAGCTGGCTCTGGTGGTAACATGACCTCTATGCAGACAGCCCTATAGAGCAAGCAATGATCCCAAGGGGCAAGAGCTGTAACAATTACTAGAACTGGACCGGGCGCAGTGGCTCATGCCTGTAATCCCAGCACGGAGGTGAACCCGGGAGGTGGAGCTTGCAGTGAGCTGAGATCGCACCACTGCACTCCAGCCTGGGCGACAGAGCAAGACTCCATCTCAAAAAACAACAACAACAACAACAATGACAACAACAACAACAACAACAACGACAACAAAAAACACAATTACTAGAACCACAGGCCGGGCGTGGTGGCTCACACCTGTAATCCCAGCACTTTGGGAGGCCGAGGTGGGTGGGGTGGATCACCTGAGGTCAGGAGTTCAAGACCAGCCTGACCCACATGGTGAAACCCCATCTCCACAAAAATAAAAAGAAATTAGCCGGGCCTGATGGCAGGTGCCTGTAATCCCAGCTACTCGGGAGGCTGAGGCAGGATAATCATCTGAACCCAGGAGGCACAGGTTGCAGTGAGCTGAGATTGCGCCATTGCACTCAAAAAAAAAAAAAAAGAGTAGAACCACAAAAACACCAAAAGTAAGCCATTTCTTGTATAAACAACAGTGATAAGTGTACAGCACATTTTACGATTTTAACATGTTTTTGATGCTTTCCCTAACTTGCTCTAGTTCCTGGAAGCATAAAGTCAGAGTTCATTCATACTACTGACATTCAGAGCCCATTGTGATCAAACTTCATGCTGGGAACAAGACAGGAATAGGAGCAGCAGGGCCAGAGGCACCAGCCCACGGAGGTGTCAGGCCAGGCTGTGCAGAGGCTAGGTGGTGCCAGGAGCCAGCAGGTAGCACCCTGAGATGCCCAGTGGCCTTGAACCTCCAGGCAGTGGGGTTGCAATGAGTCCTCAGTCAGGGAGCAGCAAGTGCAGCTTTAAGATGGGGGGAGCTCATTCCAGCCGACCACGAGAGCCACCGTGAGCGGAGGGACAAGATGGGGAGGGCAGGCACAGACCCTGCTCCTAGTGGACCCATACGTCACTTCACCTCATTTAACAGGAGGCAACTCTCACGCTTCTGTGGGGTAGGAAATTCCTACCATGTGCCACATTTAGGGCTTGTAACAGTCTGGTCTGTAAATTGGGAGCTGGGTTAAGGGAAAAATGTTAGCTATGTTCTCATACACATCAAGTTACATTTTAAGTTAAAATTTAAAAGCACAGTGCAAGTGAGCGTGCCAAGACCCTTCTTACTCCAGCTGAGACTAGCTTTGGCACCCCACCTTTCTCCACATGAAGAGGGCCCGGCACATTCTCCGCTATCCTCCCCACACCATGGCACCTTCAGCCCCTCCACCCCTGCCCTGGCCAGCTCCTGCGCCTCAAGGGCTCAGCCCAGCAAGCAGGCAGGCTGGCAGGTCTCCCAGAGCTCCCTGATCTGCCCACCAGTGACCCTACCTTCCCTCTAACACTGCCTGTCCCACTGGTTCCCTTACTAGGCTCTCCCCAAAACCTGTTCTGACGGCTTCTGTCCCCAGCTCTCCAAGGAACCCCCAGTCAAGGCCGTCCAGGGTGACGGGGATCATTGCTCCATGTCCCTCACGAGCACAGGTGTCATCTGTGGCCAGGCCCTGCTGGGAGCCCTTCTGTTCTTTTTTCCAACACCAACGAATTCTCCAACTGGGAGTCCAACAATTTAATTCCATACTGACACTACCCAGAGTTAGTGCAGGCCCCACAGGGTACAGGCTCAGTCCCACAAGACTGCCCCCACTCCATGTGCCCAGGCTACCCAACTTCAGCTGACTACAAATTTGAGGGTTCCCATGACTGCCTTGGTTTTGATAATTCACAAGAATGACTCAGATGTCGGCAATGGGCTCTACTTACTATCAGTTTATTATAAAGGGTACCTAGGAACAACCAAACACCAAGGCCAGGGAGGTCCTGAGCACAGGATCCTTCGCCCTGTGGAGCCGGGTGGACACCAATGGGAAGTTCTCATCAAGGCTTCATGATTGATTACAGTATTGGCCCACTGGCCATGGGGACTGAACTAAATCTCCAAACCCTCTCCCCTCCCTGGAAGGAGCAGGAAGTTCCCACCCTCTAATCACAGCATGGCCAGCACCTCAATCTATCTAAGGGCCTGCCTGGAGTCACCCTATTAGCATAAATTCAGGTGCAGTGATAATGAATAACAGAAGACACTCCCAAACTCATGCCTGTAATCCTAGCACTTTGGGAGGCCAAGGCGGGTGGATAGCTGTTGAGCTCAGGAGTTAAGCCTGGGCAACAGAGACCCTGTCTCTACAAAAAATTAAAAAAATCGGCTGGCAGGAAGATCGCTTAGAGGCTGCAGTGAGCCATGATCAAGCTACTGCACTCCAGCCTGGGTGACAGAGCAAGACCCTGTCTCAAAATACAAACAAACAAAAAAAGACACTCCCATCATTTAGGAAACTTCCAGGGTTTTCAGCCCTTAGTGCTGGTGCCAGGATCAGGTCAAAGAACAAACACACCTTTCTTCACCTGGCTTCACCCTTGCTACTCCTGGGAGATCCTCCCTACCTGACCTCCACCTCCTCCCCAGGCAATCTCTTCCCTGACTTGAATATACACGCCCCACAGGTCTGATGGGCACGGCACAGTCCACACCTCCAAGAACTCTCAACTCGCGCCCCTCCTCATTCTGCTCCTCCCCAAGTCCTCTCCAGTTTCAACAAATGGCACTGTTGTCCCAAGGCGGCTCAGGCCAGAGGTCACCTCTCCCGCACAGCCCTTAGAGTCAACCCTGCTTCTACTCATAAAGCGACTTCCTCCCAAAGAGGACAACATGGAGAGGTGGGAGAAGAGGAACTGCGCAGTGAAAAACCTGACAAACACCACTTCAGCCTACGAATCGAGGTCAACATCAACAGTGACAAATCGTTTGGACAGCATGGAGCCTTGACATGATGTGACAAGGATGCTTCACCTCTGTAGTCTTCCTCCTGAAAACCCATCTTTCCCAGCTTAATTATGAGGAAACATCAAGAAATACCAGTAGGGCAGCACCCTACACTCCACCTGGGCGGTACTCCTCAAAGCTGTCAAGGTCACTGCAGACAAGGAAGGCCTGAGAGGCAATCAAGAAGGGTGGTGCAGATGGGTCCTGGGACAGAAAAAGGACCTCAGAAGAACGGGAGAGTAAAGAAAATCTGAATATGTTATGGACTTTAGTGAACAGTAACAGATCAATGTCAGTTCATCAACCGTCACAACGAACCCTACTCATCTAAGATGTTAATAGCAGGGGCCTGCAGCACTCCACTTGCTGTATCACTCATAAGTTCAGGGACCTCCTCCACAGTCCAGCCCTGGGTCTTGCTGGCTCTGAAATCCCTACTGTTTCTACAGCAGACCTGCCAGTGTCCCTGTCACAAAGCGCAGTAGAAACCACAGAAGACATTTGTGTTCCTGAAATGACAGAATCGCACATAAAAAGCTAATTATTATTATTATCAAAAATCTGCTACATAAGCACAAAGTGGCAAAAGTACTTTTATCACCATCAAGAGGTCCAGAGAGAGCTCTAACATCTAACACAGCAACTGGAAAGACCAAATGCTGAGCTCCACCTTCAGACTGTGCAGTTCCACCACTCAACATCCTCTCACCACTCCAAAAGTTTCAGTGGCTAACCAGCCATTATTGTTAAAAATTACAAGAATTGGCCAGGCGCGGTGTCTCACGCCTGTAACCCCAGCACTTTGGGAGGCTGAGGTGGGTGGATCAAGAGGTCAGGAGTTCAAGACCAGCCTGACCAACATGGTGAAACCCCGTCTCTACTAAAAATACAAAAATTAGCCAAGCATGAGGGTGTGCACCTGTAATCCCAGCTACTCAAGAGGCTGAGGCAGGAGAATGGCTTGAACCTGGAAGGCAGAGGTTGCAGTGAGCCGAGATCATGCCACTGCACTCCAGCCTAGGTGACAGAGCGAGACTCTATCTCAAAAAAAAAAAAAAAAAAAAAAAAATTACAAGAATTGGGGGCCGGGCACGGTGGCTCACGCCTGTAATCCCAACACTTTGGGAGGCCGAGGTGGGTGGATCACCTGAGGTCAGGAGTTCAAGACCCACCTGGCCAAGATGGAGAAAACAGTCTCTACTAAAAATACAAAAATTAGCCAGTCGTGGTGGCGGGTGCCTATAACTCCAGCAACTCAGCAGGCT
The DNA here is from genome assembly GCF_028878055.3 of Symphalangus syndactylus. Taxonomy (NCBI): domain Eukaryota; kingdom Metazoa; phylum Chordata; class Mammalia; order Primates; family Hylobatidae; genus Symphalangus; species Symphalangus syndactylus. Next base: position 11,140,473 of record NC_072438.2, read on the forward strand.
GAGGTAAGAGAATCACTTGAACCCAGGAGGTGGAGGTTGCAGTGAGCCAAGATCACACCTCACACCACTGCACTCTAGCCTGAGCAACAGATGGAGACTCTGTCTCAAAACAAAAACAAAAACAAACAACAAACAACAACAACAAAAAAAAAACCACACAAGAATTGGGAGGATACATGGATACATTCAGGGCAACTTCAATCTATCTCTCTGGGGGTGGGGAACAGAGACAAGAATTGAAGCTGGGTGCCTGGGCATGGTGGCTCCTGTAATCCCAGCACTTTGGGAGGCCAAAGCAGGAGGATCAGTTGAGCCTTGGAGTTCAAGACCAGGCTGGGCAACATATCAAGACCCTGTCTCTACAAAAAAATTACAAAAAAAAAAAAAAAAAAATTAGCTGGGTGTTGTGTGGCACAACTAACAACTTGGGAGGCTGAGGCAGAAGGATAGCTTGAGCCCAGGAGTTTGAGGTGCAGTGAATATGATTGCACCACTGCACTAATTATTTTACTTGAGTCCCTCTTAGCAAGTTTTATGTTTATTCCAATTTTACAAATAAGGACATAAACTCAGATAAGTTGGTTAATTAGAGAGAGAGAGGAGGTGGGCACACCCTGGGACAGCATTCACTCCAGACAGCACCTTAGGCTAGGGGGACTAACGCCACGCACCCTGAAGACCCTCAGCGGCTCCGGAGTCCCCGTGTCGCCTGGGTGCAGGTCGCGGCCTAATCACACCACAGGGGTTTGTAGGGGCTGGCATCACCTCATCAGTGACCGACCAGGAAGGCTCCTGCAGCCCAGCAGGTCCTGCTCGCCGGTGTCTGCCCTGCCCACCCAGTCGCGTCTCCGGGACCCCAAACGTGACCAAAGGGCACGGCCGTCCTCGTGCGTGGACGACACGTTCCACCAAGCTTACTCGCGCAGGGCGCGCCAGGGCTGCCCAGCCCTTCAGAATTTTCCCAAGCCTGTCTCGGAGGCAGTGACCCGCGGGGACCCGGCCGCCTAAGGTCACAACACGAGGCAGAGGCCCAGCGGCTCCGCCCGGCGCTGGAGGCCCAGCCCGCGACGAGATCTGGGGCCCCACGGGCCCGCAGGGGCTCCGGAGGCCGGGACCACCGGGCCCCCCGCATCGCCGTGACAACCAGCCCGAACCCGCGGGTCGTCCGCCTTCCCGACCCACCAGCCGGGAGCCGGCCCCGCCCTGGGGCGCCCGCCGCTTACCCCGCGGGACGGTGACCCGAGGCGGCGGCGGGAGGCGGGCGGGCGCCCGGCCGCGGCAGTTCCTCAGTAAGATGGACGCCATGTGCTCGGGCGCGGCGGCCGCTCCGGCCTCCTGCGCTGCCTCCTTCTCCTCCGCGGCGGCTGCGGCTCTTCGCCGTCCCGGAGACGCCTCAGACCCGGCCCGCCGGACGGCTGGCAGCGGCGGCTGGCCTCGGACGGGAGGCGCTCTGCTCAAGGACCCGGCACTAGCGGCGGCCTTGTCCCGGCACAGACGTCCCGAGGCGCGGGGCGGGGCGGCCAGGCCGCGGCTCCCATTGGGCCCCTCAGCGCCCGCCGCCGGCCAGGTGAGGGGCGGACCGCGCCACCGCGGACTACCGGTTCCGGCGTGCACCGGGACGGCCTGACCTCTGGGGCGCGGACTACCGATCCCGGCGTGCACCGGAGCGGCGGACTACCCCGAGGCGCGGACTACCGGTCCCGGCGTGCACCGGGGCGGCTGGCTCTCGGGGCTCGCTGCATCCTGGTTCCCGTCGTACCGTGGACGCCGGGGCTCGCAGCATGGCGGCCGCAGGAGCTGAGGGAGTCGGCCGCGCTTGCGCGGGGATTGTCTTTTCGTCTCCGGGTGGCGGCAGCAGCGGGTGGGTCCGGAACTTTTCTGGGACTAAGTCCTGCACCCACGAGTAGAAAACGGCGCCTGGGAGCTTGGAGCTCCAAGGGCAAGTCAGGGGACACTGGCGATGGAGGGGGCGCCTTTGGCGCCCTCGGCCGCGGTCCCTCGCTGGCCCCCCCTGCTCTGTGGCTCTGCCCTCGGCGGTCTGCACTCTGGCGCGCGCAGCCCTGAGTGCCTCTTCCCTGCGTACCGGGCGGCGCTCCCCAGATACGGCGCTGCTCGGCGTCGGGGGTCCCGGCCACCACTGGGGGACGGGAGCGCAGGGTCCCGCCCCGAAGGACAAGGCCATGCCGGCCCGGGGAGGCGAGGGCACTAGGCTGGGTGGCGGCGCAGCCAGCATACCACCCCTCATCCCGCCACACCGCGTCCTCCCGTCTGAGCGGGAGGGGTGGATACGGGTCCTGCGTGGGCGCCGGGGGACCCCTCGTTTCGCTCTGGCCTAAGCAGCCCCTGGGGTCCCGCGCTCCGCAAGAGCGCCAGGTTTCCTAACCTGGGCCATACCCTGTCCGCGCCACCTCCCAGTCCAAGAAGGAACAGCCGAAGCCCAGGAAGCCAAGGACCTGGCTCGGAGTCTCCAGAATTCCCGCCAGAGCTGGGCTGGGCTCGCGGACCGCTCATGCGCCGTCTTCCAGGAGCCTCCCCGCAGCCCGGTTTAACAGCCAGCCCTGACCAGTCCAGGGGAGAGAGACCATGCAGCCTTCTAGCAGACCGTGACCTCTGAGCTCCACCATCCCCTTCCTTCCTTAAGATAAGGATCCCTGAGTTGGGGCAGAGAAAGCAGGCAGGGAGAAATATGGGGACCTGCGGTGCTGGGGGCCCAGCTGGTGGAGATCTCCAGCTAGGAGATGCCCAGCACAGCACTTGCCCTGCCCTCTGTCTTGTTCAGGGATGTAACCTGCCTCCTTCTGCTTCTCCGCGGCACCACAGGGCACCGCCTGGGGAGGGTCTTGTAGTGCACACTCAGCGTCTCTGTTCCCTGGAGCGCATGGGGTGTGAAACGCCTGATGCCAGCCAGCTCCCCAGTCTTGGGAGGCTGGTTGAATGTCACGTCTCCCTAGGAGGCTCCCTCCCCAGGGTCCCCTCTGCCCCTGCTGTTCGTGCAGTCGGTCCTCACCCATCAGGAAAACGTAGCCTGCTTGCCTGGGTGGTTTTCCCCAGCAGGAACTGCCAGGTACTGGGCCTGGATGGGCTTGGATTCCCCATCTCAGGTGGGAGAAGGGGGCATTGTTTAGTGCAGGGCACTTTGAAGCCGTCTGTAAGTCCCTGTGTCCACACCGGTCAGTGGGCACTGCAGACATCAAATGCAGACTGAGTTTAAGCACAACTAGGCCTGAACCTAGGCCTGTGCTGCCAACAGACGTGAAGGGGCCCCTTCTCCACCCATCCCCCAGGAGGCAAGAGGGGGATACAGAAGGATAGTCCTTGTCTCCCCACCCAGGGTTGGACCTGAGCTGGGGTGGACAGTTGGTCACGGTCAGAAAGAACTGGACATCTTATGGCCCAGCTGTAGGACACTGTCCTAGTCCTGGTCTGGACATTGGTTCTGAGCACCAGATGACCCTGCCCGATGCTGGCTAGGGAGGGTGACCCTGGGGAGGGTGCAAGAAACAGTGCTCCTCCCGTTAATGCTGTGGGGTCCCAGGTGTCCCGGCAAGGCCAGGCAGGAGGTGGTGACTGCCGCATCTGTGCTAGTGCCTGTTTACAGGACTCTGAATGACACTGGAAGTGGGGGGAAGCCCTCCCCGCAGCCTCCACCCTGCCCAAAGTGCTGGGTGTGAGGAAATGTGGACCACACCCTCGCCTGCAGTTGGGATGACCCACCATCCCTGGACCAGGACAAGGAAAGCCTGGCAGCGGAGAGCCAACAGCGGGACTGACACAGGCAGGTGCTGTCTGCGATGCTCATGCAGTCTAGGCAGGGTGGGATCTTAGATAAATTAATTTTCAACAATTAAAATAGCTGTGGTCAGGTGCAGTGACTCACACCTGTAATCCCAGCAGTTTGGGAGGCCGAGGCGGGCTGATCACGTGGTCAGGAGATCGAGACCGGCCTGGCCAACATGGTGAAACCGTGTCTACTAAAAATACAAAAATTAGCTGGGCATTATGGTGCATGCCTGTAATCCCAGCTACTCGGGAGGCCGAGGCAGGAGAACTGCTTGAACCAGGGAGTCAGAGGTTACAGTGAGCCAAGATTGTGCCACTGCACTTCAGCTTGGTGACAGAGTGAGACTCTGTCTCAAAAAAAAAAAAAAAAAAAAATAGGTCAAAAGAAATAAGTAGAAATCTGGCATCCAGCCAGCTGACTGTGCACCCTTAAGGCTGGAATGAGGCCTTCCAGTCCCGCATCTCTATATGCAGCAGAACAAGGGCACAGAACCATGGCACAGTGGTTTAATAGCAAGCACTGTTTTTAGCCTTTTTCTCTTCTCTTTTTTTTTTTGGTTGGGGAAACTTCCTTTTCCTTCTCCCTATGATCCTCACAAATCACACATAACCTTCCATAGTCACTCAGTGGGTATACAAGTGACAGTAGAGAAACAGGGCAGGAAGCCCAGGCAGCACATGGGCCCCATTTAGGGAGGTTAGGGATCTAGTTAGGGAGGGGGGTTAGGGATCTAGTTAGGGGGGGTTAGGGATCTAGTTAGGGAGGGGGCTAGGGACTAGTCAGGCAGGTTAGGGATCTAGTTGGGGTTAGGACCTAGTTGTGGGGGTTAGGGATCTAGTTAGAGAGGAAGTTAGGGATCTAGTTAGGGAGGGGGGTTAGGCATCTAGTTAGGGAGGTTAGGGAACCAGTTAGCGAACTAGAGGAAGACTTAGAAGGGTTGTATGCTGTACTTGATCCATGCTCTGGTGCAAAGCAGCCAGAGTTGCATTTGCCCAGATTGGGGGTTTGCTGGGAAGTATGATGAAGGAAGAGAGACAAGGATGTTTGCAAGAGACTATGAGGCTTGTCCCAGGAATTTAAACTGGGGAGAAGGAAAGGGAAGAACAGGAGGGGGCAGCGGGAGACAGCAGAAGATAGCAGGATCACTGGCCTGTGGGCTGAGAGGGGTTTGGAGCCAGGTACCAGAGCAAGTAAGCTGACGAGAGTGGGATGCTCCACACAGGGTGCTTGCACTTACTGATGGCAGGGGCTAGGGTGACAGCCCAAGAGAAAAACCTTGGATACCAGGTCACCTTCCTGCAGCTGGGAGAAGCTTTAGCCAGGTACATGCAGCAGGAGAAGTGGAGGTCAGCCTCCAGCCTCCTCTCACCCCACTGAGGTACCACCTGTACATAAAAGTGGTGGTTTTGGGCCAAGCACGGTGGCTCCCACCTGTAATCCCAGCACTTTGGGAGGCTGAGGTGGGCAGATCACGAGGTCAGGAGATCGAGACAATCCCAGCCAACATGGTGAAACCTGTCTCTACTAAAAATACAAAAATTAGCTGGGCGTGGTGGCGCATGCCTGTAATCCCAGCTGCTCGGGAGGCTGAGGCAGGAGAATCGCTTGAACCTGGGAGATGGAGGTTGCAGTGAGCTGAGATCGCGCCACTACACTCCAGTGTACGCTACACTACATTGCACTTTTTGAGACACAGCTAGACTCCGTCTCAAAAAAAAAAAAAAAGTGGTGGCTTTGGGTTGGGACATGGGAGGGCTGTGCATTTGGTTTTTTTTTTTTTTTTTTTATTGAAATAGATCCTCACTCTGTTGCCTAGTCTGGGCTGCAGTGGTAAGATCATGGCTCGCTACAGCCTTGACCTCTGGGCTCAAGCGATCTTCCTGCCTCAGCCTCCTTGAGTAGCTGGGACCACAAGCATGTGCCACCATGCCTGGCTAATTATTTAATTTTCTGTAGAGAAAGGGTCTCACTGTGTTGCCCAGGCTGTTCTTGAATTCCTGGCCTCAAGTGAGCCTCCTGCCTCAGCTTCCCAAAGTGCTGGGATTATAGGCACAAGCCACCATGCTTGGCCTAAATTTGTTGTTGTTGTTTTATGTATTTTTTTTTAATTTTTTAATTTGAATCAATGGAACCCACTATATATATATACATATATATGTGTATATATACGTATATATGTATATATATGTGTATATATACGTATATATGTATATATATGTGTATATATACATATGTGTGTATATATATATATATATATATATATATATTTTTAGACAGGGTCTCGCTCTGTTGCCCAGGCTGAAGTGTAGTGGTGCAAAATCTCAGCTCACTGCAGCCTCTACCTCCCGGGCTCAAGGGATCCTCCCACCTTAGCCTCTAGAGTACCTAGGACTATAAGCACATGCCACCATGCCTGGCTAATTTACGTATTTTTTTGTAGAGATGGGGTCTCGCCACATTGTCCAGGCTGGTCTTGAACTCTTGGGCTCAAGCAATCCACCTACCTTGGCCTCCCAAAATGCTGGGATTACAGACTCCCTGCTCCCTTTTGGATACCCACTCTGGGAACAGCCAGCTGCCAGGTCATGAGGATACTCAGCCTGTAGAGACCCACATAGGGAAGAACTGAGGGTAATGCATTATGCAGCAATAGATAACTAAGACAGGATGTGCCTAGAGAATCTGCTCTAGGACACAGTCCCAGTTCCCAGGGCATGGGTCCTGGTGTCTCAGCTGCATACCAAGCCTGTGGGCTGAGAGGGGTTTGTAGCCAGGTACCAAAGTATTCATGAGGGACACTGATGAGGTTAGAACGAGGTCTCTCTATGCAGGCTGGGCCAGAATTCCTATCGCAGTTGCTTCCTGTTAAGTCCAGGTGGCCTCATCCTGAGCAGGTGCAGCCTACTCCTCAGCCAAGGACAGTGGGACATCTCAGGCTTCCCTGCAAACACTTTCCTCTCCAGGGCCTTCCCCACAGATTCTAGCTGTGCTACTGCCCCCAGTTCAGTGGGGTGCTGCACACTGGTGCTCTGGCTGGGCTCCACCTTCTGCACATATATATTTTTTTCTTTTTAAATTTTATTGTACTTTAAGTTCCAGGATGCACGTGCAGAACGTGCAGGTTTGTTACATAGGTAAACGTGCGCCACGGTGGTTTGCTGCACCTAGATTTGCTTTTTATTTTTTATTTTTTGAGACAGAGTCTCTCTCACCCAGGCTGGAGTGCAGTGGCATGATCATAGCTCACTGCAGCCTTGAACTCCCAGGCTCAAGCAATCCTCCTGCCTCAGCCTCTGGAGTAGCTAGGACTACAGGCATATGCCACCATGCTCGGCTAATTTTTAAATTTTTGTAGAGATGAGGTCTCCTTAATGTTGCCCAGGTTGGTCTCCAACTCGGGTTCAAGCCATCCACCTGCCTGGCCCTCCCAGAGTGCTGGGATTACAGGCGGGAGCTACTGTGCCTAGCCAGATTTGCTTTTTAGATCCTTCTACATTTGTGGGAAAACTGGTGAACTCTGAATCGACCCTGGTGATCAGTTAATAGTAAGGGACCAGTGTTGGTTTCCACAAAGCTACCCTGGAAATGTAAGATGTTACCATTAGGGGAAACCAGGTGGGGGGACTCTCTATGATCTTCGCAGCTTTTCAGTAAATCTAAAATTATTCCAGTAAAAAATAGTACAACATCTGACTGGCTGGCAGGAGGGAGGCAGCCTCTGTCCTGCGTGGCTGTCCCAGACTGGCTGGGGTGGCACTCTGACTGTCCCTGGTCAGTCCCTAACTGAGGCTGCCAAAGACGGTCGCCAGTCCAGGGAAGAAGTGGCCCAACACGCTCCCCAAAGACGTCGCTGCAGGCACAGGGTTTAGGAAGAACTTTTATTTTCTTCCTTTCTTCCTTCTGCTGCTGTGGGTTTTAATTTCCTGCCATTTTCGTAATTAAAAAAAGAAGTGCTATTTTTGCACGAAACAATGTTTCTTTAGCCAAAGCCAGAGTGAGTGGGCAGCAATGGCCGCGCGCCCTGCTCTGGGTGGTCCCGACCCCGGGGAAGTCCCCGTGCAGAACGGGGGCTGCGGGGGCGGCAGGAGGAAGTGGGGGGCGCGGCACCCAGGCTTCGCTGTCTTCCCTCCGAGGGACCTCGCACTGCAAAATCCGAAGAGCCCGGCTGGGGCGGGGTCGCGGGGTGCGCGGGAACCCGGGCCTGGGACGGGGCGGGGCCTAGCCGGGGCCTCCACGGAAGCGAGGCCAGGACTGGGAAGTGTGGGGTGGGGGGGTCGTGGCTGAGCGGGCGCCATGAGGGCAGTCGAGGAGCCCGCAGGCCTCTTCTCCTGCCTGGACACTGCGCTTGCCTGGCTATCACCAGTCCCAGCCCTGCCGCCCTGGGGAGAGGGAGAAGGCGTGCAGGTGAGCGCCACGCCCTGGGCCTGGCTCTGACTTGACACAAGGTCCCAACTGTAGTTGCTAAGGTCCTGCAACTAGTTAGAGAGGTGCTGTAGAGCCAGGTGCTGCTCATGGTTGTAATCCCAGTGCTTTGGGAGGTAGAGGCAGGACGATTGCTAGAGCTTAGGAGTTTGAGACCAGTCTAGGCAACAAGCGAGACCGCCCCCCGCCAAACAAAAAAAAACCGAAATTGGTCGTGGTCTTATGGGCCTCTAGTCCCAGGTACTCAGGAAGCAGAGGCGGGAGGATCGCTTGAGCCCAGGAGGTCAAGGCTGCAGTGAGTCGTGATCGTGCCATTGCACTCCAGTGTGGGCAACAGAGCTGAGACCTTGTCTCAAATGAGAGATTTTCAGGCCCTAACCCGGTATCTGTAAGTGCGAGCTCACTTGGAAATAGAGTCTTTGCCGATGTAGTAAAGGTAAGATAAGGTTATTACAAAAGGCCCTACTCCAATAGATCTGCGGTCCTCCTAAGAGAAAACAGACTCAGGCGATGCGCAAGGCAGAGGCCACGTGACTACGGAGCCAGGGGTCAGAGGTTGCCACCAAGGGATTGAGGCAAGCACCGGAAGCTAAGGAGATACCAGAGAGGACCCTCCCCAAAGCCTCCCACCCTGCTGGCACCTTGTTTTCAGGCTCCTAGGCTCCAGAACGATGAGGGTAACTTTCTGGCGTTTTGTGGTCCTAAGAAACTGGTAGGAGGGGGAACCTGGCCTGGGAGCCCCCCAGTCCAGTCCAGAGGTAGTGTTCATGGGGCTATGGGGGATGAAGGAGAGCTCTGGAGGAAGTTGCCCCTCAGCTTGAGAGCTGGCACAGCAAGAGGGGTAAAGTTCAGATTGGTGCTTGCCAAAGGTGGGTGTCTGTGACTGTCCAAGGGGTGACACCAGTGGGGGTCACCTCTGAGACCTGGGGCTCTGCTTGCTTGGGTGGCCTCTCCAGGAAGCATCTTTGTGGGGAGATGGATTTCCAGTTGCCCCCACAACTGAAGCCTGGTCCTGATATGTGGTTTATTCCTGGAGGTGACCACTGGGACTCAGCCAGGACACGGGGAGGGAAGTGGGGCTCCTCAGCTGGATTTCAGCCCCCATGTCCATCACCCCTACCCGATGGGGACCCCAACTCAGTGGAAGCTCTGCTCACATGGCCCCAAGAGGCCTTGCAGTGCTGCCCGTGGGCTTCCAGTGGCTGCAGCTGTCACTCCCATGGGCCATCCCAGGGGACCAATGTGGCCTTTGGGCTGAGTGGGAGCTGGGACAGAGCCAGAACTTGGGAAAGGTGAGGTTCTAACCCGGAGACCACAGTGGTTAGACTGGGAAAGGGTTGTTGGGAGGGCCTCGGGGGAGGCCGTTCTGGCCCTAGCTGCGACTCTGCTTCAGCTCTGGACCTCCTAGGCCCTGAGTTGAGGGGATGGGGCCCCCTTCCCTCCCCTCCTTGGAGGCAGGAGCCACCTGGGGCCTGGGAGGCGGGGCAGCTTGAGACTGCTGGTTTCCACTTGGAAGCCCTCTTTATCTGGCCTGGGATGGAGAGAGGCTGGGGTCAGAGTACACACATCTCCATGGAAACGGCAATGAGCCTGGCCCCTGGGGGACCCCAGCCCTGGTGGGGGTTGGGGAGGCCAAGCCGGGGCTCGGGGGCTCCTTTGGCAGCATCTTTTATAGGGAGGTCAGGGCCAGGAGGTGCCAGACATGCAGCCATGAAGAGCCACATGGAGGGGAGAGAGGACTCTCCCTCCTAGGGCTGTAGGCCCCGAGTACGCGGTGACTATACGGCTGACAGCCAGATACGGAGCTTTTCGTTAGAGAAAAGAGGAGAGTCATAAAGAGATTAAAGAGCCAGGCTCCGCCTGGCTGCTACTGTCCCTGACCACCTGCTCAGGGTCACTCTGGACCCACCCAGGACCCAGGCCCCCCTCCAATGGCCCCTACCAACCTGCCTGAGGCGTGCCCTCCAAGAACAACTTCTCTCAGCCTTCAGGGATGGGGAAGCAGCCCTGGCTGTCAGAACAGGCTGTGTGCCCAAAGCATTACCCTGCGGGGCTGAAGCACCAACAGCCCACACTGGAGCCTCTCACATGAGCCTGGACCACACACCTGCAAATAGCAAGCACCTCAGACGAGGGCCTCCTTTCCCCAGGGACCCACCTGAGGTGTCTGGTGTGGACCTCTTCCTTCTTGCTCTTTTTTTTTTTTTCTTGAGACAGAGTTTCTCATTCTTGTTGCCCAGGCTGGAGTGCAGTGGCACAGTCTCAGCTCACTGTACCTCTGCCTCCCAGGTTTAAGTGATTCTCATGCCTCAGCCTCCCAAGTAGCTGGGACTACAGGCATATGCCACCACACCCAGCTAATTTTTGTATTTTTAGTAGAGATGGGATTTCACTATATCGGCCAGGCTGGTCTCGAACTCCTGACCTCAGGTCATCCACCCACCTCGGCCTCCCGAAGTGCTGGGACTACAGGCATGAGCCACCACCCCTGGCCCCTTCTTGCTCTTGAGAGCAACAACACACATCGCCTTTGGGGAGAGGCCCCTGGTGTGTGTGTGGGGGGATTGGGGTGCAGAGCTGGCCAGACTCAACTGGAAGGGGCTCAGGACCACCCGAGAGAGCTTGTCTGGGCTCAGGGAGGCTTGCGCTGGGCAGGAAAAGACCAGCCAGCCCCAGATAACTTTCTTCCAGGAAATCCAAACACACACTTGCATGTTTTGAATACATTTACATGTTGATTGTACTATTCAAACTGCAGATTTTTGGGGAAAAGTAGCCCTAATTCCAAATCTGTAGAATGAAATGAGATGTGGTGGTATTCCTCTTATGCTGCGGGGATTTAAATGGTGTTGGGGAGGCAGGCAGTTTCCAGGCCTGTGCCCTAGAGGGATCCAGGGCCTGGAGAGGCACCTGTCCTCCTCCCCACAGCCAGAGGGTTTTGGCCACTACCCAGACACCTTCTAGGGGCTTCTGGTGGCCTTAGGTGAGTTCTGGCAGTGACTGCTGTGGGGCATCTCCTGGCCACTGCCCAAGCCTACACTATGCACAGGACCCAGCAGGGCCTCACCACGTAGGGTTTGGAAGAAGAATAAATAATTTGGTAATCCCTTCCAGTGGGGACCCTGGGGAGGGCTTCCTTGGGCCCCAGTGTACTCCGGGCCAGTCTCTTCTCTAGTGGGAAGCAGAGGTAGCCTGTGGCTGATCACTGAGGGGTCTGTTCCAGCAGGCTTTGTTCTGTCCTGCCCTTGAGGCTCTTCCTGGACCTAAAACCTCAGGCTCCGCACTCTCATCCTGCTTTTAATGGACCCTGCCTGGCATTAGGGACCTTTTTCTCATCCCTTTAGACCAGGAGGAGTACTGGACTTCGAGCACTCCTGAGTGGCTGGAGAGACCGGGAGGATTTAGGAGTAGGCTGGGCCATGGAGCCTTGGGTCATAGCACCTGGTCTCAACAGCAGGGCACAGCTGGGTGCCTGTTTCTATCTGCAGGTGACCTGGCTGCGAAAGTCTGGAGGCTGCACCAGCAGATATCTTGTTCTGCAGCCTGAGGTGTCTGAGTCCCAGGAACCAGGACTGTGGGTACACAGCCTTGTCCAGAGAGCTCACGTCTCAGCTCCCAGCACCCCTTCTAATACCCACAGCAGCACCTGGAGTTGGGGCCTGGGCAGGAACCCAGTCTACCAGAAAAGAAATGAGCGCAGGCTGAGCGCCATGTGCGAGGCTCCCAAGCTGGCTCCTGCCACGTGCTTCCCGTTGTACAGACAGCCACCAAGCGGTGGAGGGGCTTGCCCGGCTCCCACAGCTCCAGCGCCAAAGGCTGTGGCTCTGCTATGGGGACAGTACCCAGGATCCTGGGAAGGAAAAAAGCCACTGCTCACCTCCCTCTGCCCCTCATACCTGTCCCAGCCCCGAGTCTTCGTACATGTCTCTGTCTCCACTGCCTGAGTCCAAGCCTGCTGTCCTTGCCACCTCTACCCCTCACCCCCATGTCCCCGACTCTAATCCAGCCCCTTCAGCTGCCATAGGTCAGCTTCTCCAGAAGCCTTATTAGGGACAGTATCAGTCTGCTCGGGTCACTGTAGCAAATACCACAGACTGGGTAGCTTAAACATTTGGGAGGCCAGATACGTGAGATCAAAGTATTTCCAAAGTTGGTTCCTTCTTAGGTTGCCAGGGAGAATGGGTCCCATCCTCTCGCCAGCAGTCATTGGTGTTCGGAAGGATCGCCCTGACCTTTCCTTTCTTCTTCACATGGCCTCTCCTTGGTGTGCCTATCTGTCTCCAAATTTTCCCTTTTTATAAGGATACAGTCATACTGGATTAGGGCCCACCCTAATGACCACATTTAACTTGATTACTTCTGGAAAGACCCTCATCTCCAAATGAGACCACATTCTGAGGTATTGGGAGTTAAGACTTCAATGTATCTTTTTTCTTAACAAAGTTTAATTTTTATATATTTATTTTTTCAGACAGAGTCTCGCTCTGTTGCCCAGGTTGGAGTACAGTGGCATGATCTCGGCTCACTGCAACCACAAACTCCTGGGTTCAAGCAATTCTCCTGCCTCGGCCTCCAGAGTAGCTGTGATTACAAGCATGCACCACTGTGCCCAGCCCAATTTTTGCATTTTTAGTAGAGACTGGGGTTCACCGTGTTGGCCAGGCTGGTCTCGAACTCCTGACCTCAGGTGATCTGCCCGCCTTGGTCCCAAAGTGCTGGGATTAACAGGGGTGAGCCATTGCGCCCAGCCTAAAGTTTAATTTTTAGAGCAGTTTTAGGTATACAGCAAAATAGAGCAGAAAGTGCACCCAAGTCCCATACAGCCCCTTCTCACCCACACACCCAGCTTCCCCCATCATCAGCATTCCCCACTAGAGTAGTATATTTCTTATAATCAATGAACCCACATTGTCACGTCATGATCACTGAAAATCGGCCGGGCGCGGTGGCTCACGCTTGTAATCTCAGCACTTTGGGAGGCCGAGGCGGGCGGATCACGAGGTCAGGAGATCGAGACCACGGTGAAACCCCGTCTCTACTAAAAATACAAAAAATTAGCCGGGCGTGGTGGCGGGCGCCTGTAGTCCCAGCTACTCGGAGAGGCTGAGGCAGGAGAATGGCGTGAACCCGAGAGGAGGAGCTTGCAGTGAGCCGAGATTGCGCCACTGCACTCCAGCCTGGGCGACAGAGCGAGACTCCGTCTCAAAAAAAAAAAAAAGAAAATCCAGTTTTGGGTTCACTCTTGGTGCTGTACATTCTTGTATCCACTGTATAGTGTCATACAGAGTATTTTCACTGTCCTAAATATCATCTTGTGCTCTGCCTACTCATCCCTCCCTGCCCTAACCCCTGGCTAATCTTTTTATTGTCTCCATAGTTTTGCCTTTTCCAGAATGTCATGGAGTTGGAATCATACAAGTTTGTAGCCCTTTCAGATTGGCTTCTTAGTTTCCTGTTGCTTATAGCAGACTACCTGAAACTGGGTGATTCATAAAGAAAATGAATTTATTTACTTATTTTTGAGACAGGGTCTCACTCTGTTGCCCAGGCTGGAGCGCAGTGCAGGGGCACAGTCACGGCTCATTCAGCCTCAACCTCCCGAGCTCAAGTGATCCTCCCACCCAGCCTCCTGAATAGCTGGGACTACAGGCATGTACCACCACACCCAGCTGATTTTGTAGTTTATTTTTTTATAGAGATGGAGTTTTGTCACGTTGCCCAGGGTGGTCTCAAACTCCTGAGCTCAAGGGATGCCCCATCTCAGCTTCCCAAAATGCTGGGATTACAGGCGTGAGTCACCGCGCCCGGCCAGAATTTATTTCTTACAGTTACGGAGGTTGGGAAGTTTAAGGTCCAAGGGGTGTGTCTGATGAGCGCCTTCTTGCTGGTGTGGACTCTGAAGCATCCCAGGCGTCCCATGACAAGGGGGCTGAGCATACTAACTGCTAGCCCAGGTCTCTCTTCCTCTTGTTATTTTTATTTTGAGAGATGGGGTCTTGATGTATGCAAACTCCTGGGCTCAAGCAGTCGTCCCACCTCAGCCTCCTGAGTAGTAGAGATTACGCCCTGACAATGAGGATCTTTTCACGTGCATCCTTGCCATCTGGAGATCTACTTTGGGGAGGCGTCTGTGGAGGTCTTTTGTCTACTTTACTATAGACAGGGTCACATTCTGTTGCCCAGATTGGAATGCAGTGGTGCAATCACAGCTTGCTGTAGCCTCATGTAACTCTTGGGCTAAAGAGATCCTTCTGTCTCAGCCTCCTGAGTAGCTGAGACTACAGGCATGCACCACCATGCCCGGCTGTTTTTTTATTTTTTTGTAGAGATAGGATCTCAATGTTGATCAGGCTGGTTTCAAACTCCTAGCCTTAAGGGATCCTCCTGCCTTGGCCTCCCAAAATGCTGGGATTACAGGTGTGAGCTACTGCCTTTTTGTCCTCTTTTTAAGACGGGGTCTTGCTATGTTGTCCTGGCTGGAGTGCAGTGGCTATTCACAGGCGCAATCCCACTACTGATCAGCATGGGAGTTTTGACCTGCTCTGTTTCCGACCTGGGCTGGCTCCCCACTCCTTAGGCAACCTGGTGGTTCCCAGCTCCTGGGAAGTCACCATACTGATGGCAAACTTAGTGCAAACACCTGACTGGCATAGCCCAGAACTCCTGGATTCAAATGATCCACCTGCGTCGGACTTCCAAATAACTAGAACCACAGGCATGAGCCACTGTGCCTGGCTTGTCCACTTTTGTTATTTTTTATTTTTATTTTTTGAGACAGTCTTGCTCTGTCACCCAGGCTAGAGTGCAGTGGCATGATCTCGGCTCACTGCAGCCTCCACTTCCCGGGTTCAAGTGATTCTCCTGCCTCAGCCTCCTGAATAGTTGGGATTACAGGTGCCCGTCACTATGTCTGGCTAATTTCTGTATTTTCTCTTAATAGAGACGGGGTTTCACCATGTTGGACAGGCTGGTCTTGAACTCCTGACCTCAGGCGATCCACCTGTCTCGGCCTTCCAAAGTGCTTGTATTAAAGGTGTGAGCCACCGTGCCTCGCCCTGGCCGTAATTTTAAAAATTCATTTATTTATTTGTTTGGTGATAGACACGAGGTCTTGCTATGTTGCCCAGTCTGGTCTCCCAACTCCTGGGCTCAAGCGATCCTTCCACTTTGGCCTCCCACAGTGCTGGCTCACACTTCTCACAGGTGTGAGCCACTGGCCTTGGCTCCATTTTGAATTAATTTTTGTTAAGGGTGTTAAAGTCTGTGTCTAAGTCTGTGTCTAGCCTGATTTTGTTTGCATGTGGACATCCAGTTGTTCCAGCACCGTTCGTTGAAAAGACTGTCTTTTCTCCATTCCATTTCCTAGAGTCAAGCTCAGTTGACTCCATTATGTGGTCTATATACGGGTTCTCTACTCTGTTCATGGATCTATTTGTGTATTTTACCACCAGTACCACAATGCCTCAATTACTGTAGCCTTATAGTAAGTCTTGCAGCAACACTTGTTTTTTTGGGGGGGCACAACTCAACCCATACAGGGCCCAGCACCTGTGAAGGGACAGCAGCGGAGGCGGAGGCGGCGCGGGAAAGGAAGACGAGGTGAACTGTGGCCACTCCTTGGTGGCTGGAGGTGGGTCCGGGGAGGCAGGACCTGGGCTGAGGTGTCGTTCTACAGCCCGGGTAGCAAGACTCTTGAGGGGAACCCGGGTGGCGCTCTTTAACAAAGCTCTCAACCAAACTCTCGCCAGGCTCCCCTGGGCCCTCTTCTCAGCAAGGGCTGAAGCTGGGCCTGTAAAGCTGGAGCAGACACTAAGGCTCAAGGCCAAAGGTGCCCCCGGCTCCCTGAACCTGCCTGACAGAAAATCCAAGGCCGCCGGCTCCGGCAGCACCTGGAGGCAGGAGCCGAACTTCCATGGGCGGTGGGCAGCAAATCACACCGGCTTCAGCAGCCCGGCCCGCCCGCTTTTTGCAGCGTCTGACTTCCCCGCTCGCCCGCGCCGCTTCCTCCTCCCTGTGCCGGCACGCAGTCGCCCGCGCCACCCCCTGAAGCCCAGCTCTACCGCAGCGGCGCTGGGGCAGCGCCCCTGGACCCGGCGTCCTCCCCTCGCGAGCGGTCTTCCCGCAGCCGCGCCCAGCTCCGGGCCGGACCCTCGCCCGGGGGACTCGTTCACGCCCTGCGGCCGTTAGGCGGGAACAGCACGACGCCCTGCCCTGCCCCGTCGTGGCCTCTGACCCTCTCCGCCACGTCTGTTCTGAGGCCCCGGGCCCGCCACGGCGGGGCCTCTGCGGCGGTTTCCCCACCCGTCCCCGCACTGCCGCTCCGCGAGGCGCACGCCGCCAGCAGCCTCCCGCGGGCCCCAGGCCCCGCGCCCCTCTCACGGGACATGAGCTTGGGGACCAGCGCGGGCGGGCGCCAGCCTCCGCGGCCGCGCGCCCACGGCTCTGGGGCGCCGGCTCCGGACGGTGATTGGACGCGGACCGTGACGTCACCGAGCGCGGCGCCCGCGGCCGCCGGGTCTGGGCCGGGTGCGCGCCGCCGAGTAGCGGGAGCAGGGCGCGCGCCCGGCGCTCCTCTGAGGCGGCTCGCTGGGCCCGCGGCCCGGCCCTCCCGGCGCTGCCAGCCCCGCCCGCCCGCGCGGCCCCCACCCGCCGCGTGCCTGCCCGCCCCGCCCGTGCGCGGCCCCGGCGCGGATTTGAAAAGCCCGGTCCGCGGGCCCCGCGAGCGCGGCAGCCAATCAGCGGCGCGCACTTTTCCCGCGGCTTCTGCGAGGCGGCGGCGGCCCCGGCGGCGGCGGCGGCGGCGGCGGGCGGGAGGCGCGGGGGCGGGGTCGGCGCCGCGCGCGAGAGCCTCGGCCTGGCCGCGCTGCGCCCGCCGCCGCCGCCGCCCCCTCCCCGCCTGGGCCCTTCCGCCGCACGGTCCCGGCCCCCTCCCAGCCTGCCGCTCCGGAGAGCCGCCCGCCAAGGATGCGACGCACCGCAGGTCACTAGGGCGCCCGCCCAACCGTCGCGGGCTCCCAACCGCCGGAGCTGGGGCCGGGAGGCCGGGCTGTGGGAGGCCTGAGGGGCGGCGGGGAGGACCGCGGAGGCCTGAGGGGGCGGGAGCGCCGGGAGGAGTGGGGGCACTGAGGAGGCCTGAGGGGCCGGCTCAGGGGCTGGGGGACCGGGAGGCCGGGCGGCTTGAGAGGGTCGTGGGGACCGCGAGGACCGCGGAGGCCTGAGGGCCGGCGGGAGGACCGGGCGGACCGCGGAGGTTGGGACGCGTCCGGGCAGGGGAGGGGCGGCGGCCTGCGGGCGGCGGCGGCTAACGGGGCCGGGCGGGCGGGCGCGGCCATGTTGGGCCCGGCCGGGCCCTGCGGCTGCACCTGTGCCCGGCCCGGCCGAGGCGGCCGCCTTTGTTCCCGCGGCGCCGAGCGGGTCGGGCCGGCCTTTGTGCGGCGCCCCGGGTCAGGGGCGGCCGCAGTGGGAGGGGCAGGTTGGGGTCCCGGGGCCGGGGCCAGGGGTCGGGCCGAGGGTCGCTTTTTGTTTGCAGGCGGTGTCCGGCGTTGACACTCGCGGCTCCCGGGCGTTGGTCAGCGCGGACGCTCCCCCGGGAAGCCGGGCCGCGGTCCGGCCCTTGGCAGGTGGAGGCGGGGGTGAGCCGGGAGTGGGTACCCTGCTGGGGGGCTGCGCGCCCTCGGCCTCCGGGCCTCCGCCTGGGATGTTCCCCTCGCCCCAGGATGCAGATTGATAGTCCTTGAAGCCTCAGTATATGAGATGGGACCTGGCAACTGAATGGCTGATTTTGCTCCACTCACAGGAACCGTGGTTTAAAATCTCGGCGTTTAAAAAATGCTGGTCTTGAGTTTCGGTAGAAATAAAATGGATGAGGGTATTGTATAGGACCCATTGCAGCACGAATCTTTCTGTGCCCACTATGGGCTTTGACATTCAAGTGGAAACATAGTATCAAAACTGATGTGGTGACGTTAATCGTTTTTAGGTAGATAACGTGTAGCGTGTGTGTGTGTGTGTGTGTGAGTGTGTGAACAGACCCTGCGAAGACAAGACTAATTTGATAAAGTTCAGACCTGGCTTAGGAGGAGCTCTTAAGTACTACCCACCTACTTCACAGACTTTCAAGCCTTGATTTTTAAATGAGTTAAACGCCAACATCACGCATTGATTATATTGACTCTATTTTGTGTATTTTAAATATCAACATGGGAAATAACTTAGGAGCCATCCCATTGATGAACTTGGGACTTAAACTTTTTAATTTTCCCAAAATGTTTTAAGTGCCCTAGTTACATATTTAAATGTGATGAGAGCAACAATATTTTAAAAAGCAGAACGCCAACAACATAAAGCAAACAAGTTCTGTGAGCACAGCCTTTCCTTGTGTACTTGATGTGTGCTCTCATTCCCCACAACTGATGATGGTTCAAATCTAAACTGCCAAATGGAGATGAAGAGGACTCATGCTTTAAGCACGATTACTTTGAGTCATTTCCTTTTCTTTCCTTCCATTTTCTCAGCCACCCAAACCCAGCAACCTTCAGTTTTGGGCTGATGGTTGGTAGAATGAAGACTTACTGCACAATTTTGAGTTTGTGTAAGCTTTTGTGAAGAGCTCTGATCTATTCAGTACAAAAATCGTCCTCTTCTGACTGCATTACTACCAGAGTCTTGCCTCATTCTAACAGTAAACATTTTATTTTAAGAGTATGAGGTAATTAACTGTGAATTTCAAAGAATGATGGACAATTTATCTTATATATTCATACGTAACATGTAAACTAATATAACTTTTGGAGACATACACAACAAAATTATAAGGTTAACAGGCTGTAGGTGTGACTTGGTTTGTTTTTATGCAATCAACTTATCCAGGGCTTTTAAACCAGTACTTGCAGAAATGTGGGGACCCAAATGAAGCATTAATTAGAATCCTAGAGTGAGTCAGGAAGATAATCTGAATAGGTAGAAGACTACCCACTCCTCCTAATCCTGTGGGCGTTACATGGGTACAGCCTTCTGCCTATTCAGATTATCTTCTCCTGAAAGTAATCAAATCTTACAAAGTTTACTCACATGGCAGAATGTGAACTTTTTTTTACAGTTTGAAGTTTCAGTGTAAAACATGCAAAAGTAGCTGGAATTAGTCTTACTAAGCTACAGGATTCTCTTTACCAAGTAAGAACTTATATGAAAAGATGTGCTAAGATGGTGCTGAAGTTCATAATCCAAACGTATTTTGTCCTGTGCTATTTATTTATTTTTAGAGACAGGGTCTCTCTATGTGGCCCAGGCTTGAGGGCAGTGGCTGTTTCAGAGGAGAGCAATCGTGGTGCACTTCAGTCCCAAATTCTTGGGCTCAAGTGATTCTCCCGCCTCAGCCTCCTGAGTAGTGGGGGCTACAGGCACACTCAGCCTTCCTGGCTCTGCCCTGTCCTTTTTAGCTGGGCAAGTGGGCAAATAACCTTTCTAAGTAAATAATTAATCAGCGGGAACAGAAGCCATAAGGCTTTTTACTCATATATTGTGATCCAGGTGTTTGGTTTTGCCTTTTTTTTTTTTTTTTTTTTTGGTGGGCTGCTCATGGCCGTAGAATGCATACAACTTTGGATAAGCATTTTAGTCTTCTGAGCCTCAGTGTCTTGTTTTGCTTGATTGTAGTAAGTGTGACCTTGTTCTCCAAATACGTGGTACCATGTCCTGACTCCAGGCCTTTGTGTGGGCTGTTCTTGGGTGTGGACTGCCTGCCACCTGTCCTTCCTCTTTGAGCATAATTCATGGCTTTTTAATGGCCACTTGTGACCTTTCTCCCCTGTTGGGTTAACTCTTAGAGGTAGGACTCTGTCATTGCCTTGGGCAGTATTGCCTCTGCTGGTGCCTTTTCATGGCATACACTCAGTAAGTGCTGAATAAATGGGTATATGGCTTAGGGTAAACAAACAGCCCATTTTAATGCCAATATCTGGCCTGTTTTGTAAGTAATGGAGCATCTGGGAGAAGAAGCTGAGTCTAGAAAGGAAATGGCTTGGCTAAGGTCACTCTGAAACATTGCAAGTATGTAAGTACAGCAAGTAGTAGAACAGATCTGTACTACTACCAAGATGGAGCAAGAAATCTATGTCGTCGGTTTCTCTATCCTTAGTCAAGATAAAAAATATATATAAAGTACACAGAATACAAAAGATGACACGGGGGCTTTAGAGGATTAGGCTTGTATTTATAAACTGTATGATTTGCTAATTCCTTTTTAATGAATGGTTATTTACAGCGAGTACTTTGGGGGAGAAAAAGACTTACGTTGGTTACCCAGGGACTCTAGCATTTTATATTTGTCTATTGGTTGCAATATTGCTCTTTTCTTTTGAGATAGGGTCTCACCTGTTACCTGGTGTGGAGTGCAGTGGTGCAACCATAGATCACTGTAAACTGGCACTCCTGGGCTCAAGCTCTCCTCCCAGCTCAGTCTCCTAAGTAGTTAGGACTACAGGCAGATGCCACCATGCTTGGCTAATTTAAAAATTTTTTATGGAGTCAGTCTTGCCATGTTTGGGCTGGTCTCTGTAACTCCTGGCCTCAAGTGATCCTCCTGCCTTGGCCTCCCAAAGTGCTGGGATTACAAGTGTGAGCTACTGTGCCTGGCCAAGTTGCAGTATAGCTTTTTACTTTATTTATTTATTTATTTATTTATTTTTTTCGGGGGACAGGGTTTTGCTCTGTTACCCAGGTTAGAGTGGAGTCGTATGATCACGGCTCATTGCAGCCTTGACCACCTGGGCTCAATCGATCCTCCTACCTCAGCCTCCTGAGTAGCTGGGACAATAGGTGTGTGCCACCATGCCTGGCTAATTTTTGTGTTTTTTGTAGAGACGGGGTTTCACCACGTTGCCCAGGCTGGTCATGAACTCCTGGGCTCAGGTGATCCTCCCACTTTGGCCTCGTACCTGGCCTGCAGTATAGCTTTTGAAAGAATTGATTGATTTGATTACGTTTGGTTTGCTAGTTAAAAAATCAAGACAGATTGGCCGAGCGCAGTGGCTCATGCCTGTGATCCCAGCACTTTAGGAGGCCGAGGCGGGTGGATCACAAGGTCAGGAGATCGAGACCATCCTGGCTAACATGATGAAACCCCGTGTCTACTAAAAAAAAAAAAAATTAGCCGGGCATGGTGGTGGACGCCTGTAGTCCCAGCTACTCGGGTGGCTGAGGCAGGAGAATGGCGTTAACCCGGGAGGCGGAGCTTGCAGTGAGCCAAGATTGCACCACTGCACTCCAGCCTGGGAGAGCGAGACTCCATCTCAAAAAAAAAAAAAAAAATTCCAGACAGATTTTGGCTGGGTGCGGTGGCTCAAGCTTGTAATCCCAGCACTTTGGGAGGCCGAGGTGGGTGGATCACGAGGTCAGGAGATTGAGACCATCCTGGCTAACACGGTGAAACCCTGTCTCTACTAAAAATATAAAAAACTAGCTGGGCATGGTTGCGGTGCCTGTAGCCCCAGCTGCTTGGGAGGCTGAGGCAGAATGGCGTGAACCTGGGAGGCGGAGCTTGCAGTGAGCTGAGATCGCACCACGGCACTCCAGCCTGGGCGACAGAGCGAGACCCCTGTCTCAAAAAAAAAAAAAAAAAATCAAGATAGATTTCAAATGAGTTTTGTTTTAGCATCTGCCTTCCTAAAACCACCTGGCCCCAGATGAGTTTTCAAAGCATCTTTCTGTAATACTTAGTGGTTTCAACAAAATATACAAGGATAGAAATTGCAGTGTTGGTTAGCTGAGTGATGGCCTCAGCTCAAAAACTCCAGTAGTGGATAGGCATAGTGGCTCATGCCTGTAATTGCAGCACTTTGGGAGGCTGAGGTGGGAGGATCGCTTGAGGCTAGGAGTTTGACACCAGCTTGGGCAACATAGGGAGACCCCATCTCTACAAAAATTTAAAAAAATTAGCTGGGCATGGTGGTGTGTGCCTTTAGTCCCAGATACTTGGGAGGCTGAAGTGGGAGGTCACCTGAGCCCAGGACTTTGTGGCTGCAGTGAGCTGTGATCATACCACCACACTCCAGCCTGGGAGATAGCACAACCCTCTCTCAAAAAACAAACCTAAACACAAAACCCCAGTAGTGAGACTACCCTAGTGGGTGTGTAGAAAAAATGCTTTTTTTTTCTGGAAGGAGTTGGAACCTCAATTTTTAAGTTGACTGAGTTGGCACTAAGAGAGTTGATGATGTGAATTAAATTTGTTATGCCATTGGCTGGTGTGGTGGCTCACACCTGTAATCCTAGCACTTTGAGAGGCCAAGGCAGGCAGATCACCTGAGGTCAGGAGTTTGAGACCAGCCTGGGAAATGTGGTGAAACCCCATCTCTACTAAAAATACAAAAATTAGCCGGGCGTTGTGGTGGGTGCCTATAATCCCAGCTACTTGGGAGGCTGAGGCAGGAGACTTGCCTGAGCCTGGGAGGCAGAGGTTGAAATGAGCCGAGATCATGCTACAGCACTCCAGCCTGGGCAACAGGACAAGACTCTGTCTCAAGGAAAAAAAAAAAAAATTGTTATGCTTTTAGAGGATGTGTGCATGTTAGCAATGTTCTTACATTTTGATGGTTTTCATGTATTTTTTGTTGCTATATTATGGAGACTAATGATCAGAAAGCATTTTTCTGACTCCAGTTTTGCTGTCTTCAAGTAGTTCTCTACACACTGCCTTGTCTTTCTAAAATACAGATGTCCTATGTGTCCCCAGTCTTCGGGGGTGACTCTCACTGCCCATTGGGGTTCAAGACCAGTCTCACTGCTTTCTGAGTCTCACTGCACTACTTGTTTTGCCCTCATCTCAGTTATTCAGCTCATCTCTTTCTGCCATATTTTTCCTCTGGGCCTTTGCGTGGTCAGTTTTTGTTCCTTCTGCCCACGTGCCCCCTTACCCCATGTGTGTGGGGGATAGGCATGCTTTCCCTCTTCCTTCCCTCTGCCAGGTCTCAGCTTGGACCCCACACTGAATGCTGTGCCTGACTCCTGCCTGTTTTGGGAGGCCCTTGTCTTTTCCATCATCACCCACTCCATTCTGATTCTGTTCCAGCCACACGGGCCTCTTGCCTGTTCTGAAGCCCTGCAGCTCTGCTGCTTCCGACTATTGCCCTTACTCCTCCTTTGACCTGGAATGCTGTCTCCAGGTGTGTGGCTTACCCCTCACCCTCCTTCAGGTCTTTGTTTGTACTTCCCCCTCTCAGGCACCTTCTCTGACCACTGAGTTGAAGTACTCTGTTGTGACCGGGTACTATTACAGTTTATCTGTGATCCTGGTGCTTTATGAAGCCAAGACGAGAGGATCACTCCAGCCCAGGAGTTTGAAGTTGCAGGAAACCATGATTATGCCACTGCATTCCAGAATGGGTGACAGTAAGACTCTGTCCCAAAAGAAAAAGTTTAAAAAAATTATTGTATATATATACACACACACACTTCTGAGACGGAGTCTAACTCTGTCACCCAGGCTGGAGTGCAGTGGCACAATCTAGGCTCACCACAACCTCCGCTGCCTGGGTTCAAGTGATTCTCCTGCCTCAGCCTCCCAAGTAGCTGGGATTACAGGTGTATGCCACCATATATTTTTTTTTTTTGTATTTTTAGTAGAGACTAGGCCATGTTGGCCAGGCTGGTCTCGAACTCCTGACCTCAAGTGATCTGCCTGCCTTGGCCTCCCAAAGTGTTCGGATTACAGGCATGAGCCACCATGCCTGGCCAAAAAAATTTTTTTTAAATTACTCTGTTGCTATCTGGCACTCCCCGTCTGCCTTAGATTTTCTCCATAGCACGTATCTCCGACATTCCATGTGAATTCCTGGCTGCATTGGGTCATCTGTGAAGGCAGGGTCTTTTCTCCTTTCGCTTGGCTTGCTGTCATGTCCTCAGCACCTGGAATGGTACCTGAGTGACTGTCAGGCATTCAGTGACTATTTGAGTACATACACCGTCCTCAGTACTTTGTGTGCCTTAGGGGGCATAATATGTCCCAGAAATGGTGTGAATGAAGGGGAGTGGTGTGAGCATTTTGCCTTGATGTGGAGTTGGAAAGGTGGAGGGCCATGGGCTGGTGGCAGAGGTCACAGAAGAACCTTATGCATCATTAGCAGGGCTAGAGAACCGTGACTTAACCAATGCACAGGAGGCGAGGCTGGGAAAGTGTGGACAGGTGGGAGAGAATGAGCAGAGGCAGCATTGCCCCGGCTGGGCTATAGCGTGAGAGTGGTACAAGAGAGGGGCCTTAGTCCAGTCCTTACAGATGGAAAGATTGGGTAGTTGCTGGTACCACTGTTACCTCTCTGTGAATCAGGGGAAGGGAAAGTGGGCCTCGCTTCTGACCTACCTTACTTCCTTCCAGAAGGAAGCTCTCATCTCACCTACCTGCCTAAAAATGTGTCCCTGCAGTTTCACTGTTTGCTTAGAAGAGAAAGCCCTAGATCTTGAGCATGGCATGTGGTTCCTGCCTGTCTTTCCTTTATGTATCTATGTGTATATGTATAAATATATACAACACTTTTTAAAAATTATTTTATTTTATTTATTTATTTTTTTTGAGACGGACTGTCACTCAGTCGCCCAGGCTGGAGTGCAGTGGAGTGATCTCGGCTCACTGCAAGCTCCGCCTCCCAGGTTCACGCCACTCTCCTGCCTCAGCCTCCCAAGTAGCTGGGACTACAGGTGCCTGCCGCCATGCCCGGCTAATTTTTTTGTATTTTTAGTAGAGACGGGGTTTCACCGTGTTAGCCAGGATGGTCTTGATCTCCTGACCTCGTAATCTGCCCACCTCGGCCTCCCAAAGGGCTAGGATTACAGGCATGAGCCACTGCGCCTGGCCTACAACACATTTTTTAAAAAATGTGTATTTTTTCTTTCCTCTGTGACTCTGGCCAGTGATCCTACCTGTCTTTCTAGCGTCTTTGCTGGCCAGTCCTTTGTGGTTGCTGTGAGATCTCATCATGCTGCCTGTAGCTCTTGTGATGAGCCGTCCCCTCTCCCATGGATCTTTGCATGTGCTGTTGCTTCTTCCTGAGTTGCCTAATTTTGTGTTGCTGTGGTGGTTTTATGGCTCACCCCTCATCTCTGTGAAGCCTTTCCCTATTTCTACCAGAACCAGGTGTTGCAGACACTGGGCCCATGGCACGTGTGTGTGTGTGTGTGTGTGTGTGTGTGTGTGTGTGTGTGTGTGTTTTCTCTCAAGTTTGTCATGCCTTCGTGAGTACTGGGCCCTCTTATGACAGTTAGCATGTTGCACAGGCTCTTGCCCAATTCTCTTCTCCAGGTTGTGAATTTTTCAAGGTGAGGGCCCTTTGATTTGTCTTCAGTGCCTAAATGTGGAAAGCACTTAGTTAAGTAGAGATAGTTTTTGGGTATTACTCTGTTTTCCTAATGATTTTTATTTCATAAAAATGTGAATTTCTAGATTTTTGGTTAAAATATATGTTAGAAATAGGAGGCTTCTGTGTTCTTTCCCCTCCAAAATTTGGAGTTGGTGTAATCTTTGTAGAGCCTTGCTGCACGAATCTTTTGAGGAGCAAAGCATCTTCTTCTCATTGAATCCTCACAGCAGGAAATTGAATCCCAAAGATGTCAAGTAACTGATCCAAAGTCACAAGGCTGTATGTGATGAAGTTAGAAGTCCTGCAGGGCCTGACCTCTGATTCTGTGCCCTGGGAACTTGTTTTGCCTCTCAGGGAAGACTTTAACATACAGCTGTTTATATGTGGATGGAAGACTGAGCCATTATATTTCTGCCAGTCAGTATGGCAGTGTACTTCTGCCTGATATTTCTTCATTCATTGAGTATCAGTTGTGTGCCAATGATGAGCCAAAACCTATGTCCTTGTTCCCATGGGTTTTATAGGCCTGTAATGGGATGAAATGGGGAGGGACAGTGAGCAAAAGTCATATCTTTGAAAAACCTGTGAAATACTCCTGCCAAAAAAAAAAAAAAAAAATCAAACCTGAGTCCAGTCAAGCTCCTATGTTTAACAACCAATGTACAGGAAATACAGGGACGAGAGAAATACTACAGCGTTGCCATTGGCAACAATGAGAATGTGGGAAACTGTAAGACCAGTAACCCATACTCATCAACAGGGAAAAATAAAGGGGACTGATGAGAAGAGACTGGAGGAACATGGACTAATTTTTATTGTAGGGCTTATCTGTTTTTGTGTCAGATCAGTTTGTTAGAGAAACAACTGAATATCATTTATGATATTTGAGACAATTAGAATTTGGAACACTGATTATATTTATTAGTGAGGAATTATTTTTATGTTTAGCGTGATAGTGGTTTTGTTATGTTTAAAGTAATTCCTCCCTTTTAGAGGTGCATACAGACATTTACTGATGAAATGGTACATCATCTAGGATTTGTGTCATGATCCTATGGGAGAGGGAGTAGGTTATTTGTGGTTACATCAGGACTTCAGGGCTGGTCTAGGTTGAGAGTGGTATGGGCACAGGGGTTCTAACTTTTTTTTCAGATAGGGTCCCTCCCGGACTCAAATGGTCCTCCCACCTCAGCCTCCTGTGTAGTTGGGACACAGGCGTGTGCCACCACACCTGGCTAATTTTTTATGTGTTTTGTTTTTGTTTTTTATTGAGACGGAGTCTTGCTCTCCATCACACAGGCTGGAGTGCAGTGGCGCGATCTCTGCTCACTGCAACCTCCGCCTCCTGGGTTCATGCCATTCTCCTGCCTCAGCCTCCCCAGCAGCTGGGACTACAGGCGCATGCTGCCACGCCCGGTTAATTTTTTTGTATTTTTAGCAGAGACGGGGTTTCACCGTGTTAGCCAGGATGGTCTTGATCTCCTGACCTCATGATCCGCCCGCCTCGGCCTCCCAAAGTGCCGGGATTACAGGCGTGAGCCACCGCGCCTGGCCTGTTTTTGTTTTTAAATAGAGACAGGGTTTTGCCATGTTGCCCGGGCTGGTCTTGAATTCATCGACTCAAGCAGTCCTTCTGCCTGCACATCCCAAAGTTCTGGGATTACAAGTGTAAGCCACCCCTCCGAGCCCTGGTTCTAACTATTCTCTCCACATTTATATGTGTTTAGAATTCCTCATCACACAAAGCAAGTCATGAAGGAAAGATCTAGGTACATTGAGTAGGGAGGTTATACCTGACAAGGCTTTGGGAAGGACTTCCTGTTGGGATAGACACTAGAGCAGGGAACAGAGAGCAGAACGGGGTTGGGTGTTGGCTTCATGAGGGTGGGGGTGAGTATCAGATGGAGGGAAGAGCCTGTGCAGAGCTTCTGTGATAGAGCAGGAAGAAGCTGGTGTGGCTGGAGCAGAGGGTGCCGGGCAAGTTCTTTTAGGTCCTGTTAAGAGCAGTGTCAGGTTTTAAGGGTGATGGTGTGACATGAATCTATTTTCTTTGGAAACAGGATTCCTCAGATTGCTCTGTAGATTGAGTTGGTGCTGGGGAAGGTTCAGGAAGAGTGTGTACAGAAGCCCAATCTGTGGTCACTCTGTTCAGGTGAAAACCTTTCCTTTGTCCCTGCTTTGGGTCCCTGATCGGATTGGATAGCCCTGTCCTTGAAATGTGGTGTGGCCTGTGATTTGCTCTGGCCATTGGAAAGTGACACGTAACTTCTGAGTGGAAGCACCGAGACACGTGCTTTATCATGTTCCCTTTCTCTTGTTTCTGACTGTGGAAACAAACGGATATGTACTATGGGCAAGAAAGAAAACTTTGGGCTGGGCGCAGTGGCTCACGCCTGTAATCCCAGCACTTTGGGAGGCCGAGGTGGGTGGACACGAGGTCAGAAGATCGAGACCATCCTGGCTAACACGGTGAAACCCTGTCTCTACTAAAAACACACAAAAATTATCCAGGCATGGTGGCGGGCGCCTGTAGTCCCAGCTACTTGGGAGGCTGAGGCAGGAGAATGGCGTGAACCCAGGAAGTGGAGCTTGCAGTGAGCTGAGATCTCTCTCTCCACTGCACTCCAGCTTGGGCGACAGAGCAAGACTCTGTCTCCAAAAAAAAAAAAAAGTGGGTTGAGCCAAGTAACTAACAGTTTTGGGCTTGTTACTGTACCATAACCTAGTCTCCAGTGGTTCTCAAAGTCTGATCCCCAGACTGGCAGCTTCAGTGGCCTGGATGCTAGTTAGAAATGCACATTTTCATGTCTCAGACCTACTGCACCATAAACTCTGGAGTGGGGCCCAACAATCTGTGTTCTAATGTGTCCTTCGTGTGATTCTGATGCCCTTGAATTGAGAGCTACTGTCTGAATTTCCTGACTGATAAGTCAGGAGGCTGTTGGCGTCAGTCTTGGTGAAAGAGCTTGGTGGTTGGCCATTGTTGGGATTGTGGGTGTGGAGAAAAGTGGACAGGCCTAGCTAGGAAGGCTTCTGGAGTAAAATTGATAAGTTGTGTTGTTTGGGATAAGGAGAGATGAGGGGAAGTTCTGGTGCCAGTGATAGCCCTAAGTTTTTGTCTGACAGAACCAGATGGATGGAGGTGCCATTTACTGTCCAGATAGCATTCTTTCTGTATGCATTTACATTTCCTTCCATTTCAGGTTCAGAAACAAGAGAAAGCCCATTAAGAAATAAAAATTTGTGGACTTCCTTAGCTCAAGTAACAGTTTCTCAATGAACCCCACCTTTATACCCCTCCCCCCATTTAAAAGTGTACCCCTCTGCAGGACTGGGCGCGGTGGCTCAGGCCTGTAATCCCAGCACTTTGGGAGGCTGAGGCAAGCAGATCACTTGAGGCCAGGAGTTCAAGACCAGCCTGGCCAGCATGGCGAAACCCTGTCTCTACTAAAAATACAAAAAATAGCTGGGCTTGGTGGCGCACACCTGTAACCCCAGCTACTCAGGAGGCTGAGGCATGAGAATCGCTTGAACCGGAAGGTGGAGGTTGCAGTGAGCCGAGATTACACCACTGCACTCCAGCCTGGGTAACAGAGCAAGACTCTGTTTCCAAAAAAAAAAAAAAAAAAAAAAAAAAAAAAAAGTGTACCTCCTTCACTCTCCTGATCCCACCTTGTTTACCCCATCTGCTCTCCCAGCTGTAGTGGAAGCCCCATGAAAGCAGGGCTCTTGTGTCTTGTCCATGGCTGCGTTCCCAGAGTGAGCAGCATGTGTGGGTGCTCAGCATGTGTGAGCTGAAGGAGCTGCCTAGATGGCGATGAGGAGCCAGTATGGCCCACATGGAGCTGCACACGGGAGCTGCGTTGCTGCCTCCCGTTCTCTGTTCATGTTTTTCTACACAGTAGCCTAGGATAGAGGCTGGAACTGTCATGAGAGCATGGAGAAGCTTGTTTAACTTAAGACAACTTATTCTTCCTTAAGTGGGAGAGAAAAATGACATTTCAGCAGAAGCAGCACTACCCACAATGAAAACTTACAAAATGAGACTACTGAGAAAGTTGCAGGTATAAAAATTAGATTTTTCTCCCTTTTTGTGTGGGGGAGGAGATGGGGTCCTGCTCTGTCACCCAGGCTGGAGTGCAGTGGCATGATCTTGGCTCACTGCAACCTCTGCCTCCTGGGTTCAAGCCATCCTCCCACCTCGGCCTCCCAAGTAGCTGGGACTATGGGTGCATGCCACTGTCCCTGGCTAAGTTTTGTATTTCTTGTAGAGATGGGATTTTGCCATGTTGCCCAGGCTGGTCTCGAACTCCTGAGCTCAAGTGATCTGGCCCACCTTCGCCTGCGAAAGCACTGAGATTACAAGTGTGAGCCACCGCAGGCCCCTTTTGTTCTTTTTTTTTTGAGACGGAGTTTTGCCCTGTCACCCAGGCTGGAGGGCAGTGGCACAATCTTGGCTCACTGCAACCTCCAGCTGCCTGGTTCAAGTGATTCTCCTACCTCAGCCTCCCGAGTAGCTGGGATTACAGACATGTGCCACCACGCCTAGCTAATTTTTATATTTTTAGTAGAGACGGGGTTTCACCATGTTGGCCAGGATGGTCTCGATCTCCTGACCTTGCAATCTGCCTCCCTTGGCCTCCCGAAGTGCTAGGATTACAGGCGTGAGCCACTGCACCCAGCCTCATTCTTTATCTGCAGATTGTATGCTTTATTTGTAG
Source organism: Symphalangus syndactylus (assembly GCF_028878055.3). Taxonomy (NCBI): domain Eukaryota; kingdom Metazoa; phylum Chordata; class Mammalia; order Primates; family Hylobatidae; genus Symphalangus; species Symphalangus syndactylus. Next base: position 11,170,745 of record NC_072438.2, read on the forward strand.
AAGACAAATTGGGATTATGTATCGTGTTAACAGTTTATTGGGTTCTTTTCAGTTGAGTTCTGAAATCTGCAGGTGTGTCTTTAAAATTCAACTGCCTGGGCTGGGCGCCGTGGCTCACGCCAGTAATCCCAGCACTTTGGGAGGCCGAGGCAGGCGGATCACCTGAGGTCAGGAGTTTGAGACCAGCCTGACCAACATGGAGAAACCCTGTCTCTACTAAAAATACTAAAAGTTAGCCAGGCGTGGTGGCGGCAACCTGTAATCTCAGCTACTCAGGAGGCTGAGGCAGGAGAATTGCTTGAACCCGGGAGGCAGAGGTTGCAGTGAGCCGAGATCATGCCATTGTACTCCAGCCTGGGTGACAAGAGCAAAACTCTGTTTCAAAAAAAAATAAAAAAAAATAAAAATAAAATTCAACTGTCTGTAACTCCTTTGAAACAAATAGTGCTGCTTGTTTGTCCAGTATCTACGTTTTTAGGCTGAACGCATGTCTATTTTTTATATACCAGTATGTTCACAGCTGCTATAGGCATTTCAACAAATTAGTGGATTAAATCAGTAAAGGGCAGAAACAAGACATTTCCAGTGCCCTATCTCAGACCCCTGCTTTTGGATCAGTGGAGCATTATTGAGGGCTCTCTACTGATTCAGAAAAAATAATAACAGAATGAACTGTGGTCATTGCCTTCTCTTTTCTTTGGGAGAGGGGGCCCTGATCATTCTTGTAAGTTGATGAAACTTCTGAGGTAAAGGAAATCTGTCTCAGTGGCCCCTGTTTACATGTATTTTGATAGGATCTTGTCCTTGCTCTGCATCTCTGCCTCTGGGGAGTCTCAAGTGGCTGCTTGGGGCCACGCATACTGCTGGAGTGTGGAGGCATGCTCTGGGTCCTTGAGCCTAGCTGCTGTTCATGGCTGTGCCTTCTTGGTGGGTGCCCCTGTCTCAGGAGCTGTTACTGCCTCTCTTGGTACCCATGCACTGCTCCTCTTTGTTACCACCCAGAGGTCTCTGCACCGGTTCTGCAGAGCTGCCCTGATACAGGTAGTCCCTCACTGCTCTCTTCCCTCAGGACAAGTTCCAGGCGCAGGAATGATACAGAGAAACTGAGTTGTGTGAGTTCCAGCCTAGAGTTTGTATAAATTTTATTTCCAGAGATGTGCAATTTGACACATTGTTATGGCAAAATTAGCTTAAGTATTTTTAATAATTCTATAATCAGAAAATAGGCCGGGCGCGGTGGCTCACGCTTGTAATCCCAGCACTTTGGGAGGCCGAGGCGGGCGGATCACGAGGTCAGGAGATCGAGACCACGGTGAAAGCCCGTCTCTACTAAAAATACAAAAAAAAAAAAAAATTAGCCGGGCGTGGTGGCGGGCGCCTGTAGTCCCAGCTACTCGGAGAGGCTGAGGCAGGAGAATGACGTGAGCCCGGGAGGCGGAGCTTGCAGTGAGCCGAGATTGCGCCACTGCACTCCAGCCTGGGCAACAGAGCCAGACTCCGTCTCAAAAAAAAAAAAAAAAAAAAATCAGAAAATATATTTTATGAATAATTTGTATAATACAGAAAAGTGGAAGGAAACATACAACTCTGCTCTCACCAACCAAAATGTTGAAGCATGTTTTCTGCTTGTCTTTTCCTTTGTGAAACTAAAGCATGTCCATTGAAGACGTATGCTTTGTGAGTCTTGTAATCAAAGGTGACAGTCCCTGTTCTACTCCCCTTCAGAGTTCCATCAAAGCAACCTCTGCTCTTTCAGCTGTTTCCTTTTTTTCTTTTTCCTTTTTGAGACAGGATCTCACTCTGTGGCCAGGGCTGGAGTGTGGTGGTATGATCTCAGTTCACTGCAACCTCTGTCTCCCGGGCTCAGGCAATTCTCGTGCCTCAGTCTCCTAAGTAGCTGGTATTACAGGTGTGCACCACTATGCCCAGCTAATTTTTGTATTTTTAGTAGAGACAGGGTTTCACTGTGTTTGCCAGGCTGGTCTTGAACTCCTGGCCTCAAGTGATTCACTCATCTTGGCCTCTGAAAGTTCTGGGATTACAGGCTTGAGCAACTGTGCCTGACCTTTCAGCTGTTTCTATTTATCTGTACTTTAAAAAGTAACTTGCGGCCGGGTGCGGTGGCTCATGCCTGTAATTCCAGCACTTTGGGAGGCCGAGGCGGGCAGATCACGAGGTCAGGAGATCGAGACCATTCTAGCCAACATGGTGAAACCCTGTCTCTACTAAAATACACACACCCAAAAAATTAGCCAGGCGTGGTGGTGTGCGCCTGTAGTCCCAGCTACTCAGGAGGCTGAGGCAGGGGACTTGCTTGAACCCGGGGAGGCGGAGGTTGCAGTGAGCTGAGATCGCGCCACTGCACTTGAGCCTGGGGACAGAGCGAGACTCCGTCTCAAAAAAAAAAAAAAAGGAACTTGCTTATTTTGCTAATTTTAGAACTTCCAGATTGATATAAGTTCAGTTCTATCTGTGGAAGATGATGAAGATTTAGCTTTCTTACCCGCCCCCTCTTACCTCCCATGTTACCTCCCTACTTCTTCCCAATATTGTGGTGGTTTGATGATCTATTCCAGAACTTAGTGGTTGAAAAAACAACAACCTGTATTTGTTTACAGTTTTGTAAGTGGGACATGGTTTGCCAGGGTTAGCTTGTTCCTCCTGCTCCATGTGATGCCAGCTTGTTGGTGCTGGCTGTCAACTGTGAGAGTTCAGTAGGGACTTTTGGCCATGGGCTTCATTCTTCCCAGTGTGGTCTATCTCATGAGGCTGCTTGGGCTTCCTTGCAGCGTGGTGGCTGGTTCCATGAGGGAGGAAGTGAGATCTGCCGGTTGTTTTAAAGGCTATAGTGAGAACTGTCATCACTTTTGACATGTTCTTTTTTTTTTAAATCCCCCTTGCTCAGTTATAGCAAGTCCCCACTTTTGCCATGTTTTGTTGGTAAAAACAGCTACAGGGCCAGGCTAGACTCAAGGGAGTGGGGAAACAGACCTTCATCTCTTGGTGGAGAGAGTGACAAAGAATTGTTGACCATCTTTATTTGTATTTTATTGGTGAGGTCTTGCTCCCTTGCACAGGCGAGAGTACAGTGGCGTGATCATAGCTCACTGTAGCCTCCAACTCCTGCGTTCAAGCAGACCTCCTACTTCAGGCTACCAAAGTGCTGGGATTACAGGTGTGAGCGTGAGCCACTGCACCTGGCTAATTTTTGTTGGCTGTCTTTAATCTACCACACTTTTATAGCAAGTTTTGGTTTAAATGAATATAAATTGTTACATTGTTCAGCTAAATCATACACTGTGATGGATAATATTTACTTGTATGACTTTTTGTTTTCCTGGTGGTAAGTTTTTCTGTTGGCTTTATTTTCCATGTATCTGTTACTAATTCAGCCTAAAGTTTTTTCAAATGCACTATATAAAAAGCCTTTGGGATGGTCAGTTACACTTGATCTGTCAGTTCCTTTTTTTCTTTTTTTTTTTCTTCTGTGATGACCTTTCTCCCAGAGCTGTCTTCCTGCTCCAGATTGGACTCCTCCCTATCCTGCTGCACAGCTGTTCACATCATCTTCTGAGATGGACCATCTGTTTTTTGGATCTCATGTCTTCCTTAGTTTACCTTCATGTTTGGTGATACGTGGTCTGATAGTTATCTTAAAATATGTGTGAGGCAACGTTTATTAAGACTATATGACTGGGTGCAGTGGCTCACGCCTGTAATCCCAGCACTTTGGGAGGCTGAGGTGGGTGGATCACCTGAGGTCAGGAGTTCGAGACCAGCCTGGCCAACATGGTGAAACCAGTCTCTACTAAAAATACAAAAATTAGCCGTGCCTGGTGTTGGGCGCCTGTAATCCTAGCTACTCAGGAGGCTGAAGCAGGGAGAATTGCCTGAACCCGGGAGGCGGAGGTTGCAGTGAGCTGAGATCAGGCCACTGCACTCCAGCCTGGATGACAGAGTGAGATTGTCTCAAAAAAAAAGACTTTATATGCCAGAATCATCTGCGCATATCCTCAGCTGATAGCTTGGTTGGCTATATATCATTTAGGTTAGTAATGATTTTTTCCTCAGAATTTTGAAGGCATTACTTTATTTTTTATTTTTTTATTTTTTATTTTTTTTTGAGACGGAGTCTTGCTCTTTCGCCCAGGCCAGAGTGCAGTGGCGCGATCTCGGCTCACTGCAAGCTTCGCCTCCCGGGTTCACACCATTCTCCTGCCTCAGCCTCCTGAGTAGCTGGGACTACAGGCGCCCGCCACCGCACCCGGCTAATTTTTTGTATTTTTAGTAGAGACGGGGTTTCACTGTATTAGCCAGGATGGTCTCGATCTCCTGACCTCGTGATCCGCCTGCCTTGGCCTCCCAAAATGCTGGGATTACAGACGTGAGCCACCGCGCCTGGCCCTGTTTTTATTTTTTTTGAGACTGAGTCTCACTCTGTCACCCAGGCTGGAGTGCAGTGGCAATCTCGGCTCACTGCAGACTCCACCTCCAGGGTTCAAGCGATTCTTCTGCCTCAGACTCTGGAGTAGCTGGGATTACAGGCGTGAACCACTGCGCCTGGCTAATTTTTGTATTTTTAATAGAGATGGGGTTTCACCATGTTGGCAAGGCTGGTCTCAAACTCCTGGCCTCAAGTGATCCACTGGCCTTGGCCTCCGAAAGTACTGGGATTACAGGCGTGAGCCACCATGCCCAGCTGCTTTATTATTTTTGAGCTTCCCATGTATATTAGTGTATATATATATATATATATTTATTTTTTATTTTTATTTTTTTTTTGAGACAGAGTCTCACTCTGTTGGCCAGGCTGGAGTGCAGTGGCATGATCTCGGCTCACCTCAACCTCCGCCTCCCGGGTTCAAGTGATTCTCCTGCCTCAGCCTCCCAAATAGCTGGGATTACAGGCACCCACTACCATGCCCGGCTAATTTTTGTATTTTTAGTAGAGACGAGGTTTCACCATGTTGGCCAGGCTGGTCTGGAACTCCTGACCTCAGGTAATCCACCCGCTTTGGCCTCCCAAAGTGCTGGGATTACAGGCATGAGCCACTGCGCCCAGTCGTATATTAGTATTTTTTGAGACAGGGTCTTCTTCTGCCACTCAGGCTGGAGTGCAGTGGTGTAGTTATGGCTCACAGCCTCTACCTCTTGGGCTCAAGCGATCCTCCCACTTCAGCTTCCTGAGTAGCTGGGACTACAGGCATGTACTACCACACCCAGCTAACTTTTTTACTTTTTGTGGAGCTGGGGTTCTTGCTATGTTGCCCAAGCTGGTCTTGAACTCCTGGGCTCAAGCGATCCTCCTGCCTGGGCCAACCAGAGTGCTGGGATTATGGGTGTGAGGCACTATGCCTGGCCAAGATTTGACTTTTTTTTTTTTTTTTTTTTTTTTGAGTCGGAGTTTTGCTCTTGTTTCCCAGGCTGGACTACAGTGGCACCATCTCGGCTTACTGCAACCTCCGCCTCCTGAGTTCAAGCGATTCTCCTTCCTCAGCCTCTCAAGTAACCGGGATTATAGGCATGTGCTACCATGCCTGGCTAATTTTGTATTTTTAGTAGAGTTTCATCGTGTTGGTCAGGCTGGTCTCAAACTCCTGACCTCAGGTGATTCACTCACCTTGACCTCCCAAAGTGCTGGGATTACAGGCGTGAGCCACTGCGCCCAGCCGACCTTTTTATTTTTATTGAGATAAAATTCACATAACATTTATTGTTTAAACCATTATAGAGTGTACAATTCAGTGGTGTTTTTGGTATGTTCAGTGTTGTGCTAAAGTCACTGCTGCCTAATTCCTAAACATTTCATCAGCTCAGTAAAAAACTCTGCACTGTTAAGCAGTCACTTTCTATCCTCTCCTCTCCCAGCCCCTGGCAGCCATTCTACTTCTGTCTTTATGGATTTGCCTATTTTAGGCATTTTACATAAATGGAATCATACAGCATGTGGCCTTTGTGTCTAGCTTCTTTCACTTAGCATCATGTTTATCTATGTTGTAGCATAAACCAGGACGTCATTTCTTTTTGTGGCTAAATATCCATTGCATGGATAGACCATTTTGTTCAACCATTTATCAGTTGATAGTTGGGTTGCTTCTTGCTATTACAAATAATGCTGTGAACATTCTTGTACAAGGTTTTTTATTGAGACGGAGTTTCACTTTCGTTGCCCAGGCTGGAGTACAGTGGCATGATCTCGGCTCACTGCAACCTCCGCCTCCTGGGTTCCAGTGGTTCTCCTGCCTCAGCCTCCCAAGTAGCTAGGATTACAGGTGCCCACCACCACACTTGGCTAATTTTGTATTTTTAGTAGAGACGGGGTTTCACCATGTTGGCCAGGCTGGTCTCAAACTCCTGACCTCAGGTGATCACCTGCCTCAGCCTCCCAAAGTGCTGGGATTACAGGGGTGAGCCACCACGCCTGGCCTTTTTTTTCTTTTTTGAGACAAGGTCTCACTCTGTCACCCAGGCTGGAGTGCAGTGGCACAATCTTGGCTCACTGCAGTCTCCGCCTCACAGGCTGAAGCGATCTCCCCACCTCTTCCCACCTCAGCTTCCCGAGTAGCTAAGACCACAGGCACATACCACCATGCCCAGCTAAGTTTTGTAATTTTTGTAGAGACAGGATTTTGCCATGTTGTCCAGGCTGATCTCAAGTTCTGGGGCTCAAGCGATCCTTCTGCCTTGGCCTCCCATAGTACTGAGGTTACAGGTGTGAGCTACTGTGCCCCGCCTACGTGGAATTGTTTTATATGAGAACAGAGGTTCTACCATCATTCAGTGATAGCAGGGCTGAAATATATTTCAGGCAGACTAGTGTGATATATTAGAAAATGAGGGTATTTTAGGTATGTGTAAATCATATTTGCAAACTTGGGGTTTCCATTTCAGTCTTTTCCGCCCCTGGAGGAATGGGTTGGAGCTTGGTCCGTCTCACAGCCTGGCTCTGGGGAATGTCCTGAAGATCTCTCTGCTGTCCTAGTGTTGAGACCTCCTTCTGCTCAGTTGGATTCACAGAATTATCAGAGTGGGCTTTAGCTGACATCTAAGCCAGTGGGCAAGATGGGAGCAGTGAGGCCTACTGTGTCTGAAGTGTTAAAGCTCCCCAGAGGGCCGGGCGCGGTGGCTCATGCCTGTAATTCTAGCACTTTGGGAGGCTGAGGCGGGCAGTTCACGAAGTGAGATCGAGACCATCCTGGCTAACATGGTGAAACCCCATCTCTATCAAAAATACAAAAATAAAAATTAGCCGGGCGTGGTGGTGGGTGCCTGTAGTCCCAGCTACTCGGGAGGCTGAGGCAGGAGAATGGCATGAACACGGGAGGCGGAGCTTGTAGTGAGCCGAGATCGCGCCACTGCACTCTAGCCTGGGCGACAAAGGGAGACTCCATCTCCAAAAAAAAAAAAAAAAAAAAAAAAAAAAAAAACACACACAAAAAAACAAAAAACCTCACCAGAAATGCACACTAGGGCTTACCCAGCCCCAGTCCAGGAAGGAATAGTCTTCCTGCCTCCCCACCGCCCTCTATGCTTTCTCTTTTCCTAGCATATCTACTCTTCCTAATTTCTGCCTCTCTCCTCTAGAATATTAGCACCTCAAGAATAAGGAAGGCATTTTGTTTGTTGCTCTATTTCCAAGTGCTGGAGAACTTGGGTGGGACTCAGTGGTTCTTTATTTTTATTTCTTTATTTTTATTTTAATTTTAGAGATGGGGTCTTGCCATCACCATGTTGCCCAGGCTGGTCTCCAACTCCTGGGCTCAAGTGATCCTCTTGCCTTGGCCTCCCAAAGTGCTGGGATTACAGGTGTGAGCCCCCATACCCGGCCTGAGTGAGTGGGTTTTGAATGGTGACTGTTGTTGTCCATAGCCTTCCCCTTGCTTCTGAGAGCGGAGTCCCTCCCCTCATGTTGGAGACCTCCCAAGGTCCATGTGGTCCTACAGGGGCTGTTCAGCCTCCCTAGCCCCTTAACGTGTCAGGTCATATTGTATATATTCCGTGAAATGTGAATAATTAGTTATATAATTCCTAAGCACTTATTTTAAAAAAACAGCAATGTGATGCTTAACTCTTCCCACCTCTGTTCCTGTCCCCCTTAGAAAACCACTGATAACTCTTTCTTTTTTTTTTTTTTTGAGACAGAGTCTCGCCCTGTCACCCAGGCTGGAGTGTAGTGGCCCGACCTCGGCTCACTGTAACCTCCGCCTCTCGAGTTCAAGCAATTCTCCTGCCTCAGCCTCCTGAGCAGCTGGGATTATAGGCGTGTACCACCACGCCCGGCTAATTTTTTGTATCTTTAGTAGAGACAGGGTTTCACCATGTTGGCCAGAGTGGTCTTGAACTCCTGACCTTGTGATCCGCTCGCCTCAGCCTCCCAAAGTGCTGGGATTACAGGCGTGAGCCACTGTGCCTGTCCTAGAACCACTGATAAGTCTTAACTGGTAATTTATGTTTTAACCTCTATATTTTTATTTTTCACCTGAGTGCTTAAATATTTTCATCCTTTTTATAATGGTCATGTTGCATTTGTAATTTTAAGATATTTTAAGAAGAAAAATATTTATAAACGAGGAATTCTTAGGTTATTAGTCTTCTTCCTACAGCAGCACATCTCTAGTACCAATCTGATTCCTCTAAGTCTGCCTCCCTAGGTTTGACATCTCTAACGCTAATCCCTTCCGTTCTTTGTCCTTGTGATTTTACTTCTTTCTTTTGTGAAAGAGATATGCATATTAAACTTTCAGGCCGGGCTCGGTGGCTTAAATGTCGCCAATCCCAGCACTTTGGGAGTCCGAGACGGGTAGATCACCTGAGGTCAGGAGTTCAAGACCAGCCTGGCCAACGTAGTGAAACCCCATCTCTACTAAAAATACAAAAAAATTAGCCAGTGTGGTGGTGCATGCCTGTAGTCCCAGCTACTTGGGAGGCTGAGGTGGGAGGACTGCTTGGGCCCAGGAGTTCTAGGATGCAGTGAGCTGTGATGGCACCATTACACTTTAGCTTGGGCAACAGAGCAAGACCGTGTCTCAATAAAAAAAAAAAAAAAAATGAAAAGAAAAAGTTGTCTTTCCCTCATCCTCCCAAGCCTCTCCAACTAGAACTGCATTGGCATGTAAGCTCTTTGAAGGTAGAGGATTTTTGGGGGTATACATAACATAAAATTTACCATTTTAACTTTTTTTTTTTTGAGACAGAGTCTCACTCTGTCGCCCAGGGTGGAGTGCAGTGGCGCGATCTCGGCTCACTGCAAGCTCCGCTTCCCAGGTTCACGCCATTCTCCTGGCACAGCCTCCCGAGTAGCTGGGACTACAGGCGCCCGCAACCACGCCTGGCTAATTGTATTTTTAGTAGAGATGGGGTTTCACCATGTTGGCCAGGATGGTCTCGATCTCCTGACCTCGTGATCCGCCCGCCTCGGCCTCTCAAAGTGCTGGGATTACAGGCGTGAGCCACCGCGCCTGGCCCATTTTAACTATTTTAAAGCATTTAGTTCTATGGTCTTAAGTGCATTCACATTGTTGTACAACCATGACACTATCTCCAGAACTTTTTCATCTTCTCAAACTGAAACTCTGTCCCATAATTCCCCATCCAACTTTTTCTTCCCCCCAGCTTCTGGCACTCACCATTCTACTTCCTGTCTCTATGAATACTATTCTGGGGACCTTGTACGTGGAATTTTACAGTATTTGTCTTTTTCGTGTCTGCCTTATTTCACTTAGCATAGTTTCTTCAAGATTCATCCATATTGTAGCAGATATCAGCATTTCCTTCCTTTTGAAGCTGAATACTACTACACTGTGTAGATAGTCTACATTTTGGTTATCTATTCATCTGTTGATGGACCCCTGGGTTACGTCTACCTTTTGGCTACTGTAATAGTGCTCCTGTGAACATGGTTGTACAAATATCTTCTGGTTCCTGCTTTTAATTCTTTTGGGTAGACAGAGTGTTTTTCACCCTGTTTTGTTCAATGTTATAATCCCAACACCTAAAATCAGTGTCCTGCTCATAGTAGGCACTTTATATTTGACAGAATGAAACATTCATGAATGTTATGTCTTAATTTATCTTACATGGTTTTCATCTCTTTATCAGCCCTTTTCCTTGCTGATTCGCTCAGATTTATCTTCTAATTATTATATTTTTAGCTGTGCCTGGTCTGCTATATTCAACTCAACTGAGTTTTAAATTTCAATACCAATACCTTTTTTTTCCAAGTCTGCAAATCATGGAAACAGTAATTTCCTGTTCTTCTGTAGAAGACCTTCCATACTGTCCCATGCCTGGCTCCTGGAGGATCTCTCACTGCTGGTGGGAGGCTGTGTTTACCTCAGGGGCATCTCTCAGTGGCTCTCCCGGGGAGAGGGGGACTCCCCATGGGCAGTTCTCAGGTTGCCCTACAGGCCCTACCAGTGTCACTCATTCTAGACCTGTTTTGACATATATTTGTTGGTCTCGGGATTTAGCCTTCTTAGGCAGAGGCTTGGGGTTCACATTTCTCAAGGGTGGCTCTGTCACCCCAGTGGCCTCTGGTGGGTGTTTGCTGAGGGCCCAGCCCTGGGCTGGCTGGTAGAGGGGCTCAGGTGATGATGACAGCACTGTGACCACAGACACTCACCTGGTGATGAGGAAGTCCTCTGCCTGGTGTGGCTTCTTTTCCTCCTTAATGTTTGAAAGTACCTGCAAGGTGGGTCCTCTGTCCTCAGGACATGGAGTGAGGATGAGTGGTAGAGGCTCTTGGCCAGGGTCCCACAGTTTAATAAGTGGCAGAGCTGGGATTCTAGTCCAGACAGCAGCCTCCACACTTGGTGCTCCTAATCACTGTAGCCAGCTGCTCTCCATGACTCCTCTCCTTTGGGCTCTGTGCAGGAAGCCCAGTCAGACCCAAGCCCCTGTCCTGTACCTCTGCTCTGTATTCTGGCTGCCAAGCCCCAGCTCTTAAACGCTGGGGTCCTGCCGTGGGCAGCCTGCACCCTGTGAGGCTCAGACTGCTGTTCCCTTTTCATTTCTAGACCTGGAGATTTCTTTCTTGCTTTGCATTAGGCAATGTAGCTAGACAAGGTCTTGCTGAGTCACGAGGCTGGCGTGCAATAGTGTGGTCACAGCTCACTGCAGTGTCAACCTCCTGGGCCCAAGCCATCCTCACACCTCAGCCTCCCGGGTAGCTGGGACTGTAGATGTGCGCCAGTGTGCCTGGCTAATTTTATTTTTTGTAGAGACAGGGTCTCACTATGCTGCCCAGGCTCGTCTCAAACTGCTGGGTTCAAGCAGTCCTCCCTTCTTGGCCTCCCAAAGTGCTAGGATTACAAGTAGTGAGCCACTGTGCCCGGCCTCTCTCCCTCCCTCCCTTCCTTTCTTCCTTCCCGAACTCTTTTCTTTCATTCCTCTCCTTCCTTCCTTTCCTTCCTTCCCTTCTCTCTTTCTCTTTCTTTCTTCTTTCTTTTTTTCTCTCTCTCTCTCTATCTTCATTTTTTGAGACAGGATCTCACTTTGTCACCCGGGTGGGAGTGCAGTGGCACCATCTTAGCTCACTGCAGCCTCGACCTCCCAGGTTCAAGCAGTCCTCCTGCCTCTCCCCTCCAAAGTAGCTGGGACTACAGGTGCATGCCACCACTCCTGGCTAATTTTTGTATTAGTGACAGGGTTTCACCATGTTGACCAGACTGGTCTCGAACTCCTGAACTCAAGCAGTCTACCTGCCTCAGCCTCCCTAAGTGCTAGGGTCACAGGCGTGAGCCACCATGCCTGGCCTCTTTTTTTCTTTAAAACAGCATTTTAGCCATCTTCACCAGAAATTTTCCATAATGTATTAACATGGTGACAACATTAATAGAATTCCTGATGTTGAATTATCCTTATATTTTTGGATAAGCCCTTTTTGGCCATGGTATCTTATTCTTTTTTAATATAGTGATGGCTGGGTTTGATTGACTTCTATTTAGGGTAGTTTCAGTCAGTTCTTGACTGATCTTGTCTATAGCTTTTTTTTTTTTTTAAATACTTTTTTTCCCTGGTTTTGGTATAAGGATTATGCTAACTTTGCATAATATTTTGGGAAACTTTACATCATTTTCTATGTATGTTTCCATCATTTTGTTTTTTTGAGATGGAGTCTCTCTGTGTTGTCCAGGCTGGAGGGAAGTGGTGCGATCTCGACTCACGGCAACCTCCGCCTCCCACATTCAAGCGATTCTCCTGCCTTAGCCTCCCTAGTAGCTGAGATCATAGGTGTGCGCCACCATGCCTAGCTAATTTTTGTATTTTTATTAGAGAATAGGGTTTTGCCATATTGGCTAGGCTGGTCTCGAACTCCTGACCTCAGATGATCCTCCCTCCTCAGCCTCCCAAAGTGCTGGGATTACAGGCATGAGCCACCATGCCTGGCCTGTTTCCATCATCTTTGAGTAACTTAATAAGAATAAATTATTTGTGATGAATAATAATACAACAGCTAAAAAGACTAAGCTATATTTGTACATATCATGATAGGGAAATAAAGGTATGTTGACTGACTGATCAATTTGCAGAACAAAGGTATGACAGTGTTTATGGCAATACAAACTGCATGCAACAGTTCTGTGTTAATGAATACACGCTATAGCCTGGGAGGGTGTGTAGGAAGATCATGATGGAGATTGCCTCTAGGGGAGAGCAAATGGAACTTATACGTTGGAAATAAGGTAGACTTCATCTTTATGTGCTTTATGCATTCACTCCTCACCAGACTGGTGGGAGGCAGCACCTGGAGGTAGAGTGCTTATATTTGAGTGCTGCCCCTCTGCTTCCCAGCTGTACGACCTGGGTGTCACAGCCCCTGCACCTGTGGAGTGGAAGAGTCATGCCTACCTTATAGTGTTGTGGGTGTGGAGGTGAATGGTCTGCCTAGGTGACCCTGGCTTCTTGGACCTGGCAACCCCATGAGGGCTGGCTCCCATTGCTCCTTTCCTTTCCTAGTTCTCAGGTCTGGAGACTGCCTTCAAACCAGAGTGCCACAGAGGAAGCACTAAATACACATTTGTAGTGGTTATTATTTGTAGTTCTTTTCTTTCATGTAAAAACTAGAAGCAGCTGGGCATAGTGGCTCACGCCTGTAATCCCAGCACTTTGGGAGGTCGAGGTGGGTGGAACACAAGGGCAGGAGTTCAAGACCAGCCTGGCCAACATGGTGAAATCCTGTCTCTACTAAAAATAAACACACACACCAAATTAGTGGGACATGGTGGCACACACTTGTAATCCCAGCTACTCAGGAGGCTGAGTCAGGAGAATCGCTTGAACCCGGGTGGTGGAGGTTGCCGTGAGCCGAGATCGGGCCATTGCACTCCAGCCTGGGTGACGGTGAAACTCCATCTCAAAACAACACAACAACAAAAAACTGGAAGCAAATGTGGCAGAATGCAAAAAATTGTCTTTCAAGGTGGTGGGTATATTAGTTTGTCCTATTGTTCTTCATACTTTTCTAAACTTAAGAACTTACCCACTCCTTGCCTTCCCCAACATAAGAAAGATAGTTAAACCCGGGTATGGTGGCTCACATCTGTAATCCCAGCACTTCGAAAGGCGAAGGCGGGTGGATCGCTTGAGCCCAGGAGTTTGAGACCAGCCTGGGCAACATGGTGAGACTTTGTACAAAAACACAAAAATTAGGCGGGCATGGTGGCAAGTGCCTTGTAGTCCTCACAGCTGCTCAGGAGGCTGAGGCAGGAAGATCACTTGAGCTTGGGAGGCAAACGTTGCAGTGAGCCGTGATCGTATCACTGCACTCCAGCCTGGGTGACAGAGTGAGACTCTGTCTCAAAGGAAAAAAAAAAAAAAAAGGAAGGTGGTTTGGGCTGGGTGCAGTGGCTCATGCCTGTAATCCCAGTACTTTGGGAGGTTGAGATGGGAAGATCCCTCGAGCCCAGGAGTTTGAGATCAGCCTGGACAATATAGTGAGATCCATCTATACAAAAAAAGGATTAAAAAGTTAGCTGAGCATGGGGGGTGCACCTATAGTCCCAGCTACTCGGGAGGCTGAGATGGGAGGATTGCTTGAGCCATGAAGGATGGAGGTTGCAGTGAGCTGAAATTGTGCCATTGCCCTGCACTCCAGCGTGGGTGGTAGTGAGACCCTGTCTCAAGGGAAAAAAAATTGTTTGGCAGGGTACAGGGGCTCCTGCTTATAATGCCAGCACTTTGGGAGGCCGAGGTGGAAGGATTCCTTGAAGCCAGGACTTAGAGACTAGCCTGGTCAACACGACAAGATCCCGTCTCTACAAAAAATTTTATTTTTATTGATTTGTTTTTGAGACGGAGTCTCACTCAGGCTGGAGTGCAGTGGCATGGTCTTTGCTTATTGCAACCTCCACCTCCTGGGTTCAAGCGATTCTCCTGCCTCAGCCTCCCAAGTAGCTGGGATTACAGGCATGTGCCACCAACCCTGGCTAATTTTTGTATTTTTAGTAGAGTTGTGGCTTCACCACGTTGGCCAGGCTGGTCTTGAATTCGTGACCACAAGTGATCCACCTGACTCAGCCTCCTAAAGTGCTGGGATTACAGGCATGAGCCACCTCACCCAGCTGCTGAACTTCTTGAATCTGTACATTTGTATCTTATTAAATTGGGGAACTTTTGGAGGACCATTGTTTTCTCCAAATATTTTTGCCTTTTTTTTTTTTTTTCCTCTCCTCCTTCTGGGTGGGACTCCAGACCCCTTTATTTTGTTCCACAGATCTGTGAGGCTCTGCTTCCTTTTTTTCCCCCCTTCTTTTGACAGTCTTGCTCTGTAATCCAGGTTGGAGCTCAGTAGTGCAATCATAGCTCACTGCAGCCTTGACCTCTTGGACTCAAGCGATCCTCCTGCCTCAACCTCCTGAGTAGCAGGGACTACAGGTGCACATCACCACGACTGGCTAATTTTTATATTTTTTTGTAGAGATGGGCTCTCACTGTCTTGCCCAGGCTGGTCTTGAATTCCTGGACTTGAGTGATCCTCTTGCCTTGGCCTCCCAAAGCCTGACCACATTCCCCTTAAAAATGGTTTTGTGGCCAGGTGCGGTGGCTCACGCCTGTAATCCCAGCACTTTGGGAGGCCAAGGTGGGCGGATCACAAAGTCAGAAGATCGAGACCATCCTGGGTAACATGGTGAAACCCTGTCTCTACTAAAAATACAAAAAATTAGCCGGGTGTGGTGGTGGGCACCTGTAGTCCCAGCTACTCAGGAGGGTGAGGCAGGAGAATTGCTTGAACCTGGGAGGTGGAGGTTGCGGTGAGCTGAGATCACGCCACTGCAGTCCAGCCTGGGTGACAGAGCGAGACTCCGTCTAAAAAAAAAAAACACACACACACACACTTTTTTTTTTTTTTGTCCAGCAGCTGGAATCTCTTTTCAGTTATTTCATAAGCTAGGCTGCTTGGAATCAGCCAGAAATTTGGGCAGAGTTTATAGGCAGAATTTGGGGCTCCCCTCTGAGACTCTCTCCTTGAGATTTCCCCCCCTCATAGCTGTTACAGTTGCTTCAAACTCTCCTCAGTCACACATTTAAAAATGGAGTTTACCCAGTGCTGTTCCCTTTCTTTCAACAGTTGGTTCCATCCATTTTCTCTCTGCTTTTGGTTGCTCTCGGTTCCTTCAGGAGGTGGTTTTTTATATTTTGTCCAGGGTTATAGTTTTTGCCTTGGGACAGTTGGTATGATATGAGCTGGAAGAGGAACTGACTTTGATCTGCCTTTTTAAGAAATTTTGCGGGTCAGACAGAACACATTTGTATGTGTTTTGGTGTTAAAGAGTTGTCCAGAGCACATGAAGCTGAACTGGGACTTTAACGTTTTTTCAAGGTTTTACATTTGCTCTTTTTTTCCTGTCTCCTTCCTCAGTTGTCTGCTTTTCTGTGGAGACTGTGGGTTGCAGACACCAGCAGCCCCCTGTTGCTCCACATCAGGTGTCCTCCACCTCAGTACTGTGGACATCTCGGGCCGCATAGCCCTGTTGCCCAGGCATCCTGTGCGTTGCAGGAGATGCAGCAGCGTCCATAATGCTGTCCATGATGTGGATGCAGCAGCGTCCACAACCCATCATAGGTCAGGGGCCGCCCCCTAGTGGTGGTAATAAAAAAATGCTTCCAGATGAGGCTAAGTGTCCCTGGGGAACAAAATCCTCCCCATTTGAGAACCGCTGTTCTAGTCCACGGGCATCTCTGGTCCTTACTGTACTCAAATTTTCCCCAGTGTCTGATGCTGTTGATTTCTGCCTTCTCAGAAGGCTGTTGTTGGAGCTTGTGATGGTGTACGCCTGAGAGATGCCTTCCCAGCTGGGGCGGGTGCCTACCTGTTTCTTATTCCTAGCTGTGTTTTGGGGCTCTGGCCCCTTCACTAGATGTCTCAGATTAGGGACTGTAGCTTTGTAGTGAAGACGCCACACCACCATGCTGCAGCCAGAGTTACCTTCCTAAACTGCCCTTTCTGCACTTGGGCCTCATTGGCCAGTGTGGTGCACTGGCAAAGTAACCTGTGTTGTGGCTCAGTGGTGTTGTTCTCAAGTAGTTAATCTTCAGGTAGTAACTAAAAAATATGACCTTACTGCTGTGCTCTTTCTTGTTTAATTTAGGCCTGAACACGGAGGGGATTAGTGGACTGAGATAAGAATACTGGGTTGAGCATAGCCAGACCTGGCTGGGAATGCTTTCACCCTTGGAGACTCTTGGCTTTTTGCTTCTTATTTTCATCAACCTGGAGGTAATCCTGTGCTTGGAGTTGGAATATCTGGTTTTAAACTTTGCTGCTCAGGTCATCTTGGGCACATTCTGAGCCTCCGCCTGATACCTCAGCTGTAACAGGAGGGATTGGGATGAGCTCTTTTCCTGTTAGTGTTGATTTTGCTTTTATGCTATTCCCTGTTGTCGTTTTGCATAGGCCTGGCATTATGCCAGCTGCCTCACACATATTAGCTCTTTTAAATATATGCTGGTGGACAGGTGGAAATCTGTGTTTCAGGGATGATTGACAAGTTATGCATCCATGGCCACGCTGTAGATTATTAGTGGTATGACTGGAGTTTGCTGTCTTGACTGACTTTCATGTTCTTCCTTTAAAAAATGATTCCTTGTTCTTTCAGCTTTATCATTTTGTGATTCTGTGTAATTTTTGTGATACTAAAACTGCCTTCTGTGACCTGAATTATTATAAAAACATCATAAATTGCTTACAAAGAAAATCAGACCCCACAAAGCTGTAGAGGTCCTGGCATACCTCTGTTAGGTTTTAAACGTAATTGCTTTTTCTTTCTTTTTTCTTTTTTTAATACCATAGTGTTCTAAGAACGGAAGCATCTGGGCTGGATGGAATTTAGCATCAAGCAGAGTCCCCTTTCTGTTCAGAGTGTTGTAAAGTGCATAAAGATGAAGCAGGCACCAGAAATCCTCGGCAGTGCCAACGGGAAGACTCCGAGCTGCGAGGTGAATCGCGAGTGTTCTGTGTTCCTCAGCAAAGCCCAGCTCTCCAGTAGCCTGCAGGAGGGGGTCATGCAGAAGTTTAACGGCCACGACGCCCTGCCCTTTATTCCAGCCGACAAGCTGAAAGATCTTACTTCCCGGGTGTTTAATGGAGAACCCGGTGCACACGATGCCAAACTGCGTTTTGAGTCCCAGGAAATGAAAGGGATTGGGACACCCCCTAACACTACCCCTATCAAAAATGGCTCTCCAGAAATAAAGCTGAAAATCACCAAAACGTACATGAATGGGAAGCCTCTCTTTGAATCTTCCATTTGTGGTGACAGTGCTGCTGATGTGTCTCAGTCAGAAGAAAATGGACAAAAGCCAGAAAACAAGGCGAGAAGGAACAGGAAGAGGAGCATAAAATATGACTCCTTGCTTGAGCAGGGCCTTGTCGAAGCAGCTCTTGTGTCTAAGATATCAAGTCCTTCAGATAAAAAGGTATTTAGGAGACATCGTGTAAGGGGTCACGTGACCTTGAGCAGTGAGCATGGCCACCCTATGAGGGCACCTGCACGAGTACTGGGGTGGGCGGAGAAGGTGAGGACAGGCCTGGTACTTCCAGCCACTTGCCGGAGCCCTGGCTGTGGGTTGGAGGGTGGGCTCCAGGATGCCCTGGCACTGCCTCCTCAGTTCTCAGCTGGCTGCTGAGCCAGTTGAGAGGTCTAGAGAGGTGAACTAAGTGTTCAAGATTCAAATGGCTAAAAAGAGGCAAAGCCTGTTTCTTAACGTGGTTCTGCCAGTTTCAGAGCCCTTGCTTGACAACGTCAGGTTGCACTCTTTTCGTGGAACTCATCTCCAAGGTGTTCTTTAGCCTGATGTGGTCAGTGGAGACATGCTGGGCTCTAGAGTGTGACTTCTTAAGTCTCCACCATCTGATGAGTGGGAAGCAGAGCTGTGCAGAGGTGCTCCCGCTATCCTTACCCTGTGGTCCAGTGTCCACTTACTGTCTCCTCAGCCAGGTGGTCCAGCAGATGGTCTGCCTCCCTGAGGCCTAGGGATGTGTCTTTTGCCTCCTGTTCTTGGTTCCCAGTGCAGAGCCCAGCACATTGAACACAAGTGAATGAGTGTATCCTCATCCTAACTTGCGATGGAAAGATGTGGTGGTGCTGCTCCATTCTGCCTGGTGGTTGGTGTTTCCATGCCTTCATGTGGCACTCAGGATGGCCCTGACACTCGGATGAGTATAAGCCATATGAAACAACCAAGGGGCCATGGCTTTGGCAGAAGGAAAGAACTCTTGATGGGGCAGCAGTCTCTGTTCATCTGGTGGTCTATAGGGTGTTGCTTTTTAGTTGCAGCTCCTTGAAATTGTTAAAATAATGAAGAGCTTTGAGGGTTAAAAAAATGTTTTTTGATTACTCAGGAGCTGTTTAGTCCTCGCTCATGTAATTGCAATGGTGAAGTTTTAAAATTTTATTTATTTATTTATTTTGAGATGGTCTCTTTTGTCCAGGCTAGAGGGCAGTGGTGTGATCATGGCTTACAACAGCCTTGACCTCCCAGGCTTAGGTGATCCTCTTACCTCAGCCTCCTGAGTAGTTGGACCACAGGTGTGTACCACTATGTGCCCAGCTAATTTTTTATTTTTTGTAGAGATGGGGGCTTGCTGTGTTGCCCAGGCTGGTCTCAAACCCCTGGGCTCAAACGATCCTCCCACCTCCACTTCCTGAAGTGCTTGAGTTACAGGTATGAGCTGCCGTGCCCAGCCTAGAAAGATTTTTTGAGGTGCCTATGGCAGTATTGAACCTCATGCTTTTGCTTGGGAAGAGGCCTGTGCAAGTTGTCAGAGACCTAGCTGTTTTGTTTTGAGACAGGGTCTTGGTATGTTGCACACACTGTTCTCGAACTCCTGGCCTCAAACGATGTTCCTGTATCAGAGCTGGCTTTTTCCTTCTCCTCCAACTGAAAAACAAACCAAACAAAAAAATCTGGCTTTTATTCCTAGCTGTGTCCCTTGGTTTTGTTAAAACTTGAGTAACTCACCTGAATTTTGACTCTTCCTCTGCAGAGTGGGGTCAATAAATGTAAACCTGGGTTGCTGTGCAGTAATCCGGTAGCTGTTCTGAAAGTGTGTCAGGCGGCCGGGCGCAGTGGCTCAAGCCTGTAATCCCAGCACTTTGGGAGGCCGAGGCGGGCGGATCACGAGGTCAGGAGATCGAGACCATTCTGGCTAACACGGTGAAACCCCGTCTCTACTAAAAAAAATACAAAAAATTAGCCGGGCGAGGTGGCGGGTGCCTGTAGTCCCAGCTACTCGGGAGGCTGAGGTAGGAGAATGGCGTGAACCCAGGAGGCGGAGCTTGCAGTGAGCCGAGATTGCGCCACTGCACTCCAGCCTGGGTGAAAGACTCCGTCTCAAAAAAATAAAAAAATAAAGAAAGTGTGTCAGGCCTGGTGCGGTGGCTCACATCTGTAATCCCAGCACTTCAGGAGGCTGAGGCAGGAGGATTGCTTGAGCCCAGGAGTTCAAGACCAGCCTGGGCAACATAGCGAGACCCTGTCTCTATAAAAAATAAAATTAGCTGGGCGTGGTGGCACTGCCTGTGGCCCCAGCTACTAGGGAGGCTGAGGTGGGAGGATCAAAAAAACATGAAAATGTGTCATGTGGCAGCTCATGCCAGCCCTCACCAGCATGCTTGTGGCAAGGTTTTGGGCTGGCATCTTCAGCTCACAGGTGAGAAAACTGAGGCCTGAGGCAGTGGAACAATCTACCCATGTGTATAGTGCTCTGAGGAGCAAGGCTAGAGATTCACCCTTGGAGGGTTGGGGCCATGCTGCCTGTGCTTGTTTCCACTGGAGAGCAGAACTGTGAGTGGCTTGTGGGGAGGAGTTTTTCTTTGGTGGAATGTTCAGCCTCAGCCTACCCATCATGTTCTAGAAATGGAGAAATTGAGGCTCAGAGAGCCCCAAGGACTCAGATTACATGTAATGGAGCCGAGACTTGCTCCTAGTCCTCTTGGCGCCCTTGCCCTCACCACACTGGGACGGTTCATGTTGGTGACACGTGAGCTGCTGAGAACTGATCGTCAGACATGACTGCGGGCAGGAGTCAGTATGGATTTGGAATTCTGTGAGAATTCCTTTTCGACCAGTTGAATAAAGTACCATTAAAGACCATCTATTAATACTAGGCCAAGGAAATAGATTTATATAAAGATCTTCATAATGTTGAACACCTGCTGTGTGCTATGCACTGTCCTGATCCTTTAGCTGAGACTGAGCGACAAATTTTTTTTTTTTTTTGAAATGGAGTCTTGCCCTGTCGCCCAGGCTGGAGTGCAGTGGCGTGATCTCGGCTCACTGCAAGCTCCACCTCCTGGGTTCACGCCATTCTCCTGCCTCAGCTTCCCAAGTAGCTGGGACTACAGGTGCCCGCCACCATGCCCGGCTAATTTTTTGTATTTTTAGTAGAGATGGGGTTTCACTGTGTTAGCCAGGATGGTCTCGATCTCCTGGCCTCGTGATCTGCCCGCCTCGGCCTCCCTACGTGCTGGGACTACAGGCGTGAGCCACCATGCCTGGCCTAAGAGACAAAATTTTGATGAAACGATGTTGAGGCTATCATCTAAAACACAGCAAGGGAGCACACTCCATTTTTGGGGGTCTGTGTGTATTTGGACATCGTAGCCTGGTGAATCCTTGGTCTTCTGGATACACAGGTAGTGATTGGATGTGTTAGTGTTTGTCTTCTGTTGTTCATTTTCAGATTCCAGCTAAGAAAGAGTCTTGTCCAAACACTGGAAGAGACAAAGACCACCTGTTGAAATACAACGTCGGTGATTTGGTGTGGTCCAAAGTGTCGGGTTACCCTTGGTGGCCTTGCATGGTTTCTGCAGATCCACTCCTTCACAGCTATACCAAACTTAAAGGTATTGTGTTCTTTGGGTTGTTTTTCCAACTTTCTCTTCTGCACTTAATCTTTCTCATCTCCAGGCTTCTTTCTTACTCTAAATAGCCCTGCTGTGGTTCATTTTTGCAGCTTTACATAAAGTTAGTGATTGATTCAAATGTGATGTGTTGCCATTTCTTTTTATATTCAACTCAAATACGTACTTAATCCGATTGAATTAGTGTTAAGGGAGACATGACCTTTGTCTTGTATAATTTCTGTTTTTATGATAGTTTATATTTATTTATTTATTTATTTATTTATTTATTTATTTATTTATTTATTTTTTTGAGATGGAGTCTCGCTCTGTCGCCCAGGCTGGAGTACAGTGGCGCAATCTCGGCTCACTGCAAGCTCCGCCTCCTGGGTTCACGCCATTCTCCTGCCTCAGCCTCTCTGAGTAGCTGGGACTACAGGCGCCCGCCACCACGCCCGGCTAATTTTTTTGTATTTTTAGTAGAGACGGGGTTTCACCGTGGTCTCGATCTCTTGACCTCGTGATCCGCCCACCTCGGCCTCCCAAAGTGCTGGGATTACAAGCGTGAGCCACCGCGTCCGGCCTGTTAGTTTATTATTTAGTTACAATGATTGCTTGTTTCAGGATGATTTGCAGCAAGAGTGTTTTATGCTAAATTTAAGTTGTAAAAATGTCCAAGTGAATTTTATTAGGCCTATGGGAAGATGGAAAACACTGGAAGTGATTAGATAAATTGATTTTTACATGGAGCAGCTGACATAAAATATTAAGAATGTACCGCCAGGCACGGTGGCGCACGCCTGTAATCCCAGCACTTTGGGAGGCCGAGGCAGATGGATCACTTGAGGTCAGGAGTTCAAGACAAGCCTGACCAACATGGTGAAACCCCGTCTCTACTAAAAATACAGAATTAACCGGACGTGGTGGCGCACGCCTGTAATCCCAGCTACTCAGGAGGCTGAGGCAGGGGAATCACTAGAACCCGGGAGGCGGAGGTTGCAGTGAGCCGAGATGGCGCCATTGCACTCTAGTCTGGGCAACAACAGCAAAACTCTGTCTCACACACACACAAAAATAATGTTATATGTCCCTGATACAGAGCAAATAATAGTTGGCTAACCCATAAATGTGTTTTTAGAGGAATAGTAAAAGATAATGTGGTTTGAGGTTTTTCTGAAAGTTCTTCTAGAGTGAAGTTGGAATTTAGTTTGAGCAAGTTGCGATGTGGCGAGTGCGGAGTTAGAACTGAGCAAGTTAGTGTCACCCTGTGATCTGATCTGTGCACCCTCTGGAAGTGTGGCATCTAGAGTCAGGCCAGACCAGGCCAGTGCTCCAGTCCAATATTGCTGACCAGTCAGCCTCTTATGGCCCCTTGGTGGTCCTTGTATACATGTCCCCTTCTGGTCTCTGGCTGGAGGCCTGAGCTCCTGTGGGGGCAGCGTTGCTGCCCTTGCTATGAGCTTATGTCTTTGCACTGCCACCTGCATGGCCAAAACAGGCTTGTCAGCTGGCTGTGGGAGCAGGTGGCTGCTAGGAGTGGGGTACAGAGGTGCCTCCCTGGCAGATGTAGATGTTAGAGGGGCAGGCTGAGGACGAAGAGGCCTCTGCCGAGTCCTGGGTGCCCTTGCTTGAGTCCTGCCGTGGCCTCTTGTCCTGTGCCATGTGTGCTCTGCAGGAGTTGTGGCAGAAGAGCCTATGGCCTGGCTTCAGCTCTGTCTCCATGGAGGACCTTTGGCATCCTTGGCTTGCCAGAATGCAGGGATTCCTTTCCAAGGGGTTGCGGGAACCCCAGGGTGTACCCCAGGGCCTCTAGACTTGGTCAGAATATGAAAAAATAAGTGCTGGTTGAGATAGAAGCTGTCTCCCCTTTGAGGATGGACCTTCAACCTCTGCAGCCCGAGTGCAGGCACACATGGGTGTGTGTGAGGGGCTGCTAATTCTTTCTCTGCTTTTTTTTTTTTTTTTTTTTTTGAGACGGAGTCTCTCTCTGTCACCCAGCCTGGAGTGCAGTGGCGCGATCTCGGCTCACTGCAAGCTCCGCCTTCCGGGTTCACGCCATTCTCCTGCCTCAGCCTCCCGAGTAGCTGGGACTACAGGCGCCTGCCACCACGCCCGGCTAATTTTTTGTGTGTGTGTTTTTAGTAGAGACGGGGTTTCACCGTGTTAGCCAGGATGGTCTTGATCTCCTGACCTTGTGATCCGCCTGCCTCGGCCTCTCAAAGTGCTGGGATTACAGGCATGAGCCACCACGCCCGGCCTCTTTCTCTGCTTTCTAAAACCAGGCACAGTCTCCACACAGCAAACCTTGTGACTCCCATGTCATTTGTCTGTGTGGCACACAAGCAGCTCTTACTGATTTCCTTTTTAGTGTCTGGGGATATTTACTTATTTATATGATGCCATCTTTAGCTTTTAGCCTCTCATGCGTATGAAACTGAAGTAGTGTTTTGAAAGTCTCCTTGTTCTTCCTATTAGGGTTTATTACTTTTAATTTCTTCTTTTTTTGGGGATGGAGTCTTGCTCCATCATCCAGACTGGAGTGCAGTGGCACAATCTTAGCTCACTGCAACCTCTGCCTTCTGGGCTCAGGTGATCCTTCCATCTCAGCCTCCCGAGTAGCTGGGACTACAGGTGCGTGCCACCACACTTGGCTAATTTTTGTATTTTTTTGTAGAGATGGGGTTTTGCCATGTTTCCAGTTGGTCTCAAACTCCTGGGCTCCAGTGATCCACTTGCCTGGGCCTCCCAAAGTGCTGGGATTACAGGCATGAGCCACAGTGCTGCAACCCCACTTTAATATCATTGCATCTTTCCTCTGCCTTGGAGTTAAGTAATTCCTGTAGTCTACAACAGCTTCTCTGACATTCAGATATACTGCCATCTTTACTTATCTCTCTTTTTTTTTTTGAGACACAGTTTCATTCTGTCTCCCAGGCTAGAGTGCACTGGTGCAATCTCAGCTCACTGCAACCTCTGCTTCCTGGTTTCAAGGAATTCTTGTGTCTCAGCCTCCTGATTAGCTGGGATTACAGGTGTGCGCCACTACGCCTGGCTAATTTTTGTATTTTTAGTAGAGATGGGGTTTCACCATATTGGCCAGGCTGGTCTCAAACTCCTGACCTCAAGTGATCTGCCCACCTCGGACTCCCAAAGTGCTGGGATTACAGGCGTAAGCCACCGTGCCTGGCCTCATCTCTCTTTCTTTGCTTGACTCCTGGACCTTGCA
Organism: Symphalangus syndactylus; assembly: GCF_028878055.3. Lineage (NCBI taxonomy): Eukaryota > Metazoa > Chordata > Mammalia > Primates > Hylobatidae > Symphalangus > Symphalangus syndactylus. The sequence goes on from NC_072438.2 coordinate 11,195,315, forward strand.
CTGTGGCTAAGTGCTTTCACTCTTGTGCTTATGGCACTGTCGTGTTACTCTCTGCAGTTGAGACTGGGACTCAGGAATCAGCCTGCCAGGGTCTGGTTCAGCTGGCTGATCTTGATAATGAACTTAATCTTGCTAAGCTTCAGTTTCCCTGTGTATGAAAATGAGGAAGATGAAACCATCACCTTCATGGAAAGGTCTTAATGCAGTGACCACCGGATGCTTGTATTAGCAATTGTTATTATCCTCCCTTTTACTTTTAAAACCCGAGTTTTTATTGTATCAATCCCCATTCCCCTGGTTTCTTCTATAGCTGCTTCCTGAAAACCTTCCTGTTTGACCAGTTATTAACCCTGCAGCCACCTAGTGTTTGGTTAATTTTAATAGTTTTGTATCTGTTTTTAAGTGTTTTCATGTCCTCAGGTATTCCCTCAGTTTTCAAAACATAATGCCAAATGGGTATACTTGGATTCTAGCTTTTGTGTGTATGTGTGAAATATTTGATCTATTTTTTTATCTATTTTAAAAACTTTCAAGTCAAAGTAAAACAGCACAGCAGACACCTATCCCCTCGTCTAGATTCTCCACCTTGAAACATCTTGTTCTACCTGTTGAATCTCTCTCTTTTTTTTTTTTTTTTTTTTGAGACGGGGTCTCACTCTGTTGCCAGGTTGGAGTGCAGTGGCATGATTTTGGCTCACTGCAACCTCTGCCTCCCGGGTTCAAGCAATTCTCCTGCCTCAGCCTCCCGAGTAGGTGGGACTACAGGTGCACGCCACCACACCCAGCTAATTTTTATATTTTTAGTACAGATGGGGTTTCACTATGTTGGCTAGGATGATCTTGATCTCTTGACCTCGTGATCCACCTGCCTTGGCCTCCCAGTGGGATTACAGGCATGAGTCACTGTGCCTAGCCTCCGTCTCTTTTGTTGCATGATGGCTGGTAGCTGTCGTGGCACTGTTACCCCCAAATACGTCAGAACAAGGACAGTTTCCTTATTGACTCAGCACCCAGCCACATTTTGGGAAACATCACATCAGTAACAAGATCTGTTATTGTGCTAAAAGCAGGTAGAGGGGCATGTCCCCAGCAGGCCCCGTACCTGCCTTTTTCTGTATTTTGGGGTTGAGATGCATACTTTTCATCTGGTGGTTGTGCCTCTTTAGCTTCCGCTAGTCTAGAACAGCACTCCCAATCCCCAGTTCCTCATGACTGCTTTAGCTTTCTCATGATCAGACCTAGGTCACAAAGGCCAGGTTGGATCTCAAAGTTGGAACCTTGAAAGGTAGCTTAGGCCCTTTGCTAAAGATCTGTATGCAGAAGAAGGGAGTGTCCTGCACCAGCCTAGGCTGGGCAGTGGCCTGCGTCACCTCAGCAGTCTGCTTCTCTAGGAATTATTGTGGGATGTAGAGTAGGAGGTACAAGCAAACCTCCTTCAGAAGACTGACAATATACTTTTTTTTTTTTTTTTTTTGTGAAGACATTAGAGTATAAAAGATACTGTACATTTGAAAAGCAGTTCAGAAGGAGTCAAGCCTGGGTAGGTAGATACCCTCCAACTGAAAGGAGATTCAGATAATCTTAAAAGGGGTCAAAGGAAGTGAGCAGAACAAAGAGAAGTGAGGGAAGGACAGAGTGCTAGTCAGACCACATCAGGAGGAGCTTATGTGTCAGCTGACCCACCCCTGGTAGGTGATGGCCACCAGAGCTCTCTGTGGAAAGGCACAGGTCCCCATTGTCACTTATGAGGGACCTGTGGGCTGTGTTTGTAGTCTGTCCTAACAGTGTAGCTTTTGTTGTTGTTGTTGTTTTGAGATGGGGTCTTGGCTCTGTTGCTCTGTCCAGGCTAGAGTACAGTGGCACAATCATAGCTCACTCCAGGCTCAAACTCCTGGGCTCAGGTGATCTTCCTCCTGCCTTGGCCTCCCAAATTGTTGGGATTGCAAGTGTGAGCCACCATACCTGTCCCCAACAGCCACAGCTTTAGCAGTCCTTGATGATTCATCATGGACTTGTTAAATGGTAACTGGCTATTATTGCACTTTCTACCTTTTAGCTGTCATTTTTCTGCAAAAATGAGCTCCCCTCTTAAAAAGAAAAACGAGTTATGTATTTTAGTCCTTATTTTCTTAAATCCTCACATTGTCCCAAATTTGACCAGTGGGAGTTCTATTAAGTTCCTTTAAGTTGTATGCCTTTGACATGTCCCTGTCAGCCCTTGAGCACCTCTTTTACATTCTGGTACAACAAGATGTTCCAGGTTCATCTTGTAGTTTTTCCCACCCGTCCCCCAACCCTAGCATCAGCCATTTCTCAGAGAAGGCCTAGGTTCTTTGAGTACGGAATGGTATGTAGGAGCCCAGGTCTGGTCGCTAGTTGTGTTCATTGCTCCGGGAGACAGAGTTTGCAAGGGAAACTCTGTGTGCAGTAGGTCTTCAAGCAGTGCTGAGCCCTTGCTCCAAGTGGAGCTCTTGGGTCCATTTTTGATTCTCCAACACTTGGCCTGCAGCACCCCATGATGAGAATGAGACAGTGAGTGGTGAGTGTCGTTTTGGAAGGACAGGGATGTGAAGAAGAGATAGCTCCTGCCATGGAGTGGGCTGAGCATGGGTCCTGTGAAGCCGGTACTTTTATATTTTTCTACCCTCTATTCCTATCCTTTTTTTTTTGTTTTTTCTTTTCCTGGAGATGGAGTGTTGCTCACTCGTCCAGGCTGGAGTACAGTGGTGTGATCTCGGCTCACTGCAACCTCCACTTCCCAGATTCAAGCGATTCTCCTATCTCAGCCTCCCGAGTAGCTGGGATTACAGGTGCACACCACTATGCCCAGCTAATTTTTGTATTTTTAGTAGAGCTGGGGTTTCACCATGTTGTCCAGGCTGGTCTCAAACTCCTGACCTTGTGATCCGCCCGACTCAGCCTCCCAAAGTGCTGTGATTACAGGCGTGAGCCACCGCGCCCAGCCCCCGTTTAAAAAAAATTTTTAGCCGGGCGCGGTGGCTCAAGCCTGTAATCCCAGCACTTTGGGAGGCCGAGGCGGGCGGATCACGAGGTCAGGAGATAGAGACCATCCTGGCTAACACGGTGAAACCCTGTCTCTACTAAAAATACAAAAAATTAGCCGGGCGTGTTGGCGGGCGCCTGTAGTCCCAGCTACTCGGGAGGCTGAGGCAGGAGAATGGCCTGAACCCGGGAGGCGGAGCTTGCAGTGAGCCGAGATCGCGCCACTGCACTCCAGCCTGGGTGACACAGCAAGACTCCGTCTCAAAAAAAAAAAAAAAAAAAAAAAAAAAATTTTTTATTTATCATGCTTGGGATTTATGGACCAGTTTGAATCTGTGTATCTTAGTAATATACTTAAATTTTGAAAACTGAAGTATAATATACATGCAAAAATGAACATAACTCATAAGCTATAGCTCAACCTAGATTCCTTTGGAAATCTTAAGTTAATGAAAGTCTTAATAGCATTTTTGTAATTTGCAGCAGCATAGCCTGTGTTAGCTAGTATTTACCAGGGTACCTAGGTGGACTAGCAGCTTTTAGGCTCAACCTTTTTTTTTTCGAGACAGAGTCTTTCTCTGTCACCCAAGCTGGAGTGCAGTGGCACAATCTCAGCTCACTGCAACCTCTGCCTCCCAGGTTCAAGTGATTCTCCTGCCTCAGCCTCCCGAGTAGCTGGCACTACAGGCGTGTGTCACCACACCCGGCTAATTTTGTATTTTTGCTAGAGATGGGGTTTCACCATATTGGCCAGGCTGGTCGAGGCTCAACCTTTTAAGTTGGAAACAGAAGATAACTATATGTTTTAGATATTACACTCACTGGTCTCTTTAGATAACTGTGGTCTGGAATCAAGTAATTTTCTGTTGTGGAGATTTTTGTTGTCACCTTTTCTGTGTTATGGAAGGGAATGTTAGGAATTAACCCTCATTGCTTTATATAGGAAAAAAATGCTTTTCTAAAAATATTGCAGGTAATCTGGCTTTCTCATGTCTTGTGCTATTTGATGGTATTATCTTCTTACTGATTTGTTTCTTGCTTGTTCTATTACTTGCTGAGAGATGTGTTAAAATCTCCCATGGGATTGTGGATGTGCTGTTTTTCTACTTGTAGTTCTGGCAGTTTCTGCTTTACCTATTTTGGGGCTCTGATGCCCTCCAGAGACTGAACTGGGAAACTCAGGCATGGTCATGCTTGTCCTTTGTTTCCCAGGGAGCTCTGTGGTCTCATGTCCTTGTGACTTTGCTCCTGTGCTCCATTCTTGGCTTCTGCAGACACCTGGCCTTGTCTGCATCTTTATGGCTTCTCTTCCCTCCCTGGAGCTTTATCTCTGAGGCAGCCCTGTCTCTTGGTGGGGTTCATTTTGCATGCATGGAACTTAACAGGCTTTACGAAATCTGGAGAGAAACTCTGGCTTCGTTGAGCCCAGAGAGTCACAAACTACCTGTAGTCTAATGTGATAGGGAAAAAGGAACATAGTACAAAATTAGGTACCAGGACTGTTAGTAGAAGCCGGGTCTCTTCGAAGGGGATGTAGGTGGGGAAGTCAGTGACATGCATTTTTATACAGATGGTGATTAATGAACATCAGAAATTGCATAGGAAGAGGGCCAGGTGCAGTGGCTCATGCCTGTAATCCCAGAACTTTGGGAGGCCAAGGCAGGTGGATGACTTGAGGTCAGGAGTTTGAGACCAGCCTGGCCAACATGATGAAACCCTGTTTCTGCTAACAGTACAAAAATTAGCTGGGTGTGGTCCCAGGCGCCTGTAATCCCAGCTCCTGGGGAGGCTGAGGCATGATAATTGCTTGAGCTCAGGAGGCAGAGGTTGCAGTGACCCGAGATTGCACTACTGCACTCCAGCCTGTGCGACAGAGCGAGACTCCATCTCAAAAAAAAAAAAGAAATTGCATAGGAAGGGAGGATTACTAATACATAGTACTGGGACAACTGGTTAATTATTGGTAAAATAAAAACAGTGAGATATTCACCTCTCCACTCGGACCAAAAGATAGTTCATATGGATTAAAAAAACCCATAAAAATAGTAGAAAATTTGGTTATGTTATCCAATTTCTAGATAGGAAAGAACTTCAGAATGTTACACTCATTTATTTTACAAACTTGGGATCAGATTACAATAATCTCTTCTGCTTTTTTTCCCACCTGACATGTAAGGAGCATTTATCTGTGTCATTATTTATAAACATGGTTTAATTTTATATTATGTGTACTGTTACAGGTTTTCTTTATTATAAAAATGCTATAACATACCTGTATTCATTTTCATTACTAAGAAAAGTTCTTACAAAGTTTTAAAGTAATGGAAGAAGTCACAAATCCCTTGACATATCCTTGAATCTTAGGTATTTTCAAATCAAAGAAGTTTGAACACTTAAAAACAAGTCAAATTGTACTGAAAGATTAATAGTGAAAAATCATCCCCTGCCTTCCTCTCTCCTCCCCAGAGGTAATTATTTTTATCTCTTTCGACATTTTCTTCTAATTCTAATACTTTGATTTCTCATGTAGACATTTTCTGTTAACTTTCTATCATGGAAAATGAAGATTGAACTCTTCAGCCATTTTCTATTTCTTTTCCCCCATTCTCCCCATATAATTAAGTCACTATTTGTAATAAATGAAAAATAAGCGTTTACATAATTTTGACTATGTAAATATCATTCAGTGAAAAACCAAGTTGTGTTCTGTAATTGCATTTTCTTTCTTGTAAAACCTTTTGTTTTCCTTGGAATTAATTACTGCCTTTCTTTTGAAATCATACACTATGTTGTCCATACAGGCTTAATTTTTTTCAGGTATTTGTCTCCTCATCCTTAAAACTCATCCTTATTATGAAGTTAGTTTCTCCTATTTATATATTTATATAGTTATTTTTTCTCCTTAAGAAAAATGAAAACCTGGGTTTGAGTCCCATCTTCCCTTTCTGCTCTTTGGAACTCATCTTTTAACCCTCTTTCCTTACTAAGATTTTCTTTCTTTGTAAAAAAGTTCTTTTCTCTCATCTTTTCTTCCCTTGGAGCTCTCTCCTAGAATCTTCCTTTTTCCTGCTTGAATCTGGTTTGCTAGCACTCTTAACCTTTTGCACTGCAGTAAGCTTGGACTTTCTTTAAGCTGCTTTCCCTATTTACATTGTTTTGGGTAGTTCTGTGTGGGTGGCAAGCCGCCGAGGTGCCAAGGCAAGAGACTGAAGGCACAGGCTGTTCCAGTATAATAAAGAAAATACTTAAAATAAGAATAGTTATATTAGACATAGAATATAGACATGATTATGAATATTATTAATGATTAGTTTGTAGCATTACTCTTTATTCCAATATTATAACAATCTCTGTTCTACAATTATAATCTAGGAAAAACCAGGTCATACAGAGATAGGAGCTGAAGGGACACGGTGAGAAGTGACCAGAAGATGAGTGTGAGCCCTCTGTCATGCCCGGACAGGGCCACTAGAGGGCTTCTTGGTCTAGCGGTAGCGCCAGTGCCTGGGAAGGCACCTGTTACTTCGCAGACCAGGAAAGGGAGTCTCCCTTTCCATGGGGGAGTTAGAGAAGACTCTGCTCCACCACCTCTTGTGGAAGGCCTGACATCAGTCAAGCCCACCCGCAGCCGTCCGGAGGCCTAACCGTCTCCTTGTGATGCTGTGCTTCAGCAGTGACACTCCTGGTCCACTTTCATGTTCTGCCCTGTACACCTGGCTCTGCCTTCTAGATAGCAGTAGCAGAATTAGTGAGAATATTAAAGTCTTTGATCTCTCTGAGAAATACATAGAAGAAATAATGTAAGCTGTCCCCTCTCTCTCTCTGCCTCGGCTACCAAACAGGGACGGGCCCCCTGTCTGGTGGACACGTGACTTGCTTGACCTTACCTATCATTGGAGATGACTCACACTCCTTACCCTGCCCCCTTGCCTTGTATACAATAAATAACAGCGCAGCCAGACATTCAGGGCCACTACTGGTCTCCGCATCTTGGTGGTAGTGGTCCCCTGTGCCCAGCTGTCTTTTCTTCGATATCTTTGTCTTGTGTCTTTATTTCTACGATCTGTTGTCTCCGCACACGAGAAGAAAAACCCACAGGCCCTGTAGGGCTGGTCCCTATAGTTCTATGCTGTGTTCTTTCTTGGTTAAGTTCTCTTTTTTCCTGGAGGCTATTTTTGGTATCTTAAGACAGTTTGTATGGGAAGTAAATTTGAGTCCTTGCAGTTCAGAGTATGCTACTTTTGTTTTTTTTGAGATAGAGTCTTGCTTTGTCGCCCAGGCTGGAGTTCAGTGGCGGGATCTCAGCTTGCTGCAACCTCTGCCACTTGGGTTCAAGTGATTCTCGTGCTTCAGCCTCCTGAGTAGCTGGGACTACAGGTGTGTGCCACCCTGCCCAGCTCGTTTTTGTATTTTTAGTAGGGATGGGGTTTTGCTATGTCGGCCAGGCTGGTCTCGAACTTCTGACCTCAAGTATTCCACCCGTCTTGGCCTCCTAAAGTGCTGAGATTACATGCGTGAGCCACTGCGCCCAGCCCAGAGTATGCTACTTCTTTTTTGAGATGGAGCCTTGCTCTGTTGCCAGGCTGGAGTGCAGTGGCACGATCTTGGCTCATTGCAGTCTCCACCTCCCGGGTTCAAGTAATTCTCCCGCCTCAGCCTCCCGAGTAGCTGGGACTACAGGCACACACCACCGTGCCTGGCTAATTTTTTGTGTTTTAGTAGAGACAGGGTTTCACCATGTTGGCCAGGCTGGTCTCAAACTCCTGATCTGAGGTGATCTGCCCACCTTGGCCTCCCAAAGTGCTGGGATTACAGGCGTGAGCCACTGTGCCTGGCCCAGAGTATGCTACTTTTCTGTCTTCACACCTGATTGATGGTTTGACTGGGTATAGAATTTTATGTTGAGAAGAATTCCCTTAGGAATTTTGAAGGTATTACTCCATTTCCTTCTAGCATCCAGAGTTTTTGGCCATTCTTCACATAATTTGCTATTCTTCACATACCTTTCTATTCTATTTCTTGTTCCATTAACTTGGAGGCTGGCCTTTCACCCAACCCCCAGCAGCTTGAATTTCAGCAGGGTGTGCCCTGCTGTGGATGTTGCAGTGGGACACTTAGGACTGTTTTAGTTGGAGACTTGATTTTGGGTTTATTCTTGGAGCTTCCCTGCTTCTCCAGAAAGCCTATTATTTGGGTATCAAACCTCCTAGATTGATCTTACAGGTTGCTATGGAAATAGGTATTTTTCATCTTTTTTTCTTCTTTCTAGGAGATTTCTTATCTTCCAAGCTTTCTTGTTGAATTTTATTTTCTTTGTTTTTGAGATGGAGTCTGGCTCTGTCACCCGGGCTGGAGTGCAGTGGCACAGTCTCGGCTCACTGCAAGCTCCGCCTCCCGGGTTCACGCCATTCTCCTGCCTCAGCCTCCTGAGTAGCTGGGACTACAGGCGCCCACCACCACGCCCGGCTAATTTTTGTATTTTTAGTAGAGACGGGGTTTCACCATGTTGGCCAGGATGGTCTCGATCTCTTGACCTCGTGATCCGCCTGCCTCGGCCTCTCAAAGTGCTGGGGTTATAGACTTGAGCCACTGCGCCCGCCCTGAATTTTATTTTCATAGTTGTATTTTAGAATTTCAAATACCTCTTTGTTTTTCTGTGTTCTCTTTTCATAGCACACAGGGTTTCTCTGTTGGGTATCTTCTCTTCCCTTGCCTTATGTCTGTGGCCCTGCAGAGGGCCATTCATTTCTGTGTGTTTTGGATTCATTCATACTGGATGCTTCCCTGGGTCCAGGGGTTCCTTGGTGCTGGGCTCGTGTTTAAGAGCACAGCAGTTAGAGCTGCCTGCAACCATGGGTGGGGAGGCTTGGTTATCCACCCTCCTTTGTGTTAGAGGGTCTGATTGGACATTGGCCACTTAATTGGGGGAATCTCCAAAAGACTCACTGGAGAGGTTTTTCCTCTGGAGCACTTCAGGTCTTCAGGAAATATCCTTTGATTCATCTGGGCCAATGTGCTGCATGAGGGGACAGGGAGTGGTAACTGCCCCCACCTTGTGCCAGGGAGATCCCCCTCCCTCCTCTCACCTGGCACAGAGATCTGACCTTTTAACCTGCTTACCTGTATTCACCTTCTCATATGACTTCAGTGGAATCTGGTACCTCCTCTCTTGGATTTTGGGCCTGTCTCTTTCTTTCCTCATCCCCCTGGCTGCACTGTGGGACGTGGCTTCTTCCTCTCAGATAAGAGTAAGAGTAGTGGGCATCTGTGGGGTTACTGTGTGGTCTGAGCTGCTCTCTGAGGCCACTGTTGCTCCTGTCACCCTAGCACTGTGAGATAGGGGGGTAGTTAGCTGGTAGGTAGCAGGGCTGGGATTTGAACCCAGGTTGTGTGATACCAGTATATTGCCTCCTTCACTGCCGCACTCACTCCTTTCTTGCAGATGTCCTCTTGTCTTATTTGGTATCTTTTTAAGAGGGAATAAAGGAGTGCATTTAGTCAGCTAGCTAGCTTTTTTCTTTTTTTTTTTTTTCTTTCTTTTTTTGTTTTTGAGACAGGGTCTGGCTCTGTCACCCAGGCTGGAGAGCAGTGGCATGATCTTGGCTCATTGCAACATCTGCCTCCCAGGCTCACGCCATCCTCTCACCTGAGCCTCCCGAGTAGCTGGGACTACAGGTGCACACCACCACACCCGGCTAATTTTTGCATTTTTCATAGAGACGGGCTTTTGCCATGTTGCCCAGGCTGGTCTCGAAATCCTGAGCTCAATCTCCCCGCCTCGGTCTCCCAAAGTGGCAGGATTACAGGCTTGAGGGACCGCGCCTGGCCTGGTTGGCTTTCTTTCCCATTCAATTTTGAACCTTATCTGAGTCTCTTGTAAGTTAATTAGTTTCCTTCTTTGGCATGTGGCATGGAAGGGATGAGAAGTATAGAATTTGTTTTGAGGTTAACAGGCTTAGACAACACCAAGGAAAACAACTGCAAAATAGCAGTAGATTTGACTCATTTCATCCCAGATTCTAACTTTCATTCTCTAACATTTTATTTTAAAAACTAGGTCAGAAAAAGAGTGCACGCCAGTATCACGTACAGTTCTTTGGTGACGCCCCAGAAAGAGCTTGGATATTTGAGAAGAGCCTCGTAGCTTTTGAAGGAGAAGGACAGTTTGAGAAATTATGCCAGGAAAGTGCCAAGCAGGCACCCACGAAAGCTGAGAAAATTAAGGTGATAGATGACCCTTCAGTTTACTTTTAGACCAGAAATTTAATTTTTATTCTTTAAGTTAACTTATTTTTGTTTTGAACTTATACTTGCTCGAAATATTGTAATGGCTTAACAATCTCTTTCGTTGTTGACTTTTGCCCAAGAATGCCGTGTTACAATATGATAAAGTTTTTTAGAGACACAACTTATTTTTTTTTGCTCATTTGATGACTCTCAGAGATAACTTGTTTTAGAATTTATATATACATATATATGTACATATATATGTGTATATATATACACACACACACACACACACACACACAGAGGGATTATATTAATGTAACGTGATAGGAATTGATTTCTGGTTTAAAGAAACAATAAAGGTATTATGTTGGGCTGAATTCTAAAATAGGTTTTTATAATTTTTTTATTTCTATTATTTTTTTTAATTTGAGATGGAGTTTCACTCTTGTCGCCCAGGCTGGAGTGTAATGGCATGATCTTGGCTCATTGCGTCCTCTGCCCCCCCGGGTTCAAGCGATTCTCCTGCCTCAGCGTCCCAAGTAGCTGGAATTACAGGTGCCTGCCACCACGCCTGGCTAATTTTTGTATTTTTAGTAGATACAGGGTTTCACCAGGTTGGTCAGACTGGTCTTGAACTCCTGACCTCAGGTGATGTGTCTGCCTCGGCCTCCACAGGTGCTGGGATTACAGGCGGGAACCACCACGCTGGCCAAGTTTTTTATTTCTAAAATTATGTGAAAATGTAAAAGTATTCTTTTCTTTTTTTTTTTTTTTTTTTGAGACAGGGTCTTGCTCTGTCACCCCAGGCTAGAGTGCAGTGGCGTGGTCTCAGGTTACTGCATCCGCCGCCTCACAGTTCAAGTGATTCTCATGTCTCAGCCTCCCTAGTAGCTGGGACCACAGGCATGCACTACCATGCCTGGCTTATCTTTTGTATTTTAGTAGAGATGGGGTTTGGCCATGTTGGCCAGGCTGGTCTTAAACTCCTGGCCTCAGGTGATCCATCTGCCTTGACATCCCTAAGTGCTGGGATTATAGGCATGAATCATGTGCCTAGGAAAAGTAGTTAATTTTTATGTTTGTGTAATGAAACTTAGTGTCTCTTTTTTTTTTTTTTTTTTCCCAGCTGTTGAAACCAATTTCAGGGAAATTGAGGGCCCAGTGGGAAATGGGCATTGTTCAAGCAGAAGAAGCTGCAAGCATGTCAGTGGAGGAGCGGAAAGCCAAGTTCACCTTTCTCTATGTGGGGGACCAGCTTCATCTCAACCCTCAAGTAGCCAAGGAGGCTGGCATTGCCACAGAGTCTTTGGGAGAAATGGCAGAATCCTCAGGAGTCAGCGAAGAAGCTGCTGAAAACCCCAAGTCTGTGAGAGAAGAGTGCATTCCCATGAAGAGAAGGCGGAGGGCCAAACTCTGTAGCTCTGCAGAGACCCTGGAGAGTCACCCCGACATAGGGAAGAGTACCCCTCAAAAAACGGCAGAGGCTGACCCCAGAAGAGGAGTAGGGTCTCCTCCTGGGAGGAAGAAGACCACAGTCTCCATGCCACGAAGCAGGAAGGGAGATGCAGCATCCCAGTTTTTGGTCTTCTGTCAAAAACACAGGGATGAGGTCAGTACTAAGTTGTGTTTCATGCTAGCAAGTTTCAGAATTTGAGGAACATCCCTTCAGTGCAGAATCATCTGTTTCTCAGCATTATCAGGAGAATCTAACGTGAGCGTTGCATAGATTTTAGATCTAATAAATAAGTATTATTAGAGAACAGCCATTCTGACCCTTGAGGGAAAAGATACTTGACTTGCACTCTGGGTTCCTAAAATATCCCTCCTAATGTAGATAAGAAGATACCGAGAACAGGTCAGGCACAGTGGCTCATGCCTGTAATCTCAGTACTTTGGGAGGCCAAGGCAGGAGGATTGCTTCAGCTCAGGAGTTTGAGACCAGCCTGGGCAACATGGTGAAACCCCATCTCTACAAAAATTAGCTGGGTGTGGTGGCACATGCCTGTAGTCCCAGCTGCTTGGGAGACTGAGGTAGGAGGATCCCTTGAGTCCTGGAGGCAGGAGGATCCCTTGAGTCCTGAAGGTGGAGTTTGCAGTGAGTCATGATGGCATCACTACACTGTAGCCTGGGTGACAACAGAGCGAGACTGTGTCTCAAAAAAAAAAAAACTAGCACAGAGGGAAGTGGGTCTCATCAGGCTGCGCTTTACTTGAAGCATGTGGCCATGTCCTTAATGTGTGACTCCAGGTTAGCATTTTCTCCAGCAGTCTGTTCTGAAGCTTCCAGTGCAGGGTATGCTCATCTATAAAGCTCATTGTGTCCACTGGCACTGAGGGTGTTGATTTATTTCCCTGACATTTAAAAGGGTAGCAATGTGATTAAGACATTTATATAATTTTCTTAATTGTTTTCATAAAATATACAGTCTGTTAGTACATAATAAAGGCTGTAAAGAACTGAAGGAGTTGGGTTTTCCACTTCCCACTTTTGGTTATGTTACTTGGAGTGGATCATAGTCTCGTGCTTAAAAGGCTTTAAATGTTCATTTTAATTTTATTTCCATAGGAATTTTCCATTCAGTAGTCTAAATCTATGTGGTGATTAAAGGTATCAAAAACAATAGTGTCGGCCAGGCACAGTGGCTCACACCTGTAATCCCATCACTTTGGGAAGCTGAGGTGGGTGGATCACGAGGTCAGGAGTTTGAGACCATCCTGGCCAACATGGTGAAACCCCATCTCTACTAAAAATACAGAAAAAATCAGCTGGGCATGGTGATGCGTGCCTGTAATCTCAGCTTCTCAGGAGGCTGAGGCAGGAAAATTACTTGAACCAGGGAGTCGGAGGTTGCAGTGAGCCGAGATTGTGCCACTGCACTCCAGCCTGGTGACAGAATGAGACTCCGTCTCAAAAAAAAAAAAAAAAAAAAAAAGTCTGTCTTCAAAAAATTTTCCATGAATCTTTAACCAGCATGTATTTTGTGGCAGGCAGCATGGCACAATAAGGAGCCATGAGTAGTTCAGGCAGAGATGCATAAATGGGTGACTGGGTATTCTAAGAAATCTACTGGACATGATTTTTTTGTCCCTATATGGGATCTGGAAATTCTGCCAGAGAAAGGCATTTAAGTGATGCCTTCAAGAGTAACCCATGGCTGGGTGTGGTGGCTCCCGCCTGTAATCCCAGCACATTGGGAGGCTAAGGTGGGCGGATCACCTGAGGTTAGGAGTTTGAGGCTAGCCTGGCTTACATGGTGAAACCCTGTCTCTACTAACAATACAAAAATTAGCTGAGCATGGTGGTGTGCGCTTGTAATCCCAGCTACTCAGGAGGCTGAGGCAGGAGAATCACTTGAACTGGGAGGCAGAGGCCATAGTGAGCTGAAATCATGCCACTGCACTCCAGCCTGGGTAATCTGTAGGGCTTTTCTCAGGAATGCAAGGGTAGTTTGATGTTAGAAAGCTATTATTGTGACTTACTGTGTAATGCTCATCTCTGTAGAGGGAGAAAAGGCATTTGATAAAATTCATTGCTTTTTTAAATTAAGTAAACACCTTGTATTTATGGGGTATATGTGATATTTGGTACATGTATTAAAGTTCATTGCTTTTTCTCCTTGGGAGGTTGAGGTGGGAGGATTGCTTGAGCCCAGGAGTTTTGAGATTACAGTGAGCTGTGATTGTGCCACAGCTTTCTAGCTTAGCTGACAGAGTGAGACTCTGTCTTATAAAAAGAAAAGAAAGGCCGAGTGTGGCAGCTCACATCTGTCATCCCAGCACTTTGGGAGGGTGAGGCAGGAGGACTGCTTGAGCCCAGGAGTTTGAGACCAGCCTGAGCAACATGAAACGCTGTCTCAAAAAAAAAATTTTTTTTTTTAATTAGCCAGATGTGATGGCATGTGCCTGTAGTCTCAACTACTCAGGAGGTTGAGGCAAGAGGATTGCTCGAGTCCAGAAGTTTAAGGCTGTGGTGAACCATGATCATGCCATTGCACTCTAGTCTGGGCCACAGAGTGAGACCCTGTCTTAAACAAAAAAATTATTGCTTATTGATAAAAGATTAGTAAACCAGGAATAAAAGGAAACTTCCTAAATCTGTTTAAGGATATGTATCAGAAGCTTTCATCAAGGATATTACTGATGAAACTTTAGAAGCATTCTCTTTAGGCCAGGCATGGTGGCTCACACCTGTAATCCCAGCACTTGGGAGGCTGAGGCGAGTAGATCACTTGAGGTCAGGAATTCAAGACCAGCCTGGTCAACATGGTAAAACCCCATCTCTACCAAAATTATAAAAAATAAGCTAGGCGTGGTGGCGTGTGCCTGTACTTCCAGCTATTTGGGAGGCTGAGGCAGGCGAATTGCTTGAACCCAAGAGGCGGAGGTTGCAGTGCGCCAAGATCATACCACTGCACTCCAGCCTGGCGACAGAGCGAGACTCCGTCTCAAAGAAAAAAAAAAAGCATTCTCTTTAAAATCATGAACGAGGGCCAGGCACAATGGCTCGTATCTGTAATCCTAGCATTTTGGGAGGCCAAGACAGGTGGATCAATGAAGGTTGGGAGTTCGAGACCAGCATGGCCAACGTGGTGAAACCCCGTCTCTATTAAAAATACAAAATTTTACCAGCTGTGGCGAGTGCCTGTAATCCCAGCTACTCAAGAGGTTGAGAAAGGAGAATCGGTTGAACCTGAGAGACAGAGGTTGCAGCGAGTCAAAATCACACCACTGCACTCCAGCCTAGGCGACACAGCAAGACTCTGTCTCAAAAAAAAAAAAAAAAAAAAAGAATGAGACAGGAAACCATTTTTCACCATTTAATAAACGTTGTGCTGAAAATAGTAGCCAGTATTAGGCCGGGCGCGGTGGCTCACGCCTGTAATCCCAACACTTTGGAGGCCGAGGTGGGTGGATTACTTGAGGTCAGGAGTTTGAGACCAGCCTGGCCAACATGGTGAAACCCCATCTCTACTAGAAATAAAAAAATTAGCCAGGCGTGGTGATGCGCGCCTGTAATCCCAGCTACTCAGGAGGCCAAGGCAAGAGAATTGCTGGAACCTGGAGGCAGAGGTTGCCATGAGCTGAGATCACACTACTGCACTGCAGCCTAGACAATAGAATGAGTCTTCGTCTCCAAGAAAATACTAGCCAGTATGATAAAGGAATAAATAAAGCTGTCATTGCTTGCAGAAGTCTATGTAGAAAACTCGAGAATGTACAGAAAATCTTTTAGAATTAATAGAGTTCACCAAAATTGGTGGATATAAAATTAACATACAAGTGCAGCATCAAAGAGGAAATGTAATGTTAAAAAAGATACCATTGATAATAGAAACGAAAATTTCAGGTACTGCGGAATCAATATTATGAAATATGCATGTAACTTTAGAGAAAAATAACTGATATTTTCGCAGATTCCAATAAAGATATATATATATAGGAAGATTCAACCTTCTGAAGTTGTCAGTTCTCCCTTTAATAATCTATAAATTCAGTATAATTCTAATAAAACTTCCAACAGGAATTTCTTTACCCTTTGTAAGTGGATGCTGATGTGGCCACATTTGAAGAGAGGCTTGGCCTGAGGACTTGCTCTACCAGATAGGAAATTATCTTATTTAAAATAGCAGTATTTGGCCAGGTGCGGTGGCTTACGCCTGTAATCCCAGCACTTTGGGAGGCCAAGGCAGTCAGATCACCGGAGGTCAGGAGCTCCAGACTAGCTTGGCCAACATGATGAAACCTTATCTCTACTAAAAATATAGAAATTAGTTGGGCATGGTGGCAGGCACCTGTAATCCCAGCTACTCGGGAAGCTGAGGCGGGAGAATTGCTTGAACCTGATAGGCGGAGGTTGCAGTGAGCTGGGATTGTGCCATTGTACTCCAGCCTGGGTGACAGAGCAAGACTCTGTCCCATAAAAAATAAAATAGCACTGTTCACGCAGGGCAGTGATATGGCCCAAGACGGGGCCCAGAACAGGCTCTTGAGCATGTGGACATGGATGGGAAAGGGCTGCAGGCCAGTTGGGTGGGATGTCTGCACTGGACATGGTGCTGGGACCACTGGTGATTTATGAACTTGGCCAGCATGGGAGAGGAGCTTTGTCACCATGGGAGAGGGAAGGATTTCTTAAATAAGCCAAACTAATAACAGGCTATAAAGGCTATGAAACTATGTATGTTAAAATGAAAATCTAGGCCAGGCATGGTGACTCACACCTGTAATCCCAGTACTTTGGGAGGCTGAAGCGGGAGGATTGCTTGAGCCACTGCACCACTTCAGCCTGGGTGACAGAGACCCTGGCTCAAAAAAAAAAAAAAATTCTTATGTGTCAAGGACACCATCAACACAGTGAAAGGACAAATTCTGTAAAGAGCTGAAACAATTCTGAAGGAGAACGGCGAGTTTCTTGGAGAGCCAGTAAGTGCATGAATAGATGCTGCTCAACTGCGGCCATGCCCAGGGAGCTGTATGTTACGATCCTGGTGGGATGGTCCTTCACAGTCATCAGGTGAGCAGACATCAAACTCAGAACAGCCAGGGATTGAGAAGATGAGCAACAGTGGGACTCCTCGTACAATGCTGGTGAAACATCATTTATTACACCTGTTTTGAGAGAAATTTGGCAATATCTAGTGAAATTGAAGATGTGCTTTTTTTTCTCTTACAGTTTTACTCCTAGATATTTACCCTAGAATAATTTTGTCCTTGCACCCAAAGAGAGACCACAGTGTCCAAAACCAAAAAATAACCAAGTGACAGACTATGGTATGTTCCTACAGTGTAACTACACATCAATTAAAGTGAACTCATTGGATGTCAAAGAAGAAACAAATTGCTGAAGGGTATGCAGATTCTATCACTTGTGTAAAGTTTGAAAAGGGCCACATACCCACAATTGAGTTTAACTTATCCCTTTCTCTGTGTCCATCTAAAAAGTGTAAGTGGGCAGCTGTGAAGGTATGTGCCTCTCTTCAGGAGCCAAGAGATCTAACCAGGGAGGAGCCATTAACACCTGGTGGAGTAGCTGTGGTCGTTGGATATAAAATGATACAAAGCAGGCAAGGCGCAAGGTGGGAGGATCACTTGAAGCCAGGAGTTTGAGACCAGCCTGGGCAACATAGCAAGATCTTATCTCTATCAAAAGTAAAAATAAAATAAAATGGTATAAAGCACTCAGCAATGTGTGGACAGCCACCATTTCAGGCATGTTTGGAGAGGGTGCAGTGGCAAGCTCTGAATGGATACTCCAGTGTTTGATAGCTAGGCCTGCGCGGGGTTGGTGAGGTGCTGTATGCTCTTGGGCCCTGGAAGCAGGGTAAGGTGGTGTCGGGTGAGGACCGCCCCGTCAGCCACTCTGGCATGTTGCTTGGCTGTGTCTCCACAACCCGTTCACTAGTTTGGAATTGTGAAAAAAAAAAGTGGGTACCTGAGAATTAAAGCCACTGTCCAAAGACCACCCTGTTGGCTTTTTGGGACCCAAACTGATCTCAGATGGTCCTTCTAGTGCTAAGAAATGTGCCAAAAATGAAAGTCTGGATTGGCACTATACTAAAAGTAATATAAAACCAAACTGAAGGTGTACAGTTAAAACTGAGATCTGGGCAGAGTGCAGCAGTGGCTCACACCTATAATCCCAGCACGTTGGGAGGCCGAGGAGGGCAGGCTGCTTGGGGTTGGTAGTTTGAGAACAGCCTGGGCAACACAGACTCCCATCTCTACAAAAAAAAAAAAAAAAAAAAAAAAAACAACCAAGAAAATTAACGGGGCATGATGGTGCAGACGTGTAGTTTCGGTTACTCAGGAAGCTGAGGTGGGAGGGACCACTTGAGCCTGGAAGGTCGAGGCTGCCGCGAGCCATCATTGCGCCACTGCACTCCAGTTTGGATGACACAGCAAGACCCTGTCAAAGCAAAAACTACAAAAAATTGAGCTCT
Source organism: Symphalangus syndactylus (assembly GCF_028878055.3). Classification (NCBI taxonomy): domain Eukaryota; kingdom Metazoa; phylum Chordata; class Mammalia; order Primates; family Hylobatidae; genus Symphalangus; species Symphalangus syndactylus. The sequence continues at coordinate 11,213,488 of NC_072438.2, forward strand.
GTGTTAATGTCCGACATTCTGCCCTGCCCACTCCTGGTTCCTGATGTAAGGCCCATGGGGCCTCCCTTCCCTCCACTGGACTCTGGCTGGGTGGTTTTGAGGAATTTTCTATTATCAGAAAAGCGATGACTATTAGGATGCTCTTTAACCGTTCTGTAATAAGCAATTCTAAACTTGAGGAAGCTCCTCCCTGCTTCCATCTGTAACCTAGGTCTTTCTACATTGTTTTTTCTTTTTCGGGAGTGCTGGTGCACACAAGGATGGTTTTTGTTGGGTCGTCAGTTAACCAATGGCCAACCCTTGAGGGATAGAGTCAGGTGGAGCTTCCCTGCTGCTTTCTGGACCTTCCTTTTCTAGGGTCCCTAGATGGGAAGTCTGACTTCAGGACTTTTTGTTGCCACTTGCTGACTCTTTAGAGGTCATTTTCTTTTTCTTTTTCTTTCTTTCTTTTTTTTCTTTTTGAGATGGAGTTTTGCTTTGTCACCCAGGCTGGAGTGCGAAGGCGCCACCTCGGCCCACTGCAGCCTCCTCCTCCAGGGTTCAAGCGATTCTCCTGCCTCAGCCTCCTGAGTTGCTGAGACGACAGGCACATGCCACCACGTCTGGCTAATTTTTGTATTTTTAGTAGAGATGGGGTTTCATTATGTTGGCCAGGCTGGTCTTGAACTGCTGACCTCAGGTGATCCACCCGCCTTGGTCTCCCAAAGTCCTGGGATTACAGGCCTGAGCCACTGCACCCAGCCTAGAGGTCACTTTCTAGCTTCCTTTCTCCCTACTAGTGAAGAAATATACTTCTTTATATATATATAAATATTTTTTGTTTTTGAGACAGGGTCTTACTCTGTCGCCTAGGCTGGAGTACAGTGGTGCAATCATGGCTTGCCACAGCCCTGACCTCCCTAGGCTCAGGTGATTCTCCCACCTCAGCCTCCCTAGTAGCTGGGACTATAGCCATGTGCCACCACGCCTGGCTAACTTTTCTGTTTTTTATAGGGATGAGGTCTTGCCATGTTGCCCAATCTGGACTCAAACTCCTGGCCTTAAGTGATCCTCCTACCTCAGCCTCCCACAGTACTGGGATTACAGGCATGAGCCAGTGCACCTGGCCGGCTCCAGTATGAGCAGCATTTTCACTAGCAGGCTTTTTTGGCCTGATTTTTTTTTTTTTTTTTTTTTTTTTGAGACGTAGTCTCACACTGTTGCCAGGCTGGAGTGCAGAGGCATGATCTTGGCTCGCTGCAACCTCCGTCTCCCAGGTTCAAACGCTTCTCCTGACTCAGCCTCCTGAGTAGCTGGGATTACAGGTGCCCACCACCACGCCCAGCTAATTTTTGTATTTTTAGTAGAGACAGAGTTTCACCATGTTGGCCAGGCTGGTCTCAAACTCCTGACCTTGTGATCTGCCCGCCTCGGCCTCCCAAAGTGCTGCCATTACAGGTGTGAGCCACTGTGCCTGGTTTGGCTTGAATTTTAAAATTATTTTATTTTATTTTTGAGACAGGGTCTCACTCTGTTGCCCAGGCTGGATTGCAGTGGTGCAATCACAGCTCACTGCAATCTCTGCCTTCCGGGTTCAGGCAATCCTCCTTCCTCAGCCTCCCTAGTAGCTGGGACTACTGGTGCACGCCACCACACGCAGCTGATTGTTGTATTTTTAGTAGAGACAGGGTTTCACCATATTGGCTAGGCTGGTCTCAAACACCTGACCTCAGGTGATCTGCCCTCCTTGGCCTCCCTAAGTGCTGGGATTACAGGTGTGAGCCACTGCACCGGCCTGAGTTTTTAATTTTTAAAGCCTTTTCTACCTTTCCTGATCCTAATTTTTACACATCCATTAGATTGGAACCAGTGCTTTATGTCTCAGTTCTTTTTACATGCCTTGGTATTAGTTATCTATTGTTGCATAACATGTTACTTCAAAACTTAGTGGCTTAAAACAACAGCATGCATTTACTGTCTCATAGTTTGTGTGGGCCAGGAATTTGGTAACCGCTTAGCTTAGTGGTTCTGCCTTAGGGTCTCTTGAAGTTGCATTTAAGATGTTACCTGGGGCTACATCATTCTAAGGTTTGACTGATGTTGGAGGATCTGCTTCCAGGGTACCTCCCCTCACTCATGCTGCTGGCAGGAGGCCTTGGTTCTTCACCATGTGGCCCTCTCCACAGGGCTGCTGGTGTGTCCTCACAATATGATGGGGGCTGGCTTTCTCAAGAGCAAGTGATCCAAGAAAGAGCAAGGTGGATATCTTTTATGCCCTACACTTGGAGTCATATGCAACCATTTCTGCACTGTGTTATTGACTACACCGTAAGCAGTAGTGGGGGCTTGAGCTCCAGGAGGCAGGGCTCACGGAGGGATGGGGGGTCGTCTTGGAGAATGGATACCTAAGCATTCTTCGCTGAAGCCTGAAAGCAAAAGGAAACTCTAAAAAGATGTTGGGGGGAGCACGGTGCAGTGCCTCACACCTGATTTCCAGCACTTTGGGAGGCCATAGCGGGCAGATCACTTGAGGTCAGGAGTTCGAGACCAGCCTGGCCCACATGGTGAAACCCCCATCTCTACTAAAAATACAAAAATTAGCCAGGTGCGGTGGCGCATGCCTATAATCCCAGCTACTCAGGAGGCTAAGGTGGGAGAATCGCTTGAACCCAGGAGGCAGAGGTTGCAGTGAGCTGAGATCACTTCACTGCACTCCAGCCTGGGCCACAATGAGACTCTTATCTCAAAAAAACAAACAAACAAAACGTGTAGGGAGCAAGTAGAATGAAGGAGGGGCGTGTAATCTGAAGACTAATTTGTAGAGTCTCCAGTTATGTTGGCAGTGTTTTAGTCAGTTGTGGGATTGTGGAAATTTGGTTTTCCATGTTTTTTTGGTACGTTTTAAATTTTTATTTATTTTTGAGACAGAATCTTACTCTGTTTCCCAGGCTGGAATGCAGTGGTGCAATCATAGGTCACTGCAGCCCTGAATTCCTAGGCTGCAGTGATGCTTCCACCTCCACTTCCCAAGTAGCTGTGACTACAGGCACTTGCCACCATACCTAACTAATTTAAAAATAACTTTTTTTTTTTTTTTTTAAACACGATCTTGCTCTGTTGCCTAGGCTGGTCTCAAACTCCTGGCCTCAAGTGATCTTCCCACTTAGGTCTCCGAAAATGTTGGGATTATAGGCATGAGCCACATGTCCAGCTTGTTTTTGATATGTTAAGAATAAAGAAGTGGCCACTATTGAATGCTTATCACATGTCAGATACTTTGCCAGTATGTTATTGTACAAAAGTATATCTAGTACTCAGAATCACCTTATAAGGTAAATATAAATTATCTCTGCTTTATAGCTGGCTAACCTGAGCTTAAAAGTTGTAAGGTTTCAGTGAGATGATGCAGTCAGGAAGTAGGAGAATTGGGACCTGACCCTAACTGTGTGTGTGAGCGTGTGCTTTTGTGTTTTTAGAACTCGTAACCATCATACCATACAGTTTCACCGTGAAGCTCGGAGACTTTAATGAGGAGTCATTGCTCTGTTAACCTAAGGTGATAATGAGATTTTCCTGGCTTCCCCGCAGAAGCCGTCTGTGGTGACTGTCTTGTGAGGCGAGGTGACTGCAGGGCGCTTGTGACTCTGCTTTGACGAAGCAGTAAAGTACACTGTTAGGATTCATCCTAACTGGGGGCTGTGGAGTCATGGTGGGTGATGGGGTGCCAGAGGCAGAGGTGGATGGGAGGGCAGCAGGCCCGTGAAGGAATGTGCTGTGTTTGAGGAGATGAGAGGCAGATGTGCTGTGGATCCGAAGCCCTGTGCAGAAACTTTCACCGGTTGAAGAGCTGAGGCCCTTGGAGTTTGAAGAGTTGGGAGTGGGTAGGCTCATGGAGTGGGTCATGGCAGCAATCAGGGCAGGGCCTGCTGGGTTGGGAGGGGTGTGGCAGGAGTAGGCATACACAGGGCTGGGGATAGGGACCCCACAGGGAACACTGGTGGAGTGCTGGAGGTCAGAGCCAGACCCGGAACTGCAGAAGGTGTCCTCGAGGTGGGAGGTCCCAGGCAGTTAGGCTGGGGGTGTCTGCAGGTTGTCTAGAGAGGTGGTGGGTGGGCATTGGTGGGTGTTGGTGTCCAGACCAGGGTGAGGACAAGAGGGAGTGGAGCACATGACTCATCCAGGCGACAGGAGGGCAGATGGTAGGGCCATGGGAAGCTATAAGAAGCCGCCTATGGTGACTGTCTTGTGAGGAGGGGTTTGGGTTTGGGGGCAGAGGTTACCTCTATTGGCTGGGCAGGTGGTAGGTCCAGGTGGTAATGGTAACCAGCCAACATTAACCTGATGGTTCCTTACCACTGCCAGGTGGAGTGTTACTGCCCCCATTTCACAGAGTGGATGCAGAGACAGTGCCTTCACTTGCCGAAGTCCATAGAACTAACCAGTAGAGGAGCCAGCATCAGAGCTGGTTGGTGCTGAGCCAGTCAGCAGACTGTTTCCAAAGGGCTAGTGAGCAGTGAGGGCTCTGTTCTGACTGCTCAGCTCTGCTGTTGTGGCAGGAAGACAGCCATGGGCAGCATGGGAACAAATGCGTGGGGCCGACATCCAGTAAAACTTTGTGGACACTGTTGTTTGAATTTCCTGTAATTTTTGTGTCATGAAATATTATGATGTTTTTCAGACATTGAACAGAAACAGGTGGTGGGTTATACCTGGCTGGCTGGCATTAGTGTGTCAGCCCTGTGCCCTGCTCTCGAGATCCGTGGCTCTCGGACTTGGGGACACATTAGCAACCCCTGGGAAACCTTTAAATCACTGAGGCCAGACCCGCCGGGTTGGGTTGATCTTGGGTGGGACCTAAGCACCATGGGATTTCAAACCCCCAGGTTATTACCAGGTGCAGCCAAGTCCGCAGAATCAGACTTCAGTGTGTCTGCGGATCATCCTAGAGACCTTATGAAAGTACAGATTCCTGGTAGGCAGGTTGGGGTGGGGCCTGGGAGTCTGCATTTCTAGCATGCTCCGGGTGCTGATGCTGGCAGCCCTGGTGTGGCTGGAGGGTAGGGAAGCCTTGTCTCTTGGCTGTGCAAGGTTGTCTCCGTGTGCTGGCCTGGGCTCTGACAGAAGCCAGCTCGCACTCTTTGGTGTGTGCCTTCACCTCTGCCCAGGGCCTGTACCTGAAAGACGAGGGTAGGTGCTGCCCAGTGAGGACACTGAGCTGAGCCCACCTCCATGTTCATGGGCAGCGTTCCTGTGGCATTGGCTCTACAGCTAATTTTTCAGGGGTGCCTAGAGGCTGAGTCGTAAGTGAGTTAGTGGTTTGGGAAAAGTATATATATATTTTTATCATTTATCATTTCCAACATTTACAGACGTAGAGTTGAGTTGTTTTCACTGGCACTATTCTAATTTATGAGTTTTCAGTGGGTCACAGCATCAGTTAAGCACTACTTTTCTTTGAAGCTTTTAGGGACATAGTTCCATGATGTGGGAATAAAAATGTGATACACTAAGTTCTAAAGGGCCGTGCATTTGATTTCATGCAAAACAAAACCCAATGAGTTTTACGGATTTAACTTCTTATTGCACCTTCTCCCGTTCCCACAGGTGGTAGCTGAGCACCCAGATGCTTCAGGTGAGGAGATTGAAGAGCTGCTCAGGTCACAGTGGAGTCTGCTGAGTGAGAAGCAGAGAGCACGCTACAACACCAAGTTTGCCCTGGTGGCCCCTGTCCAGGCTGAAGAAGACTCTGGTAAACATAGCATTATGCTGATGTCCTCTGCTTGGGTTGATGTGTGTAGTGTAGCAAGCTGAGCTCTGGTCTTGGAACTGTAGGGAAGTGTGTCCACTCTCCCTGTTTCTGACCCGTGGGGTTTGGGCCAGCAGTCCAAGTGCGTGTGTGGTCACAGTAAAAACAGCCTCTGCCATCTGCGTTTACTGGCTTATGAGAGCTATTCGGTGTGGTGCCTTCTGGCCTGTGGCTCCCTTGCTTTCCTGCCCAAGTTGAGCAGCCACTGTGGTCACTGCTGCTGATGGGGCTGTGTGAGAGAGGACAGAAGAAGGAATGGGAGGGAAGGTCGTCTCTTGGATTCCAGGCTTACATGATGTGGTAGGGTCAGCCTTCAGGCCTGTGACTTCCGAGGAGGCAGCACTTCTCATGCTTCTGAGAGCAGTCCTGGTTTCGGCTGTAGTCTGCACCTTACAGGGGCCCGGAGTGTGGGCAGCTCCTGGCCTGTTTGCCCGAGAGCTCATAGGGCAAGAAGGGTGACTGGACTGACCTTGAATTCGGTATCCTTTGGTCCTTCCTAGGCCTTCGGCTTAAAAAACCAAAAGTGCTACTTTGCTTTGGGCAGTGGCAAGAGGAGGGAGAGCTGACACTGTAAGATTGGAAGATGTGTAACAATGGTTAGATTCGTGATACGTATGTGCTTGGACGCAAATTGTGGAAAACTGAGATTTGAATGTAAAAATAACTGATATATTAGGGTATCAATTTAAAATACAGAAAGTACTGTATATCTGAAGATTCATCATCGAGGAGCTTTGGAGAGGCCAAACATAAAGTATTTCAAGACTCACCTAAAAGGAAGTCGGGGCCCAGAAGCGATAGGGTCTGGCCACATGTGCCTGCTGTCACCTTTCTCCTTCTCAGATGTTTTCATCTTGATTTAGGTGTTTCTAGATCTCTTCATCAGCTATCTCATTAATCTTGAATTTTGTTCAACTTCCTCAGTGTTCATTACAAATACTATAATTTAGAATAGCAAGGATATTTAGGACTTGTATATTTTCTTTAAAAGGAAATATACCTCACTCTATCAATACACTAAATTTAGAGACATGTTCCTTTTAAATGACTGGCTTATTTAAAAATAAGCCAGCTCTTCCTGAAGCCAGATTCAGCTTACCCTCGAAGTATAAGCATAAATTTGATTGTGTTATATTTTGCAGAGTGCTTAGTGGATAGAAGTGACAGGTGAGTTTCTGCCCACTGTGTGTCAGGTGTATGCAGGTTCTTGGGTGTCCTTTAATCCTGACTTTCAGGTGACCCTGGTGCTAACAACTAGGATGGCGCACCACATCTTTGTCACGTGCCCATGGCCTCAGTGTTAGAAATCTACACAGATGTCTGGGCACAGTGGCTCAGACCTGTAATCCCAGCACTTTGGGAGGCCAAGGTGAGTGGATCACTTGAGGCCAGGAATTCAAGACCAGCCTGGCCAACATGGCGAAACCCCATCTCTACTAAAAATACAAAAAAATTGGCCAGGCCTGGTGGCGCATGCCTGTAATCCCAGCTACTCGGGAGGCTGAGGCACGAGAATCTCTTGAACCTGGGAGGCAGAGGTTGCAGTGAGGCAAGATCACGCCACTGCACTCCAGCCTGGGCAACAGAGCAAGACTCAATCTCAAAAAAAAAAAACAACAAAAAAAAAACCAGCCTGGCGCAGTGGCTTACACCTGTAATCCCAGCACTTTGGGAGGCCGAGGTGGGCGGATCACCTGAGGTTGAGAGTTCGAGACCAGCCTGACCAGCATGGAGAAACCCCATCTATACTAAAAATACAAAATTAGCTGGGCGTGCTGGCACATGCCTGTAATCCCAGCTACTTGGGAGGCTGGGGCAGGAGAATCGCTTGAACCTGGGAGGCGGAGATTGCAGTGAGCCGAGATCGTGCCATTGGATTCCAGCCAATGGAATGGACAACAAGAGCAAAACTCCATCTCAAAAAAAATGAAAATCCATACAGATGCCTGTGTTGCTTGTTTCTGTAAGAAACAGCTGCTGCCTCATCCTGGATGAATGGAGAGGTGCTTAGGAGGTGCCGTGTTGAGGATGTGCTGTGTCAAGGACCTCGCCTGTGGGAAAGCGAGGCACAGGGCTGGCATTGTGCTCATGAACAGGTGTTCTGAAGGCAGACCTGCCTGAGGGGGGCCTCGAGAGTTTGGCTGGCTGTGCCGTGTGGTGCCTATGCTTGGCAGTGGCTGAGCATGTCCTGCTGCCGAGCATTCCACGGGCCTCTTCCCCAGGCTGCCTTTGCACCAGCCTGCAGTGGCGTGGCCAGGAGCGGGCTTTACAAGGGCTGCTTGCCTGGCCCCCATCACACCAGGCTGGAACTGCAGCTGGTGAGGGCCCCCACGCTCTGGCTGCTGACTCTTCTTGCGCATTGGGCTCAGGCCTAGACCCGAGGTGAGGCTCGGTGAACGCATTGGCACAAGGGCACGGACACTTACTTGTACCTCTGCCTGAGGCCTTGCTGGACCCTGTGGAGCTGAGCACTCTTTTGCTGGTGTCTTCTGTCCCAGCAGTAGTGAGGCTTGAGGGCGACAGTGTCCTTCAGGGCAACAGTGTCCTTCTGCAAGATGTTTTATGAAGAGTCCATTAATAAAAACCCTGAACCCCTCTGTAAAGCAGTCATGCAAATGATAATACTGGATTTATATTTAAAATAAACATTGGCATGTTGAAATTAATCATCTCTCTAGAATTTGCACTCTTACACCTTACCGTCTTAGGTCGGTATTGTTTGGATGCCTTAGGTCTTGGATTAGCTGCTATTCCTGGGAACACCTAACACATGGCACAGCTGAGCAAACATGGAGGAAGCCCTTAATTTGCATATATAAATGTAGTGTTACTACTTAACATGTTTCTTTAAGGAAATGTTTAAAAAGTAGCAAGTTTTTTTTTTTTTTTTTAAGTTCAACTTAAATTCCACAAGTCTTTGAATGTTAGTAAGGAAAAGATTTTTTTTTGTTTTTTGGTTTTTTTTAGACAGAGTTTCATTCCTGTTGCCCAGGCTGGAGTACAATGGCACGATCTCGGCTCACTGCAACCTCCACCTCCTGGGTTCAGGCGATTCTTCTGCCTCAGCCTCCTGCATAGCTGAGGTTGCAGACATGTGCCACCATGCCCGGCTAATTTTGTGTTTTTAGTAGAGATGGGGTTTCTCCATGTTGGTGGTCAGGCTGGTCTCAAACTCCCGACCTCAGGTGATCCGCCCACCTCAGCCTCCCAAAGTATTGGGATTACAGGCCTGAGCCACCACGCCCAGCCTAGGAAAAGATTTTTTTAAAATACTGGGCTATTGCCGGGCGCGGTGGCTCAAGCCTGTAATCCCAGCACTTTGGGAGGCCGAGGCGGGCGGATCACGAGGTCAGGAGATCGAGACCATCCTGGCTAACACGGTGAAACCCCGTCTCTACTAAAAATACAAAAAAAATTAGCCGGGTGTGTTGGCGGGTGCCTGTAGTCCCAGCTACTCGGGAGGCTGAGGCAGGAGAATGGCGTGAACCCGGGAGCCGGAGCTTGCAGTGAGCCGAGATCGTGCCACTGCACTCCAGCCTGGGCAACAGAGCGAGACTCCGTCTCAAAAAAAAAAAAAAAAAAAAAAAAAATACTGGGCTATCAGGAGGCAGAGGTTGCAGTGAGCTGAGGTCGTGCCATTACACTCCAGCCTGGGCTACAAGAGCGAAACTCCATCTCAAAAATAAGTAAATAGATAAAATACTGGGTTATATTTAAATTTAATGCTTTAATACATTAAATTATAATTATAAGGCCAGGAGCGGTGGCTCACCCCTGTAATCCCAGCACTTTGGGAGGCCGAGGCAGGCGGATCACGAGGTCAGGAGTTCGAGACCAGCCTGACCAATATGGTGAAAACCCATCTCTACTAAAAATACAAAAATTAGCTGGGCATGGTGGCACGTGCCTGTAATCCCAGCTACTCAGGAGGCTGAGGCAGGAGGATGGCTTGAACCCACAAGGCGGAGGTTGCAGTCAGCTGAGATTGTGCCACTGCCCTCCAGTCTGGGTGACAGAGCGAGACTCCATCTCAAAAAATAAAAATAAAAAATATATATATATTTATAACAGATGCTAATATAATTTCTAAGGTTAGATATAGTCGCCAGTTTTTTTGTTGTAAAGAGATTTGATCTGTAAGACATAAGCCCTGGAAATCAGCAGGGTTACAGGAAACACATCATGGGCTGGATCTGTATGTTGAATGCCCTGGGTAGGTTCTCACAGTGCTTCAGTGCAGCTTTTGGAGTGGTTTTCATGTACATTTTCCCCATCCCCCATTCCAAGGTAACGTAAATGGGAAAAAAAGAAACCACACAAAGAGGACACAGGACCCTACAGAAGATGCTGAAGCTGAGGACACACCCAGGAAAAGACTCAGGACGGACAAGCACAGTCTTCGGAAGGTAATTGTGTTTCAGGTTTGCTTGACCTGTCAGAGTGTATGCTCTGTGACTCTTGGTGCCACTGTTTTCCTGCATGGGAGCACACATGAGATGCAGGTGGCGGTGCACTCAGCTCCTCCCAGGCTGGTATTCAGCAGAAGGCTTGCATTTCTCACAGAACCCCATTGAGAAAGGCTGCTTGCAAGTTCTTACCCACCAGGGGTGTTATCACAGAAACCGATGATGTGTTGCTCTCCAAGAAAACAGACATCCAAATGCTTCGTGTAATACTTGTTCTTTAGATTGGACAAAATTGTCATTAAAAATGACCTCTTCGGCCGGGTGTGGTGGCTCACGTCTCTAATCCCAGCACTTTGGGAGGCCAAGGCAGGTGGATTGCTTGAGGTCAGGAGTTCGAGACCAGCCTGGCCAACATGGCGATACCCCGTCTCTACTAAAAATACAAAAAATTAGCCGGGCGTGGTGGCGTGCGCCTGTAATCCCAGCTACTCAAGAGGCTGAGGCAGGAGAATCGCTTGAACCTGACAGGCAGAGGTTGCTGTGAGCTGAGATCATGCCACTGCACCCCAGTGTCGCAAGATTCTGTCTCAAAAAAACAAAAAAAACCCCCAAACACCATAACCTTTCTATAGGGCTTATTATTCAGGATATAAATAATGAACTGGCATCAGAGTCCATTAGAGATATGTGTTACATGTCAATAAAAAGTCAACAGTTCACTAAAGGCAATGAACCTAGATTTTATTTAGTTCATTAGTAATTCATGTTATTGTTTACTGAATGAGAATACTAAACAGGCTGTGCAGGAAAAGTGCAGCATAGATACAAAGCCAGCCCCAGGTCCTTGTGCTCCTTGCTTACTGCCAGCATGTGTCCAGGGACAGAGTTTGCCTGGTACCTGCAGGGGACTGAAACCAACCAAGGAAACACTGAATTATTCTGTCTAGCATGTGGTGCCCATGCATGTAGAAGACGTGAGCCCTTTTGCTAGTGTATGAAGTGATGCCATTCATTTCAACTGTCTCAGATGTCCAGTTAACTTTTTCATGAACTGAGACTTTAATTAGACTTCGTACTTTGTTTGAATTTCCATTTTATTTGATAATAGTTCTGGCCGGGTGTGGTAGCTCACACCTGTAATCCCAGCACTTTGGGAGGCTGAGGCAGGTGGATCACTTGAGGTCAGGAGATCGAGACCAGTCTGGCCAACATGGTGAAACCCCATCCCTACTAATAATTCAAAAATTAGTTGGGTATGGTGGTGCATGCCTGTAATCTCACCTACTCCGGATGAGGCAGGAGAATCACTTGAACCTGGGAGGCGGAGGTTGCAGTGAGCTGAGATCACGCCACTGCACTCCAGGCTGGGTGACAGAAGGAGACTCCATCTCAAAAAAAAAAAAAAAAAGAAAGTTCTGACAGAGTAGTTGTATATATTTGTGATTTTGAGTAAAGCTTCATCCTGTTTTTCACTGATCTGAGTTAAAATGCTCTTTTTATTTCAAAGAATGGAAAATAAATCTCACATATTACTAAGGTGTAAATATGTGGACACCATATCATTTATCTTATTTCTTTAAACTTGTATTTGTAGTTGAGAGGAGCAAGCAGGCCCTGCCCCATTTTTCTGGCTCACAGAACATTCTTCTGGGGCACCTGCCATCAGGTGAGGTCGTTGAGCGATCAAGTGTTCAGCAGTAAGCTAGGTCAGATTCACCTGTAGTCACTAAGGTTTATAGTTACCAGGAAGCCTGCACTTAACATTTGCTCTGGTCACGTAATTTTTTTTTTTTTTTTTTTTTTTTTTTTGAGAGGGAGTCTCACTTCGTCACCCAGGGTGGAGTGCAGTGGTGCAGTCTTCACTCGCTGCAACCTCCGCCTCCTTGATTCAAGTGATTCTCCTGCCTCAGCCTCCCGAGTAGCTGGGATTACAGGTGCGTGCCACCATGTCCAGCTAACTTTTTTGTATTTTTAGTAGAGACAGGGTTTCACCATATTGGCCAGGCTGGTCTCAAACTCCTGACCTCAAGTGATCCGCCCACCTCCACCTCCCAAAGTGCTGGGATTACAGGTGTGAGCCATTGCGGCTGGCCAGGTTACCTTCTATTAAAGTAGCCCTTTACTGGCAATCATACGTAAACTGGTTGCTTTGAAATATTTGTGTAAATGATATACCTAAAAAATACATGACCCTGGACACTCAAAATACCAAAGGTCACATTAAGTGGCTAGTAATGTTTTATTAGTTCCTATCTCAGGAGATAGCACATGATAAAAAAGAAGTAGTGGTGTCTCTTCAGATTCGGGTTTTATAAACCTGAGCCAAACCACATATGACACCCAATGTGCACTGAGCACTTCTGACATGCTGGGCACTGTCCCAAGTGCATTCTCCTGTCGCCTTGTCCATGATCCTCTGGATTCCACCTCACCGCATCCTGTCTCACTGGCTCTGGTTCCAGGCAGGTGGGTGAGATGGTGTATGAGTGTAGGAGTGGCAAATCATTCCCTGGGCAGCACTGCTCTAGTGCTATGGGGACAGGGCATTTTTCAGCCACACCTTTCAGAATCTCAGCCCTTGATAAAAGCTTCATGATCCCTTCTCCCTTTTTTTGCTTTTCTCAGTTGTGAAATATTTTACTGATGATCTTTGTTCATTAGGTGTATCTGGTGTTTGTCTAAAAATTGGAAATCCTCAGTATAGTGATACTAGTAATGTTGGTCCTGACTTAGCAGGGCTGAGTCTAACTTGATTGGATACCTTTTGAATGGAAGGATCCATTTTTCTCATTTTCATCCTTCGCTTTGGGTTCAGTGGAGAGTCTAGGTGCATGTTCAATACGACTTGTATCAGGTGTCTTAACCACATGACTGCAGCAGGTCTTGGCGTGGCCCCACCCACCTCGCCCTCCTGACAGATGCGAGAGCGGGAGGTGCGAAGAAAGAATCAGTCCAGATTGTGAAAAAAAGTCTGAGATTGGGCAACCATGGATGACTTAAGTGTGGAACACATTTCCAAAGGAAGAAGTTTCTGCCACAAAACTTTTCAGCAACCTGTGTTCATTCACATGAGGAGATTTTTTTTCCTTTCTTTTCCTTTTGTTGTTCTTTTTCTTTTTTTTCCTTTTTTTCTTTTCTTTTTTCTTTTTTTTTTTTTTTTTTTTTTAAATAATAGAGAGACACAATCACTGACAAAACGGCCAGAACAAGCTCTTACAAGGCCATGGAGGCAGCCTCCTCGCTCAAGAGCCAGGCAGGTAATGTGGTCAGCGCCCTTTCCTTCTTGGCTTCTGGGTGCCCAGGCTGGGGCTGGGTGGGTGGGCTGAGAGTGTGAAAGGGGAAGGCTGGGGCTGGTGAAGGGGAACAGGGCAGGGGAGGAATCCACAATTAAGCTAGGAGCGAAAAAGAAGGAAAAGAGGTTCTCCTGTGGTTGAAAACTAAACTGTTTTAATGTGTATGTTGTTTTGAAGGGTTTGGCTAAATTTTATTGAAGTTACTTTTTACTTGGCTCTTTTATTTTCAATTTAAAATTTTACTAGAAAAGTGATTTCAACCAGAAGTTTTCAGGTTTCTTACTTGATGGTGCCAGTTGCTACTGTAGATTCTGTCACCCTTCAGTACCCTGACCCTCTGCATGTAAGCTAACAGTAAGGGCTCGTTATTTATATTTCACATGCTAAAAAAACTAGCTTAAAATATTTATGAAAGGTAACTGTCAAAAAGATAAGAGGGGAAATTACACTTCCTTTTACCTTTTAGTTATCTTTTTGAAATACCTGTTTGATCCCTTATTGAAGAAGTCATACCTTCTCCAACTCTTAATTAAAAGGAAAACAAAACCCTGGGGAGGAGAGTGAGGGAAGATTGGCAGTGACTCTGTTTTTCTTGTTTTGCATGAGGTGCTTGACTGGCTTTTAAAAATCAGTTAAACAGACTTTAAAAAAAAAAAAGACATGAGCAATTGGACATGTGAATGCTCGCTGATGATATAAGAGCATTGTTACTTTTAAGTATGGGAGTAGCATTGTGGTTATGTGTAAGGCTTTATGTTTAGAGATTTGTGCTCAACTTTTTATGGATGAAATCATATGTCTTGGATTTGCTTCAGAATAATCTGGCAGGGGGACGTGGAACCAGGTATGGATAGAGCCATGCTGGCCCCAGGTTGATGTTTTTGGGGGCCAAGTAGCAAGGACATGGGGTTCATTGTACAGTTTGTCTGCTTTTATGTTCAGATTTTTCCATGATAAAAAGTTAAGCCAGACGGACAAAGGAATTCAGAAGATTCATCTTTAGAACTTCACTTATTTGAGGGGTAATTTTAAAGCAGTAAAAAGATTAAGGGTTTATGATTTGAAACTTTACAAACCAAAATTATTTTACAGCAACGAAAAATCTGTCTGATGCATGCAAACCACTGAAGAAGCGAAATCGGGCTTCCACGGCAGCATCTTCAGCTCTTGGGTTTAGCAAAAGTTCTTCTCCTTCTGCATCCTTAACTGAGAATGAGGTAAAATAATAATAATAATGATAACCATGGCATTGGTATGAAGGCCATTTAGCTGCCCACGCTGCAGTGTGAGTAACACTCAGACTTCATAAGCACAGCATTGGTGCTCACTGCCAGTGCAGATGCTTTAGGGCCTCTTGGCTATCTCAGATTCATGAAATGGACAAACAGTGCACTATGTTAGTTTATTTGAGCACTTTTTATACACACGCACACAGTGTGTACATGTACAGATATACTTCAGTCTTGATGCAGTTTCATAGTTCTTAAAAATCTGTCTTAAGAATGTTGTGTTCTGTGTAGCCCTCACACTGTAAGAGTTCACATGGAAGTAAGTCTGCGTTGGTTCTGAAAGGGCACAGTGTCAGTTGAGCTGACATACTGGGTGGGGTGGAGGGCGACTCACACACCACACCTGATTCCTGTTGCTTCCAGACCTAGGCTCATGGAGGAAGCCAAAGATTTCTTTGTTCTCATGCATTTCATGGCTTTGGTCCTTTAAATTCTGGCACATTTTTAGTTACTTGAGTGTTGAGGTGAGTCAGAACTACCATTGTAATAATGACTGCTATGTTCTGGACTTGCAAAGTATATGATAGCAAAATAAAGCCATTTGGGGCTGCTGCCTGCCATCATTGTAACATGACACTTAGACTTTATTATCAAACCTAAATTTTTTGCTGTTGCCAAAAACAACAAATAGCCACAGAATGTAGGTGTGACACTTTTTTGTTCAGAGGTGGTTTTGGTTTCCTGATTTTTAGGGATTACCTTCATAGAGCTTTGGAATTTTAATTTCTTGTTATTTGGTTCTCCGTGATGCTGTTTTTCTCATTGTAGACATAGGTCCTGTTTTTGTCATATCTATGAGGAGATGATAACTGGGGGCTCATTTGGAACAGGGTAGTGAGGCAAGGGCTGGGCAGGCCCCTTACTCTTGCTGAGTCAGAAGGCGGCACTTCTGGCCAGGTCTCTGCCATGGTCCCCAGGAAGGATGGGGTGTGCCTCAGTTGTTTCCACTCATTAGAGGAGGGTAGGCCTTCCAGTGCAGGAAGGTCAGGGACCTAGGCAACCTGTGCCGGGCTCAGAGAGCTCTGCAGCTTGCCACTCTGAATCCTTAGTGATGGTGCAGATAGCGACCACTCCTCCGAGTGGGATTTTCTGCAGGGAATCAAACCAGCTCAGTGGTGGTCGAGACCTGCTCACGGATGGTGGGACTGGGGTTGGTTTACAGTTTGATACGTGTAGACAACTAAGCATTTGTGACTTTCAGACACACTGGAGAAAATGTAGTAAGAATTCTTTACTGAAACATCTAGGAGCTTACTGAAATATGAAAAGGCAAATTTTATACAAATTATTTTTCCTTTTTCCTTTCTTTCTTGTTCAAGTTTAGGTTAAAATCTTAGAAAATTAAATGAAAGGTCATTTACAGTTCCAAAGAAGAATATTAAACATTTTTCACTTAAGTTGAGATTTTTGCTTTAAAGAGCTTTTAATGAATTTTTCTGTTATCATAATTTTGGTCCAGTTATTCACTTGAGTTGTTGCTTATACTATTATCAGGTACAATAGAGAGAACTTGGAACCTGCTGAAATCTTGTCTGTTATTCCTGATCCTAAGTCATGTATATCGAAGGCTTTGATTTAGAGTCATGCATGAGGCCAGTGCAGCAGGGATCGAGGCTTGCCCATGAGTCAGGGGAGCTCAGTCTCCCTGGCCTGGGCAGTTGTTCTGACCTTGAGAAGACGTAGATAAAGCATTTTATCATCATTAGACTTAATTTTTAATTCTTTAGAATGTCAGAATTTGATAGGTTGTTAAATACATTTATATAATACATTAAATATATGAAATTAATACACCTTCCTACATTTTGAAGGTGATGCATAGATCCCATAGTGTGCATCATGTTCCTTATATGAAAACATTTAAATTACTGGGTCTTTTCCATTAAACTACTTTTGTATGGCTTAGATAAATCTTCCATTAGTGTTCATTTTTATAGAATTATGCTGTTAAAACTACTTTAGGTGAGCAAATAAACTTGTCTATTATGTATTAATGCGACTGAACTACAGTAAATGTTTGTGATGTTTCCATTGCTGAATGCCTGTTAGCATATGAGGCAAAGTGTAGTGTTATAAAAAACACCCTGTTGACTGCTGGGCCTGATTCTGATATGAGTTAGGTGACCATGAGAATTGCTGTTTGAGGTCCACACTGACACACACCCATTTGGGTCACACCCTCTTTGCATGTTTGTATTTCCTCTCTTTCATCACATTTGTTTGAAATAAGGTACTTTCATAGGGTTGGTATTTCAGAACACTTTAGGTCATGTTGTAGTTTAAATTCTTCTTGAAAAAGGTATATGTGATAAATAAAAATTTTTATTGGAATAATCATTACATGGTACTACATCACCCTGAGGAAGAGAATAAATTAAAATTACACACTTGCATGACAAAGGCCTGTGAAGGAATTAATGTGATTTAAGTGTTTTGTAACTTCATTTTTTATTCCTTTAGTAGAGCAAATTCTTATTTTTTTCGCCTTCACTGGTAACAGCTTTTGTGGGAGCCCACACCAGTCAAGTTGGATTTGAACCCAGCTGCTCTGTACTGCACTTAGAATGATGTAATATTCCAGGATGCTGCTGCAGGTGGCGTATCATCGTACACACTCAGTGACATTTCTATCACAATCATTTTATGGAAGATGTGTGATAATCTGTTTTTACTGGTATTAATAAACACATACAATGAAGAAAACAGATAACAAATTTTAAGACCAAGGTAAGATAACTAATCAAGGCCATTTAATCAATCACATTCATCTCATAATAGAAACACGTTCATATTCCAGTGGTCAATGTAGATTTCAAGTTGAAAGGCAGACCCTTTAGTTGGGGGCTGTCCAGAGCTGCAGCAGGGCCTTGCACGGAAGGGGTGGCCCTGTTAGAGTTGCTTCTCCTCTAGTTTGTAACTTACTGGATTTTTGTGGAAAATATCAGCGTCGGTACTCTCAGAAACAAACTAACAGCACACGTTAGGAGGAGTCCTCATCAGCTGTTCTCATTGCCAATGAGATATATTCAGTATTGTAGATACTACACTAATTTCCAACATAAGAGGCAGGAAGAGTTTGATTCTATCCTTTTTTACTAAACAGTTTTATTATGACACTAGATACAGTAAATTTTTAGAAAAAAATACCATTTACAGTATTATTGTGAACCATTTAACCCTTTTGATCCAAGGACCCGGACCAAGGGGATACTGTAATCAGGTTATTTACACCAACCGCTGCATCAGTTGCTTCTATAGAGCATCAGCCCTCATGTTTCATTGTCTTAATGTCGGGGGGCAGCCTGGTGTCCTGCCCCAGGTGTCCGCATTTTTGCATGGTGAGGAAAAGGCTTACTTACCTTCAGCTCATAAAAGCAGAAGGTGTGCTATTCACAGTACCATGCGAGTAGCCCACAATTCATTCCCAGCAGATTCTTTGGCTGTGTTTTATCTTTAATGAACGTTTCTGACTAATATTTTGTTGTAAACCATTAAGTAATGTAACGCATGTAAGATGCTTAGGGTGCCTGGCCAGGACTCCGTGGTTTCCTGTTGTGACAGTAATAATGGTTATAATAATAAAAATGATAAAATCGCCATCATTCTATTTTTATCCAAAAGTATAAATTTTGCTTTGGCATGAAAAGTGGTCCTCTTGACTGCATTATGCATGCGAGGATGAAATAAACCTAGAAGTGCAGAACACTGGATTTGTGTGTGTGGCACTTTAGGGTGCTGGACTGTATGGCTGAGGGCTGGTTGGGTTGCTCTATTGGCTCTGCTCAAATGTTGCAGGATACATAGCCCCAAAGATGGTCTAGGAGCAATCTAAGCTGTGTTACTCCAAAGGACATGAAAAAGCTCAAGAGTAAAATTAAAATTCTCAAAAAAAATCACGAAATTTAAAGATGGGAAAAAAAAGATGGTATAAAAATGGCTCTGGTTCAGTAAGCAGTCACCCAAAGACTCTACCCTGAAAGGCTTTTGATGAAAATGAAGGGATTTCATTTGAAATTACAGCATGATGAATTTTGCGTGGGTGGCCAGCCAGCTAGCCCATAACTGATAGATGCATTAGAAGTCAGCCAGCGCACAGGTGCTCCTTCTATATTATGGAGAAAGCGAAACCCTGCAAATGACCAAATGGTGTCCAAAGAGCAGCATGACATAGGTATCAGCTGACTACCCAGGGGCACATGGGGTAACATGGACAGGAATGACAGTGTTTCTCAGCGGGGGGCGGGGTGGCGGTGACATTGTTCCCTGGGGACATTGGGAAGGTGGGCAGGGGCAGGTGAACTCAGCACTCTGCAGTGAGAGGGACAGTCCCATGTGTGGCGGCATTGTTCCACTTCAGATGCCAGGAGTGGACTCATCATAGAGGAGCAGAGTTTTCTGAGAGGACCATCTCCTGGTTTCCTGAAGGAGGTGGGTGGAAAGGGCTCTTGTTTGAAAGAACTTAGGGAGGACCATTGGCTTGCCAAGAGTACAGAAATTCATTATGCTGCTAATTTAACGTGGAATTCCTTCATTTCATAAGAACCTCAAAATAATGGTGATACATTCTAGCCTTAAGACATTTGAATTGCTGGTTGTTGAGATGAATTTTGTTTGTCATACATGGAACCATTTTAGTCCCATTTGACTCGCTTCAGACCATCTTCCACACACTGTGTCTGTGCCTGGCGAGGGGAGGTGGCTCTCTAGTGTAAAACTTGAGGCATTCACAAGAGGTGAAAACTTGTCAGAATATATAAAAGCTTAGATTGTAGCTGTTCTAAAAACGTAAGTACTCCATTGTAATAGAGTGGCATCTTCAGGTAGTGCACGCATTGGCAATAGAGGTCCTGAATTGTTTTTCTGAGACTGATCTGAGAGCCATTGGGCCATCAAGCCTTTATATATCTGCTTCTAAAATTGCCCCACCTGCTCTAGATGGATCTGTGGCCTTTCCTCAGTGTTCATGCAAAAATTAAATGTCTTTTTTCAGTCATACTGACTCCAGGTGTAGTTACATCTCAGTGCTGTCTTGAGTATACATTTTATCTCTTATACCTGTATCTCCCAACTAGAAACAGCTCCAGTGTTTTTAAGAGAATGTTTCTTAAAACCAGTAGGAAACTTAAGCGAGGTTTCATGACACACAACCTTTCAT
The DNA here is from genome assembly GCF_028878055.3 of Symphalangus syndactylus. NCBI lineage: Eukaryota > Metazoa > Chordata > Mammalia > Primates > Hylobatidae > Symphalangus > Symphalangus syndactylus. The sequence goes on from NC_072438.2 coordinate 11,233,416, forward strand.
GTCGTGAAAGGCAGAGGGTGACTGTGTGATGTGCAAAGTCCTCGGACAGGAGTCCGGGGCTCCTCTGTCCCACTGCTGCTTCTTGAGTGGGTGGAGTGGTGCTTAGAGGATCTCCGAGAGGTCCCCGCAGCTCTAGGGAGATCTGATTTTGCGTTTTTTGTTTCATTACTTCACACAGAAGCCTAGGTAGATTTAAAATGGGGTGCTCAGGGACTGGGGAACAAGATGGGGGTGGGGTGGGGAGATGGGCATTTGGAGAGTTTCATGTAGCTGGAGACGTTAAGAGCTGAGCACACCACAGGAAAGGAGGGAGGATGCTGTGTGAGAGCCATGCTGTCAAGAGCAAGCTTGCTGCTGCTGTGCTGCCCTGGCCCTGGCCTTGCCCACGGTTTGTGCCCAGAGGTGTGTGTGAGGCTGCCAGAACAAGTGCTGAGTCTGTCACAGAGATGTTTAAAAAAGAAAACGAAGATTATAAATTAGCATCTAGTTCCAAAACCAAAAAAAGTGCCTGTGGATATATATAAAATTAAGATGATAAGAAAGTGCTCCTGAGAAGGCTCTTGCCAGAAGCCTGATGTGAGTGGGTGGCACCTGTGGTGGCAGGGCTGCAAGCTGGGCTTCTGTCCTCCTCTGTGTCCCGGCATGGAAGCCAGTATAAGCATTTCCAAATGAGGGAAAAGTCCTTGGGTCCTTGGCTCGTTTGATCCAGTTGAGTTGAAAGGGTTGCCTTGGCGCCAGAGGCTCCTCTGATGGCCGTGACATCAGTCACTGCGTCTGGGCCTCAGATGTGCCTGGAGGGCTGTAAAGCCACGGATTCCCCTCGCTGGAGAGGCTCCTGTCTGATAGCGGTAGATGAAAAATAAGGTTGTTATGACTTTGGCAACCTTGCTTCATTTCTTTTTCATTTGACTTATAACACACTTCTCTAACATCTAGCCCTTTTAAATTTTTAATTAATTTCAAAGGTTCATCTGGCCAGGTAGACTTTTGTATACAGACCAGGTGAGAGCCCTTTTGACTTAGTGTGAAAATATAACATTTTATGCTTTTAAAATCAATAGATTGATCACTTTAGTTTTAAAAAAAAATCTATAAACAGTAATTGCTGAGGTTTGTGGTTTATCTTTGAGATTGTAAAGCTAAATTACAGTCTTTTGCCAGAGAAACTGAGGTAACTGTCATTAGAAAAGGTTTCTCAAAATACTCGCAAAGCTGTTATTGGCTTCTTAACTTCTAAAATTTGGGGGGTCTTGCATTTATTTATTTATTTATTTAATTATTATTTATTTATTTAGAGACAGAGTCTCACTCTGTCGCCTAGGCTGGAGTGCAGTAAGTGGCACAATCTTGGCTCACTGCAACCTCCGCCTTCTTGGTTCCAGGAATTCTTCTGCCTCAGCCTCCCGAGTAGCTGGGACTACAGGCGGCCGCCACCACACCTGGCTTTTTTTTTTTGTATTTTTAGTAGAGACAGGGTTTCGCCATATTTGCCAGGCTGGTCTTGAACTCCTGACCTCGTGATCCACTCGCCTCACCCTCCAAAAATGCTGGGATTACAGGCGTAAGCCACCGCACCTGGTGGGTCTTGCTTATTTTAAAAGAAATATTCTGATTCATATTTTAGGACTTTTTGTCAACGAAATTGGTTTTGATTCCTTTGGGTACCATTTTTATTGTTTTACCTAGAATGTTAGAAATTACCACTAATTTACCTGGCAGTGATGTCAAATTGACTGTAATTAGCAGGTAGAAAATTATTTGTATTATATTCATCTGATTCCTGTACTGGATGAGCAAGGGGCATGCTTCCTATGGGACATTCTCACAGCAGGGTGTCTCTCCAACAGCCCGACAGTCCTAGTCTTTTTGGTTGGATACCTTTGAGCTCCATGGTTACGTGTCAGGTCCACATTTATGTTTTTTTCTAGCCTACCTGTAGTTGTTGGCCTTTTTGCATATGACTCTCGGGTAATATTTTGATGCATGCTGACCATCCAGGCATATAGTATTTTCAAGAAATGACTGAGGTAGGGGTGGGGGTCCTGGTCTGGCTGATGGGGGATTTGCTCAGCACTGTGCTAGTGGAAGCAGGTGTATTGTGGGCAGTTTTGTCGTTGTCCTCAAGTCCTTTACAGACAGTGCACGGCCTGCTGCCTGCAGTCGGCCAGACCAGGCTCCTCCCCAGCACACTCCCTGTGGGATGGCCACTGCTCAGGACACAGTGGGACAAAGTTGGGTTGATAGGATATTTTCGATTCATTTTACCTTTGACAAGGGCAGGCCTTGAATTGGGAGCAGCAGCCACCTGGCCTCACTCTGGCCACAGGTGACACTTGGTCCTTGCTGCCACCTGCTTGGGGCTATGTGGCTACGGCTACACAAAAGCCTGTGCAGGTTAGAAGATGACTGTGGCATGCAGTGGTGCTCTGTGAATGGAGGCTTCCTCTGTTCTCAGAGACTCACCCCCAGCCCTGACCCTAGAATTTAGGGATAGCCAGGAAGTTTCTAGTTTGTGTAACCTAGAAGGGTCATTTTAATAAAAATTGTTATGAACTATAGTATTTTAGATGATGAGTGACTTATTTTAATTCCACTTTAACATTTTACTCTGCTGTTAATTTAGAAGACCTGTTTGAGATTAGTCTTGATTTCACACTCATTTAATCTGCTGAGCACAGGGCTGTTGTCATTTGTAAACACTGTGGAAGTACTTCTCGCCATCAACTTCCTTCTTTACAAAACCATCACTTCAACATGAAAATTATGTCAGTTTATAGAAATATTTATTGTTCAAGGTCTGTAATTGTATTTCAAAAACGATGTCGTATTCAAGTTGTGAAGGGATTTGTTTTGTCAAAAAATTAAAAACTCAATGTGTATGACGCCACTCTGAAGAATAGGGGAGCGCTTTGCAGTCACAGAAGGTGGCATCTGACTGCGGCTCATACAGGTCACCCTGAAGGGCCACGTGCTTTTTAGCAGTTGGCTGGAACGTGTTCACTAGGCTCCATTATGTTTGGTAATATCATCTTGAAAAGTCCCTGTAATAGATCAAGGAGACTGCATTCCCTGCCCTGAAGGAATGTATTTCTAAGGCAAATAGGCAACTTGGTACTATCTTATTCTGAGTAGAGAGTGGAGAAAGAATTTTCAGACTGAAGAAAACTTTGAAAAGTCAGGAGCTAAGCTGCTCGGAGCTCAGTGCCGCAGCATGGCTGTGGTGGACGCGGGAAGCAACGGGAAAGTTCTTGACAGAGTCTGTGTGCGCTCAGTCCCTGCACTTTTCCTTTCCAAATGCATCCCGTTGGATATGGAATAGATCGTAGATGTTGTAGACTGAGATTTGGGACTGTGTTGGGACCATACAGGTGAATGTGCCACCTCCACAAATGGCTTCTCCGAGTGAGTCACGTCACCTGGTGCGTGGAGGTGGAGCCTGCGGCTGGAGTAAGGCTCGCTGTGGGACGCCCTCGTACTTTGCTCTCCTTGCGGGTGGTTGCCGAGCCAAGAGCATTGGATCCTCCCCGACTGTGGCTAGTTGTCTGTCCAGTGGCTGGGAGGGGGTGTGGTGGGAAAAAGTCGGAATCTCTGCAATCTGTGTCATGGACTGTACTATTGTAAGGTCTATATTCTGTATGTGGGTCCCAGACCCTGATCAGGAAATGAGCCTCATGTGTGTCGTTAACATTTATATATTTCCATTCAAAATATGTATTCAGTGTTTATTTCCTCAAAACAGACTTTGTTAATGTAGGAAATCTCTCCAAGTGGAAACGTGCTAACTTTTTCTGTAAATCTGAAATAAAAGGTGCTGTTCCTTCCTCTGACCCAGGACTGCTTTGTGTTTTCTGTCTTTCTCTCCATGCATTTTTTTTTCTCATTTTTAAAGCTTTTTGAGTTTGTTCCACCACGTTAAGGGAAGAGCATGGGTTGGTGGATAGCGCTGGGGCTCTCTCCCGAGCCATGCAGAAGGCCCCTTTCTCTGGGCCTTGGTTCCCCCGTCAGATGGGTCAGCTTGGGCGACTGTGTGGGTGACTCTCTGGGGCCCCAGACAGTGTGGCCACTGCTTCCCCACGCCTGTGCTCCCCTGGCGCCCCCTCCAGTCTCATCTCAGAAGTGCTCAGGTCCCCACTGAGTCCATATCTGATGGGCTTGTTAAATTTGAGGTTTGAACTCAGAGCACGTCAAGTGGCCCTTTGTGAGTGTTAAAGAGCAGGATGTGAGCTACAGCTCCTGCAGGGCCCTCCTGGCAGCCTCACAGTGACAGAGCCTTAAAATGTGCACTGCTCTGATTAGTGTTCATGACGCTAGTCCATCTTCCTGGAAAAGGTGAGGAAATCAAGATTAAGAGGCTGCGTTTTCTTTAGACTTTGTGCTGTCAGGAGATGTATCTAGTGAGAAGAGAAGAGTGGCTCACATCTGTCACGACCCACAGTCACCAGTCAGAGCCGACGGAAGCCCTTGGAAAAAGCCCACTCTGGCTGGGTGCGGTGGCTCATGCCTGTAATCCTAGCACTTCGGGAGGCCAAGACAGGTGGATCACGAGGTCATGAGTTCAATACCAGCCTGGCCAACATGGTGAAACCCCATCTCTACTAAAAATACAAAAAAATTAGTCAGGCCTGTTGGCAGGTGCCTGTAATCCCAGCTACTCAGGAGGCTGAGGCAGGAGAATCGCTTGAACCCAGGAGGCAGAGGTTGCAGTGAGCTGAGGTTGTACCACTGCACTCCAGCCTGGGCGACAAGAGCAAGACTCCGTCTCGAGAAAAAAAAAAAAAAAGCCCACTCTAACACTACTCTGAAGTCAGCAAACACTTCTGTGTTTGTTTTTAATTTGTTTTTCTTTCACTGCTCCCTGTAATGTCAGCTAAATGTGGAAAAGCTCACTGATAAGGTCACAGGATTGGTCAGAGTCCCTGGTGGGTTTGGCTTTTATTTTTTAATATGGCCCAATTCCAATTTCTGACTTTGTGTTCATTGGCAAAGAGCAAGCCGATAACATAATTACTTGTTTTTGTGATGATTGAGGTGTACTAGAAATGTAGTTTATGCTTTTGCTCTGTTTCATCTCCAGAATTCAGTGTTCAACACTTACTTACCTAACATCAAATAAAAACCAAATTTTTTAAACACTTGATTTGACAGACAAGAAGATTCTCTATTATTCATTTAAATATTTGTTGATGTTGCTTGTCAGGTGAGGGTGAAATGCTGTGTACATGAGGGTGAGGCTGTATTCAGCCTGGTCTTCAGTGATTTCTATTAAATGAAGGGGAGAGAGAGGCAGAAGAGATACAACCTGTGAGCCATTCCACTCGCTCAGGGATTCCATGCCTTTATCCCAGGCCTTTTACCTAGATGTGAATCAAGTAGGTAGATTTTACCTTGCCTTTGCCCACCTCACTTCTCTGGTGGGGAGAACAAGTGAACTGTGAAATATCAGGACAAATAGGCAATGGGAGGAAGAAGAGAAACCGAACAGTCAGCCTGTGGTGTGAGTCCGGAAGACTCTCCTGACTCTGCACCCTCGCATAGGCACATACTTCTGAAAGGATGCGTGGTCTCCGCCCCGGCGGCAGCTGGACAGCACGGTCACCTGATGAGGCTGACACTTCATCCGTGGTTCCTTTACACATTCGTTTGGTGTTAGCATGTTTCTCCCACCTTAGAGTAGTAGAACCTGAACAGACTAGGTAAGAAGGGCCAAGATTCTTGTTCCCAAAGCCTGTCTTAGTTCACCTACTAGAGCAAATTGGATGTTCATAACACTTCCTTCATTTTAAGGAATATGCCTCTTATATGCATATATATGCTAAATACTAGGTAGAATAAAGTTCATTTTTGAATTTTCTACATAGCCTAATTGACGGGTTGTATTATCACAAAAACCAGTTGATGATGGTTCTACTGTGAAATCACTGGTGGTACAGGACCAGTGTTGGAAAGACTGGAGGGTGGTGGGGCTGGGCAGGACGAGCCTGCCTGCAGGGCACGGCCACCCACTGTGTTCTGCGACTAGTGAACTGTCATCCGCCTCCTTCATCTCTAGGTCTCGGACAGCCTGGGAGACGAGCCCTCGGAGTCCCCATATGAAAGTGCAGACGAAACACAAACTGAAGTGTCTGTCTCATCCAAAAAGTCTGAGCGAGGAGTGACTGCCAAAAAGGAGTATGTGTGCCAGGTGAGGAGAAGGCAGCATCCGCTGTGCTCATGCTGATGTCTGACTGGGGCCCCGGTACGCAGAGCGAATTTGTAGTGTCTTTTCTCTTCTCACCAGACCCCTTCCCCAATCTCACCATCACTCACTGATCTCTGTTTTGAAGGGGTCAGACTGACTCTCAGTGGAATCCTGGGATTAAGTTACCTCCATTAACATCCATAATTCACATGTAGGATGAGATTTGTATACACATCATGTAATCCACACACACACACACACACACACATACATAAAGTTCCTGTTGGAAAAGGTGAGGTGCTAGGCCTGTTTTAGCTTCACTGATGACATGCACACTGGACAGGCCACCTACATTCTGTGCTTCAGTCCCGCCCCATCCGTCAGCTGGAGATGGCATGGGAGCTTCCATGCCAGGCAGTCGATGCATGGGAAGTGTGAATACTGCCTGCAGTCAGCGTGGCACCTGCCATTTGGATTAGGGTGCCTTTGATTTCTATTGATTTTCAAATCTGATTTGAAATATGTTGGATGTATCCTTCAGGGTTGTGATCCTGTTACTTCCTTTACCATTGCTGAGGACTGGCCCCTTTCTGTAACAGTCGTCTGGTTTTAATCTGATACTGTATTTGTACGTTCTGTTTGGGCCAGACGTTTGCCCATGCATGTTATTGTATATCCTTGAGTAGCAAAATTGGATATTCTGCCACTGGAGACAGAAGCAGACGGCTTCCCTTGTGGTAAGAGGTGCAGAAGGGACTGCCGGGCGCTGCTTACCCGCCTGCTCTGCCCCTGCAGCTGTGTGAGAAGCCGGGCAGCCTCCTGCTCTGTGAAGGACCCTGCTGCGGAGCTTTCCACCTCGCCTGCCTTGGGCTTTCCCGGAGGCCAGAAGGGAGGTTCACCTGCAGCGAGTGTGCCTCAGGCAAGTTCCCACGGGTGGGCAGCTCTGCAGCTTGGCCAGCCACCTGCTCCTGCAACCCCCTGCACAAAGTCCTGCCCTGAGGTGCCTGCAGAGGACAAGCTCCCTCCCCACCCCCACCGCCTGGCCCTTTCTGGAGCTTGTAGCCCACACCTGGCAGGTGTACCCACCTCTCAGTAGCTGCAGGGTTTGCTCTGATTTCAGTCGTATGTGGCCCCTTGGTACCTTTCCATCAGGTGGCGGGTAGGGTGGCGGGATGATAGGTCATGGGCTTTTCATCCCATGGGCTGGCCTGAGCCTGTGCTGTGTGTGAGGTGGCCACCACAGGTCACTGCCGCTCAGACAGTGCAGCATTAAGGGTACAGGTAACCTGGTTGGTCACCGAACACTGAAGTCCATAGGAACATGGAGTTCTTTATGAAGACACAGTGTTACCTTGAGCCTCAGTTTCAACAGAAAGAACAGCTCCAGGCTTGTCCTGGGTTGTCAGTGCTGTTGTTCTGCCTCCGTATTACTGCATCAGGTGTCGCCCGGCACAGTCTGGGGTCTGTGAGGATGATGAGAGGACACCTGCACAGCCGTGGCCCTTCCTGCCTACTCACCGGGCCCAAGGAGTCTCCTAGCTCATGTCAGAAAACTTCTGGGTCAGGAAGACACCTGGAGAGTCTCCCAGGCCATGGCCCTTCCTGCCTGCTCACCGGGCCCAAGGAGTCTCCTAGCTCACGTCAGAACACTTCCTGGGTCAGGAAGACACCTGGAGAGTCTCCCAGGCCATGGCAGTCCCACAGCAGCACCTCACTTCTGGGAGTGTCTGTCTGCCTGCCCAGAATCAGAAGTGACTGCTCCACCACTGGCCAGCTGCTCTCAAGGAGGAAAGGCCTCTTTTCATAGGAGCCCCTTCCTTCAAGCTTCTTGCCAGTTAGACTGGGCCTCCCCAGCCAGGCTGCCTAGTAAGATTCTACTGTATTTCAGGTGAAGCTGGAGCTCAGATCGCAGCAAGGTAATCCTTGATGGCTGGATCTTTTTGCTGGAGAATGCTTGGACTAGTGAGCAAGGTTGGAAACAGGGCCAGGTGCTTTAGCAGCGTGGCTGCCTCTGAAGAGGAGTCGCTTGATTTTAGTGGCTCAGAACTGCAATTTAATTCTTGTTCTTTGCACCTCTCTCTCCACCCCTTCTTTAACTTTTTGTTAGGGATTCACTCATGTTTCGTGTGTAAAGAGAGCAAGACAGATGTTAAGCGCTGTGTGGTAACTCAGTGTGGAAAATTTTACCATGAGGCTTGTGTGAAAAAATACCCTCTGACTGTATTTGAGAGCCGAGGTTTCCGCTGCCCCCTCCACAGCTGTGTGAGCTGCCATGCTTCCAACCCTTCAAACCCAAGGCCGTCGAAAGGTACAGGTGCACCTGCGCAGCCTTGCTGTGGGTCAGATGCAGGCCGGACGCAGGCCCATGGGCGCTTGGGAAGGTGGACTGTTGGGATTGTCACCAAAGAGCATTAATTATCTTGAGTGACTAACTGGACATCGGCTGGGTTGGGTTTTCTTTGACAAAGGACCTGTCTCCCTTTTCCTTCTTTCCATCCTAAATATCACCCTGAAGATGCTTAACTATAGGAGAGGGGCAACCTTTGGACCATTTTGATAGATTTTGTTTATCCTGGGTTTTTTTTTCTTTATAGAGTCTTGCTCTGTTACCCAGGCTGGAGTGCAGTGCGGTCACAGCTCACTGCATCCTTGACCTCCTGGGCTCAAGCTGTCCTCCCGCCTCAGCCTCCTGAGTAGCTGGAACTACAGGCACATGCCACCACACCTGGCTGATTTTTGTAATTTTTTTTTTTTTTTTTTGAGAAAAAAAATCTCCCTCTGTTGCCTAGGCTGGAGTGCAGTGGCACGATTTCAGCTCACTGCAACCTCCGCCTCCCAGGTTCAAGCAATCCTCCTGCCTCATCCCTCCAGTAGCTAGGATTACAGGCACGCGCCACCATACCTACCTAATTTTTGTATTTTTAGTAGAGGCGGGGTTTCATCACGTTGGTCCGGCTGGTCTTGAACTCCTGACCTCAGGTGATCCACCCGCCTCAGCCTCCCGAAGTGCTGGGATTACAGGCATGAGCCACCACACCTTGCAAATTTTTGTATTTTTTTGTAGAGATGAGGTTTCACCATGTTGCCCAGGCTGGTCTTGAACTATTAGGCCACTGCTCTGACCTCTTTTCTTTTTTTTGAGACAGGGTCTCCTTCTGTTGCTCAAGCTAGAATGCAGTGGTGTGATCATGGCTCACTGTAGCCTTGACCTCCCAGGCTCAGGTGATCCTCCCACCTAAGCCTCTCAAGTAGCTGGGACCACGGGTGTGGACCACGACGCCTGGCTAATTTTGTTTATTTTTTTGTAGAGACGAGGTCTCACTGTTGTGTTGCCCAAGCTGGTCTTGAACTCTTGGGTTCAAAGAATCCTCCCACCTGAGCCTCCCAAAGCGTTGGGATCACAGGCATGAGCCCCATGCCCAGCCTGTTTGCTCTGGTTTTAATGGCCAGTTATATGTAAGAAAACATCTTTAAATCAAATTACATTTGGATTATCTAATGTTAGGTGTGTGGGATGAGGGTGGCAGGTTGTCTGTACTTCTTGACACCAGTGGTTCTTTTATCGGGCAATTTTGTCCTCCAGGGGACATTTGGCAATGTCTGGGGATATTTTGGGGATGTGCTCCTGGCATCTAGTGAGTAGAGGCCAGGGATGCTGCTCAACACTGCACAATGCCCAGGACGGCTGCCTACGTGCCCCAGATGCCTGCAGTGCCCAGGCTGAGAAACGCAGCATTTTAGATGTGTGACCATTTTCTCAAACATTGTTTTGAAGCACCTTTGCTCTGAAAGCTTTTTTTAAATCAAATACCTCCATTTCATTTTAGCATTAACTTTTCAAATTCATGGAGGCTGAGTAATTATTAGTTGTTCTTTTCACTATGACTGGAGTCAATGTTTGGGGTCCTTAGGGTGTGTTTCTTTGCCTTCAGGTAAAATGATGCGGTGTGTCCGCTGCCCCGTTGCCTATCACAGCGGGGATGCTTGTCTGGCAGCAGGATGCTCAGTGATCGCCTCCAACAGCATCATCTGCACTGCCCACTTCACTGCTCGGAAGGGGAAGCGACACCACGCCCACGTCAACGTGAGCTGGTGCTTCGTGTGCTCCAAAGGTGAGGGGCCTGGGAGTGTCTGCGGCACACGCCTCTCACACTCCCAGGAGCCACGTATCAAGGCAGGCTCATTCCTTGTCTGCGCTGTGTTCATTGATGTTGACAGTGTTCTGTGCGTCTTCACATTCATAGTATATCACAGTAGCTCTAAATTAGTTGTAATCATTTCGCAAACATACAGGAAATTATTTGTGGTGAAAATGACGTTTGCTCTCATGCTAATGTACAGATCGCTGTTTTAAAACTGATATTTATAAGTTAAGGCTGTAATAAGTGTACATTGTGAAGCACTGAATCTGGGCTGAGCCATAGCAGAATGGCTAAGCCTGGCCGCCTCACCCTCCTCTTGCAGGGGGGAGCCTTCTGTGCTGTGAGTCCTGCCCAGCGGCCTTCCACCCTGACTGCCTGAACATCGAGATGCCTGACGGCAGCTGGTTCTGCAATGACTGCAGGGCTGGGAAGAAGCTGCACTTCCAAGATATCATTTGGGTGAAACTTGGGAACTACAGGTGTGAGACATAGAATCGTATGCTTTTATTTCTTTTCTGTTCACATGTGTTCGTTTTACAGTACTTAAAGTATTGAAATTATTATCGCTCTCTCTGAGGAGTCTGTGAATCCTGTTTTTAATATTTATAATAGATGGTGGCCGGCAGAAGTTTGCCATCCCAAAAATGTTCCCCCAAATATTCAGAAAATGAAGCACGAGATTGGAGAATTCCCTGTGTTTTTCTTTGGGTCTAAAGATTATTACTGGACTCATCAGGCACGAGTGTTCCCGTACATGGAGGGGGACCGGGGCAGCCGCTACCAGGGGGTCAGAGGGATCGGAAGAGTCTTCAAAAACGGTACGGAGATTTTCAGATAGAGAGTGAGACAGCACTCTCGTGCATTTTCTTACTCCTCATTTCTGTTTTTTTAAAACTTGATCTTTATAGGAAATACTGGACTAAGCATTCAATCTGTATTTTTAAATTAGGAAAATGTTTGCAGTCTAGTTTATTTGTTGAGCATAGAGTAAGATACACTGATAACTTTTGTAACATTGGTTTGTGTGATTAATTTCATTAAAATTCTGTAAACCTGTTATTCAGAAATTATTTTTAGTACTAATTTACAGAAATGTTCCATGGCTTGCCTGTATGTAAAATGCAGATCTGAAGGAAGGGTCCTGTTTGGACCTTGTGCAGCGGGCTCTTGGGGGCTCGCTTTACCTTTCAGTGCATGAGGAATCGGGTGGTCAAGCAGACAAGGTGCTTGGCCTCTGATTCCCCAGCTGGGGTGGGAGGCAGGAGCAACGATGTGGCATGGCCGGCTGATGACCCACGTTTGAGGGAGGCAGGATAGGGATGTGACCCTTCACTGGAGGAACTGGTATTTATGATAGGTCAAGAGAGAATGAGGCCAGTAGGGAAAACCCGAGGTGTGTGCATGTGGCTCGTTCAGGGAGAAGCACATGCTGTGTTGCAGCCGGGTCAGTGCTCGCTCCTGTGTGGCTGCAGGCGGGGACCCGCGTATTTAAAGCTCTGCTAGCTCCATGCTGCCAAAAGCTTTGCAGGCTGCACTGAGTGGTAGGAGTGCATGGTGGGCACTCAGAGATCTCATAAAGAATGGGTAGGTATTGAAAGATTTTAAAAAATTATTAAGAGGGCGAGACGAAATTGAGAGGTGGCCTGATGTGTTTGGTGCGACTGTCGGTGATGTCTCCTAACTGTGGATGCAGGTGTCCTGTAGAGCCAGACCCCTTTGTGGCTGACTTGCGGCTGCAAAAACAGGGCAGACCACAGGACACGTCTAGTGTTGACATGGGGCTGGCCTCCTTCTCGGGACGGATTATAGGGGTTTGTGTTTCCTTTGTTCTTGCTTGAGCCTATGGTTCATCTCTCAGAACCCCTTTTGCTTCGAGAGGAGCTCAGCTGCATGTTTTTTTTTTTGTTTTTTTTTTGTTTTTTTTTTTTGAGACAGAGTCTTGCTCTGTTGCCCAGGCTGAGTGCAATGGTGTGGTCTCGGCTCACGCAACCTCCAACTCCTGGGTTCATGCAATTCTCCTGCCTCAGTCTCCCAAGTAGCTGGGACCACAGGCACCTGCCATCATGCCTGGCTAATTTTTTTTTTTTTTTTTTTTTTTTGAGAGAACGGGGTTTCAGTATGTTGGCCAGGCTGGTCTTGAACTCCTGACCTCAGGTGATTCACCTGCCTCGGCCTCTCAAAGTGCTGTGATGACAGGCGTGAGCCACCGTACCCGGCCTCAGGTGCATTTTTATTTTCTGTCTGAGAACAGCAAGTCCCAGGCTTTGACCCTGGTGCTTTGTCCTTAGGCCATAGTGGAGGACAGGGAGCTCCTGACAGAACTCTGCCCTGGGCCTGCCTTGTAGAGAGGTGATGGCTGTTCTCTGAGCACTCCTCTGCCTCACACACTTGGCCGCATTTAAAAATACCTGCCCACTGACAGTTGTTCATAGACTCTAGTTTTCTGGGAACCAGAAACTATACTTAACATTGAAAGTTTAGAGTGAACTATAAAAATATGGAGCTTGAAAGGTAGTTACCTTTATTTACTAAAGTCTTTACTCCTATTTCATTGACTTTTTAGCACTGCAAGAAGCTGAAGCTCGTTTTCGTGAAATTAAGCTTCAGAGGGAAGCCCGAGAAACACAGGAGAGCGAGCGCAAGCCCCCACCATACAAGCACATCAAGGTGGCGTGCGGGAGCTGCGTGCGCGCGTGGAGGGAGTCTTCCCCGAGGGCCGTGAGAGGTTCTCAGACACACCCAGGCTATGGCTGGGGAGAGGACTGTCACCAGCCAGGATCTGTGCTGCCTGGCATGGATGGCCACACAAGAGACCATGAACAAATGGCATGGGGGGATCTGCATGGGGGTTCTTGGATCCGCCTTGGAGCATGAGGCTTGGCTTGGTAGCTTAGAGAAGGGTTGGGGTGACAGTCCTGACCGGGCTGCTTGGAGCATGAGGAGCTGAGGGATGAGCCTCCCACCTGCACCAGGCTGTTGCCAAGTGCTGGGAGTCAGTCACATGGGGCCAGGGCTCAGCGACTGAGCCCCAAACGCGTAGATCTCTACATCAGAGACCAGGGGGGCGGGGTGGGGGGCGGTGGGGGGGCTTGCCAGTTTTGTGTTTATTCCAGTGAGCTTGAGAGCCCCAGCAGGAGAGCAGGAGGAAGTGCAGCCAGGGCAGGGCTCTGTGAGAGCTCCAGGGCCCTCAGGGCTGCCTGCTCACAGCTGGTGCGGCTTGGGCCCCATCCCCAGGAGCCTTGTGGCGGTTCCTGACGAGTGTTTGTGATGAGTGCGCTGGAGGTCAGGTGCTCTGCCTTTGCTTGTAAAATGTGGGCTGCAGTCAATATCTTTGTGTGTAAAGAAAGTGCTCTGTATTCATCTTTATATAATATTTTCTTTGGGATGGATTCCCAGAAACAGAATCACAGGGTCAGAGAGCATGAAATGTTTAGATTCTTGGGGAATATTCCCAGATTGTTCTCCAAAGTGTACAGTTTGTCACACCACAGCAGTGAAAAGGGTGTCATTCGCCACCTCTTCCCTAAGATTATGCATTTCTACCCCAGCTGATTTTCAGCTGTCTCTACTGCTGTATTATTTGGTTGCTTGTCTTTCACTAATAATAAACCACAAGGTCATGAGAGCAGAGGCTGTGCCGTCCTGCCCAGCACTGCTCCCCCTGGGGTGGACTCTCATGTGGCTCGCTGCTAGTGCTTGGTAAAGGAAGAGTCAGAGAGATGGGTCGGGAAGCTGCTCAGAAGAGCTCTTACCCAGTGTTTGCTGGACACCCTGCAGTGTACTAAGCAGTCAACATGCGTTTTCTCTCTTCATCTTACAATGGCCTGGCTGGATATGTGTCAGCTCTTGTTCATCAACGAGGTGCACAGACACTAAGATAAAATAATGTGAGAGGGTGTTGGGTTGCCCTGCCTGCCTCCTGTGCTAAGAAGGCAGAGGAGAGCTCCTCTGGGATCTGGGAAGGGCCGTTCTGAGGAGTGTGTCCTAGCCGGGCCTCTGAAGCTTTCTAAAAGGCCACCTGGAGGCTGGGTAAGGCAAGGCAGTGGTGGGTGTGCCAGGGTATCCAGAAGGCTCTCACGTGTGGACCAAGACAGCTTGCTCCTTCCCTGCAGGTGAATAAGCCTTACGGGAAAGTCCAGATCTACACAGCGGATATTTCAGAAATCCCTAAGTGCAACTGCAAGCCCACAGATGAGAATCCTTGTGGCTTTGATTCGGAGTGTCTGAATAGGATGCTGATGTTTGAGTGCCACCCGCAGGTGTGTCCCGCGGGCGAGTTCTGCCAGAACCAGTGCTTCACCAAGCGCCAGTACCCAGAGACCAAGATCATCAAGACAGATGGCAAAGGGTGGGGCCTGGTCGCCAAGAGGGACATCAGAAAGGTATGTGTCATTATCCCCTCCCCTGCTTTTGAGAAATTACAGTTCACTGGGTAATTAGACTTAGATTTGCTTGTGGTGGTTTTGTATTCATGTGAGAATGGTATTTTTTGGAAAAAAATGTTTTTTTTTTTGTTTTTGTTTTGAGACAGGGTCTCACTCTGTCATCTAGGCCGGAGGGCAGTGGCATGATTGTAGTTCACTGCAGCCTCAGAATCCTGGGCTCAGGCCATCCTCCCACCTCAGCTTCCCAAGCAGCTGGGACTACAGGCATGTATGAACATGCCCTAATTTTATTTTTTTTGGAGATGGGGTCTTGCTATGTTGCCCAGGCTCATTTCGAACTCCTGGTCCCAAACCATCCTCCTGCCTAGGCCTCCCAAAGCACTGAGATTTTAGGCAAGAGCCTCTGTGCCTGACCTGAAATATTTTTTTGAATTGAATTATTACAATTGAATATTTTAAAACGTTACATGAAAGATATCTGCTAAAACTCATACATTCCCTTAAAGCATGCCTTATGTCAGAATTCTGATGGTTATTTTTATGAAATGGAAGATTTGTGAAGTGACCCGCTTTCCTCTGGGCTAGCAGCCAGGTGCCTGGGAGGACTCACCAGCAGGCGTAAGGAGATTGCTCTTGTGAGGAGTGGTCCTGGCACAGTCTAGGACCAAGTCGTTGGTAGACACCAGGACCGTTGACCTCCTGCCTCTGCTCCCAGACTGTGTCCTAAGGACATCCAGGGACTAACAGACATGTAGAATTGCTGACCCTGATGTGTTTTGGCATGACGCAGGTCCATACCAGGGCTGACCCAGCACAGAGAGTTCGTAAGCCTGGTGCCAGTTCCAGCAACAGCACAAAAGGTTGCTTAGAAACACCTCCCCAGCACCCTTGTTCCTCCCCTGCCTGACTGCTGATTCACCCAGACTCTTGCTTTATATCCTCTCAGATACTTTGTAGCCATTTTCTCTGTTGTGGGGATCACCGTGTAAAGTGGGTTACTGAGACAAGGTCGTGTAGGAAGCAAGGGTTGGCAGGTTGCCACTTCATGAATACTTAATACATTTTTCATTGGCAACCTTTACATACAGATATGTCTGAGATCCTTTGAATTTAATTTATGGAGACTTTGTACACACCCTCCACGGAGGTATGCTGATGTGTGCGGTGCCCGTTCTAAGTGACCATGATGGGGAGTCTTGAGCCCCAACACTGAGGATTGGTCAGCACGCTTTTTGTCATGGCCACATGCTTGTGATTTCCAGGGAGAATTTGTTAACGAGTACGTTGGGGAGCTGATCGACGAGGAGGAGTGCATGGCAAGAATCAAGCACGCACATGAGAATGACATCACCCACTTCTACATGCTCACTATAGACAAGGTAATGCGGAAGGGTACTCCACTGTGAGCTTCTGCAGTGTGCTGGACCTGGAGCCCTGATGGCCACCTGTAGAATTGGACTTTGCCCTGTGGCAGCACCAGCATTTGTCTCCTTAGCTGCTTATTTTCAAACATCTGCACGTTTTCTTCTGAGGTGCAGCGTGTCTTTCAGCTGCGCCAGAGGGCTAGAGCTAACCACCTGTCAGCACCCAGGCACCCTGAGGCTCTGCGTGTCCGGGTGTGCATGCAGAGCGTTCCAAGCAGCCTTAGTACAGGCAGGGAAGTAGACAGGACACAGATGAGGAAGTCTCAGCATCTTCTTTTGTTTTTAAAAAGTGATTGTATTTTATTTTTTAATTTTCAGTGCTCTTTGGATAAGGTCTCAGCATCTTCTCTGTTGTGTAGCAGAATCGTTTTTGGTTGGTTGTTGCTTGTATGAAGCCCACATTTCTAAGCATTTTGGAACCTAGGTGCTAGAGGGATCAATGTTCTCAGGAAAAGGAGGATAGGATGATTTGTGTAAAAGTGGGCGTGGATAAAAGACAGCGCATCTGGAGTGTTCAGCCCGAGCCTGACAGGTGTTGCTGGGCTCTTCCAGGGCACCTCCTTCAATGGCCATAGCCCCGTGGGGGTGCGTGTCATCCCTTCCCTCACACGGCAGGGTTTGGCTTCTGGGTGACTTCAGCTGGGGAAGTGTGGCCTCCTTAGTGCCTGAGTGGTCTTTGAAAGGAAGGGAGATAGAATACATTTTTCTGCCTCTTATTGCCCTTAAGCTCGTCCTCTAGCAGAAAAGTCTGGCTATTTTTAAAAGAGTAGATTAATAGCACTGCATGAAAACCAGATAGAAAATGATCACAGATAAAAAATGTTGAACAATTCATGGAAGATGATGTGATGAGACCTAGAGAGAAAGGGCTGCTATGGAAATAAGAATGGTTCCAGGAACCTTGTCACGTGGTCCCTGGGGAAGCTATATCCCCTACCCCTGCAGTAGTGGGGCAGCGGTGGCCAGTGGAGCCTGCTCCGGGTGAGCACTGGGCTCTGTGTCAGTCACAGGTCGTGGGGCTTAGACCTTTCAAGGAAGTCAGTGTCCCGAAGGACAAAAGAATCCTGGGTTAAAAGAGACTAAAGAAGTACTCAGAGGAGGTGTGTGCTTCTTGATCAGAGCCTGAATCTGGGATGAGGAGCTATAAAGTATGCTTTTGGGGGCAGTGGGAACAATTTTAATTTGGACAAGAGGCTGTTCTTCATGCTAAATTTCATAGGCGTGGAAAGTGTTGTGGCTGCGCAAGAGAATGCCTTGTGATGTGTTTAGGGTCAGATGTCAGATACTGGTAACTTACTTTCAAAGGATCGGGAAAAAATTTGTGTGTGTATACATATATCCATAAATAGAAAAAGCTAATGTGGTAAAACATTAATACTGAATGAGTGAAGGGTATACTGATGTTCGTTACAGTATTCTTCCATGTTTTTCTTAGGTTTGAAATTTTTTTACTCCTAGGTTTTGTTATTGTTTTTCTTTTTTGAAACAGGGTCTCGCTCTGTCACCCAGGCTGGAGTGCAGTAGCGCAGTCATAGTTCACTGCAGCCTCCATCTCCTGGGCCTAAGCAATCCTCTCACCGTAGCCTCCTGAGTATCTGGAACTACAGGCACATGCCACCACACCTGGCTGATGAAATTTTTTTAAATAAAAGAATTGTCTTGAAATAGCCCTAGAGCTAGAGAGGTGGATAGCACTTCCTCCCACATGCTCTGTCAGGGTGCATCACCCAGGGGATGAGCT
This sequence comes from Symphalangus syndactylus, assembly GCF_028878055.3. Lineage (NCBI taxonomy): Eukaryota > Metazoa > Chordata > Mammalia > Primates > Hylobatidae > Symphalangus > Symphalangus syndactylus. The sequence continues at coordinate 11,251,286 of NC_072438.2, forward strand.
AGCAGCACATTCCTCTCAGGGCCCTGTCAACACAGGTCTTCTCTAGGAGGTGGGCTCTGGCATACCCTATGACATTGGAACAGGGATTCTGAAGTGCAAAATGAACAGAAAACCAAGAATAAACAACTAGAGAGAAAGAACAAGCCCCAGTGACTCTTCAGCAACACCCACATAGGATGACAGATAAGGGGTCTGAGCTTGCTAAGTAAACAGGAAAGCTTTGCAATGCTGGAGCAAAAAGGCAAGATGGAAAGCAGGTCCATAAGGGCAAGAGTGGGTTTGTACACAGTGCCTCTAGGACCATGGCGTGTAGAGCAGGCAGGAGCTTGTGTTTTAACCCTCATGTGGGGACCAGTGATAAGTCTTGCTCAAAGGCTTGGTGGCCAACTGGAGTTGAGTACCCTGTGTAGACCCCTGGGAGGGTTTTAGCCGTAGGGAAGGGACTAATAAACTTGCCCCAAGAGGCAGCAAATATGCTTCTCTGTTGTATCTGGGGAGGAGGGCAGGGAGGTTATTTGTTAAGACATCGAAGCCCTAGGCCTGTGACTTATGTTTTGGAGTCTAAATGTAAACTATTTATGTGTTGTAAGAAATGCCAAGTGGATACTCCGGTTTGCTTTTGATTAGTAAACAAGAAATGCCAGGTTGAGCATTTAACCCACAAGTTGGTTCCTGACGTGGTAATTCACCTGAGGTACCTGACTGAGGCAAAGATAAAGCCTACGACACATGAGAGACATTTAAGCAATTCATACCTCATATATTTGCTATGAAAACAAAAAATAAGCTGGGCACAGTGGCCTATGCCTGTAATCCCAGCACTGTGGAAGGCCGAGGTGGGAGGGTCACTTGAAGCCAGGAGTTTGAGACCAGCCTGGGTAACATAGACCCTCATCTCTACAAAAAAGAAAAAAAATTAGCCGCGCCTGTGATTCCAGCTACTCAGGAGGCTGAGGCGGGAGGACTGCTTGAGCCCAGGAGTTCAAGACTGCTGTAAACTATGATCATGTCACTGTACTCCAGCCTGGGGGACAGAATGAGAACCCGGTTTCTAAACAAAAAAAAAATGTGAAAAGGAGCTCTACTGAAATGTTTACAAAGCACAATAGAAGGTGACCCTCGTGAGCAGACCTCTCTAAGGGAAGGCTTTGCTTTTAGTGAGAACCTGAGGTGACAAGACTACATTGAAAGGAGAATGCAAACTAAGTGTATTAGAAATGGTTAAAGCCATGAATAGAGCTTTAGACGCCACAAGAAAAGAATGAGATATGGAGGGTAAATCAGACAAATATGAACAAACAACAGTGGAGGTTAAAATAGAGTCATTGAGACGATCCTGGGATAATGGCAGAGCAGGAAGCTGTCTCCCCACCCAGACCACAGTTGCACCAGAAGGACCTGTCTGATGTAACCATTTAGGAACTCTGGAAGCTACTGAAGGCTTGCAACTTCCAGGGGAGGCTTGGATGGCAAATTGGGGTTAATTCTGGTTTCAGCTCTTGGCACAGCAGCGGCTACCCATGTCCCACAGACAGCCATTCACGTGTTCTTGGAGCACCTTGCACACAGCTTGAGGGATTCAGGGTGAGCAAGAAGGATCCTTTTCTCCAAATAGTGGGTATCTGTGCTCAGGATCCCTGATTGCTGCTTCTGATCACAGAGGTGCAGACAAAGAGGTGGGCTGCCATTGTTATCACACCTCCCTCTGTTGTTACAAGCCCCTCCCCCTCTAGCTGAAGCATCTTCAAGAGTATTTAAAGGGCCAGCACCAATTGCCCCCCTCTTTCATTTTTCTCTTTTTCCCCTTTTGGGAGCCAGACATTAAAAGACCAGGACATTCAAAAACAACTATGGGGAAAATAAGAAAATTTAGAAAATTAGAAAGTGACTGTGCATGCTCAGGGAAAGGTACAGGCTCAAAAAAGATCTGGAAAGACCTTAAATTTACATCTTGGGTTGATTCTCTGCACAGAAACAGCCTGCAACAATCAAAAGAAAAGAACAATAAATAAAAATAACAAAAACAGCAAACCTAGGGCAAGGGGAAGAAGAATCTAATTTCTAGAGTTACCACATTATTAGACTTACATGTCCAGTGTTCAGCAAAAAAAAAAAAAAAAAAAAAAAAAAGAGGCCTACAAAGAGACAGGAAAATATGGCCATTTAAAGGGAAAACAAAATCAGCAGACACTATCCCTAAAAGGCCAGATGACAGATCTACTAGACAGAGACTCTAAAACATCTGCCTTCTTTAAAGATGCTGAGAAAACTAAAGGAAAACCTGCAGAAAGTCAAGAAAATCATGTATGAACAAAATGGCAGTATCAATGAAGAGATAGAAAACCTATAAAGAGAAACAAACAAAAAAAGGAATTGTTGGCTGGGTGCGGTGGCTCACGCTTGTAATCCCAGCACTTTGGGAGGCCGAGGTGGGCGGATCACAAGGTCAGGAGATCGAGACCACGGTGAAACCCCGTCTCTACTAAAAATACAAAAAATTAGCCGGGCGTGGTGGCGGGCGCCTGTAGTCCCAGCTACTCAGAGAGGCTGAGGCAGGAGAATGGCGTGAACCCGGGAGGTGGAGCTTGCAGTGAGCCGAGCTTGCGCCACTGCACTCCAGCCTGGGCGACAGAGTGAGACTCTGTCTCAAAAAAAAAAAAAAAAAAAAAAGGAATTGTTGAGCCTGAGAAACAGAAAAGAAGATTGAAGAAAAGTGAATGGAGCATAAGGGGCATGTGGGCTACCACCAAGCAGACTAATATGTCTATTGTGGGAGTCCCAGATGGTGAAGAGAGAAAGAGGCAGAGACAACTTTGAAAAAATAATGGCTGAAAACTTCCCAGGTTTGATGAAACACACAAATATAAACATCTAAAGAAGCTCAATAAACTCCAGATGATTAAACTTTCGAAAACCAGACAAAGAATCTTGAAAACAGCAAGAGGAAAGCTACTCATTACATACAAGGTGTATTAGTCTATTTTTACACTGCTATAGATATACTACCCAAGACTGGGTAATTTATAAAGGAAAGAGGTTTAATTGATGACTCACAGTTCCACATAACAGGGGCGGCCTCAGGAAACTTACAATCATGGTGAAGGTGAAGGGTACCTTTGCACATGGTGGCAGGAGACAGAAGTGTGTGAGAGCCCAGGAAAAACTACCATTTATAAAAACATCAGATCTTGAGAGAACTCACTCATTGTCATGAGATGGCATGGAGGAAACCGTCCCATAATCCAGTCGCTTCCCACCAGGTTCCTCCCTTAACACCTGAGGATTACAATTGAAGATGCGATTTGGGTGGGGACACAAAGCTAAACCATATCACAAGGGATTCGCAATGAGATTATCAGCACATTTCTCATCAGGAATTTTGAAGACCTACAGGAGTGGGCCAATGTATTCAAAGTGCTAAAAGAAAAAAAATGTTAACCAAGACTCTTGTATGCAGTAAAACTGTCTTTCAAAGATAAGGGTGAAATTAAGACATTCCCAGATAAACAAAAGCTGAAGAAGTTTTTTAGCACTAGACCTGCCTTGCAAGTAATGGTCAAGAGAGGTAATGAAGAGAAGTCTTGTAGGTTGAAATGAAAGGATACTATACAATAACTACAAGTTGTATGAAGAAGAAAGATCTCAAAGTAAATACATGGTCAGTATAAAAGTTTGTATTGTTGTAACAGTGGTTTATAACTCCATTTGTTTGTTTGTTGTCTACATGATTTAAGAGACGTACATTTAGGGCTGGGCGTGGTGGCTCACACCTGTAATCCCAGCCCTTTGGGAGGCCGAGGCGGGTGGATCACGAGGCCAGGAGATTGAGACCATCCTGGTTAACACGGTGAAACCCTGTCTCTACTAAAAATACAGAAAAATTAGCCGGGCATGGTGGCGGGCACCTGTAGTCCCAGCTACTCGGGAGGCTGAGGCAGGAGAATGGCATGAACCCGGGAGGTGGAACTTGCAGTGAGCCGAGATCGTGCCACTGCACTCCAGCCTGGGCGACAGAGCAAGACTCTGTCTCAAAAAAAAAAAAAAAAAAAAAAAAAAGCCATACATTTAAAAAATAATTACTAGTTTAAAAGCTGGTATTGTAATTTAGTTTGTAAATTCTAACAATTTGTTTTCTATATAATTTAAGCTACTCACGTATTACTAGTTTTACTCATGAATTACTAGCTTGCGTTTTAGGGCACTCAATATAGAAAGATGTGATTTTGTGATATGAGCGACTGAAAAGGATGTGGGCACAGAGCTGTAAAGGAGCAGGGTTTTTATGTTATTGAAGTTAAGCTTATATAATCAAGTTATAACATTATATAGAGAATTGGAAAACTAGAGAAAATTGATGAAACCAAAAGTTGGTTCTTTAAAAAGATCAGTAAAATTGACAAACCTTTAACTAAATGGACTAGGAAAAAAAGAGAAAAAGACTCACATAACTAAAATCAGAACTGGGTGTGTGAGGACATTATTACTGCTTCTACAGAAATAAAAAGGATTATAAGAGAGTACTGTGAACAACTGTACTCCAATAAATTGGATAACTGAGATGAAATAGACAAATTCCTAGAAACACAAACTACCAAGACTAAATCATGAAAAAAAATAGAATATCTGAATAGACTTAAAACTAGTAAAGAGATTGACTCAGTAATTAAAAATATCCTGAGAGGCTGGACGTGGTGGCTCACGCCTGTAATCCCAGCACTTTGGGAGGCCAAGGCTGGCAGATCACAAGGTCAGGAGTTCGAGACCAGCCTGGCCAATATGGTGAAACCCCGTCTCTACTAAAAATACAAAAATTAGCTGGGTGTGGTGGCGGGTGCCCATAATCCCAGCTACTCAGTAGGCTGAGGCAGGAGAATAGCTTGAACCTGGGAGGTGGAGGTTGCAGTGAGCCGAGATCATGCTATTGCACTCCAGCCTGGGCAACAGAGCGAGACTTTGTCTCAAAAAAAAAAAAAAAAAAAAAGATACTTCCAACTTAACAGTGGGTTTATTGGGACATAGCCCCATTGTAAGAGTGTTGCCAGACACTGAGGTTTCAGCCTGGGTCTGCTTTCTTGCAGCAGGGAAAGCCCATCTCTGACATAGTCAGTATTGCCAGAGAAGAAAGGCTTTCATGTGGGTGACATCAGACAGGAGACCAGCCTCAAATCCATCTTCCCAGCCAACTCAAGTGGTTATACAGGAGTTGGTCAACAGGCAGCAGGTGGTTGGATGAGGGGTCTGGCATCTCATTGTAACCATGTGTGGGAAAACAGGAATTAGGGAGGGATAAGGAACAGGAGTTGGTCAACAGGCAGCAGGTGGTCAGTCTGGTGTCTTATTGTCAGGATGGGTGATCCGGGAAATTTCAGTTCTTTGATACTATCTGGGAGAGAAATTGGGCCAGGTTCAAGTGGAGCATCTGTACTTGCAAACCAAATTGGCAGCATATTAAAAGAATTACACACCAGGGAAAATAACCCTAGACCTTGCATTCTAGTGCCCTGCTTATCTGTGACTTCAGACAAAGATGGAGAGAGCTGACTCTCAGTATAATTTAGCTGAACGAAATAATGAGATATTTTAGGAAGAACAACATTGAATGTCAGAAGTTAAATGTGAGATCCAAGAAGTAACAGTGAACAGACAAGTTTGTGGGTATGTGGATATGTGTTAAATAAGTCAGGTTGTGTCAAATTATGATGGATGATGATGACTGCGTGGCAGGAAGGAAGATGAAAAGGAAGAGGCATTGAACACTTATAGTCACAGGGAGTACCGGCAGCGTGGTGATGCCAGGGTGAGCTGCTTGTTTTGAGAGGGTGGAGGGAAGAGATTTATTAACCTTAGACTTTGTTAAAGTATACATGTGACATCTACATGGGAAACTGCTAAATGAATAGAAGTGGAAGGTGTAACTTCCACACCATTAAAGGGTAAACAGGAGAATGAAGAAAAGTCAATTTAGTAGAACCTGCGGGAGGAAGATGGGAGAAGGAGAAATAATAGTAATTAGAAAGCACAGATTAAAAAAAATCAAAATGTCAATAATCACAATATATGTAAGTGGTTTAAATGTATGAGTTAAGACTAAGATTCACATTAGGGTCAGTACATAGTAAAAAGGAAAGGCTCCCACAGGCCTTAATGTTTGTAGTTATTGGGGTGGAGGAGACACAGGAGACAGCATGGAGAGGAAGAACTAGATTAGATGCACATCCGACAGTTGGAAAGATCCTAAAGGTAGTGTTCAGAGAAAAAACTAAGAGAATGTGATTCACAGCCAAACAAATCTATACATAGGATTCTGGTAGCAGATGGCAGCTGCTCACTTCCAGAACAAAAAATGTACACCAAGTCCATCTTCACTGAAACTGTGGGACAAACAGACCCATCCACTGAAAGTCCAACAGAGGAAAGTACTGGAGACCTGCAGTGTCACCTGAACACGGAGTGCAGAGATGCGGGAGTGTGGCCTGGCAGCCAGAGCAAGCACTGGGGGCCTGCTCCCAGCAGAGCTCAGGGTTGAAAGGGAGCAGTGGGAAAAGAAGGCATGGGGAGTTCCTGGGAAGAAGAGATGACACATCTTTGAAAGGATCACCTTCCAAAAGGAAGGCAACATTCTGGAAGGCAGAGAGAAAGGGACCTGAGGCTATAGTGAGGAGACCTCCATCAAGCTGGCAGCAGCGAGACAAACCTGGGACCCAGCCAGTACCCGCTCCAAGAAATCCAGCTTGTTCAGAGAATGATGAGAAGGTTATGTAAGAAAACCCCAGTCAGGTGCAATGGGGTGTGCCTGTAATCCCAGCACTTCGGGAGGCTGAGGCAGGAGAACCGCTTGAGTGCAGCCTGGTGTTTGAGACCAGCCTGGGCAACACAGCAAGACCTTGTCTACTAAAAAAAAAAAAAAATTCGCTGGGCACAGTGGCGTGTGCCTGTTGTCCCAGCTACTCAGGAGGCTGAGGTGGGAGTATTGCTTGAGCCCAGGAGGCCGAGGTTGCAGTGAGCCAAGGTCCTGTACCATTGTGCTTCAGCCTGGGCAACAGATTCTGTCTCTAAAAAAAAACAAAATCCTGACCCAAAACAGCAGAACTTCCTTATAGATGGAGAAAAGCCACTTAGAAAAATTTTTATCACAAAGCAGATAAAAGTTATACCCTAATATTCACAGATGTTTTGAATATGAGGATTCAGAGATAGCCAGGCAGAAAGGAGAGCTAGATTGGGAACTTGTAGAACTCAGGAGTGAAACAAGGGAAAGAAAATTATTTTCTAAGCAAAGCCTAAACCTCAAGGAACACACTAGAGAGTAGGAACCACAAGAATGGCACGAGGGTGGATGTGGGGAGTGAGCAGAGTGCAGCTGAAAGAACCTGGGAAAGAAGGAAGGTAGGAAAGAAAGAGAAGGATGAGAGTGACGCCTTGGGCAGGGGCTGCCGAGGAGAGGCACTGTGCATTCAAGCAGGCCAGAGAATGGCTCAGCGGGGCTGAGTCAGATTGGGCGATGTCATAAATAGGATTACTGGACACAACCAAGAATCCTGTAGATAGCCAGGCAAAAAAACAAAACAAAAAACCTAAATTGCTTCTAAGGGGAGAAATAGGGCCAACTGGAGGCTCTTCACAGCAGAACCCAGTGCTCGGGACAGAGTAGGCTCCACAGAACGAGCCAGGGATGTCTATCCAGGCATGTGGCTCTCTGGGTGTAACAGCTACAGAGATGCAGGTCGGAGCATAGAGAATTAAAGGAACACGTCCTTCCTGAGTCAGCTGCTGAGAGAGGCGCTCCAGGCCTCCGGCAGAATCAGGTGAAGCTCCAGTAACAGGATGGGCAGTGGCAGCTGCCGGGGGGGTTGGTGAGCGTGCCAGAAGGAGTGAAGTGTACTCAGAATGTTGCCCCCACCAGAAGGGGCAGTGGGAGGAGCAGGGAGAAAGGAGGGTAAGTTCATCCCCAACACCAGTGAGCCAGAGCCGCTGAGTCAGGTGGGAGCAGAAGCTGAGGTGTGTTCAGGAACAAAGGAGAGCATGAAGATAATGCTACTGATGAGAGCTGGGCTCTAGGGGCAGTTGACGGAGGGGGTCCAGGCTGATTTCAGTGTGCACAAGCAGGGACAAGGGTGTCTGGGACATTACATGTGGGTGTGCAGGCTGACGGGTCACATAAAGGGCCGCCAACAGGACAGGACGGAGTCTCCAACAGCAGGAAATCAAGCAGCTCCTCTGCCTCACAGTGAAAGGCTGAAAGCCCATAGAAACCAGCAAGACATGAATGTGTTCTAACTGTGCCCAGCACATCTGGAAAGAGGAAAATGGGCTCGTTTACTTCTTAAAAGACTTCCAGATTGGATCGTAAAACCGAATTCTCTGCAGCATGCAAGGAACAAAGAGATTCTGGAAGGTTAAAAATAAAATTGTGGGCAGGCCGGGTGCAGTGGCTCACGCCAGTAATCCCAGCACTTGGGAGGCTGAGGCAGGCGGATTGCTTGAGCTCAGGCATTCGAGACCAGCCTGGGCAACATAGGGAGACCCTGTCTCAATTAAAAAAAAAAAAAAAAATTGTGGCCAAAGGTATGCCAAGGTAAAGTCGAAGAAAGGAGTTGTTCTCAGACAAGGTAGAATTCAGGCCCTACCAGTTTCAGTGACACAGAAGAAGGCTTTTTTGACACCAGAGCCACCACTGGGGATGAGATGCACCCTAAATTTAGGGCCTTCCCATTGGCCCGTGGGATCCAGGAGAAAGGCCAATGAATACAGCTGACGGTGAGTTCACCTCTTAGTTGAAGGCAGAGATCCTGGACAGATGATAATCATGAATTCAGCACTGTCGAAAAGAAGGACAGAATACACTGGAGGAAGTGTTTAAGAGACCAAGCAGAGACTTAAAAATTAGAAAACAGAAACAATAGAAATAAATCTCTTCTTACAAACCCACAATAGTGCGATGTACTTTTCAGAGACACATGTACTGAGGCGTGAGGTCCGAGCCAGGGCGTGGACCTGTATGTGAACATGGGAGGAGGGGGCCTGGGCTCTGTGAGGGTGTGTGCCAGCCGGCGGGGCGCACCTGAAGAGCATGGAGAGCAGTTCCTTGTGAGTAGGGTTTACCCCAGGACTGCAAGGAGGGCTTAACAACCCCATCAGGTAAAGGAGGAAAACATCCAGGGTCATTTTCATGAACACCATAAAATCATTGGAGAAAATTCAAACCGATTCCTGATGAAAACTTCCCAAGAAACCAGGACTACAACCATGCTTAGCTTGCTAAAGGACATCAGTGGCTGCCAGCTGATGCTCGGTGAGCCAGACACTTGTGGCCAGTTCAGAAATAAGGCAGGACGCTCACGCCGCTCCTGTACCCCCAAGGCTGCAGGTGCTGGGTGATGCAGGCAGAAACAGCAGAGCAGCAAGAGGCAAATAGTGTCTCTTGGAGAATGAGGCGGCTGTGTTTGGTGATGGCCTTATGTGAACTGTAGTGACAACAGAGAGAGGCCAGGTCCACAGGTTTTCCCCTGCCCTCCTCATGTAGGCAGAGCCACAAAGAGCGTTGATGTGTGTATTGAATGGAGCAGGCTTCTGTGGAAAGTTTGGCAGTGTCACTGACGGACATGAGAGATGATATGGATGAGTGGTGGTACAGGCTATGTCCCAGCTGGGAAAGGAGAGGCTGTGAGGGTGGAAATCTTCCCCAGTGCAAGCTCGTTGTAGGCGCGATAAAAATAGCAAAAACGTTTAAGTATACCTAGACAGGCAATTTCAAAGTCCGTGTAGAAAGAAATATCTGCAGGTCTAGCCAGTGCTTTATCTTGAAGCCTTACTGTGGGAAGGGTGGGCATGTCCTGGGGGTGACAATGTTCCCCATGGCATTCCTGTGACTCCAGTGGGGCCCAAACCCAGGCGGATGGCCAGGGGGAGTGGGGCCAAAGCCAGGAGTGGGGCCAAAGCCAGGGCTGGGCAGCCCACATACCACGCACTGATGCCTCCCCTCACACCACTTACGAAGGTCAATTCCAGATGGATTGAACAGCTAGGAGGGGGGAAGATGCATTTTATAATCTATGTGGTGGGAAAAGCTGCATGCAACTACTCAGCAAACCGAAAATGCATGATGCAAAAGGGTAAAATAGTTGCATAAGGCGGAGGCAGCTTTGTGAGAAAAGACATTGGGCAGGGAAGATTCCAGTGGGAGCTGGGAAGCTATGGGAGAGTTTTTGACACATTTTTTTTTCTTTTTGGAGATGGAGTCTCACTCTGCCGCCTAGGGTGGAGTTCAGTGGCACAATCTCAGCTCACTGCAGCCTCTGCCTCGCAGGTTCAAGCGATTCTCCTGCCTCAGCCTCCCAAGTAGCTGGGATTACCGGTGCCTACCACCACACCTGGCTAATTTTTTGTATTTTTAGCAGAGACAGAGTTTCACCATGTTGGCCAGGCTGGTTTCCAACTCCTGGCCTCAAGTGATCCTTGGCCTCCCAAAGTACTGGGATTACAGGTGTGAGCCACTGCACCCGGCCAACATATTGTTATAAAGGGGTCTGATGTTTGGAATATCTAGGGAACATCTGTAAGTCAGTTAAGATAAATAAAACAGGGTCAAGACATGGCTGGCAACCCACAGATGAAAACTGGCCTGATAAGAAGGAAGTGGCACCGGGCCCCGCTGGTAATGGTAGGAATGTAGGTTGGACACGGTGCTGCCAGGCGTCAGAGGCTGGGTTGTCCTGTTGGCATTGCTGGCATGTCCCATGTGCCTGCCCCCTGCTGTCCTCGTCCCCGGTGCCCTGCAGAAGTGGTGCGCATGCCAACGTGCACATCAGCACTGCGGCTCAGCACGTCATGACCAAGCATCTGCAGAGGGCGGATAAGCACCCCCACTTCTGTGTTAGGGGGTGTCATGCAGGTGTTGAAGAGTGGCACTCTGGGTTGATTAGTGCATTTTATTATTGTGAAAAGCACCTTGCAGAGAACCACATTCTGGTACCATTTCTGGTTTTAAAGGGGTGGCCTGTGTGGGTATGTAGAAAGGACAGGGAGCCAGGGGTCCCAGACAGGGGCACCCTGGGAGATTGTACCAGGGCTGGGTGCGTGGGCAGTTGTGTCAGAGGCGGCGTGTGAGTAGTGACTCCGAAGCCTGCTGCTTCCTGGGACGTCCATATGCCCGTGTTTATCCCTATTCACACACGTGGTTTTGCGTGAACACGTGACTGTTATGCTTTACGTGGCCTTTTGATTTTTCCCCACGCGGTTGTGCGGTGGATCTGGCGGCTCCTTGGGTGGAGGCCGGGGCTGTCTGTTCCCCGCTGCTGGGTGGAGATGTTGTTTCCAGTTCCTGCCTTTGGCCTCCAGGCACCTGGATTTCAGTGGGTCAGTTCTAGGCCACATTGTGCTTGCATTTGTGATTCCCATGGCCCTTATCAGGTTGCTCTCTCGAAAGCCTTCCTGCCAGCCCTGCAGCCACCCCCTCATCTCAGCCAACGTCACATCAGCGTCACATCAGCACCATGGGTGCAAAGTCAGAGCTCACTGTCACTCTGATCTGCATTTCTCCACCTCTGCCTGGATTTGTTCTTTGCGAATTGTTTCTTTGCATCCTTTGCTGGTTTTTCAGTTGGGTGAGTCTTTTTTTTTGAGACGGAGTTTTGCTTTTGTTGGCTCAGGCTGGAGTGCGATGGCACGATCTCCACTCTCTGTAACCTCCGCCTACCGGGTTTAAGTGATTCTTCTGCCTCAGCCTCCCGAGTAGCTGAGATTACAGGCACCCACCACCACACCCAGCTAATTTTTTTTGTATTTTTAGTAGAGATGGGGGTTCACCATGTTGGCTAGTCTGGTCTCAAATTCCTGACCTCAGGTGATCTGCCCGCTTCAGCCTCCCAAAGTGCTGGGATTACAGGCGTGAGCCACTGCGCCCAGCCAGGGTGAGTCTTGTTCTTGTCCTTGAGTGCCACTTGGCTAGGCTGTTGGTGCTGACCTTAGCTCCCTTGTTTGCCATCATGGAGGATGCTGGGGGCTCCCTGTCCTCCCCGGCGCTCACTAAGGCTTGGTCCTCTCCACGTGGTCCTGACCTGTCCTCTGTGAGCAAGAGAAACAGGACTGGTTTGGGGGTGTCCTGTCTCAGTGGACACGGGACACCACGGTTTTCAGTACAACAAGGAACACAACTTGTTCAGTGTGCCTTATGATGGTGAAAATTCCCTTTAAAAATAACACGTGATTGCTAACACTTGACCTTATATATCGCTTGACCTTACAGGACCGTATAATAGACGCTGGCCCCAAAGGAAACTACTCTCGATTTATGAATCACAGCTGCCAGCCCAACTGTGAGACCCTCAAGTGGACAGTGAACGGGGACACTCGTGTGGGCCTGTTTGCCGTCTGTGACATTCCTGCAGGTAGAAGCTCTGGGGACCCTGCGTGGGGCTCCTGGCTATGGGGGCAGAGTGGCCATCGCTGTGAGCTGCATGGGGCTGGACTGGAAAGGCTCTGGGGGAGGTGGGTGCTGATGTGAAGTCTCTTTTGGTTTGAATATCTCTTTTACCAAGCAAACTTGAAAGGCCATGGATCAAGCCAGTACAGATAGAAAAATAATAGAGTATTTTTGTTGACCTAATACACGCCCCTTAGCTCTTGAAGAGAAAGGCATGTGTTTCCAATTTGGTGTCTGTCTCCTCTTCTCCCAGGGACAGAGCTGACTTTTAACTACAACCTCGATTGTTTGGGCAATGAAAAAACGGTCTGCCGGTGTGGAGCCTCCAATTGCAGTGGATTCCTCGGGGATAGACCAAAGGTAAGGCTGTGGCTCCCTCCTTCCCACCAGGCTCTGTGTTGGCATTTTGCACTCCTGGAGACATATGCCCCCGATGAACAGTGGCTTCCTCCAGGCTGGCTGGTTGCTGGGACCGGTGGGAGCAAGGTCCCTGCTGTGGGCTGGGGAGGACGGCTCCCCCAGCAGGCACAACAGTGCCTCTCAACAAAGGCCAGTTGTCAAGAGTTCCTCACTGAACGTGTTTCCCGGGGCTGCCAGAACAATGCCCCACAGACGCGGAGCTTAAACAACAGGAGCATATGGTTTCGCAGGTCTGGGTGTGGGCAGGGCTGTGCACCCTCTGAAGGTTCCTTGGGAGGCTCTTTCCCAGGCCTGTCTCCCGTTCCTGGTGGCGGCCACAGTCCTTGCTGCTCCTTGGCTTGTGGCAGCACCGCCCAACCGTTCACCCTGTGAACATGACTGTTGACTTGCCCTTCTTATAAGAGCACTGGTCCTGTTGACTTAGGGCCTGCCCTGCTACCGTGTGACCCCATCTTAACAGATCTCATTGACAATGACCCTATTTCCAAATACAGTCACCATCCAAGGTTCCAGGAAGGACAGAGATTTGGAGGGGCACTCTTGGACCCCTTCCCTGTGCTGTGTAGAACCTGGGCCTGAAAGCCTGGCGGTGGCACCAGCTCGGCCCTGAGCCGGTGTCTGTCCTCAGCGGTGTTGCTGAGGATGGTCACTGCCCTCAGGTCACTGCCGTCTGCGTGTGCCCACGTTCCTGTGGAATTTCCTAATGAGGAGACCCTGGGTGGCAGGTGGGAGCTGTTCTGCCTCTGGTGGCCTCCTTTGCCAGTGGGTCCCATCAGCAGATCCCGGAGCTGTGTGTCTGCTGAGATGCGTCATTGCAGGCTTCCGACAAAGCTCACTCTAGTCGTAGTCTTTGTTCAGCTTTTTCACGCGGAGTCGAGTGAGTCTAAGGATGTCTGGGGAGCACGGGGAGGACACTCCTCTCCTCCCCTCTTAGTGTTGGGCACCTGCAGAGATCTCTGAAGTTCCTGGATCATAACTCGCTCTTCTGCCCTCTCTTTCTATTTGCTTCAGCCTCTGTAATTCTTTCCGGTGATCTGTGCTTAATTCTTGACTCTAGACCTCGACGACCCTTTCATCAGAGGAAAAGGGCAAAAAGACCAAGAAGAAAACCAGGCGGCGCAGAGCAAAAGGGGAAGGGAAGAGGCAGTCAGAGGACGAGTGCTTCCGCTGCGGTGATGGCGGGCAGCTGGTGCTGTGTGACCGCAAGTTCTGCACCAAGGCCTACCACCTGTCCTGCCTGGGCCTTGGCAAGCGGCCCTTCGGTGGGTGTGCAGCCTCACGGTGGCTTGGGGCTGTGTCTATGTGGCAGGCTTCTGATGGCGGCTCCTGCCGCTCTTCCTGGTGACTGGGCCTCATCTGGGTGCAGGTGCATCAGGCACTCATGCAGCGAAGGCCCTGATCCAGGGTGGCAGAGCCTTTCTTTGTTCCACCAGCCGCACATTCTAGATCTCTGCATCGAGCAGAGAAGATATGTGGTGACGGGGTAGCCCCTGGAACCTCCAGGAGGGATTCAGGCAGCCCAAGGCCCAGCTGCAGAATTGGGGCCCTCATCCATGCTGTGGGGGCGGGGCGGCCAGGAAGGAGGCGGCCCTGGGAACTAAAGCCCCTCCTAGGAGAAAGATCTCTACAGCAGCGTCTCCCTGGCAGCCCAGAGGGGCCTGGCCTGGCTGCACTATAGTGGGAATGGAGGGGCCCAGAGCCCCTGTCCTGGATACGCAGGGCAGGCTGTCCTCAGAGATGGCGCTGTGCACCAGGAGGCGCCGCTGTTTGACGAAAGAGCTGCAGATCTGGCTCCGTTTGAAGGAAAGTAGAGTGGGCTCCACCTTCCAGCACCACGCATTTCAGAGATGACAGGCGCCAGTGGGAAAACAGTAGCGTCTTGTTCCACTTGGTGATGAGACAGTCTGGGAAATGGGTCGTGAGATGACTCTGGTGCTGCGCAAACATCATGGCTCACACCTAAGGGTGCAGCTGCCTCCGTTACAATCTTGCAGTGTTTCGCCATGGGGCTCATGACTGGAATCACAGAAGAAAAATTAAAAGGCCCTTACCCAAAACAAGAAACCAAAAAGAGGCTGAGCGTGGGGGCTCATGCCTATAATCCCAACAGTTTGGGAGGCCAAGGTGAGCAGATCACTTGAGGTCAGGAGTTCGAGACCAGCCTGACCAACATGGTGAAACCCTGTCTCTACTAAAAATACAAAAATTAGACTGGTGTGGTGGCATGCACCTGTAATCCCAGCTATTCGGGAGGCTGAGGCAGGAGAAATGCTTGAACCCAGGAGGCGGAGGTTGCAGTGAGCCAAGACTGCAGAAAGTCGAGATAGCGCCATTGCACTCCAGCCTGGGCAACAGAGCAAGACTCCACCCAAAAAAAAAAAAAAAAAAAATTATAAAAAGAAAATCCAGGCCAGGCACGGTGGCTCATGCCTCTAATCCCAGCACTTTTGAGAGGCCAAGGTGGATGGATCACTTGAGGTCAGGAATTCGAGAGCAGTCTGGCCAACGTGGTGAAACCCCATCTCTACTAAACATACAAAAATTAGCTGGTCATGGTGGCAGGCGCCTGTGATCCTGGCTACTCAGAAGGCTGAGACAGAAGAATTGCTTGAACCCAAGAGACGGAGGCTGCAGTGAGCCAAGATCGCGCCACTGCTCTCCAGCCTGGGTGACAGAGCTAGACTCCATCTCAAAAGAATTCATATATTTGTGTAAAAAACATTTTTGTATGGTAAAGGTGACACACGATAGAGAAAAGTGTTGGCCATGGGTGCGAGAGGGTGGTCCCTAACCTGACAGAGCCTTTACAGAGTCATGCTAGAAAGATGAATACCCAAGTTGAAAATCAGTCCCTTGGGAGAGGGCAGGTCGCATGGAAATGAGCACAGCAGCCCCTGCCTGTCCACGCTGGGCTGGGGGACACTCCTGCACCCGGCACAGCTCCTCTCAGTTGCTGAAACAGAGAGACGCTAACAGGTGGTCCTTAGGGGCCTGGCAGGTACTGTGGAGTCAACAGGCCCTGCCAGGGAGCCCGCCCAGGCTGTGGTAGAGACAGTTAGTCTGCTCGTCCTGTTCGCTGGAGCCAGCGCTATTTTGTGTTCATTTGACATGACAGTAGTAAGTCATCTTCAACCATGAGAATGTTGAAGTCATCATGCCATCACCTCTGTGTGCTCATATCTTGTGTTCTGTTGCAGGGAAGTGGGAATGTCCTTGGCATCATTGTGACGTGTGTGGCAAACCTTCGACTTCATTTTGCCACCTCTGCCCCAATTCGTTCTGTAAGGAGCACCAGGACGGGACAGCCTTCAGCTGCACCCCGGACGGGCGGTCCTACTGCTGTGAGCATGACTTAGGGGCGGCATCGGTCAGAAGCACCAAGACTGAGAAGCCCCCCCCAGAGCCAGGGAAGCCAAAGGGTAAGAGGCGGCGGCGGAGGGGCTGGCGGAGAGTCACAGAGGGCAAATAGCGCCAGGCGGCAGCTTGGCCGGATCCAGGGGCGGTGCAGGGCGGCCGGCCCTGCCTGCGGGAGAGGGCGAGCATGAACTGGCCCAGAGGACCCAGCTCGAGCCGCCAGGACACAGACGTACAGGCCTCCTCGGGAGGGAGCGCCTCCCCACCACTGAGCCATCCTCAGCAGCATCTGCTGCGTCTGCACTGATGACCGTCTGAGCCCAGCTCAGCGTTCCTGGACAAACAGCCTCACTCCTCAGCGTTACCGCCACACTTGAATTTCTCAGAATGTCAAGGTTCCCTCCCACTCTATTTTTTTAGGTTAAAGTTAATTGGCATATGGAATGTTTTAATCTCCTCTGAAATGTGTAGCGTAGGCTTTTCCCAAGGGTCGCTAGAAACTCGGCTTCGCGTTGCCCTGCTTCTGCTCTCAGCGCCGTCGCCACTCAGGAGAGGCTGGGTGAGGCCCATGTGAGGACTGACCCTGGATTCCTCGAAACTGCCATTGTGATCATTACTCTGCTCTTTGGAAATGGCTATATCTTTTTTTGTACTAATGTGAATTGTTCCTCAGAAATGCTTCTTTTCCATCCTAGTGAGAAGCTGGCCTTGCAGGTGGTGGCAGCAATGGTGGTGTAAGATTTCCTCCCGTAGTTTTTTCTCCTCATGGATTTGAATGAAATGCCAATAACACGTCCACTTTCAACGTGTAGTTCACGCGGAGCACTTTCGAGGCCTGGCCAGGTTGGGCCACTTCTCACCTGGGCCTATCTTCTGAACTCGCTAGGTTCTTATCAACATTTGGGGGAGAACTTTGTATATTTTTTTCATTTGGCTTTTCTTTACCAGTTTCTGATTTTTATTCTCAATATATTTTTGCTAAACCTATTTCACAAATCACCACTGACTGAAATGTGTGTTTACTGATGCGACCCTGAGCTCCATGGCGAAAGGAGCGACTTCTGCAGGGCGTGAGACCGCAGTCTGCTTAGAGCACAGGAAGTGACAACTTAGGGAGCCCCGTAGGGCACTGCAGGCCCCAGGGACCCCAGCACGTGGGTCTAAAGAGAGACCCAGAGTCTAGCCCTCCTGCCACCCAGAGTGGCTTCCATCAGCACTCTGTGGGTCTACTGATGGAAGATGCAGACTCTACTGATCACATGTGCCCTCTGCCAGGGCACCTACTGAGAGGTGTGGTCCTGGGGGTGGAGGCCTGCCTGGCAGGTGTGCGTGCCTCGTACATGTGTTACGGGCACTGGTCTAGGCCAGGTCTGACACCCACTTTCCTGTGAGATTTCACCTTAGTTTTTAAAAGGTCCAGTTCTACAGAGTGAGACCTATCTGAGTACTACATATGTTGTAAGACTTGGTTCTTTTGTTGAGGGATCCTCGACCCTGGGAAGTCTGGAGCACCCTAAGAAGGGGGCACCATGTGTGCCTTTGCCCACGTGTCCTGAGGGGCTGCTTGTCTGGGAGGGAGGGAGAGAACATTCAGCAGCAGGTGCTTTTTTGTGGCCTTTTCTTAAAATAACCTAAGGAGGACACACCCATCTTGCAGAGGTTTACAAAACTCCCCTTGAAAACTGCTGCTGAGGCTCCTGTTAATTTTCTGTGGCATCTTTTATGCCTTGGTAAAAACTGCAGTGTCTTTGGACCTGACACCGGCTACTCCGTGGTTTTGTGACCTGTAAGTGTGGGGTTCAGGGGTGTGTGGCCCTGCAGGGTCCCACACCTCCCTGAGCACTGACTGGAAGTTTCACTGGCTGGTGGCTGTCCCTTCTCCCATCACAGTCCCTAGCAAAGTTAACTACACAGAGGACCCAGGGGAAACGAGCTGTGTAGCCACTGACTTGCTCGCACGGCTGTGGCCTGAGGTGCACTCGCCGGTTAAGACAGGGTGGGAGTACTTTCCAGTTCAGACTCTTAACTTCTCCCAAATTGTCCTAAGAAAATACTGGATCGGCTCATAGATTTATGCTCCTTATGCCCTAACTTGGAAGGTTGTTATAGGGACAGGCTGGGCAGTGTCCCCACACGTGCCTTAAGAGTCCAAGGCTCCAGGGCCCCGCTGTCACTTGCCCAGGAGATCCTTTCCGGCAGGTAAGGGACGAATAATGCTTACGTCAAAACATCAGAATCGGCTTTGCAGTGCACTTTGGGGAGAAGATATTAACTTATTTTTGTGTTGGACAGTAGTGAAATCTTGTGATTTTTAATGGCTTTGATAATACTTCCAAATTTTATCTTTCTGAAGGAAATACTGTAAACATTTTAAATATGGTTCCTCCCCCTTTCCAAAAACTGTTAAAACTAATGAGCAAGTAACACTAACTTTGAATGTCTCTACAATGCCCGTTGATAACTCGGTGGAGCCAGGCTTTGGGGTAGCGGCCCTGAGCTTGCAGGGTTTCTCTCCACTGGGGCTGACCAGGCCCTTAGCTGTGACCGTGGGTGTGGCTGGCTCTCGGCCCTGCCTAGCTTTGTTCTGAGGACGTGGTGACTTCCTGAACATCAGCTTCAATCCTTCATCATTAATGTGAAGCAAAACACAAAAACTGCCCCAACCCCTCAGGGTTCCTTGGCATCCGAAACCAGGATCTGCACCTAAACCCATACCCACCCGCGTGTGCTCACAGGGATGTGTCCGAATGGGCAGCTTAAAATGTGGTCACCTGTGGGGGAAACTCTTCAGGCACCTGAAGTGAGAACCCAGCTGTCCGTCCTCAGGCTGGCCTTTCTTCCGGTGACACCCGTCCGTGGCTGTCTGGGTCCCCTTCGCAGTGTTTGTCTTGACATCTAAACCCCGGCGTGTGCAGTGCCCATCTTCCAGAACTACCTTATTTTCAAGAATTAAACCTGTTTTATAATTCAAGTTAATGCAAATGACTGTCAGTTGCCAAATATCTTGATCCTATGAGTGTAGTTGATGACTGTTAGTCAGTAGAGTAAAATGCTGTGTCCACGGGGTGTCACAGCCTCACCATACCCTGTTGAGGTGTGAAATGCCCTGTCAGAAATTAAATACAAACTTAAATGTGCCTATTGGTGTCTAAACTTCATACAGTGTAAGGTCAGATTCCTTTTAGGAATACTGGGTGCTGTCACCAGGTTTGATAGTTAGACTTAAAAACTTGAAATTCACTTTTTTTGGGGGGGGGGGGATATACTGAAATAGAGAGTTGAGACTTGCCAGTTGGGGGAAAATAGCATTTAAAATGGAAAGCTGTGTTTGGAAAATTGTGTATGAGTATTTTTGTATTAAAAACATTTTAAAGGCTTTTTTTCTTAACTTATTTTATATGGGATTGATTTTTTTTTTTTCCAGTTACTTTGAATTGCAAAGCATTGGGCATGGCACTGATGCCTCTGATGGGTGGGGCTCCCTGTCCTGACCATGTCATTTTGCCTTTGACCTGACCCGCTGGGGAGAGGCAGTGCCACCTTGGGAAGTATAACAAATAATACTGGAAATAGCAGGTGTAACTGACTTTGGAAAAATGCTTTCTTCTTTCTTTCAGAAATAATTTGCTTCCCAAATTCCCATTAAGGGTGAAATGGTCTAGAGAGAAGGAACCACTGCTGTCCCCTAGCCCTGCAGTCAGCTGAGCCGGGTGGTCCCCAGGCCCACAGCCAAGTCAAGGTAGTACCCCGAGGGCTGATCCTACCTGTTCCCCACCCTGTGGGCCAGGATGTCCTAGGAAGCCCCCAGCCCTGGCCCACCCCATCCTGACGGCCGCCTAGGAAGGGACTGGGTCCCCGGAGCAGGGAGGACAAGCTGGCCCCAAACACAGCTATGGTGGCTTTCTTTAGAAAAGCTCGACTTTAATGGTTCAGATAGTTTTACAATGAAAATAGGTACCCAAAGACTGTCTTAAATGTCCACTATACAAAAGATGAATACAAAACCCCCAGGCAGGCACGGGCAGGGGACAAGGCCCGCCGTCTCCCACGCTCTGGTGTGGTCGGGTGTCCCTGCCCCACCCCCAGTACCACCGTGCCACGTTGGTCCCCTCAACCCTGGGGGTAGGAGGGCACTGCCCCAGCAAGGGAAAATAGAAAAGATTTTAAAAAGTAAGAGTCTAACAGGCAGAGCTGTCACTAAAATTAGGAAGTTGTAACTTTTTTGGTTAACTTACTACATTCAAAAATGTAACGTTGAGTCCAGAAAGTGTCTTAAATCACACAAAAAGGAACCCATATTAAAATTTTAAAAATAAGCCCCAAACACCCCAGAGAAATGTATCCAGAACTTAAAACAGGCTGGGTCAGCAGCAGGGCGGCAGCTGGGGGACCTTGTGGGCCAGGTGTCCGCCATCCAGTTACTTTAAGCCGGCAAAGCCATCGTCCCGTGGAGCCCCCAAGTGAGGGCCAGCTGTGAGGCAGGTGGCCCTAGGACACATTGGTCATGGGCTTGTACTTCTTGAAGCGCGTCCACTGGCCCGTGGCATAGTTCATCTCGAACACTGTGTCCACCAGCATGGTTGTGCTACCCTGGCCGTCCGCCTTGGGCAGGTCCTCCGTGTGCTCGCTCAGCTTGATCTGGATCACGTCCCCCTGCTCCTGGCACGGGTTCTCTGCAGAGAGCAGGAGCTGCTGAGTGGGTGTCTGGGGGACAAAGAGCCCGCCCCCAACCCGGCCCGGTGCGCCCCCAGGCCCTGCCGTATGAACATACCTCGGGAGCCGGCCATGAAGCCCAGGATGAGGGCCTTCTCAGGCCGCGTGACTTTGTTGGCCGTCTTGAACATCTCCTGGGCAGCGAACATCTGCTCTCTCTACAGCGGGGAGAGGGGTGTGGGTGCCAGGGCCCCGCCAGGACCACCTCCTGCATCCCCCTGCAGGCAGTGTGGCACCCCCACGCTAGGGCAGGTGGCCAGGGCCGTACCACCTACCTGATGGCCTGTGGGCCCTGCCAGGGTACACTTACCGTGAGGGACAGGTTCTTCTTAGGCTGCTGCTGGGCAGGGGCCTGGGTCTGCGGGGCCACCATGGCAACTGGGGGTGTCTGAGTGGTAGGGGCGACAGCCGGAGGTGTGGTGGGTGTCAGAGGCGAGGTGGGCGCTGCAGGCGTGGGTGTGGCAGGGCTCAGGCCGCTGTTGTACATGGGCGCCCGCTGCTTGAACTGCGCCGGCAACGTGGGGCTCGGGGCGCTGGGCTCCTCTGGTGGGCGGCTGGCTTCCCGGGAAGATGGGGCTGCAAGTAGACCGGGGCCTGGTGAGGGGGCTGGACCCCCACCCTGTTCCCAAACCCTAGTGCTCCTGGAGGTGACAGGCTCAGCTCCCCTTCTCTGTCCTGCTACCCTCTGACAAGAACTCCCTGTGGCCCCCAGCCAAGGCACAGGCCCCAGGAGTCCCAGCCAGAGGAACAAGGCCAGTGGTCTCAGGTCTTTCCAGACTCGCAGATAAGATGTCTGGACTCTGGCCAGCTACTGGCCTGCAGCGGCTCCCCATACCCTGGGCACTGCTGGGAAGACAGAGAAAGGCCGTATCCTCAAGCCCCTCGGGCCCAGGACCTGGCCTGAGGCGCTGTGAGCCTGGCAGTGCCCTCCATCTGGGAGGGGATGGCTCTCAGCTCCCCTCCCGCCTACCCAGCAACAAGAGCTGGGTCACCTGCCTCTGGCCGAGGCAGAAAGGGGACAACAGAGATGCAGGAGTGAGAACCGCAGCCCTGGCAGCGCCCGTGGCTGGTTCCAGGTTGGGGCCAGCAGACTCACCTGGGGGCGTCTCGGAGCTGGGGATGTAGGAGGAGGCGGGAACCACGCTGGGCGTGGAGGGAAGGTAGCTCGTGGAGGGCAGCGCAGGCTCATTGTTCAGGGACCCAAGTTTCTGGAACACAGAGTTTAAGGTTCCTCCCAGAAGCGGCCATGCTTCCAGCATGTGCTAACTCACGGCCTGACCTGGAGCTCCACCGCCACAGGCTGTGGCCCCCCGAGCTAGAGCAGGAAGGAGGGGGCCACTCTCCCGAGCTCCCTGGGCTGGACAACGGGACCCCTGGCCCCTGGCGCCCCAGCAGAATTGGGGACTGAGCGGCTCCTGTGTAGGAGAGGGGAGGGGTTGAGGAGCCCAAACCACCCGTCTTGAGCACAGAAGGAGCGATGCTTTTTCTTACCACGAAGCACTGATATAAAAGGAAGATGCTCATGTTAAGAAACCCAGAACATGCAGCGACAGGAAGAAAGGAGCTTATTATCCCGAAGTGACCCCGCAGTGTGGTCTCCTCCAGGCCCTGGCCTCAGACGACCCACTGCAGCCTCTGTGCACCTGCCGCACCCCGTGGCTGCCTCCCACCCGCAGGCAGGGCCTGGTCTCCAGGACACTGAGGCCTCTGACCACCCAGCACCCCACAGGCCTGTCGTGCACCCATTCACGGCCACCTGCAAGGCAGGTACCACCAGCCCTGCCTGACAGGGGACACTGAGGCACGGGGGTGAGGAGGACTCCCCTGGCAGCCCCTCCAGCAGGCGTGGGGCAGGTTCCTGCTCCCAGCCTGAGTCAGATGCCCACGTCAGGGCACGGCCCACACTGCCTCATATACATATACATATACATATATATACATAAATACAAACCGCACACATATGTACATACATATGTATATTCTCCGATAGAACACACTAGAGTGACCACAATCGGAACAGGAGGGGCACCTGCAGTGGTGCCAGACGTGGGGCGCAGCCCTGAGCCCTACCTGCGTGGACACCAGGCCGGCTGCGTAGTCCGGGGTGGCGTTCTCCACCACCGTTTCCTCCTTGGCCGGCTTCTCCACCACCTCTGCATCTGTGGACAAAACAGGCGTCCTTGCCAGTGCCCGGGTGTGTCTGCAGTCTCAGCTCAGGGCAGTGGCAGGGAAGAAAACAGCTTCCCAGGAGAGGCAGCCAAGGAGCGAGGAGAAAAGCAGGCGCCCACCCACAGAAGAGGAGCCTCAGGGGCACAGCCCTGCCCGCCGAGCGTGGACACACCCCACCCCAACTGGACAGGGCCCACAGGGACCCCCACATTGCCGCCTAACGCAGGCCCCAACCCCTACCGAGAGTTTTCCTTCTCCTCTTCGCCTCTCGGCCAGCGCCAACCATATCCAGCTCAGAGATGTCCAGCAGCTGCCAAGACAAGCACAGCCCTGCCTTAGTGACAGCACCAGGCGCAACGGGCCTCGGGGCGCCACAGGAGCTGGGGGACGGGCCTACCTTCACACCCCGTTCTTTCCGCAGCAGCGTCCTGGAAGGCGGGATGGGGGTCCGGTTCCCCGTGGGGCTGAAGACGCTGGGCGCCGTGGGGCTTCTGAAGGGCGCCTGCTTCGGGATGCCTTTGAGTGGGGCTGGAGGACGGCAACAGTCAGGGCCAGCAGCAGTGACCGGCAAACATCCCCCACCCCCTCTGAGCCCAGAACGTCCCACCCTCTTCTAGGCTAGCGCCGTAGTGGGGAAGAGCCAAACCCCTGGTGGGGAGCGGGCAGGACCCCCAGGATCCCGGACCTCAGGGAGCAGGGGAGCACGTGGAGCCATGACCTCACACTTTGCCAAGACACCAAACAAAGACAGCGACAACCAGCCCAGCCACAGGATCTCACCAGGCGGAGTCTCTCACCAGCGTGGCGGGGGCTGAGTTCTGCCTCCTTCCTGTGCCTCTACAGGCAGGGGCGTGAAGCCAGGCGCCTGGGCTTGAGGGCCGCCCTCCCGAGCCTTGTCCCCCTGTCCCCTGAGGACGATCCTGAGGCCTACGCTGTTACCCACCAGCGCCCACACGCACTCTCCAAGGCGTGCGTGGCTCTCATGGTCCCAGGCCCAGAGAGAGGGCGCCTGGGGGATGGTACCATCAGCACACTGGGCCAGGCTGGACACACTGCTCAACAGCTGGCCCACCCTCCCTGGGACAGCAGGTGCAGCCCCGGCCCTGGGATGCCTGGCGGGGGTGGAAAGACAAGGGTCTGCTCCAGGCGGGGCAGAGGAGAGCAAGGTGGAACCTCGGCTGCGGTGGGCAGGAACATGACCCGGGGACAGCCACCCCCCACACAGGGACAACAGTCAGCAGACCCAAGATGCCTTCTACTAGGTCCCATGTGAATACTGTGGGATTATGGGAGCCCAAATAAACTAAGCCAGGCTGGTCTGGGAGCTGCATGGAGGGCGCCTGTAAGGCTGCCCTTTCAGCCCCACCCATCTGCAAGTTTACCCAGCTGTCTCAGCACAGGACAACACCCGTCCTGCCCTCTGGCCCCCAGGTCACTAGCCAGCACCCTCTGGGGTATGCCCTGCCATGGTTCCCAGGGGCACGCCGTCTTCCTGTGATCAGGGTGCATTCTGCTTAAGCTCACGCCCAGCCCTGAGAGCACAAATCAGGAAGGGCAGATGGAGGGGTGAAGGGCGCATAGCCCTACAGGCAGCTGAGCATGGTCACGTCCTCCCCGCGGGGCCGCCCAGGGACACTCGGAACCCAAGAGCAGCACTCGGGGCTGAAAGCCCGCGCTGGGAAGACCGAGAGCCGCCGCTGCCGACAGCAGAGGAGCAAGGGCCAGCTTTGTCCTCAGATCCCAGCCTTCCTGTCTCAGTGCCCATACATCCTCCCAGGGAGCTTCCCAAGGGAAGAAGCTGGTGAAACTGCCCCAGTGCCTTCGCTTTCCCACGGGCTCCCAACACTGCTGCCTGCAGACCATTCACATGCACCGCCTCCCCAACAGGCAGCGGGTCTCCAGGTCAAGCCCTTAGCTCTGCCCCAGAAGCAAGGCTCGCGGCACCGGGTGGGGGCCTTACTGGTAGTGTCCATCTTCCGCAGCAGCCCCCGGCCCTTGGCGTGGAAGGGCACCCCGGCGCTCCGCTTCAGCTGCTGGGCGGTCTCCGTGGCTGGAAGGAAGAGGTTGCACGTGTCAGGGATCCTCAGAGCGAGAGCCCTTGGCCCTTGTAAAAGCATCTCTGTCAAGCAGATTCATCCAACGGCCTGAGCCGTGAATACTGCATTCTGTCTAAATGAGCAGCTGTTCTGAGCAGGGCCTGACACCAGCTCGCACATTACAATGAGTCAGAAACTCCGGTGAGCAAGTTTCGGGAGCTGGGTGGCTGTGGCTGCACCTCCCAGGACCCCATGGCACAGGGAAGCAGCAGAGGAGGAGTTGAGGGACCTCATGGGCCCCCTCCGTCGACCCAGGCCTCCCCTGGCCCAGTGGGAGCACTGTCCTCGCTGAGGGTCAGCAGGCACGGTCTAAATACAAAAATATGAGGAAGAAACAAACGAAGAGATTTTCCTGACTTGGTTCAGTGAGGCTGAAGGGTCAGGGGACACCGAGTGCCCAAAGCAGACCCTGCAGCCGCTGCTGGCCTCCAAAGGGGGTGGGGCCCAAGGGGCAAGCAGAGTCCTTCCTGGGCTACCCAGCGGGCCCAGGGCTGCACGGAGCCTCCCGGACAGCGCTGGGCCCTGGCTGCTGCCCGTTCCAGCAAAGATCCATGCACAGCTGCTGTCAGCCTTTTATTTGGATTCTCTGGAAATGGGGTATTGATGTACATTATAAATATTAATTCCATAACCATTCAAAATAAAACAATGTTATTAAAATCTTTGTTGTGCTTTGGGAAAACGTTAACTGAAATGATTAGATATCTTTCAAGTCAAATTGAGATCACTGGCCACTCAAGAAGGTAGCAACGTTGACAGTAAGGACAGTGCCCCTCCAGCCATTCACACTGGCACCCACCGTGCCCAACAGCGTGACTCAGCTGGCACAGAGTTCATTTGGTAACAGAGATTAGAGATGCCTTCACCTAAAATTCTGAAGTTTTTGGTTTCTTTTTGTGTGTGTGTGATGTTGTTTCACTCTTGTTGCCCAAGCTGGAGTGCAATGGTGCAATCTTGGCTCACTGCAACCTCCGCCTCCCAGGTTCAAGTGATTCTCTTGCCTCAGCCTCCCAAGCAACTGGGATTACAGGCATGCACCACCACACCCAGCTAATTTTTGTATTTTTAGTAGAGACGGGGTTTCACCATGTGGGCCAGGCTGGTCTCGAACTCCTGACCTCAGGTGATCTGCTGGCCTCAGCCTCCCAGAGTGCTGGGATTACGGGTGTGAGCCACCATGCCCAGCCTAAATTCTGGAGTTTTTAAAGCATGTTTTCAGAACACAAAGTTTAATATAGTGATAAACTTCTAGCAAAAAACTTTATGCAGAACTTTATCTTCTTTTTTTTGAGACAGGGTCTCACTCTTGCCCAGGATGGAGTGTAGTGGTGTGATCACAGCTCACTGCAGCCTCAACCTTGTGGGCTCAGGTGATCCTCTGACCTCATTCTCCCGAGTAGCTGGGAGCACAGGCACACACCACCATGCCCAGCTAATTTTTTGGTATTTTTGGTAGAGATGGGGTTTCTTGGCTGGTCTCAAACTCCTGGGCTCAAACGACCCACCTGCCCCAGCCTCCCAACAGGTGTGAGCCACCATGCCTGGCCCAGAACGCCACCTTGAAGGGGCAGTCTTGGTACTTAGAACCTAAGAAACCTATGACTGCAAACTACAAAGACAACGCCGACGGCGGCCGCGGCCACTCACACTTCTGCAGCAGCTCCGCCCGCAGCGTGGCGCTCTTGGGTTTCCGCTTTAACTGAAAATGCTTCACCGGGGGAGTGAGGGGTCCCGCGAGGGTTGTCAGGGCGTTTTTGTTCAAGTACTGGCACTCCAGTGGCAGCATGGCAGATGCTTCACACTCACCCACTGCGCGGTAAGAACCACATGACAGTTAGGGGCGCCCAGGTCGCAGAGCTCCTGGCTGAGAGGAGCTGGCGGCTGCCCGCCCCACACCCTCCTCAGGGTTAGGTCTTGAGAGCTTCGGCTGTCCCCTGAGGTCCTCGAGACTGACTCCCCATGGCTCCAGCAGAACACCCAGGAGCATTTTCAGAACAGGAATGCCTGAGAGGCGGGCGCGCCTTGAGAGGGCCGCAAACTGGAAACCTCTGGCACCGCAGACACCGAGAACCACAGGCGGACGTAGATACAGCGATTCCTGGAGGGCTCCAGGCACTTCTAGAACATGAAACGTTAACAGATCCCACCCCCACATAAGGACCCCCGCTCTGTGGCTTCTCTCTTCCCGTCCCCAAGGGTAGCCAGGCCGGTGGTCTCTCCTGGAATCCCAGCCCTCATCCAAACTGCCCACATCCATTTCCTCAGCCTGTGTGGTCACCCACGGTTCAGAGCCCAGGAACTGCCCCACGAGGGACAGGCGACCTCCCACCTGAACTGGCTACGTGCCCCGCCTGGAGAAAAAGCACAGGCAGGCAGATGAGAGTTCACCGCCCTCGGCCTTCCTGCCCGAGGGACACTCCTGAGACACGAATGGGCGGGGTGGGGTGGGCCTGTCCAGACCACTGCTCCAGAGGCATCTCCGTGGTGTGTGTGCCCTCACAGGTGGGGAGAGATGCCACCTGCAAGGGGGTGGCCAGCAGGGCCCCTGCAGGAGTGTGCAGCCTCGATGTCTCCATCCCACAACCCTGTCTCTCCGGGTGCTGCCCTTGAAGGAGCTGGGGCACAACGTTTGGGCTCTGAGGAGCCAGTTCCAATTGTCCAAATTAGAAGAGAAACTCAGAAAAGCACAAGCATCAAGCATCTCATCAAGGCATGTTCTTCAAATCCATCTACAAATTGTTTTTTCTTTTAAGAGATACGTTCTCACTCTGTTACCCAGGCTGGAGTGCAGTGGTGCGATCATGGCTCACTATAGCCTTGGCCTCCCAGGCTCAAGAGAGCCTCCTAGCTCAGCCTCCCAAGTACCTGGGAGGACAGGCACGTGCCATCACGCCCAGCTAATTCTTATTTTTTGTAAAAATGGGTTCTTGCTATGCTTCCCAGGCTGGTCTCGAACTCCTGGGCTCAAGCAATCTGCCCATTTCAGCCTCCCAAAGTGCTGGGGTTACAGGAGTGAGCCACGGAGCCCAGCCTTGTGAATATTTTCTAAGTGATTTTCAGTTCACATTTAAACAACTGAATTGTTGGTATTTTCAACATGCATTTCTGAGCATGTACTCTGGGCCAGGGAATGCTCTGGGCCCTAGAACCTACGATCTGCAGATACCACCTGAATGGGCAGAGCCCCTGCCCTCACGGAGCCGACCAGGGAGAGATGGCGAGTGGTGTGACACAGCCTCCCACTGACACCGCAGTGGGCTGTTTGGAGTTTGTTTTCAAAGATGGCAAAAGCCAGACAGCAGCTTACGGGGGAGGATGGTGCGTATACAGTTAATATTCTAGGGACCACGACACATGGAAAAACATAACAGTCTAAAAATCAAATTCATTTCAGAAAAAAATTTTCCAAGAAAGATCCATTTCCCTCCTCCCAATATGAATTAAAGCCACACAACATACCCTTTTCTCTAAGTTCTCTCAAAATATCCTGAACGTTGGGATTCTGCTCCTCGAGCTCCAGGTTAAGTGAGCCTGTGTCCGGAAAGGACTTCAAGATGTCGGCGACCATGAGCACCCAGGGGTCCGAGTCGAGGCTGGCGAGCTGGATGATCTCCATCAGGGCGCCCTTCATCTGCAAGAGAGGATGCTGCCGGCGCCACCATGCCCCTGCCCACTTACAAGCCCACTCCCCGCCGAGCTTCCGGATGGGCACTGGGCAGCGGCCGGGCTCTCTGGCAGTTGCCCCCAACACTTCCGCCTGAAGGCTCCCCTTCCTCTGAGCCCCCACCTCAACCCAGGGCCACCTTGCTTCCCTGAGCTGCCACAGCCTCTGCCAGGTTGCAAGGCCCCGGCACCCGGTGCCCTCCCGGCAGCCTCCCACCTCCCAGCAGCAGCCAGTCCGCTGGGCCTGCTCTCCCCCACCAGTGTGCAGATGCAAGACAACCTGAAGGTTGAGAAGCCGGGGCCACCACTGCCCCCACAGAAAGCCTGCGGGCGGGGCATCCTGGGGATGAGGGGCATAGAGCAGTCAGGTGCCCGGCACAGCAGAGCACAGGAGCACGCTGGGTCACCTGCCGCAGGGGGTGTGTGCCTGGGCAGCAGGCGGTGGGACCGGGGACCCAGGGCGGCACCCGTGACAGCTGAGCCGGTGCCTAGTCACCATCTAGGCAGGGATGGCTGCCTCTGGGTCTGGATGGCGCTGGGAGTTGGTGCTCGTGGAGCCTGGAGGTGGCTGCAGGATCTGGAGTGAGGCCAGCGCCTTTGGGAGGCCATGGGCGATGTGGGTGGAGGAAGCAGGCACACTCCACGCTCCCTCAATGCCTGGGGGGCCAGATCCATCCACACCAGGGCCTGCTTCGGCCACATAAACCCCCTCCCACGAGGAAAAGCAGACAGCCAGGCCATGGCGTGCCTGTGCCTCTGCCATGGGCCCACTGGGCTGCTGACAGCGTGAGACAGCTGGGCTGGTTGGCACTGGGGGTGAACAACAGCATCCTGCCCCGTCCAGATGCCGGGGCTGAAACCCCAGCCCAAGGCCTTGCTGACACCCACTCCCTGCATCAGGCGCCAGAGACCTGTCCTACCAGGGCCGTGGCCATCACGTCCCCGCAAGTGCCGCCTCCTGGTGGCCTCTGAGTGGGAGGACCTTCCAGCGCTTCCCTCACTGTCCTCATGGGCTTCCTGCCCTGAGGGAAGTTGGCTCGACGGGCAGAGGTCAGAGGTCGTGCCAGGGGAGCCTGCCTGCTGCCAAGCCCCTCTGCATCTGCCCTGCAGGACACCCAGCTGACCTCAGGAGTCAAGAACCCCCCCGCGTGGCCCAGCCCTTCTGTTCCTTGTGCAGCAGGGAGGGTGTCGCCCCGGCCGCTGACCCTGTGCCCCGGGCCCTCACTCCCGACGCCTGCCTGAGTTGAGTGCGCGATGCGGCAGAAGATGCTCCGTGGCTGCAGAAAGCGCTGCGCACACAGTGGCTCTGGCAGCTGCACAGCCCCGCTGTTCCCAGACAGTGCTGCCGCGTCACAGCAGCCCCAAGGAAACCCTACGCCTGCCAAGGGGCAAGCAGGCGGCATTTTATAAAAATGGTAAAGATAAAAAAAGTCGGGGATGTTCATTTAAAACAACAAGGACCACTGTTGTGGAGTAAATGTTTTCTCTCCAGAATGCGCGTGCTGAAGCCTGGCTCGCTCTACTGGGGCTTCTGTAGGAAAACGCTTAGCTTTCCCGGGCACGGTAGCTCACGCCTATAATCCCCACACTTCGGAAGGCAGAGGCGGGCGGATCACGAGGTCAAGAGTTGGAGACCACACTGACCAACATGGGGAAACCCTGTCTCTACTAAAAATACGAAATTAGCCGGGCATGGTAGCGCATTCCTGTAATCCCAGCTACTCAGGAGGCTGAGGCAGGGGAATCGCTTGAACCCAGGAGGCAGAGGTTGCTGTAAGCCAAGATCGCGCCATTGCACTCCAGCCTGGGCAACAAGAGCGAAACTCCATCTCAAAAAAAAAAAAAAAAAAAAAAAAGAAGAAAGAAAGAAGAAAGAAAATGCTTGGCTTACACACAACAGAAATTTACCTCTCATGGTTCTGGAGGTGGGAGTCCAAGATCAATCAAGGTGCTGGCGGATTCCCCGCCTGGTGGGGGCCCCTTCCAGCTTCATGGAAGGTGCCTTTTGCTGGTAGAAGGGGGAAACGAGCTCCCCTGGGCCTTTTTTTTTTTTTTTTTTGAGACAGAGTCTCACTGTTGTCGCCCGGGCTGGAGTGCAATGGTGGGATCTCGGCTCACTGCAACCTCCGCCTCCCCAGGTCCAGTGATTCTCCTGCCTCATCCTCCCACAGTGCTGGGAATCCAGGCACCACCAGCACGCCCGGCCCAGGCCTATCTTGGGTCTGTAATTCTTAGAGAGCAGGGGCCCTAACTTACTTCTGTACCCTTTACTGAATAAACTATCACATCATTAAAATCTCTCTTCCTCTTCCCTGGTATGAAGAACCGCTGTTCACTAAGCTTTTAAGAGGAATAGGGCCGGGTATAGTGGCTCACACCTGTGGTTCCAGCTACGCGGGTGGCTGAGGCAGGAGGATCACTTGAGCCCAGGGGTTCGAGGCTGCAGTGAACAAAGATGGCACTACTCCACTCCAGCCTGAGCAACAGAGCAAGATTTCATTTCTTAAAAAAATTAAAAATTGGCTGAGCATGGTGGCTCACACCTGTAATCCCAGCACTCTGGGAGGCTAGGGCGGGTGGATCACTTGAGGTCAGGAGTTTGAGATCAGCCTGTCCAACATAGCAAAATCCCATCTCTGCTGAAAATACAAAAATTAGCCAGGCATGGTGGCACACTCCTGTAATCCCAGCTGCTGGGGATGGTGAGGCAGAAGAATTGCTTGAACTTGGGAGGCAGAGATTGTGGTGAGCCAAGATGGCGCCACTGCACTCCAGCCTGGGCGACAGAGCAAGACTCGGTCAAAAAAAAAAAAAAAAAAAAAAAAAGCCAGGCGCGGTGGCTCACACCTGTAATCCCGGCACTTTGCGAGGCTGAGGTGGGTGGATCACGAAGTCAGGAGATTGAGACCATCCTGGCTAACACGGTGAAACCCTGCCTCTACTAAAAATACAAAAAATTAGGCGGGTGTGGTGGTAGGCACCTGTAGTCCCAGCTACTCGGGAGGCTGAGGCAGGAGAATGGCGTGAACCCGGGAGGCGGAGCTTGCAGTGAGCCGAGATTGCGTGCTCCAGCCTGGGCAACAGAGCGAGACTCGGTCTCAAAAAAAAAATTAAATTAAAAATTAAAAAAAAAAAAGATACATTACAAAACCAGTGAACTGGTTGTAGAATTTCATTCAGAAACACAAGTTGTAGCAGATGCCATGTATAAGGTTAACCTTACGTGTCAACTTGACTGGGCAATGGGGTACCTGGACAGTCCCTCATGATTCCAGGTGTGTCTGTGAGGATGTTTCTACATAAGACTAACATCTGAATTGTATTTAGTGAGGCAGAGGGCCCTCCCTACTGTTGAGTGGGTCTCATCCAATCAACTGAAAACCAAAGCAGAACACAAATGCTGAGTAAGGGGAACTCCTGCCTGTTTGAGCTGGAAGATTGGTCTTTTCCAGCCTTCAGACTCAGGCTGAAACATCAGCTCTTCCTGGGTCTCGAGTGTAAGGGCTTACATCACTGGCTCTCCTGGCGTGTGTGCACGTATGTGTCTATATACCCTCTTGGTTCTGTTTCTCTGGAGAATCCTGACTGACACACTGTGGAACACATCCAGCCCAGTCATCTAGTCGCCCTGTATCTATGGTCCTATGTAGAAAAGTTTAATTTTCAGACTGATATCCCAAAGGTACCAGACCCCTAAATAAATGAAGGAAGAAAACTAAGATAGATAAATTAGAATGTCTTGTAAACCTTTTTTTAAATATCAAGAAAATAAATAAAAATATTTTTCAGAAAAGTAAATTAACCAGAATGGCCTAGTCCTTTCACAATCTAGTTAAATGAGATCTTTATCACAATTTCTTGTAATGCATAAGGACAAAGTCCAAGAAAAATACAAATAAAATAAAGCTGGTATACTTATATGAATGTTAGATGGAAGCAGATTTTAAGAACAAAACATCACTAAATACAGAGATCTCTATGTAAAGATCCAAGGCTGAGTTCACATGGTTAACTATAACAACTGTAAACTTGGATGCACCTAATAACACAGCCCAAAAATATATACAGCACAAGCTGAGAAGGAGGAACAGACAAACCCATAATCCTAATGGGGAGATCAACAAATCCTCTTCTCACTGATTTTTTTTTTTTTTTTTTTTTAAATCAAGCTGCACGTGCCTGTAGTTCTAGACACTTGGGAGGCTGAGGAGTTGTGAGTCCAGCCTGGGCAACATAGTAAGACCCCACACCTTTAAAACAAAAAACAGTAAGAATAGAATAGATTTGTACAACATGATTATACAAATTGGCCTAATGAACATCCGCTGAGCAATGGATCTCAAAACTAGAGAATACATAGGATTCGCAAGCTTACTTGCAACATTTACAAAAACTGACCATGTATTTTGCCATTAAGCAAATCTTAAATTTCAAACAACTAAAATAATATAAACCATATTCTCTGACAAGAGCTCAATACAGCTAGAAATTAATAATAAAAACAAAACTAAAGTCTCTTCCCCTCCAATGTAGGGAAATTAAGAAATATTTCTAAATAACACAGGGATCAGTGAAGAACTTATTGAAATTTAAAAATATTGTGACTTGATACAGTTCTGTGACTATCAAAACTTGTGGGATGCAGCTTACACTGTAATTAGAAGAGAATTTATGGACATACATACATACGTACATACACGAAAAGAAGCCTGAGATTGGCATCCATCTTTAAAACTTAGAAAAAGAGCAACAAAATAAGTACAAAGAAAGGAGAAAGAAGAAAATTAGTGCAAAAATTAGTGAAACAGCCAAGATCAACAAAGCCAGAAGCTGGTACTTTGAAAATTCTTATAAAATCAACAAACATCTGGTGAGATGGATCAAGGGGGAAAAATAAGAAATAATCACTATACATGCTTCTGACATTTAAAAAGAAGATGTTTGAGCTGATCATATTGGCTCATGCCTGTAATCCCAGCAATTTGGGCAACCAAGGCACGTGGATCACTTGAGGTCAGAAGCTTGAGACCAGACTGGCCAACGTGGCAAAAGCCTGTCTCTACTAAAAATACAAAAATTAGTGGGGCATGGTGGCGCACGCCTGTGATCCCAACTACTCAGAAGGCTGAGGCACGATAATCACTTGAGCCTGGAAGGTGGAAG
The DNA here is from genome assembly GCF_028878055.3 of Symphalangus syndactylus. Taxonomy (NCBI): domain Eukaryota; kingdom Metazoa; phylum Chordata; class Mammalia; order Primates; family Hylobatidae; genus Symphalangus; species Symphalangus syndactylus. The sequence goes on from NC_072438.2 coordinate 11,285,285, forward strand.
TTGCAGTGAGCCCAGATCGCACCATTGCACTCCAGCCTCAATGACAGAAGGGTATTTGAGACACTCTCTCTACAAAAAATAAAAAAAAAAGAAAAGTAGGCAGGTATGGTGATGCATGCCTGTAGTCTTAGAGCTCAGGAGGCTGAGGCAGGAGGATCACTTGAGCTTAGGAGTTTAAGGTTACAGTGAGTTATGATCACATCACTGCCACTCCAGCCTGGGTGACAGTGACACTATGCATCAAAACAAACAAACAAAAAAACAAAACTCATAAAAACAAAAATCCGTACTGAAAAATCCTCCCACAAAGTAACTTTCAGGTCCAGAAAGCTTCATTACCAAGTTCTACCAAATATTTAGGAAGAAATCACTCCATTAGTAAACAAACTTTCCAAAGAAAAAGAAAAGACCAGATATGTTACAAATCCTTTTTTAAGGGCAGCATAACCCCAACACCAAAATCCAACAAAGACAGTCTGGGTAAGTAAAACTACAGGTCAATCTCACCCAAGAACAAAGATATAATACAAAATTCCTATACAAAATATCAGGATGATATAATCCAACAACATAAAATGACCAATTTAGCTTTACCTCAGGAATGCAGGGTTGGCTTATAATTAAAGCTATTTTGTTAATGTGGTGAATTACATGTCAATAGATATTTACGCATTTGATAAAATTTAAAGTTCCTTTGTGTTCACACCCAGTAGGATGGCTGTATCAAAAAGATAACAAACGTTGGCAAGGATGTGAGAGACTGAACACTCAAAAATCACTACGGAGAATGTAAGATGGTGTAGCCACTATGCAAAATAGTTTGGCAATTTCTCAAAATGTTAAATAAAGAATAACCTGGGCAGCCCAGACAAGTAGTTTCCCCCCAGTGAAGCACACCCCCTCCATCATGGGACAAAGTACTTTGTTAAACGGGTCCTGCTCCCTGTGCCACCCAACTAGGTGAGACCCTCCAACAGGGGTTGTCAGACACCCTATACAAGAGTGATCCTACAGGCATCAGGTTGGTGACCCTTGAGGTCAGAGGTCCCAGAAGAAGGAGCAGGCACCCATCTTTGCTGTTCTCTAGCCTCCTTGACACCTCCAGGCATGGGAGTGAATCAGATGAATATGGCCTGAAGTGAACCCCCAGCAAACTGCAGCAGCCCTACAGAAGAGGGACATGACTACTGCAAGGAAAACAAACGAGCAGAAAACAACAACAGCATCAACAACAACAATAATAACAACCACAACAAAAGGCCCCATCCAAGGGTCAGCAGCCTCAAAGGCAGAAACTAGACAAACTCATGAAGATGAGAAAGAATCAATGAAAAAATGCTGAAAACTCCAAAGGCCAGAGTGCCTCTTCTCCTCCAAATGATCACAGTGTCTCTCCATCAAGGGCGCAGAACTAGACGGAGGATTAGATGGACGAGTTGACAGAACTAGGCTTCAGGAGATGGGTAATAATAAAAAAAAAAACGATGAACTAAAGGAGCATGTTCTATGCCAATACAAAGAATCTGAGAACTTTGATAAAAGGACAGAGGAATTGCTAACTAGAATAACCAGTTTAGAGAGGAACATAAATGACCTGATGAAGCTGAAAAACACAGCACGAGAACCTCGTGAGTCATCCGCAAGTATTAACAGCCGAATCCACCAAGCGGAACAAAGGATATCAGAGTTTGAAGACCACCTTACTGAAATAAGACATGCAGACAAGAATACAGAGAAAAGAATGAAAAGGAACGAACAAAGCCTCCAAAAAATACGGGACTTCATAAAAAGACCAAACCTACTACTGACTGGAGTACCGGAAGGAGACGGGGAGAATGGAAACAAGCTGGAAAACACACTTATGGATATTATCCAGGAGAACTTCCTCAACCTAGAAAGACAAGCCAACATGCAAATTCGGGAAATCCAGAGAACCCCAGTAAGACACTCCGCGAGAAGATCAACCCCAAGACACATAATCATCAGATTCTCCAAGGTCGAAATGAAGGAAAAATTGTTCAGAGCAGCCAGAGAGAAAGGCCAGGTCACCTACAAAGGGAAGCCTATCAGACTAACTAACGGCAGACCTCTGCAGAAACTCTACAAGCCAGAAGAGTTTGGGGGCCAATATTCAACATTCTTAAAGAAAAGAATTTTCAACCCAGAATTTAATATCCAGCCAAACTAAGCTTCATAAGTGAAGGAGAAATAAAATCTTTTCCAGACAAGCAAATACTGAGGGATTTTGTTACCATTAGCCCTGCCCTGGAAGAGCTCTGGAAAGAAGCACTAAATATGGAAAGAAAAACCAGTATGAGCCACTGAAAAAACACACCAAAATATAAAGACCAATGACATTACGAAGAAACTGCATCTAGTGTGCAAAATAACCAGATAGCATCATGATTACAGGACCGAATTCACACATAACAATATTAACCTTAAATGTAAATGGGCTAAATGCCCCAATTAAAAGACACAGACTGGCAGATTGGATAAGGAGTCAAGACCCATTTGTGTGCTGTATGCAGAAGACTCATCTTACACGCAAAGACACACACAGGCTCAGAATAAAGGGATGGAGGAAACTTCAAGCAAATGGAAAGCAAACAAACAAACAAAAAAGAAAACAAGGGTTGCAATCCTAGTCTCTGACAAAACAGACTTTAAACCAACGAAGATCAAAGAAGACAAGAAGGGTATTACACAACGGTAAAGGGAACAATTCAACAAGAAGAGCTATCGTAAATATACATGCACCCAACACAGAAGCACCCAGATTCATAAAACAAGTTCTTAGAGACCTACAAAGAGACTTAGACTCCCACACAACAATAGGGGGAGACTTTAACATCCCACTGTCAGTATTAGATCAACAAGACAGAAAACTAACAAGGATATTCAGGTCTTGAACTAAGCTCTGGATCAAGTGGACCTAGTAGACATCTACAGAACTCTCCACCTCAAATCAACAGAATATACATTCTTCTCAGTGCCACATGTCACTTATACTCTAAAATCGACCACATAATTGGAAGTAAAATACTCCTCAGCAAATGCAAAATAACTGAAATCATAACAGTCTCTCAGACCACAGTGCAAATTAGAACTCAAGATTAAGAAACTTACTCAAAACCACACAATTTCATGGAAATTGAACAACCTGCTCCTGAATGACTCCTGGATAAATAATGAAATTAAGGCAGAAATTAAGAATTTCTTTGAAACCAATGAGAAGAAAGAGACAATGTATCAGAATCTCTGGGACACAGCTAAAGCAGTGTTAAGAGGGAAATTTATGGCATTGAATGCCCACATCAGAAAGCTAGAAAGATCTCAAATCGACACACTAATATTACAATTAAAAGAGCTAGAGAGGCAAGAGAGCAAACTAACCCCAAAGCTAACAGAAAACAAGAAATAACTAAGATCAGAGAAGAATTAAAGGACACAGAGACACGAAAAACCCTCCCCCCCCAGAAAAAAAAAAATCAACAAATCCAGGAGCTGGTTTTTTGAAAAAATGAACAAAATAGATAGAACGCTAGCTAGACTAATAAAGAAGAGAGAGAAGAATCAAATAGACACCAAAAAAAATAATAATAATAAAGGTGCTATCACAACTGACCCCACAGAAATACAAACTACCATCAGAGAATACTATAAACACCTCTACACAAATAAACTAGAAAATCTAGAAGAAATGGATAAATTCCTGGGTCCATACACCCTACCAAGACTAAACCAGGAAGAAGTCGAATCCCTGACTAGACCAGTAACAAGCTCTGAAATTGAGGCAGTAACAACCTATCAACCAAAAGAAGCCCAGGACCAGACGGACTCACAGCTGAATTCTATCAGAAATACAAAGAGGAGCCGGTACCATTCCTTCTGAAACTATTCCAAACAATTGAAAAGGAGGGACTCTTCCCTAACTCATTTTATGAGGCCAACATCATCCTGATACCAAAACTGGGAACAGACAACAACAACAAAAACTTCAGGCCAATATCCCTGATGAACATCAATGTGAAAAACCTCAATAAAATACTGACAAACCGAATCCAGCAGCACATCAAAAAGCTTATCCACCACGATCAAGTTGGCTTCATCCCTGGGATGCAAGGCTGGTTCAACATACACAAATCAACAAGCATAACCCATCACATAAACAGAACCAAAGACAAAAACCAACATGATTATCTTAACAGATGCAGAAAAGGCCTTTGATAAAATTCAACATCCCTGCATGTTAAAAACTCTCAATAAGCTAGGTATTGATGGAACATATCTCAAAATAATAAGAGTTATTTAGGACAAACCCACAGCCAATACCACATTGAATGGGCAAAAGCTGGAAGCATTCTCTTTGAAAACTGGTACAAGACAAGGATGTCCTCTCTCACCACTCCTATTCAACACAGTATTGGAAGTTCTGGCCAGGGCAATTAGGCAAGAGAAAGAAATAAAGAGTATTCAAATAGGAAGAGAGGAAGTCAAGTTGTCTCTGTTTGCAGATGACATGATTTTATATTTAGAAAACCCCATCAACTCAGCCCCAAAACTTGTTGAACTGATAAGCAACTTCAGCAAAGTCCGAGGATACAAAATCAATGTGATTTTAATAGGCAAGCACAGAGCCAAATCATGAATGAACTCCCATTCAAAATCACTAGAGAATAAAATACCTAGGAATACAGCTAACAAGGGATGTAAAGGACCTCTTCAAACCACTATTCAAACCACTGTTCAAGAAAATAAGAGAGGGGCCGGGAGCAGGAGCTCACCCCTGTAATCCCAGCACTTTGGGAAGCCGAGGCAGGCGGATTATCTGAGGTCAGGAGTTTGAGACCAGCCTGGCCAACATTGTTAAACCCCATCTCTACTAAAAATACACAAATTAGCCAGGCATGGTGGCACAAGCCTGTAATCCCAGCTACTCGGGAGGCTGAGGCAGGAGAATTGCTTGAGCCTGGGAGGTGGAGGTTGCAGTGAGCTGAGATCGTGCCACTGCACTCCAGCCTGGCTGACAGAGTAAGACTCTGACTCAAAAGAAAAAAAAAAAAAGTCCAGGTGTGGTGGCTTATGCCTGTAATCCCAGCACTTTGGGAGGCCAAGGTGGGCGGATCACAAGGTCAGGAGATCGAGACCATCCTGGCTAACACGGTGAAACCCTGTCTCTACTAAAAATACAAAAAATTAGCTAGGCGCGGTGGCAGGCGCCTGTAGTCCCAGCTACTCGGGAGGCTGAGGCAGGAGAATGGCGTGAACCCAGGAGGCAGAGCTTGCAGTGAGCCAAGATCGTGCCACTGCACTCCAGCCTGGGCGACAGAGCGAGACTCCGTCTCAGAAAAAAAAAAAAAAAGAAAAAAACAGAAAATAAGAGAGTACAGAAACAAATGCAAAAGCATTCCATCCTCATGTATAGGAAGAATCAATATCATGAAAATGGCCATACTGCTCAAAGTGACTTACAGATTCAATGCTATTCCCAACAAACTACCACTGACATTCTTCACAGAATTAGAAAAAACTATTTTAAATTTCATATGGAATCAAAGAAGATCCCGTATAGCCAAGACAATCCTAAGCAAAAAGAACAAAGCTGGAGGCATCACGCTACCTGACTTCAAACTACACTTACACGGCTACGGTAACCAAAACAGCATGGTACTGGTACCACAACAGACCTACAGACCAATGGAGCAGAACAGGGACCTCAGAAATAACACCACACATCTACCAGCATCTGATCTTTGACAAACCTGACAAAAACAAGCAATGGGGAAAGGATCTTCTATTCAGTAAATGGTGCTGGGAAAACTGGCTAGTCATATGCAGAAAACTGAAACTGGACCTCTTCCTTACACCTCATACAAAAATTAACTCAAGATGGATTAACAACTTAAATGTAAAACCTGAAACCATAAAAACCCTAGAAAAAAACCTAGGCAATATCATTTAGGACATAGGCACGGGCAACCACTTCATGACAAAAATGCCAAAAGCAATTGCAACAAAAGCCAAAATAGACAAATGGGATCTAATTAAACTAAAGAGCTTCTACTCAGCAAAAGAAACTATCATTAGAGTGAACAGGCAACCTACAGAATGGGAGAAAATTTCTGCAATCTACCCATCTGACAAAGGGCTAACATCCAGAATTTACAAGGAACTTAAACATATTTCTAAGAGAAAAACAACCCCATCAAAAAGTGGGCAAAGGAGGTGAACAGATATCTCTCAAAAGAAGACATTTACACGGCCAATAAACATGAAAAAAAGCTGAGCGTCACTGATCATCAGAGAAATGCAAATCAAAACCACCATGAGATTTGGCGATTATTAAAAAGTCAGGAAACAATAGATGCTGGAGAGGCTGTGGAGAAATAGGAAGGCTTTTACACTGTTGCTGGGAGTGTAAATTAGTTCAACCGTTGTGGAAGACAGTGTGGCGATTCCTTAAGGATCTAACACCAGAAATACCATTTGACCCAGCAATCCCATTGCGGGATATATACCCAAAGGAATATAAATCATTCTGCTATAAAGACACATGCACATGTATGTTTACTGCAGCACTGCTTACAATTGCAAGGACATGGAACCAACCCAAATGCCCATCAATGATGGACTGGATAAAGAAAATGTGATACATATACACCATAGAATACTATGCAGCCATAAAAAGGAATGAGATCCTGTCCTCTGCAGGGACATGGATGAAGCTGGAAGCCATCATCCTCAGCAAACTAACAAAGGAACAGAAAACCAAACACTGCATGTTCTCACTCATAAGTGGCAGGCAGTTGAACATTGAGAACACATGGACACAGAGAGGGGAACAACACACACCAGGGCCTATTGGGGGTGGGAGTGAGGGGAGGGAACTTAAAGGACGGGTCAATAGGTGCAGCAAACCACGGCACACATATACCTATGTAACAAATCTGCATGTTCTGCACATGCATCCTTTTTTTTTTTTTTTAAGAAGAAATAAAGGCCGGGAGCAGTGGCTCACGCCTGTAATCTCAGCACTTTGGGAGGCCAAGGTGGGTGGATCACAAGGTCAAGAGATGGAGACCAGCCTGGCCAACATGGTGAAACCCCGTCTCTACTAAAAATACAAAAATTAGCTAATTAGCTGGGCATGGTGGCGCGTGTCTCTAGTCCCAGCTACTGGGGAGGCTAAGGCAGGAGAATCCCTTGAACTTGGGAGGTGTAGGTTGTGGTGAGCCGAGATCGCGCCACTGCACTCCAGCCTGGCGACAGGGCAAGACTCCGTTTCAAAAAAAAAGAAAAAAAAAGAAAACATTACATTAAGTGAAAGAAGTCAGGCACAAAAGACCAGATGTATGATTCTATTTATATAAAATATCCTGAATAGACAAATCTATAGAAGCAAAAAGTAGATTACTAGTCACCTAGGATTCGGGAGGAAGAGGACTGGGGAAATGCCAATGAGTGTAGGATTTATTTGGGGGATGATGAAAATGTTCGAAAATTGACTAGAATGATCATCAACCCCGTAAATATACTAAAAACTACTGAACTGTACATTTTAAATGGTGAACTATCTGGCATAATTATATGGTACATAAATAATATCTTTTTTTCTTTTGAGACAGGGTGTCGTTCTGTTGCCCAGGCTAGAGTGCAGTGATGCAGTCATGGCTCAGCGCATCCCCAACCTCCCAGGCTCAAGTGATCCTCTCGCCACAGCCTCACAAGTAGCTGGGACCACAGCCGTGTGCCACTACCCCTGGCTAATTTTTATATTTTTTATGCAGACAGGGTTTCACCATATTGCTCAGGCTGATCTCGAATGCCTGGGTTCAAGCAATCCGCCCACCTTGGCCTCCCAAAGTGCTGAGATTACAGGCGTGAGCCACTGCACCCAGCTATACATTATATCTTAATAAAGCTTTTTTTTTTTGGAGACAGAGTCTTGCTCTGTCGCCCAGGCTGGAGTGCAGTGGCACCATCTCGGCTCACTGCAAGCTCCGCCTCCTGGGTTCACGGCATTCTTCTGCTTCAGCCTCCCTAGTAGCTGCGACTACAGGCGTCCACCATCATGCCCGGCTAATTTTTTTGTATTTTTTTAGTAGAGACGGGGTTTCACCGTGTTAGCCAGGATGGTCTCGATCTCCTGACCTCGTGATCCCCCTGCCTCGGCCTCCCAAAGTGCTGGGATTACAGGCATGAGCTACTGCACCCGGTCAATAAAGCTATTTTTTAAAAATTCATGATTAAAAGATTTTTTTACAAGTCTTCTAAGAAGAGAAATTCCTTAACTAGATAAAGGGTATTTATCAAAAACAACAGGGAGCATAATGCTTACTGGCAAAACATTCCAAGTTCTCCCTGTGTGATAGGAGGTAAGACAATGAGCTGGAGGGTCCTGGCCAGTCCAGTGAGAGGAGAAAAAAAAAACAAAAGGTAATTGGAGAAAGAAAAATAATATGAAGTGCACAGAAAAATCAAGAAGATTCTATAGAAAAAAAAGTTTTGCAACTAGCAAAACTTTAGCACAGATGCTAGTCACAAACTCATTATCCAAAAATCAGGCTGGGCATGGTGGCTCACCTGAGGTCAGGAGTTTTAGACCAGCCTGGCCAACATGGTGAAACCCCGTTTCTACTAAAAATACAAAAATTAGCCAGGTGTGGTGGTGCGTGCCTGTAATCCCAGCTACTCGGGAGGCTAAGGTAGGAGAATCACCTGAGCTCAAGAGGCGGAGGTTGCAGTGAACTGAGATCACACCACTGCTCTCCAGCCTGGGTGACAGAGCGAGATCTCCGTCTGAAAAAAAAAAACAAAAAACAACAAACAAACAAACAAAAACAAAAAACAACAAACAAACAAAAACAAAAAACAACGCATTTCTATATACCAGCAACAAGTAAAAACTAAGACTTTAACAGATACCATTTACAACGGCATGGAAAAATATGAAATAGGTGGTAATCTATGAGATGGAAGGCCTCTAGAGAGCATAAAGAACATCTAAATAGATACGCCCACACCCACAAATTACAGGAGGCAGTATAAAGAGGACAGCACCCCAGAATGAACTGCACATTCAGCTCAGTCTTAAAATCCCAGCAGGCAGGCTCTATGTGTTTAAGAAGTAAGTACAGAAGATACATGTGGAAGTGCGAAGGGACAAGAATAGCCAAAGATGATCCTGGAGAAAGATACAATGGGAGGGTTTGCTCCGTCAGCTAATAAGACTTATAAATAAAGCGACAGGAACCCACTTAGTGCGTTATTAGCACATCAATATGTAAATGAGCAACAGAACAGAGCACAGCCCAGAAACAGATCCACAGCAGAAGTTACAGTGCAGATCAATGGAAAAGGACAGTCATTTCAATCAACTTTGGGTGCTGGACTAACTGGACATCCATGTGGAAAATCAGACTCCCTGCTTCACAAAATCATCAATTCCACGCAGACTGAAGATTCAAGTGCAAAAGGCAAAACTGTACAGCTACGCCAAGATAATCCAGGGAGTGTTCCAGGCATGTCCCTCGGGGAGACACAATAGGCGACAATGATAGTGGGCAGATGGATACACCATCTACGTTAAAACTAGGAGCTTCTATTCATCCATGATTCCAGGAAAAGGGCTGGGTGCACAGATCACACCTGTAACCCCAACACAATGGGAGGCCAAGGCAGGAGGATCACTTGAGGCTAGGAGTTCAAGACCGGCCTGGGCAATATAGTTAAGACCCCCATCTCCATACACACGCACGAAAATTAGCCAGGCGTGGTGGCAGCGCATCAGTCCTAGCTACTACAGAGGTTTAGGAAAGAGGACTGCATAAGCCCAGGAGTTCAAGGTTAAAGTGAGCTATGATTATACCACTAGACTCCAGCCTGGGTGATAGAGTGAGACGCTGTCTTAAAAAAAAAAAAAAAAAGGATTCCAGGAAGCTAAGTCGAAGTCAAAGGACAAAAAGGACAATTGGGAGATATTTGTAACTGAAAAAGGACTGATATCTAGCATTTATAATAAATAATTAAAAAGACACTCTTACAAAACAAGGGGAAAAAAGAGAATTTAAAAGATTTGAATATACAATTCTCAAAGCAGAAAACCAAACAGCAGGCCGAGTGCCATGGCTTACACCTGTAATCCCAGCCCTTCAGGAGGCTGAGGCAAGCAGATTGCTTGAGGTCAGGAGTTCAAGACCAGCCTGGGCAGCAGGTGAAACCCTGTAGTCCCAGCTACTCAGGAGGCTGAGGTGGGAAGATCTGAGGTGAGGAGGTCAAGGCTGCAGTGAGCCATGATTGTGCCACTGCACTCCAGCCTGGGTGACAGCGCCAGATTCTCTCAAACAAAACAAAAAAACAAAAACAAAACACTCTGAAAAATAATTTGGCACAATCCTATGATCCTCACAATTCCACTCCTAGATATTATACCCTAGAGAAATCCAAGATTCCAAATACCTGAACGTATCACAATAATGTAGTAACAGGATTATTTACAACAGCACAAAACTGGCCGTAAGCTAAATGTGGCACTGTGATAGAATGGATAAAGTGCTTCGTGCTCAGAGAGAGGAATACCACACAGCAGTGAAAATTAAACCGCAGTCAGCTGCAACTTGGATGAAACTGTCACGGTGTCGACCAAAAGGACACATGCACGCCACACACAAATACACTATGATACCATCACATTAAGTCCAAATCAAGCAACCAAGCTGTGCCATTTAGGGGTGCATAAATAATTGCTAACACCGGGGAGATGGCACAGAAATGATTACCTTTCCAAAACGAGGGAAGGGAAAGGAAGAAGGCTGTGATTACCAACGGGAGGCTTCCAAGGAACAGGCATGGTTCTACTTCACCTGTGTAAGGATCACAGGAGTGGCTCACGATGCTATTATTATTCGTTAAACTGAACAAAAATGCACTTTTCCATACATGTCATATCTCAATCAAAAACAATTACAACCTGTAATAGCTAATAATACATCAGTAGCCAGGAACGTTTAAACAACCACGGAGCTTCAATAGTCTGCAAAACTACTCGGTTTATTTCGCACGGAAAGCGATACAATATAAAGTTTAGGAAAAAAAAAACAAACCTCACACACCCACTCATTGGAATGACGCAAAACGGCGTGTAGAAAAGAGTAAAATGGACACAGAGCGCTCCGGACGGCCGGGGTCTTTGCGAGGTGAGAACAAGAAAATCCAGTCAGCTGACACTGGAGCTACTGAGCCCAGGCCGCCCCTTCCTCACGCGGGTTTCTCTCGGGATCCCCGCCCTCGCCCAGGTCACCAGGGCTGCGTCCCCGACGGGAAACCCCGACGGGAGACCCCGCTGGGGCCAGCGCACCCCCGCCCCAAGAGTCCATCGCTTCGGCACAGTGGGGGATTAGGGTGGTGAGGACCGAGGGCAGGGGTGGCGGGGGCGGGTGGGGATGAGTACCCGGGGGCCCAGGGAGGGGAGTGAGGACCTGGGGGGTCGTAGCGAGAACCTGGGGCCCGGCGGGGAGGAGGTTGAGGATTCCAAGGGAGGTGAAAACTTGGGTAGGGGTGAGGACGAAAGGCAGGGAGGAGGACCCTAGGGGGGGATTCCCAGGGGTCAAGGAGGTGCGGGGGGGCCTGAGGACCCAGGGTGGGGATAAGAACCGAGGTGGGAGATGAGGATCGAGGCGGGGAATGAGGACCCAGGAGGAGATGAAGACTGGAGGGAGGGATTCGGAGGAGCGAGGAGAGGGCGTGAGGGCGGGGCAGGGCGGGGGGCTGAGGACCCCGCGGGGGGGGTTGACAGCCTGAAGGGGGATGGGAAGGTTGGGGGAGAGACCGAGGAGGGTCCGGAGTTGGGTGTGCGGGTCGGAGGTGGGAAGGTTGGGAATCTGGGGGCCGCGGGGCGTGCCGCCTGCCTCACCTCGTCCACTGTGCGGCGCGGGAGGTGCAGCGTCCCAAGTAGCAACTTGAGCTTCACCGCCGACGAGAGGCCATGGAAGCAGAGACGGATGTTGTCGATAACCGCGGCCGTGAGCAAGGACGCGATGCTGGGCGGCGCCCACAGCTCGTCCGTGGCCCCCAGCTTGTTGTGCAGCCACAGGCCCGTGTCGCTCTCCCGCATGGACGCCATCTTGGGGGAAAGCGCGCGCCGCAGCCCCGGCATCTTATGAAGACACCTACGCGTCCCCGGCTAGGACCCCAACATGGCGGCGCCCGGCGGGCTGCGGGCCGCAGACGCGGCGCAGGCGGCGCGGTCCCACGAGTGGGGCTTCCCCCAAGAGCGCTTCTGGGTGGCGGCCGCGTCTCCGCGAAGCTTTGTGGCAAAGCCGAGAGCCGGAAGGACGGGGTGCCGCTGAGCAAGGACTATCGGCTTCCGTAAAACATCATGGCGGCGCCCGATGCCGGCTCTCGGGAAGACCGCAAAAGATGACCTCACCAGCGGGCGCGCGTATTCGCGTCTTAGGAGCCCGGGCTGCGGCCTGGCGTTCGCAGTGCAGGTGTCAAGCGCCGCAGACTCGCGGCTCGCGCGGTGGGGCGGAGGCTTCCGGTGGCGCTTGCCCCGCTGTCCGCTCTTCGTTTTTTCCCCGCTTGGGTCTCGGCGCGGACCTGGTCGCCCGCAGTGCGCGGACCGTGTGGACGCCCCGCCCCCTGGGGCCCAGCACCTGCACGGAGAGGAGCCGCGGCCCTGCGCAGCGAGCCTGCGGGATCCCGGTCTCAGCGCTGAGCTTCCGTCCCGCGCTGAGCCCGCTCTGCCCGTGGCGCGCCGCCAACTGGGCTGCGCTGAGCATGCGGGTCGGAGGGCGCTCGGGAGCGGTCCAGGGGCACCCGTGACCCCGCAGTGCGGGGAGGCCCCGGCCCCCAGTCGGGCTGGAGCCGCCAGGCAGGAGCCAGTAGTGAACTTTTGAGTTTTACGAGCTTGTCATTAGATACAAACATGAGTAAAAGTTACACTTCATTTTATTAAATTCGTTTTACCCTTCTGTCTTTTTGACGAGGCCTTCCTATGTTGGCCAGGCTGGTCTCAAACTCCTGGGCTCAAGCGATCCGCCCGCCCGCCTGCCTCTGCCTCCCAGAGTGCTGGGGTTACAGGCCGGGGCCGCCTTGCCTGGCTTCTGTATTATATCTTTTTTTAAAAGGTCTTTTCCTTATTGTTCCACTGCCATGCTCCTGCCGCCGTTCACAGCTATTGCCACTGGGCGGTGGGAACGCCGGGAGAACAGGGCTCAGCCCAGCTGCTAGCAGTGCCCTGGCCCTGGCGGCTTGAACTTGGCAGTCCTGCAGAAGTCACACGGTGGAAAGCCGCAAATGCTACAGACCAGGGCTGGAGCGGTGGTTTTGTTGATTGCTTAAACTGAAGAAAGTGATAGAGAAAATGTTGATGATGAAGATTAAACTTAAAACTGTCATGTCGACATCCGTTACATTGCAAATAACACATACAATTTAAGATAATATTTTTTAAATGCTTTAAAAGTTAGTGTAGAAGTCAGCAAAGACAAGTTATTGACTAATGGGTGAAGTTGTGACATCAGTGGGGCTAGTGCTGAAAGAAGTTTAATGATTAGGCCGGGCGCGGTGGCTCACGCCTGTAATTCCAGCACTTTGGGAGGCCAAGGTGGGCGGATCACCTGAGGTCGGGATTTCGAGACCAGCCTGACCAACATGGAGAAACCTCCTCTCTACTAAAAATACAAAATTAGCCGGGCTTGGTGGCGCATGGTATGCCTGTAAACCCAGGTACTCGGGAGGCTGAGGCAGGAGAATGGCTTGAACCCGGGAGGCGGAGTCTGTGGTGAGCCGAGATTTTGTCATTGCACTCCAGCCTGGGCCACAAGAGCAAATCTCCGTCTAAAAAAAAAAAAAAAGTTTAATAATTATAATTTGAGGGTAAGAAATAGTTTAACAGTGGACGACATATCAAATTTAGTATGAGAAGAGTGAAAGGTACTTCAAGTTGTGAAATCATGATTAAACCGTAAACATTAGTTGGTTGAAATGAAAATTTTTGTTCACACAGAAACCTGTGTGCAAACGTTTATAGCATCTTTATTTATAATAGCCCTAAACTTGAAACAATCCAAATGATTCTGACCCCCAACTGTCTGTAGCTTTCTGTAGGATACGCGGCACTTTTCTGTATACAGTGCTTGATGCATCTTGAGTCTTCGGTTTTATGCAGGAAAAATCCAAGTTAACATCTGGCTTAACCAAGAAGACAAACCACTAGGAGGACTTAGTTACAGCATCAGAAAGCAATGGATTAATATTCAGAATGAAAAAAGGAATGCTTGTAGATCGACGAGAAAAACACCAACAATAGACAAATGAGCAGAAGATAAGAATAGGCAATTCACAGCCTGGCCATCATAGTGAAACGCCGTCTCTACTAAAAATACAAAAATAATGGGGCGTGGTGGCGTGTGCCTGTCATCCCAGCTACTCAGGAGGCTGAGGCAGGAGAATCGCTTGAACCCAGGAGGCGGAGGTTGCAGGGAGCAGAAATCACACCACTGCACTCAAGCGTGGGCCACAGAGCGAGACTGTCTCAAAAAAAAAAAAAAAAAAAGCAATTCGTAGGAGAAACCCAAATACCGGAGAAGCACATGGAGAGAGGCTTAAATTCATCAGCAACCTGACAAATCCAAACTAAAATAACAAGATGCCTCATTACACCTATCAGATTGCAAAATTAGGAAGCCAAAGTTTTTTTCATTTTAAAATATGGTATCCAGTTGTCCCCACATCATTTGTCGAAATGAAGATCCTTTCTGGACTTTTCTTTTTTTTTTTTTTTTTGAGACGGAGTCTTGCTCTGTCACTCAGACTGGAGTGCAGTGGCGCAATCTCGGCTCACTGCAAGCTCCGCCTCCTGGGTTCACGCCATTCTCCTGCCTCAGCCTCCCGAGTAGCTGGGACTACAGGTGCCCACCACCACGCCCGGCTAATTTTTTTGTATTTTTAGTAGAGACGGGGTTTCACTGTGTTATCCAGGATGGTCTCGATCTCCTGACCTCGTGATCCGCCCGTCTCGGCCTCCCAAAGTGCTGGGATTACAGGCATGAACCACCGCGCCCCGCCAAGCCCGGCTAATTTTTTTTGTATTTTTTAGTAGAGACAGGGTTTTACCGTGTTAGCCAGGATGGTCTCGATCTCCTGACCTTGTGATCTGCCCGCCTCGGCCTCCCAAAGTGCTGGGATTACAGGCGTGAGCCACCGCGCCTGGCCCCTTCCTGGACTTTTCTATCCTGACTTACTCATCTATCTTTATGCTAATACCAGACTGTCTTGGTTACTATAGCTTTCTAAAATAAATCTTGAAATCAGGTAGTGTTAATTCTCTTTGTTTTTTTGAAAAGTTATTTGGATTATTTTAGGTCCTCTGTATTTCCCTTTTTTTTTTTTTTTGAGACAAGTTCTCGCTCTGTTGCCCAAGCTGGAGTGCAGTGATGCAATCTCAGCTCGCTGCAGCCTCTGCCTCCTGCGTTCAAGTAATTCTCATGGCTCAGCCTTGCGAGTAACTGGGAATACAGGCATGCACCACCAAACCTGGCTAATTTTTGTATTTTCAGTAGAGACGGGTTTTCACCCTGTTGGCCAAGCTGGTCTAGATCTCCTGACCACAGGTGATCCACCCGCCTCAGCCTCCCAAAGTGCTGGGATTACAGATGAGCCACGGTGCCCAGCCTGCATTTCCATATACATTTTAGAATCGTTTGTCAATTTCTACAAAAAAAAAAAAAAAAAGGCTTCTGGCATTTTGATTGGAATTATGTTGAATTTGTAGGTCAGTTGAGGGAGAATTGGTAACTTCCGTCTAGTGAACATAGTATTTCTCTCTGTTTATTCGGGTCTTTAAATTCTCTCAGCTAGGTTCATGGCTATGTAATCCCAGCCCTTTGGGAGGCCAAGGAGGGCGGATCGCTTGAGTCCAGGAGTTGGAAACCAGGCTGGGTAACATGGCGAAACCACATCTCTACCAAAAATATAAAAAGCTGGGCTGGTGGTGCGCCTGTAGTCCCAGCTACTTAGGAGGTTGAGGTGGGAGGATGGCTTGAGCTCGGGAGTTCAAGACCAGCCTGAGCCACATAGTGGGACTCTGTCTCTAAAAAATTAAAAATAAATTAAAAAATAAATTTTCTCAGCCCCATTTTGTAGTTTTCAGTGTACGGTCTTGCACATCTTTTCAGAATTGCCTCCAAGTATTGCATAACCTTGATGGGATTGTAAAGGGTGTTGTTTAAAATTTTTAATTTCCAAGTGTTTGTCACCAGTATATAAAAATACAACAGATTTTTGTGTATTGATTTTGTATCCTGCAGCCTTGCTAAACTTATTTATTTGTTCCAGTAGCTTTTTCATACATTGTATTAGTTTTCTGCAAAGACAATCATGCCATTTGTAAAGGCAGTTTTATCTTTTTTTCTAATTTATTTGCCTGACTCTGCAATATAAAGAGTCCTTATTTTGGCCGGGCACGGTGGCTCACATCTCATCCCAGCACTTTGAGAGGCTGAGGCAGGCGGGTCACCTGAGGTCAGGAGTTTGAGACCAGCCTGGCCAACATGGTGAAACCCCATCTCTACTAAAAATACAAAAAATTAGCTGGGCGTGGTGGCAGGCGCTTGTAATCTCAGCTACCCAGGAGGCTGAGGCAGGAGAATCGCTTGAAACCAGGAGGGGGAAGTTGCAGTTAGTGGAGATCGTGCCATTGCACTCCAGCCTGGGCAACAAGAGGGGAAACTCCGTCTCAAAATCAAGACCAGCCTGGCCAACGTGGTAAAACCCCATCTCTAGTAAAAATACAAAAATTAGCTGGACACGGTGGCGGGCGCCAGTAATTCCAGCTACTTGGGAGGCTGAGGCAAGGGAATCGCTTGAACCCGGGAGGCGAAGATTGCAGTGACTTGAGATCGTGCCATTGCACTCCAGCCTGGGTGACCAAAGGGAAAAAAAAGTCCTTATTTTTACTTTAAAGTAATACATTTTACAGCTTTACTGAATTTCTAAAAAAAAAAAAAAAAAAACCCTAGTGGTATATTGATTGGCTTTCCATTGGGTTTCTAGATTAATTTAGAGAGAACTGACATCTTTATATAGTATATGATACATAGACAGGCTTTCATTTTTCTTTCTTTATAATCTTCAGTAGACATTACTGTTTTTCTCCATACAGTTTTTTTTTTTTTTTTTTTTTAAGACAGGGTCTCACTCTGTTGCCCAGGCTGGAATGCAGTGGCGCAATCTCAGCTCACTGCAGCCTCCACCTCCCAGGCTCAAGCGATTCTCATGCCTCAGCCTCTCAAGTAGCGGGGGCTATAGGCATATGCCACCATGACTGGCTAATTTTTGTGTTTTTCTCTTTTTTTTTTTGATACGGAGTCTCACTCTATTGCTGAGGCTGGAGTGCAGTGGCGCGATCTTGGCTCACTGCAACCTCCGCCTCCCAGGGTCAAACAATTCTCCTGCCTCTTAGCTTCCCTAGTAACCTCCGCCTCCCAGGTTCAAGTGATTCTCATGGCTCAGCCTACTGAGTAGCTGGGATCACAGGCATGCAACACTAAGCCTGGCTAATTTTTGTATTTTCAGTAGAGACGGGATTTCACCATGTTGGCCAGGCTGGTCTTGAACTCCTTATCTCAGATCCGTCCACCTTGGCCTCCCAAACTGTTGGGATCCAGGTGTGAGCCACCACACCCAGCCTATTTTTGTGGTTTGTTTGTTTGTTTAGTAGAGATGGGGTTTCGCCATGTTGGCTAGGCTGGTCTCGAACTCCTGGCCTCGAGTGATCTTCCCGCCTTGGCCTCCCAAAGTGCTGAGATTATAGGAATGAGCCACCATGCCTGGCCAGTTCTTTCTTATTTTTTTAGAGATAGCATCTCGCTCTTGCCTAGGCTGGAGTGCAGCAGTGCAATCTTGGCTCACTGCAGCCTCATAGCTAAGACTACAGGCACATGCCACCATGCCCAGCTAGCTTTTGAAATTTTTGTAGAGATGAAGTCTCACTATGTAGAGATGAAGTCTCGAACTCCTGGCCTCAAGCAATCCTCCCACCTTGGCCTGCCAAAGAGCTGGGATAACAGGTGTGCACCACCGCGCCAGGCCTCATACAGTTCCTAATCATTTTCATTAGCTTAACTCAGATGCCTTAGTGTATTTCATGCTCTTATGAATGATATCCTGTATTCTATTCTATTTTCCAGTTGGTTATTATGAATACGAGAAACACTATTTTTTAAGTTGGACATACATCCACCAACCTTTATGGACTCCTATATTTATTCTAATAGTGGGTTGATTTAGTTGGTTATTCTGAATATTTCATTTACAGACAATGACGGTTCTGCATCTTCCATGTATATTTATACTTTTCCTTTATTATTTTTTTGGTATTGGCCAAAGATTCCAGTCCTGTTGAACATTAGCAGGGCAGTAAGAATCCTGTTGTCTTGCTTCCAGTCGTAAAGGTATATGTCCAATTTTTTTTTCACAAGGCAGGGTCTTGCTATATTGCCCAGGCTGGTCTCAAACTCTTGGGCTCAAGGGATCCTCCCGCCTCTGCCTCCCACAGTGCTAAGCCTCCACACCTGGCCCATGTCTAAATTTTATCCATGAAATAATCTAGGTTATTAGTGGATCACCTTTGCCCACTTAAGGAAGTTTTCTTGTTTCCTTTATGTTCCAGAGTTTTCATCCTAACAGTGTTTCTCTTTAAGAAAAATGAGCTTTTCCGCATCTGTTGACAAAATCTCACGCTGCCCTTCCTCTAAGCTATGAATGTGGTGCCCAAGGTCGTGATAGGATCTGTGATGTTCAACCGTCCCTGTGCTCCTCAGAGGAGCCTTACTTGTCAAGATTAATTATCTTTCAGGGCCAGGGCCAGGGCCCGGGCAAGGGGAGAGAGCTGAGGGAGGCTTAACAGGGGTCAAAACACTCAGCCATCACAACTAATGGTATTTGAATGCAATAATTTAAAAACTCAAAATCAATGCCAGAAAAAATCAATGATAAACAAAATACTGAAATTTTAAATAAAGACAGTAACAGTGCCATGTCAAGCCATATTGGAGCTGAGACAAGAAAACCAATCAGTGATACTGATGCTGTCTTCCTTTAAAATTGTATATTTTGTTCACCATAGTTTTTTCACATGAGTTTCGACTCTTTAAGGTAGTGTATTAAAATATTTACCTTTTAAAATATTTTTTCTTTTAAATTATTTTCCTTTTATAGGAGCTATTCTATTAATTGAAAAATATTTATCTTAATAACTGAGTATTTTGGAACCTCCTGAATTTTTTGCCCAAAGCAAGTGCTTCGCATACTTCACCCTAATCACAGCCCTGTTTCTCTTAATTCGCTGTGAATTTCTTTAAAATTTGCACCTCTGATTATGAGTGAATTGTCCTATAATTTTATTCGTATATATTCTTTTTTATCTAGATTGGGAATTAGGGCTTTCTAGCCTTTTATTTATTTATCTGAGACGGAGTCTGGCTCTGTCGCCCAGGCTGGAGTGCAGTGGCGCGATCTCTGCTCACTGCAAGCTCCGCCTCCTGGGTTCACGCCATTCTCCTGCCTCAGTGTCTTGAGTAGCTGGGACGACAGGCACCTGCCACCACACCCAGCTAATTTTTTTTTTTCTTAAGTAGAGACGGGGGTTTCACTGTGTTAGCCAGGATGGTCTTGATCTCCTGATCTTGTGATCTGCCCACCTCAGCCTCCCAAAGTGCTGGGATTACAGGTGTGAGCCACCGTGCCTTTTAAATAAGTTGGCAAGACTTTTCATCTATTCTCAGCAGCTGTGTAAAGGCAGGAGTGACCTCTCCCCTGTTGACTTTGTGTCTGCCTCTGGGCTTTCTGTAGAGTAGGTTTAGTGGCCTTTCAAATCTCAGTGTGGCCCTGCCTGGAAGCTGCTAGAGGCTACCTTCACCTGCATGATCAGCCAGAGACTTCTCTGGCTCTCTCCGTTAGGACTCCCTCCTGACTTCCTGGAAATTGTGTGGGTCCAGGCTCTGTTCTCTGGTTTGTAAATCCAGAAAGACAGTGAGTTTTCTGTTAGGGTTATCTGCTTGCACCATACCGGGACTCCCTAGCTGTCCTCAGGCTTAAGCTTTGAAAATGGCCTTAAAACTCACCAGGCTCAGTCAGGTGCGGTGGCTCACACCTGTGATCCCAGCACTTTGGGAGGCCGAGGCGGGTGGATCATCTGAGGTCAGGAGTTCGAAACCAGCCTGACCAACATGGTGTAAACCCCATCTCTACTAAAAATACAAAAATTAGCCGGGCACAGTGGTGGGCACCTGTAATCCCAGCTACTCAGGAGGCTGAGGCAGGAGCATTGCTTGAACCCGGGAGGCAGAGGTCGTAGTGAGCCGAGATCACACCATTGCACTCCAGCCTGGGCAACAGAGCAAGACTTTGTCTCAAACAAACAAACAAAAAAATTCACCAGGCTGGTCCTTTCCTCCAAGTTTTTACTTCCCTCCAAAATCCACCTGCTTTTGTTTATACTCCAAAGCCTTTTTTCAGTGGGAGGGTTGGCTTGTTAGCTATCCCGCCATACTTTTCACTGTTACATGAGTCCATTAAGTGATATGTTTGCTTATTTTTATTCTTATTTTTTTGAGATGGATTCTCGCTCTGTCGCCCAGGCTGGAGTGCAGTAGTGTGATCTCGGCTCACTGTAAGCTCCACCTCCCGGGTTCTGGCCATTCTCCTGCCTCAGCCTCCTGAGCAGCTGGGATTACAAGGCGCCCGCCACCACGCCTGGCTAATTTTTTGTATTTTTATTAGAGACGGGGTTTCACCGTGTTAGCCAGGATGGTCTCGATCTCCTGACCTCGTGATCCGCCCGCCTCGGCCTCCCAAAGTGCTGGGATTACAGGCGTGAGCCACCGCGCCCAGCCATGTTTGCTTATTTTTTAAGGTGCCCTAGATCAAATTAAAGAAGTTCCCTTCTATTCCTAATTTGCTACAGGTTTTTAAAAATCATGACCAAACATTTAATTTTATCAAATGTTCTTATAAAATGTTTGGTTGTGCACACACTGAGATGATTGTATGATTTTTTTCACCTTTATTTTGTAAATGTGATGAATTACATCGATTGCCTTTCAAATTACATAAACCTTACTTTCCTAGAATAAGCCCAGCTTGAACTATGTTATTCTTTTTTACATGTTGCTAGATTTCGCTTGTTAGTATTTTATCTAGACTACTCACGCTTTGCCCATGAGTGAGAAGAGCCTTTACAGTGTTGGGTTAAGTTTATGCAGTCTCTTGCAGTGAATGGATCCCTCTTCTCACCTTCCCTGGGAGAAGCCCTCTAGGTCATCACCACACCAGCAGCCAGTCCTAATCGGCTGCTAGGACGGCTCCTGGAAGCTGGAGAAAAAAATGATGACAGAGAAAATGAGGTGGAAGGCCGGGCACAGTGGCTCACGCCTGTAATCCCAGCACTTCGGGAGGCAGAGGCAGGTGGATCACGAGGTCAAGAGATCAAGACTATCCTGGCCAACGTGGTGAAACCCTGTCTCTACTAAAAATACAAAAATTAACTGGGTGTGGTGGTGCATGCCTATAATCCCAGCTACACAGAAGGCTGAGGCAGGAGAATCGCTTGAACCCGGGAGGCAGAGGTTGCGGTGAGCTGAGATTGCGCCATTGCACTTTGGCCTGGGCAACAAGAGTGAGACTCTGTCTCAAAAAAAAAAAAGAGAGAGAGAGAAAATAGGTGGAAAAGACAGAGGGGCTAAGGCAGAATATTGAGGACGGGATGAGAATTGAGACCACCTGTGTCCACTTAACTCTTGGGATCAAGAGCTGAGATCACCTGTGTCAACCTGATTTAATGATTATTTCCAGAAAATTCTTTCCAGGAAGATAAAACTAAATCAGTCAATCACTGTTTGCTTCAGGAAAATCTTGCGGAACAATGTATCCTGGCACATAGTTTACCAATCTGGGAACCAGCTCACTCATCAGAACCTTCATCTGGCTGTGTTTCTCTGTCCTGCACTGTTGGGCCATAAGCTTTGTCCTATCCCAATAAGTCCTCGCATTGAAAGACAGACCATCAACCATCTGAGCCCAGATTCTAAAATCCTGTGAGGCCAGGCGCACTTTGGGAGGCTGAGGTGGGAGGATTGCTTGAGCCCAGGAGTTAGAGACCAGCCTTGGCAACATAGCAAGACTCTGTCTCTACAAAACACTAGAAAATTAGCCGGGTGTGCTGGAGCACACCTATAGTCCCAGCTACTTGGGAGGTTGATGGGGGAGGATTGCTTGGGCCCGGGAGGTTGAGGCTGCAGTGAGCTGTGGTTGCACCACTGCAATTTAGCCTGGGCAACAGAGCAAGACCCTGTCTCTAAAAATAAACAGGTTTTCCGGGAGTCACTGTTGAGTTATTGGCAGTGAATGGTCCTAAATGTTCCCATGGGATTCAGCTGAGATGGCCTCCCCAGGATGGCCTGAGACCTGCGACTGGAACC
The DNA here is from genome assembly GCF_028878055.3 of Symphalangus syndactylus. Lineage (NCBI taxonomy): Eukaryota > Metazoa > Chordata > Mammalia > Primates > Hylobatidae > Symphalangus > Symphalangus syndactylus. The sequence continues at coordinate 11,307,769 of NC_072438.2, forward strand.
AGCACTCTGCCCGTGCCCCTCTGGTTTTCTTTTGGGAACGCTCCTTGTGTTCCAGGATTGAGAAAGCCTTCTTACCTGTGCTTTGATTATCTGACGAGGTGGAGATTTTGATCCTTGTGGAAACTACTTTGCTCCTAACAACAATTCTGCTTGTCTGTCTATCCTTGTCACCTTCTGTTGTGAAGAGCTCCTTGGGAAGAGGATGAACTAACACAGGTCTGAATGTCCCTGTCTCAAGGGCACCAAGGGCCAGTGAGTTCAGATCTTGTGAATCCACTGTTCTTATCTAACAAACTAAATCCTCACCTGCACCTTCTTCAGTTTTGCCTTGTTTTCAGAAAGATTCTCTGCTCACGCCGGTCCTCCTGGGGAGACCCTCCGGTCAGCACTGCCTTCAGTGGAGGGTTCGCAGCCCCAGGTGGAGGAGCTCTCGCCAGGGTGTGTGGCGGCTGGGGTCCTGCCCTCAGGAGGGGTTTCTGTTCCCGGGTGGGCGTGCTCCCGCTGTGACCTCAGTGCTCCCCTTCCCGAATGGTGCCCTTCCCTCAGAGACCACTTCCGGGCCAGGCACGGTGGCTCACGCCTGTCATCCCAGCACTTTGGGAGGCTGAGGTGGGCGGATCACAAGGTTAGGAGATTGAGACCATCCTGGTTAACATGGTGAAACTCCGTCTCTACTAAAAATACAAAAAATTAGCCGGGCGTGGTGGCGGGCGCCTGTAGTCCCAGCTACTAGGGAGGCTGAGGCAGAAGAATGGCCAGAACCTGGGAGGCGGAGCTTGCAGTGAGCCGAGATTGCACCACTGCACTCCAGCCTGGGCGACAGAGCGAGACTCCGTCTCAAACAAAAACAAAAACAAAACAAAAAAAACCACTTCGAGTTGCAGTGGCCACTGTGAAGAACTTTTGTATATCATTCTCAAATTGTTTATTTGAGGGGTTTAGAGTGAAAAAGAGGGAAATTCCCAAACACCAAATGATCTTTTGTTCTTTTGTGTTTTGTCATTAGTAGGAGGAAGCTTCCTAAAGAAAGATTGAAAAATTAATTCCTAAAGGATTCGTTGATCAAAGCAAACAAAAATGGGAAAACGTAAAACTCTTTCAGATCCCTCCAATTGCAGCGTGAACTTTATGACCTTTATTTCACTCTTGCTACAAGCTCCTCCACTGCCCCACCCCTCTTTTATTTATTTTTTTAGAGGCAGGGTCTTGACATGTTGCACAGGCTGTTCTTGAACTCCTGAGCTCAGGTGATCTTCCCAGCTCAGCCTTTCGAGTAGGTGGAGCCCAGGCCCACGCCACCATTCCTGGCTATCTTTCAAAAATTAATTTTCATTTTAATATTTGTCTAGATGGGGTCTCCTTGTGTTGCTCAGGCTGGGATGCCCGTCGTTTGAATTCATGTCCTTTCTCTTCTGTTTGGCCAGAAACCCCTGAGGCTCCACTGCCTCTTAAAGGTAAATCATCTCAGAAACAGGCAAGCCCCTTCTCTCTCTCTCTCTCTCTCTCTCTCTCACTCTTCCTTCCTTCCTTCTCTCCTTCCTTCCTCTCTCTCCCTTCCTTTCTTCCTTTTTCTTTCTTTCTCCTTCCTTTCTTCCTTTCCTCCCTCCCTCCTTTCTTTCTTTCTTCCTTCCTTTCTCTCTTTCTTTCCTTCTTTTTCTCTCATTCCATAATTTCTCTTTCTCTCTCCTTCCTTCCTCTCTCTTTCTTTCTTTCTTTCCTTCTTTCTTTTCCTTTCTTTCTTTCTCTCTTTCCATAATTTCTCTTTCTTTCTCCTTCCTTCCTTCTTTCCTTTTTCTTTCTTTATTTTTCTTGAGATGGAGTCTCACTCTGTCACCCAGACTGGAGTGCAGTGGCATAATCTCAGCTCATTGCATCCTCCGCCTCCCAGGTTCAAGCGATTCTCTGTCTCAGCCTCCCTAGTAGCTGAGATTACAGGTGAGCATGACCATGCTCGGCTAACTTTTAGTAGAGACGGGGTTTCACCATGTTGGTCAGGCTGGTTTCAAACTCCTGGGCTCAAGTGATCCATCTGCCTCGGTCTCCCAAAGTACTGGGTTTACAGGCGTGAGCCACCATGATTGGCCTGGCTTATTTTTTAAATAACAGCTTTATTGAGGAATAATTTATATATTAAAAATTTACCTTTTTGGAAGTCCAAGCCATAGCAATCAGGCAAGAGAAAGAAATAAAAGGCATGCATATAGGAAGAAAAGTCAAACTATCTCTGTGGGGCAAAGAAAGAGAGATCAGATTGTTACTGTGTCTGTGTAGAAAAGGAAGATATAAGAAACTCCATTTTGATCTGTACTAAGAAAAATTGTTTCTGCTTTGAGATGCTGTTAACCTGTAACTATAGCCCCAACCCTGTGCTCACAGAAACATGTGCTGTATTGAATCAAAGTTTAATGGATTTAGGGCTGTGCAGGATGTGCCTTGTTAACAATATGTTTGCAGGCAGTTTGCTTGGTAAAAGCCATCACCACTCTCCATTCTCGATTAACCAGGGACACAATGCACTGCAGAAAGCTGCAGGGACCTCTGCCCGAGAAAGCCTGGGTATTGTCCAAGGTTTTCCCCCACTGAGACAGCATGAGATATGGCCTCATGGGAAAGCAAAGAACTTACCATCCCCCAGCCTGACACCAGTAAAGGATCTGTGCTGAGGAGGAGTAGCGAAAGAGGGAGGCCTCTTTGCAGTTGAGATAAGAGGAAGGCTTCTGCCTCCTGCTCGTCCCTGGGAATGGAATGTCTCGGTGTAAAGCTGGCCATTCCCATTCGTTCTATTCTGAGATAGGAGAAAACCGCCCTGTGGCTGGAGGTAAGATATGCTGGCAGCAATACTGCTCTGTTCCTCTTTGCTACACTGAGATGTTTGGGTAAAGAGAAACATAAATCTGGCCTACGTGCACATCTGGGCACGGTACCTTTCCTTGAACTTATTCGTGATACAGATTCCTTTGCTCACATGTTTCCCTGCTGACCGTCTCCCCACCTGTTGCCCTGCTACACTCCCCTTGCTAAGACAGTAAAAATAATGATCAATAAATACTGAGGGAACTCAGAGGCTGGTGCCGGTGCGGGTCCTCTGTATGCTGAGCGCCAGTCCCCTTAGCCCACTGTTCTTTCTCTATAGTTTGTCTCTGTGTCTTATTTCTTTTCTCAGCCTCTCATCCCACCAGTGTGAAATACCCACAGGTGTGAAGGGGATGATCCCCTTCAATCTGTCTTCGCTGATGCTATGATTCTATACCTAGAAAACCCTAAAACTCAACCAAAATTCTCCTGAACTGTAATGACTGCAGTAAAGTTTCAAGATACAAAATCAACATTCAAAAGTCAGCAGTATTTCTTTTCTTTTCTTTTTTTTTTTTTTGAGACAGAGTCTTGCTCTGTCACCAGGCTGGAGTGCAGTGGCACAGTCTTGGCTCACTGCAACCTCCACCTCCTGGGTTCAAATGATTCTCCTGCCTCAGCCTCCCGAGTAGCTGCGACTACAGGTGCGTGCCACCACGCCCAGCTAATTTTCGTTTTTTAGTAGAGACATGGTTTCACCATGTTGGCCAGGATGGTCTCAATCTCTTGACCTCGTGATCTGCCTGCCTCGGCCTCCCAAAGTGCTGGGATTACAGCCATGAGCCACCACGCCCGGCCAGTCAGTAGCATTTGTATAAACCAATAGCATCCAAACTGAGAGCCAAATCAAGAATGCTATCCCTTTTACAATAGCCACACACAAAAATAAAATACCTAGGAATATGTCTAACCAGGGAGGTGAAAGATATCAATAAGGAAAGTTACAAAACACTGCTGAAAGAAGTCATAGATGACAAAAACAAATGGAAAAAATATCCTATGTTCATGGATTGGAAGAATCAATATTGTTACAATGGCCATATTGGGCTGGGCACAGTGGCTTACACCTGTAGTCCCAGCGCTTTGGGAGGCCAAGGAAGGCCTGATCTTTGACAAAGTCAACAAAAATAAGCAATGGGGTAAGGAATCCCTATTCAATAAATGGTGATGGGATAACTGGCTAACTATATGCAGAAGAATAAAACTGGACCCCTACCTTTCACCTTATACAAAAACTAAAGATGGATTGAAGATTTAAATGTAAGACCACAAACTATGAGAATCCTAGAAGAAAACTTAGGAAACACCATTCTGGACATCAGCCTTGGGAAAGAATTTATTACTTAAGTCCTCAAAAGCAATTGCAACAACAAAAAAAATTGACAAGTGGTGGCTGGGCACGGTGGCTCACGCTTGTAATCCCAGCACTTTGGGAGGCTGAGGCAGGTGGATCACGAGGTCAGGAGATCGAGACCACGGTGGAACCCCGTCTCTACTAAAAATACAAAAAATTAGCCGGGCGTGGTGGCGGGTGCCTGTAGTCCCAGCTACTCGGAGAGGCTGAGGCAGGAGAATGGCGTGAACCCAGGAGGCGGAGCTTGCAGTGAGCCGAGATTGCGCCACTGCACTCCAGCCTGGGCGACAGAGTGAGACTCCGTCTCAAAAAAAAAAAAAAAAAAATTGACAAGTGGGACCTAGTGACACTGAAGAGTGTATGCACAGCAAAAGAAACTATCACAGAGTAAACAGCTTACAGAATGGGAGAAAATATTCTCAAAATATTCCGATGAAGGTGTAATATCCAGAATCTATAAGGATTCGGTTCAGAAGACAGGAGGGTTTGGCAGCTTTATTGCCACATTTTCTTGATGTGGAAGTGTTGTAATCTGGAAGACACAAACTTTACTAAATGGTTAAACAAGCAAGGGCCAAAAATTAGTAGTAATGAGATACCTACCAAAGGTCTCAGGTGGGGTAAAAACCAGGTGAGACGTGGGAGGGCATTTTTGACAGTTGACCAGATACAGCTGGGTCTGTGCCCTGGTTACGTCTATGTAACCAGGGAGCTTGCTCATAAATCTTTTGAATGTTAACATTATTGTGTCCGGAGTTGTTAATATACGTGCAGCAGGTTTTGTTAATAGCCGTACAGACTCCACCTTGTTCCACTAGTTAAATAATCCAACACTAGTCTGTTATCAAGGATTATATTTGCCATACAGCCTAGGGATTCTTGAATTCCCTTTTAATGCCTGACCTGTGCTGGTGGCTAATGATTCTAGGGTTTGAATCGAATAGTGTTGACTCGTGGTAGGAAAAGTCACATCAGGGGGCTGAGATTGTCCTATTACTACCCTGATTCCTCCCAGAATTAATCCTATTGCTCATTATCTTCTGACGTTCTTGGGTCTTATGGGGTTATAGACGTGACCCCTGGAGGGGCAAGGGTGGTCAACATACATTCACTCCTGTTCCAAGATTTTGATATGTAAGGGAAAGCTACTTCTAAAAGAATAGGTGGGCTCCCTGGGGAGCTGAGAGCTGGGTGCTGGGAGTGGTTACGGGGTGGGATTCTTCCCACTTGTGGCCACAAACAAAAATGAACCCAGTTGGGACACAAATAGAGGCCTTATGGGGCGTGATGTGTATCCTTTGCTGCCAAGTTGGGTCTATAGAGACATTCCTTCCCTGCTCCAATGAGGGTGGTTGAACAACCTTTGTTTTCCAGGAGAGGGTGGTACTCCCACCTTCCCAGATTAGACAGTTGTTTTTCCCCTACATGCTCTGATCTGGGAGAAGGCACCATATATAATTTCCTCACTCACAAGTGGGATCCGATTTACTTCACTGCAGCCTTGAGAATTTGGCAACAAGTTGTGTCAGAGCATTGCAGGGAAGCTTCTGCTTTTGTGTCGTTAACAACACAACAGTGAGTGCAAAAGAGAATCGTTAGCACACTGGAGATACAGAGAGCCAGCTTTCTGGGTCCAAGTAATAGTGGTGGGGAGTGGGGTACAGGGGTAGGGGGATGGAAGTTCAGGTGAAATCTGTTAAGTGGAGGAGAATTCCACCTACCAAGTAGGGGTCTGGGTACTTTGGGATCACTATGGTTAGTTAGGAAGTCTGGGGAGATGGCTGTGAGATTTTCCAGATAGGCCAGAAGATGGAACTGTCTATCCTGGGGATGTTGATGACAAACCCAGCAGCCATGAAGATGGTTCCCTGATGCTGTAAGTTTTGAAATATTTACCATAGCATTCTGTTCCCACCCACACTGGATCGGGGTGATTGGGAGGGCAAGCAGGATAAACAGTGGCAGCGTGGTGTCCAGTTAGGCCTTAGAGTGGCCTCTACACCCAACAAGGACAAAAGAGATGTTTCCCAGTGGGAGGCAGTTGGCCAGAGTGATAGAAAAGAAGTATTACAGGAAACAGAGGAAAATTAAAACTCCTATTCCCACCCACAGCTGGCATGCCTGGCTTGCGTAGTGGCCAGACCCTGTGCTTGCTTGCTCATGCACCCTTCACTGCTCTTTGCCTGGCTCACCCTTGGCAGACCTGGGATCTGGGCTGGTAGGATGAGTCAAGCACAGTCTGCCAGGCCAAGTGAGCAGAATGAGCCCAGTAGGCCCGAGCAAAACTGGAGAAAAGGCACCACTGGCCACAGAAGTTTCCAGCTGGTGAAGTGACACCCCAAGGATCCTGTGACAAACCCGTATCATTCTGCCCCAGGCACCCCCAAATCCCACGTCCTCCTCACACTTCAAAACACAATCGTGCCTTCCCAACAGTCCCCCAAAGTCTTAATGCAAAAGTCCAAGTCCAAAGTCTCATCTGAGACAAGGCAAGTTCCTTCCACCTATGAGCCTGTAAAACAAAAAGCAATTAATTACTTCCAAGATACAATAGGGGTACAGGCATTGGGTAAATACTCCTGTTCCAAAAGGGAGAAATTGGCCAAACAAAGGGGCTAAGGCCCCATGCAAATCTGAAACCTAGCAGGGCAGTCATTAAATCTTAAAGCTCCAAAATAATCTCTTTTGACTCCATGTCCCACACCCAGGGCATGCTGATGCAAGGGGTGGACTCCCAAGGCCTTGCGCAGTTCTTCCCCTGTGACTCTGCAGGGTACAGCCCCCACAGCTGCTTTCACAGGTTGGTGTTGAGTGCCTGCAGTATTTTCAGGTGCACCTTGGAAGCTGTCCGTGGATCTACCATTCTGGGGTCTGGAGGATGGTGACCTTCTCACAGCTCCACTAGGCAGTGCCACAGTGGGACCTCTGTGTGGGGGCTCCAACCCCACATTTTACCTCCACACTGCTCTAGTAGAGGGCTCTGCCCCTGCAGCAGACTTCTGCCTGGACATCCAGGTGTTTCTGTACATCCTCTGATATCTAGGTGGAGGCTCCCAAGCCTCAACTCTTGCCGTCTATGCACCTGCAGGCTTAACACCACATGGAAACCTTGATGGCTTCTGGCTTGCACTCTCTGGAGCAGCAGCCCGAGATGTATCTTGGCCCATTTTAGCCATAGCTGGGGCTGGAGTGGCTAGGATGCAGGGTGCTGCGTCCTGAGGCTGCACAGAGCAGTGGGGCCCTGGGCATGGCTGACAAAACCATTTTTCCCTTCTAGGCCTCCAGACCTGTGATGGGAGGGGCTGCCATAAGGATCTCTAAATGCTTTGGAGACATATTCTCTATTTTCTTGACTATTAACATTCGGCTCCTCTTATGCAAATTTTTGCAGCAGGCTTGCTTTAATTCCTCCCCCAGAAAATGGGTTTTTCTTTTCTTTCATATGGTCAGGCTGCAAATTTTCCAAACTTTTATGCTCAGCTTCCCTTTTTTCCCTTTTTCTTTTATTTTAGGTTCTGGGGTACATGTGCAGGATGTGCATGTTTTTTACGTAAGTAAATGTGTGCCATGGTGGTTTGCTGCACCTATCAACCCATCATCTAGGTATTAAGCCCAGCATGCATTAGCTATTTTTCCTGATGCTCTACCCCCCCTCCCCCAGCAGGCCCCAGTGTGTGTTTTTCCCCTTCCTGTGTCCATGTGTTCTCATTGTTTGGCTCCTACTTGTAAGTCAGAACATGTGGTGTTTGGTTTTTGTTCCTGCATTAGTTTGCTGAGGATAATGGCTTCCAGCTTCATCCACATCCCTGCAAATGACATGCTCTCATTCCTTTTTATGACTGTATAGTATTTCATGGTGTACATGTACCACATTTTCTTTATCAAGTCTATCATTGATGGGCATTTGGGTTGATTCCATGTCTTTTCTATTGTGAATAGTGCTGCAATGAACATACACATGCATGTATCTTTTTTTTTTTTTTTTTTTTTGAGACAGAGTCTCGCTCTGTCGCCCAGGCTGGAGTGCAGTGGCATGATCTTGGCTCACTGCAAGCTCCGCCTCCCGGGTTCACACCATTCTCCTGCCTCAGCCTCCCGAGTAGCTGGGACTACAAGCGCCCACCACCACGCCCGGCTAATTTTTTGTATTTTTAGTAGAGACGGGTTTCACCGTGTTAGCCAGGATGGTCTCGATCTCCTGACCTCGTGATCCGCCCACCTCGGACTCCCAAAGTGCTGGGATTACAGGCGTGAGCCACCGCACCCGGCCTAAAGGGTGAAAAGTTTTTCTATGTTTGGGAGTCCCAAAGTAGGGGCTGTTCCCAGCTTTTCTTCCAATGTTAGGAATACCTGTTGGCAGGTTCCATCCCAATTTAAAGGCTCGTGATCACGTCCTTTCAGAGCTTCATAAAGTAGTTCTGCTATGAGCCCAAACCCAGTAGAATCCAGCCATTCCCTCAAAGGCCTGTTTCTTAATCTGAGGGGACTGGAGTGCCAGGGTGGCCTCTTTTCACTCCTGAGTCAAAGTCCTGTCCCAGGAGTGAGCACATACCCCAAATACTTAGCCTTCTGTACAGAGAGCTCGGCCTTGCTGGGGATACCTGATACCCTCGTTTTTCCAGAAAATTAAGGGGCTGGATTGTGTTCCTGTCAGAGCCTTCCCTAGAAGGGCTGGGAATTAATAGGTCATCACATATTACAAAAGGGACCCACAGTTAACGGTAGCTCCTTTAACTCTTTTGCCAGAGATGGGGAGTGTCTCTAAAACCTTGAGAAAGGATGGTTCAGTTAAGCTAAGAGGCAGCATGAGTGTCTGGATCAGTTCATTCAAAAGCGAAAATACGCTGGGAGTCCAGGTGTAAAGGTATACACAAGAAAACATCCTTAATTAGGCATTAAGTCTAATACTGTGAACCAATGAGCATCTTTAGGGACTTAGCTCCATATTGTGTAAGGATTAGGAACTATTAGGAGGATTGAGGTAACTGCCTAAGAGTCTGAGCTGACACTGATGTCAGCTCCCCCAGCTGCCATCAGGAACTCTTTGCTACATAAGCTGGGTGACAAGTCAGTCCAAAGTCTGAGTTACAGCCGACCCAGCTGGCCAGACGTGGGTGGGACTTCCCACCCCACCTGACAAAAGAAGTAAAATCTGTGTCTGGTGCTTAGATGAGCTGGTTCAGTGTTGGTGGAACCTGCAGACAGACCGAAGCTCCACTACAACATACTCAGGTGGCCCCCGAGGACAGCGTGTAGGAGAAATCCTCCCTGCGGGTACAACTCGGATCAGTTAGCTTGCTTGTCTGCTTCACGTAGAGGCAGAAGAGTCATGAAATAAGAACATATATGGAGTCGTGGGTGGGGCTGTTTGGCTGGTTGATGAGAACCTGGAAGGAGGAAGTTTGGAAGAATGGGGAGACAGAGCTTTGGGGAGTGAGTGTGTGGATGAACAGGAACAGGCACAGTGGGAGGGGTGTCACATTGCACATTCACGCTCCAGTGTCCTCCACAGGGGAGGCACTGGATGGCCATGTTGATGGCTGATACGGTTCGGTTCTATGTCGCCACTCAAATCTCGTGTGGAGCTCTGATCCCCAGTGTTGGAGGAGGGGGCCTGGTGGGAGGCGATTGGATCACGGAGGCCGACTTCCCCTTTGCTGTTCTCATGATAGTGATGAGTTCTCGCGAGATCTTGTTTAAAAGTGTGTAGCACTTCCCCCTTTGCTGTCTTTCTCCTGCTCTGCCATATGAAGAAGGTGCTTGCTTGCCCTTTGCCCTTCTGCCATGATTGTAAGTTTCCTGAAGCTCCCCAACTATGCTTATGTATATCCTGCAGAACTGTGAGTCAAGGAAACCTCTTTCTTCATAAATTACCCAGTCTTAGTAGAGATGGGGTTTCGCCATGTTGGTCAGGCCAGTCTTGAACTCCTGACCTCAAGTGATCCACCTGCCTCGGCCTCCCAAAGTGCTGGGATTGCAGGCTTGAGCCACTGCGGTCAGCCAATACACTTCTAAATAACTTCTTAATCAAGGAAGAATCACAGTAAAATTAGAAAGCATTTTGAAATAAATTAAGATGAGAACTCATCAATATTTGTGTGATGCATTGAAAATATTAAATGCTTATATTAGAATATAAGAAAGGTATCCTCTAGAAGTGTTTCTTCATATAAAAAAATAAATAAAAATAGTTAATCAGGAAATAACTTGATGACTTCTAATATCTCAGTTTTCATAAATCATCTAGGTGAATTGTTAAAAATAAATTAGGTAAATGTAAATAGGATGAACATTTATAAATTAACTTTTCATGTAATTTGAAATCTTAAAGTTATGTTATGATAAATTAAATGATATTCATAAATGTCTGGTTCATTTCCAAATAAGAAAAAATTGAAACAAATTGCTGAACATAAATATGTTTGTTCTTGGTTTCCTACATTTCAGAAAAGACTACATATATTTAGGTCTATTAATACACATAACAATTATGTTATGCATTCTTTTGATACATAAGTTTTCAGCATTTTTACATTTATAATTATATTACACTATAAATTTTACTACAAATACTATTTTACCATTATATTGCAAGTTTTATAGGATGCTATTTTTGTTATCATTCTAATTCTAAATATTTTATAATTTCCCTTGCAATTTATTTGACCTATGTGTTATTAAATTTGTGCATTTAAATTTCCAAACATATGGAAGTTTTCACTTATATTTTTGTTATTATAAGTAATAATTACATTGATTTGTAGTTAAAAAAGATCTGTATGATTATTTGACATGTTTAAATTATTTGACATGTTTAAAGACTTTATTAAGTGATCAGTGTATGTATATATATATGTATATATATATATATAAAACATTAAAATTTTTTTTCTAGAGACAGGATCTCACTCTGTTGCCCAGGCTGGAGTGCAGTGGCACAACCATGACTCACTGCAGCCTCGAACTCCTAGGCTAAAGGGATTGATCCTCCTGCCTCAGCCTCCCAACTAGATGGGATTACAAGCATGCACCACCACATTCAGATACTTTTTAAAATCTTCAAATCTTTTGTAGAGTTAGGGTCTTGCTATGTTGTCCAGGCTGGTTTCAAACTCCTGGCCTCAAGTGATCCTCTCATCTCTTATAAGCACAAGCCACTGTGCCTGGCCTAATTTTTTAAAAATAAAATATTCTGCATATGCTTAAACAGAATGCATTCTGAGGATACAGTGTTCAATACGTGTACTCAATTAGATAATGTTTTGTGAAGTGTTCAAATCTATATCCTTACCAACTTATTTTCTGTTTGAATAATTATCAGAAAAAGCACGTTAAAATATTACACTATAATGGTAAAATTAATTATTTCTTCTGTACTTCTGTCAACTGTTGCTTTCAATATTTTGAAGCTTTGTTATTTAGTGTCTTGCTATATAATAACCCCTTTTGACATCAGTACCTAGAACTGAGTTAAAATATTTGCCTGGATTAGGGTTAATTTTCAATGAAAAATCCTCAGCTCTCTCAATGATCTTTTCATCGCCTAGGAGTTTATATCAACATACACTTTTAGTATCAAAATCAAAGAAAGCATTAAATAAGAGAAATGTGTGAATAACACAAGTGAGATTTGTGCAAATTCATTTTTTTTTTAATGATGGGGAGCGTTATGCTTGTCCTCTTGTTGGATTCACAAAATAGAGTCACTATGAAAAAAATACATTATGGCTGAGCTCGGTGGCTCACGCCTGTAGTCCCAGTACTTCGGGAGGCCGAGGCGGGTGGATCGCTTAAGGTCAGGAGTTCGAGACCAGCCTGACCAACATGGTGAAACCCCGTGTCTACTAAAAATACAAAAATCAGCTGGGTGTGGTGGTGGGCACCTGTAATCTCAGCTACTCGGGAGGCTGAGGCAGGGGGATCGCTTGAACCAGGGAGACAGAGGTTGCAGTGAGCCAAGGTTGCACCACTGCACTCTAGCCTGGGCGACAGAGCAAGATTGCGTCTCAAAAAAAAAAAAAAAAAAAAAAATTACGGAGAGAACTGTTTCTAAAAATTACAAAATGGTTCTCATCTATAAAATACTGACATGTGATAGTTCAAAACTGCTTGCTAGAAATTAAAATTACTAAGAGTTAAACTTAGGCCAGGTGCAGTGGCTCATGCCTGGATTCCCAACACTTTGGGAGGCTGAGGCAAGTGGATCACTTGAGGTCAGGAGTTCGAGACCAGCCTGCCCAACATGGCAAACCCTGTCTCTACCAAAGAAAAAAATACAAAAATTAGCCAGGTGTGGTGGCACGCACCTGTAGTCCCAGCTACTGGGGAGGCTGAGACAGGAGAATCACTTGAACCCGGGAGGTAGAGGTCGCAGTGAGCCTAGATCATGCCACTGCACTCCAGACTGGGTGACAGAGTAAGACTCTGTCTGAAAAAAAGAGTTAAACTTCTAATTAATATATATAATTCTGTATATAAAGTGCAGCAGAAAGATGTGTTTTATGAGAAAAATTGTAAGAAAGGCACAAATATGTGTTATTTATTGAGAAAAAGGAATAATTTTAAGGTTATTTCAAAATATGGATTTAGGAAGGAAACAGAAACAAGATAAAAAAGAACCAGCAAGTATGAGAGAGAGAGAGAGACATGAAGAGAGTCATGGGAGTGAAGGTGAAGATGCATTTTTGGTAAGAAAGATTTTTTTTGCTTTGAGATGGAGTCTCACTCTGTGGCCCAGGCTGGAGTGCAGTGGTGTGATCTCAGCTCACTGCAACCTCCGCTTCCTGGGTTCAAACGATTCTCCTGCCTCAGCCTCCCCAGTAGCTGGGATTACAGGTGCGTGCCACCATACCCGGCTAATTTTTGTATTTTTAGTAGACACGGGGTTTTGCCATGTTGGCCAGGCTGGTCTTGAACTCCTGATCCCAGGTGATCCGCCAGCCTCAGCCTCCCAAAGTGCTGGGATTACGGGCATGAGCCACTGCGCCTAGTCCGTAAGAAAGATTTTTAAAAGAGAATAATTTTGCATGAGAAAGAGTCTGATATGTTCATTTTTGTCCTAAAGTAGAATCACTGGTTATTTAAGAAAGAGAGGCTGGGCACGGTGGCTCATGCCTGTAGTCTCAGCTGCTTGGGAGGCTGAGGAGGGAGGATTGCTTGAGCCTGCAAGGTCCAGGCTGCAGTCAGCCATGATCCCACCACTGCACTCCAGCCTGGGTGACAGAGCGAGACCTGTTTAAAAAAAGAAAAAAAGGAACAAAATAAAAGAAAAAGAAAGACAAGGCAGAAAGTTGCAGGATGTCGTCAAGGCTCTCAGAAGTCGTGATAAGGTTCATAAAGGATGAATTTATGAAAGGAATTTGTGTGTGTTCCAGTTGGATATAATTAAGAGAATTATTTCTAAGTTTTTCTGAAGATTGAGCTTTTCATCCCCTGTGTTATTTATTTTTACTTACTTTTTAATTTTGTTTGAGATGGAGTCTCACTCTGTCGCCCAGTGGAGTGGAGTGAAGTGGCACGATCTAGGTTCACTGCAACCTCCGCCTCCCAGGTTCAAGTGATTCTCCTGCCTCAGCCTCTCGAGTAGCTGGGACTACAGGCATGCACCACGACTCCTGGCTAATTTTTTAAATTTATTATTATTTTTAATTTTTTTTTATTTTTAGTAGAGATGGGGTTTCACCATGTTGGCCAGGCTGGTCTATAACTCCTGACCGCAAATGATCTGCCCACCTCATCCTTTCAAAGTGCTGGGATTATAGGCGTGAGCCACCGTGCCTGGCCACATACCCTATGGTATTTATTTGTTTATTAAATTTTTAAAGGTTGGCTGAAGTGCCTGGGCTTCAGTGATCCTCTCGCCTCAGCCTCCTGAGTAGCTGGCATTACAGGCACACGCCACCACATCTGGCTTGGTCCCCTGCGTTAGAACAAAATTTTCTTGAGCTAATGCTCTGCTCATAGTGAAACTGCAAGAGGTTGAGATTTTTAATTCTCCACAGCACTTTCTTGTTTGATTTTCTCCACTGAATTTCCCTTGTTTCAGGTCAGAAATGCTGTCTTCTTCATTTAGAGGGAAATTTCATTCCCTGAGGTAGAGCTTTCCTCTTAGAGCATCTCAGACTCGTGTTTCAGAAGTTCAGCTTTTGCTACATCTTGCAGCCTCTGATTCTCAGGACATGCACCACTGCCTCCAGCTCTTTCTCCCCATCAGAAGGCCTGGGATTATAGTGCTGTCCTTCAGCTTTTTTGTCAGCTCCTGTATTTCTTCTCTGCCCTCTGGTTCTAACTCTGTCGTTATGAGCTGATGCTAAAATGTCTGTCTTGAAGACCTGGAAAAACAATGTTTTCTTCCCGTGTAATTTCACCCGTATTCCTGGCTTTTCTTGATGTGACTGAATTGTCCGTGTAACCAGGAAACTTCTCACGCTTTTGCTGTTCCCAAGAGTCACGTATTCTCCTGCTCAAGCTACTAACTGTCTCATTTACATTCCTCTCTAATATGGTGTGTGCTCAAAACCTTGGACACACACACACTCTTCCCGTGTCTGGTTAAATCAAGTACCTTTTCATCAGGTTTGACTTTCAGGTAAACTAAATGGGTGTCCCATAAGCAGAAGAAATCACACGGCAGGAGGTTCTTCTTTACCTTTTGGTAATTGGCCTAAAAAACCAAAGATTTTAAAAATATTTTATCAAGATAATTTCTTGAGTTGCCTTTCTTTTTTTAATTACTTAGGAAAACTGAGCTTTGAAAGGGTTAAGTTTTTTTAATCTGTATATCTTTCTGTATTGCTTTTGAAGTCTTAGACTATCACTCTGGTTAAATAAATGACTGTTACTTCACAGTGACTTGTGATCCTGTTTTGATGAAGTGTTTTGAACCTTTTGACATCTTTGGCAGCTGGAGGACTCAGGGTGGGAAGAAGCGAGCCGGGAGGTGGAGAGAAGCCCTGGCTATCTGCAGAACCAGGCAGGTCTCAGCTGAAGGAGGCTTGTGGCCCAGCAGGAGGCCTAGCAGCTGGCGGGAGTGGGCAGGGGAATGTGTAGGGGAAGTTGGGAGGGGGACAGGGGACCTTGAGGGCATCAGCTGCATCAGGACTTGCACTTCCATTGGAGGTGAGACGGGAGCTGTGAATCCTCATGCGTGGCGGCAGCGTCTGATGTGATCCCAAAGGCCCCTCTGCCACTCATAGCTGCCAGGAGGCTCATCCACAGCCCAGTGGTGCCTGTGCTGCCCACAGAGGCAGGAGGATTGCTCGAGTCCAGGAGTTCGAGACCAGCCCGGGCAACATAGAGAGACCCTGTCTCTAAAAAAATCTAAAAATTAGCCAGGCATGGTGGCACGTACCTATAGTCCTAGCTATGTGGGAGGCCAAGGCGCCCTGTCTCTCCAAAAAACAAACAAACAAACAAACAAACACCAAGGAGAGGACACTAAGCTAAGTGAAATAGGCCAGTCGAGCCACAAAAGGACAAACATTGTGAGATCCCACTTAAGTGAGGCCCCAGAGTGGCCACATTCATAGAGAGAGAAAGTAGAGGCTGTGGTAAGCGGAGGGACGATTGGGGAGTTACTGCTTAAATGAGAACATTTTACCAACATTTTAAAATAAAGTTCCCTCTGGCTGCCTTGTGGAGACTGGACCACAGGGAGCTGGAGACAGGGAGACAGTGATGAGGCGATTCTCCAAGCCCAGGTGAGGGGCTGGGACCAGGGGCAGAGAGGCGTGGGGTGGAGAGAAGAATTCCCAGGGCTCTGGGGATGGAGCTGACAGGATTTCTGGAAGGATTGTTGTGGGCTTAGGGAAGGGGACATGGAAAGGTGGGGGACAGGTATCGCCTAGCAACACCCAGGAGCAGGAGCAGACAAAAATGAGAGGGAGGGGACCCAGACCCGACAGGAGCGGGCTCCAGACGGAAAGGGGTAGGCACTGGACGGGTGGAGAGGTGCGGGCCGCTGGGGGCAGGGCGCCAGGTTTGTTTTGTTTGGATCTGGGGGAATCTCAGCCTGTTTGCTGGAGAGAACCTTAGGGTGGGGACTGTGCCTTGGGAGGAGGCGGCTAGGAGGCAGCGAAGGTGCAAGGGCGGCCTGAGGGCGCAGCGAGGTCCCCGGCAGAGGAGGGGGAGAGGGAGTGTGGCCAGATTGGATCGTGGGACGAAATTGGTCCTCAGGCCCTGGGTGCCCGGGACGTGGGAGAGGGTGCTCGAGGGGTGTACGTGGAGGGGGGTGCGGTGAGGCCGAAGGCAGCCAGAGGCCATCCAGACCCTGGGGGCGCAGCAAGCCCGAGACTCCTGGCGACCCAACGGCACCGCCGACCGAAGCCCAGCCCACCTCGCTTCCGGGGAGGCGTTTCCCTTCCCCGCATGGACGCGGCTGTCTGTGGGTGCCAGGGGAAGGGGTGACAAGAGCAGGTCGCGAGCCGGCGCAGCGTGGGACCGAAGGGGAGAAGGACGCCTGCGGCCCGGCGCGTCCCCGGAGGCACGTTCCCCGCCAGGGCTCCGCGGCCCCGGCGACCGCGCGGGGCTCCCCCTCTACGGCTCCCGCCCCACTGGGGGACCGCGACGGCCTGCTCCCGGGCTCGGGGCTCCGGGTGGAGAAGAGCGCGGAAGTGCGCACTAGCCCGACACTCGGGAGGGCCGCTGCCTCCCCAGGCGCCTGAGACACCGGCCCGCAGCCCCCACCCGGCCCCTCGGGCCCCGCCTGCGTTTCAGCGCGCTGAGGATGCAGCGCACCCCGAGGCGCGACCAGGTCCCCGAAGCCCGGCGTCGGCCCAACCCGGAGGAGGCAGCAGCAGTCACGGGCACGCTTCCCCAACCCACACTCCCACCCCCGCTCAGGGTCAGGACACCCGCGTCCGGCCGGGGCAGGGGCGGCTCCGACCACGGGAGAAGCAGGTGCGTCCGCGGTCCCAGCTTGTGCCGGGAAGACCACTGGCCAGAAGCCCGGGGGTTGGGAGTAGAGGTCGGCTAGACTGGGGAGGGGGTGCCCAAGGCTGGGGGTCCTGCACGGCGAGCGGGGCGTCCTCCAGGTAGGGGTGCGGCTCCGCCCACCAAGAAGAGGGTCTGGCGGGAGGTGTGGTTCGTCCCTGAGCTCCCGGCCACAGCGCGGGCTGCTGGGTGGGTGGGGGTGGGGGGCGCCAGCACCCACGTGGGCCTGGGGCGCCTTCTGCGGAGGCCACGGCCTGTGTCGGTGTCGGCGTGGGGGCCTGGCTCCGACGGCTGGGACCATCCCTCCCAGGGCGTCCGCGGCCCAGATTCGCACTTGCCGGGCACCCCCGGGGGCCACTGGCTGCACGGCACTCTTTAAGGCCAACAGCCCTGAGTTCACCGGGCTGAAATCGGCACAGACAGGCCGGGGACCTGTGGTCGGGGCTCCCCGCAAGCGGTTCTCCGGGCTCCGAGGACACCGAGAGGCGGAGAGGAGGACTCTGGGGAGGGGGTGGGTAGCCGGGAGGGACTGAGCAGGCTGGTGCCCACCCTGACGCCCGAGGAGAGGCTGGGCCAGAGAAAGGCCGGGCGAGGGCGGATCCCCCAGGCCAGCTCTCTCCGGGCGGTGCGACCCCACACTGGACCCACCCACCCGGGGTCGGAGGCCAAGCGTTTCCATGCACCGCTCCCCGCGCCTCGCGAGCATCGAGCAGCTCCCTCAGGATCGCCCCTGACCTGCTGAGCTCCAGCCACAGATTTCCCACTTCCTCAGCTTTTCTTCCGCCGGCGGTGCTCTCTGGAGGTCTCGCCCCGGCGCCGCCTCCTCCAGGCAGTCCTCTAGATTGCATTGGCCGTGGGCCTGGACGCTGCTCCCGGGGGCAGCCCCCGGCCAGGGCCAGGCACACCCGATTCCTGGAGCTTCCTAGGTGCCTCTAAGCCCGCGGCCAGCGCAGTCTCGGGTTTCCATGACGACGACGTCGGATGGGGAACCCGGGCGGGGTCGGGTCGGAGCGCATGCGCGGTGCGCGCCGGACGCGGAACATCTGCGGGTGTCCCCGCGCTGCTGGTCCCGGGGTCCCTGAACCGCGGTAAGGGCGGGGGTGCGGGCGCCCGAATGGGGGTTTTCTAGATATGGGGCGCGGACTAGAGGCTCGCTGGGCCCGGGGACGGGCGGACTGGAGTCGGGGAGCCGGAGGTGGGGCGGGGGCTCCCGGGCCCGGGGTGGGTGGGTCCAGGGCTCCCGGGCCTGGGGCGTGGACAAGGGTAGTGGGGCCCGCGGGAGGGGACGGGGGCTCACCGGCCCGGGGCGGGCGCCGCTGACCCCTCGCTGGCTTCAGGGCGGCCCCGCTCCCTTCGCTGGCCATGGCCCCCCCGCCCGCGTGCCGGTCCCCGATGTCACCGCCGCCGCCGCTGCTGCTGCTGCTGCTGAGTCTGGCGCTGCTGGGCGCCCGGGCCCGCGCCGAGCCCGCCGGGAGTGCCGTCCCCGCGCAGAGTAGGTGCCGGGGGCCGGGTTCCGGGGAGCGGGGCGGGGCTGGCTCCAGGGGCGTGCGGGGCCGAGGCTCTGCGGGGAGGACCGCGCCTCGCCTTTGTTCCCGGTAGCGGGTCCTCCCCTTCGCGGGAGATGGTGGCGTGGGGAGTGGGGACGTGCGCTCTTTGGCACTGGGTGGACGGGCCTAGGGTGCGTGGGGGCCTTGCGGGTGACCCCCCCTGCGCCCCCTCCACCCTGACCCGCGCCCCCCGCAGGCCGCCCATGCGTGGACTGCCACGCCTTCGAGTTCATGCAGCGCGCCCTGCAGGACCTGCGGAAGACAGCCTGCAGCCTGGACGCGCGGGTGAGCGCCCGCGGCGCGACGGTCCTCCCGGGCTTCCCAGGGGGTGGGGAGGGCACGGAGGATGAGGAAGAGGCCCCCTGGGGGAGAGGAGAGTCCTTCATCCTTCACCCCTGATTTAAGACGCCGCACCTACGCCCGCTTCCTCTGGCTCCAGTCATCCAAGGGGCATTCTGGGCACCCGTCTCACCTATGAGACGCCCCTCTCTCCAGCATGCTGTGTTTCTAGCCCCTCCCCCAGAAGGCCCTCACTGGGCACTTTGTCCTATGACCGCCACTCCTGAGGGCTGTGACAGACGTGGACCCTGGGGAAGGACAGTCAGCCCAATCCAGGATCCCCTAGGTGGCCGGGAAGGCCCTGGGGCAGAGGAGAAACTGAGGCCAGAGGATGTGGCGAAAGTGTCAGGAATGGGGGGTCAGGCTGGGCAGGGGGGTCTGGATCCTGGGTGGATGCACAGGTTGGTTAAGGCCCCTCCAAGCCTGGGTGAACAGGGAGCCCCCAGGCCATGGGGTGCAGCCAAGGAGTTTTTGTTTGTGCCGGGGCTCAAGCTTCTTCCTGGAAAGGGAGAATTCTAGGAAGGAGAAAGCAGAGAAGACCCTGCCTGGTCCCACCCCCCACCAGCCCTAGTGTCCTTCTTGGGAACACTCCAAAGGGCTCGGACTAATACCTGGAGCCCTCTCCCCACTCACAGAGCCTGGAGCTGAGCTTTTGGGAGGAGCAGCCCCCATCTATCCTTAGGCATGAGGGTGGGAGTGGGGGACAGTGGACCCCTGCGGGTGGTGTGGGAGGTGGAAGAAGGCAGGTGGGCACTCTGGCATGGCGTGGGCACCAGCAGACCCCAGGCAGTCCCCACCAGTGGGAGCAACTGCAGAGCGAAGAGACGAGTCGGAGGCTCTGGGTGTGGGGGTTAGAGCCAGGGCCTGACCTTGTCTGTCTCAGGAGCCAGTGGAGATAGGGCTGCCTTGGGTAGGTGGAGGCCCAGGGGAATGCCAGTGGGCAGCTGGGCTGCACCCTCACGTCTCTTGTTGCTTTGCAGACGGAGACCCTACTGCTGCAGGCAGAGCGCCGTGCCCTGTGTGCCTGCTGGCCGGCGGGGCACTGAGGACCGTGCTGCTCCGTGTCAATAAATGCCCAGTGGCAAGCCTGTGTCCTGTCTCCCTGTTCTGGCCACCAGAGCCCCTGCGTCGCCCCTGGCAGTCCTGGGTTGGGCCCCTCTCTGGGCTTGGGTTTACCCAGCTGTTCCACCTGGGCAAGCCCTCTTGGCTGCTGTCCCATACCAGTGCCCGTGCGGAGAGGTGGACACACACGTCCGACCTCAGTGACCTGTGCTTCCTCGGAACTGCTCCCCTGCCTGCCTGCCCTTGTTTTGAGGCTGGGGAAATGTAGAAATCGGCCTGACACCCCTGAGTCCCCAGAGCAGCTGCACCAGGGCTGAGCCCCTCCAGGCTCCTGCACCACTGAACTGGTGGACCAGCTGCCTGAGACTGCGGGAGACAGAGGGTCCCAGGGAGAGAGGGCAGGGCCACCCCGCACAGCATCGGCTCCCCTGCCAGCTCCCACCTGCAGCCCTGAGCCTGGCCCCTGGTCACCAGGGAGCTCTGGATGGGAATTTGAGGCCGTACTGCCATCCATACACCTGTGCACCAGCACCCAACAAGTGACCTCCAGCTGAAGTGGGCACCTCCCTCTTCTCATTCATTCTGTAAATGCTTTTTCAGTAAAATTAGAGCCTTTTATCAAAGTAAGGCAGGAACATGGTTAGGAACAAATCCAGGTGAACAGTAGGCTGGAGGTGACTGCCAGGTGCCCTAGGTGGGACTCGGCCTCTGGGGCTTTGGTTCCCTGGCCCTGGGGCCCCAAGCCCCGCCCTGGGCAGGTGGAGCTGGATGTGCGTGGTATCCACAGTGAACAGAGTCCTCCTTTGGAGCTGGCACACGTGGAGAGACTGAGTCAGGTGTCCAGCTGGGAGGATGTCTGCACCCTCTAATGCAGGCCAGGGAGAGCAGGGGCCTGAGGTCACTGCAGGCCCAGGCAAGGCAGGGTGTGGGGCAGGAACCAGTGCCAGCCACCAGCACCTGCTCAGAGGCTGGGCCATGTCTTTGGGGGCATGGCCTGGGTGGTGCTCGTGTCCCACTGGTAGGCCTTCCTCACGCCGCCTTTCTAGCTGCAAGGGAGGCCAGGAACGTAGCAGTACTTCTAGGCTTATATTGACAGATTTAGCCAATCAAGTCCAGGAACAGCCAGATTCTTGTTTATTCCTGCAGTGTTAGGGATTCCTCACACTAAATATTGTTTATCCAAAATTCAAATATAGCTCAGTGTCCTGTGTTATGGGCAGCTGTGTGCCCTGGCACAGGGTGAGGTCTCCATTACTATAAAAGACGGGGTCTGGAGCACACTTGTCACAGAGCCCTGGGGAGGTGCCCTCTGGGATACAGTGGGGGCATGAGCCAGGCTCGGCTGTTGGACACTGAGTGGAGAGGCCTCCTCCTAGGCCTTGCAGGGCTGGGGCAAGGACAACGTTTGGTGACAGGATCTTCTGGCTGCCGGTAGGGAAGGGACTCACGGGGCTTGTGAGGTGACGGCAGACTGAGAAGGAGAACAGCCCCACGGCAGCAGAGGGTAAGAGACCACTGGATTCCAGGTGTGTTTGCAAGTAGAGCCTGTGGGATTTGGGTGGGGGTGGGAGTGGTCATGGGGGTCCGGGAGGCCACTGGGCGGGTATGCCTGTAAAAGGAGCTGGAGAGAGAAGTCTGGGATCCCCTGTGGCCTGTTTGGGGGCAGAGGAGAGAAGAGGGCCCCTAGGGATGATGAGCAGCTGAGGCAGGAAGAGAACTGAGCTGCGTCCCAGGCAGCCACAGGTGTGTCTCATGCCACCAAGGCCAAGCAAGTCTCCATGAGGAGCAGGGAAGGCCTGGGAGGAGCAGAGCAGAGGGAGCTTAGCCATAAGCGTGGGCAGGTCCAGTGGCATTCACTCAGTCCTGGAGCCATGGCGCAGCTTTCCTGCCAGGGGCGCAGCAACTCAGGGATGAGTCAACCCTGGCATGGCCGAGCAGTGACCTGGCACTGCAGTCTCTTTCTGGGACACCTCCTCTTTTCCTGGACCTGCTATTTCCCTCATCTTCCCTGTATTCCGCCCTTATATCTGTAGCTTCTCCAGCGTCAGGGCATCCCCTTGGTCCAGGGCCTCTCCCTGTGGGCCCTGCCTTCCTCCCTGCCAGTTGGCATCCTCACTGCCCACCTGCACTCCAGCCCAGAGCCGCCTTTCTCTGGATCCTATGCCCTCCTCTCCCTGCTGCTGTGTAGAAAAGCGTGTGGGAGGGACACTCGTCCGCTTGTCTGGAAGGTGGCTGCTGCCACAGTCTGTCTGCAGGTCACCCTTCCCACCGCAGGGCCTGTGCATACGCCCTCTTCACTGAACACACCCCTTGCCCCGGGACCGGCCTCACTTTGCAGCCCTGTGTCCCTCCTTAATTTTCGAGAGAGGGCCTTGCTCTGTCGCCTAGGCTGGAATGCAGTGGCCCCATCACAGCTCCCTGCAGCCTCAACCTCCCAGGCTCAAGTAATCCTCCTCACTGGGCCTCCTGAGTAGCGGGGGCCACAGCGCGGGTACCAGCCCACAGAGCCCAGAGCCTGTAGCTGGGTCCCGAGCGCACGCCAACACACCCAGCCCTGCCTTTTCTTCTGAAGCGTTTGTCCCTAAAGGGTCCCGGGGTGTTTGTCTCTGTTTCTTTCCTGACACCCCGCCACCCCACACTGGATTGTGAAACCCCGGAGGGTGAGATCTGCTCTTCCCAGGGGCCCCTGCAGGCCGTGCGCTCCCCCAGTGGAAGCTGCAGGGAAGCTGCCTGGGCCAGGGCTCTGGGAGGGCTCTCCCTTCCTCCTCTGGGGGTCGTTGGGACGCAGGGCTGCATGGGGTGTGGTTTTGGGCCATCTTCCCAAGGAAGATGCCGGGTAGGGCGAGCCTGGGGCCTGGGGCGCTTTTCTGCCACTCCCACTTCCCAGCCTCCTGTGGAGCCCCCGTTAGGCGCCCTGTGGGCCTGGGGACCGTTTTGCTTTTC
This sequence comes from Symphalangus syndactylus, assembly GCF_028878055.3. NCBI lineage: Eukaryota > Metazoa > Chordata > Mammalia > Primates > Hylobatidae > Symphalangus > Symphalangus syndactylus. The sequence continues at coordinate 11,330,797 of NC_072438.2, forward strand.
CTCCTCCTTCTTCTGGCCTCTTGGTCTGTAGTTCTACTTCATAAGAGACCCTGGCCCGCCCCCCGCCCCGTCTCACCCGCAGCTCCGTTCCACCCCGTCCTGCTCCCTCCCACCGTGGCCAGAGCCGCGCCGTCCTGGGGTTCCCCTGGGCTGCTCGGCGGCTCCCCGCGCCCGTTCTTCCTCCCCAAGGACTCGGGCTCGGGGTGGCCACGGCGGGATAGGAGCGCCCCGACAGCCTTGGAGGAGACCCCCCCAAGTCCAGCCCGGGCGTGGGTTCGCGGGTCCCAGCCCCGCCGTGGGTGGGGCTGCACTGCCAATATCTGCTGTGTTTGGTGTGCCCTCCTCGAACCTGAGTATCCAAGCGGCAGAGGCCCGGATGCCTCTCATCTTGGCATCTGAAATCTGGACGGTCTCGGCCACCGCGCTCCCAGGAAGGCGAGGCCGGCATGGGCCAGGCGGGGTGCGGGGGGAGCTGGGGCAGGGGTCTCCGGTGAGGAGGGAGCTCAGGGAAGCAGGAGCCACAGGTGGAGGTGGGCGGCCAGGGAGGACCCACAGGTCTGGGTTTTTGCTCTTGCCTCACAGGCTGACCTGACCAAGCCTCAGTTTCCTCCTCTGTAAAATAGGCCCTTGGCGCCAACCTGGGGCTGATATAAGCGCTCTGCTGCTGGCGCTGGAAGTGTGTCTGGAATTGGTGGGTTCTTGATCTCACTAACTTCAAGAACGAAGCTGCGGACCCTCACGCTGAGTGTTACAGCTCTTAAGGCGACGCGTCTGGAGTTGTTGGTTTCTTCTGATGTTCGGTTGTGTTCGGAGTTTCTTCCTTCTGGTGGGTTCGTGGTCTCGCTGGCTCAGGAGTGAAGCTGCAGACTTTTGCGGTGAGTGTTACAGCTCTTAAGGTGGCGCGTTTGGAGCTGTTCTTTCCTCGGGGTGGGCTTGTGGTCTCGCTAGCTTCAGGAGTGAAACTGCAGACCTTCACGGTGAGTGTTGCAGCTCATAAAGGCAGTAAGGACCCAAACAGCGAAAGAACAAAGCTCTCACGGTGTGGAAGTGGACCAGAGCGGGTTGCCACTGCTGGCTCGGGCAGCCTGCTTTTATTCTCTTATCTGGCCCCACCCACATCCTGCTGATTGGTAGAGCCGAGTGGTCTGTTTTGACAGGGCGCTGATTGGTGCATTTACAATCCCTGAGCTAGACACAAGGGTTCTCCACATCCCCACCAGAGTAGCTAGATACAGAATGTCAATTGGTGCATTCACAAACCCTGAGCTAGACACAGGGTGCTGATTGGTGCATTTACAATCCCTGAGCTGGACATAAAGGTTCTCCACGTCTCCACCAGACTCAGGAGCCCAGCTGGCTTCACCCAGTGGATCCCACACCAGGGCTGCAGGTGGAGCTGCCTGCCACTCCCGTGCTGTGCACCCGCACTCCTCAGCCCTTGGGTAGTCGATGGGACTGGGTGCCGTGGAGCAGGGGGTGGTGCTCATCTGGGAGGCTCGGGCCGCACAGGAGCCCACGGAGGGGGTGGGAGGCTCAGGCATGGCAGGCTGCAGGTCCCGAGCCCTGCCCCGCGGGAAGGCAGCTAAGGCCCGGTGAGAAATCAAGCAGAGTGCCGGTGGGCTGGCACTGCTGGGGGACCCAGTACACCCTCCGCAGCCGCTGGCCTGGGTGCTAAGCCCCTCATTGCCCGGGCGCAGGGCCGGCCCGCTGCTCCGAGTGCGGCCCGCCAAGCCCACGCCCACTCGGAACTCCAGCCGGCCCACAAGTGCCATGTGCAGCTCCACTTCCCAATCGCGCCTCTCCCTCCACACCTCCCAGCAAGCTGAGGGAGCTGGCTCCGGTCTTGGCCAGCCCAGAAAGGGGCTCCCACAGTGCAGCAGTGGCCTGAAGGGCTCCTCAAGTGCGGCCAAAGTGGGAGCCCAGGCAGAGGAGGCGGCGAGAGCGAGCGAGGGCTGTGAGGACTGCCAGCACACTGTCACCTCTCAGAAGCACCTTGTTGCCTACGGGGTTCTCCCCTTGTCATGGGGAGGGGGCTCTAGGCCCCCCAGCCCCCACCTAGAGCACGTGCCATGGCTCCCAGACCTTTCAGGCTGCTGCCTGGAGCCCAGCCCTGACCCTTCCAAGCTGACGGTGTTCTGGTGCCTTCCAGGTACCTGTGAACCCGGGACTGGAGCACAGGCCTCAGCGGACCATCATGGCCACTGGGGGGTCACATGGCCACAGGCTTTGGGTGACTTGTAGGGGGCTGGAGGGTGAGGCCAGGCAGGCTGCTGGGCGGGAGTCTGCAGATGCAGACTGGAGGGAACACCAAGGCCCTGCTGAGCAGGAGCCCAGGCCTGGCCTCTCCCTTAGGCCTGGTTGCTGGGACCCAGCAGTGGCAGGCTCAGGCTCAGGCTGTGCGGATGAGGTGGAGAGAGCAGGGGCCAGCAGAGGCTGTGGCCCTGTAAGGGCTGGACCACTCTCCTCAGAGGTCACTAAGGCCTTGGGGTCTGGGTGGCGACACTGCTCAGGAGCTCCTGGACAGTGGCCATGGCTTCTCCCCTCTCCTGGCCCCCATCAGAAGCATGACAGCCTATTCCCCCAGTCTCTGCTCTGGAGCCCCAGGCCCCCATTCAAAGCCCACCCTCACCTTCCTCCAGCCCCCTGGCTCTCCAGGCACACCAGCCCCTCATTTGCCTCCAATGCCTGGTTTTTCCTGCCCGGACCCCTTGTGTGCTGATCCCTCTGCTGGGACGCTCTTCCTGCCGTCCACGTGGCCGCCCTTGGGAGGACACTGCGGAGCTGCCCCTGTGGCTGGGCGGGGACCCTGGTCAGCGCTTGAGCGTTGGGTGCAGGGGTTGTTGAATGGATCAGCGAGTTCCTTCGAGATTTTCCATGACCCACGTTGCCTCCCTGGAAGGTGTGAACCTAAAGGGGTGCCCTGACCCTGTGCCCCAGGGCTGCAGTCCTCAAACCCGGCTCCAATAAACTCTCTACTTCACATTAACTTTGCCTCAGTTTTTTCCTTTAGGTCAACATATCTGGCGTAAGTCAGTGGCTTCAGTGACCCTCTTCCCTGACCACCCGGGGCTCCTTCCAGGACTTGGGGGTGGGATGAGCAGGAACCCACCGTGCTCCCCTCACTCCAGAGGTTTCCTGGGTGCACAGGGGTGAGTCCTCCTGAATTCAGAGCTTTGTTTTCTTTTTGGTTGACATCTAGATTTTATTTGGAGTGTTTCTTAAACCTGCTTTTAACAGAAAGAGGGCTTCAGTCTCTGTCTTTGGACAGGGGACTCAGATAAAGAGAGAACTCTGCCTTCTGTGCCACTGCCTCAGGGCAATGGGTTTAGGGCATGGTATGGGCACCAGTCTGGCACTGGTGGTTTCACATCTTTGGGCCTGAAGTTACACAGCAAGCTTTAAAAATTGCAACTGTTGGGCTGGGCGCGGTGGCTCATGCCTGTAATCCCGGCACTTTGAGAGGCCAAGGCGGATGAATCACCTGAGGTCAGGAGTTCAAGACCAGCCTAGCCAATATGGCAAAACCCCATCTTACCCAAAATAAAAAAATTAGCTAGGCACAGTGGCACGCACCTGTAATTCCAGCTATTCGGGAGGCTGAGACACGAGAATTGCTTCAACTCAGGAGGCAGAGGTTGCAGTGAGCCAAGATGGCGCCATCGTACCCTAGCCCGGGCCACAGAGCGAGACTCCATCTCAAAATAATAATAATAATAATTAATAATAATTAATAATAATAATAACAACAATTTCAACTGCTCCCCGTTGCCTGTAGTTTGGACTTGTCTTTTCATTTGGGGCCAGTTCCTGTCCATCCTACGTGGGAAGGTGCATGAGGGTGAGTTCCCTCACCCTGAAGAGAAGAGTCAGTTGCTCTCTGTGACCCATGCAGGTGCTCTGGGCAACTAAAGACTTTGCAGAGATGTCAGAACTGCTGTCCTGGGTGTGCAGTGGCCTCACAGGACACCCCTCACAGGAGAACATTTCTGGAACTCTCACTTATCTGGAAAGGTATAAATAAGGGACTGGTCACCCCACTACCTGGAGTACCTCTCAGCTGACACCCTGAGGAGTGGCTCATTAGCAGCACATTTCACCCCGAAACACATCCCCAGCCTTGGTCACTTTTGAAAAGTTCCTAAATTATGGGAAACCAAGCTTCAAAATCTGAGCATTCTTTTTCTTTTCAATTTTTCTTTTTTAAAACAATTTTTTTTTTTTTGAGACAAGGTCTGGCTGTATCACCCAGGCTGGAGTGCAGTGGCACGATCTCAGCTCACTGCAACTTCCACCTTCCAGGCTCAAGCCATCCTCTCACCTGAGTAGCTGGGGCTACAGGCATGCACCACCACACCTGGCTAATTTTTGTACTTTTTGTAGAGATGGGGTTTCGCCATGTTGCCCCGACTGGTCTTGAACTTGTGAGCTCAAGTGAGCTGCCCACTTTGGCCTCCCAAAGGGCTGGAATTCCAGGCATGAGCCACGGCGCCTGACCAAAAGCTGAGCACTGTTTTAAGGGACAACTGCCTTGAGAAACAGCAGCTGGTTTTATGTACAACACCTGTGAGGAATCCTTTTGTAAATATCTAGGGAAATGGACCCACCTAGCCCGGGACGGTCATCAGTAGTAATGGCTGAAACGGGGGTCCTTTGAAATGGCTAAAATAATTTATTTGTGTGCACAGTTGGAAAAGCGGATTTTAAAACCAGACTGATGGAAGACCTACTTTCTGTTTATCCTGACTGAAATCTGATAATAAGAGGTTTGAAGGGATTTTTTTTTAAGAGCTCTATGGTCAGAAGTCAGCCGAATTAAAAGCTAATATTCAGCCACGTGGGCAATATAGCAAGACCCTGTCTCTACAAAAAATTTTTTAAAAGTTAGCCAGGCATGGTAGCACATGCCTGTCGTCTTGGCTACTCCGGGGGCGGAGGCAGGAGGATCACTTTAACCCAGAAGTTGGAGGCTGCGGTGAGTTATGTTTGTGCCACTGCACTCCAGCCTGGGCAACAGAGTGAGAGCCCATCTCTTAAAAAAATAATATTTGAGGCCGGGCGCGGTGGCTCACGCTTGTAATCCCAGCACTTTGGGAGGCCGAGGCGGGCGGATCATGAGGTCAGGAGATCGAGACCACGGTGAAACCCCGTCTCTACTAAAAAATAGAAAAAATTAGCCGGGCGTGGTGGTGGGCGCCTGTAGTCCCAGCTACTCGGAGAGGCTGAGGCAGGAGAATGGCGTGAACCCGGGAGGGGGAGCTTGCAGTGAGCCGAGATTGCGCCACTGCACTCTAGCCTGGGCGACAGAGCGAGACTCCGTCTCAAAAAAAAAAAAAAAAAAAAAAAAAAAAAAAAAAAAAAAAAAAAATAACAATAATAATATTTGAGCTACACACACACACACACATTTTTAAAGGCCTTTCTGTATTTTTGTTTTGTTTTGTTTTGTTTTGGTAGACACAGAGTCTTGCTACGTTACCTAAGCTGGTCTCAAATTCTTCGGCTCCAGTGATCCTTCTGCCTCAGCTTCCCTAAGTGCTGACTCTTCTTTTCTGGATCCTGCTGCTGGGATTTTTTCAGTCCACTGAAACCCCTTTTAAAATGAGTTTGGTCCCTTTGTTTGCTTTTCTTGTCAGCATGATTTTGCTGCGAAAAATGTAAAACATCACTGACCTTTTAGAAAGCCTAAAATCTCTGAGAACCGGCTCCTCTGTGACGCCTTCCGTTTTCCTCCGCTTGTGCTTCTCCTGCCTTTTACCATCTTCAGTACCACATAGGAGACTTCTAGCAACCTGAGACCTCTTGAGGAACACAGAAAACGGCCACGCACACCCCGTTTTGGGGGCTTTCTGCCTTTCTCACAGTCTCAAGAGTCCTGGGCGGGCCCCTCTCAGGCCGAAAGCTCTGCTGTCTTCTGCATTGCGTTACCTGACCTCTTTGGCTTTGTGGGTTCCAGGGATTACTTTGTACTATGAGAGAGAACTTGACCTTGGTGTGTGCCATGGCTGACAAGTCACTGGTGAAAGCCCATCCCCAAAGTCATTGGGAGGTAGCTGGCCGCGGCTGCAGTGAATGGTTATTATGGCAGGGGCTACTTGTTTCTCTGTGCATTTAGATAAGAAAGGTGCAGTTTGGGCCCCTGGAGGCTATGGGAAGGCTTGCCACCAAGGGGTAAGACTCCTGGGGGTGACGGGCTGATCACAGGCTGGGCTGATTGGTGTTGGGTCACCCGCCAGCCTTGGGAGAATGTCTTCGTAGCGCGGCACACTGTGGAAACACCGTGTGACCCGGTCCCATAGGGTTTCTTCTCTTGGGGGACCGGGGATTTGGTGTAAAGATGGGATCCTGGATTCTTAAAGATCTGGATGCCTTCCAGCTGTGCCTGCTCTTTGCATATTTAAACATCAGGTCCTGAACACTGCAAATGCTTTCTGTGCCCTGTTCACTAAAGGGCTCTACCAGAATGCAACTTTCTGACGTTTAGCTGGCTATTTGGAGACTCTTTGTAAAAGACATGGACATCCATGAAGGAAACCTCCATTTCTAACGACATCTCTTTCTCTAAACCACTAGAAACTCTGAGGATGAGAAAGATGTTGACTTAACATTTACAGTTACATAACAAGTCTTACTTTTGTTTAAGATACTTTTCCTGGCATTTTTAAGTTTTTTATTTCATTTTATGTTTTTTTTTTTTGAGAGAGAGACGGGGCTTCACTCTGTCATGCAGGCTGGAGTGCAGTGGCACGATCATAGCTCACTGCAGCTTTGAACATGTAGGCTCAAGGGATCCTCCCACCTCAGCCTCCTGAGTAGCTACATACATGTGCCACCACACCTGGCTAATTAAAAACAAATTGTATTTTTTAGAGATGGGGTTTCACAATGTTGCCCAGGCTGGTCTCGAACTCCTGGCCTCAAGCAATGCAGTCTTGTCTTGACCTAATTATCTGTGCTCTTTTTTGTCTCAGGAAATAACAGTGTTTAGCTCTAAGTTCTGTGCCTTTGAGATATAAATTTTCTGCCTTGTTTCACCTAAGAATCATGTCTGTGGAAATACAGGTTGAGGGTTTCTTAGCTAACAATTGTTAAGGGTAGTGGAACAGGTAATCAAGAGACTGATAGTCCAAAGGGGGGCGAGAAACAATTCGACAACTGGCAGATGAAGAATCTTATACCCCTACAGGATCTGCTTCTGTCTGTGTGTCTCTATGTCTCCATGTTTATGTGTCATATGCATGTGATATTTCACTACCAACAGGTATGAAGTTGCTCTAGTTAATTAACCAATTCACCAATTAGTTACTCAGTTTAAAGAAAAGTAGGTGTTAAATAAAATATTTTATCAGAAAAATAGAAACCAACTCAACTGCCTTTGAGTTCACATGACTTGAGGAAATCTCTGGTAGGTAAGACTAGTTTGATATTGTTAGTTAGATGAAAATAATGGTGTCTTCTGATTGGTGAAATGCCTGTGTTTGAAACTTTGGGGTTCTCACTTATGTGGTCACTGCCTCACATTTTCAGGTTGTAAAAATTATTAACAAGGAAATAACTTGAGATGATGGCTAGCTTTGTTTAATGGACAAATCAAGCATAATTGGTAAGAATGAGTAAAGTTGGCCGGGCACGGTGGCTCACGCCTGTAATCCCAGCACTTTGGGAGGCCAAGGTGGGCGGATCACCTGAGGTAGGGAGTTTGAGACCAGCCTGACCAACATGGAGAAATCCTATCTCTACTAAAAATACAAAATTAGCTGGGTGTGGTGGCACATGCCTGTAACCCCAGCTACTCGGGAGGCTGAGGCAGGAGAATTTCTGGAACCCAGAAGGCAGAGGTTGCGGTGAGCTGAGATCGCACCATTGCACTCCAGCCTGGGCAATAAGAGCGAAGCTCCGTGTCAAAAAAAAAAAAAAATTTATAAATGAACTTTTCATAGTTACAAAAGTATTTTTACTTTTTTTTTTTTTTGAGACGGAGTCTCGCTCCGTTGCCTAGGCTGCAGTGCAGTGGCGCGATCTCGGCTCACTGCAAGCTCCGCCTCCCAGGTTCAGGACATTCTCCTGCCTCAGCCTCCCAAGTAGCTGGGACTACAGGTGCCCGCCACCACACCTGGCTAATTTTTTGTATTTTTAGTAGAGATGGGGTTTCACCATGTTAGCCAGGATGGTCTCGATCTCCTGACCTCGTGATCCACCTGCCTCGGCCTCCCAAAGTGCTGGAATTACAGGTGTGAGCCACCGTGCCCAGCAGTATTTTTACTTTTTAAAAAATAGGATCTTGTGCTGTTGTCTAGGTTCGAAAGCAGTGGCGCAATCATAGCTCATTGCAGCCTTGAACTCCTGGGCTCAAGTGATCCTCCTGCCTCAGCCTTCTAAGTTGCCAGATTCGCAGGTCCCATTGTACCTGGCTTAAAAATCTTTTTCAGCAACTTAATATTAAAATCAGGTTATGTTAAATTAATAGGTAATAATTGTATTAGTCTGTTTTCACACTGCTGTAAAGAACTACCTGAGAATGGGAAATTTATGAAGAAAAGGGGTTTAATGGACTCAGTTCTGCAGGCTGTACAGGAAGCATGACTGGGAGGCCTCAGGAAACTTACACTCACGGCAGAAGGTGAAGGGGAAGCAAGGCACATCTTCCCATGGCAGAGCGGGGGAGAGAGAGAGAGAGAGAGTGTGAAGGGGGAAGCACCATACACTTTAAACCAGCAGATCTCGTGAGAACTCCCTCACTATTGTGAGAACACCAACAGGGAAATCCACCCCCATGATCCAGTCACCTCCCACCAGGCCCCTCCCCTGACACATGCGGATCACAATTGAACATAAGATTTGGGTGGGGACACAGAGCCAAACCGTATCAATCACATGTCTGAGGATATTTTTTATTTTTATTTTATTTTTTGAGACAGTCTCGCTTTGTCACCAGGTTGGAGTGTAGTGGCACGATCTCGGCTCACTGCAATATCTGCCTCCCGGGTTCAAGCGATTCTCCTGCCTCAGCCTCCTGGGTAGATGGTACTACAGGCGCACGCCACCACGCCCAGCTAATTTTTGTATTTTTAATAGAGACAGGGTTTCACCATGTTGGCCAGGATGGTCTCGAACTCCTGACCTCATGATCCGCCCACCTCGGCCTCCCAAAGTGCTGGGATTACAGGCGTGAGACACTGCGACTGGCCACAACATGTCTGAGGTTATTTTTAAGTGAGTTAAAATACTGAAACAATCATTAAACACAATTTTAAATTGATATACTTTGGCATTGTATTTTTACATGGTATAGAAAAGTTAAAAATATTTAGATCTGTTAATAAGCAAAAAATTGAGGAAACATCTTCCTAAAAAGTTATTAAATGGGCTGGCCGCGGTGGCTCACGCCTGTAATCCCAGCACTTTGGGAGGCTGAGGTGGGCAGATCACGAGGTCAGGAGATTGAGACCATCCTGGCTAACACAGTGAAACCCCATCTCTACTAAAAATACAAAAAAATTAGCCAGGTGTGGTGGCGGGTGCCTGTAGTCCCAGCTACTCAGGAGTCTGAGGCAGGAGAATGGTGTAAACCCGGGAGGCGGAGCTTGCAGTGAGCTGAGATCGTGCCACAGCACTCCAGCCTGGGCGACAGAGCAAGACTGTCTAAAAAAAAAAAAAAAATTATGAAATGGTTTTCATCTAAAAATACTGATATAAACAGTTTAAAACTCCTTCCTAGGTTTTTTCACTAAACTTGAGGTTACCGACTTACAACTGTAGTTAATGCACTTTGGGAGACCAAGGCAGACAGATCACTTGAATCCAGGAGTTGGAGACCAGCCTGCGCAACGTGGTGAAACCCTGTCTCTACACAAAATACAAAAATTAGCCAGGCATGGTGGTGCAGGTCTGTAGTCCCATCTACTTGGGAGGCTGAGGCAGGAGGATTATTTGAGCTTGGGAGGCAGAGGCTGCAGTGAGCCAAGATCACACCGTTGCACTCCAGCCTGAGCAACAAGAGGGAGACCCTGTCTCAAAAAAAAAAAAAAAAAAAAAAAGATTTATTGGCCGGGCATGGTGCCTCATGCCTGTAATCCCAGCACTTTTGGAGGCCGAGATAGGAGGGTCGCTTGAGCCCAGGAGTTCCAGATCAGCCTGGACAACATGAAGAAACCTCGTCTCTCTCTGAAAAAAAAAAAAAAAAAAGAATAAAGAAAAAAAGATTGATGGACATCTTACCTTGCATAGTGAAAGCTGGCTGGGATTGGAGGGATTGGCATTCCCATTGTGCTCGCAGCCCTCCTCCATCTTCCAGACTGTGGAACGCACAGGTGGGATAATAGAAAACCCATCTGCAAAGCTGAAACCAGCTTCTAACACTCCCTGGCCTAAGGTGTTTCCACTGTGGTGCTGAACTGCGGTTCTGCCCTGTTTGGAAAACATGAGCTTTCTCTCTTCGAAATAATACCAGCAAGGCCCTGTGCCTGGATGAAGGAGCCTCCAAACCAGCTCCCCTTAAAGGCGATATTCTTCATTATTGCCAAGACCCTAGCTTCTCACTGCACATTCTAAATTAATTAAGGATCCTGTTAACAGCAAGTTCTCAGGAGATGAAGACATGAAAGATCAAGGTCTCCAACCTGGAGATTTTATGAGAAAAGCATCAAATATAGGACTTCCTCCAACCACAATAGATGAGACCACACCCCGCAGCCTCGCCAGAGAGGACGTTTTCATCACTGGAGAACTTCAACATCTTGTTCTTCAGGCCAGGACCAGAAGGGGACAAAATAGGTATCTGGTTACCTTCAGAAATAGAAGCACTCTTCAGTTCTAGATTTCAAATTGTTAATACTTGCCCTTATCTGTGTCATATTTTTTTTTTTTTTTTTTTTTGAGGCAGAGTCTCGCTCTGTTGCCAGGCTGGAGTACAGTGGCACGATCTCAGCTCACTGCAACCTCCGCCTCCCGAGTTCAAGCGATTCTCCTGCTTCAGCCTCCCAAGTAGCTGGGATTACAGGCGCCTGCCACCACACCCGGCTAATTTTTGTATTTTTAGTAGAGGTGCAGTTTCACCATGTTGCCCAGGCTGGTCTCAAACTCCTGACCTCAACGTGATCCACGCGCCTCGGCCTCCCAAAGTGCTGGGATTACAGGCATGAGCCACCACGCCCGGCCCATATTTTTCATTCTTAAATTGATTAGACTTTGTGTTTCTAGATGTCCAAAGTCAACCAAAAAACCCCGAGGATGCTAGTTAGATGCTCAGAAGCCATCCGGCATGTGTGGCTCCTTCGTAGCAGACGGCCTGACAGACCCCGTGCCAATCAACCTTGGCCTTGAGGCCTCATGAAGTTCTTAAGCGCCCACCGCATCTGTCCTCTTTTCCCCTATGCGGGGTGAGATGGCCTGGGAATGAGCCTTCCCAGCAGAAGAACTTGCATCTAGAATGTCGATCATCACTGCTTTGAGAAGAGAAAGATTTTGATCAAACACGAGAAATGAGAAAAGAAAAACAGCCTAGAGCAGCCTGAGCTACGTGGGATACTCAAAGATTACCTCTGGCGCAGAGACACCTGAGTACGGGGCCTCAGTCCCACCTCCCCACCCGCGCCCGGGGCAACTGCTGGAAGGCATTTTGTTCTTTCTTTTCTTTCCTATACTGTCCGCCTGGCCGCCTCAGCATCATCCTCATGTTCCTGGAATTTGTGACACAAATAATGTACACCGATCAATAGCTTATGCTATTTTAATGCAAATTCTTGGTGAATTTAGGAGCTGCGTCTTCATTTTTCCTTTAAAAACGCACTTGTACCTGCTGCGAATGACAGCGCATGTATTCAGACCAACCTGAGTCTGTGCTTCCACGCTGCAGTCCTCAAACTTGGCCCCAACAAACTCTATTTCTATTCGTTTTGCCTGTTTTCTCCTTTAGGTTGAAAAGCTGACAGCGGGCCCCCGACACTGAGGGGGCGCCTTCTCATCTTGGCTTCCCCCCACCCCACGCCCCCACCCCGTCCCCTGCCCCTCTCCAGGGCCCGTTCTCTGGCGGACGGGGCTGTGGACCAGTTCAGCCACCCCTCCCCACCCTACCAGGGCGCTGTGGCCTCACTCTCACGTCCACGGGCAGGCCCAACCCCTCCTGGCCTCCAGGTGACCTCAGCTGCCCGACTGGCCCCAACTCCACCGCACAATGCAGACTGTGGGTCCCCAGGCCTGGACCCCTGGCCCCGTCCCGCCCGCGCAGATCGTGGGAGCTCCGCTCGGGCAGCCCTCGGGGTGGTGCTGGGAGGTCGCGCAGAACTGAAGGGGGCTAGGTTCGAGACGCGCCGAGGATAGGGTCTGCGACCGCCTCCCCGCACCTGAGCTCCTCCGCCCCAGCCCGCCGCGTCTGCAGGTCCTGCACCGCGCGGAGCCCCCGCTGCACCTGCACCGAGGCCACGGGGCGCATGCGCGGCCGCGGGGGGCGGGGGGCGGGGGCCGGGCCGGGAGGGGTCCTTCGGGCCCCGCATCCCCGTGCCCACTGTGGGGCTCGGACAGCGGGGCGCCGCGCCAGGCCGCAGACCCCGCCCTTCCGCGTCCCCACTCCGGCTGCCCGTGCGGCTCCGGACGAGGCTTCCCGGGGGCTCCAGGCCGGGGCAGCCGCGGCGCCCCCACCCCAGGTCCACCGCGGGCGCTGCTTTCAGACAAAGGCAGGAGACGGAGCGGGAGACGCTGCCGTGACTGCTCCGGGCGGCCGCGGAGGAGGAGGAGGAGGAGGAGGAGGACGTGGCGCCGCGGACGCCGGCGGCCGGGCCCGGGGTCGGGGCGCTCCCAGGCGCGCGGCGTGGGAGCGGGGGGGCGGGGCGGGCGGCGCCCATCACGCGCTCCGCGGCCGGATCCCGAGCCCCGCCGGGCGCCCCCGGGGCCAGGAGCCCCCGCCCGCGCCGCCGCCCCCGCCCGTGCCCGGCCCCTCGCGCTGCCCGGCCGCCCCGTCGCGCCCAGCGAGCCACCCGGCGGGGCGGGGGCGGTGTCTCCCCCACCCCCGCGATCACATGGTGACCCCCGGCAGCCAATGCAGTGGACGCTAGGACCCTGCGGGCCGCGGGCGCCGCGACTGCACCGGCGCCGCCGCATTATAAATACTTCTCCAAAATGCGGCGCAGCTCCCTGCGCGCGCCCCGGCCGCCCGCCGCCTCCGCCCCGCGCCCCTGAACCGCCGCCGCCGCCGCCGCCGCTGCCGCCGCCGCCGCCGCCGCCGCCGCCGCGGGTCCGAGGGCGCCGCGCCCTTGCCCTGGGCCCGGCCGTGCCCGCCGCCGCCCGGCCGCGTCCCCGCTGCCGCGCCGCCCGGCCGGGTGCATGCATTGTGGGCCTCCCGACATGGTCTGCGAGACGAAGATCGTGGCCGCCGAGGACCATGAGGCGCTGCCGGGGGCCAAGAAGGACACGCTGCTCGCCGCCGCCGGCGCCATGTGGCCCCCGCTGCCCGCCGCGCCCGGGCCGGCCGCCGCGCCCCCCGCGCCCCCACCTGCCCCGGTGGCTCAGCCTCACGGCGGGGCGGGGGGCGCGGGGCCGCCGGGGGGGCGCGGCGTGTGCATCCGCGAGTTCCGTGCGGCCGAGCAGGAGGCGGCGCGCCGCATCTTCTACGACGGCATCATGGAGCGCATCCCTAACACGGCCTTCCGCGGCCTGCGGCAGCACCCGCGCGCGCAGCTGCTCTACGCCCTGCTGGCGGGTCAGTGCGCCGGGCCCCCGGCTGCCGCAGTCCCTCGGGCCGGCGCGGATCTCCCCCGCCCCGGCGTCCACGCGGACCCCGCGCCCGGCTCCCGGGGACCAGCCTGGGAAGCCTCCGCTTTCTGCCGCGCCGGGCCCCGCGCAGGGCTGGCCAGGGGCATGGGGATGGGCGCAGGGCCCCGAGCGGGCCGGAGCCGGGGAGGGTCCGGGGTCCGCACCTGCGTCCCCGCCGCGCATCCCCCCACCCCCACCGCCTCCCCTGTCCCCTCCTGGGCATCCTGGGTGGGGGCGGGTGCCAGGGCAGGTAGCGCCCGCCGCGGCTGGGCCCCGGCGAGTGCCTAAATATAATCTGCGGGCGGGGGAGGCCGCCTCCCGCTCGGTGCTAATTTATGAGGGGAAGACAGCCGGCGCCGCGGGGGGTGCGCGCGCCTGGCACAGCCGGGGCGGTCGCAGAGGGCGGCCCCTGCAGGGTCTTTGGGTGCCCTTCCCCTCGGAGCTTCCTGCCGGGGTGGGGGGTTCGCTCCCATTTTACAGATGAGGAGCTTGAGGCCGCGTGGGGAGGACGCGACTCCCCCAAGGTCATGGCAGCCGAAATGCGGCTGGAAGCAGTGTGGGGCCTCCCTGCCCTGTCCCTGCCCTCAGAGCTCCCGGACGCTGTTCAGGAAGGGCTCTTGCTGGGGCTCTGGGAAGAGGGGGGCCTGGGTCCCGGTGCTGGAACGTGGGACCCCCCTCTCCCCCCCCTCCCCCGCGCGGGGCCTGGTCTGCGGGGCAGCTCCCTGGCAGGATCTGCCCACCTTGTCTTCAGCAGGCCAGCGTGAGCAGAGCTCTTCCCGGTCCGGCCATCCCGAGGGTGCCCTGCCGTGTTTGGAAGCTCAGAGAGGCTCGTTCCAGGCGGCGGGGGTGGGTGGGGTGGCTGTCTCTACCGCAGGAAGCTTGGAAATAGGGAGAAGTAGAAAGCACCCGAGATGACCCCGGCTCCTCCACCCAGAGCGCGGCCGGGCGCGGCGTCCCTAGCGGGCTTCGCCGGGGTGGCGTCTTCCGGGGCCTGGGGACCCTCGCCGCGCCGCTGACCCGCGCCCTCTGCCCGCAGCGCTGTGCTTCGCCGTGAGCCGCTCGCTGCTGCTGACGTGCCTGGTGCCGGCCGCGCTGCTGGGCCTGCGCTATTACTACAGCCGCAAGGTGATCCGCGCCTACCTGGAGTGCGCGCTGCACACGGACATGGCGGACATCGAGCAGTACTACATGAAGCCGCCTGGTGAGTCCCGCTCCTGCCCCTCCCCGACCTGCGCCCCAGACAGCCCTCGGGGGCACCCACTCCAGCAACCTCAGGGCAGGCCTGGGCGAGGGCCAGCGTGGGTGGGCCTGGGCCGGGGCCCCTGTGACCTGAGCCTTCTGGGTGACCGAGGTCTCCGGTGTCAGCGGGGCTGGGGGAGGCAGAGCCGGCTCCTCCCGCCCGCTGAGTGACCTGAGCTGGCCCTGCGACGCAGTGGCTCCACCGTTCCCTGCTCTGGATGCATCTCCCTGGCGCCTGCTGTGGTGGGGCGAGGGCTGCTGGGCTCTGTGGGTCCCATCTGGTGTGCCTTGCGGGGCTGGGGTTGCCTGCAGTGCCAGGACCCTGGGGGGAGAGGGCTTGTGTGGCAGGGGCCGGGGATCCTATTGGGGCACAGAGGATGGGGTGGGGGCAGGGGACCTGACCTTGAGCCTTGGCCCTCACTTCTGGCCTGATTTCTGGGCTGTTTAGCTGGAGGGTTTTGTCCCAGCCCCTGTGGCCTTCTGTAGCTGGAGGAGCTGGGTCTGGGCTGTAGGGGGGCTGGGGGTTGCTCTCCACCCTCGGGCTGGCCCCCAGCCGCTGAGCTACACCTGTTCTCCATGCCGGATGCCGCAGGGGTGAAGACTCTGCTCTCTAGGGTAGGAGGCTCTCTGCGATCCTGGAGGGTCTGTAGGCCAATGAGAGGGACAGAGGGTGGCCCAAAGGGTTGGGCAGGGTCTGTCAGGAGCCCAGTCAGTGTCAGGGGAGGGACAGTGTCTGGCATCAATGGCTGCCATGCTCCACCCCCGCCCCACGGCCTTGGCGCCTGCTGCTCTCCTTGACCCTTTCCTAAACCCAAACAGAGCATCTGAGCAGCCCCTGAGCCCTGGCCAACCTCTGCTTGGGAGTGGAAACGGGCCACGAGGAAGCACAGGCCACAGCAACAAAGGGGGCTCTGGTGGGCACACGGGGCATGGACCTGCTCCCTCTGGGCCGTGGCCTCCCTGCTGTGAGGGAGTGGAGGGGTAGCTGGCAGGGCTGCAGGAACACCCTACGAGGGCAGAGGCTGGATAGCTGCTGACGGCCCATGCTGGATTCCGGGGAGCTGCTTGTGCACGTGGGGAAACCTAGTCCTGGGAGGAGTGAGGTGTGCCCAGGGTCACATGGTGCTGGGGTTGCTACTCCTGGGATGGCCCTGACCTCTGGTCTTGCCTGGGTGGGTAGAGGCAGAACCCCTGGGTGGTTGGCAGGCTAGCTGGTGGGAGGGGTACTGGTCCAGGATCCTCTCCTTGGAGGTGGAGAGGCTGTGTGGGTAGGGAGATGGGAGGTTGGGTGTGGGAGACCCCAGGGGCTCCAGGACGGGGGGCCGAGGAGGGGCAGCCCCCCTGGGAACCCTGGAGCTGCACGGAGCTTGGAGGGTCCAGCTGCTCGGGGCTGTGGCGCTGGCAGCGGTGCCCGGTGGCTCACCCCTGGGCTGCTTCTCCTTGAAGGGCCCTCAGTACCCCCTCAGCTACTTGCCAGGCCTCAGCATCCAGCACTGAAGGAGACAGAGGTCCTGCTCATGGAGCCAGCGGGCTGGTGGCTGTGCAGAGGGGCAATGGGGAGGGATGGGAGGGCTTCCCGGGGCTCGGGGCAGGTGCAGAGCCTCCTTGAGGAGGAGGCGGGAGGGGCCACAGGCAGGCTGTGTGGCCCTCCACTGGCCAACCCCTTGGTCTTCAGAGAGGTCTCTGGGTGCCACCTCTGCCTTTGGCTGCTGGAGGTGGCTGGGCTTCCCCTGTGGCCGGTGCCTGCAGGTTCCCTCCCACAACCACCCCCACCTGCCCCTGCACCTCTCCTCCTCCCCTGCCGGTTCCCCTCCCCCATGACCACCACCTCCTGGCTTCATGCCTGACTTGAGCCAAGAATTGGGCCGTGCTGTGGATGGGGTGGTGGCCTGGCCACTTGGCCCACTGCCAGGAGAGTCCGGGACCAGAGGGGCCATCCCCTGTCCCCCACTTGGATTTATAGGAAAGCACCTTCTGGGCTGCAGGGAGCCTTCTGGATGCACTTTGCTGACCCCTGCCCTTCGCAGCTCTTTGGTGTGGGTGCTGGAGTTTGCCGTGACGGCCTGGGTGACTCTGGGTGGCCAGGAGCCACAGCAGTTTGGCTGTACCATGGCCTGTTCAGGGTGGCCCGGGCCATCGAGGCATTTGGTCTGGGAGTAGCTGGGCAGGTCAGGGGCCTGACTGGGCAAACCCTGCCTCAGCTCTTAGTCTCAGAGGAGGGACTCAGGCCTTTGACCTCCACTCTGAGCAATGCAGCCTCCAGGCTTGAGTGGGTCCTGGCTATTGGCCTTTTGGGTAACAGGTATTGGGCTGGCTTTCTCCCTTGGCTCCAGCAGAGCTGGTAGCTGGGCCCCAGGGGCTGCCGGGATCGGGTGTCCCACTGCCCTGGCTTGGTGTCCGGCTGGAGGGGGCAGTGCCAAGGGGACCCCTACCAGCCCCTGGCCCTGTCTCACCCCAGAGGTGGAGGGGTCTCCCCAGCCTTCCTCACCGGGTATCCCTGACCGCCCTGTCCCCTGCAGGCTCCTGCTTCTGGGTGGCCGTGCTGGATGGCAACGTGGTGGGCATTGTGGCCGCGCGGGCCCATGAGGAGGACAACACGGTGGAGCTGCTGCGGATGTCTGTGGACTCACGTTTCCGAGGCAAGGGCATCGCCAAGGCGCTGGGCCGGAAGGTGCTGGAGTTCGCCGTGGTGCACAACTACTCCGCGGTGGTGCTGGGCACGACGGCCGTCAAGGTGGCCGCCCACAAGCTCTACGAGTCGCTGGGCTTCAGACACATGGGCGCCAGTGACCACTACGTGCTGCCTGGCATGACCCTCTCGCTGGCTGAGCGCCTCTTCTTCCAGGTCCGCTACCACCGCTACCGCCTGCAGCTGCGCGAGGAGTGACCGCCACCGCTCACCCGCCCGCCCCTCCCCCGGCCGCCCTGTCCGCCTTGCCCGCCTGCCCGCCGCCCAGCGCGGCCCGCTTTCCGACGCTGACTTGGCGTTTGTGTTGGGTTTCCCCTTTTCAACATCCTGCGGTTGTCTGGCTGGTTCCCGGGGGGTGCAGGGCTGTTGCTCTTCGGCGACACTTTGGTGGGGGTGGGTTGTTTGTCGCCACAGCCCCTCGCCCTTCCCCACCTGCCCGGGCGGCTTGCCACCTGAAGAGTGGCATCTTGGACCACCGCGGCTGTCCACGACGCTGCCCTGCCCGCCGCCACAGGGGAAGGCCCAGCCTTGCTCACCAAGCACAGAACCTCTGCAACAGAGCCCGGGGCCAGGCTCCGGCCCCGCCTGCGGCCCCAGCGCCACTGCCCGTGGAGGCCCGAGCTGGCCACGGCGCTGCTTTGCTCCGCGCATGCCGAGGGTGTGGCCCGGCCGAGCATGCCGCATGCACACAGCCCCGCCCTGCCGCCCTGCCCAGACTGGACCCGGAGACCCGGGCTGGTGAGCGCCCCTGTCCCCGGCCCCGAGCTGGCCATGGGAGGGCCTGTCCCTGCCCCTGCCCCCACCCCCTGGAGGGCCTGGTCTGCCCTGCGCCGCCCAGCTCTGTCCACGCCTGCTTTGCTCTGACGTCCTCGTTTTCTCTGGCTCCGCCTCCTCCCCTGCCTGGACTGGGCTGACTGGTGTCATCACCCAGGTGGCTCCCATGGCGTCCGTGGCACAGCCGGGGTGGGGGTCCATGGGACCTCTCCCCCCAGTGCCCACTGGTTCGCGGTGGCCTCTCCCAGACGTCCCCGGGGTCCTCCTGCCTCTGGCTGACGGTCCACCCTGTGAATCTTACCAGCCCAGGCTGCTGCCAACAGTGCCCAGCCTACAGCTTCTCCCAGCCTGAAACCAACCCATTTTCTAATAAGTTATTTAGACAGAATAGCACTCTGCATGACTTTAATTCTTGGGACAAAACGGTAGTTTGTACCCTAAGACACAGTTTCTGGCCCAGTGTGATGGGGGTGGGTGGCCGGGTGGGTGGAGCATTTTGCTGTTGGAACCCTGGAGGGAAACCCTGATTGGGTGTCATTTCCCGCCATGGAGCACGCCTCCCAGCCCCGGCCTGCAGGGTGGGCAGGGTGGGGGGCAAGGGAGTCCGCGGCCTCTGGGAGGAGGGGCAGGGTGCTGCCTTGGGCTGGGTGGGAAGAGGGGTGGCCGCCTTGGCTCCCGCTGGCCATGCTCCTGGTCTCTCCTTCCTGAGGTCACAGGCAGGGGCTGCCCTGGACGGGGGCGGGTGGGTGGCCTGGAAGGGGAGACAGAGGCGGAGGGTGGCACAGGCTGCACATTCAGCCTAGAGGTGCACCTGGCTTTGGTGGCAGGAGAAGAATAAACACTTGCCCAGATCCCTTTGTGTGGGGAATTGGGGAGGGGTCGTGGCAGGCAGGGTGGGCCATGGAACTGGGTCCCAGGCACCAAGGCCACGTGCAGGGCCATGGAGGGATGGTCCTCACGAGGCGCTTCAGAAGCGAGCAAGGGGACGGAGAAGCCCTGCGTCCAAGGGCCTTTTGTCCTATTAGCAATTGAGGTGTGCAGAGCACTGTACAAACCCCACTCCCCTGTACATTCCTCCCTGGAGGTGCCCGGACCCCGCTCGGGGATGAGAGTTTTGTAGACTGTACAGAAATCGGCACCCTATTTTCTTGCAGCTCAGATTTTGTTAATCTGGAATATACAGACAGACGTAAAGTGTTTTAGCAAAATGGAAACAAACAGTTGTGCCTTTTTCCTCTTTTGGTTTGGTTTGGGTTTGGCGTGGGGCTGGTCCCAGTTGGTGCGGGGCATGCTGGGGGCAGGAGGGGCAGGGTGGGCCAGGTGGAGTCAGGTCTTGGGGGTGTCGTGTTGGGGTGCCGCCAGCTTCCCTTGGTCCTGTGCCTTTGGAGCCTCGGGTTCCTGGGATGCAGGGTGCTTGGGGGTGGCTGTTAGAGCCCACCGACGCCAGGGCGGGGCCTGGAGGCCCAGGGACTGCCAGTGTCCCCTTTATACTGATCCTAGCAGATCCCCTTCCTGGGGGTTCTGAGAGTCCTGGGCAGTGTGGCCTTCTCCCATTCTGGTGGCACCTGTGCCCATGAGTGACCTCTTCCCTGGCTGCACTGCCCTGTGGGTGGTGGGACGCTTGGCCTTTCTTTGTTGCTGCCAGGACTTGGTAGAGATGGCAGGAAGGGTGTGCGGGGTGGTTGTGTGCAGAACCCTGCCGCCCCTGCGGTGAGCGGAGTCACTGGTGTGCCTGCCAGGCTGGGGCGGAGCTGCCCGGAACCCTCGCCAGGCCAATGTGTAGCTTGGTGGGGCCCTTGAAGGCCACTGGGCGACAGGTGTGTCCTCCCCCCCGGGCTGGAGGCCGGGTGCACTGGTGGGTGGGCCTGCCCTGGCCCGCCTCATCCCTCCAGCCTAGGATCTCACTGCTCTGCACATGTGCACTGACGTGAATTTTATACGTTTGTAGAAACTCTGATGTAACTTCTTCTACCTCTGAAGCGCCCTCCTGGGCCCTGCTGTCACGTGGCTGGTGCAGCTTCCCTGAGTGCTGGCCCCCTGCCCGCTCCCCATGGGCACCCACCACTCAGACTTTGCGTGGTGAGGCCCGGGGAAAGCCAGGCTGGGGCCTGGCACTGCCCAAGGGCCTGGGGCTCCTGGGATTTCTGTGTGTTTGGAAGCCTCTGTTTTGGAGTGGGGGACGTGGAAGGCAGGAGGGGCTGACAGTGCCCGGGGCCAGAGCTGGGCGAAGGAGGACATGCAGTGCAGGCCTGACGAGAGGCACCGGGCAAGTGAGGGCTGAGGCGCCTCGGGATGCCCCGCACTGCCCAGAGCCACGGGTCTTGCTGTGCCGGGGGTGGGGTGGCCCCGGGCAGCTGCCACTGCCCAGGTGTGAGTCGCTGCAGACCTGGCCCCTGAGAGTGGGAGGCCTGCTTGTGCTGAAGCTGCGGTCTGGCCCCCGGAAGGGCTCCTGAGCATAGGGAGTTGAGCCCCACAGCCATGGCGGCATCTCCTCCTTCCTCCACCCCATGCCCAGCCTTGCTTCCGGCTGGTGTCATGCCTTGGGGCTGGGCAGCAGCTGAGAAGCTGCCCCCGGAGGGAGGGGCTGAGGGCTGGGTCAGTCTGGCCTGAGGGGTGGATGGCTGGCCCTGGGGAAAAGCTGGGCCTGGGAGGCCCTGTGGACAGCAGGCCTGAGGCCACGAGGTCCTAGGGCCACCCCTCTCCTGCTCTGGGTGTCCTTCTCAAAGATGGCAGAAGGCTGCAGGCCCTAGAGGGGACGGGCTGGGGACGCCCTGAGCTTCCTGGCTGTGTGGCAGGTGCTGAGGAAGCTCTGTGGGCCATAAGGACCTGGCTCCCCTCTGAGAGGCCCGCATGCCCCAGGGCACCTAGGGCTGTGCCTGTGGCCTGAGGCCAGGAACTTGGGTTCCTGGGCTCTGCTGGCGCCTGGGCTTTGTGGGGGCCAAAGGTGGTTGCCCCGCTAGGCAGCGGGCCGTGTGGGCCCTCGTGGGGCCACCTTCCTGTCAGTGCCCGAGGGATGGTGGGACAGTTGCCCCTGCGCCGAGGGAGCCCACTGCCATCCCCCATGGGCTGGCACTGCAGCCGCGCACCCTGTATTGCCTGCTGACTTGCTTGTGTCTGTTTGGAAGCTGCTTCTGTTTGGCCACAGGCCTGTGTTCCCGGGCTGATGGCCACAGAGCTGACACTTGGGGTTTGAGTTCCAGACTTGGCAGACCCTGGGATCCACTTACTCCTCGGCGCCACGGCTGCTGTGCTTCCAGAGGTGGCACGATGCCTCCCGGGGCCACAGCGGGGTGAAGGAGGGCGAGCCGGACATACCATTGTTGGATGTATTTTTTTTAAAACAGCAATAATTAGCCATTTTAAAGGAGGGGTGTAGCTGTGTGTGTGCATGTGCACATGTTTGAGCATGTGTGTGTGTGCAAGTGGGTTCTTGGATATGTGTAGTGTGAGCATGTGTGCATGTGGGAGCGTGTGCATGTGTGAGCGTGTGCACGTGTGAGTGCATGTTGTAGGTGCATAAGCATGTACACGTGTGAGCATACATGTGCATGTGAGTACATGTGTGTACAGGTGTACATGTGCATTTATTGTGTACATGCGTGAGCACGTGTATGGATGTAGGTGTGTGTGCACATGTGTGAGTGTATATGTGTTTGTGTCTTGGGTATGCATAAGCATGCACGTGTATATGAATGTCCATGTGTATGCATGAGCACGTATGCATGTGTGATGCACATGTTCTTGTGTACTTCTCTGGGGGCACATATGTATGAATGTATGAGTGCATACGTATGCATATGGTGTACGTGTGTGTATTTGTGTGTGTGTGTGGGCATGTATGTGTATGAGTACTTGTCTGTGGCTGGTGTATGGGTGAGCATGCACAGGTGTATGGATGTATATGTGAGCTGTACATGTAGAGTGTACATGTGTGTTGCATGAGCATGCATGTGTGTGAGTGCCTGTGTGTGTACTTGCATATATGTGGCAGTGCAGGTACCCGGCGGTGGTGGGCTGGCAGTGCCTGGGGAAGCAGATCCTGCCCACGGCTTCCCTGCTGGGCCCCCGGCCCCGGCCCGAGCCTCCCTGGCCCCTCTTGCCCCTCAGTGGGGCAGGGCCTGGGTGGAGGGCCTGGGCAGCTCCAGGGCAGGTCCAGGGAGGCCAGGCTTGGGGAGCACAGGGGGTGGGGTTCACCTGCTGCTGTTTGTTCCCGAAACTGTACTGTGAGCCCACAGCGGGGGCAGATTGTTCTGAGGCCCTAGATGTGCCAAAACAGCCCCCAGAGTGGGGGCGAGCGAGTTCTGAGGACAGGGGCTGCGGGGGCCTGGGGTGGGTGTGCGCCCCTCCCCTGAATGGCCCCCAATGCTGCTGTTTTTCAATAAAACCAGAGTTGAAGGCACCTGGCTCCCGTGCTCTCTTGAGGCGCTTCCTGCCCACTGTGTGGCAGGGCTGGCTTTCAGGGATGTGGGCCCCCACCCTTGGTTGCCCAGTTTGGCCCCCGTCGCCTCCCTCTTCTCCCCTGGCCACCCCCTTTCCCCACCTCGGCTCCCCTACACCTGGCCAGGCTGCCCTGCAGCCAGCACTGCCCCCTGGAGGGAGTGTAATCTAGGAGGTGGGGCAGGGGGGCTTGGTGGCCCCATGGGCTGAGGCCCCTCCCCCAGCAGGCACCCAGCCGGGTGGGCTCTGCCCATTCACTCTCAGGCCTGGGATCCCCCTGAGCAGCTCCTGGGCCCTGCCCTCCCCCAGCTCTGTGCTTGGCCCTGGGCACTCTAACTCCTGGCAGAGAGCTTGTCCCCCAGCCCTTGCCCCCGCCCCATTTTTGCCACCCCAGTGGGACCAGGCCCTGCTGCCCTGTCCTCCTGGGTCTGGGGTTCCCAGTTCCAGTGGTTATGTCGGCCCTTGCCCTGGCAGCCCTGGCGCCTGCC